>NW_026125572.1:0-2400000 GCF_943737965.1 Phodopus roborovskii
ATAAAGCTAGATTCATGTCAGAATACCTAAGCCAAAATGATTCTCACCATCAAGATGAGAATCTAAGCCGTTTAAGAAAGATTTGTGTCAAAAATGAAAAGCTGTGGATTCCTTCCAGACTAATGTGGTTTGATCAAGCCAGAATGCCAGAAACAGAGTACCAGGTGATCCTACATTCAAAACAGCTGGACAAAGCGGCCTTACAAACTACAGCCAGGATTTCTGAATCTTCTCAGAATCCCCCATGACAGCGCCCCTTACCAGCAGGAAATAGTTTGGAAAGAACGACGCCCAAATTCCCAAATATTGTGTATAAATGTTTGTTTTCATTTAAATGGACTTGGTTATAAAAAATAAATAAATAAATAAATAAAAAAGAAAGATTTGTGTCATGATCTGAGATTGTCCTACTCCATCAGTTTTTTTTTTTTTTTTTCTGATAGCCTCCCCTAGACTACCTGGAAGATGAGTGCGAGAAATTTGAAATTTCCTGCTTTGCTGAGGAGTCTGCCAGACATACTATGACCTATAGGCTGAAGATGGAACATTACAGAAGAACTTTGGGTGACTGACCAGGCAGCAAATTGTCTCTGTCATTTCTAGAGTTTATATACTATCCTTCTGTGGTCTTTGATGGAGTTGTAGATAGACAGTTAGGGTTATAGTTTTCCTTAGTTAGGATTAAAGATAAGTTACATATAAGACTTTAGACTCACAAAGATAGGATAGATGGAATATTTTCTCATTTAAGTCTTGCTAAATGTTAATGAACTAAATATTGTTAACCATAGTTCTTATTTGATAACTGTTTTATTATATATTTTACTAAGTTAAAGTTAAAACCCTTTTTATTTAGACAGAAAAGAGATGATGGGAGATGTCATGTTTCTCTTATTGGTTAATGAATAAAGCACTGTTGGCAAACAGGAAGGCAAGGTATTCGGGACTAAGAGGAAAGGAGGATTCTGGGAGATGTAGTATAGAGGAGTCAAGATGTAGAGACTGGAAGAAATTCAGTGGTCCTGGCACCATGTGCTGAAGAGGCCAGTATTTTTTCTATTGAGCACACTTGGCACATTTCTCAAGAAGACAGTTGACCATATATGCATAGATGGAAGCTTTGTGTTCTTTAGATTCTTTTTACACTTGTTTCATGTGATGTGGGGGTTAGGACAGGGTTGTAAGTCCCAAAGCACATGTGTGGAGGTCAGAGGACAATGTGTAGGAGTCGGTTCTCATCAGCTCACCAAGCTTCACAGCAAGCGCCTTCTGAATCTCTTCCTCAGTTTACACTGCTTTACCCACTGCTCTGACTACTGTAACTGACAGAGAAATAGAAGAAAATATTTTTGAAATAGAGGAATTAGAGTCGCCAAGGTTTATTCTTTCTCTTAATCTTCTTATAAATATATCAGTTCTACTGGTTCAGGATTCCAAAATTGGGCCCCATTTTTCATCCAGTCACATGGGGTGTTAGGCTTCAAAATACTGCAGCCATTAGAGAGTGACACACATTTCCCACCCCCCAGAAAATACTAGCAGTTATCAGGTACAGGAAGTAGCAGAGAACTGTTTGTATGGTTTTAACAAACAAGAGACTGACATTTCCATGAGCAGAACATGAGTGCTGATTAATGACCTCAAACGAGCCAAAGCCAAATCTGGCCCTTCTTATAACAAAACCTCAATTGTGACTCAAAAACCAGATGCAGATGGTAAATAAGAACCAGTTCACAATGCTCTAATGGGTTGTTCTCTGAATCTGGCAGAGGGGGTAGAGAGAGGTATTCCTAGATAGAAATGCTTAGGCTTTTCTTTGCTTGTTTTATTATCACCAAAATTGCACAAAATCCTCTAGGGGATCCACTCATCTGTCAATAGAATGTAAATAGAATGTAACTACATTGGTTGGGAGGATTTTGTGTTGCTTTAAAACATGCTTCCTTCGGGTTTTTGTAAGATAACTTACTGGGGCCCGAAGTGCCCTGAGACACATTTATAGTCACAGTTCTATTCAACATGACTCTGAGAAGGGAAGCAGACAGGTTGGAAAGAAATGAAGACTCTAAGGCTAAAACCCTGCAAACTTTGGAAGTTTGAGCAAAGGCAAGAAAAAAATAGAAGCAAAGAGAAGGAAGACAATGGTGATGGAATGAGACGATGCTGCATCGTGGGAACCCATGGGAAGAGTATGAGGGAAGGAGAATTGGAAAGCTTTTGGAAAAGATGACTGAACAAAAGGCGTGTACTCATAGGGAAAGCCATGGGTTCTAGCTGAGTGTGGCTATTTTCCTTTTCTGACATTATTGACTAAGTAGAGAGAATGCTTCCTTTGCCTTGGGTTATACCTGATAAAATCTATCAGTATTCTTTCATGCACCTATTTGTCTATGTAACTGAGTACATGTGCATGAGTGTACATGTGCATGTACAAGACAGAGGGCCACTCTGGGTATCATTCCTCAGATGCCATCCACCTTTTATTTTTAGGCAAGGTCTCTCACAGGCCTGGAACTTGCCAGATAGTCTAGACTGGCTGGTTAGGGAGTTTCAGGGATCCATCTTCTCCCAACTCCCCACTGCTGGGGTTTTAAGTGTACAGCATGGTGTCTGGATTTTTTATGTGTCTTCTGGAGAATCAAACTGAGGTCCTGCTCACAAGGTAAGCAGTTTACCAACCGGGCCATCCCACAGCCTCCACCACTACCTTTCCCAGTGGCAATTCTTTAAAGTACTTAGACATAACAGAAGTCTAATAATTGTTAGTTCACCTCTTCCTTTTAAACATGAGAGGTGCTATAATATTCCCAGGGAACGACTTGTATATATTAAATGTAACAACAAGATAGGACACAGATATAAAGAAAATGGGTGACACTTCCCCTTTACTGCATTAGAAGTCTAGCATAGCATGTCTGGAACTTTTAAGTTTGCATTTTCAATATTTCAATATAAGGTTGGTTTTCATTGAAATCTGTGTAGCATCCTACAAATTCTATGGGTCTCTTAGTTTCAAAATGGAACAAAAGGGAATATTTGCCATGAGATGCTGTAGGATCCAGACACAGGGTCCTGAACAAAGCATCCACCTGCACACACTGTTAGGGGAAATACTAGTCTCTGGAGTAAAAATGAGGGCTTTTCAGTCAGTAGATTCAGTCACACATTTCTGTTTTGAAAGTTGAGCTTCTAAGCTATAATTGAATAGTCTAGAATGTGACATTTTGGATAATTTGCTAACCTTGTGTTCTGATCAGAATCAAAAAAAAACATCAGGAGACAATGGCTCAGCTGGCTATGAAAGACTTCAATGTTTGTGTGTAAGCTCACCAACTAAGGAGCCTAAAATACCTTTCTGTAAACAAAATCTTGCTCAATCCTACTCAGCCTTTTATTTTATTTTTTCCCTCTTCCCAGAAATAAGGGTGGTAAAGGCTTGTTGTTTCCTATTTTACTTTCATATAGAAATTAAATATTTGCTCACACTTGACCTCAACCCAACAAAAGGAAAAATTCCTACTGAATATAGAACCATTTTATTCAGATTCATTCATCTACTATGCCTAGAAGAGTAAAAATGACAAACAAAAGATTAATTTGTGCTTATTTTTCTGTCTTGCTGAGGATACACACTTAGCACATACCTTAGTCCAATATACTCAGTATTCCAACAGTTGTGTACCTGACCACTATTTGCCATGTACAGACATCCCCATGAAGCAGACTTGTAGTACTAACATGTGTTAAACAGAAGAAATCATGTCACAAAAGTAAAATCAAAGATGGACTCTTAGAGCTACGGACATACACTCTAGAGACTGTATGCCTTTGTACATAGAGGAATACAAGAAAGTTACAGTTCTAAAAGGAAAATTATCATATTGATCCAAGCAACCCATGTGGATTCATGTATTGAATTATAATACTACATTCCACAAATAATTACAAATACATTATGTATTCATGTTCCTGTCACAAAACACAAAATACACTAACAAGGAGGGTTCATTTTGGCTCCTGGTTTTAGCAGTCTTACTCAAAGTGGATTGGCCCGTTTTTTTTTTTTTTTTTTTTTTTTTTTTTTGGTTTGGTTTGGTTTTTTTGTGTTTTTGTTTTTGTTTTTGTTTTTAAGCCTTCACTGGGGCACACAGAAGAGGAAAGGAATTCTCACCACATTGATGAGGAAGCAGAGGGAGAGAGCAGGCAAGAGAGGAAGGGTCTAGGGACAACACGGAGCCCCAGAAGTCCCGCCTCTTACAACTAAAGCTCTATTCTTCTAAGTTGCCTCCACCTCATAAATGTCCATCAAATTGTGAACCCATCTGGAGGATAACCAGAGTCCTCTTGATCCAGCCACTTCTCAAAAGTGCTGCCTCTAAACGCTTCTGCGGTGGGACAGAGACTTCAACAACTGAGCTTTTGGGAAGCAATTCAGATAAAAGCACAGTGATATTTTATTTAATGTACAATTTAATTAGTATGAAGCAGGGACTCCAGCATATTAAAAGCCTAAACAAAAACTCTCAACTCATAAGTAGCTAAGAATGCTTGGTAGAATGCTTCAGGTTTATTTATTTTTGTTTCCCAGGTCAGCCTTGACCTCACTATGTGGCCCAGAATGGCCTTGAATTCACTACCCTGGGTTGTCTTTGAACTTACTGTATTCCCAGGCTGGCCTTGAATTCCAGCCTCACATCCAGATACTCTGGTTCAGTAAGTCTGGTGTGAACACTCTGAACTGTTCACATTAAATAAATAAAAACATTACGTGGGTAAATGAGGCCTCTAAAAACAAACACACAAGGGCATACCAGATGGGCCCAGGGGATGACTCTGTGGGAGCAGGTGCTTGCACCTCCCAGACAACCTGAGTTGCAGCCCCAGGTCCTGCATGGTAGGAGAGAGGTGCCTTCTTCAAGTTGTCCTCTGGTCTTCACGATAATAATGTCCTTGTGCCCACCCTCCCCCCCCAAGTAATTAAAAACAAAAACCTAAAACCTCGGTGATGCTGGAGCAGATGATATGCAGATATCATTCCTAAGACACTGGAGAGATTAAAAAGTTTGAACTCTTCAAATGAAAAGTTCATTGAAAAAATAACTCCATGGAGTCCCCCACCCCAACCCCTCACCCCCCACCCCGCCTGATCACTGACCCCCGCGCTCAGGGCCCTGCCGAGACCCACCTATCCCCTCGGGACCATCCTGAGACCCTGACTGACCCCCACCTCAGGGCCTCTGCTGGAGCTGAGTCTGGGACCAGTTCGGGTTGAGTGCCCCCTACACACACACACACACACACACACACACACACACACACACACACACCTTTCCCTGGGAACTCCCTGTATTTGCCCCAATCTCGCTGCCCCCTGTGTCCTGTCCCCAGGGAGAGCGCTCCTTGTGCTAATACACAAACCCAACCCAGCCAGAGCCTGCCCTCCCCCACCCTGTGCCCTACCCTCTGGTTGAGCACTGGAACAGAGGGGTGGATCCAACAATCCAGCCACCTCCAGGGAACTTCCTGGAGCTGCTCTGAGCACCCTAGACCTGTCCCTGTCTGCCTGATCTCTGACCCCCATTGCAGGGCCTCTGCCAGAGGGAACTTCCTAGATATACTCTGAGCACACTAGACCTATCCACATGGGACCACCCTGAGTCCATGCCTGCCTGATCTTTGACCCCCATCGCTGGGCCCCTGCCTGAGGAGAGACCTCCTAGAGAGCTTGGACCACCCAGAGCTACAGACATGGAACTTCTGACCCACCTAAGCCCACCGAGGGAGTAGCGGGGGAGGAGGGGAGAGAGAGAGAGACCCCACCAGTACCCAATGGAAGAAGCCATGGGAAGACAACAATACAAGAAAACACCCAACAATAGAAAGACAAGCATTAAAACCACCAGAATCTAGGGACTCTACTCCAAAGCAGATGAAGCAGAAGAGGACAACTTAAAAATTATCGTCTTAAAAATGATAGAGGCCGGTCTCCTGTCCCCATGGAGAGCACCCTTGGAGCTCTGATACACCCCCACCCATACTCACCGTGAGCCTGCCACCCCTACCCTGTGCCCTACCCCACCCACGGTCCTGCCGCTCTGGTTGAGCACTGGGACAGAGGGTGGAGCCAACAGTCCACCCTACTTCAGAGACTTCTCGGAGCAACTCCGAACAAAGGAAACCTGACTATCCATGCGGGACCACCTGTAATTTCCACCTGCTTGGTCTCTGACCCCCACCTCCAGTCCTCTGCTGGAGTTCTGGGCCCCGCCCAGAGATCCGCCTATCTCTGCGGGACCACTGTGAGTTCCTGCCTGCATCTTCTACTGGATCCTCATCCTTGACCCCATCCCTGGGTCCCTGTCTGCAGAGAAACTTCATAGAGAGCTTGGACTACACAGAGACTACAGCTATTGAATCTCAGACCCACATAAGCCCATCGGGGAAGTACCATAGAGAGAGGGAAGAGATACCACCAACACCTACTGGAAGAAACTATGGGAAGAAGGCAATACAAGAGAACACCTAACAACAGAAAGACAAACATGACACCACCAGAATCTAGGGAATCTACACCAACTAGAACGGAACACAACAACAAAGCAGAGGATGCAGAAGGGTACGACTTAAAAATTACCATCATAAAAATGAGAGAGGCCCTCAAAGAAGATTTGAGAAAATCCCTTAAAGAAATGGAGGAAAAAACAAACAAAAAATTGGAAGAAATGAACAAATTCCTTAAGGAAAGTACAGAAAGCCAAGAAAAAACAATTAAGCAGGTGAAGGAAACAGTTCAAGGCTTCAAAACTGAAATAGAGAAAATAAAGGCAACACAAACTGAAGGAATGCTAGATATTGAAAAACTGGGCAAAAAATCGGCAACTACAGACACAAGCATAACCAACAGAATTCAAGAGATGGAATTCAAGAAATGGAAGAGAGAATCTCAGGCGCAGAAGATAAACTAGAAGAAATAGATTCATTGACCAAAAAAAAAAAAAAAAAATCATAAATCCAACAAATCCTTAACACAAAACATCCAGGAAATGTGGGACACCGTGAAAAGGCCAAACCTAAGAATAAAATAATAGGCATAGAGGAAGGTGAGGAAGCACAGTTCAAAGGAGCAGAAAACATATTCAACAAAACCATCGAGGAAAACTTTCCAAATCTCAAGAAGGACATGCCCATGAAAGTACAAGAAGCATACTGAACCCCAAATAGGCTGGACCAAAGAAAAAAAGACCCCTTGACATATAATAATCAAAACACCTAGCATACAGAATAAAGAAAGAATATTAAGAGCAGCGAAGGAAAAAGGACAGGTAACATATAAAGGCAGACCTATCAAAATTACACCTGACTTCTCCATGGAAAACCTCAAGGCCAGAAGGTCCTGGATAGATGTTCTAAAAGTATTAAGAGAACACGGATGCCAGCCTAGGCTACTATATCCAGCAAAACTCTCAATCACTATAGATGGAGAGAACAAGATATTTAATGACAAAACTAGATTTTCCCAATACGTATCTACAAATCCAGCCCTACAGAAAGTATTGGAAGGAAAACTCCAACCCAAGGAAGGTAATTACGTCCACAAAAATGTAGGCAACAGATAATCCAACTACACCAGAAACGAAGGGTAAAGCAGAACGAATATATTCACAATACCACTGCCAACAACAAACCTAAATCAAACAAGCATCAACAATCATTGGTCCTTACTCACCCTCAACATTAATGGTCTTAACTCACCTATAAAAATACACAGGCTAACAGAATGGATATGAAGACAAAATCCATCCTTCTGCTGCATACAAGAAACACATCTAAGCTTGAAAGATAGACATTACCTCAGGGTAAAGGGTTGGGAAAAGATTTTCCAATCAAATGGAAATAAGAAGGAAGCAGGCATAGCTATCCTAATATCTAATAAGTAGGCTTCATCCCTGGAATGCAGGGATGGTTTAATATACGAAAATCTATCAACGTGATCCACCATATAAACAAACAGAAAAAGAAAAACCATATGATTATCTCTCTAGATGCAGAAAAAGCCTTCGACAAAATTCAACAACCTTTCATGATAAAGGTCTTGGAGAGGTCAGGGATAACAGGAACATACATAAACATAATAAAAGTAATATACAGCAAACCATCAAGTAACATCAGTCTTAATGGACAGAAGCTTAAGGCTATTCCTCTAAAATCAGGAACAAGACAAGGCTGATCTCTCTCTCCATATCTCTTCAATATCGTACTAGAAGTTCTAGCTAATGCTATAAGACAACAAAAGGAGATCAAGGGGATCCAAATTGGAAAGGAAGAAGTCAAACTGTCTCTATTTGCAGATGATATGATAGTTTACATAAGCAACCCAATAAACTCTACCAGGGAACTCCTACAGCTGATAAACACCTTCAGCAAACTAGCAGGATACAAAATAAACTCAAAAAATTCAGTATCCCTACTTTATTCAGATGACAAAGAGACAGAGAAAGAAATCAGAGAAACATCACCCTTTACAATAGCCACAAGCAACATAAAGTATCTTGGTGTAACACTTACCAAACAAGTAAAAGACCAATATAATAAGAACCAATATAATAAGATACCAGAAAATGGAAAGATCTCCCATGCTCTTGGATAGGTAGGATAAACATAGTAAAAATGGCGATCTTGCCAAAACCATTCTACAGATTCAATGCAATCCCCATTAAAATCCCACCACAATTCTTCACCGATCTTGAAAGGATAATAATCAACTTTATATGGAAAAACAAAAGACCCAGGATAGCCAAAACAACCCTATATAATAAAAGAACTTCAGGAGGCATCACCATTCCTGACTTTAAGCTCTACTACAGAGCTATAGTTCTGAAAAGAGCCTGGTAGTGGCACAAAAATAGACAGGTAGACCAATGGAATCAAATTGAAAATCCTGATATTAAACCACACACCTATGAACACCTGATTTTCGACAAAACAGCTAAAATTATACAATGGGGCAAGGACAGCATCTTCAACAAATGGTGCTGGCACAATTGGATGAGGGTGTGTAGGAGACTGCAGATAGACCCATGTCTGTCGCCATGCACAAAACTCAAGTCCAAATGGATCAAAGACCTCAACATCAATCCAGCCACATTGAACCTCTTAGAAGAGAAAGTAGGAGGTACACTTGAACAAATTGGTATAGGAAACTGCTTCTTGAACATAACTTCAGTGGCACAGACACTGAGAGAAACAATTAATAAATGGGACCTCCTCAAACTTAGAAGCTTCTGTAAGGCAAAGGACACAGTGGACAAGACCAAACGGCAGCCCACAGACTGGGAAAAGATTTTCACCAATCCTATATCCGACAAAGGGCTGATCTCCAAAGTATACAAAGAACTCAAGAAACTAGTCAACAAAACACCAAATAACCCTATTAAAAAATGGGGTATAGAACTGAAGAAAGAATTCTCAATAGAGGAAATCAAAAAGGCTGAAAGACACTTAAGAAAATGCTCCACATCCCTAGCTATCAGGGAAATGCAAATCAAAACAACTTTGAGATACCATCTTACTCCTGCCAGAATGGCTAAAATTAGAAACACCAATGATGACTCATGTTGGAGAGGATGTGGAGAAAGGGGAACACTCCTCCACTGCTGGTGGGAGTGCAAACTCATACAGCCATTTTGAAGATCAGTATGGCGGTTCCTCAGGAAAATGGGAATTAGTTTACCACAGGACCCAGCAATCCCCCTCTTAGGCATATACCCAAAGGATTCACATCCATGCAAGAAAGACATCTGTTCAACTATGTTCATAGCAGCACTATTTGTAATAACAAGAACCTGGAAGCAACCTAGATGCCCCTCAATTGAAGAATGGTTAATGAAGATGTGGCACATCTACACAATGGAATACTACTCTGCAGAAAAAAATAATGGTATCTTCAAATTCGCAGGCAAGTGGATGGCACTTGAAGAAACCATCCTGAATGAGGTAACCCAGTTACAAAAAGAGGAACACAGTATGTACTCACTCATATATGGATTTTAGACCTAGATCAAAGGATCGCCAGCCTATAATTCACACCACCAGAGGAACTAGGATACAAGGTGTATTCTAAGAGATTCATATAAACTCCCTCACAGAACTGGTAATGGACAAGTCCCCCAGAGCTCAGGGGAAGTGTGTGTGTGTGGGGGGGGGGGCAGCGAATGGAGAGAGAAGTAGGAGAAAATGAGGGGGAGGAAAGGAAAACATGTGCGACCAGGAAGATTTAGCCTGGTTAGGAATAGAAGACAGGAAAGAGAGAGAGGGAGAGAGAAAACATAAAAGAGGGAGCCAACATTGGTTTAAAGATAAAATTGAACACGAAGAAAGGTCTAGAGAACTACTGCTGCCAACTAACAATTTGAGCTTCCATGGAAAGACTATCATAAATGCCCTTCCCGGAGAGTGAGATCAACAACTAACTTATCCATGGATTCCTCAATTAATGCCTGTTGGAAACAGGATCAAACACCCACACATAAACACTGAGTCGAACTGGAACCCAGATGCAGATGGAGAGGACAAGACCATGTGGCAGAAACACATACAGACAGCTTACCTGAACAAGGAGGAACTAACGGCCACTAGACTGATAGCTGGGAAGCCAGCATGGGACTGACTCAGGCCCCCCCGAATATGGGTCTCAGACAGAAGGACTGAACAGTCTAAGGGACCTCAGACAGTGGAGCCAGGATATATCCCTGGAGCACAAAAGGACTTTGTGAACATATCCCCCATGGAGGGAAAACTGCCTTAATCTAGAGACAGGAGAGAAGCCCTAGTCCCTACTTCACATGACCTATCAGACCTACATGACCCCTACTGGATGACATTCCCCTACATATGGAATTGGGGTGGGGGGGATGGGAGGGTGTTTAGAGTGCATGTGAGAGGGTAGAGAGGGTAAAAGGGAGGGAAGGAGGGAGGGAGGAAAGGAGGGAGTGAGGGAGGTTGGGAGGGAGGGAGGGAGAGGGAACTGGGATCGACACATAAAATAATAAATTAAATTAAAAAAATGCTTTGACTCCAAAATTTAAGTTGAAGGACAAGTTACTGGGGAAAAGGATTTCTAATTTTGTTTCCACAGAAAATGAAAAGATGTGGATTCCTTCCAGACTAATGTGGTTTGATCAAGCCAGAATGCCAGAAACAGAGTACCAGGTGATTCTACATTCAAAACAGATGGACAAAGCAGCCTGACAGACTACAGCCAGGATTTCTGAATCTTCTTGGAATCCCCCATGACAGCGCCCCTTACCAGCAGGAAGTAGTTTGGAAAGAACGACGCCCAAATTCCCAAATATTGTCTATAAATGTTTGTTTTCATTTAAATGTACTTGGTTATATAAAATAAAAAAAAAGGAGAGTTAAAATTAGATGAAAATGTCCTAATCACGTAAGTACATTATTATGTGTATTTATTTCAATTAAAATATTTTTAGTTTTGTGAATTACATACATGTATACAATGTACTTTGACCATATTCCCTCCATCTTCCCACACTCCTCCCAGACTGACCTGTGTACCAGCTCCTGGGAGGAGGGCAGTGACACACTCTTCCCTGGGTGAGGCTCAGAGGTATGTCACAGTCCTTCTCAGGTCTCTGGGTGGATACTGATAATGTTCAAACTTTTTCCCCAAAGATGTTTATGACCTGCAGCCTGCTTCCCCATAGAGACTGCTCCTACTGAGATTAATTAAACTGTCTTCTTGTTCAGAAGTGTATAATAACTCTTTCTCTTTGTCTATATGTAATAACCTACCTTCTTGTTCAGCTATATGTAAAGACCCAGCCTCCATGTTCAACTGTATATAATAAACAAGCTGAGCTTCTGGGGTGCTGAGGCTTTTCCATCTAAGAGCTCAGTCCACCTGAGTCCAGCTTTTCTTCTATGTGTCTGTCATTTCATCTTTTTACCATTTCTATTATTTTTGAGATTATAATTATATTATTTTCCCATTCACACACACACGCACACTCACACACACCCCACAGAGACAGACAGACAGACAGACACACACACACACACAGAGAGAGAGAGAGAGAGAGAGAGAGAGTGCTCTGTCTCCATTGGGCTTCAATTAAAAGTCCAAAACATCATATAGGGTGATTTTAGGTGAGTTCTGAGGGATCTAAATCAAGTCCTTATACTTCCAAAGCAAGTACGTTACCAACTGAACAGTCATGACAGCTCTGTCCAGTAGTTTTGATAGTGTTAAAATCTCCTTCAGAGCAGTTTCTAAATAATTATTAGCAAGCTCTCCTTTTACCAGATGGCTTTTAACAGATAAAAAACAAACAAACAAACAAAAAACAAAAAAAAAATTCCCCATGTATTTTTCTGTGATCAAAAGGCATAACGTAGCTGCTGTTGTTCGTGAATGGTGCAATTCTGGGACTTCCAGTCTCATCATGTGTTTTTAAATGCTCTATAAACCTCAGTGTCTCTTCCTCTCTGCAACACAAGAGAGTGCAGACTCACCAACACTGCTTCATTCTAGGATTCCTTTTGTTACAAACAGCCATGAGTGCATATTTCACTGGTATCAGGAGCCAAGTCCATTTACCCAGCTCTCTGCCAACATGTAGCAATAACAACGGTAAGGCATGACAATGATTGGAAATTGGCTATTTTCAAATCCTAAAGAAAAGCATAAGTGATTCCAAGAGCTTAGAATGTTTACAAAAAATATTTAAGGAAACTGAGTCCTAGAAGAGAGGTACTTTGAATTTATTACAGAGTTGAAGTTGATTATTTTTTTCACTATTTTTTTCTTTTTGCATTTTAGTTAATTTATTCTGTATGTGGCATGGGTGTGAGTGTTAAGGTCAGAGGACAACTTGCTAGAATCTGATGGGAGATGTCATTCTGTAAATATGTTTCTCTTATTGGTTAATGAATAAAGTGCTGTTGGCCAATAGGAAACCAAGATAGGCGGGTCTAGGAGACAAGGAGGATTCCGGAAGTAGTAGGGAGGAGTCAGCATGTAGAGACTGGAGAGAGCAAAATGCCGGCCCCACTCTCTGGTAAGATGAGACCATATGGAAACACTTAGATTAATAGAAATGGGTTAATAATTAAGACAGAGCTAGCTGATAAGAAACAAATAACTGGCCAACAGCATTATACCTAATACAGGGTCTCTGTGTATTATTTGGGGCTGGCACAGAAGTGGGACCTGACCGGCGGGGGGTAAAAACCTTACTCATAACAAGAGTCAGTTATCTTCTTCCACTATGTGGGTCCCAGGGTTTGAACTCAGCCATCAGGCTTAGAGGCAAGCATCTTTACGAGCTAAGCTGTCTTGTTGGCTCAGACTGATCACTTTGCCTACAGGATATGGTTAGTAGCTTTACTGCAATATTGCAGCATTCAGTCAAAGCTCATTATCATTGGCATTTGCTGAGCATGTGCTTCCCTCCAAAAGAAGGCTTGTGTACAGGGATTGTAGCTATGGTCTTGCCATTCTTGGTGAGGGACTTCTATGGTGGTTGTGGCAGCATGACCCTTCAGAATTACTCACGTAGGATTATTATTAGAACTCACTCAAAAATTTACATGGTAGCCCCTGGATTCTCTGGAGGAAGGGTGGTACTTGTGAGTAGTGCTGGTATGAGAGAGAAGCCCAGAATTTACAGTTGACAAGATGAACAGATGCCTGTTCCAATGTACTATAACTTTGAAGGCTTCCAAATAGGGGTATTTTCCCCTGTAAACTTCTGTGACTCCATTCCTTCCCAAATAAAGAAATTAGATGGATAATTGCAGGTTGTTGCAAATGTGTGGTGGCTATCTTTCAGAGTGTTGGGTCTTCTCTGAGGCAGACCTGAAAAGGGCAGAGAATTAGTGGTGACCTGAGCTGTTAGGAGGTCCCCTGAGACTGGGCAGGCTGCTTTGGCAAGCTGAATATCTCCACTTAATCCTGGGAGCTAAGACAGAAACGGGAGAAGCCAAGGCTGAGATGTAGTGGTGGTGGTGGGGTGTGGCTGGGTGAAGTAAGTATATCACTAGGAGTAAGCTTTGAGATTAGACTGCCTCATCTTGTTTCAAGTTGGCTCTTTTTTCTTCATGCCTTCACTTGAAGATTCCAGTTCTTAGCTGTCTGCTGCTGATGCCATGCCTGCCACTAATTGCATTGCCTCTCTGCCATAATGGGACCTTCTTCTGGAGCTGTAAGTCCAAATAAACTCTTTCCTGAAAAAAAAAAAAAAAAAAAAAAAAAAAAAAAAGATAGAGGCCTTCAAAGATGTGAGAAAAATCCCTTAATGAAATGGAAAAAATTGGAAGAAATAGAGGAAAAGACCATGCAAAAAATGGAAGACATGAACAAATCTCCTAAAGAAAGTAAGGAAAGCCAAGAAAAAACAATCAAATATGTAAAGGAAACAGTTCAAGACTTGAAAACTGAATGAGATACAATAAAGAAAACACAAACTGAGGGAATGCTGGAAATAGAAAAACTGGGCAAACCATTGGGAACTACAGACTAAAGCATAACCAACAGGAATACAAGAAATGGAAGAGAGAATTTCAGGTGCTGAAGATAAACAAGATGAAATACATTCATCGACCAAAGAAAATCTTAAATCCAACAAATCCTTAACACAAAACATCCAGGAAATGTGGGACACTGTGAAAAGGACACACCTAATAATAACAGGTATAGAAGATGGTGAGGAGGCCCAGCTCAAAGGTGCAAAAACATATTCTACAAAATCATTGAGGAAAACTTTCCATATCTGAAGAAGGACATGCCCATGAAAGTACAAGAAGCTTACTGAACACCAAATAGACAGGACCAAAGAAAAAAGACCCCTCGACACATAATAATCAAAACACCTAAGATACAGAATAAAGGAAGAATATTAAGAGCAGTGAAGGAAAAAGGACAGGTAACATATAAAGGCAGACCTATCAAAATTACACCTGACTTCTCCATAGAAACTCTCAAGGCCAAAGGGTCCTGGATAGATGAGTCCAAGGATGCCAGCCCAGGCTACTATACCCAGCAAAACTGTCAATTACTATAGATGGAGAAAACAAGATATTTAATGACAAAGCCAGATTTTCACAATATGTATCTACAAATCTAGCCCTACAAAAAGTTCTAGAAGGAAAACTCCAACACAAGGAAGTTAACTACGCTCACAAAGACATAGGCAATAGATAATCCCACTTCACCGGAACCCAAGGGTAAAGCAGGGGAAATAAATTCACAATACCACCACCCACAAGAAAGCTAAAACAAACAAGAATTAACAATCAATGGTCCTTACTTTCCCTCAACATTAATGGTCTAAATTCGCCTATAAAAAGACACAGGCTAAAAGAATGGATGCGAAAACAGAATCCATCCTTCTGCTGCATACAAGAAACACATCTAAGCTTCAAAGACAGACATTACCTCAAGGTAAAGGGTTGGGAAAAAAAAAATCTTCCAATCAAATGGACCCAAGAAGCAAGCAGGTGTAGCTATCCTACAAGTCTAGCAAGTTAGACTTCAAACCAAAATTAATCAAGAGATGAAGACGGTCATTTCTTATTCATCACAGGAGAAATCCATCAGCACAAAGTCTCAATCCTGAATATCTATGCCCCAAATAAAAAGGCATCCACATCCATAAAACGCATACTACTAAAACTCAAACCTCACATAAAACCACCTCACACACTTATAGTGGGAGACTTCAACATGCCACTCTCACTGCTAGACAGGACCACCAGTCAGAAATTTAACAAAGAAACAAAAGAACTAACAGAAGTTATGTCTCAATTGAGTTTAACAGACATCTGTAGAACATTCCATCCAAACACAAAAGAATATACCTTCTTCTCTACGCCACATGGAAATTTCTCTAAAATTGACCACATACTAGACAACATAACAAACCTCAACAGATACATAATAATTGGAATAGTCCCCTGTATCTTATCACATCACCATGCTTTAAAGTCAGAATTCAATAATAACACAAATTGCAGAAACTCTACAAACTCACGGAAATTGAACAATGCACAATTGCACCATACCTGGGTCAAAGAAGAAATAAAGAAAAAAATTAAGGACTTCCTAAAATTCAACGAGAATGAGGACACAACATACCCAAACTTATGGGACACCTTGAAAGCAGTGCTACGAGGGAAGTTCATTGCACTGAGTGCCCATATGAAGAAAACAGAGGATAGCCACATTAGAGAATTAACAGCACAACTGAAAGCCTTAGAACAAAAAGAAGCAAACTCACCCCAGAGGAGTAGATGCCAGGAAATAATCAATTTGAGGGCTGAAATCAACAAAGTAGAAACCCGGAAAATAATACAAAAAAAAAAAATTAATGCATCAAAGAGTTGGTTTTTTTTTTTTTTTTTTTTTTGAGAAAATCAACATGATAGAGAAATCTTTATCCAAAATAACCAAAAAGCAGAGAGAAAACATGCAAATTAACAAAATCAGAAACAAAAAGGAGGATATAACAATGGACACAGAGGAAATCCAGACAATTTTCAGGTCATACTTTGAAAACCTATACTCCACAAAAATTGAAATTCAAAGGAAATGGACAAATTTCTGGAATGCTATCACTTACCAAAATTAAATCAAGAATGATAAACAACTTAATAGATCTACAACCCCTAATGAAATAGAAGCAGTCATCAAAAGCCTCCCAAGGAAAAAAAGCCCAGGCCAGATGATGGCTTCAATGCAGAATTCTACCAGAAGTTCAAGGAAGAGCTAATAGCAATACTCCTCAAATTGTTCCACAAAATAGAAACAGAAGGTTCATTACCAGACTCTCTTTACGAGGCAACAATGGCCTTGGTATCCAAGGCACACAATGACACAACTAAGAAAGAAAAAAAAAAAAAAAAAAAAAAAAACTACACACCAATATCCCTGATGAACACCAATGCAAAAATAATAAAATACTAGCAAACCAAATCCAAGAACAGTCAGAGAATTTATCCACCATGACCAAGTAGGCTTCATCCCTGGGTGGCAGGGATGGTTCAACATACGAAAATCTATCAACGTGATCCACCATATAAACAAACTGAAAAAGAAAAACCACATGATCATCTCACTAGATGCTGAAAAGCCTTTGACAAAATTCAAAATTCAACAACCTTTCATGATAAAGGTCTTGGAGAGATCAGGGACAACAGGAACATACCTAAACATAATAAAAGCAATATACAGTAAAGCAACAGCCAACATCAAACTGAATGGAGAGAACCTTAAGGCTATTCCTCTAAAATCAGGAACAAGACAAGGCTGCCCTCTCTCTCCATATCTCTTCAATATTGTACTAGAAGTTCTAGCTAAAGCAATTAAGACAAGAAAAAGAGATCAAGGAGATCCAAATTGGAAAGGAAGAAGTCAAACTTTTATTAGTTGCACATGACATGATAGTTTACATAAGCGACCCAATAAATTCTACCAGAGAACTCCTACAGCTGATAAACACCTTCAGCAAACTAGCAGGATACAAGATAAACACAAAAAAAAATCAGTATACAGATGACAAACAGTCTGAGAAAGACTTTTAGAGAAACATCAGCCTTCACAATAGCCACAAACAACAAAAAGTATCTTGGAGTAATGCTTAGCAAACAAATGAAAGATCTATATAGCAAGAACTTTGTGTCTTAAAAGAAAGTAATTAAAGAAGATACCAGAAAATGGAAAGATCTCCCATGCTCTTGGATAGGTAGGATAGTAAAAATGGCAAACTTGCCAAAAGCAATCTACAGATCCAATGCAGTTCCCATTAAAATCCCATCACAATTCTTCACTGACCTTGAAAGGATAACACTCAATTTTTTTTTATGGAAAAACAAAAGATCCAGTGTAGCCAAAACAACCCTGTACAATAAAGGAACTTCAGAAGACATCACCATCCCTGACTTTAAGCTCTAATACAGAGCTATAGTCCTGAAAACAGCTTGGTATTGGCACAAAAAAAGACAAGTAGACCAATGGAATCAAATTAAAAATCCTGATATTAACCCACACTCCTAGGGACACCTGATTTTGGACAGAACAGCTGTAAATATACAATAGGAAAGAAAACATCTTCAACAAATGGTGCTGGCACAACTAGATGATGGTGTGCAAAGACTGCAGATAGACCCATGTCTATCACCATGCACAAAACTCAAGTCCAAATGGATCAAAGACCTCAACATCAATCCAGCCACACTGAACCTCTTAGAAGAGAAAGTAGGAGGTACCCTGAACAAATTGGTACTAGAGACTGCTTCCAGAACATAACTCCAGTAGCACAGACACTGAGATCAACAATTAATAAATGGGACCTCCTCAAACTTAGACGCTTCTTTAAGGCAAAGGACACAGTGGACAAGACCAAACGGCAGCCCACAGACTGGGAATAAATCTTCATCAATCTTACGTCTGACAGAGGGCTGATCTCCCAAATGTACAAAGAACTGAAGAAACTAGTCAACAAAATACCAAATAACCCTATTTAAAAATGAGGTGCAGAACTGAATAGAGAAAATCAAAAACGCTGAAAGACACTTAAGTGCTCAACATCCTTAGGTATCAGGGAAATGCAAATCAAAACAACTTTGAGATACCATCTTACTCCTGCCAGAATGGCTAAAATTAGAAACATTAATGACAACTTATGCTGGAGAGGATGTGGAGAAAGGGGAACACTCCTCCACTGCTGGTGGGAGTGCAAACTCATATAGCCATTTTGGAGATCAGTATGGCGGTTCCTCAAGAAAATGGGAATCAGTCTACCATAGGACCCAGCAATCCCCCTCGTAGGCATATACCAAAATGATCCACATCCATGCAAGAAAGACATCTGTTCAACTATGTTCATAGCAGCACTATTTGTAATAGCAAGAACCTGGAAGCAACCTAGATGCCCCTCAACTGAAGAATGGATAAAGAAGATGTGGCACATTTACACAATGGAATACTACTCTAGGGGGAAAAAAATCAATGGAATCTTGAAATTCGCAGGCAAGTGAAGAAAACATCCTGAATGAGGTAACCCAGTCACAAAAAGAGGAACATGGTATATACTCACTCATATATAGGTTTTAGACATAGAACAAAGGATCACCAGCCTATAATTCATACCACCAGAGGAACTAGGATACAAGGAGGACTCTAAGAGATTCATATAAGGTCCTTCACAGAAGAAGAAAGGAACAAGATCTCCTGAGCATATTGGGAGTGGGGGGGGGCAGCAAGTGGAGAGGGAGCTAGGAGAAAGAGACAGGGAGGAGAGGAAAGCATGTGAGACTAGGAAGATTGAGTCAGGGGAGGGATAAGGGAGGGGGGAGGGAGAGAGGGAGGGAGGGAGAGAAAGAATAAAAGAGGGAGCCATTACCTACAAGACAGACCCCAACTAACAATCTGAGCAACAGTGGAAAGGCTACCATAAATGCTCTTCCCTGATAATGAGATTGATGACTAACTTATCCACCATCATGGAGCCCTCATCTAGTAGCTGATGGAAACAGAAGCAGACACCACAGCTAAACACTGAGCTGAACTGGAATCCAGATGCAGAGAGGGAGGACAAGACCAGGCTACAGAAACCCACAGAGACAGCTGAATTGAACAAGGGGGAGCTAATGGGGCCCCAGACTGATAGCTGGGAAACCAGCATTGGACTGACTCAGACCCCCTGAACATGGGTCTCAGTGTGAAGGCCTGGGCAGTCTAAGGGACCTCTGACAGTGGAACCAGGATGTATCCCTGGTATACAAAAGGACTTTGGGAGCACATTCCCCATGGAGGGATACTCCCTTAGCCTAGAGGCAGGAGGGAGGGCTTAGTCCCTACTCCAAATGACTTGACAGATTTATATGACCCCTCCTGGAAGGCACCACCCTAAATGCAGAGTGGGGGGGGGGTGGACGGGAGGGTGGTGGTGGGGGATGGGAAGGTGGGAGAGAGGGAAAGCAGTAGAGAGGGAGCAAGGGGAACTGGGATTGGTATGTAAAATAAAAAAACTCCATAAAAATAAATCATATTCCTTCCATTCTAGACAATAAGTTCAATGGCAACACAAAAGAGAAAAAGATTAAAACTATGTCAAGAGTCTCATTTGATGGTAGAATAAACTATTAGAAAGAAATAGAGAGCTTTTCTCATGGCATAGTTTGTACAAACCCCATACAGTCAGAACCATTTGAAGGAGACAAGGGACCTGATCTTCTGAGTGTTAAAGTTCAGTTTTCTTTGGAGTGATAAACCATTGTTCCCAAAACTGACTTGAGGAGGAGAGGCTTTATTTGAATTAGAGCTAAGCCCATCATCAAGGGAAAGCAAGGCAGGAACTTGAACAGAGATCATGGAAGAATGCTGCTTACTGGCTTGATCAACTGCTTTTCTTATACAGGTCAGGCCCAACTGTCTAGGGCTGGCACTCCCACAATGAGCTGGGGAAATCTACATTAGCAATCATGAAAAAGCCCCCAGCCAATCTGATGTAGGCAGTTTCTCAATGGAGGTTCCCTCTGCCCAGGTGGCTCCAGTTTGTATTGGCAAATCTAACTTACATACTCATACTAAGGAGATCTATTCAATGTAGAACATTATGGTGCCTACTTGATGCTCTCAAAAGTGGAAAGGACTGTTATTCCAGTGAAGTGTCTTTGAGCAAACTAAAATATATTTCTTAAAAGCAATGCAAAAACATATAAATACAACCCATTGTACTGAGGAGATGATAGATGGCATAGGCAGAAAACACAGTGATCTCACCCATGGTGATGTAGGGAAACTCTGGGAAACATGAAGGATCCAGATTTTAGACTTAACAGGACTGTGACACACTGCTGTGCCTTGCAAGCTCTCAATTGTTTAGTAATTACAGGTTTCCCTCAGATCTAAGCATGAACAAGGAAGCTGTGTCTTCATTGACCAAATGTATCTATTTCTGTGTGGCTTTAAAGGTTAAATGTTCAATAGAGTGTTAATCAGAGTTGCGGAAGATTTTGAAGAAACATGTTCATTGGACCTCTATGTAACTCTACAAGTCCACATGTTACATATATTTCACACAATCATTTTAGAGTTGATGCAGCCCAAGATTCCACAAAGTGGTTCCCTGTGCCTCACTAAGAACTTACAATCACCTAAGAATCATGAATCAGAGTGGCTGGCTCCTAATCCAGCTGTCCACTGCTGCTAAGGGGTATGAGAAGACAAACAGCACAGGGAATGCTCAGTGACTAGCAAGCGGATTTGCTAGCTTCTCTTGAGCCAGTCTTTCCCAGCTTGAGTTCAGAACCAGACCAATCCTCAGCACACGTGCGCGCGTGCACGCACGCACACACACAATCCTCTTAGGTTTATGATGATCAAAACAACCCTAGTTATGCCATTCTCTTGGAAGAATGGTAAATGCAATCAATTAAAATATTGCTTCCTCTAAGTTTCACTTACTATGTTATTATTGGGATTCATGTTGACAATTTCAGTTTTTGTTAGCTTTCTATTTCTAAGTAAGTAGATGACTTGTTTAAATTCATGTTAAGCAGAGAAAGGTTGTGTCACGGCCAGAATCCATCCAGCCCATGCTGGCTTCCTTGTTTTAGGCATCATCTTTGCATTTAATTACTCTCCCCTTGGCTTGTGGAGGGTGCACGATTTCCCAGCAAGCTAACACAGTCAGCCTTTGCTGACTTTTTGGAAGCACTTCCTGTTTTGCTGTTTTTCCACTCCATATGCAGCCATGAGGAGTCCCTCGTCCTTCCTAGCTTCATGACTTTTCCCACGTTACAGCCCACGTAACTGGTAGCACTCACAGCAACAGCTGGTGTCATTTCCCTTTGACTTTTTGTCTGTGCTACAGGAGATGTAAGAGGATCAGAAAGGGCACTGTAATAACTTGAAGGAGAGAACATTCCAAGTCTAGAGGACTTACACAATTACATCTAACCTAGGAAACTGCATTCAACCATAGCTTTAAGGAAACGTATTTCTTTACCCCACCACAACAGGGCTTCCATGTGATTGCTTTTCTTGCAGTCTTCCTGAAAGCTAAACTGGTATTGTTAAGGAAGAGTTTCAGCCGGAGCCTGAAAGGCAAAAGAAGGAAGCGGATTTTATTGCAGACACACAGGAAGAAGAGGAGGGAGCATAAACGAAGACAAAGGGAGAGTGTCTAAGAGCGAGCCAGCGCCAGGAGGGGAAGCTCTGCCCAACACAGGCAGTGGGGCATGGACTCCCTGACACACAAACAACCAAAACAAGGATTTTTAAAATCTTCAAAACATAACTAACCTCCCAGAATTCGATTATCACTGTATCTCCTACCCCATGTCCTTGGACCAGAATAGACTCTCAACAAGTAATTCCTCAATCAAATCAATGTCAGTCCCGCAACAGACCCTACTGTGTCCCGTGGCCGCTATGGACAATAGTGTCAGAACAGATCAAGGAAAGGCTCCTGATACTGGGTCTGGTGGACAATTACCAGCTCACAGGTTGGGTCTCTTCTTTCACAGAAAGGATAGATATATAAAACCAAGCGAAGAGAAAAACGATTTTCCTTATATGACCTTTATTGATTTTATATTACAAAGTATTACATACTGATTGCTTTACATAAAAAACAGAATGGGAGAAAACGTCTGGTAATTCTGTCACTCAGAAATTATCATTTCTTACAGTTGGTGCGGTCTTTTCAGGCCTTTCCCTGTACACACTGTTTACAGTACATTACCACATTGTCTATGCTGATTTAAAATGTTATTTTCACTCAATATCACAGCATGAGTTTTTAGGAGATGTTATAGCAGTACTTCATAAACGTGTTAGAAATTACATTTCAACATCTAGATAACTGCCCCTTTTCTCTATCTATACATTATGTGGGTGATAAAAATCTGCCACAAATTAAAAACAGTTTTTCAGGATACAGTTGTAACCAGAGAATGGCTAGGTAAAGGTCATGAAAGCTGCTAAGGCTTTTGAATAGATCTTTCTATGTGCCTTACAGAAAATGCTATGCTAAGCCAAGTTCCTTCAGCAAAACATAAAAGCTATCCCTGTGCCATCGGCAATGGGCATGTCATTAAAATATATGCCATGTAGGGGTGAAAATACAATTGTGTTAATAAGCATTTCTCACTTTCATTTCCTTAATAGTAGTTCATCAGGAAAAATGGGACTGTACTCTATCACAGCACACAAAACTACAGGAGAATGACAGCTTCCATGAACAAATTATCTATCTCTTCATGCTCATTTACTCATTCGTCCCATTGAGTAGTACTTTTCCTAGACTGAGATTGGCAAACCCACAATTCCCTGCTCTTGAGTTCGCTAGAGTGAGCTCTGCAGGTATGTGATGGGAACTCTAATCCAGCACTGGCAACACTTTACAAAGGACTCATGGTAGCTCAAGGTAGGCAGAAGGAAAGGATGTTTTTAAAAACAATCACACCAGAAAATAGGGATGGAAAGCCCAATGCTTATGAGAGGCATTAGACATACCGAGGGTACCAGAGACCCAGAATGGTGTGCCTTCTGAACACTGGGAACAATGCCAATAAATCCCCTCTTCAAATAAAGTTAGAGCCCTAGTTTATTCACTCTAGATTAAGAACAATCAGATTTCCCCTCATTCAACTGGTAGCAATCACTTTTTCCCAATTATTTCCTAATATAGACAAGGCAATGTAACTATCCAATGACCAAACTTCTTAAGACAAATTATCAGTAAACAGGGGAAATGACTCACTAATAGTCAAGTGGCCTACCACCAAGGATGAAGCACTCACCCCAAGGAAGCTTTTCTCTGCAGGTTTTCTGCCTAGGTTATCTTGTGGTTAGCTTTTCATCAAAGTAGCATCATGAGGAAAAGTCTGCATGAGAAACTATGACTTATTCAGTGCTGACATAACTTTAGTTCCAGGAGTTTCCAAGTGACTTAGTCTTTCTTCTAGTCATGAGATTCGATGGCTTCAGAGTCATTACTCCCATTTGCTCATGGCTTTACAGGAAGAGGTAGGAGCTGCCATTACAGTGGCTCTATTCTTTGCATCAGTCAGCATCACTCACTTATTGAATTCAACAAATGTTCAGAACCGACTGCCCTCAAAATCCAGCATTAGACATTATGAGGGGCTTTACAAACAAGATGTTACCAATGTGTACGTCAGTCTTACCCCTCCCCTCACAGAAGAACCCAAGTACCCTCAGTGATGACCCTGCACAGGCACAACAGGAAGTCCTGTGAATTTCAAGCCTCAGACTCTCACTACCTTCCTTTCATGTCTGTCTGTCCAGACTGTTGTCTCTCCAGCTGTCTAAAATACATTCTAAAACTCCAAACTTCCCCTCTCTGAGTCTTACCTGCTCTGAGAAGTCAGAACCTCTGAACTAACTGCTGTTGATATTTAACTGGCAAGACCTCAGAACATACTGAATGGGCTGCCTTCAGTCATGGAATTATTTCATTGTTTACTAAGAAGGCCTTGCTTGCGCTCTTAGTTACATGCACACTTAAGTGTCTGTTTGGTTCTGCCAACATTTCTGGCAAACTCTGGAGATAAGACATTATGTTAGGAACCTCAGTTCCTATACTTCTCATACTTAAGAATGCACAGGAATTGTGTAAACATTTGTGTGTGTTCACTCATGTCACTAAGCAAACTTCTAAGTTACTAGCCATGAGCATAAGCACATCTTTCAATTAATTTGCAGCACTGGAGAAAGAGTCACATACATTTCATTCACGTAATGACATGATGAGGCGTGCAACACAGTCCCTGCTTGCTTACTGAGCTTTGTCCCCTTGGGGACCATAAACACAACAGAGTTTAGAATTACAGGCAGACACCTATAATTCCAGCCTTCCAGATGTAGGGGCTGGAACAGGACTGTTTTGAGTTGGAAACCAGTGTGGACCACATAGTGAGTTCCAGGCATCTTAGTTCTAGGAGACTCTGTCTAAATACAAAACCAGAGTTTAGGAACTATTCCCTTTTATCCTGTGAAAACAACAAACTCTTAGCTTTGAACCACTGACAGTCAATCATTGTTTCGTCTGTTCCATACTTGCTGGGTAGTGCTTACATTACCTTTTTTTAGAACAATTATAGAAAATGAAAAGCAGGGGTTACATACTCTATCATTCTGGAATAATCTCAGTAGGAATTGAGGTACTTCTCATCATATTCAGACCATAACAATATCAGGTACTTTCTGACTTTATTATATAAAGAGTGGAGTAGAAATTTCTCGATAGAAACCTGGAATTTCCTCATTGTTACTTTATTCACAGTAGACATGCCAAGGTACAAAGGGACACACAGTGGTATTCAAGGCACATCAATCCTCTGAAAATTCAGAGCTGGTACAGATGGATGGAGAGGACACAGAGCTTCTGGCTCTAGTCAGAACACTTTTAACTATTTTCAAAAACTGTACCTAGGTAAAAATGCATCTGAAAAGCCTCATTATTTAATTTTTGAAAACTATTTAAAAGACTGATTAAAACATCATAGCACTTTGCTTCATAGATTCCTTCCTTTGCAGTGGAAACTGACCCATTTTTAAAGATGACTGACTATGGCAGTCAAAGCTTATACACTTCATTCCAAGCACATTCTAGAGCAGTGATTCTTAACCTTCCTAATGTGAGCCTTTCTTACAGTTCCTCGTGTTGTAGTGACCCCCAGCCACAAAATTATTTTTGTTGCTACTTCATAACAGTAATTTTGCTGTTATAACTGTAATGTCAATTTCTGTGTTTGCTAATAGTCTTAGGTGACCCCCGTGAAACAGTGGTCCGAACCCAAGGGAATCTCAACCCCCCAAGTTGAGAACCACTGCTCTAGACTGATTAATTTCATTTACTCATGTTTAACCACCTCTTAAGTAACACCATTACCTGTACTAACAGAGCAAATAACTGGTTTACATCTTTGGCATTAGAGACTTAAGTTTCTCTTACATTACCAAGTGCATTTATATCTTAGTACATCAACTCTTTCACATATGATTCTACGTAACTGCTAGCATTTACTCAACACATATCCAACAAATCTAACTGACGTTTGGTTCAGACAGCAGAATAGCTAGTCCTTTAAATAGTCCTGCTAAAAAAAGGGCATTACAAATATCCTCATGTATAAAGGAATTCAAGAACTAGCACGTGAAAGGAATGATCCTAAAAGGACCAGTATTTCAGGCCTGAGTGTGGGGACATTTTCTGATAAAAACTGGGAGAAGGGATAGGGCACTTTTATTGCAGTTCACCTTAGCCTCCTCTGTCTGAGATAAATCAGAGAAGACCTCTAGGGACTGAAAAAAGGCTGTATCTTCCATTCTGTGGTTACCAATGGTATTGCTACTAAATGTCATCATAGGTAAAAATTAGAGGGAATGATAAGGATATGCATATCTGTATCTTCAGACATGCTGACAGGAAAGCTTCCCTAGAAGTGGGAGAATAGGTTTGTACCATATTTAGTTATTCAAACAGTGTGGACTAACCCAGGATCTGTGATGGGTACTTGCCAGCACCAAAGACAATGGGTCAAGATTTCTATTACTGAAGGGAAAAGATACCCAGTACATTGGTGCAAACTTCAGAGTGCTATGCTTGTACAACAACTATCTATCTACATAGGGACTCAGCAGGTGCACTGTGCAGCTCCAATTCCTATGACAAGCTAAGCACAGTTATGAGCTGATTCTCTTTTCTAAATGTTTAATGAGCTCCACACTCTGTTCCATTCATGTGTATCTATCTATTGGCCAATCTTTGATCAGATATGAACGTAACTATAGAAAATGATACTTTTATTTCCTTGGGCTTTATATGGAAATACAAAAATCAGTATTATTCTGTGCTCTCAGAGCAACAGGAAAAAAACACAAGTGAATGGAAAACTAGACCCTAAAGCAATAAACACATTCATTCATTCATTGAGGTTGAATCAGTTTTTGAAGCAGGCAAGCCTGCCCTCTAGTGCTAAAACTATCAAACTGAATCAGAAGGCAATGTCCAACTACCAGAAGAGAATTAGAATATTCTTAGATATAAAACTGTATTATTCAAAACAAAAACTTTCATTCAAAGAACAAAATGACACATCTTTTTAGTTCACTATGTAGTTATAATTTTGGAAGTTATTATTATCTTTTTGTTTGTTTCCAGACAGGGTTTGTGTATCCCTGGTTGTCCTTATACTCACAGAGCTCTGCCTGCCTCCGCCTCCGCCTCCGCCTCCGATGAATGCCGGGATGAAAGGCGTGTGCCATCACAGCCCTGCCTATTAATGTTGCTTTAAAAATCCCACTACTTCATAACATTAAAAAAAAAGTGATGTGGGAGAAACGCTAATATTACATTACCTGAAAAACATCAGACAAAACTACTCTAAACTTCCACAAATCTTACCACTTCAGCTCTACACTTAGCTTCTATGTGAATTCATCTATGTCCTCCCTTAAATCAGGCACACACACTAAGACTTTCAAACAGATCTGATGCACATTTTAGGATTCCACATTAAAATAGTCAACTGCTTACTATATCATCCACCTGGACACCTAACAGGCATGTTTACACATATATGTCAGAACTGCGTTAACCCCTCCCGCATGTTCTTCTGAGTCTTTCCCTATTAGTAAATGGCTACTTTCTTTATGGGCCTCTAAAGCCCCAAACCTTGGAACCATTTTTCACACCCCACAGTCTATCCACACATGCTACGTACACATCACAATGTATCTGGAATCTGACTTCTATTGACTTTGGCTTCCAAGTATATGATTTATTGTACTTACTGTATTATCTTTGATGAGAACACCAACTGCTATCTCACTCAATGAAAGTCACTTTAGATTGATTAGCTACAACTAGGCACAATTATTAACCTCAGCCTCTTACCTCACTTTTTAATATTCATGAATATCACAAATACACTTCTGATCAGTTGTATTCATCTACTGGCAGGCACACTACCAGTTCATGGCCTCAGCACATGATATTCTTTCTGCCTGGAATACTCTGATCCCAAACATGCACTAACCTCATTCATTTCCTCAGGTCTATTTAGCTTTAACATGAAATATGGTCTATTTAAAATAGCAACCCCTGGGCCAAAGAGCTAGCTCAGCAAGCAGGTAAAGGCACGTGTTTATAGCTTGAAGACCTTAGTTTGAGCCCCAAGAACCAGGGTGGAAAGGAAAATCCAACTCCCACAACTTATGTCCTTACCTCCATGTCTATGTCACAGGCATGAGTGCACAACACAGGCAGGCACACACATGCACACTCATATACACAGAGTGGCCCTACATTTACACTCTCTCCAAACTCTTCCTTGGCTCATTTCCCAAAACAGCCTTATCACCACACATAACCATGTATTTCACATACCAATTAAAATGAAAAACATCATACAGATCATAGACTATGCATTCTATGCTCTGTTGTATACTCAGAAGTTCTTCATATAAAGCACAAGGCTGACATTTATTGATTTAATGATCTAGTCTAAAAATATAGACAAAGCCTGGCTGTGGTGGCACACACCATTAATCCCAGCACTCAGGAGGCAGAGGCAGGCAGATCTCGGTGAGTTTGAGGCAGCCTGGTCTACAAAGCTACACAGAGAAGCCCTGTCTTGAAAAATCAACATACATGTGTGTATGTATGTGTGTGTGTGTATTTGCATATATATATATATGCAAATACAGTAAAAGTTGCCAGAGAAAAATTAGTTTTGTTCTTATTTCCTTACTACTCTCAGGGATTGAACCTCACCCCTCACACATTGCTCCAACACTATACCACTGAGCTACACCTCCTTCAGAAAGAACATGAAGTATTGAATTACTTTTTGTTCACATACCAAGATATACTTACTTAGCATCTATTCTGTGCTGTGACCGGTGTCTATCTGAACTTCTTTACAATACTGGTAAATACCACTAATACTATCTTAAAGAAACACCCGAAGATGACAAAGTCCAGTAACTTGTCTAAAAGTGCCATGGTATTTGACAAAAGGAAAAACCCTGAGGTGCTCAGATGTTGCTTCTAGAATCTACAAAAACAAAATTGGTACTCCACTTACAATATTCAATAACTTCATTTGTAAGTCTGGTGAATCAGTAATTCTAAGTTTTAAATGACAAGCTATCACAAGTATTATTTCTCCCTCTTTGCATGGTTCAAATGGGATTGGTGGCAACCATATAAAAGGTAACTTTCTTTTGACCTTCCAAGTACACTGAAGGACTTTTATCCAGATCCATTTTCTATGTGGAAGTTAGAGTTAATGGGGTGACAGTTTGGGAAATACTATGTCCTAACAGCAGAGAATGAAGGCAGATACAGTGAATGTCAGACTAGTCTGTAAGACAGCTAGATGTTGGGAAAATTGCATGTAGCCTAACAGTCAGAGAAGTCTTGACAATGTGCACAAAACTTGGGGCAGAAACTCATTTTTCTGTCTAAAAAAGCTAACCATAAAAGTTACACTGCTTTGGAAGCTTCAAATCCATTAACAGAAAATGAACCTTAGGTAATCTGTCTGGTTGTTACTAAGCAATAAAACCATATTCACTGAGATCTAAGATCCAGAGTATTTGGTAATTTGGACCAGCCTTTCCTTCTGGGCTTCCTAGAAAGGACCCTGCCTCTGATGCTCCCTTAGTATCAAGCAAGAAACAAAACTCCTCATTAGAATTCCTTTCCAGGAGAAACAAACTTTTCTTCAGCAATAGGATTATTATTCCTTTGCTTTTTCTTTAAGACACATTTAAATTACGTCATTAAAAATCTCCGCTCACTTAGACATCTGGGAAGCATGTGAAAGCTATGTGTCAAAACTTTAGGCTACAGGAACCTTACAAGACAGAACAAGATTTTACTTTGCTATAAATTACTATCCTGATAGTGTTAGCAAAAATCAGAATGTAAACATCTTATCCAGGGAGTCTTAACACTTGCTCCTGAAAGTTACATTATTTGTTTACACTTTCCAAGTTTTGAGAAAGATCATGTTCTGTTGAACAAACAGAAAAAGGGAAGCGGCCGCAAAAAATATTTTGTGTGTCCTGAATGAAGCTTAGCAACTTCACATGCATTAAAATTCAGTTACCTCAGAAAGCCATTACCACCCATTCACAACCTAAATCGATGGTGCTCAGCACTGTTTAAACAGTTTGCTAAGTGAAAAACGATTGTACATAAGAGACTCCCAAGGGCTATCTAACTCTAACGCCCTCAAATTTCTATTAAATTAAAAACTATATACACTAGTTCAGAGTAAAAACACATCAATAAAATCTATACATTTGTTATAAATTAAAAAAAAGTCTATCAAAAAGGTCCTAAGTTGGGACAAGTATTGTAGTTAATGTCTGTAATTGAGCCATTCAGAGGTTGAGGCCAGAGGACTTTGAGTTAGAGCTGGCCTAAGCAATATAGGCAATGAGTTCAAAAACAGCCTGGGATACAGACGAAATACTGCTGTACTGTGAACCCAAAAACCATGTCAAGAATTTTATTAGCAGCACTTAAACAAGCCATACCTAGCTGGTAAGAGAGAAATCAATACTGACCAGATAAATAAGTATATCTAACACACCACTGCTTTGCTACACACTGAACTGGAGTCTCTGGCAATACTTTAAATGACTAGATCCAAAAGGCTATGGAGACCAACTCCATCCTTCCTGCTAACCATACCTGGCTCTAGTTCTGTATGTACATTTATGAGAAGAAAGCCAATCTCACGTTATAAAGCACCATAGGTATTTCATTCTACACAATGCAACAAATCTTAGCATTCTATAACAGAATTCATGGGAAGGCACTTCAGTTTTTAAAAGGAGGCACATTTCTAAACTGCAGGTTCCTTAATACTGTCTTCACCACTTGAAATCTTGACATTCCACAATGTCATACTGTTCACAAATAAAGAATGGCAAGGGACACTGCCCCCACCCGAAAAAAAGAGTCTGGGCAGAATAAACTTGCCTTACAAGTAGGTGAGATGAGAAATACATACGGTAAGAGCAAAAACAACATAACTGGAGTGATGATTTCAAGAAAAAAAAGTGACTTCAAATTTACACATTAAAAAAACTTTGAAGTACTTTTGATAACAAATGAAACACACTGTCACATGCTCTGGTGCTTTCTTAGGGTCATCAATAAGGATGACAGAGAGCATTTGCCAGGTTATACCCTAGGAGCCTGTAAGATTTCACTTTTATAGCTCTGGAGGTTACAAAAGAAAATAGGACAATATTCTCCAAGTTCAGAAGTTGTACCTTGGAGAGAAGCAATCAAATTCCAAATCCAGGGGCTGGAGAGCTGGCTCATCATTATGAGCATTGGCTGCTCTTGCAGAGGACCCGGATTCTGTTCCTAGCACCTACGTAGCTGCTCAATCATTTTCGACTCCAGTTCAGGGGATCTGATGTCCTTTTCTAAACTCCACACTCATGTGGTGCAGACATACATGCAGGCAAAACACTCATGCACATAAAATGAAATAAATAAATGTAAACTTTTTAAGAATTATAAATCAAAAGGTCAAGACCGGGAAAGTATATGGCTCACTGGTCCAGCACTTGCCTAGTATACAGTACATATGTATGAGTCCTCTAGTCCAGTGCCAAATGACGATGCCCCCCATCACCAAGGTATAAAAGTGTGAATGTTTTATTATGATGAATTTTGTTTTAAAACATCAGTTGTAATGTTAAATAACACTGTTGGCATGCTAAGTTGTACTAACTTTATCAGTCTCATATCTAAGAGGAATAATCCAGGAAAATGACCCGTATCTCAAAGACCTTACAACATCTTATTTCTCACTGCTCCATCAGTGTTTTATACAGCTTCTCATTAAGAAGGCGTTCAAAACACTACCAATCACAGCCTTGCTTGTCAACCAAAAGGCAAATAAAGGCTTCCGAATGATACGTTCCCTTAAGAAATCAGTGCTAATGAATATTAAACAAGTTCACCATAAAAACAAAATTAAAGAAACCAACCTTGACTGTAAATCCTACCTGAAATAGTTTTGGGGGCAGGGGAGGAGGTGATCCACTACTTTCCACTCATTCAGTGGAACTGGAGTATACTCAAGTTGGGGCTTCTGGACTTTAGAGTGTGCAGTTCCACACTGCGAGGACACTGGGCTATCTCAATGCAATGGACAGACAGGCCTGGCGTTAATCTAAAATGTGCCTTCCACATAAATTATACAAGGTTGCCTCAACCTTTCTGCTAGTAGTCTAAGACCACGATAAATAGCAAATATATGACTGAGAGTGGACACTGCCTCACTGGGGCTCAAGCCAGAGGCTCCCAGACGCAAGGTCCTGGGTTTAACCCTGGGGGGGGGGAACGACAAAGTAAATGGTCCCATGAAGTGTACAAGTACACCGATCTCTCATGCTTCCTTGCTGTTTCTCTTGTACAATATTGAAGCTCCTGTATTCTGAAGGCAGACAAAGCACTCAGCAAAACTCATATCTACATGGCTAAAAATGTGCTAATTACTAAGTAATAATGAGAAAGACCATAACTTCAATATTGGTCCTAATGCTATCCTTAGGAATGTCTGACCTTGCTTTATAACTTAACAGAAATAGAGAAAACTTACAATTCACATTAAGAATACTTACTGAAAACAACGATTAGAATGTAAGACAACTTGAACATAATCATTCCAACCCTACACTCTTTATAAGGTTTGTACATAAAACAGCTTTTACAAAAACCTAAAGTTGGAGTCCTTCCCACACCATGAGCTGGTATCAGAAAACAGTGCCCCACAAGTTAAAGTTACTATGCTTTCTCATTATGCAAAGAGGAATATTGACAGGCTACATGTCCAAATATTTAGATTGCTTAAAGTCTTTAAAGTTCTACAAACTCATAGTAATTTAGAACTCCAAAAGTTCAAGAAATAAAATTTACCAAAATAAAAACCACTGACACTCAATGCACATCCTCACTTTAAGGCCTTTGTCACAACTCTGAATCTTTATTGTTCTGAAATAAATGTTAAAAACATAACTTGAAACAAAAACATCAATATTCAGTCTCAGAAGACGTGGCTCAGTGCCCATCACATGTAACAAGAAAACTTCCTTTAAAAAAAAGGAAAGAAGTACTATGAGAAGTCTCTCGTGAGTGAAAATGCACCCTTGTATGTCCTCCCTCTCTGTATCATCTTCACAAGGTCTGCATTTTCTTCACAACAGTTCTTGCTATGATGTTTGACGGATTTTTTGCCACTCAACAAATTCATCAAGTAGAACAGGCCCTAGGCAGAAAAAACAAGTTGTTACGATTCAGTAGACTCATCCCTCTAACAAGCTCTGCGGTGGCAAGGGCCCACCTGACCTGTCCATCATCTACTGCTCTCTGTTTGTTTTCTTTCCCCAGGGTTATTTCCTTCCCTAGAAGTGTTTCATGAACTCCCCTATAAATAACTTGAGACAAAACTAACCTTTTCCCATAGCACTGGCATTTAAACACTCAGCAAACATATTTCTGCTACATCAACAAGTGTGAGCACTTGTTAAGGGGAGTGGCCACGTAGGACTGACTTTACTCTAAAAACGAGACACAGTAAAAAGAATAGCATAAAGCAAATGCCTATTTCCTGACTGACTGATATTCTAAAAAAGAAGTTTTATAATGTAGAGGTTGCAAATGTTTACCAACAGAAGCCAAGTGGGCAATTTAAATGAGGTTTCAGTATTTGTGATGTATGGGATTCAGTATTTGAAAATGTATGGAAAGTATGACCACGAAGAGATATGCTTGTCCTGTTTTTCTCAAAACATAAACCCTCTGGGTGTTCTTTTGCCTCTTGCTTTTAGCAGACCATACAAAAACAGCCGGGCAGGCAAAGCAGTAAACGGCAATGTTGGAACACTGCGTGGACTGCCAAACTGGAGAGCAAGCTCAACACAAGCCACTACTGGGCTCCAACCTCTGAAACCTACAAAGGAATACAGGTGCAAGGTGTCAGATCTTCTGATAGTTCAAATAAATTTACAACTTTACTTTTATATCACACCTCTCAGCTTTAAATGTTGACTCAACATACACAAATATACACAGCTGCAGTCTCTATGTAGCTCTTGGGCTGTTAGCCTACTGCAAAAAAAATGAGTATTTCTTCAAATAAACTTAAACTCTATGTGATCCTGTAGGGAAAAAACACTACATACTCAAGGCAGGCTATCTTTGGTAGTACCTTGTTGTCTCTTTCGCGTCAAGTGTGCTATGTCCATTTTTGTTATAAAGCAAGGTACCTTTCCATGTACCCCGTATGAACACTGAAACACACTACAACACTCCAAAATGACGGTAGAGACAATTTTATTAAGAGTTCTGCAGAATTAAGTTGGCTTATTTTTTGTAGCTTTGTCCTTTTAAATGCATGAGTGAAACTTTTCTTCTACTCAAAAGGCAAGAACAAAGTAGGATTTTGGCTTCTAGGTTGAAAAATCATCATTTAGCTATAATGTCTAGTCACTTATCCATCAGCATACATTTTATAACATTGCTGAATCTAGACTCTGCCTCCCCCATATTCTGATTAAATAACGAGCACTGTTACACTAATTCAAACTTTCTGTTAATGCCTCAGAATGCACAAACTCATTTAACATTTTTAGGAATTTTATTTTCATAGGAATGCATGGTATACTTACAAGCACCATCTTCATCGTAGTTACTAAGATCGGCATGAACTGTTCTGCTGAATTCTAATACATTGTACCACTGATCTTTGTTCATAACACGATACTTTGATTGCTGTGGAAAATGATATAAAAATTTGGACTACAGAACCAACATTCTTACTGGGACTTGAATTTAGTGATTCTCACTGTCATTTATTTGGCCTTTTCTAAAACATTTTCTTTCTTAATTATATGCTGTTCTAGACTCATTTACGTTATATTTTCTTTTCTGAAAGGCAATAAGACTAACATTTAGAGCATCCAGTTGGTTTGACGTTTCCACTATACAGAATTTATTTGTGTACATTAGCTACATTTTGAAGAGGACATCCTCAGCCATAGTGGAAACAATATGTGCTTGGATCCAAATTATAATGTGGACTCAATTGAGTGCTCTTGGGAAAGTGACTTCTGTGGCAGAGAGCTTGGTGGGCAGGTGCTCAGGGTTCCTTCACCAGCAGGACAACTAGGTATAATGACACACACCTATGATCCCAGCACTTGGGAAGCAGGATGATCATGAATTCAAGGATGGCCTGGGCTATCCAGCAAGACCCTGTCAATGTCTCCATTAAAACACAAACCATCTCTCCTCCAAAACAAAACCCAACCACCCACCAACAACAACAAAATAAAAACCCACCACTAAGCTAATCCCACCCCCCTCCCAATTCCCTTGGCTACTAAACGGTAAAACTTGCTTGAATACATCTCATTTTTTTCAGAGACTCACAGAAGTTAGTAGTTTTGTATTTAACTAAATGTATTTTTGATCGACTAACAAGAGGAAGATATGTATCATTAATCAAAAATGTCAACTTTGCTGGTCACAAAAATTTACCAATGTACAAAACTCCTTTATTCAGGTTTTAAATAAAAGTACTCTGGAAAAGTTACTGTGACAAGTAAATCATAGGACAAGATGTTGTTTCCAATAGAAAAGGCGGTTCTATTTAAGAAATGGTTAGAAATATGTCCCCAAACCTAAAGTTGAAAGGTTTAAAAATAAACAAGACCACACAAAGCGACCAGTGAGACAGCAAGTGTCTTAGAGCTGGCAGGTGCAGCATAGCTCTTAGAGGATGTGTATTCCGTGACACAGTATACGGTGCACAGTCAGTGCAGTGGGCGACTGTTACAGCCATGCTCACATCTGTGCAAGCAAAACATTAACAATTTATTTCTTAACACTGAGTCAATTACTGCTAAAATAAGTCCTACTGTATATGTTTCTACCAAGACTAGGGGATGGGGAATGGAAATAAAGTACACATTGGTTTAGAAGCTTGAGATTTGTGTATTAGCATCAATTTTCTCTCACAAAAACCTCAAGAAATTAAGTATATGCGAAATGTCTATGCTATTTTCCTGGGACTCTTCGTAGGTACAATGCAAATTCCTTAAAATGCAAAGCATGTGTTCTATCAACAAATTACACTCCAGTTCGTTGCCAGTATATTATGTACAGAATATATAAGTAACACAAATTTTGTCTTATCCCCACAATAAGTATGTACATATTTTAGCAGATTTCTTTAATTACTCATTCAGAAATTTTTAAAGTAAGAATTTGTTCCTTACAAATATATTTTCAAACATTTAAAGATACCCATACATACCTCCAGGTACTGATAAAATACTGAAAAGAGTGGCCACGTTCTCCCAAGCAGCAGTGCTAACATAGACTTAGCAGTGTCAATATCAAGGCTTCTCTGATCTTTATCCTATAATATTAGCGAAAATATATGAATACACTCATAAAATCAAAACACTTAGGATCTGAAGGGGAAGCTGTACCTACCCTTGCAAAATCAAAGGCATATCTGTAGATATTCTTAAACGATGAGATGTCATTCAGCTGTGAGCGCAGAAAATCAAATCTGCTCTGTAACTTTTCTGTGCAGTCACACCTTAAAAGACAGAGGTCAGAAGGGAAGCACTCTAAGACCAAGTGCAATAGGAACGTTCTTTAGCTCTGGCACTGTCAGTAGGACAACTTCAACTAAAGATGTATTTTAAACTACCAATACAATTAATAAAGCTGATAAAACTTGACAACAGAGTACACTACAGTTTCAAGAAAAATAAAACATTTCAATAAAAAATTCCAAGCAAATCACAAACAGGTCTTAGTGTGAGAGTCAGAATGCCTGCCTACTGGGCTCCAGAACCCATTTTTAATCCAAGTACTGCCTCTTCTCAAAGGCTGAGCAAATGATAAAACAAGTTGCCTAATTATTTCTAAAAATGAAGACAGTAAGCAGAATCATCTCAATCAATGGAATACTCAAAAGTCTTGCTGGTTTTCTATTGCTGTTAAACTCCACTGACGGGTTTTTCTGGTCACTTCCCACACCCTCAATGAACTCTAGTGATGGGAGATGTCATTCTGTAAATATGTTTCTCCTATTAGTTAATTAAGAAAACACTGTTGGCCAATAAGAAAGCAAGATAGGCGGGACTAGGAGATGAGGATGCAGGAAGTAGCGGAGGGAGATTTAACATAGAGGACAAAGAAAGCATAACTCCAGACCCTTTCTCCAGTAAGCCAAGATCACGTGGAAACATTTAGATTAATAGAAACGGGTTAGTATTTAAGACAGAGCTAGCTAATAAGTTATGCTAGTAACAGGCCACCAGCATTATATCTAATACAGCATCTCTGTGTGTTATTTGGGCTGGCGTGGCTCTGGGACCAGGCCAGTGGGAAAACCCGCTCGTAACAAAATGGTGTCCAACGTGGTGCAGAGAACTTTCACTTAAAACTTGACAAAAGCTTAAAAAGGGGTTTTAGAAACAAAAGAACTAAGACAAACAAGGCTTCTTGGTTAACAGCATTTTTCTCAGTTGGGCTCTATTTTGCTAGAGACAAACAGAGACTTGCATGGCTCCTTTAAGGGAGGTTTCCCAACTCAACATAAGCTGCAAAAAAAATCCACCAAAAACCAATAAATAAATAAATAAACAAATAAATAAATAAGCCACATGAAGATGGAAAGTACACAAAAAGTCTGGATACTGTATGCTATAATAATGTCTTTAAATTGCTCAACTACTAAGGAAGAAATAATTGCTACAATATACTTGATTATTAATACTGCTAAATTATTCTAATTTATATAAAATAGATAAAGATAAAGTGCTTTGACTCCAAAATTTAAGTCTAAGGACAGGTTACTGGGGAAAAGGATTTCTATTGTTGTTTCCACAGAAAATGAAAAGCTATGGATTCCTTCCAAACTAACCTGGTTTGATAAAGCTAGACCCCCTGAAGCAATGTCCCAGGTGATCCAACATTCAAAACAGCTGGGACAAGACAGACTTACAGACAACTACAGCCATATTTTCTGAGTCTTCTTAGGATCCCCCACGACAGTGCCCCCTACCAGCAGGAAGCAGTTAGGAAAGAATGACGCCCGACTTCCCAAATATTGACTATAAATGTTTGCTTTCATTTAACTGGGGTTGGTTATAAATGGTTAATGACCACAACAATATCTTTTTAAAGGAAAAAAGGGGATTATGGTCTAGAAATGAATACTTTGTTTTGAAATAGATTTTCATTTATTGATACAAATTTAAGGTCAATTTTGTGATATGTATAATGTTTATATAGCTCATATAAAAATGTAATGTATAACTTAGTACAGATTATAGATAGCAACTTTGATAGTCAAAACTTAGAGTTAGTTAGATTTTCATGATATATTTGAGATGGATAGGCATTCTTCAAACCTTTTACAGACCTTCAGATTAATAGAAATGTGTTAATATTTAAGACAGAGCTAGCTAATAAGATATGCTAGTAACAGGCCAACAGCATTGTACCTAATACCTCTGTGTGTTATTTGGGGCTGGCGTGGCTCTGGGACCAGGCTTGCAGAAAAACATGCTCGTAACACTCTAGATGTTTTCATTTACCACTTTCAAAAGTCATTATATTTCTTCTATTGGAAAGGATGCAAAGTAGAACTCAAGACCTAATTCAAACTTGCCATCTACATGAAATCACCTGACTTCTCTTGATTAACCAGTACATCATCTATTGTAACCACTCAAACCAAATTTCAGAATTCATGAGACACAGACATGTGGTCTTGTAAAATTTAACCAAGATTTTCATTATCGTAAGTCAGCAATGTGAGCATCTATGTGGCATGGGTCATAATTTTATTAAACTGGAAAAAAAAAATTTGGTACATCACTATTGTTAAATCTTTAGTATCTATAAAAAGCCATTCAACATACAGATAGGGCCTTTTAAGAAATATTCCTTGGTAGCTTTGATAACAATCTTATAGCATCAGAAAAAGAATTGAGGGTTTAAAACTATTTTGTGAAAAATTTTTAAATACTGCAAATAACATTTATCCATACTAGATAGAAAGTAGACTTGTAACTACTTAACATTCAAATTTTGTCCAAATTTTCTGTTTATTTCTAACCTGTTTTTACTACCTAAATTTTTCTGATCCTTCTATTACTTTCATAAAATCTGATTTAAGAGGACATTATAAGGATGGGAGATGAGAGCATACATTACATATATACATGTATGACATTGTCAAAAAACAATTTTAAGTAATTAAAAAACTGATGTTGCTTAAAATTATGTGTATTTTTAACCTATGCTAGTGCCATTTTTTTAACTTTTAGTTGTTTTCTTGCCCAATATGGCTAGAATTTAAGTCATTTAATATAGCATTTGAGATTTCAGATTTTCTTTTTAATGCAATTTCCTTCCATGTGATCACAAATTTTATTAAGAATTTGCTGCTTGTATTATGCAACTATGAATGCTAACTTCCCAAGGTGTGTTTCAGGAGTGGCAGTGATAATCTTCTCAAAGCAGGTCTAAGAGAGAATGAGGAAGAGGAGTCCGGAGAAAAACAATACAGACTTTCAACGTGTTTGGGCCTGAATGGCTACAGGAGGGCAGCAACCCAAATGAGAAACTTCCTTACAGAAAATGCAATGCACATGCATGACACAAAACCGAAGATACTGAATGAAGGCACGTGTGGTGACACACATGTATGTAATCCCAACCTTTGAGAAGTTAAGGCGGGAGGAGTCTATGTTCAAGTCCAGTCTAGGTTTATTGTAACAAGATCTTAAATTCTGAAAGGGAAAGACTTGGAAGAATGACATATGGTAGCAAGTTTACTCAGTTTCTTTTTGCCTCAGATATCCTTGAAGCTGCAGATGACAGTAAGTTGAGTGTGGTGGTAAATCCCAGCCTGGGGAAGCAGAGATAAAAACAGAACCACTGGAGCTAGGGTAGATAGATGTTCAGTGATAAAGTGACTTCATGTAAGCCGTGCACCAAAGTACCATGCCAGGCAGGTGCTGACTGCGCTTTCTTTTTTTATTATTTTATTATTTTTTATTTTACATATCGATGTCAGTTCCCTCTCCCTCCCATCCCATCCCCCCTCCCCACTGCACAGGGAGGGTGATGGCTTCCAGAAGGGATTATTAAAATCTGTCAAGTCATTTGGAGTAGGGTGTAGCCCCCCCCCACCTCTAGGCTAAAGGGTATCCCTCCATGGGGAATGTGCTCCCAAAGTCCTTTCATGCACCAAGGATACATCCTGCCCAGGCCTTCTATCTGAGAACTATGTTCAGGGGGCCTGAGTCATATAATGCTGGTTTCCCAGCTATCAGTCTGGGGGTGACTGAACTGTTTCCAACTGAGGAACCCTGCCTGTAGAGTTGAGAGTAACTGAGGATGACACATAGGCCTCCATACTGACAAGTACACACGTTTGCACACTGCACATGTGTGCCCACACACATATACATACCACACATAAAGAGACAGGAGAAAAGAAGAAAACCAAATGACTTCTGATGACATGCTGATATCATCATAGATCAGCACTTTAGTCAGCCATTGTCAGAGAAGCTTCTTCCTGCAGCAGATGGGAACCCACAGCCAGACATTACAACAGAGGGAGAGACCTCGAACACATAGCTCTAGATGGGCTGTCTCCATTAGATCCCTCCCTCAGAGCTCAAGGAACCTGGTAGAAGAGGAGGCAGGAACAGTATATATATGAGCCAGAGGGATGGAGAACTAGGAGAACAAGGCCCTCTACAGCAACCTGAGCAAAGCTCACACGAACATAGGCAGAATGAACAGCATGAACAGGGCCTGCCCGGGCTGCACCGGGTCCTCTGCACGGAAACCACAGCTTTCGGATCGGTACTTTTTATGGGGCTTGTGAATGAGTAGGTCTGATTCTTATGCCTTCTCTTGGAACTGTTTTATTTTTCTGTTGGCTTGGCGTGTCCAACTTTGATATGATGGATCTTGTTTTCATCTTATTATATTTTATTTCGTTAAAAAAATTAAACAATTTTCTTTATGGGGGGGGGGGTGCTGGGTGTATAGCTCAGTGACCCAGAATTGGTCTAGCAATGTCCCAGGTTCAAGAAGACTAAGAAAGTAGTAGCCTATGAGGACAGAAGGCTCTAACTGTGAACACTATTCCAGTCAAGTATCACCAAATACAGTGATCCAACTCCCAGCAATGGCAGTGAAGACTGAATTAGCGTCCTAATGTGTCCATGTTCAGCAGAGTACAGTAAGATCAATTCCTCAAATCCCAGTGTCACAGAAACTATACAAGAACGTGGGCTTGTGCTCACTCTAGGGAATAACAAGCTTCCTCTTCCCAAGGGTGCTGCCAGGGTTCCTTGACAATGAATTAAGGCCTTCCTTCACCAACACTCAGTAGTAACAAGGACACAACTGCACTAAGGTCAGTGACTTTGTGCGTGTGAAACAGTAACAAGGCCTCCAACAAGTTCAAGAAAAAGTGTCAGGACCATGGGCTGGGTTGAAACTTATTCCTGCTCAGGAATAACACATTACATCCCCGCTTGAGAGCAGAATGGTAGCTTTAATGTCTCCTTGGACCTGCCAGTAAACAGCAGACCCTCTCCTCCTGGAGTGGTGGTACAATACACTAATTAAATAGCAAAAGTATTGAGTAAGATCCAAGGTCCATTCATTTGCAAAATGACCAGATTGTCCAAGTTTCAATAGAAAGATCACTTACCAAGATAAGAAGGCAGATTTCAAAAGAAATGTTTAGACATATCTCTCATTTTAAAGCAGCTGTCATAAAAATGCTTCATTGGTTATGACTAACTTACTAAAATGAAACTGCAAAAAAGAAATCTACAAAAAGGAACAAAGTGTGTTGAACAAAGTAGAAATGCTTGGACTGTAAAATACCATTTCAATAACATGTGTTCTAAACAGAAATTTGTATCAGCTAATGAAACCTCAAAGAAAATGATCAGAACAAAGAGGATGATTGTATATGGCAAGGGGTCAACTCATCTAGACATAGCAATCCAATATGTACCAAACAACAAAGCTGTAAAACACACCAAGAAAAAAATGACAGGACTTTATACTGTGTGTTAGCTGCACAGTACCTAGAGCTGTATTCCCAAAAAAAAAAAAAAAAAAAAGGTCCCAGGCAACTGAGTATCCATTTACTGAGTTTGTCATCAGTCCCCATCTGGGAGTAATCTAATGTGCTTTCAGAAGGTCTTAAAATGTTGTTATTAATATTCATGATAGTTTATTAGCCAGATTTTAGGGATCTACATATTTTAGGAATATGATATGGGTGACCTTGAAATAAAGGCCAAATAGATTGCAGATGGATAATCTGCACCATGATTTCTGGCCTTGGATTACTTTCTGTAATTTATAGATGAGTTACAGTATGCCTTTTCAAAATAAGCCTTTATATTTTATTGAGCACTTAACCATTTTCCATGGAAATTACTTCTTTATACTTAGTCTGTTATACTGCCATAAATGTGATCATTTTTTTTTCTTTTTGGTGAGTCTAACTTAGTCATGCCTAGTTCCTTACAATATACTTCATGTAAAAATAATAATAAAAAAAAATCTATTCTGGCTGCCTATTAGAAATTTTTCTCTCAGTAGCTGCTGATGTCAAACAGCACAAAAATACTAAGTAAAGCTACAAATCCATTCAACCAGTATCATGGGAACGCATCTCATTTCACATATTACTAAAACGATGGTTGGAAACTTGGGAACCTTTAAGATCTCCACATGAATCAGCTGGAAACGTTCACTGGGTACTCCACATTCAGTTACATTTACCCCCTTCTGTTTCATGACTTAAATCAGGGCCATGTCTTTTATAGGCTTGAAGCTTCAAAATGCTTTCACTTTTTTTTTTTTTTTTAGGACACACCCCAAAATGCAGACTCTTAAGGCTTGCTACTTAAGAAGGCAAAAAGTTAAAGATAATACAACCTTCAATGTTATTCACTTCCCTAACAAAGCTTGTAAATTAATTTAACAGCTTTAACAGGGGCCATGATAGGAGGGGAGTCCAGCTTTCCTGGACAGTACTATAGGAGACTCTTACAGTATGTTAAATGAAGCACGACCTAAATATAAATGACAACATAGGTAGCATATTGAATTACGATAAATTTAAATTTTCTGTCTAAAGAAAAAGAATGCATCAAACACAATCATATAACACACAATGACTGAGCAGTCACTAGGGAGGCAAGAATCCACTAGAACATACCAACATGATTTACAGCTCCTTACAGCACCCTATATGGGTCACAGCTCCATACGGGACAATCATAAGTGTGCGTATTAGGCCAAGTCATAAAACTTTGGCAACAATCAACATTTTCCAAGTACACAATCATCAAAAGTTAAAAAAAGATTAAACAAATGAGGTGTTTCTGTGGTGTTTGTCCTTGTTGAATCACCTAACTTTACTTTAGCCTTCGTTCTGAACACATAACCCACACACAATGCACCATATGAATTGGCCAGACAAATGACAGCAAATGCTGCCTCAAATACCTTGGTTTAGCTTCCAGAATATTCAGTTACAAACAACAGTTTCTTCATTTTATATACATACAAAGCTTTCTCCATTCTAGAGACTTGATTAAGTATAGAGGACCAATTTAGTATGTTCCTACCATCACTTTTCAGCACGCACAAACTTAGGATATCTTTATATTCTATACTGCTACCTAATGTTTGGTTTTTAAAAGTGCTATTTTAAGGGGGCTGGAAATAAGGCTCAGCAGCAAGGATCACAGGCAGCTCTTCCAGAGGACCAGGGTTCAATTCCCAGCAACCACATGGCAGCTCACAACTGTCTATAACTCCAGTTATAGGGGATCTGACATCTTCACACCAATGCACATAAAGTAAAGTAAATTTTTTAAAATGCTATTTAAGTTATTGACTTAAACTTTGGTTGGGATTAGGACATAATTTTCTAAAATTTTCTGAAATAGCCCTAGTCATTTTGCACCATGTTATGTATGTTTTCTCCTCTCTGCACTGAAAATTTTAAATATTACTCAATTCTGATTCTGAAGAACAACATAGATGGTCTACAACTGTACTGAGCAACACATACTTAGCTAAGTACTTTTTTAAAAAGACTTATGTGTGATGGGAGATGTCATTCTACAAATGTGTTTCTCATACTGGTTAATGAATAAAGCACTGTTGGCCAATAGGAAAGCAAGAGAGGAGGGACTAGGAGACAAGGAGGAAAGAGGAAGTAGGAAGGAGGAGTCAAGATGGAGAGACTGGAGAGAGCAGGACGCCAGCCGGACTCTCCGGTAAGATGAGACCACGTGGAAATACATAGATGAACAGAAATGGGTTAATACTTAGACAGAGCTAGCGAATAAGAAACAAGTAACTGGCCAACAGCATTTTATCAAATACAGCATCTCTGTGTGTATGTTATTTGGGGCTGGCGCGGCGGTGGGACGGGACCAGCGGCAGGCGGAAAAACCTTACTCCTTACATATGTGTGGGGGATATCTTGCTTACCACATGCATTAGAGCCTGTGGGGCCCAGAAGAGTGCACGGGATCATTTGGAACTGGAATTATAGATGGTTGTTAGCCACCATGGCGGGTGAGGATGGATGTAAGTGCCAGGAACTGAATATCCCCTCCAAGGCATCAACTGCTTTCAACCACTGAGTCATCTCTTCAGCTCCTGACTTAATTCTTATGTAAAGATAAATAAGCACATCACTCCCATTAATATGTAAATTTCCTCTGTCTTGCATAAGTGATAAAACTATATGTATGTTTTAAAATAAATTTCATTTATTTATTATCATCATATTTGATTTGCATGCTTGTTTTATATACCTAAAAAACATCTTGGGGTTACTACCCCTCTAGTTTCCACAGCCACGTGCACTCATGTAGACATAACTACACATACATATACAGACACATACATACACATACATAACTAAAAGTAAAATCTTCTAAAGCTGCTACACCAGTTAAAATGAGGCTTTATAGGTTTTCAACTACTACATAGCATTTGCTTGATTGACACATGCAAGTATGTGCACATCTTCTGTAAGTGTATATAGTTTAGACCTAAGGAGCTTTATGATTAAATGAAATACCAGAAATAGGAGGAAAAAGAACCAGAGTGGTTCAGTTGAGTGGTCCCACTAATGTATCAGCTGTGTTTTTTTGTTTTTTGTTCCCTTGTGTTCTTTAGATGTATCTATGGCATTTCTAGTAATTGGTGCTGGGTAGAGAAGCCTTATTTCTTATTACAGCAGCTTGTTATTTTTGTAACATGGTGATTTGGTTGAACATAATACAGTAGTAATTGATCTCCCCTTCTTCCTGGATGAGTGAGCAGATGATTAAATAGTGACATCAGCATTCTTAAGTACATTCAAATGAGCAACATTTGGCTTCTGCTTCTGTTTTAAATGATGCTGTGTTTTTTGATTGTGGTCCGAAGCTTCTAACACTACTTGGCATCTCCTTCCTTCCTTGGAGGTCTCACTAATTCAAATATAACAGATTTGATGACGTGTTGATAAGGTGAGGTCTTACTTGTCTCCACTAGGTCATCTGCATATAAATCCAGTGGTTATAGGGTTTTGTTTTAGGGGCATTCTTTCATTTGATTAATGTTTTTTAGCTGATGTTCATAGAAAGGGTGAATCCTTAGAAGTGTACCACTAGTGAAAGTAAATCCTATCTAAGAGTATGTTTCTTTACAGCGCTGAGTCATACCATCCTTTGGGCCCTCTGCTGGACAAGTAGAAGCAAGTCTCAAATAATGCCTTTCAAATTGTATCCTCTAGCATTATAGATGTAGGACAGTAGTGTATCAGACCTCTGTGAATGTAAATAGCTGGTACCTGCTTTATGATACATAGTAGTGATCGTGCTTTATCAGAGATGTGCTTAATGATGTTGCTCAGAATGTTTTCTTTCCAGATGATAACAGTGAAGGTAATAAAACAGACAAATAGCAAACGGTGCCAGGCACAAGAGTGTGACTGTGCTCTTCTCTGGGATTTTGTTTTATACATTTTTTTTCTTAATGGACTGTGCTGGGTGCCTCTACAATTGTGTTCAAATGACTGCAGAACCTGGCAAAGCTATTGCTGCTTTTGATGCACAACATACTGCTATTATTGGTCTTTTGTGTGTGTGCGTGTGTGTGCGTGCACGCGCGCACATATGTAATCTGAATTTTGAAAACTTCAGCTGTGCTGTCAACAATGGAAAAAAGTATTCCAATTTACTGTGTTGAGTTGGTATTGTACAGAAATTAGCAGCCATATTGGTCTAGAAATGTTGAACTTAATTTTTCCCCCATTTGTACAGGGTAACACACTATATTAGATTTGTAAGGTCTTATGTACATGGGTTTGATTACAAAAACTAATAAAGTATTCTCTAAATTAAAAACAAACAAAAAAAAGTAAAGTCTCCTAAAACATAGGAATAACTTCACAGGACAGCCTCAAGATAAACTTTTCAACATGGTTTCCTTATTCCTTCTGCATGTATATATAGCATGTACGTATAGTACATATAGTGCTGGTTAGGTACACATGTTGGCACAGGTCAAAGACAATATCCAAGGCCTTCTCTGACCATTCTCTACCTTCTTTTCTAAGGCAGGGTCTTGCACTAGATCCGGAGCTCACTGATATGGCTAGTCTAGTTAGCACCTTACCGCAGGGATGCCCTGTCTCTGCCACCCCAGTTCTGCGGGTTACACACTGATGTCTGCCCATTCTTTTGGTATGGGCACTGGCACACAAACTCTGGCACTCATGCTTGTGTTGCAACTCCTTTATTCACTCAGCCACCTCCCCAGCCCCAGCTTCCTGACTTTCAAACAAGAACAGTTCCGAGATTAGTAAACATCACAGGGGAATACATATGTGTAAAATTCTTAGCACAGCTCTTAGCTTAACTGTGCTCCCTTTAGGGCACACAGAAGCCAATGCACCTACCTACACTACACTCGTCCAAACAAATCCTAGCATCCATAATGGTCTAATGAAGATCTTGAGTAGAGAAAGAAGCAAACATCACCAAATGTGCTTCCCTCACCCCTGATTTTTTTTATATGTATGGGTGTTTTGTGTCCCTGTGTGCCTATACACATGTGTGCCATGTGTCTGTAGAGGTCAGTTACAGACTGTTGTGAGCTACCATGTGGGTACTGAGAACTGAGTCCAGGTCCTCTGAAGAGCAGCCACCTCTTAAATGCTGAGCCACTTCTTCAGCCCTTAATTATCTTTATTAAGGTGAGGATAGAGCCCAAAGCTCTGTATTTATTACCGATACCGACATAAGCTAAGCGTATGAACAGAACTAGCAAAACCAGTAACCATGTGCAGGCAATTATCAACACACTATTCCCACATAAACTCAGTAATTCAGAATGTCAGTCCTCTCAGAACTTTATATATAGTTAAACAGTCCATCGCTAACAGCAAGAGATCATGTTTTGAGTAACATCTCAATAAAACCTTAGAGAGTTTTGGGTTCCTGCTAATGTAAGATTTCCAGAGAACACTGTGGTTTGAATGAATACAGAATGAACTTCCATTTCAACACAAGGATTTAGAAAAAAGTAAGTCAAGTCTTTTAACCAAGAGGAAAGTTCCTTTATGAGGCAGATCTAAGTGAGGCTCTCTTCCCTATGTGTGAATCTCAATGAGCATGCGGTGGCACACTGACAAATAACAGACCTTCTCCACAGCACATTTACCAATGAGATAAATGCCGTCTACCTCTCATGGTGCTGGAATGTAGGGGAAAGCACTTTGAAATTGTCTGACTGGGGAGAACAGAGAGAAATATGCTAATGGCAATCAGTAGTTGGCTTCAGCTCCAAATGAAGGAGAGTCACACATCACACCTATCACGTCACTGCATTTACATCACTCTCAGCCTACAAAAAACAAGTAAATGTTCCCCATCCCTCCCTTTCTTAAGATTAAATAAACCAGGTGTGGTGACACACGCCTTTATTCCCAGCACTTGGGAGACGGAGGAAGGCAGATCTGTGTGAGTTCAAGACCAGCCTAGTCTACAAGCAAGTTCCAGGATGGCCAGGACTATTATACAGAGAAACCCTGTATCGAAAAACAGAAACAAAAAAGAGATTAAGTCAAATAAGTCCTTTCCCCTTTAATCTTCAAAGTCCAAGTATCAAAATAAAGCCCTTTCTGGAAGGAAATGTACTACAATACTAGGACTGTTCACTGTCATTATTATTACCAGTTACCTTTATGGTTACCACCACTGCTCTTCATTATTATGACTAAGTACAATCCCTTCACTGTAATCACAGCTTTCTCCACCAGCATAGTCAACCTGTATACCAACACCCAAATTTTGAGCTAGCAGAGGTGGGAGTTCTCCACCTAGTTTAAAATGCTGGAAGAAAAACTTACACATATCTAATAAAGGTCTACATCCCAACAACGGTGTGGGTAAAGTACAGTACATCTTAACAAGGACAGGATTTAGCTTCTATCAATTCTCAAGACCCCAAAACACCAAGAACACTCACATAAACACTACTGCAAAACTCTTGTGTGATTCCAGGGCTCAAAAATCTGACTTTTGCTTGGGGGGTGAGGTGTGTGTACACACTTTTAATCCCACCACTTGGGAGGCAGAGGCAGGTGGATGGATCTCTTTGAGTTCAAAGCCAGCCGGGTCTACAGAGCAAATTCCAGGACAGGCTCCAAAGCTACAGAGCAAATTCCAGGACAGGCTCCAAAGGTGTAGAGAAACCCAGCCTCAAAAAAACAAAACAAAAAAACAAAAACGTTTTCCAGTATCTCTAACATATTAACAATTGGTTTAAATCTCCTCATGTTAAAGTACCAAATAATGTAGCAATATTATTCCACATAGCTGGAATTTTAAATTCCACCCTGACCATGTTATATACCTTAAGGTTCTAACAACTAGACTAAACCCTGTGAAACATAAAATAGCCAATCTACGTTCAGTTATTTGTATGTAAGTCTGTGCTTGACAAATTATTTCATACAAATGGACAGTCATTTATAGAACACCTATAAGGAGAGCCTCAAGACAAATGTTTAGAAAAGCATTCCAAAGACTGCAAAGCATTACACAATTGATGGGAGATGTCACTCTGTAAATATGCTTCTCTTATTGGTTAATGAAGCCAGATAGGCGGGACTAGGAGACAAGGAGGAGAGAGGAAGAAGTAGGGAGGAGATCCAAGATGGAGGACAGAGAGAAGAACGCCTGCCCCTCTCTCCAGTAAGATAAGACCACGTGGGAGTCCTTAGATTAATAGAAATGGGTTAGTAATTAAGACAGAGCTAGCCTATAACAAACTAGTAACAGCATGATATCTAATATAATGTCTGTGTGTTATTTGGAGCTGGCGTGGCAATGGGACCAGACCAGCAGGGAACAACCTACTCATAAGACACAATGTAGATAATTGGTTGTGATTATTTTAGCTCAATATTCCTGTTGTAACTACCAAATTGTTCTTTAGTGGCATTCTACTCAAGATCTCAGGAATTAAGAAAGTTGAAACAATTCAATTGATAATTTTCTTGATGATTTGAAAACCATGAAATTCTTAAGACAACATCACCATCTCACAGGAAATAGAGACTAATAACTTTCATATTTATTATGTGAAATCAAATACATTAATACCTACCCATTTTTATACAATGTACCTCCTATCTTAGATTTTAAGTTACAGACTATCTCACTACAAGTTTACTATAAGATTAAAGAGGTGATAAATCTGGCCGACTGTGCATGGCAGTGCAGACCACAGGGAAAGGAAGCTGCCTTTCTCCAGGCACATTTCCAGGCAGTGTCACTCTACGGCTGGAAAAGGGGATGATACCTGAGGCATACTGCTGGGGTTGTTCGCATAGTCTGTGAGCTCTCTGTACGAGAGTGACAACAGAAACCATGCCCATGGGCTTTCGAATCCTATGCTTGTACTTAAGACCACATGCTGATCATTCAGGAATAAATGTAAAACATCTTGTAGTTACATTTTTGAAACACAGAAGCTCTATATTATATTAACTACACTAAATAAATCCAATGAGGAACCTTTTTGTTTAGTATAAAATCATTTATTAGTTAAGACTCCCCAAAAGAACTTATAAAAATAGTATATTACATACTGTAATATCAAAATATTTTTTTTTTACCATTTTGGTAGTGTTAATTAATCAGCTAGACGAAGCTTCACAAAAAAGTATATCTTTTGAAAAATTCTATTTCTGCATATTTTTTAATTAAAAGCTAATTAAATGGTGAGAAATAGTTTAAAGAACCTTAGAATTAAGGCATGACAGAATTCACTCTTCTCTAAAAAATACTGTAAAATTAAATATGGCTTAAACAATACATGAAAGGAAATATTTTAACTGGTTTGCATTTCACACTCCTTATTTATAAATTAAATGGGAAATTTTGTTTTATGTTCTAGGCTAGAAATTATGAGTAGGTTCATCTGAGAAAAGGTTTTCAACCAAGGAATGGATATGTGTGTATGTGTAGGTATGTATGTATGTACCATGTATGTACCTACCTACAGCACATCTATTAATCATGCCCCCCCACCAACCTTCTTCCCAACACATTTTTTCATCATCATTACACGACAATAGGACATATCCTGGTGTACACATGCACGCGTGTACACACACGTACACATGTTTAAAAAGCACACAAAAAAGACATTTTAAAAAATGGTTTAAAAAGAGAATAAAACAATAGACGATGAAAATTCAAATACGTGAATGTCCATGTCTTGTAAGCAAATAGACATCGTTTCTTAAGAACTGGGAGATAGATAAATAAGAATTAAGGACAGTTTATATATGGTAACAAAACCATAGTCAACACAGAAAACTCTAGAGCTAATAATGCAGTATCTGCCTTAAAAACTTAACTGGGGCAGGGATGTAGCTCTGTGATAGAGCATGGAGTTAGCATGTGTCAAGTCCTGGGCTCTATCCCAAGCGATGGGAAAAAAATGAACAATAAAGTAACTCGTTAAAATGTTTTACAATGTTGAGTAACATTCTGATTAAACATTATGAACACGACATAATAGAAAATTACCACACAATTCCTAATTGAATTGAAACTAAACATTTTACTCTAGAATGGCAAGGTAAATTATCTGAATAATGAATTCTGAAACTTACATCATTTCCATCTGAATATGCAAAACTACAAATGGCTAAAAAGACTATACAGGAGCCAAACCATTTTACTTTGATCCTCCGTGAGTTATTAGGAAATAGCTAACTAAAGCACGGTGTAACTCTATCTTTACACTTATTACAAAGGGAAGCGAGACAGTCCTAGGACTATCCAGTGATGAGATTCGCAAGAGTTCTGTATCAGAGTGGGGAAAAACTTTTGTTACTAAAATAAACCTGTGAAAAATGAATCCTTTGAGGATTTCTAGTTTACCCCTGCACTGACTCAATATATTTCAATTAGCCTGAGTTTCATCTGTCAAAACCACAGTATAATTTTGCCAGTCCCACAACTGATTTTTACAAATCAATTTGATTATTTTAAGGTGAAATCTTACTCCTGAAAATGATGAAGCACAAAATGTCAATGAGATCTTTAAATAGGCCACCAAATTTGTTTTTTTAGAAAATGTTCTTACTGTAATGAGGTCATTCCCTTTAACCATTCTTCCTTGGTAAAAAATCCCATGCTTTCAGCCTCCAATTTCCACGCTAAAACTAACATAATAATCTGAAAAGAAGAGAACATAAGGACAGGGAAAAGTCAGCGATGATCATGGCTGCATTCATCATGGAAAACAGTCTTCAATTATTTCCAATCGTCCACTACTGACACTACAGCTTCTAGATGGTCACTATGAAATAGCTGAGGTGTGCCAGTCTTGAGGCAGCATTTAGGAATGCTGAGTCTCATTCTATTACAAAACTATATTTGTATCAAGACACAACTTGACCAACTTAGGCTGATTAAAAAAAAAAAAAAAAAAAAAAAACCTAGTGTGGTCTACAGAGATGGCTCAGCAGTTAAGAGCACTGGCTCCTCCTTCCAGAGGTCCTGAGTTCAATTCCTAGCACCCATATGGTAGCTCACAAACATCCATAACGAAATGTGGTACCCTCTTCTGGCCTGCAGACATACATGCAGGGAGAACACTATATACATAACAAATGAACCAATCTTAAAAAATAAAAACCCTAGTGTGAATTTACAATATTAAACATGAAGAAAAATATCTTCATAAATATTTAGAAATTTAAGAAAATGTTATAATCCACTTATATTTCATTTTACTTAGAAATAAAACATACATTTTCAGGTTCAACACCAATGTCTTCACAAAATTTTTCCATTCCTTCTGGCCCTACAACTTCATCAGGACCTTCAAAGACAAAAATAATACATATACTTTACTACACTTTATTATGAATACGAATTAAACTATTACACTAAAGACATACATGAAAATATCCTTTCTTTTTTACAAATAAGTGAATTTAAGTTTTAGCATAATTCTCAAAAGTATAAATATTTAAAAATTTTTATTCCTTAAATATATTGCAATATGAATTAAGGACTTTTTTCTTTTCTTTTTTTAGGTCTCACTATGCAGCCCAGCCTGGCCTGGAATTCACAGAAAATTACCTGTTTCTACTTCTAAGTACTGGGATTAAAGGTGTGAGCTACCCACCCAGTAGGTTAAGAACATTTTTTAAATGAACAGTAAAGAAATATTCCACTAGTATAAATTAGTAGTTTGCAAAAAGAACAAATCAAACCAATATACAAACTTATTCATTAAAAAAAAAAACTATTCTGAATAAAAATTTTGACAGTGTAAGGCTATAAAGCATATGGAATTTGAATATCATTTTTGTTTCTTATTTTACACTAGATGACTACAAGTCAATGTAATTCTTGAACTTTTATTTTTGGATATCAGATTCACAAAATAGAGTAACTATCACTGCCAATTCTCCTATGCCTAGAAATGACCTAAAACAAATGTCATGATTTGAAATATGACATATTTATCATTTATAACTCCAAAAATGTCTTCAAACAGTATTACAGTATCCAAAAGAAGCCTCTATTTTCTTTATTATTTAAAAAACAAAAACACCTGGGAATAAAAAACACCAGACATTAACTATGCCAATGTCTACACACGTGAATGAACTTGGAAAAGCACCCGAAAGCTTCACATTTTACTTTCACTATTGGATGTATTTTTATGCACTTACCCACCACCAAAAAAAAAAAAAAAAAAAAAAAAAAGAAAATCCCAAGACAAGAGTCAGAACAATTAGTCTTGTTTATGTCCTCTATCAATAACTGTGGTGATATCTTGCTTGTTCAAATAAAGCTTGTCTGAAGGTCAGAGAATGGAGGTCTGTACAGCAGACAGGAAGTGAGATAGCTGGGTGGAACCAGGATGTAAGCAGGGAGAAACAGGAACTGGCCTCCTGTCTGCTGGGATGCTAAGGAGGTAAGGTGTGGCAACGGTTTGTTCCTTCTCTCTGATCCCTCAGCATTTTCCTCTATATCTGACACTGGGTGCTTTTACTTAAACCAATTAAAAACTCCATTTAGAAATAGCATGTCTATTTCGTTCATTCCATTCTGCCTCATTCCCGATAGTTCAGGCTTTCTTGTTCTTTTCTGCATGTACCACACTGTCTTTATGTGTAGCACTGTGTCTACATACACTGTTTACAAATACACTTACTATTAGATTATCCAGATTCTTAAAATGAGAGAGACCACACAGTTTTCTTGAGACTGTGTCCTCCTTGTACATTTTAACTTTCCTTTCTTCAACAATTAGAAAATATTCCAGCTTTAGCTAATCAAAGAGGCACGAGTTGATAATCCCAGTATTTGGGAAGGGGAAGTAGAGGCAAGAAGATTTAAATGTTCAAGGCTAGTCTGGGCTACAAAGGACCCTGCATCAAAACAAAACAGAACCCTACAGACTTAAGTCATAGACTAATTTTAGCAAGTACACTTCACAGTACTATAACGAGGTTACATATACAACACTAAGCCAATGCAATAGAGACATCTACTATATGACCAATAAGGTGATGTTGACACACAATTAGAAATTAAAGTTAGTTCTATATAAAACATACATATGATCTTAAATAGAAAGGTCTGTGTTAAGTGACTTTCCCCTCAAGAAAATGGAAATAGGCCTAAGTGTAAAGCAAAGCCTATATCAAAGTTCACTCCCTAAATCAGGGTCAATAATACTTTTAAACTATAGCCTTCTCATAAAACTACAACTAGGTAAGATGTAAGTGAATTCAATTAATTCTTTCAAGCTCTCAATTTAAGCAGTCATGGAAATGATTTATCTCACCTTATTGTATGTAATTCTATACTTTTTAATTCTTTGTGACAGATTTAAAAATGTTCTCTATGTGTTCCCCATAGAGGGCTAATATACAATTGGCTATAAAGTTGTATATACATGAATTCAACAAGACATTCACTAAAAATATCTAGAGGTAGTCTGGCATAGTGGCACTATCTTTAGTTCCAACACATGGGAAGCAGAGGCAGGCAGAGTTCCATGGGTCTGAAGCCAGTCTGGTCTACAGAGTTGAGTTCTAGTACAGTCATGGTGACACAGAGAAACCCTGTGTAGCCCTTGAAAAAACCACCACCACCACCCAAAAGTCAATGTGGTCTAGACAGCAAGTTCCAGGCCTGTCAGGGCTACATAGTGAGCCCTGTCTAAAAGAAAGAAAGAAAGCATCTGAGCCATCTGGAAGATTAAGAATCCTCTGTACTGAACACACAGGGCCTTTGTCCTCTAACTACCACTCAGATTGTAAGGAACCTATATATGATCACCTGTCTCTAAGGAGGATACATGGAAATACCACCCCATTTTATGTAAAAATATACATGTTCCCAGGTACATGATCAAGGTTTAATACAATGCCATAATAAATACTCAGGAACCAAAACCCCAAAACAATGTGCTTAGTGACAGTGCCTTAACAATGACCTATACAGGAGATTAGTTAACATACATACATACACACCTGAAGATGCTCTAAGGCTGCTAATAGTATAATGCCTAACAAACTGAGTTATGACATGTGTCAGGTACTGTGTGCTAAGGCTTTGCAGGTATCATCTACTCTGTGTGGGCCTAGCTTTGTCTCCACCATGAAGGATGACTGATCCCTTATCAAGGAAGCTTCTGCCAAAATAGTTTCTGTGGATACTTCCTTCTGAAATCCTAGTACTTCCACATATTACTTGTGTGAGCCTCCACAAGTTATACTTTCCATGCCTATATACATATTGTTTACTGTAGGTCTTCCTCATAAGAAGCCACATTTGAATGCAGGGATCCTGTGCTGATTTTTTCATTATTATATCCCAAGCACTATCCTAGTGTTGGATTCACAGAAGTGTTTAATAAATATTCATCAAATGACTCACTGAATGACAGAAGATAACCTTTAGTGTACTTTACTAACTTTTTTCAGTAGTAAAATCAATTTGTCATTTGCATAACTTTGTCTTGAGGGTCAACTAGGGTCGGAATCCTGGCTCTTGGATTGTATCATCACTGGTAAGTTAATTTAAGCCTCAGTTTTCATTCATACAATGAGGATAACATCTCTTACTTTACAGATGGCTATAAGGAAAATGATATACTTATCACAATCCCTGGAACAATGACAGTAATTATTATGTTGGCTTAAAAATGTCAGAATAGGAAATAAATATAGAATTCAAATCTTAGAATACCCAGGGAAATTTCAATAAGACCTAAAATCAAGAAAACAAACAAAGACAAACATACACACAATTTAATCTTTATGATATCCAATAACCTTTGTAAGTGTAATAATATGAGAACCTTTTGATTCTATAGTGTACATGTAAAGCTGGCATTTTTAATAATGGGTCAACACTTTAAATAGAGGTCAGTAAAAAAATGAATTCTCTACATTTAAATTGGGTTAGTGGTTGTCTTGGGATACCAGTAATAGCATGTATTCCCCCTGATCTAGAAAGATTCTATTCTGCTACTAAACAATTTTAAATTATACAATTGGGATCACTCTACTGATCCCAATGGTAAAGTTGCTGCCCCCTTTTCAAATGAGTGTAGCTTTCCATACAGTTAACTTTGTAAATTAAAAAGAGGGTACATTTTAGATCTTAATATGACTAAGAATAAGGCGAGAACTATGAAGTATTTTTACTTTAAGAAAATACTTTTGAGAATGATGATGATAAAAGATGGGGGGGGGGAGTGGGAAAGAAGATAAAAGACAGGAAAGAAAAAATAACTTTAATAACAGGGAAAAACTGTCACATATGTTTGTGAAGAAATTAGCAGTAAGTGGGAAACAAGACATATGTCTACACTCCTCCACCTCTAAAACAGGGTTTTCCTATGTAATAGCCTTGGCTGTCCTGGAACTCTCTTTGTAGATCAGGCTGGCCTCCAACTCACAGAGATCCGCCTGCCTCTGAGTGCAGAGATTAAGGGTATTCCTCACCATGGCTGGCAAGGGAACTTGTATTTCTGTTCACAGGTTTGCCTCACTGTGCAACTAGATCTTTTCATACACCACTTGTCAGACACGGCTGAAGTTAGCTTCTCCAAGAGGGTTCTCCTGATACTTTCAAGGTTGGGTTTTGTATCCTGTCAATTACATGTCAAGATCTACTACTTAACATATAGTATTATTATCATTGTAGTTGTTGTAAAAATTAAAAGGGTAAATGTGTTGTGCATGATCTCTGGTTAAACTCTGGTTAAAATTGCTTGCCATACCACCCCAAAAGCTTCAGAAAATGTTCAGAAAAAAAATAGAGAATGTTGAACAGAAAAATGCTTTGCATACTGTTTCCTGGAATACTGACTAGAAAAGCTTTATGAAGCTGGTCATGATGATGCCGCGTGGTGGTCTGTGACCCCAGCAGAGCAGGTGGATCTGAGTTAGAAAGGCAGCCTGCTTTACTCAATGAATTCCAGACCGTAAGGGCCACAGAAACTCTGCCTCGAAATGTTTTACCCACTTCTTTCCCAGAATACTTTTTCAGTGCCTTTAATGTTGACTGTTGCTAAATTTATACACAAACAGTAAATGAGTTTCTCCTCTCTTACTGAATGCAGATTTAAAGAAAAACTAGTCTTGAAATGTTACTAAATTGTTAGCTGATCCATTACCCTTTAGCCTTGACCCTAATCCCAGTACACAGCACTAAAACATAACAGGCTAGCAATAAATAATGTTAACGAATAAGGTGACTTTTAGACACAAGACCGCTGTCTTGTTCTGTAAATTTCATTACCTGCATATTCATAAAACCAAGCCAGGCACTTCTTTCTTGAAAAATCTTCCTCTCCACTGATAAGTCTAGCAGGAGGCTGGGATCTGCAATAGCTTAGAAAATGCACAAAGGTCTGACTTACTAAAACTCTCAAGTCTTCGTGAAAAACTAGGCTCAACAACAAGTGCTTCCATGCAAAAGAAACAAAGTGGTTTCTAAATTAGCATTTGGGGGAAGGGGTTAGGCATTAGCAGTATGGGCTGTATGCGTAAGAATTCCTGAGCAGTGAGAACCCAAATGCTACTTTGCTTGCTACCAAATTCCAAAACATCAACTAAAATTATTTCCTCAGAAGTGCAGTCTAAGTCTCAACCCAAGACTAGAAAAGTAAGTATAAATCTCTCTCTCCTCTGTCCCCTCTCCTCCCCTGCCTCTCTCCCCATATACCCCTCTCCCCCTGCCTCTCTCTCTCTCTCTGAACTGAGGGCTTTACTTCCTACATCTTCCTGAATGCCAAAAGGCCTTATTGCGAGTCTACTACTCATTTGTATGGAAATCCCTTCGTTACAATTTAGGTCACCGGAAGTCTAATGATACTGCCCTTCAACTGTTTTAAATGGTTTAAATTATCTTAGATACGATTCTCAAAAACCACTGATAATGTCAAGCAGAATGACAACTATCAAAGGGCATAAAAGAAAGTTATCACATTAATCACCCAGGAAATATTACTTACGCTCTTTTGCTAAAACACTGATTGCAAAAAGAAGATGAAACCAGTCAGCTCCCTCATATTTTAAAGTGTATTTCTCTCTGCACCTCTCCTTAAAGAGGCATTTCCTTTGTGTGGTGCTGGCTCTCTCGTCTTAATGGTAGTAGCATTGTTAGGTTGCCACCTTATAGGCAGGAGGAAGCCCTCTTCTTAAAGCTAAATTGCAAGGACTTCCTGCAGCAATAACGCTTCTGGCTTCTGTGATGACTGAATGATACGCCCCAAAGGGAGCAAAGGGCTCTCACTACAGTCCTGCTTTGTTTTCTTTTTCTCTAGGAGAACACACAGCACAATAGCTTACAAACGACTCCAAGTGACTCAAGAGCTATCGGCGCCTGAATGCTAGGAAACAAGCAAAGCAGAGCCTTTCCAACCCTGTGTGTGTGTGGGGGGGGGTACAGGTGGAAACCCTGTGTGTGTGTGTGTGTGGGGGGTTACAGGTGGAAACCCTGTGTGTGTGTGTGTGGGGGGGGGGTACAGGTGGAAACTGTGTGTGTGTGTGGGGGGGGGGTTACAGGTGGAAACTGTGTGTGTGTGGGGGGGGGGTACAGGTGGAAACCCTGTGTGTGTGTGTGGGGGGGTTACAGGTGGAAACCCTGTGTGTGTGTGGGGGGGGGGGGTTACAGGTGGAAACCCTGTGTGTGTGTGTGTGGGGGGGGGTTACAGGTGGAAACCCTGTGTGTGGGGGGGTACAGGTGGAAACCCTGTGTGTGTGTGTGGGGGTTACAGGTGGAAACCCTGTGTGTGTGGGGGGGGTTACAGGTGGAAACCCTATGTGTGGGGGGGGGTACAGGTGGAAACCCTGTGTGTGTGTGTGGGTGGGGGAGGGGTTACAGGTGGAAACTGTGTGTGTGTGTGTGGGGGGGTTACAGGTGGAAACTGTGTGTGTGTGTGGGGGGGGGGTTACAGGTGGAAACTGTGTGTGTGTGTGTGGGGGGGGGTACAGGTGGAAACCCTGTGTGTGTGTGGGGGGGGGTTACAGGTGGAAACCCTGTGTGTGTGTGTGGGTGGGGGGGGTTACAGGTGGAAACCCTGTGTGTGTGTGTGTGGGGGTTACAGGTGGAAACCCTGTGTGTGTGTGGGGGGGTACAGGTGGAAACCCTGTGTGTGTGTGTGGGGGGGGGGTACAGGTGGAAACCCTGTGTGTGTGTGTGTGGGGGGGGTGGTACAGGTGGAAACCCTGTGTGTGTGTGTGTGTGGGGGGGTTACAGGTGGAAACCCTGTGTGTGTGTGTGTGGGGGTTACAGGTGGAAACCCTGTGTGTGTGGGGGGGGTACAGGTGGAAACCCTGTGTGTGTGTGGGGGGGTACAGGTGGAAACCCTGTGTGTGTGGGGGGGGTTACAGGTGGAAACCCTGTGTGTGTGTGTGGGGGGGGGTTACAGGTGGAAACCCTGTGTGTGTGTGGGGGGGGGGGTTACAGGTGGAAACCCTGTGTGTGTGGGGGGGGGTTACAGGTGGAAACCCTGTGTGTGTGTGTGGGGGGGGGGTTACAGGTGGAAACCCTGTGTGTGTGTGTGTGGGGGGGGTACAGGTGGAAACTGTGTGTGTGTGGGGGGGGGGGACAGGTGGAAACCCTGTGTGTGTGTGGGGGGGGGGGGACAGGTGGAAACCCTGTGTGTGTGTGTGGGGGGGGGTACAGGTGGAAACCCTGTGTGTGTGTGGGGGGGGTTACAGGTGGAAACCCTGTGTGTGGGGGGGGACAGGTGGAAACCCTGTGTGTGTGTGGGGGGGGGTACAGGTGGAAACCCTGTGTGTGTGTGTGGGGGGGGGGTTACAGGTGGAAACCCTGTGTGTGTGTGTGTGGGGGGGGTACAGGTGGAAACTGTGTGTGTGGGGGGGGGGGGTTACAGGTGGAAACTGTGTGTGTGTGTGTGGGGGGGGTACAGGTGGAAACCCTGTGTGTGTGTGGGGGGGGGTTACAGGTGGAAACCCTGTGTGTGTGTGTGTGGGGGGGGTTACAGGTGGAAACCCTGTGTGTGTGTGTGTGGGGGGGGTTACAGGTGGAAACCCTGTGTGTGGGGGGGGTACAGGTGGAAACCCTGTGTGTGTGTGTGGGGGTTACAGGTGGAAACCCTGTGTGTGTGGGGGGGGGTTACAGGTGGAAACCCTGTGTGTGGGGGGGGTACAGGTGGAAACCCTGTGTGTGTGTGTGGGGGGGGAGGGGTTACAGGTGGAAACCGTGTGTGTGTGTGTGGGGGGGTTACAGGTGGAAACTGTGTGTGTGTGTGGGGGGGGGGTTACAGGTGGAAACTGTGTGTGTGTGGGGGGGGGTACAGGTGGAAACCCTGTGTGTGTGTGGGGGGGGGGTTACAGGTGGAAACCCTGTGTGTGTGTGTGGGGGGGGGGTTACAGGTGGAAACCCTGTGTGTGTGTGTGTGGGGGTTACAGGTGGAAACCCTGTGTGTGTGTGTGGGGGGGGGGGGGTTACAGGTGGAAACCCTGTGTGTGTGTGTGGGGGGGGGTACAGGTGGAAACCCTGTGTGTGTGTGGGGGGGGGTGGTACAGGTGGAAACCCTGTGTGTGTGTGTGGGGGGGGGTTACAGGTGGAAACCCTGTGTGTGTGTGTGTGGGGGTTACAGGTGGAAACCCTGTGTGTGTGGGGGGGTACAGGTGGAAACCCTGTGTGTGTGTGGGGGGTTACAGGTGGAAACCCTGTGTGTGTGTGGGGGGGTTACAGGTGGAAACCCTGTGTGTGTGTGTGTGGGGGGTTACAGGTGGAAACCCTGTGTGTGTGTGTGTGGGGGGTTACAGGTGGAAACCCTGTGTGTGTGGGGGGGGTTACAGGTGGAAACCCTGTGTGTGTGTGTGGGGGGGGTTACAGGTGGAAACCCTGTGTGTGTGTGTGTGGGGGGGGGTACAGGTGGAAACTGTGTGTGGGGGGGGGGGGGGACAGGTGGAAACCCTGTGTGTGTGTGGGGGGGGGGACAGGTGGAAACCCTGTGTGTGTGTGTGTGGGGGGGGGACAGGTGGAAACCCTGTGTGTGTGTGTGTGGGGGGTACAGGTGGAAACCCTGTGTGTGTGTGTGGGGGGGGGGTTACAGGTGGAAACCCTGTGTGTGGGGGGGGGGACAGGTGGAAACCCTGTGTGTGTGTGGGGGGGGTTACAGGTGGAAACCCTGTGTGTGTGTGTGTGGGGGGGGGGTTACAGGTGGAAACCCTGTGTGTGTGTGGGGGGGGGTTACAGGTGGAAACCCTGTGTGTGTGTGTGGGGGGGGTACAGGTGGAAACCCTGTGTGTGTGTGTGTGGGGGGGGTACAGGTGGAAACCCTGTGTGTGTGTGTGTGTGGGGGGGGTACAGGTGGAAACCCTGTGTGTGTGTGGGGGGGGGGGTACAGGTGGAAACCCTGTGTGTGTGTGGGGGGGGGACAGGTGGAAACTCTGTGTGTGTGTGGGGGGGGGGGGGTACAGGTGGAAACCCTGTGTGTGTGTGTGGGGGGGGTACAGGTGGAAACCCTGTGTGTGTGTGGGGGGGGGACAGGTGGAAACCCTGTGTGTGTGTGGGGGGGGGACAGGTGGAAACTCTGTGTGTGTGTGGGGGGGGGGTTACAGGTGGAAACCCTGTGTGTGTGTGTGTGGGGGGGTACAGGTGGAAACCCTGTGTGTGTGTGTGTGTGGGGGGGTTACAGGTGGAAACCCTGTGTGTGTGTGGGGGGGGGGTACAGGTGGAAACCCTGTGTGTGTGTGTGGGGGGGTACAGGTGGAAACCCTGTGTGTGTGTGTGTGGGGGGGGTTACAGGTGGAAACCCTGTGTGTGTGTGTGTGGGGGGGGTACAGGTGGAAACCCTGTGTGTGTGTGGGGGGGGTACAGGTGGAGCCGAGGCTCCGGCGATCCCTAAGGGGGAGCTGGTCGGCGCTGGGCCACTCCAGACGCTAACCCCGGAGAGCCATTAGAGCCGGGCCTCCCCGCCGCCCTTTCCCAGGGCAGCTGTCAAAACGCTTGCCGCTCTGCCCCCTCCTTCACACCCTGACGCGGACACCGTGCGGGCCCCGCCGACCCCACGCCTCCGGGTCTGGAGAGAGCGAGCCCGGGGCGCCGTGCGGGGCCGGGGGGAGGCGGGGGCCCGGCTGTGCGCCTCCCGGCCCGCGCGCGCAGACATCCCTGCGGGGCGGACGTCGGGGCTGGCCCCGGGGCGCCGGGCACAGGCCCGGGCGAAGCCGCGGCGCGGCCCCGCGGGCTCTACCGACCGGCCCGGCGCGGAGCGGGCTCGGCCGCCGCCCGGGGGGGGGCACCGCGGAGGAAGGGGTGGTGCGGGGCGCGGGCGCGCGCTACCTGGAGATTTTACACTTCTTGAGGCCCGCGTCTTCCGCGACCGCCGCTGCCACTCCGGGGGCTTTTCTCTTCTTCTTCACGGGCATCTTCCGCCTTCCCGGGCCAGGAGGGCAGGGCGGCCGGGGACGGGGGTCGCGCTCCGCCGCCGCGCCGCCTCCCGCCGGGGACCGCAGCGACGGCCCGAGGCGCGACCCCGCGGCGGCCCGGCCCGGCCCGGCCCTGGGTGTCGCGCTCCGGGCGGCCCGGGACGGCGCAGCGCCTCGGCCGGCGGTCCGGCGGCGCGGGCTCTGCGGAGCGGGGTCGCCGACGGCGAGGCGCCTCGACCAGTCTCCCAGAGCAGGCGGCTGGGCCGACCCGGAAGCGGATGGCCGCGCGGCGGAAGTGACGCACGCGGAGGCGCGCGCGGCGGGGGCGTTTACCTCCGGGTCCGCCTGGCACTGGGTCTCCGCCACCCGGGATCCGGCCCTCGCGCCGGACACTTGGCGAGCGGGCTGCGGGGGACTCTCGGGGGCTGCGGGCGACCGGTTCAAGGGGCGGCTCCCAGGGTGCTGTCACCACGGAACCCCAAGCGGAAGGGTTGAGTGTGAGCACGGGCTGCGCGGTGTGCAGGTGCTTGGTGGAGAAAGTTCGTGTCTGTCACTGCACTGCCACAGAAGCCTCAGCTCCCTCAAAGCCTATCCTGGGGTTTTGTGAGCCCGAGGAGGAACACAGAAACACGGGACTTGTGATGGGCCCCAAATAATGTGCCCTGCAATTCACAACTTGCTGAGCCAGGGCACTTCGATGTTTGGTGCGCGCAGTTAAATTTTGTGGCAATGGAAACGGTGTCCAAGCCTATAATACTTTAACTCTATTACAAACGATGCACGAAGCGTTGCTTCTAATTGGAAATTGCAAAAGCTGAGCTCTGTAAACAAAAAAGTAAAGGACTGACTGAAAGTTAAAGGATTTTTATCTTTTCTTTTCTTTTCTTTTTTTTTAGTATGTATTTATTGTGTGTTGAGGGGGCCACTTATGTGCCTCAGCTGGGGTGTGGAGGTCAGAGGACAACTTGCAAGAGTTCGTTCTCTCCTTCCATGGTGTGATTCTTGAGGGCCGAACTCAGTTTTCAGCCTTGATCACAATTACCTTTATTATTTGAGCTGTTCCTATGGCCCAAAAAGGTTATTTTAAATACACAAAATCTAAAGCGTCAAGCCAGTGCCAGAGACTTGCTGTCTCAGCTGCTTGAGAAACAGGTGTGAGGATTGCCAGTTTAAAATCAATTTGTGCAGCTTAGAGACAGTAAAAGTGCTGAGGATTTAGCTCTAGGACTAGTCACTTCTTTGCACGTGTGACATCGCAGTTTCAATCCCTAGTGCTGACAACTAAGTCTGGCTGTCATAAAATCTACAAGCTGAATGACCCAGATTCTGTATAAAGAAGTTTGTGCATCTCCTAATGGTATATTATTTGTCAAGACGTTCATATGAAAATTACAAAACAGAACCAAATACAACAAGCAGTGGGAAAAAAGAAAACACCTCTTAGAAAGAACAAAATTTATTTCTTCAATAAATGTGCTTTAAAGGCTGCATGGTTGCATGGTTCTTTCTTCAGAAAACAGAAGAAAGGGAATAAAGCTTTAAGGCATAACTAAGAGACAAGGTTCAAATACTATCCTTTTAGAATGTCTTAGTCAGAGGAGCGCCACAAGCTTGTCTAACAATGTGCAGCCAGTATTGCTATAGACCAGGATCAAAACCTCCCATTCTTTTCTAAATAGAATTAATAAAAATTGTTCCATGTCCTTTGTCCATCATTGTGTATTGGGTCTGAATGTACAGCAGATAAGAGTCCATACATCCTTGGACTATATGGGATGACATAAGTCTCACAATACGTATGGATATTCTAGGCATTGAGCTGAGTGCAGTGACTCCACTTGAATCCATAGGGTTCTCTGAAAAAAAAAAAAAGAGATGAAGATGTTGGATTTTATGTATGGTGTTCATTGAATTTATCTGTTATTAAAAAGCATTTAATGACCATTGTTACGAGTAAGTTTTTCCCCGCCGGTCTGTTCCCACCACCACGCCAGCCCCAATTAACATACAGAGACTCTATTTGATATAATTCTGTTGGCCAGGTACTAGTTTCTTATTGGCTAGCTCTGTCTTAAATATTAACACATTTCTATTCATCTAAGTGTTTCCACGTGGTCTCATCTTACTGGAGAGAAGGGCCGGTGTTCTGCTCTCTCCAGTCTGTCCATGTTGACTCTTCCCTACTCCTTCCTGGAATCCTCCTTGTCTCCTAGTCCCGCCTATCTTGCTTTCATATTGGCCAACAGTGCTTTATTTATTATCCAATACGAGAAACATATTTACTGAATGACATCTCCCATCAGACCATTTCAGCCAGATTGGAGACTATCTATGGAAGACCAAAGGCATGTGCTATAGCACAGGCATAGTGAGACTATTGCCCAAACTCAACAAAGCAGGCAAACAAAATGACAGTCTGCCGAACCTTGCCAAGTCAGGGTAAGCCAGTTTTTCAATTCTCCTGCTTCTGAGACAGTCCGTCGGATACTTTAGGCCTTAGCCAAAGTTGGTTGCCCGGACAAGGCTGTGAGATCATGGGTGACTGTCCAGGTAGCCTGCTGTTTCTGTCCTTGCTACACCTTTTGGAAGTCGCTCACTTGAACTTCCTGCCTATTCTAGTATTGTTATTTTCCTTCTCAGGTCTTTGATGAGGTTGAAGACTAGACAGTCATAGCCATATGCTTTCTTGTCTTAGATAGACAAGACTTAGACTTTCCAGGTTAGGACTGTTATCAAAATAATCTTTGTGCCTTTACCCTGATACTGGGTATATAGTATGTATCTATTGTTCAACGTTGCTCTTGCTAATAGTAGGTTTTAATTTGTGTTATGTTTACCTTTTCCTGGAGTATACTTGACATTTGTTATCATTGTATATAGTTCTTGCATCAGGCTTAAAACTTTTAGACTAAAAGGGGAATTGTAGCAGTGTCTTGCCTGTGAACCTGTAAGAGTGGCCATACCCCTTTGGGTGTGGCTTCAGACAGAAAGAAATGGAGAGAGGGAAGCATGGCTTCTCTTTCATGTGGTCTTTCTCTTGGGTCAGCGGGACGGATACAAGTGACAGAGAAGCGCTCCCGTGGCTCTTTATTATTATCTGTGTAAGTGTTCCCCGATCAAAACCCATTTATCATTTATCTTGGGTCTCGGGAAGTCAGTAGACCTTGTCCCCAGGAATACAACTATCATTCATCCTATCTACTTCATCGGATTTTCTGATCAGTACCTACCTTCATTGTCACAGTCAGCTCTGCCCCAGTACTTATGGGGAGGGGCACTATGGCTGCTCAGGAACAATACAGAAACATCGAGTTCTGCTGTTCACAGATGCATGTGCTCCTTCATGACTTTCACCAGCGTGTACTTCCAAGCTCTGACGCCACTGCAGTTCTCAGTCATATGATCTCATTTCCCTTTACTGTAAGGAACAAGGAAAGGAAGCAGTATTAAAACAGGAATGTGTTCTGGGTGAGATCAGAGACGCGGCAGCTTCAAGGAAGTCACATAAGTCTATCCTTTATCTTTTCAATAGAACAGCAGGATGTTAAGCCCTCAAAAACACACAGTAGCTATCAGTTAGAACAATGGCGTAATACACATTCTGATCAGGAAAGCACACAAAAACTGGGACATAGGTCTGTCATTCACTTGACATTTTGGTGATTGGCATATTTCTAAGATTAGGGGGATTGTTGGATAAAGAAATGAATAAGGATTTTAAAAATAGTTACATCTAATTAAGAAAGCCAAAAATAGTGTCAGAGATGTGCTAACTTATGTATTTGGTATAGTTTGTTTTCTTCCTGACACCTTTAAAAATAGAACTTTTCCCCCACATCAAAAAAAAGCAAGCGTTGCAGGCACCAAGGTACTTAAGGTAGGCCACATTTTCTTGTGGTACTGGATTTATAAAAATGCTCTACATTCCAAAACGTTACTGTTGTTTTTTTCAAACACCATGACTCAAAATTTTATGAAATTTGTCCCTTTGCATAAACCCAGAGAAAATTAACCCTAAGAGAACAATAGCCAATAAGATGTGAAATCAGGATTTTCTGTTTTGCCATTTCAGGAAAGCAGATAACAACTAATGTTAAGTGGTGCAAACTAGGTAACAGATGCTACTTGTTCTGCTCATCCTATAGCAGTATGCTGGACCACATCTGTGGTAGTGGCCTTGGGACTGGTTCTTTGTGGGGCCCAGACAGACAAAGCAGTGTGTCTGGAATGTTGTCATCATCACAGTGACTGCTATGAAAGAATAACGGCAAATTCTGTGCTGGCGTTATTCTTTCCTGAATTGATACATCATTTCTGTTCCAGTCCCAAGGGTACTCTTGAGGTCACTAGTGAAGAAATGTATTATATACACCCAGGCAGAGTTGGATGCCAAATGCAGCCTACTGCATTATTTTACTGAATTTCATTCAAGGTGCTGAGAAAAAAAAATGGGTTCATAGAGCAGTTCTAAAGAGGCAATAAGGAGGGAAAGCTCACTAGTGGTAGAATGTGACTTCCTAAGGAGATATGCATAAACATTTCTTCACCCTAGATGATAGGGCGTCAGTAACAAATCAAAGGCACAATTCCACCCAAGTCTAGCTTAATGAATCAAGGGTTTATTGGAATCACAGAACATGGGTGACTAAAAAGGCCCCTTAATTTTTCACCTTAATTTTTCGAGACAGGTTTTCTGTGGAGCCCTAGCTGTCCTGGAACACGCTTTGTAGGTCAGGTTGGCCTTGAATTTTCAGAGCTCTGCCTGCCTTTGCCTCCTGAGTGCTGAGATTAAAGTTGTGCACCACCATCAGGTATGTTTATAGAAGTCAGAGGGAAGCTAGGAGAAGTTGGTTCTCCTCAACTTTCCTACCATATTGGTTCTGGGGATTAAACTCAGATTGTCATTGTTAGTGGCAAGCATCTTTATTTGTTCAGCTGTCTCCCTGGCACATGAAAAAAAATTGATTACTTTATGTATTTATTTATTTGTTTCTTTGTTTTTTGTTTTTCAAGACAGGGTTTCTCTGTAGCTTTGGAGCCTGTCCTGGAAATCCCTCGTTAGACCAAGCCTGAACTTTGCCTCCCTACCTGGCTTTTTTTTTTTTTTCCCCTAATGTCATTTTTAAAGTCCCTGTAAACATTGTAAAAATGAAATTCAGAAAACAGTGAAGTACAAAAAGAGTGTTAAGAATTGTATAATTGGGTTGCAGAGATGGCTCAGCAGTTCAGAGCACTGGCTGCTGCTCTTCCAGAGGTCCTGAGTTCAAATCCCAGCAATCACATGGTGGCTCACAGCCATCTATAATGTGAACTGATGCCCTCTTATGGCATGCAGGCATACATGCAGACAGGCCACTCATGAATAAATAAATAAATAAGCAAAAAGAAGTGTATACTTTTGGGAAGACTGTAGTTCCTGGAATTCTATAATTGGGATCCTGGTTAGAAAGTTATATTTTGCACACCAGTTAACCAGGGACCCAGTACATTCGGCTTGAATCCAAGAGGAGCAGAGGCAGACTGCTGACAGGAATACTAAATACATGGCAGGCGATTCAGTGGACACATTTTCAGTTTGATTAGGTACTTTGGTAGTGAAAGATGCCAAGCCCATGCCTGAGAAGTGAGTTCTGACATACTGCTTCTTCCCTTTAAATTTATTCTTAGCTACTGAATGAGGAAGTTGACATGGACGATATTTTGATGCCCAATTTTCACAGCAATAGGGTATGATGTCAGAGAGTTATTTTATCACAGAATTTTTCCAAAAAAGATGCTAGGCTATGAAGCAGAACACTCTAATTTAATTTCATGTTATTCAATGATAATTATGCATACATCAAAATGGAACTAGAAATAAAGACTCAAAATACCCACCGTGTGAACATTTTTATTAATATTTGCTATGGTGTAATGAAACTTTAGCACTTTACATCAACGAGGAAGTATTTTAAAAATGGCATTAAAACCTCAAACGACTTTCCTTCAAATAAAAACTGCATACAGTTAAAAGTAACTAGCATGGAGGTATCTCAAAGTATATTTAGAGGGTAAATTACATAGTAATATGTTTTAAAATTTTCTACTAAAAGCCTTAACGCAGTACACATTGTTATTTGTATACATGAAGGCGTAGAAACCAGACAACTTTAGGGGTCGATTGCCCCCTTTCACTGTGGGTTCCAGGACCAAACTCAGGTCATCAGTTTGCTCAGCGCTGTATAGCAAGCCAGAAGTGCTTTGATGCCCACCCACCTTACTAGCCAGCACATTTCATTATCCTGTAAAGCACAATTAAAAGCATGTCTTTACCCAGAAAAGGGTTATGCAGTAAGTTGGTGTATGGACAACAGAATTCCTTCAGCCGGCATTGTGGGACTTTACAGCCAAGTCCACTAGAGCCTGGCAATCCCCATGCATTAGACAAATGTCACAGTGCGCGGTGGGCACTGTGGCTGAACTTGAATGGCAGCAGTTTGGACACTTTACAGCAGACGCAGCTATAGGTGGAGTGGTGTTGTTTGCTTGCTCGTTTTCTTTCTGTTGTTTTTCGAGACAGGGTTTCTCTGTGGCTTTGGAGGCTGGCTTGGAACTAGCTAGCTCTTGTAGACCAGACTGGTCTCAAACTCACAGAGCTCTGCCTGCCTCTGCCTCCCGAGTGCCGGGATTAAAGGCGTGCAGCACCAATGCCCTACTTAAGTTGAGCAGTTTAAGAAAAGAAGTTTTGCTCACTCCCAGCAACCCTCAGAGGTCTTCTGGGGCCAGGACTTTGTCTACAGAGCTACTCTCTGGAACATTAATTGTTCCCTTGGCGAAAGAAGAGCAGAGGGTTTCTGTTGTTTACTACACAAAGATCCTTTCTAGGTGTAGCAGTTATTAGGATGTCTCACATATGCTATAGTTTCCCCTCATTTTATAAACGAAGTATGATTGTCTTCCCACATGCAGGTAGACATAACCATGTGACATACCTGATCAATAAAACGTGAGATCACTGGTGTGAGCCCTCACACCCCGCCCAGGGCTTGTTTTGTCACATTGTCACTTTTCTATCAATAACAGTAAGGTATATGGTAAAAAAAAAATTAGCTGAGCATGGTTTTACATACCTATAGTTCCAGGATCAAGAAGATGAAGCAGGAGGACTGATGTTGGTTGAAGGCCAGTCTGGGGTACATAATAAGACTCTGTCTCTCTCTCCTACACACACACACACACACACACACACACACACACACACACACCATGGTGAGTACTCATAAGTATTACATAAGCTAATTGTATCAGAGATAACAAAGAAATACACAATACCACAAAGATAAGCATTTAGTTGCTGTTTATTTTATTTCTCTTGACTCTTTAATTAATTTTAGAAGATGGTCTAAAATAATCTCAGTGTATAAAATACAATGATAAACCAGCATTTGAATAAATGTTATTTCTTACCTCATGGACGAGTCAGACTTGTTGCAAATCATTAAACACCCCACATACTTTTCCAAAACATTGTCCTTCATGTCCAGTGTTTTCCTGACACTGACTACAAGAACTACAAATGCAAATTCACCTATTCAGGATAGTCAGAAGACAGAGTTGCTTTGATTTTGCAGTGTGTAGCTTAGTGTTTGAATTGATTGCTACATTTCCTATTAGAACATTGTTATAGTCTGCTTATAAACACGAAATATGCTGTTCACATTTATGAGACAGAGAAAGCTATGATTAAGGTGCTAATGGATCTGGTTCTAGGAAAGGCCCATTCCTCACAGATATTCCTATATGATGGGAAGGGCAAACATGCTCTTTTGGGCTCTTTCTGAGGGCTTTAACCTTGTCCTTGTGGCACAATCACTTCTCAGTCTTTTTTCTAGAAGCCTTCACACACAGGGTTAAGTTGAAAACTGTGACTTTGAGAGCACACAAACATTTAGACCACAGACTGTGTCTTATAGAGAGTCTCTGCTACTGTATGTTAAGGGCTAGCTTGTAAATAATTCTTTTTATGTGTCATTAGCACTGTCTAAGAACAGTAAGAAGTGATTGTTGCTTGTGTGAAGACTGATAAGCAGTAAGGCTTCCAGATAGACTCGATGGGGAACATGTAGACGCATATGCGATTTAAAGATGAGAATTGTCTCACACAGTGGAAGGCAACTAGTTTCATGACAGGTCATCTATAAGACGAAGAGCTAGGAAAGCTGATACTGTAATTTGACCTGAGTTTGAACTGTAGAGAATAAAGGAATCTGTCCAATTTGCAGATAAAGGGCCCAACTTGAGAATTTAGGAAAGGCTGAAGAGTCTGAAGTTTTGCCTGGAAAGCAGGAGAAAGGTATTCTTCAGATCTAGGAGTGCATTTTTGTTCTTCCTTTCCTAGTTCTGTTTTGTTTTTGTTTTGTAAAGCAAGGTCTCACTGTGTAGCTCAGGTGACCTCCCTTGGACAGTCTTCCTGTCTTAGCTTGACAAGGGTTGGGCTTATAGGAGTATGCCAACCCTTCCGGCCTTCGCATGTTGGCTTCCTGCTAGGAGTTTATGTGAGCCAGCAGCTTCCCATTCCTGCTGTCTTGCCTTCACTCCACCACTATGGCTTTTAACCTCCTGGAACCTTAAGACTAACATGAACTTTTGTCCCCTGCACATTGCCTTGGTCATGGTTTTTATCACAACAGTTGCTGTGATGCTGTCTTCCTAGCCTACTCATTCTAAAGGGGACAGCTTTTGGAACTCACTTCACAGAATGTTTTATGAAATATCTGGGTATTCCAAAGTCCAGTTAAGGTAACCAGATTTTTTTTTTGAGACAGGGTTTCTCTGTGTAGCTTTGGAGGCTGTCCTGGAACTCTCTCTGTAGACCAGGCTGGCCTCAAACTCACAAAGATTCACCTGCCTCTGCCTCCTGAGTGCTGGGATTAAAGGCGTGCGCCACCCACGAAGAATTTTTTCTTTATGTTGTATGAAATTATAGTTTTATTGCAGCATCCTGGTCCTGCCTCCATCCACTGGAGGAGCCAGCGTTCCAATGCCCTACTCAGAGCCTCTTGTGGATGGTTACTGCTCACGGGGGAATGCATCCTGGCAGACCAGCCCATCCAGACTGTGCCAGTGTCCTAGTCCCTCCTTTACCCATGGGAGGAGGTAAGTGTGGGCCTGTTTCCAGCCTGCCTTCCAGGACCCAGCTCAGAGCCCCCTGAGAGCTGGGGACTGCACACTGGGTAATCTGTTCCAGCAGAGCAGCTCATTCAAAGTGTGCCAATGGCCTCGTCCTGCTTCCACCCACTGGAAGCAGAAAGCCATCAGAGTATTGGACCTGCTTGCACTCACCATAAGAGAAGCTTGGTCTCATACCCACCAGAAGAGGGAGAGACCTCCCCCCAGTACCCAATGGAAGAAGGGATGGGTAGACAACAGTATAAGAACACAGTCAACAACAGAAAGATCAATATGATGCCACCAAAGTCTAGGAACTCCACACTGGCAAGACCTGAACATCCCAACATAGATGAAGCAGAAGGGAACGACCCTAAAAACAACTTTATGACAATGATAGAGACCCTCACAGAGGTGATGAGAAAATCCCTTAAAGAAATGGAAGAAAAAAGCAAACAAAAAAATTCAGGAAAGACAACCCAAAACTTGCAAAAAAAAAAAAAAAAACAGTCTGAGAAAATGCTGGAAATAGAAAAGCTAGGTAAATGATCAGGAACTACAGATGCAAACATAACCAACAGAATACAAGAGATGGAAGAGAGAATCTCAGGCGTTGAAGATACACTAGGAGAAATAGATTCATCGACCAAAGAAAATCTTAAATCCAACAAATCCCTAACACAAAATATTCAGGAAATATGAAACACCATGAAAAGACCAAACCTAAAAATAATAGAGAAGAAGGTGAAGGGACCCACCTCAAAGGTTCTAGAAACATAATCAACAAAATCACAGAAGAAAACTTCCCCAACCTAAAGGATGGCATGCCAATGAAAGTGGAAGAAGCTTACAGAACACCAAATAGAGTGGAACACAAAAAAGTCCCCTCACCACATAATAATCAAAACACCAAACATGCAGAACAAAGAAAGAATATTAAGAGCAGCAAAGGAAAAAGGCCAAGTAACATATAAAGGTAAACCTATTAAAATTACACCTGACTTCTCCATGGAAACTCTGAAGGCCAGATGGTCCTGGATAGATGTTCTATAAGTACTAAGAGTTCACGGATGCCAGCCCAGACTACTATACTCAGCCAAGCTTTCAAACACTATATAGAAGGAGAAACCAAGATATTCCATGACAAAACCAGATTTAAACAATACATATCAACTAATCCAGCCCTACAGAATGTTCTGGAAGGAAAGCTCCAACACAAAGAAGTTAACTGCACCCACAAAACATAGGCAAGAGATAATGTCACTTTACCAACAGCCAAAAGAAAAATTGGGGGAAATCCAGACAAATACCACTGACAACAAATCCAAAACAAACAAGAATTAATAATCAATGGTCATTAATATTTCTCAATATTAATGGTCTTAATTCACCTATAAAAAGATACAGGCTAACAGAATGGATATAAAGACAGAATCCATCCTTCTGCTTTATAAAAGAAGCACACCTAAATTCAAAGACAGATGTTACCTCAGAATTAAGGATTAGAAAAATATTTTCCAATCAAATGCACCCAAGAAACAAGCAGGTGTAGCAATTGTAATATTTACCAAATAAGACTTGAAACTAAAATCAATCAAAACAGATGAAAAAGGTAATTTTTTCTGTTTTTTTGAGACAGGGTTTCTCTATATTGCTTTGGAGCCTGTCCTAGAACTCGCTCTATAGACCAGGCTGCCCTCAAACTCACAGAGATCAGCCTGCCTCTGCCTCCTGAGTGTTGGGATTAAAAGTGGGCACCACCAACAACCAGCATGAAGGTAATTTCTTATTCATCACAGGAGAAATCCATTAATATGAATATCGATGCCCCCAAATATGAAGGCACCCACATTGGCAAAGAAAACATTACTAAAACTCAAAGCTCACATAAAGCCTCACACACTTATAGTGGGCAATTTCAACACCCTACTCCCAACACTAGACAGGACCACCAGACAGAAAGTTAACAAAGAAACAAATGAACTAACAGAAGTTATAACCTAATTGGGTTTAACAGACATCTATAGAACATTCTATCCAAACACAAAAGAATATATCTTCTTCTCAACTCCACATGGAACCTTCTTTAAAATCAATCACATACTCGGCAATATAGCAAAACCTCAATAGGTACAAAAGAATTGGAATAGCCCCCCTGCATCTTATCAGACCACCATGCTTTAAAGTTAGAATTCAACAACACAAATTGCAGAAACCCTACAAATTCATGGAATTTGAACACTACACAATTGCATCATTCCTGGGTAAAGGAAGAAATAAAGAAAGAAATGGAAGAATTCCTAGAATTCAATGAGAATGAAGACCTAAACTTATGGGAAACTTGGAAAACAGAGCTAAGAGGAAAGTGCTTACATGAAGAAAATGTAGAATAGTCACACTAGAGAATTAACAGCACAACTGAAAAAAAGAAGCAAAATCACCCCGTAGGAGCAGACACCAGGAAATAATCACATTGAGGGCTGAAATAAATACAGTAGAAACTAGGAAAACAATAAAAAGAATGAATGTAACAAAGAGTTGGGTCTTTGAGAAAATCAACGATAGACAGACCTTTATCCAACCTAAACAAAAGGCAGAGAGAGAACATGCAAATTAACAAAATTAGAAATGAAAATGGGGACATAACAATGGACAACGAGGAAATCCAGAAAATCTTCAGGTCATACCTTGAAAACCTGTACTCCACAAAACCAGAAAATTCAATGGAAATGAACGATTTTCTGGATAGATATCACTTAGCAAAATTAAAAAGAACAGAGAAGCAATCTAAATAGACCTATAATCCCTAATGAAATAGAAACAGTCATCAAAAGCCTCCCAACCAAAAAAAGCCCAGGGCCAGATGGCTTCAAATTTTGCCAGATGGCAAAATTCTATCAGAAATTCAAAGAAGGGCTAATACCAATACTCCTCAAAGAGTTCCATACAATAGAAGCAGAAAGTTCATTACCAAACTTTTTTTAGGAGAGGCTACAATTACCTTGGTATCCAAGCCACACAAAGACACACACAAAGAAAGAGAACTACAGACTAATATCCCTCATGAACACTGATGCAAAAATACTCAATAAAATACTGGCAAATCCAATCCAAGAACACATCAGAGAAATCATCCATCATGATCAAGTAGGCTTCATCCCATGGATGTAAGGATGGTTTGACACACGAACATCTATCAATGTGATCCACCATATAAACAAACTGAAAAAGAAAAACCACATGATCATCTCACTAGATCCTGAAAAAGCCTCTGACAAAATACACCACCCCTTCATGATGAAGGTCTTTGAGAGATCAGGGATAACAGGAACATACTTAAATATAATAAAAGCAATATACAGCAAACCAACAGCCAACAACAAACTAAATGGTGAGAAACTCAGTGTGATTCTCTAAAATCAGGAAGAAGACAAGGCTGTCCTTTCTCTCCATATCTCTTCAATATTGTACTGGAAGTTCTAGCTAAAGCAATAAGACAACAGAAAGAGATAAAGGGGATACAAATTGGAAAGGAAGAAGTCAAATTCTCACTATTCGCAGATGATGATAGTTTACATAAGTGACCTGAAAAACTCTACCAGGGAACTCATACAGCTGATAAATACATACACATTCAGCAAACGAGCAGACTACAAGGTTAACTAAAAAAAAAAAAAAAAAAAAAAATCAGTAGTCCTATACAGACAAAGGGGCCGAGAAAGAAATCAGAGAAACATCACCCTTTACAATAGCCACGAACAACATACATATCTTGGGGTAATGCTAACCAAACAAGTGAAAGTCCTACATAATAAAAAAGAAAGTAAAGAAATACCAGAAAATGGAAAGATCTCCCATGCTCTTGGATAGGTAGGAACAACATAGTAAAAATGGTATTCTTGCCAAAAGTAAACTACAGATTTAATGCTATCCCCAATAAAATCCAAGAAAATTCTCCACAAACCTTGAAAAACTATACTCAATTTTACATGGAAAACCAAAAAACTCAGGACAGTCAAAACAACCCTGTACAGTAAAGGAACTTCTGGAGGCATCACCATCCCTGACTTCAAGCTCTATTATAGAGCTATAGTACTGAAAACAGATTGGTATTGGCACAGAAATAGACAGGCAGACCAATGGAATCAAATTGAAAACCCTGATATTAACTCATGCACCTATGAACACCTGATTTTTGACAAAGCAGCTAAAGATGTACAATGGAAAAAAGAAAGCGTCCTCAACAAATGGTGCTGGCACAACTGGATCCTGGCATATAGAAGTCTGCAGATAGATCCATATCTACCGCTACGCACAAAACTCAAGTCCAAGTGCATCTAAGACCAGCCACACTGAACCTCTTAGGAGAGAAAGTGGGAGATACCCTTAAACAAATTGGTACAGGAGGCCACTTCCTGAATCTAATACCAGTAGCACAGACACTGAAATCGACAATTAATAAATGGGACATTCTCAAACTGAAAAGCTTCTGTAAGGCAAAGGACACAGTCAACAAAACAAATAGGCTGCCCACAGAATGGGAATAGATCTTCACCAACTCCACATCTGACAGAGGGCTGATTTAAAACACAAGAAGCTAATTACCAAAACACCAAATAATTCAATTAAAAAGTGGGGTACAGAATTAAATAGAGAATTCTCAATAGATGAATCTAAAATGGCTGAAAGACACTTAAGAAAGTGATCAATATCCTTAGCCATCAAAGAAATGGAAATCAAAACAACTCTGAGATACCATCTTACTCCTGTCAGAATGGCTAAAATCAAAAACACCAATGACAGCTTATGCTGGAGAGGTTGTGGAGAAAAGGGAACACTCCTCCACTGCTGGTGGGAGAGCAAACTCGTGCAGCCATTTGAAAATCAGAATGGCAGTTCCTCAGGAAAATGGAAATCTGTCTACCTCAAGATCCAGCAATACCCAACAGATGCACATTCATATAACAAGGACATCTGTTCAACTATGTTCATAGCCCCATTATTTGTAGTAGCCAGAACCTAGAAACAACCTAAATGTACCTCAGAATGGGTGGAGAAAATGTGGCACATTTACACAATGGAGTATTACTCAGTGGGAAAAAAAGATGGAATCTTGAAATTATCAGGCAAATGGATCAAACTAGAAGAAACCATTCTGAGTGAGGTAACCCAGTCACAAAAAGAAAAAAACATGGCATGTATTCACTCATACATGGATTTTAGACATAGAGCAAAGTATTACCAGCCTGCAATCTACACCATCAGAAACTAGGAAACAAGGAGGACCTTAAGAGAGACATACATGGTCTCCCTGAGCAGAAAGGGACAAGATCTCCTGACCAAATTGGGAGCATGGGGGGAGTGGAGAGGGAGTTAGGAGAAAGAGAAAGGAGGAGGAGGGAAGAGGAAGGAATGAGGGAGCAGGAAGATTGAGTCATGGAAAGAATGGAGGAGAGCAAGAAAAGAGATACCATGATAGAAGGAGCCATTATAGGTTTAAAGAGAAATCTGGTACTAGAGAAATGTTCAGTGATCTACAAAGATGACCTCAACTAACAATCTAAGCAATAGCAGAGAAGCTACCTTAAATGCCCTTCCCTGATAATGAGATTGATGACTATCTTATATGCCATCCTAGAGCCTTTATCTAGTAGTTGATGGAAGCAGAATGAGACACCCGCAGCTAAACACTGAGCTGAACCCCTGGAATCCAGTTACAGAGAGGGAGGAGTGATGAGCAAAGGGGTCATGACCAGGCTGGAGAAACCCACAGAAACTGCTGACCTGAACAAGGTGGAGTTCATTGACCCCAGACTGATAGCTGGGAAACCAGAATTGCACCGAGCCAGATCCCATGAACGTGAGTGTTAGTTAGGAGGCTTGGGCAGTCTATGGGGCTTATGATAGTGGATCAGTATTTATCCCTAGTATAGGAATTGACTTTTGGAGCCCATTCTGCATAGAGGGATTCTCTCTCAGTCTAGACACATGGGGGAGAGCCCATGCTCCAAATGATATGACATACTTTGAAGATTCCCCCTGGAAGGCCCCATACAGAAACATAAAGGGAATGGGATGTGGGTTGAGGGGGGGGACAAGGGAGGAGGGAGGGAACTGGGATTGACATGTAAAGTAAGCTTGTTTCAAATTTAAATTAAAAAAGGAAAAAAAATTACAAAGAGTTAAGAAAAAGAAAAAATATAGTTTTATTAATAGTGTGGCAGTATCTTCTAATCAACATTATAAATTCAACAGAAATTGATCAACATTTTTGAAAAATGAGTAAAACAGAAAACACCTTTTTCCTGTCATGACTTTCACAGAGTACATGTGGGAATGTGTAGAACAGTGGATCCCTGGAGGCCCTTGAGACTGTTCCAAGACATCTATCAAGTCAGTCCTTTTATCTGTTGAGACAAGCTCCATGTGGCCAAGACTATCCTTAGATTTTTGATCAATCTCCCAGGTGCTGACCTTATTGGTGCTGAGACCTGAACCAAGGTTTTGTGTATGCCAGGCAAATAAGTTCTCTGCCAGTTGAGCTGTAGTCCCAACATCTGAAGTCACAACTATTTTCACAGAACTAATGAGCAATGCACCTGTTTTACTCTGCTTGCTATGTGCACTGCAGGTGTACAAGCTATCGAGTTTGGTAGGCAAAGCCCTAAGAGGGTTTCCTGCTCCATTATGTACCAACACTGCACACAGCGTCTGCAAAGTCTACAAAAATTCTTGCATTGCTTCTCATGGTCTTACCTGTTGTCTAGACTATGCTCCTGCACATGTGTTTTTATTCACCACATTGCCACACAAGCAAAACTTACCTGTTTCACACCTTTAGACTAACCTGACTCACCCAGAGCTAGTCCATAAGGACACTGAGAACTGTCTGAGGATTTTGGAATGGGTCGAGATTCCCAGTTCTCTTCATGAATCCATATTAACTACTTTCCTTTCACAGTTCCCACTTAGTCACTCAGTTACATTAAGTTCCTATTGGAAAATCCTTAACTCAGTGCCTTACCCGCTCAATGGCCAGAACGGCATTTCATGGGTATTTTGTGAGCATTTGCATTAATTTACCATTATAATTAAGAACTGTTCAACCTCTTTTCCCACTCTCAGATCTTAAGATTCCCAAATGACAGAAGGGCCATTTCTTCTAATTCTAAATGACCATTATTTTAGGAGAAAGTTGTGGGTATTGAGTAAAAAAAAAATTTTTTTTTTAAAAAAATCTGTTTTTTAAAATGTACCTTTGAATGGTAGCTTAAGTCAGGGCTGTCAGATGAAAGACTAAACCAAAACTATAAGGGCAGGGGCTGTGTTCCTTCTACCTGGTTCAGCACATTTTGCAAGAGACTTACTCAATTAATTCTTTGATATGTCTTAGGACTGACTACTGGTGTAGTAGTTTACATTGAGGCAAACGATGAAGTTTGATCTCATCTGTTTTTTGTTTTTCCCCCCTCTTCAGTGTCTGTACTTGTTATTAAACAAATCCATCATGTTGTTTATTTTTGGAAATACTGCAGGGGCCGGAGCAGGGTGATTTTCCAGAGGACCTTGGTTCCATTCCTAGCACCCACAGGACATCTCACAACTGTTTGTGACTCCAGTTACACAGACATATATGCAGGCAAAACTCTAATGCATATTAAATAAAAATACATCATTAAAAATATTGCTGCGAAAGGGGAATTGAGGCAGACAAGCACAGGGAAAACTTCCTATCCCATAATTCTACTTGGTTTGTATTACAAGTCTTCATCCCCTACCCCCCAATAATGAATTTGGCAGTCCAGCTCCTTTGTCTGCATGCACACACCCAACTGAAATAATAGCAACCCCAGACTTGCATCTGCATCTGGCTATGCATACACCCGTCTTCGTATACATTTAAGTTTCCCCTCTTCTAAAAATCAAGTTTAGGCAGCTTCAATAATTCAAATAAACTCCCAATATATCTAGGTTCAAAGAATAGAGGGACTATCTAGCCTGAGCTGGTTTTGTGTACATGTGTAGCAATGCAATATTATGTCCTCCAGTTAATTTTTAGGGCAAATGCCGTATTTACATTCCTATGCCACCAGGCATGCACATGATTAAAATATGATGAGGGAAGGGACATGCCTTAGAAAATAATTGTGTAACCAAATATATCAAAGCCAAACTACATACCTTAATAGACAAACTCCTTCTGTTGAACGCCATAAAATGAAGCTTAAATAATGACCTTTGAGTGTCCTCAGTTTTGTGGCCCAGTGTCAGTCTTGACAGTGTTATCAGTCTCTTACCTTGATCATTTTTTTGTAGATGTTTGGGCATTTTTACTTTAAATTCTTTGGATAAATGATGAAGAACCTAGAAACACCCGACATTGCCAATAGGTAACATGATGAGTTTTAAGTTTTTCCTATAATTATTAAGGGTAAAACAGCAGCAACAACAACACAACCACCCCCAAACAAACACAAACCAAAGTGGGAAATTAAATCACCCGGTAAGGAGCAGATAGACTTTGAGAGAGTAAACGAATTGAATTCTTGCCAACAAGGCGCTAGAAGGGTGTTTGTTCTTTGTGATTGATTTATTTTAGATGTATTTACTTTATGTGTGTTTTGCCCGCTTGCACGTATGTGCAGTGGGTGAGATTCCTTCACTAACACCCCCCATCCCCACCTCCTCGAACCGAGGTTAGAAAACCTTTGTTTTCACCGTGTGCATGTTGGGAACTAAGCAGCAAGCGCTCTTAATCGCTGATTCATCTTCAGCCCCACTGATTTGTGTTTTTGAGGCAGGGTGTCCTGTCCGTGTGAAGCCAAGGCTGGGGTTTCAGCACCCTACGAGCTCTGGATACAGTCATGGACCATCGTGCCGGGACAAAAAGGTGAATTTTAAATAGTGATCACTTTCTCCAGCCCTATTTGCAATTTAGCTGTGACCTGCTACGTCCGCGTTGCACAGATGTCGACCCTGACAGTCCAGAGCGGTTTGCCGGTGCATGGGAACACTAGAGCGCATCATCGGAAGCAAAGCTTGTGGGATAAAGGAGAAGAGCTCCCAGCTCATCCAATCGATGAGCGCCGGGATCGGCAGGCGGGCTGGCGCGCGCGCGCTCGCCCGACGTCCCACTTCCGCTGCGCGCGCCGCCGGCGTGCAGCGGTCTCCATAGCGACGGCCCGCGGCGGCGGCGGCGGAGAGTGGCGAGGCTGCGGAGCCGCTCCGGGTGGCTCTGCGCCGCGGCCATGGCGGGGGGCCCCGCGGACGCCCGCAAACTCTTTCTGTTCACCACCACCCAGAATTACTTCGGGCTGAGGCCCGAGCTGCGGGACCAGCCCGCGCTGAGCAACTGCCCCGAGGTGAACAACTTCTTGGACGACGGCAACCAGATGCTGCTCCGGGTGCAGCGGTCCGACGCTGGGCTGGCCTTTTCCAACACGGTAGGCTGAGCGGGAAGGAGAGACAAGCTTTGTTTTGAGACAGTCTGGCCCTTCCAGGCTGGCCTTCAACTCTGAGCCTTAAGCGATTTGACATCTTATCTTCCCTTCCTTTGAACTGCAGCTTGGCCCATGGGAGTGTGAACACTGCTAACTGATTGCTTTGAATGTGTGGCCTTTAACTAATTTTTCCAGCAGGCATGATTCCGGTGATAGAACACGGTAGTGCAACATTTCTTCCAAACGGTAAGTTTTATGAAGACGGCATGAGAGCATTTGTTTATCACTTCAGATTGATTTTGATGACACAAAGGATAAGGTGCTGGTGTTTTTCAAGCTCCGACCCGAAGTGATTACAGATGAGAATCTACATAACAATATTCTCGTTTCATCTATGCTGGACTCACCTATCAATTCCCTTTACCAAGCAGTACGGCAGGTGTTTGCACCCATGTTGCTAAAGGTGAGTGACATGCTCGTGGATTTATTTTTATGTGAGTATTTTGGTCACCATGAAAACAGACACACATGTTATTTGATTTGCTGTTTATTGTCTTTTAGTTTATTTAGTGACATTTTTATGGTGTTGTGTCTGACTTCTCATGTTTCTTTCAGCCTTGTTGAGGGAAACTGAATACAGTTATGAAATGAAGCTCACATCATTTCTTACATAGTTATGCTAAACGATGTGTAGAAAGTTCTAACTGTTGGACATTGAGGCTGTAGCCTTAGTTTTTAAACAGGGTGTTTTTGAATCAGGGGTGACTGTTGATGCTTTGATTAGTGTTTGCTCCTGTCTGCTTTTACACAGGACCAGGAATGGAGCAGAAACTTTGATCCCAAACTTCAGAATCTTTTGAGTGAACTAGAAGCTGGCTTGGGTGTAGTTCTACGAAGATCAGATGCTAACTTACCCAAGCTGAAACTTAAGGAAGATGATACAAGAGGTACGTAACAATATGCTGAGTTTTGCTTCCATAACTCACATACCAGAGTCTTATTACTATTACTATTAATATTACTATTATTATTATTATTATTATTATTATTATAACATTGTACTTAGAGAAAGAGTTTGAGAGCAAATACTTGTGTGCATGAATGTGCACACTTGTAGAGGTCAAAGGACAGCTTGTGGGAATCAGATCTCTCCTTCTAGCTTTTGCAATCCTGGGATCAAACTCAGGTTGTCAAGATTATTGGCAAACCCCTTTAACCTTGTGCAGTCTTTCTGGTCCACAAAATAACCATCAGTGCTGGCTAGTTTTATGCCAGTTTGACACAGACTATAGTCGTTGGAGAGGAAGGATCACAATTGAGAAAATGCCGCTACAAAATCAGGCTGTAGGTGAGCTTGTAGGGCATTTTAACTAGTAACTGTTGGGGGAGGGCCCAGCCCACTGCAGGGGATGCTACCCTGGGTTCTGTAAGAAAGCAGGTTGAACAAACCGTGGGGAGCAAGCCCATAAGCAGCCCCCCTCCATGCCCTCCTTGTCATCTCCTGCCTCTAGGTTCCTATCATGTTTCAGTTCCTGTCCTGACTTTCTTGGTGATGATCAGGGAACCCTTTGGTTCCCAAGTTGCTTTGGTCATGATGTTGTAGTGCAGCAAGATTCACCCTAACTAGGACACCATCTGTAACAAACTCCATGGGCCAGCCAGTGGTGGTGCACTCTTTTAACCCCAGCACTTGGGAGGCAGAGGCAGTCAGATTTCTGTGAGTTCGAGACCAGCCTGGTCTACAGAGCTAGTTTCAGGACAGCCAGGACTACACAGAGAAACCCTGTTTTGAAAAACCAAAAAAACCAAACCAACCAACCAAACAAAAAAGTGACCATTTCATTAATATGATTAGCCAATAATTATATTTCTTCCAAGATTTCTTTCTTTGTTTTTGGAGAAGTGAATAGATTGTACAGGTTTAGAGAAGAAAATGTTTTTAGCACTGGATAGTTTATAGAAATCGGAAATGGAATGGTTTTGTACAGTGGTTATAATCGACATCACGTGCCTCAACTGTGTTTTACCTGACAATTCTTTCTCTGTAAAGAACATCAGAGCTGTCCTGTGCTTTCATTTTTGATATCAATTCAAAGCTTAGAAATGGGGAAACCGTGGCACCAAGCACAGAGCAGAAAGGGCATTGTTTACAACATGAGACAGGAAACTAGAGGGTAAATCCTAGCTTTGAGTTTGCCAAGAGCCAGTGTGTCTGATGGCTCGGATATTTTACTGCCTTAATACAGAGTATGGGAAGAATGAGAAATGACTGGCTGTATACCACGTGAAGGGAACAGACCAGATAATGTATTCTATCTGATCCTAGTTACAGTTTTACTGTGGGCATAGACAAAATCCTACTTATGAACAAAATGAAATGTATAACATACAAATAATATTTATTTTGCTTTAATAATCAAATGGATACTTTTTAAAACTTACCTTAGCATATGATTAAACACACAGTAGTTATCTACTTTATTGGGATATTTAAAAGTGAATTAAAAACAAAACTATTTTGCTTATATTTTCAAATTAAGTTGAGGACTCTTATTAAGAATTTACTTTTGATAGGGGTTGAGAGGTAATTTTCTGTCCATCTTTTGGACCAAACCTAAACCAGCGGCTGAGCCAAACAGTGTGATGCCTTATTTCTTCGCGTTAGTAGCTAACTTTTTTCTCTTCACTTTTTTTTTTTTTTTGTAGGTATTCTCACACCAAGCGATGAGTTCCAGTTTTGGATAGAACAAGCTCATCGTGGAAATAAACAAATTAGTAAAGAAAGAGCCATTTATTTTAAGGAATTGTTTGAGACGATTGCAAGGGTGTGTGAGTTGCACATAGTTTGTGTATTAGGCTTTCTTATAAATGCACTTTAGGATTCAATTTTCAGTGTGTTTTTCTCTCTTAAAAATCTACTTGACAGTTGCAAGCAAGGTACATAGTTTATAAATCCTAGAATTTACTTCATATATATATATATATATATATATATATATTAGAAATGAAAACATCACATTCTAATCTCTAGGAAATAATTTTCCTCAAAAACAGATAGTTTTTTGAAAGTACTGGGGGGAGCTGGAGGCTGCCTCTGTGGTTGAGGGGCTTGTTGTGCAAGCATGCGGCCCTGAGCTCAGTTCTGCTTGTGTGTCTTGAACCTCAGTGCTAGGATTGGACACAGGAGGACTAGCCCGCCAGCCTCGTCTACGTGGAGAGCTCAGGTTCTTTGGGATCCAGTCTCAAAGAAAAGAGGTGGGGAGGGGTAGAGTAACATACACAGTGATGACGGGTGGTCTCCACATGTGCATCCATGAACCTTACGTGTGCACATACAGTATGTGCATTTAACATACACTCACATAACCAGTAAACTAACAGGTTTATTTATGGTCTTCAGATGCAATGATAGAAACTAATTTTTAAGGTAATTTAAAATATAAAGTCCTACTTTATGCCTATTTGATTCCCTTGCTGTATATTCTTAGGGATTTAGCGACTATTTTAAGTGTGACTACACTAACAGCAATTTTCTGTTTGTTTCCACTATTATTTCATAAGCAATATTGTTTTTTATTTTTTTAAATGTTATTTCAGAGTTTATTTAGTGGCATATGTATGCATGATGTGTGTATGTGTAGGCAAGTGTGCCTTGGCACACATGTAGAGGTCAGATGCATACAACTCTGTGGAGTCCGGTCCTTCCTTCTGCCTTTACATGGGTCCCTGGGATCGAACTCAGGTCACTAGACTTGTGTGGCAGGTTCCTTTACCACTGAGTCGTTTTCATGGCGTATTTGAAGTAAATTAAAGCTTATTTTGATGATAGTGATGAAATATAGAATAATGAATTTGTGCTGCCCTTATTGTTAGCCACCACAGTGCACAGCACAACACACAAGAATAGAGACCGTGTGAATTGCAATGGGCAGTGTTGTGTGGTTCTGCTGCCTGCCACCTCCTCTGGTAAGGTCTAAGGGTGTAAATACACGAGTCTTTTTACTATCATTTTTTCAGCCTTTTTGTACAATTTATGTTTATAGAGAATGTTTGCATGAGCAAGTCAGGAAAAGCGAGAGGAAATAGTATTTCCAAAAACTGAGCAAGTCTGGGAACATTTTGAGTGTGTTACTGAATGCACAGATGTAGCTGTATTTCAGCATGAATGTGGTTTGGTTTCAGGAATTTTATAACTTGGACAGTCTGTCCTTACTAGAAGTTGTTGACTTGGTGGAGACGACTCGGGATGTTGTAGATGATGTGTGGAGACAAACAGAACATGATCATTACCCTGAGTCACGGATGCTGCATCTCCTAGACATTATAGGTATAGAAATAAGCTTTTGTCAATTTATAAACTCATCTTTCCCTCCCTCCCTCCCTTCTATTCTTCCTTCCCCTGAAGTTTTTAGTTAAAATGCTCATTAATGTAATACTTGCTATTTAAATTAAGTCTTAATAAATCATATAGATTTATCTACATACATTTTGTTTTTAGTATATAGTTTAGTTCATGCATATAAAATAATTATTAATAGAAGTAAATTTATATTTTTAGTGTTTATGCATATGTTACTTACTTTAAAACTTAAGATTTATTTATGTGTGTAATATCCACAGAGACCAGACAAGTGTTTCAGATGCCTTGGACCTGGAGTTATAGGCATCTGTGAGTCACCCGAAGTGCTGCCAGGACCTGAAGTTAGGTCCTCTGACAGCGTAGTGGATTTGTCAGGGTTTCTATTGCTGTGAAGGGACACCATTGCCACAGCAACTCTTTTTTGTTCTTTTTAAACATTGTTTCAAAATTAATTCACTTTTCACATTCCAATCCCAGTTCTCCCTCCCTCCTCTACTCCCACCCCCCTTCCCACCTGCTCCTCAGAGAAGGCAAGCCCCCCCCCCCCCCCGGAAGTCTACTAAGTCTGTCCCGTCATCTCCTTGAGGCAGGACCAAGGTACCTCTCCACCCCACACTCCTGTGTCTAGGCTGTGAAGGTTCTCTCCATACAGAATGGGCTCCACTGTCAGTCTGTGCATCAGTGTTAGAGCTTGTATCCACTGCCAGTGACCTCATGTATTGTCCCAGCCACACCATTGTCACCTATATTAAGGGAGTCCAGTTCCGTCTTATGCAGGTTCCCCATTTGTCAGACAGTGTCAGTGATCTCTTACTAGCTCAGGTCAGCTGATTGTGTGGGTTTCCCATCATGGTCGTCTTGACTCCTTTCTCCATGTTATCATTCCTCCCTCACTTTGATTGTACTCCAGGAGCTTGGCCCAATGGTTAGTGTGGATTTCTCCATCTGCTTCCATCTGTTTCTGGAAGAGCGTTCAAGCTTCTCTGGGGTTGTGGATTATAGGCTGTGCATCTTTTGCTTTATGTCTGGTATGAGTGAGCAATACTATATTTGTCTTTCTGGTTCTGGGTTACCTCACTCAGGATGTTTTTTTTCTAGTTCTGTCCATTTGCCTGCAAATTTTAGGATGTCATTGTTTCTTTCCGCTGAGTAGTACTGCATTGTGTAAATATGCCACATTTTCTTTATTCATTCTTCAATTGAGGGGCATCTATGTTGTTTCCTGGATCTGGCTATTAATTAGTTGAGCACATGTCCTTGTGTGAAAGTGCCTCCTTTGGACATATGCCCAACAGTGGGTCTTGAAGTAGGTTGATCCCTAATTTTCTGAGAAATCACCATACTAATTTCCACAGTGATTATACAAGTTTGCACTCCCACCAGCAGTGGAGGAGTGTTTCCCTTTTTCCACATCCTCTCCAGCATAAACTGTCATTGGTGTTTTTGATCTTTGCCATTCTGATTGGTGTAAGATGGAATCTCAGAGTTGTTTTAATTTGTATTTCCTGATGACTAAGGCTGCTGAGCATTTCCTTAAGCGTGTTTCTGCCATCTGAAATTGTTCTGTTGAGAATTCACTTTTAGATCTGTACTTCATTTTTTAAAATTGGATTATTTGGTGGTTTGATTTCTAGCTTCTTGAGTTCTTTGTATAGTTTGGAGATCAGCCCTGTGTCAGATATGGGTTGGTGAAGATCTTTTCCCATTCTGTAGGGAGTCATTTTGTCTTGTTGACTGTGTTCTTTGCTTATAATTTCAAAATTCCATTGTTTTTTTTTTTTCTTTTTCTGCTGAGTAATACTCCATTGTGTAAAACTACCACATTTTCTGTATCCATTCTTCAGCTACTGCCTGAAGTAGCCAGGTTCTGGCTACTACAAATAATGCTGCTATGAACATAGTAGAACAAATGTCTTAGTTGTATGAATGTGCATCTTTTGGGTATATGCCTAAGAGTAGAATTACTGTATATATATATATTACTGGATATATATATACATATATATGTATATATATATGTATGTATGTATGTGTGTGTGTGTATGTGTGTATGTATATATATATATATATATATATATATATATATATATACACATATATATATATCCCAGTTCCCTCTCCCTCCCTCCCTGCCATGCCCCCCAATCCCCTCCCATCTTATTCCCCCCCCCACTTCACAGGGAGGGTGAGGCCTTCCAGGAGGGGTCATTAAAATCTGTCAATTCATTTGGAGTGGGGACTAGGCCCCCCCTCCTGTTTCTAGGCTAAGGGAGTGTCCCTCCATGGGGAATGTGCTCCCAAAGTCCTTTCATGCACCGGGGACACATCCAGGTTCCACTGTCAGAGGTCCCTTAGACTGAGGGCCTTCTAACTGAGACCCATGTTCAGGTGGGATTGAGTTGGTCCAATACCGGTTTCCCAGCTATCAGTCTGGGGTCCATGAGCTCCCCCTTGCTCAGGTCAGCTGTCTCTGTGGGTTTTTGTAGCCTGGTCTTGCCCTCCCTCTCTGCATCTGGGTTCCAGGAGTTTGGCCATACTTACTCCCACGAAGCCACACTCCACAATAGTGCCACTTTCTATGAACTTTTGGGGACAATTACATTCAAACAACCATAAGCAATAAGTACTCTAAACTGCTAAAACACTTTTCCAGTGTGCCTCAGAAAAAATACTTTTTTCATTATTTCCTGTGGAGCACGAGATAAGCTCATGAAGGTGTGTGTTGCAGTGCTTTTCTTATGAGTCAAGTCAGAGAGCAATTTGGAATTGCTTGTGCTTGCTTCTTCCATGCAGTAGGTGCTATAGCCCTCAAAGATTTATGTATTTGGTACAATGTGTTGAATGATCAAGAACGCAAGCTAATGTCTGTATACACATATGTATGTTTAAGGACAGTTACTTTATAAATAATGTTAGTCTAAGGATGGGCAGGCAGTATTTTGTAGATTCCTAACTGCTAATGCATGCTAATGTTTTCCTAAGACTATTTTATAATTTCATATAGAATATTTCCATACACTCTTGCTTTATGTTTTATTAGGTGGCTCATTTGGAAGGTTCGTTCAGAAGAAGCTAGGAAGCCTGAAACTGTGGGAAGACCCTTACTATCTTGTGAAGGAGACCCTGAAAGCTGGCATTTCCGTTTGTGAGCAGTGGGTGACAGTCTGCAGTCACCTCACGGGTCAGGTGTGGCAGCGCTATGTTCCTCACCCATGGAAAAGTGAGAAGTATTTTCCAGAAACTCTTGACAGGCTGGGCAAACGCCTGGAGGAGGTACCAGTGTGACTACCTGCTTCATTATCTTTAAGTGGGAGTGGGTTCACTTGTCTGTGAATGTATTTACAATTGGTGAGCATGTGTCAGACAAATGATTACGGCTTGTGTGGCTATAAGAATGAATGTCATAAGAATGAGTTTTGGCATGCCTTTGTAAGGAGTTTTTCCTCCCACTGCTGGTCTTGTCCCGCCGCCGCGCCAGCCCCAAATAACACATTGAGACTCTGTATTTGATATAATGCTGTTGGCCAGGTACTAGTTTCTTATCGGCTAGCTCTGTCTTAATTATTAACCCATTTCTGTTAATCTAAGTTATTTCCATGTGGTCTCATCTTACATACCTTTGTGCAGGTTGATGTACGTAGTGGTTACTAAGTCCTAGCTTTCTCTTTCCCTATGTATATGAGTGAGTAGTCAGTGTGTTAGCTGTGAAATTCTGTTTTATTGTTTGTTATAAAAACTATGATGCTGTTTTTCCTGTGTGGGAGCTCTCAAGCTTTCTCTTGGCTACTGACATTGCTTCAGACTTTGGCCCTCTTTGTAGGATGTACTCCGTGAAAATATTTGAAACAGTTTCTCATTTACTTCAGCTTTCATAAAAATTACATACTCAGCATCAAAGGAAAGGCAAAATGAAATTGCAGAGATAATTCTGTCCCCCTGCTTAGGAGAAACACAATTTGAAAAATACAAAATGTACATAAGAGTGAAATATTTTCAGTTTTGTTCATTTGTAGAATCTACTGGAAAGAAGCTTTGTAGACCTTTTAGATTTTAGACATTTACACAGTTATTTTCATTTAATACATTTAATTTTTCAATATCTTATGCTTTAGGTCTTGGCTATTCGGACAATTCACGAGAAGCTCTTGTATTTTTTACCTGCCAGCGAGGAGAGAATCATGTGCCTGTCTCGAGTATTTGAGCCGTTTACTGGCGTGAACCCTGTCCAGTACAACCCGTATACTGAGGTTGAGTCTACATGTGTTTATAGCTTTAATTTCATTTTGTGTTCTTGAGTTCTAAAGGTTGCTGTTTAAAAATTGACAGTCTAAACTTATTAATTTCTTTAGCCATTATGGAAAGCTGCAGTGTCTCAGTATGAAAAAATCATTGCACCTGCTGAGCAGAAAATAGCAGGGAAGTTAAAGAATTACATTTCAGAAATTCAAGATAGTCCACAGCAGGTAAAACACTGCAAGGTTTTACATCACAATTTTTCCTTCAGCTATTTTAATGTGAGTGTGATTGAATCGTGGTAAACGTGTACTTTCTTTGTCGTATGGTAGCTTCTTCAAGCATTTCTAAAATACAAGGAACTGGTGAAGCGTCCAACTATCAGCAAAGAGCTGATGTTAGAAAGAGAGACATTACTGGCAAGACTTGGAGACTCAGCCAAAGGTAAAGTGCCTGGGAAATGTTTATATAGGTGGACTTGTCTTTGTGCTTATTGTTTAGGGTTAAAAGGTACATTTAGACATTTCTGTGACAAAAATTTATTTATTTATGATGTAAATGATAGATTTGTTTTTATTTTTTATATTCTTTAAATTACCTCCATTTATTATGTCCTTGTCTTACTTGCATGTATGTTTGTGCACTGTGCATTTCCTTGGTTACCATGGAGGCGAGAAGAGGGTGTCAGATCCTCTAGAGTGGGGTGTTGGAAATCAAAAACCTTTATTGGTTTTTAAATTAGCAGATTGTTCTTTCTGTACCTTACGTAGTGCTTTGTCTTTGTTTCTTTTCTTTTGCTGTGATAAAATCTGAGGCAAATCAAGGAATGGAGGGTTTATTTTAAGCTGTCGTTCATCACAGAGAGGAAGTCAGGGAGGCAGGCACTCGCTCCTGTAGTTAGAAGAGAACAGTGACACACTCAGTGCTCATGCTCAGCTGGCTTTGTCCACCTCCTGTTTCTTCCCACATCAGTTAACATGCACTGATCTCCTTAGAGCCTGCATCCCAGGTGATTCTGTGTTGTGTCAAGTAGAAGGCACTAATCATCATAAGGGTCATGTGGTTCAGTGAGGACTAACATCCTCATCATATACACGCTAAGGTCGTGTGGTACAGTGAGGACTAACATCCTCATCATATACACGCTAAGGTCATGTGGTGCAGTGAGAATCAACATCCTCATCATATACACGCTAAGGTTCGTGTGGTGCAGTGAAGATCAACATCCTCATCATATACACGCTAAGGTCATGTGGTTCAGTGAGGACCATCATCCTCATCATATACACGCTAAGGTTCGTGTGGTACAGTGAGAATCAACATCCTCATCATATACACGCTAAGGTCGTGTGGTTCAGTGAGGATCATCATCCTCATCATATACACGCTAAGGTCATGTGGTGCAGTGAGGACCATCATCCTCATCATATACACGCTAAGGTCGTGTGGTGCAGTGAGAATCAACATCCTCATCATATACACGCTAAGGTCATGTGGTGCAGTGAGGACCAACATCCTCATCATATACACGCTAAGGTCGTGTGGTTCAGTGAGGAACATCATCCTCATCATATACACGCTAAGGTCATGTGGTGCAGTGAGGACCATCATCCTCATCATATACACGCTAAGGTCGTGTGGTTCAGTGAGGACCAACATCCTCATCATATACACGCTAAGGTCGTGTGGTTCAGTGAGGACCAACATCCTCATCATATACACACTAAGGTCGTGTGGTGCAGTGAGGACCATCATCCTCATCATATACACGCTAAGGTTCGTGTGGTGCAGTTAGGACCAAAATCCTCATCATATACACGCTAAGGTCATGTGGTGCAGTGAGGAACATCATCCTCATCATATACACGCTAAGGTTCGTGTGGTACAGTTAGGACCAGTATTCATAACATTTTCATAAGGATTGAAATATAGTACTTCTATTTATGTCCTTTGAATGATACAGATTTCCGATTGGACTTTGAGAATCGGTGCCGAGGGATTCCTGGTGATGCATCTGGGCCACTTTCTGGCAAAAATCTTTCAGAAGTTGTCAATAATATTGTTTGGGTTCGTCAGTTGGAATTGAAGGTAATTGTTTTAATATAGTTGAAGAACAGTGAACATTCCAAATGTACTAAACTAAGGCATGTGATAAGGACTGTGAAACTGTTATGAACATCCTGTGTTCTCCCTGTATGTATCGCTGTGACCTAATACCGGGCGGCATTTGAAGGGAGGAGGGATTTACGTAGGCTCACAGTGAGCCTTGTGATGGAGAGGTCTGGTTGCTGTGGCTCCATGTGTGGTGGTTGGAGCTTATAGCATGATATCTTGGCAGGTCAGGAGCCTTGCTAAGCTGTGACCTTTCTCTCTGTCCCATGTCTATACATGTCAGGGAGGCTCCATGTCCAAGGGACACTTCAGTTGTCAGCTTGGGACCATGTGTTCAAATGCCTAACCCAGTAGTGGGCTGTTTACTTTTGTACCATGACAGCATCTAATTGTCACTGAAATGTATAGAAGTCTGGGAACAAATGTGGGAAGGATTCTTATGTGGTTCATGTTTTACATAGAGGTGATTGTCAAGTTGTGTCACTCAGGGTCTTTAAAAGCATTTCTGAGGACACTGGTGTACACTAGCTTTGAGTTTATAAGTTAAAGGACAGGTGAAAGGTCATCTTACATAATTGTCTATGATGATGTTATTAAAACTGACCAAGAGCCTTTTGGATCTACTATTAAATTGTATAGTTTTTGTATTTGGCTTGTTTAATAAACATTAATTGATTGATAATTAATAATTAATTTAATTTGACCTGTGTTCGAAGGCAAAAGGTAAAGAATTTTTTTGTTTTGTTTTATGGTTTTTTGAGACGGTTTCTCTGTGTAGCCCTGGCTGTCCTAGAAATCACTCTGTAGACCAGGTTGGTCTCAAACTCACAGAGACTTGCTTGCCTCTGCCTCCCAAGTGCTGGGATTAAAGGCATGCACCACCACTGTCTGACTAAGGTCAAGGAATATTAATAAAACCTACTTCTTACTCAAATTTGTATCTTTTAACTACAGTCTGAAATATTTAGCATTATTTCCTCCATCAGTGATTTTGAATGCACCAGAATAGGCAGTTATAGAGGAAGTCACTTTCTGTCTTATTTTTTGAGCTGTTAACAAAGTACTTAGCTGATGGTTGGTATTACTGTGGACATGTTTAGGAGTAATGCAGATGCTTCTTGGAACTTCTGAAAATTAGTGGAGCACAGCTTTTGTGTGTGGCCTGCTTTCCTTCGGTTGATTATTCTGAGGTTGTATAATTCAGAAGTCACTAAGAGGGTAATTTGCTTATTTCTTCTGGAAAAGTGTTTCCTGCGTTACAAAGGATAGGAATATAATTTTGAGTCTCACATCAGAGAATGGGCCTGCTTATTTTATGGTAAAATTTTCTTAGTAGTGATGCTTCTTTGTCGTTTGGGTTTTAAGGTAGATGATACTATCAAGATTGCAGAAGCGCTGTTGTCTGACCTGTCAGGATTTCGGTCTTTCCATCGGAGCGCTGAAGATCTCTTAGAGCAATTTAAGCTGTACGAACAAGAACAGTTTGATGACTGGTCCAGGGAGGTTCAGTCAGGGCTGTCTGATTCCAGATCAGGTTTGTGGTAAGTGCCCTTCCCCTGAACTGTCATCCCAAACCTATGTATTAGTAACCCATGTGGCAAGGTGGAAGCCACCCTTCTGTCTGCACTGATTTCTTTATAACTTACTGCATTTAAAACAGTTTTGCTCTTAAAGATTTTTTATTACTTTTGTGTGTGTTTGTGGGAATGTTACATGTATACACCAGTACCCTAAGAGGCGAGAAGGGGTACAGACCATGCGAGTTAGAGGAGAATGGGGCCTCTGACTAGGGTGTTGGGAACTGAACTTTGGTCCTCTGGGAGAGCAGAACCATCTCACTGGCCCTGAATACACTTTAAGTCATTGAGACTCAACTGTAGTTGACTGCTTGCCTCTCTATTCACATGTCTATTCCTTGGGACTTCAGATTAATTTTTGATAATTAGGTATTTTTTTCCCTCATGATACTTTGTTATTAGGTATTCATATATCTTTTCTACTTTTTTTTACATTGCAATTATATACATAAACACTTTTAATTGCAAATTATATTATTTTTAAACCCTTTAAGAAGTATTTTCTCATGACATACCAAAATAGTAAGCCTTTGGTAAGTATCTATTGGATTTTATTCACTATTTTATTAGTTAACCATTGCTGTAGTAGCAACTCACGGGATACAACTGGAAATATTTATTTCTACCTGCAGTTAATTTTCCTCAGTATAGTATTATCTATATTTTCAGGTACTTACCATGTCTCTTATTATGCTGCCAGGAGCATGCATTTTACACCTGAGCTATACTTTTAGCCTTCCTGTTTTTCTCCCAATGGATAGGGTTTCCTTATGTTGCCCAGGGTTGGTCTTAAATTCATGGCCCTGCCTCAGCCTTTTTTATAACTTAAGAGTATTTGTGTACCACCATCATGTCTTTCTTTCTTTTTTCTTAAACTGTTCATAACATGAAGTTTCCTGGCCTTTACCTCCTTCCTAGTACAAAGGATGGTGAGTGTACAGGCGATGTTCAACTAAATAAATAATGAATTTTCCCTGACTATAATTCTGGCTCAGGAGGAAGAATAGAGTAACCAGTATTTATGGGTTACAACACCTATAAATTTTGTTCCATTTAACTCTTTCCCTCCTACTTAGGAAATAGGAGAGGTGTTTCAGGCTCATCCTCCAGGATCGATGGCTGTAGTCAGCCAGGCTTGCAAACTAGTCCACTTTGTCACGGCAGTTCCTATTGTGACCTCTGTAAGGCAGCAGGTCAGATCTGTGCTCTGTGCAGATGGCCTGCTCAGCCTTTTCCAACCTGGGCTTTCCATCTCAACAAGGTCCTGCTTCTCCCTTCGTTTTGGTGTGAAACCTTTTCTAATCTGTACAATAATCAGGATCTTTTGAAATCTCAGTGTATGCAAACTTCTGAAGAAGGCAGAGAGTCCCTACTGTCATTCTGACGCATTTCTGAGAGCACACAGGAGTGCTGGGTTTTCTTTTAAGCCACCTAAGTGTCTTTTGTGACAATTTGTTGGAGTTCAGGTAAGTAAGCAGGATGCATTTGTCCTCTGCTTCCTGATCACTTGTAAGACCTGTAAGTTTCCTTGAGTTTGAAAGTGATTTGAAAGAGCATACACAATGTAAACCATAGCAAATCACACTAACTTCTGTTTAATGATTTGAGAACCTCCAAGTAATTTTATCATTAAAATCTTAACACTAGAAAGGACAAATTGAAAGAGTAGAGGACTCAAACATTTGAGTGTCTCTGCTCTTAGCTATTTGATTTTTGTTACTGATCCTTGCAGAACCTTTCCTTTTATGTTAGCCTCGATTTGTAGCTAGTGATGTAAAGGTGGATTGTGCTGACTTATAAAGTTGCTCATTTGAAATACTCATGTAGTAGCATACTTTGGATGCTGTGGTTGTTTTCAAAGTCTGGGTTGTGACAACGTGGTAAGAACTTTATTTTTTAACACTGTCACAGCTTTATTTAAAAGACAACTGCATAGTAGTATCAACTTCCGTCTCTAGGGAGAAGTTCTTAAAGCAGTTAGCATACTGCCTCCACACCTTCACACAGAGAGCACTGTACCAGGGCCACAGCTCTCTACAGAATGGGAAACCAGGCCTTGTACGTGTAAAGATGCTACTCCACAAAGCTAAATGACTCTTCAGAGTTGTCTGTAGGCCCCTCATGTGTTTTCAAACCAAGTAACTCTTAATTTTGATTGCAGATGAGATGATTGATAACAAAATCATTATATTATTTTCTTTTGAAGAATAAGCAGGAAAAACAGAATTGTAAAGTCTGGATTAGAAAAGCCTTTTTTGTCTTTGTTTTTAAACTGTTAGATTTGCGGAAAAGTTATTGAAGTTTTTTTTTTTTTAATCAGTTTCATCACACAAAAAGAATAAGAACAATGAAGCTTCAAAGATTCTTTTTTCCTCTCTCTCTCCCCTCTCCCTTTGTAGTATTGAGGCTAACAGCCGAATTATGGAGTTAGACCCTAATGATGGGGCATTAAAAGTACATTATTCTGATCGTTTGGTGATTCTTCTGCGTGAAGTCCGTCAGCTTTCTGCCCTGGGCTTTGTCATTCCTGCCAAGATACAGCAGGTTGCAAACGTTGCCCAGAAGTTCTGCAAGCAAGCCATTATTCTTAAGCAAGTATGTGTGATACTTTTGATGGTGTTCTTGTTCTTGGTTCATTATGCTAAATTAGACTGTTAAGGACTTTGTTTTCTGCTTTTAATTTTTTATGCTCCTGTAATAGATTATTAACTTGTTAATCTATCCAAGAATTTTAAAACTTAAGACAGTATTGCCATTAACTTGCATTTAAAACCTTTTGGAAAAATGACATTCCTTCTTTCCCTCCTGTCCTTTCCTACCCACTCTCTTCTTTCTTCCCTTTTCCTTATTACATGGAAAAGTCTTAAAGGAACTTCTAATGAGAGTTCTCTACCTATCTTTCAGATACTTAGAGAGGATTCCCAGGTTAATTGGTCTTGGTCGAGTTACCTGTACCATGCGGTTGTTTCTCTGTTTAAAACAGACACTCGTTACCAGGTTGCCAACCCCTTGAATCAGGTCCAGGTCAACTTGTGGCTTTTGCCTTCTCTGCCTAGCCTTTGAAGTGTTCCGTACTGTAGCAAACAGTTGAGAGAAGAGAAAGTGTTTTGGTTCACAGATTTGCAAGTTCCAGCCTGTGGTCAGTGGCTGTCTTGCTTTTGGGCCTACATCAAGGAAGTCAGCACATAGTAGGAACATGGGTGGTGTAAAACCACTTATCATGGCTAGGAACAAAAAGGAGAGGAGGGGTGGGAGAGGCCCCACAATCCCTTTCAAGAGCGTGCATTGCCATCGCCGTGAAGACCTACTAAGCCCCACCTCTGTTTAATTAATTACTTGAGACAAGGTCTCACAATATAGTCCTGGCTGGCCTGAGACTAGCTATGTAGCCCAGGCTGGCTTCAGATTAGCCTGTGTGTGCCTCTCAAGTGTTACAGGTATGTGGCACCAACTTCCAAGCCCACTTAGACACACACACACACACTCACGCACACACACACACACACACACACACACAGACACACGCACACATACCACACACACAGACACACACACCACACACACATAACAAACACACATACCACACACACGCGCACACACGCACACACGCACACACCTCACAGACACACACACTTTTTATTTATTCTTTGACAGTTTCATAGTGTATCTACCTTGATCACACTGACTCCCATTGCCGTCTCCCTCTCCACCTGGGTCTTCCAACACAACCCCGTTTCACCTTCATTCCCTCTTAACTCACTGAGTTCTAGTACTGCTGCCTACATGTGCATGGGTGTGGGGCCGTCCACTTCACATGAATGACTCACCAGAGACCACAGCCCACAAAGATGACTCTCATTTCCACAGCAGCCCCCACCTGCTGGCAGCTTCCAGGCTAGGGTAAGGTCTTGTGAGGTCAGTGTTGGAATGTTGTGTTGACCTTGTATAGAAGCCACAGCTGCTATGAGCCCACACGTGCAAGGCCATGCCATGTGCAGCTGTGAGCCCATACGTGCAAGGCCATGCCATGTGCAGCTGTGAGCCCATACGTGCAAGGCCATGCCATGTGCAGCTGTGAGCCCATACGTGCAAGGCCATGCCATGTGCAGCTGTGAATCCATACATGCAAGGCCATGCCATGTGCAGCTGTGAATCCATACGTGCAAGGCCATGCCATGTGCAGCTGTGAGCCCATACGTGCAAGGCCATGCCATGTGCAGCTATGAATCCATACATGCAAGGCCATGCCATGTCCATCTAAGAGCCCACACGTGCAAGGCCATGCCATGTGCTGAAGACAGCATTTCACAGTACTTCCCACCTCCTATATTACCCCCACCTCGCCATCGACCATGATCCTTTAGCCTTTGGCAAAGGCTTGATGGATGTATCTCTGGGGGTTGAGCACTCACTCAGGAGTCATGTTTCTCAGCTGTTTGACTAATTATGACTTTTCACATTAACTGCCACCCACTGAAAAAAGACGCTTCTTTGACCAAAGTTAGAGTGGCACTATTTTGTGGTACTCAGAAATATTTAGGGAGCAATTGGCAACATGAGCATTTAGTGTAGCATCAACTGTAGATTTCTTCTTACCACCTGAGCCTTCCTGGCCATTGGTTGGGTTTATAGGACCAGGCGTGAATTCCTTTGCATGGAGCAGGCCTTAAATCCAGTCAGAAAGCAGATTGTTCCCCTGTCACAGTCATGACCCTCTCACACCCTTGTGTACATTGGCAGGTCAGTATTGTTGTAGGAAGGGCGCAGTGGTCAGTAAGACCCTCTCCAAGTTATATGTCTATTGCTGTGATGAGGCACCATCACCAAGACAACTTGACTTTACATATTGGCAACTCTTTCCAAAAGAAAGGATTTACCTGGGGGTTGGCTATAGTTTCAGAGTGTTAGTCTATGGTCATCACGGCAGGAAGCAGACAAGCATGGCACGCACTGGGTTAGTAGCTGAGAGCCTTGCACGCTGGTCCACAGGCAGTAGGCACAGAAGGAAACCTGGTGGGGCCTTTTGAAACTGCAAAGGTTACCCCCCCCCCCCCCAGTGACATACATCTCCAACAAAGCCACACCTACTCTAACAAGGCCACGCCTCCCAGCCCTTCCAAGTAGTTCATTGGCTGGGGTCTAAGCATGCAAACATATGAGCCTTTGGGGCATTCTCATTCAAACCACCACAGGCGATAATGTCATTTCTCCCCACCCAGCCTGTATATCCCCAGCAGGACTGAGAATGCTAGCCATTAGCGAGGAAGATGCTTGGCTGTGTCTCATTGACTTCTCTGTGTACTGCATTCAAAATGTGTGGTGTCAATAGCAGTAGGGCCCTATGCTCTAGTTAAGGGTGACAACAAATAGTGCTGATAATAGCCTATCTTGTCTTGGAAGCCTTTGGGGCCTCCCTGATCAATAACCTGTAGGTAGGTGTGCCATACTTGGTACTGAAGTTTTCAGGTAATCATTTTTCTGAAGTTTTCATATAATCATTTTGTCTGCATTGTCAAGCCACACAGAGTACCATTGTCCCGATTCCTTATTTAAAAACAAACAAACAAACAAACACGTTTTTAATAGCTTACAAAGGAGGATGATTCTGTAAGGGTTTCTATAACATCCTTAGTTTTGTTTATTCCATGCCTCACTTCTTTCTCTCCCATTCCTCTACCCCATATCCCTCGTTAAGCCTTTAGCCCCCAATACTCTCCCCTCTGCTAGTACTCCCCCCAATAAGCCTCCTCCCTCTACCTCTTTCTGCTTTCCTGGCTTCTTTGCATACTCCCAAGTTAAACACACAGACCTAAACATTTGAAGCTAGGATCAGCATATGAGAGAGAGCATGGGGTGCAAACTTTAATTGCTATAGCTGTGTATATGAACTATGTTTTCATTAGCCATTCATCAGTTGATGGACATCTAGACTTACCCCATTTCTAGCTATTGTGGATAACATAGCAACGAACACGGACATGTCTCTGTACTGAGGTGTGGAGTCCTTTGGGTATGTCCAGATGTGCTACATCTGGGTCGTGTGGTAGTTCTATTTCACTTTGATAGTTTGATACTTTTGATACTGTAACATGCCTCCTTGAAGAGCAGACATGAAAGGTATTCGGGAGAGAATTGTGTGCTGAGGTTGGTAAGCTGTGTGTGAGGATGAGCCTTCTGTGTAGGCATGTGTAAGTTGTACATTTTGCATGATGAGTGATGCAGATGGTATTGAATGGCAGCGTTCAAGGGCTTCTCACCCACTGTGGGTATAGGCATGTCTGCCCTGAGAATCAAGGAGGGGCAAGCGCTTCAGTTCACCCTTCATTTCCCCAGTGTAAAGGGGAGCACAGGTCTAATGGCTTGTCCATCATCACAACAGTAGCTTGAGAAGCTAGGAGTTGAAGCGGGTGGGGGGGGGACTAGTTAGTTTGCAGACTGTTCCCCTGGTCTTGCCAAGAGATCGGTGCATGAATCAGATTAGAGGACAGAGGTAGGAAAATGTGGTTGGACTAAGGTATATTGTGAAAGTAGAGGTCTTTGCTGATGTGGGATATGAGAGAAAACATGACAAGTCAAGTTTTGATCAGAACAGTTGTGTTGTATTCTACCAAGGGTTTGATCGTATAGATAGTATGATGTATTCTACAGAGGGCTTGCATGCCTTTGAGAAGTGCAGGAGGTAGAAATTTGGTCCTTCAGCACTGAGGCTTTCTTTAGTACTGGATTCCCTTCTTTCCAATGTAGTGATCTTGATTCCAGAGACTAAAATTTATTGTTCATTTAACCAGTGTTAGGACATGTCTTGATAAATTATAGAAACTCATCATATATATTTTGATTGGGCATGTTGATTCATAAATAAATTTTGATCTGGAGATGAAAAACTTTTTATAGTTGAGAAAAATTATTACTATTAAATGTGCTAAAAGCAAACTTTATTATTTCTTGCTGTTAATTGGACTTGTATTTTGTAGGTGGCACATTTTTACAATTCCATCGATCAACAGATGATTCAGAGTCAGAGGCCAATGATGCTGCAGTCTGCCTTAGCCTTTGAACAGATCATTAAGGTAAGTGAGAGCACTGTGCTTTGTGATGCAATTTGATAGGTTCTTTCTCAGTTTTCAGTTCTCCAGCATCTACGGTGCAAGCTTGACTTCATCCTGTCTCTGGAGATTCCTTCGTTCTTAGTGACATTTAAGGAATTAGAACCCTTTACATACCTTGGTATTGGTTTTGATGACTACATTAATATATATCATATACAGCTTTTTATGCTATTATACTCTTTTCCACTAAGTTTGAGATCCTGTCTTACAGAGTTCTTGAGTGTTTTGTTTTGTTTTTAAACCATCTCCAGATTTTGTAACTCAAGACTTGTTCACTTTCTTGTTCATTTAAATGTACATACATAGGAAATTGGAAAAACTCACAAAACGTTTTAAACTACATGGTACTCCATGACAGCAAACAATTTGCAATTTATATGTTCAATCTTCATAGAGACCAATGTTAAGAATAATTGGGCTTGTACATAAAATTAACCCATAAAAAAAGAAATGTGTCTGAACAGTGTTGTGTATGTTACTGTAGAATTCAAAGGCAGGAAGTGGGAGCAAGTCACAGATTACCTGGGACAACCCTAAGGAGTTAGAAGGCTACATCCAGAAACTCCAAAACGCTGCCGAGAGGCTTGCCACTGAAAACAGAAAGCTGAGAAAGTGGCACACGACGTTTTGTGAAAAGGTATATTTTATTTATAGAGTTTATTATACGATGAATAGAATGGAATAAATACAATTAGAATATAGCTACAGTTTTTCCTTTTGAAGTAATTTGAGATCTAAAGCTGCACAAATAGTTTGTTTCCCTTTACCTGACTTCTGCTGGTGACTACTAACCTAGCCGAGTACAGATGTCAGTACCAGGAAACCAGCTTTTGGGGCTTGCACCTTTCCCAACAAATTCTATGTCCTGCCTAAGCGCAGATCCCTGCTTTCTACTTTGCATCCTCATGAGAGGAGTCCTCATGAGCTTGCTGCTTCATGCAGCGTTGTCCGGAACAGTGCTGATGTGGGATTTTGCCCTTCTTAGTGTACCTCAGGCATTGACAGGTGACACAGGGTGGCTCATTGTCACTTGGACAGATGGCTGGGTCACTGGAAAGTTGCTCTCTTCCTAACAGGTGGTCGTTCTTATGAATATTGACCTGCTTCGGCAGCAGCAGCGTTGGAAGGATGGGCTGCAGGAACTGAGAACTGGCTTAGCAAGTGTGGCAGCCCAGGTGCGTGGTTGTGCTTCATGTCTGGGTGTATGGCTCAGTGACAAGTGCATACACAATGATAAACAAATACAGACTGCTCTACTGACTCACATACAAATGCCGTACATCCCGTTGAGTCTGTGCTAACCATGTAAAGGGAGACTTCTCTGTGTCTCACATAATGCCAAGTCCCTGTCTAGTTTGCTGTTCCGACTTGGAACTTACAAATTTACTGTTTGCTATTCTCTTTCAAGAGACTGCAGAATGCGTTAGGTTGAAACCGAAGTCTGTGTGAAGTAACTGTCAGGATGTTTTTCTTCTTAGAACACATCATCTAGTTAGGATCTGAACTGCAGCTGAGCTGTTTTAATGTATTTTCTGGTTCTCAGAATTGAAGAAAAAGCCCAACGTGCTAGAGTAGATGTCTTCATACTTTATGGGAGCAAACAGCAATATCAAACCAAAGCAACTGTTTGGAGAAATCTAATTGAAGTGTCTTATTTATTTATTTATTTATTTATTTATTTATTTATTTATTTATTTTTATGTTTTGTTTTTTGAGACAGGATTTCTCTGTGTAGCTTTGGAGCCTGTCCTGGAGCTCACTCTGTAGACCAGGCTGGCCTTGACCTCACAGAGATCCGCCTGCTTCTGCCTCCCAAGTGCTGAGATTAAAGGTGTACGCCACCTCTGCCCAGCAAGTTTCTTATTTTTAAAATATTCAGTGAATTATCAGGGACTATGAAATGAAGAGTGATATACTTTTTTTTTTCTTTTTTTGAGAACTTTGAAACAATACGGGAGAATTCACAAAGTAGACCACTGTAAAACCAGCTTCAAGTAAGAATGTAATGTTGGCTTAAATTTTTAATTTTAGTGAGCCTCTTGTATAATATTTATATGGTGAGACTTTCAACTTGAATATTTCACAAGCCATCTTGCTAAAACTGACAGTTAAAGTTGCGTATTTTAAAATAGTTAAAGTGAGTTTTAATCTGTTCAATGTGCTTTATGTAGCTTAAAAATCATAATGTAGTACCACTTTTGAAATTGAAAAGGCGAATGACATTTCAGGGGTTCCAAGCCAGCGACATGCACGCCTGGAGGCAGCACTGGAACCACCAGCTCTACAAGGCCCTGGAGCACCAGTATCAGATGGGCCTGGAGGCGCTGAACGAGAACCTGCCAGAGATCAGTGTCGACTTAACCTTCAAGTGAGAGGCTTTGAGATCCCCTGTCATCCTCAAGCTCAGTCTTTGTCATTACTTATATTTGAAGCCATATAATTTTAAAAGACTTAGAATGTCTTTCACACTGTCTTTCCAGACAGGGAAGGTTACAATTTAGGCCCCCTTTTGAAGAAATCCGGGCTAAATATTACAGAGAAATGAAGAGGTTCATCGGCATTCCCAATCAGTTTAAGGGAGTGGGCGACGGTGGAGATGAGTCAATATTCTCTGTTATGATTGATAGAAATGCAAGTGGATTTCTGACTATTTACAGTAAAGCAGAAGATCTGTTTAGGAGGCTGTCAGCTGTCCTTCATCAGCACAAGGTACAGAGCATGCACACACCTACCCTCTCACAGTGCTATTGACTTAGTCAATATGCAAATGTATTTTCTCTACGGTGAAGGGAGCTGAAGATATGCAAACCAGGGAGGCGATTTTATAGTCTCTCAGCCTAGGTTTATGCTGCACAGCGAAAGAAGTTATAGCCAATTTTGTCATTATTTTATGAAGTTTGAGAAAGGAATTCTGCATTCTTTTAAATCAGCTTGGAGCGTAATGTGACGTTTGCATCAGCTTTAATTCTGAGGATAATATATTTTGAGAGAGAGTGCTCAAATGCTAATTTAATTCCAGAGATTTAATGGTGTACATTTTGAGAAATCCTTCACTGGGCAGTTTTGTTTTTGTGGGAATGTAGCATTTGCCTGTAGAAGCCTAGGTGGTATAAATCTAGGCTGTATCGTTTATACACCACAATGTATGCCTCTGTTCCTGTTTAAAATGTCACCATGATGTGACGATTTACTGTGCCTATTTCTGAGTAAGTGTATGATACTAACCGACTCCAGAATACAAACGCTCTTCTCAGTGACCATTGGTCCTGAACAAGAGTCTTAGATCAGAGTTCCATGGGCTCCTCAGCTGCTCTTGCAATGTAAAATCTACATTTGAGATTTCTAGATTGGTCGGAAGCTGGATACTGTAGGTCTGTAAGTTGTACTTCGTAGGAGTGATTCTGCCCTTGAATGCATACATATTAATCTGAGAAGAGACCTAAAATGGTTTGTTTTCCTCACTTTGTTTTTAGTCAGTGGGTCCTTCTCTTTCAGTATCTGCTGGTGGGTTCCCCTTCATTAATGTGGCTTTCCTTCTTTGAATAGGAATGGGTTGTAATTGGACAAGTAGATATGGAAGCTCTGATTGAAAAGCATCTTTTTACTGTGCATGATTGGGAGAAAAACTTTAAAGCACTGAAAATAAAAGGGAAAGAAGTGGACCGGCTTCCCAGGTACGAGAAGTTGACGTGCTTGTGCGACAGTAGTTGTGACGTGGCTGGTGAGAGTGTCTCCACGTCGTCGGCGTAGTCACGCTTGTAGATCCAACTACTGTGTGGGTGTGGGTAGGACAGTGCGGGGGAGGGCAGTGAGAGAAGACTGCATTCTGGGCTCTGTGCTGAGACCTGGGTGGGCAGAACGGATTGGAGCAGAGGCTACGTTCAGCTTTAGGACGAGGAGCTAAGATTTAATACAGTCAAGCTGCATTTGGAAGCTGCTGCCGAGAGTCTTCCGGGGACTGTAAAGTTAATGGAATTTATCTCCACCCTTCAACTGTGCTGCTTCCCTTCAGGGTGGTTTGGGGGATTGGAGCACAGAGGCACATCTAGGCACTGCTGCAAATGTGGACACGGGTGATGGGAGATGTCATTCTGTAGATATGTTTCTCTGATTGGTTAATGAATAAAGCACTGTTGGCCAATAGGAAAGCAAGATAGGCGGGACTAGGAGACAAGGAGGAGAGAGGAAGGAGTAGGGAGGAGATTCATCATGGAGGACAGAGAGAGTAGAGCGTCAGCCCCTCTCTCTTGTAAGATGAGACCACATGGAAATACTTAGGTTAACAGAAATGGGTTAATATTTAAGACAGAGCTAGCCGATAAGAAACTAGTACCTGGCCAACAGCTTTATATCTAATACAGCGTCTCTGTGTGTTACTTGGGGCTGGTGTGGCTGTGGGACCAGGCCCGTGGAAAAACATATTCCTAACTCACAGGTCTGTCTCTGAGGGGAATTTCATGATCCAGCTTTGTGAGAATGTATGCCTCTGCTGCCGAAAATGTTTGTGACAATGAATTCCATGAGAATGAACATGTCACTTAGGAAAGATAACATCCATCACCCTTGTTAACTTAGTCTTTCTTTTAGTAAGTGTTTGATGAGTACTGATATCACAGAGAACTTTACATAACTATGGGCAAGAAGAAGAGGTACCTGTGACCAAGGCACTTACTCTGGTAGTGCACCAAGTGTGTCTGATGGGAGCGTCGTGGTTGCTGAGGGGCTTAGGGACTGGCTTCTGTAGTTAGCTGGCTCAGCAGTTGCATGACCTGGCACAAATTCGAAGTATGGACCTCAATTTCTTCTACTTTCAACATACTAGCAAGACAAGAAATACTTCTTAGGATTGTGTGGAGTAATTTCCATTTATATTACTGGTACAGATTAACTGTCCTTTTAATACTGAATGGATTATATTCTGTATTAGAAATTGAACTAAGTATAGGGACAAAGTCAGGGATAGTTTTGTTAGGATATTAGTGAGCCTGAGATTTTGAGATGTAGAAATAGTTACCTACTGTGTTTGTCTTCCTGCCTGCCTACCTGTTTTTTTTTTATGGTACAGAGGACTGAACCCAGCCCCTTGTACATGCTAGGCAATTGCTCTACCCTGAGCTACACTCCAGCCATCTTTATTTTTATGTGAAGACAGGCTGTCATTAAACCACACAGCCTGTGTTGGAATTAGCTGTCTTCCTGCCTTCCGCTCATGAGCTCCTGGGACTGAGCATGTGCTCCTAGTCCCCCCAGCTGACACACTCAGCTTGTTCCCGAGTTTTCAGATAATTCTCTGACAATGTGTTGGCATCTGGCTTAAACATTTTCTTTGGCCTGAGTGTGGTGGTATAGTTCTGTAACTGGGGGGGGGGGGAGGGTGGCAAAGGACAATAACGAATTCAAGGCTGTTTTTGGCTGTCGAGGGAATTTAAAGCTAGCCTGGCTATGTGAAACTAAAAAGAAAGAATTCCCAAAGTTTTTTTAAAAAAATATTTCTTTTTGTTTTTTTGAGATTATAAGATAATTATATCATCCCCTCTCCTAACCTTCCCAGATACCCCATGTTTCTGTCTGTGAAACTCATGACCTCTTTCTCTTTAATTATTGTTGTGTGTGTATTCCTAAGTGTTAGGTACAGCCTGCTCAGTCCGTATACTTGTGTGTGTTTCAGTTCCGGTCACGTGGTATTAGATAACAGTTGGTTTGCTTCCCTGGGGGAAGGCATTTCTTCTCCTCTCACTGTTCCTCAGTTGCCTGTGCTTCTTTGTGTAGGGTTGAAGCCTGAATGCTTCCCCATCCGCTTTGGCATGCCTGTTGATATTGTCCTTGCTCAGCCCCTATTTAGGCAGCCATGTTAGTGAGACTTTATGGCTGTAGCTTCTGACATTGCAGAAGACACAGCCTCAGAACAAACTCCTTACCCTTTGGCTCTTACAGTATCTCCACCCTCTCTTCCGCAATGATCCCCGAGCTTCAGGTGTGGGAGTTGTGTTGTGATGCAGCCATTGGGACTGGGTTCCACAACTCTGCATTTTGATTGGTTTGTGTGTGGTTTTCTGTAGTTGTCTCCTGTTGCAAAGAGAAGGTTCCTTAATGAGATGTGAGGACTACACATATCTGTAGGTATAGGGACAAATGTTCAGATTATAGTTAGGGATTGATTGTGCTGGTTTAGTAAAGTGGAAGTTGCATGGTCTCTTCCAAAATCTGTGTTAGGATCAATTCTAAAGGACATGGTGACACATGCCTCTAATCTCAGCACTGGAGGTAGAGATGGGGAAGATCAAGACTAGCATCACATGAGGATACCTTGTCTCAAAGCAAGTAAACAAAAAGACTTACATTCTAAAGGTAGAATTCTTGAGACAAAATAAGTGCTCTTCATAACATTTTATTTATTTATTTATTTGTTTGTTTGTTTGTTTTTGAGATAGCATAGGCCAGGCTGGCCTTGAACTCTCTTGTTCGTATGGGTGATCACAAACTTGTGATCTTCCTCCCTCCACTTCCCGAGTGCCTGTGTAGAGATGTGGTTGTGCCTGGCTTAGTTAGAATGGTTTATACTTTCACCAGCATTCCTGAAGGTTTTCTTTGCCTACAAACCGAAGACTAATTTAAAATTAATGTTTTTTTCCCATTTTTGTCAATGTTGGAATTAGCTGTAATTAGGTGTAAAATGGCATTGTTGGCTTTATTGTTTAGTGTCTTAATAATCTCTATTCATTCTTCATTCTGTCTACATTTGTTTTTTATCCTTATTTATATGATGGCTACAAAGTAATTTAAATATATGCTGAAACAATTGGAACGCTTAAAAACATTTAAATATATTCTCTTGCTGGTGCTTTAATTACTCACAATTTTTAAAAATGGACATATTTCATGATTAAAAATTAGTACTTTAAGCCAGGTATGGTGCATATTATCACAGCACTCAGGAGGCTGAGGCAGGAGAATTGTGAGTTTGAGGGCAGACTGGAAGGCCTTGTCAGACAGTCAGTCAAGCAGGTAAACAAAGAGAATCGTTGCTACGTGGATTTATTCACTAACCTAGGTAGGTATAGAAGGAAGTTTGTGGATTAAACCCATGCGTATGCTTTTAAAGATATGGTCACACCTTGGTAAATTTGTTGAAATGTGTTCTAACTCACACTAAGCTGAGAATCCCGTGTCCATTGCCCTCAGTTCTGTCAAGGTGGACTGTCTCAACATCAACTGCAGCCCCGTGAAGACTGTGATCGATGACCTCATCCAGAAGTTATTCGAGATGCTCGTCCTTTCTCTGAAGAAGTCCATCCAGAGTAAAGCCCTTTGTATCACTTTTGTCTTTGGAGCCGCGGTTTCCATAGTTACAAAATGTGGATCTCAATTATAGGTTAAATTGGAGTTAGGGTATCTTCTTAAATAAAATTTACTCACAATGATAATTTTAAGAAAGCAGGAAAATTCTCATTTAGCTTTTAAACATATAAAAAACAGACAGTTTTGTTGTTGGAAGTCTGGATGATATTAATTTGTTGTATGCAATTGAGAATGATAGTAATTTTGACATAATATTTATCCTTATTTTTCCAAATGGTACGTTTAGCATTATTTAGAAGCCTGGCAATGTTTCTGATTGTTAGTAAAGATAACTAGGAAGGGAATACATTTTAGTTTTTTTTTCTCAATATTTTCATTAATTTCTTTGTAGATGTGTAGAGTGTTTTACCTGTATGTGTCCTCAATATTTTCATTAATTTCTTTGTAGACGTGTAGAGTGTTCTATCTGTATGTGTACCACGTGCGTACCTGTTGCCCATGGAGATCAGAAAAACATGCTGGTTCTTTGGAACTAGAGTTATGATGTCTGTGAGCCGCCCTGTGGGTGCTGGGAACTGAACCAGGTCCTCTGCAAGAGCAGCCAGTGCTCTTAACTGCTGAGCTGTGTCTCTGCCCCCTTTTAGAAAAATCCAAGTGTAATGTCAAACAACTAACCTCTCATGGGAAAGAATGGTCTTAGTCTCCATTTCAATTGTTTATTATCTGAAAGCAAATGATAATTGAGAATGGAGTCTACTGTATGTAACTGTTACTCCTGAGTACCCTGGATTTAGCAATCATGTACTGTAACTGAGTGTTTTTGGTAATAGTGATGTATCATCCCTTTCAGCTCACATACATGAAATCGATACATTTGTTACCGAGGCTATGAAGATCTTAACAGTTATACCTCAGTCTGTGGAAGAAATAGGTGATACAAATTTGCAGTATAGTAAACTCCAGGATCGGAGGCCAGAGGTGAGACTCCAAAGCAATTATTGTCATTCTTACTTTATAGAGCTATGTAAAGTGGGTATTTGGTGTGATTATTTAGACTGATGTAACCTTAATATGGTGAGGACGTCTGTAAAATGTCTAACTGGGCAGTGCGTGATTAGACTTGGGGTGTAATGAAGTCGGGAGTGTCTGTAGCACTTTGTATTCGTCTTAGAGGTATTTGCAGCTGTGCTGTGATCTCAGGATAACTGGAGTAAGCAACCCTTATTCTTGCCTTCAGAATTGGAATATGCAGAGTGTGATGTCAGAACAGGGTTAGCAGAGATGCACAAGGGAAAGTATGCAGTTGAAGATGGGGGGGGGGGATTGGCAAAAGCAGAATCCAGAAGGAGCGAGGCAGCATTGCGGGACATTTAGATGATTAAAGTTTTGTTCAGAACAAGAAGGAAGAAGACTCTCAATTGTTTGTAAACTTTTGAGTCTTGTTTTGGAGCACTGGACTGTATTTCCCATGTATATGCAGCCACCATTATGCAGACCTTCACCCTTTGTAGTCCTGGCCTCAGGGCTCTTGATCGTGAAGAGTACTGAACTTTGCCAAGGGCCTCTCCTGTATCTGTGGAAATGACCACGTGGTTTCCGTCCCTGGATCTCTTCATGTGCTTGCTTGGCTGATCTTGGTTGTTGGTTGACATGCCAGGAGGAGGGAACCTCAGCTAAAGGACCACTTCCTTAAGATTGGCCCTGGGCTTGTCTGTGGGTTGTTGTCTTCACTGATAATTGATGCAGGAGGGCCCAGCCCACCGTGGGAGGCGCACATCCCTAAGCAGATGGCCGGGGTAGCTGTAGAAGCCTGAGCCAGGAAGCACCATTCTCCATGGCCTCTGCTTAGGTTCCTCCTTAAGGGCCTGCCTTGACTTCCCCTAGTGTTCGATGAGAAGCATCCTTTCCTCCTCAAGTTGTTTTGGTCATAGTGTTTAACCACAGCAAGAGTAAGCAAGCAAGGGCAGCAGAACTGTATAATCTTTATAGGTTTCAATCTGCTAAACCACCCTTGCAACTCTGGAATAAAACCTAGCTTAATTATAGTGTACAATTGAATTCAGTTGGCAAGTATTTTCCTGAGGATTTTTATGTCTATGTTCATCAGGGAAATCAGGCTATGTGTTTCTTTTTCTCTTATGTCTTTTTCTGGTTTTGGAGCAGTCCCTCCCTCCCTCCGTCCCTCCCTTCCTTCCTGCTTTCCTCTCTCTCTATGCATTTATTTATTTATTTATTTTAAAGGTGTGGATGGTTTCTTAGGAGTATGACTTTGAATTTCTGCTTCTCTTGCCTTTGCCTCCCAATTATTATTTATCATTCCTTTTAGCTTCTGACATTATAGTTTGTTTGTTATATTTAATAATGTGCATCAGGAACCTTATAACTGGGACTTGAGCAAATTATTTAAAAACAAAACATTTTATTTCACTTTCAAATAAAAAACTATGAAATCAGAATCAGAGTCATGAAACCTTGAGGGCCCGATAAAATGATGCATTGCTTCTTTTAATCCTTAGGTTTTGCCCCTGTTTCAAGAAGCTGAAGACAAAAACAGGCTTTTGCGAACTGTGGCAGGCGGCGGGGTGGAGACAGTCAGCAGCCTGAGAGCCAAGTGGGACAAGTTTGAGCTGATGATGGAAAGCCACCAACTTATGATTAAAGATCAGGTTAGAGCCGGCGTGGAGTTCAGTGTGGCCCGGCTTCGGGAGCTCCGTGTTGCTGTTGGAAGGGACCTCCCTCTGTTCTTCTTATCATGTTTCCATGCGTCCTTTAAGTGACAGTTTCACAGGAGAGTCTTTTTCATAACGTTTCTCTGCATACTGAAATGTGCTGTTGTCTGAGGCCTGCACTTGTTCAATTAAATTGCTGTTATCTCCAAGGTGTTGTCCAGGGTGTTTTACTGTCCAGTTGCTCCCTAGTGGGACGGACAGAGGGAGACGGAGAGGGTGCCACCTGGCTTCTGAGGCCACACACACCTGTCTATGCCCCATCGCTGTTGGCTGGCTGGCTTGCCTCAGTCCACAGCTGCCTCAGCCCACAGCTGCCTCAGCCCACAGCTGCCTCAGCTCACAGCTGCAGAAGGCTGGCAACAGCCACCTCACATTCAAATTTGTGTGCGCAGCTGGAGTAACCGCAGGCTTTGGAATTTTCTGTTTTTATTTTATGTGTAGATGTTTGGCCTGCGTGTGTGTCTGTGTGCTCGGTGCTCCTGGAGGCCCAGACAGGGTGTTGGGTCCACTGGAACTGAAGTTACAGATAGATGGTTGTGAGCCATCATGTGGGTTCTGGGAACCCCAGGTCCTCAGGAAGAGCAGCCGTCCCTCCAGCCCCTGAAGCGTTTCTGAAACCTGTCACTTTTATTGATAATTGTAGGTGTGCTGTGAATGACAGGAACTGTTTAGTGTTTATAGTTGACACTTATTTCTCATTAGTGTAAATTTTGTCCTAAGTTTTGGTGTGATTGTTTTATTATAGTTGGAATTGATGAGAAACAAAACAGTTTTTCAGTGTTGACATTTTTCTTACTTTTAAATAAAAATGCTGAAAGTTAAAAATGTGAAGGCCGAGGTTTTCCTCTGTGCTAAATCCCTTGAACTCTGGCTTGCAGATCGAAGTAATGAAAGGAAATGTGAAGTCACGTCTTCAGATCTATTACCAGGAACTGGAGAAGTTTAAAGCCCGTTGGGATCAGCTGAAACCTGGTGATGATATTATTGAAACTGGCCAACAAAATACTCTGGATCAAAGTGCAAAGTCTATAAAGGAGAAAAAAATTGAGTTTGATGATCTTGAAGCCATAAGAAAAAAGCTAGTGTAAGTTTTCTGTTTTGTTTTCTTTTTAATTTATGCTGCTCATTTTGAAAAACATTTTATGCCTTTGTACTAGGCTTTCTAGCTATAATAAGTGCTATTGGTTTAATACCTTCCTTTACAAACTTTAGAAAATTTAAGACTACAAACAACCTGTTATACCATTGCATTCTTAAGTGCTGTGGTTGAACTATGTCTTTAGATATAAGATAAATTCAAAAAGACTCCTGAGAGGTTAGAACATTACATTAGCTTACATATTAAATTCAGAGGCTGTAATATTTATTGTTTTGATCTTATTCTATTTTAAGATGGAATATTTAATTTTAAGGAAAATACTGCTAATGCCTCTTTCAAACCTGAATCTGGGTATTGGGGAGATAAGTGGTTTTACAAGCATGGAGTTATAGTTGAATTCTTAGCTCTCAGGAACATGAATAAATAAAAGACCCAGAGACAGATAATTGGGGTTCAAGCTGAAGATCAGAAAGCATAGGCTGGCCACTAGCTTCTTACTTCTACCTCAGGCTGAATGGGCTGATGCTGTCTCTGTGAGCTCTCACCTAGCCTAAGACTGTGACCTGTCCTCAGTGTGGCTGGAGAATGAAGGCCTCCTTCTGACTCCTTGCTCCTGTCTTTTATACCCCTCTACTGCTGGGATTAAAGGTGTGAGCCATAATTCTCTTTTAGACTGATTCTATTTTGTGTAGTTCTGGATGGGCTGCCTGTCTCTTAATTCTCAGTCCTAGGATTAAAGGTGTGTACCGCCATTGCCTGATCTGTATAGCTTGAAACAGACTTTGCTTTTCTGAATCCTTAGTCAAGCTTTAATAAATCATAAATAATATATCACTGCAGCCCTCCCATAGAGGAGGGGCATAGCCTGTACAATTGTAGCCCCAATGCTTGAAGCACATAGTCAGGGATAACTCTCAGGCTGGCTGACTGGCCAAGCCCATCCACACAACACCTCTGTGGTCTGCACACACACACACACAATCACACACACACACAATCACACACACAATCACACAACCACACACACACAATCACACACAATCACACACACACACAATCACACACACAATCACAATCACACACACACACAATCACACACACACAACCATACACACACAATCACACACACACAATCATACACACACAAACACAATCACACATGCACACAATCACACACACACAATCACACACACACACACACAGTCTAATAAGTAAAAAGACATAGGAAAAATGTTGCTGACTCATCTTAATAGTCATATCCAGTGTTGATTTGTGCAGTGTTTTACATATGGCCTATGTGGGTAAATGTAGCCCTAAGATGAGTGAGTAGACATTTTCTGTCACACCTGTTAAATAGTAGTATACCTATTAGATTATGAATGTCTCATATTCAACTTCGAAGATATTTTGTCAAGGTCAGTCCATAGATGCAAAAGGCAAACATTTACGAATTTATTATAAACATGAAAATATCTTTACATGTTCTGTCTTTGTATGATACCTTTGAAAAAGTGCGCATACCATGAGTAAAGCACAATTCTCACATAATTAGGCACTTGTCCCTGTGTATTTTTGCTACAGAATGTGGTTAGGTAAATTAATATCTCACAGTTTTTCTCTTTTTATAAACTTGGTATTTTGATATTTATTTCTGTAGTGATGACTGCCACCATTTTGGACTAGAAGAGCCCAACTTCTCTCTGGCTTATAGCATCTCTAAGGACATTGAGAGCTGTGCACAAATTTGGGCTCTGTACGAGGAGTTCCAGCAAGGTCTCCAGGAAATGACCATTGAAGATTGGATTACTTTCCGGTTTGATTCTAAAGCAATATTTATGTTCTTAAACTTTTCTCATTTTTAGAGGAAGTGTGAATTTTTCATTTTTTTTTCTTCTATAGGACTAAGACCTATCTGTTTGAGGGATTTTTGGTGAACTGGCATGACAGACTGAGGAAGGTTGAAGAACATTCCATCATGACGGTGAAGTTGCAGTCAGAAGTTGACAGATATAAAGTAAGGGTATTTTCTTTATTCTGACACTTGAAAATGGTGTTTGGAGCCATTGCTTATCTTTTTATTATTGATTGTCTGAACCTAAATTTATTTTTCAGTTAAGTTATTTCATTATGTGAATGAATAGCAAACTATAAAGATTAGATAGCTCTGCTGCCGGCTGGAAAGCAGTGTAACTATGGAGTTAAAGATTTTTCTTTTTATGTTTTTTCCAGAGTCAGGGTCTCTGTGTGTAGTTCTGGCTGTCCTGAAACTCACTCTGTAGACCTTGAAGGCCTCAAACCTGGAGATCAGCCTGACTCTGTCCCCCAAGTGCTGGGCTTAAAAGCGTGGCCACCACTGCCCGGCCAGCTTTTGTTTTTGTGTCAATGGGGATTTTACATAGAGTTTTGTGTAATGATGGGGATCCAACCTGGCTCCAGACAAATGCTGCACCATCTGAGCTTATCCCCACAGGACCTGTAGTTGCTGCTAGAGTGTTTGTGCCCCAGAAGGCAGCGGTATATTCTTTCATGTTTTAAGATGTATTAAACATAATGTGCATGTTTACAGTGGTGTTTAATAAACAATTTTATATAATGCTATTTAAGACTTTGCAAGATGACGGTAACTAAAAATTGCTGATGAGACTGCATTAAGATGAACGTGACAAACTTGTATTTTTATAAGGACATGAGCATATGTTGAGTCTGCTCTTCACTTTCTTTTCCTTTTCTAACAGATTATAATTCCTATCTTGAAATATGTAAGAGGGGAGCATCTTTCCCCAGACCACTGGCTTGACCTTTTTCGACTGCTTGGCCTTCCTCGAGGGACCAGTCTAGAGAAATTACTGTTTGGTGACCTGCTCCGAGTCGCTGATACCATTGTGGAGAAGGCCTCGGACCTCAAAGTGAGACTTGAACTCTGCTGATCATTCCCATTTAGCATCTGTTCTTCCTGTCAAGCAGTAACGGTGCCTGCTGTTCCGCATTCATGGTTGCTAATGCAGCCTATCTGTTTGGACCTGCTAGATGAGGTTATAGAAACGCTGGTAGAGGGGAAAATGCGAACTAGTGATACTTCTTTAGAGAAGGAGGTCAGCTGCCTGAACAATGCTAGCAGATGAGAGTCATGGGGAGGACTGGGAGCAGAAGCTAGAGGACAGGAGGCCTTGTCGGTAAAGTAGTAACCAGATGTTTACCAACCATGGCCGGAAAAGGTCTCAAGGAAAATGAGATTGCAGGGTTGTTGGGGGATATTCGATCACACTGTGGACCCTGACTTTGCACTTACACTAATTAAATGAAATTAACCTTGTGTCAGGAGACCGACTTAGCAACTAATTGACAGAAAGTAATCAGAGAGCATCAGAGGGCATCTGGAAGAGATTGGGAGATGCACAGGAAGTAGTAGGGAGGCATTTGGAGTGGTGAGGCTTTCTTTGTTTTGGCAGAGGGGAAGGATGTGAGTGTGACTTGGGGGATGCCAGCAAAGAGAGAAGGTAAGGCAGTTGCTACTCAACCTCTCTGAGCGTGCAAGTTTTCACCCCAGCCTTTGAATCTTGGGTCTTACTCATAAACAGAATGGTAGAGATTCAGTTAGAACTGTGCCTGCAGGAACAGAATTCCCACCAGGCTGTGGGCTGGGCACCTGGGGCCACACCAGAGAAGCAGGCTGGTACTCTGGGGAGACTCAACTGCTGGCTGAAATAGCAGTAGATTAAGGGACAGCCACTGTGTTGATGATAATACATAGTTTTGTCAGACTCTGTATGCTGTGTTTTGGCCTCTACTGATAAAATAGGATGCCTTTGATGTTTCATTATTTTATCTCCTATAAAATGTAAATCTTTATGTTTGTTAATAATCCTAGAACACACTTGTTAATCTGTGATGTTATGACATGATTCCTGCACAAAGTAACTATAGTTGTTAATCACATCAGATGCAAAAGAATTTACAGTAGGGTTTCGGTAATATTCTGATTGTCCTGGTCTCCCAAATATTGGCGTTTTCTTCTGACAACTTCCAGTTGTGAATGCTTGATTTTTTTCTTGTCCTATTTTTTAGTTGCACATGCCCTGTGTTCTAAGTGTGTGTTGGTGTGTGCGCACGTGTGTGTGTGTGTGTGTGTGTGTGTGTGTGTGTGTGTGTGTGTGTGTGCACATGCATGTGGAGGCAAGAAGTTGGTGCCCGGTACCCTTCCTTCAACTTCCCATATTGTATTGTGAGACAGGTCACCTGTAGAATGTGAGACTCACCAGTTGGGCGGGCTGACTGGTTGAAAGGCCTCAGTTTCCACAGACTGGTTCTGGTTTACAGATGTGTCCTGCTGTGCCTGGCCTTTACGTGGGTACTGAGCATCCAGACTTAGGCATTTTGTCTGCTAAGCCCTAGCCTCCTTCCACTCCCTTAGACATGAACAGCATAAAGCAGAAGTTTGTATATATTTGGTCATGTAAACATGAATGCTTAATATCTAATATGCCCAATTCAATATCCAGTTATTTTCTAGGTTTGCATGTAAAAATGTATCTCACTTTTTCCTAATGGTAAAACTCCATATACTATTTTTTTAATAAGACTATGTATGTTTGTGTGTACCTATATATGTATACACTTATTTTTGTTATGTACAGATTGAGATGGTCTCATGCAGTCTTATCTGGCCTTACACTGTGCTGCTGGAGAGGATATGGAATTCCTCCTGTCTCCACCTCTCAAGGAAGGGCTAGGATTACAGGCATGGGCTGCCGTACCCCACTTCAGTATATTTCTTATGATTTCGTTATGGGATAATTAATTTTGAAATAACAAGTATTAATCTTTCATGTTAATAGGATTTGAATAGCCGGGCACAAGGGGAAGTTACCATCAGAGAAGCTCTGCGTGAACTTGATCTGTGGGGAGTGGGAGCCGTGTTCTCGTTGATTGATTATGAAGACAGCCAGAATCGGACAATCAAGCTGATTAAAGACTGGAAAGACATAGTCAACCAGGTTGGAGACAATAGATGCCTTCTTCAGTCCTTGAAAGATTCTCCGTATTACAAAGGATTTGAAGATAAAGTGTCAATTTGGGAAAGGAAACTTGCACAGTTAGATGAGTACCTGCAGAATTTAAATCATATTCAGAGGAAATGGGTGTATTTGGAGCCCATTTTTGGCCGTGGAGCTTTGCCTAAAGAACAGACACGCTTCAACAAAGTTGATGAAGATTTTAGGTCAGTATAGCTGTGGAGCCATAGGCCTATGGCGGCATTTTACTCACACTGTAAAGTGCTTAGTGTAAGTGATTCCCTTCACATCCTGTGGTCCTGAGTGCACTCACCCTCTGCTGTGCTCTTTTCCACTTCCAGGAGTTTCTTTCAGAAGGACTTTGGTCTGCTCCACGTCTTTCCCATCCTTACATTGTGTTCCTCTTATTTCCTGTGTGGCAGGAAGCCTCCCTGAGAACCAAGGAAGGCTCTGTCTGTTACCTTCCCTAGTGGTAGAGCCATTTTTCTGTTTGCTGAGATCTTGCATACGTACACAGCCCACGCGTTTCTTCTAAGCTCTAAACCTCCCAAACATCCTCAGGCAGTGGGTGAACCGAGTTCTCCATTTCACACCCAGCACCATCCCCTGGTGTTCTTTCTCGTCCTGCACCAGGAACTTCTGCCCACTGACTGCTGCTTGCTTGCAGGACATAAGGAACATCTTGGTGTCTTTCATTTCCTCCAATCCCAAATCAGATGTTAGATCTGGGTTCTCATTTTACATCTTTCTCTCTCACATAGCTGGTACGTTAGCCTTCTGACTTGTTCTTCTTGTAGTTTTCCACGTGATAGCGAGAATAGTCGTTTACAATGAAGTGTCCTTATTTTTAAGCTTTTGTTACTCTAATTAAACTTTCTTATGTATGGTGACCCAATACACTATGGAGAAAGCGTGTGGTCCTTGCCGTCTCTCCAGCCTCTGCCGCTCTCCTTCAGAGGATTAGGTAGGTGTGTCTGTTTCCCAGGGCCTCAGTCTTAGGCTCTTCCTCTGTTCATTCATCATGCACACCTCAGCTGGCATCACTTCCCCAAAGAAGGCCGAAGTCATAGGTTGTCCTGTTAGACCCTGGGCCAACACTTTGTACCTTTTCTTCTGGTGTTTGTCATGCTTAGGTATGTTAAAGCATTATTGAATGTCCTTCTGTGTCACTGGTCCATTAGTTTTAGGACATAAGAATATTTACTGAATGAATGAATGGAGATGATTTATAATATTTTGTGGGAAAAATTGCAGTGTCATTAATTTTAGCATGCTTTGAAGCATAATAAATTATTAATTATAAATGTGAAATAAATTTTATTTTGTAGATCAATAATGATGGACATCAAGAAAGACAATAGAGTCACCACCTTGACTACTCATGCAGGAATCCGAAATGCTCTGCTAACAATACTTGATCAGCTTCAAAGATGTCAGAAGTCCTTAAATGAATTTTTGGAGGCATGTCTGCTTATTATAAGCTTTAACATATTGTATCATATTCAATACCTTAATTATTGAAAAGAGAAAAAGCTTTCTCTTCTTTTCTTTTTCATTAGGAAAAACGGTCAGCGTTCCCAAGATTTTATTTTATTGGCGATGATGACTTGTTAGAAATCCTGGGCCAGTCTACTAACCCGTCAGTGATTCAGTCCCACCTGAAGAAGCTGTTTGCTGGTAGGTGTTATGAGCACTTTCCCACCAGCCTGGTCTCAGAGCTGTGTCAGACCTAAAATAACACATAGAAACTCTATTAGTTATAAAGCTGTTAGCCAGTGTCTAGAGCTTCTTATTGGCTAGCTCTAAAGTATTAACCAAAAATTACTAATATGTGTATTTCTACATGGTCTTATCTTACTGAGAATGGCAGACTCATATACCCTTTCCTGAGATCACATCTAAACTCCATCCTACATTTCCCAGAATCCTCCACCTCTCCTAGTCCCACCTATCTTGCTTCCCTATTGGCCAACAGTGCTTTCTTTATTAACCAATAAGAGAACCATATTTACAGAATGACATCTCCCATCAGGTAGGCGTCAACACTCTGTCAGCCAATGCTGAGTTTTAGCTGTCCCTTCGCTAAACACATTTCATCCCCCCAACTCTCAGCAGTGGTGACTCAAGCCAGTAAGTTAAAAAATACACTATGTCCAGTGTGGCGTCCCTCTGAGGAACGTAAGCATGTGGTGTAATAATGCTGTCTGTGAGGGAAGTCAGCTCAGTTTGGGATATCAGGAACAAAATGATGAAATGTGAAAGGCAGAGGTGTTCATTGAAAGAGAGGTCACCTGGCAGAGGGCAGAGGCTGTGCAAGGCCTGAGCGTAGAGGAGCATATTGAGGTATTGAGGTTGCGGTGTTGGGGATGAGAGGCCATGGTGTTGAGATTCCCGGTGGACTACTGTTGTTCACGGAGAGACTCGAGGGGACATTTAAAGCCGGGAGTCATCTGTACAGTAGCAGTGAAACAATGGGAATAGGAAAAATCGCTCAGTGAAACATTTGTGCCATTTGATTTCTTGCTGTTTTGTAGTCACTTTAGTTGGATACTTTTCACAAATCAGAAAGCCTCTTAAGAAAGTCATGACTGACTTTCTCGGATACATTATTTGGAAAAGAGCTGTATTTTCAAATTAACTCTAAAATGCAATTGTTTTCAGCCAGTTTTTATTCACAGGTCAGCAAACTGCAGCCCATGTGCCTACATTATTTTACTGTTGTTTTTTAAAATCAGGTTGTATTGAAACATAATCACGAGTGTTAGCGTTACATACTGGCTATAGTTGCCTTTGTGTTCTGAATTCTGAGTTGTCATTCACAGAGACACTGGCCCATGAATCCTCAAATTCTCTGCCCTCTCCTTTACGGTAGTTTCCTGTGCTGTGAATCTGACATTGTGACATTCTATTCTCAGTACTCTTGCGTAGCCACGGCTTTAAGATACAGACCTTTTCCAGTAACCCCGAGCATTCCCTCCCGTTGTCTGGCTTCTTCCCATCCCACTGTCCAGACAGTCACTGATGTCACGTGTATAGACCGGTGTCTGACGTTATAAGAACTTCACGTAGGTAGACTCATGCCATGGATTCCTCTTTTGTTTTCTCCCTTTAGGGTTACATTCGCTTGTGCGATGCGTTAGATAATAGCCAGAAAAAGGGTCAAGTCCTGGGAAGTGCTGCATAGCTATTGGTGATGTGCATCTGAGCTACCTGTTTGGAGGTGGCATTTTTGACGTAGAATTATGGTTATTCCATGCTAAACATAGTCTAGTTGGGTAATGCCACAGATTATCCTCTGTGTCCTTGGTGGCTTTGGAATCCTTTCTAGTTTGTCTGCTCACCTTGTGACTTCTTGTTTATGTCCCATTTATTGACATGACTAAGTTATTTCCTGCTAAAGAATTTATCTATTAACATTTGTATTTTGGATTGTTTCAGTTTTGGGTTAAGATAAATAAAACTCTTGTGAACTTTCATACATTTTTCTGGATATATGCCTTTTAAAAATAGCTATACATTTAGATAAGATAAACATTTATTTAGGCTCTGTGTGAAACTTCCAAGTCAGAGTTCAAAGAGATTGTGATGTTCTAGTCCACTGCCTAAGATGTATGAGAGTTAAGCGTTCCCATAGATTGCTGTGTATTATTTGATTAGAGTGCATAAAATTCTTCATGGAAATGATGAGATTGAATGAAAAAACATACATACAAGCCAGGTATCTATATAGATAGAAGAACGATCAGTGAATGGTGTTATGGTTAGATGCTAATACAATATTTAAAATTAATAATAAGAATACCCAGTAAGAGCATTTTTTCCTTCATTAAGACATGTAGGTATATGGGTTACTACTATACATGTTATGGCATGTATGTTATGATCCTGTTGTATCTATTTCAGTATATAATATATACGGTGGTGGTAGTGGTGCTGTGTGTGTGTGGCATATTTATCATATCCTTTCATTCTTTGTCTTTATGTTGCTGCTTTCAGTTAGGTTATTGTGAGTGTGGTGCTGGGGATGTAATTCAGAGCCTTGTACTTGATGGGGTAGGGCTGAGTGCCCAACTGCCCGCTCAGCCCCAGTGTTTCTTTTGTGTTGTAGGCATTAACAGTGTGTGCTTTGATGAGGAGTCCAAACATATAACTGCAATGAAGTCGCTAGAGGGAGAAGTTGTACCTTTTAAAAATAAAGTTCTCCTATCAAATAATGTAGAGGTGAGCAGTTCTCTTTCATAAAATGAACCATATGAATTTTATATCAATTAATTGAGTTAATTTATAAAGTAGAATTGATTAATTTAGGCCTTTTAGGAAACTCATCCCTTATCTTAAAATTTTTTTGGCCTGGTGAGCTCCCAAAATTTGTGGTATTAAAAAGAACGGATTATTGGTTATTGAAATTTAGCATTTAATTCTATCAAGAACTTTACTTGTTGGATATGAATCTTAGGTCCATATTGTGTCAGCTCTGCACCCGAGAGGCCATTCTCTTACAGGGAAATGGGAATCTTAAATCTTGTACAAAAACAATCTTTGGAAAATTAAATGGAACACTTGGCTTTAAATGTATTGCATAGTTTGTAAAACATTTAATAAATCTTTGTTTTTTTTTTATATCTTAGTACAAATCATCTTATTTTACATATCAGTCCCTCTCCCTCTCATCCTCCCATGGCCCCTACCGACCCCCCCATCCCATCCCCAATTCACTTCCCAGGGAGGGTGAGGCCATCAGTGAGGAATCATCAAAATCTCTCAAGTTATTTGGGGTAGGGCCTAGGCCCTCTCCCATGTATCTAGGCTGAAAGAGTATCCCTCCATAGGGAATGGATTTCCAAAGTCCGTTTGTGTACTACATTTACATCCTGGTTCCACTGCCAGAGGCCCCGTAGTCTGCCCAGTCCTCCTTGCTGACACCCACATTCATGGGGTCTGGTTTGGTCCTATGTTGGTTCTCTGCTTGCTCAGGTCAGCTGTTTCTGTGGGTTTTTCCCAGCGTGGTCTTGAGCCCTTTGTCTTCACTCCTCCCTCTCTGAAACTGGCTTCCAGGAGTTTGGCTCAGTCCCTAGCTGTGGGTGTCTGCTTCTGTATCCATCAGCTACTGGGTGAAGGCTCTAGGATGATATTTAAGGTAGTCATCATTCTCATTATAGGGGAAGGGCATTTAAGGTAGCCTTCACTATTGCTTAGATTCCCAGTTGGGATCATCCTTGTTGATCTCTGTAGAATTCCCTAGTCCAGATTTCTCTTTAAACCTGTAGTGGCTCCCTCTATTGATGTGCCTCTTTTCTTGCTCTCCTCTGTTCTTCTGCACATTCAGTCTTCCTGCTCCCTCATGTTCTCCTCCTCCTCTTCTCCCCTCCTCTTCTCCCACCTCCCGTCCCTTCCTCCCATGTTCTTAATTTGTTCAGGGTTTCCTGCCCCTTTTCCCTTCCCTGGGGGCCCATGTATGTCTCTCGTATGGTCCTCCTTGTTTCCTAGCTTCTCTGGAGGTATTAAACCTTTGCTCTATGTCTAATAACCCACACATGAGTGAGAACATAACCATGTATGTCTTTCTGTGACTGGGTTACCTCACTTAGGATGGTTTCTTCAAGTTTCATCCATTTGTCTGTGAATTTCAAGATTCCATTTTCCCCCCATTTATCCATTCTTCAGTTGAGGGGCATGTAGGTTGTTTCCAGGTTCTGGCTATTACAAATAATGCTTCTATGAACATAGTTTGCAGATGTCCTTGTTGTATGAAGGTGTATGCCTTTGGGTATATGCCTAAGAGTGGAATTGTTGTTGGATCTTGAGGTAGACTGGATCAGATCCCATTTTCTGGAGAAACTGCCATACTCATCTCCAAATTGGCTGCACGAGTTTGCACTCCCACAGCAGTGGAGGAGTGTTCCCCTCTCTCCACATCCTCTCCAGCATGAGTCATTGGTGCTCATTTTAGCCATTCTGGCAGGAGTAAGATGGTATCTCAGAGTTGTTTTGATTTGCATTTCCCTGATGGCTAAGGATGTTGAGCACTTTCTTAAGTGTCTTTCAGCTGTTTTACATTCCTCTATTGAGAATTCTCTGTTTAGTTCTGTTCCCCACTTTTTAATAGGGTTATTTGGTGTTTGGGTGACTAGGTTCTTGGGTTCTTTGTATATTTTAGAGATCAGCCCTCTGTCAGATGTGGGGTTGGTGAAGATCTTTACCCAGTCTGTGGGCTGCAATTTTGTCTTGTTTATTGTGTCCTTTGCCTTACAGAAGCTTCTCAATTTGAAGAGGTCCCATTTATTAATTGCCGATCTCAGTGTCTGTGCTACTGGAGTTACGTTCAGGAAGCGGTCTCCTGTACAAATTCCTTCAAGGGTTCTTACCACTTTCTCTTCTAAGGGGTTCAGTGTAGTTTTATTTAGGTTGAGGTCTTTGATCCATTTGGACTTAAGTTTTGTGCATACTTATAGATGTGGATCTGTCTGTAATCTTCTACATGCCCACATCCAGTTATGCCAGCACCATTTGTTGAAGATGCTGTCTTTTTTCCATTGTATAATTTTAGCTTCTTTGTCAAAAACCAGGTGTTCATAGGTGTGTGGGTTAATATCCGGGTCTTCAATTGGATTCCATTTTTTTGGAATCCTCTTTTCCTCTATTTGTTCCCATTTTTTGTTTGTTTTTTCTTCCATTTCTTTAAGGGATTTTCTCATATCCTCTTTGAGGGCCTCTATCATTTTCATGAAGTTGTTTTTAAGGTCATTCTCTTCTGTTTCATCTGCATTGGGATGTTCAGATCCTTGCTGGCATAGACTCCCTAGGTTCTGGTGGTGTCATATAAGTCTTTCTGTTGTTGGATGTGTTCTTATACTGTCGTCTTCTGTGGGTACAGCTGGGTCTTTCCCGCTTCTGGTGGGTATGGGTTCAAGGATTTATCCTGTCTCTTGTGGAAGGTGCAGGGCCAAGACAGGAATGGCTGCTGATGCTGGGGGCTTTGTTCTACCTCCAGGTCCCTCTGAGGCATTTGGTGGCAGGAAGGGCCATAGGTCAGGGGATTTGAAGAGGGAGAGGTGGGTGGCCTGTTACTCGCCTCTCTACTGGAATGTGGGTGGTAAGACAGGAATGGCCAAAGTCTTTGTGTTTTTGTTTTTGCTTTTTGTGTAAGTTTTATGAGATTAAATGGGTGAACAAGTTGATACCAGCAATATGTTAGTATGTTGTATCACTTTGATTTGTGATCTTCAGGCTCACAAGCGTTATTCCTGGCAAGGCCAATATTCTATTGGATTTCAAGTATTTCCATCAGGTGATTTGAACGCACTGACCCTTGCCAAGAGGCTGCCTTCGCTGGTTATGAGTTTTGTGTTTTTCTTTCTCATAGTTGGCTCCCTGGAGGGAGGAGCTTAGGGTTTAGGATAGCTAAATTAGCTCAGTTATGGCAGTTAAAATGGAAGCTAAGGTCGTGGGAGCTTTTCTGATTATCAGAGCATTTGCATCACCTACACTGAGAGATTCCCTCTTTGCAAATAGGGTCCTGTTAAGCTTTGGCTAGCCTGGTACCCATGTCAGTCCCCCGCCTCAGTCTCTTGAGCAAACTACCTCACCAGCTTCAGATTTCCCGCTTTTAGCTTCAGTGGCCTCTAACTGTTCTCAGTCCTGGCAGGCGCCTACCGAGGAGCAAAATACCGGAGCTTAGAGTGAACCTAAGAAGGGGTGAAGCCCTACAGTTGCAGCTTTTGTGTACGATAGGCTAGTAAATGGTGATTGATAGTTGTTTCTTGCAGCCATCATTATTAACTCTGTACGTGTGAGGGAAGTAGTAGGCAGTGCCGAGAAACGAACCTCGGGCAGGTGCAGGCTAAGTATGGCTCTGTCACCGAGATGTCACCTATAGTCAGGTAAGTAGATAAATGTGTTATTGGGACAGCGGAACAAAATCAGCTTAAAAGGCAGCCTGGTTCCGCCTGCAGTATATTCATCTGGATGAGACAGTCCCTCCCTTCTGCAGTTGAATTTTGCCAATCACTACATCACCAGGAGACTGAGTTAGTTTGTCACAACAGTGAGTTGAGGGGGCTCCTTTTGAAATGATCAGATCAGTTGGGGGTACTCAGTGCTCAGCACTCAGATCAGTTGGGGGTACTCAGTGCTCAGCACTCAGATCAGTTGGGGGTACTCAGTGCTCAGCACTCAGATCAGTTGGGGATACTCAGTGCTCAGCACTCCCCCCCAGGTTTGAGTGTTCACACTCAACATCATCTCAAGTGAGAAGAAACTAAACTGTGTGTCTCAGATTTGCATGGTAAAGAGTGGTGTAGCAGCCAGTGAGTGCATCTGAGGAGTTCGGCCTCTAAGCAATCACACCCCATCTGCACCGAAAGACTGTGTTAGATATAGGTTGTGTTGATTTCACAGCTCCTACATACTATTTTCCTCATTCACTTTCAGGCATGGTTGAATGATTTGGCTTTGGAAATGAAGCAAACTTTGACACAATTGTTGAAAGAATGTGTTACTGCTGGGCGGAGTTCACAAGGTGCAATCGACCCATCTCTGTTCCCTTCTCAGGTGAGGGGACCATGTCTGGGGAATGGTAGGCACGGGTCAGCTGCTTCAGATAACTGGTATTTATATCTTTTGTCCAGTACTTAACAACAATAAACATCCCTTTAAGAACCGGAACATCCAGGGATTATGAAGCTGTACAGCAGCAGGCTGTTTGCAGGCTCCATCGCTTCCCTGGGGGGGGGGGGAGGTGACGGAGAGGGACGTGGGCAGAAGCTGACTCCCTGCCTCAGGGGATAAGTCACGTCACTGCAGAGGACACTTGTTTGCACCACTGCTGCCAGACCTCTGCCCTTCTCATGGGGTCATCACAGATGCTGGAGTTGGGAGGAGCTTGGTTGAAATACATTCACACTGAGCTGGAGTACTAGCTGGGAGCCTCAAAGCCAGGCCACATGGTGGGTTATAGAAGTGGCTGCGTATCAGCGTTAACAGCAGTGCAGGCCTGCAACACTGGGCCCTGGATACCATACCTCACAGACCTTGTTCTAGGCTGTAGAATGATGGAGAACCAGTGATGATTGTGTTCAGGGTGCTGCTTTGTTCAGGGTTTGGCCAGATCAATGTTAGCAGGTGTAGGTCCTTCATGGTTTAACTTTAGGTAAGCATTGGAATGCAGGTATGTTCTCACAAGACAGTGCATTCCACATCTTGCCACCAAGACTAATGACTTGAGTTCGATTCTTGAAACCTGCACGGTGGGTGGGAAGAACTAACTTCTGGGAGTTTTCTTCTGAACTCCATACGAGACATGGTTTCTCTGTGGTGTACACACATGTATGGGTATTCACAATACTGTTTTTATAAAACGGAATGGAAATTGTAGCAGAGGATCTGTCCCTAGCCCCTCCAATCCATACAACTGTGAGTGCTTTTCCTTGAGAAGGTGAACATGGTGTATTTTTTCCTAAAATATTTTACTATTGTTTGAATCTAGTTTTTGTATTTTATTGTTCATAATTTTGGAACTGGTTCTGAGGTACAGTTTGAAAAACTAGGTTAAGTTTTAAGGTTTTTAGTAATAGTTTAAACAAAAACAAGTATGTACATATACAGTAAGGGCCAGCAATTATAATACCTATGCACTAGAATTCATACTGAAGCATAGAATACAAAATGACTTAATCTCTTTTAAATCCTGAATTGCCTGAACTTATCTAAAACTTTTAGTGAAACCAAGATAATATTTCATGTGGCAACCTTTTCCTTGGGTAAATTTTAGATAGGAGAGAGAGAGAGACAGAGAGAGAGAGAGGGAGAGAGGGAGAGAGAGAGAGGGAGAGAGAGAGGGAGAGAGACAGACAGACAGACAGAGAGAGAGAGAGAGAGAGAGAGAGTGATCATTCTTATATTAAAATGTGAAGATGGAAGATGATAGCCAGCCCAGGTTGATTTTGTTTAGTAATATAGGTGTGTGTTTGTAGGACAGACAAAGCAGGAGTTTATCCACATGAAGAATAATTTTCCTTCTTGTTTAACAGATACTGTGTTTGGCAGAGCAGATCAAGTTTACCGAAGACGTAGAGAATGCCATCAAAGACCACAGCCTCCACCAGATTGAAACACAGCTGGTGTCTAAACTAGAGCGCTACACCAGTGTTGACACGAGCTCTGAGGACCCCGGGAGCGCGGGTATGGAGACTGTGAACTTTGTGTTGGTGTCGTGAGTGCTTCGTACCCGCCAATCCGTCGTCCAGTGACTTACAGTATACTTCAGGGTCTCTTTTCTTTCTGTCTCTGTACAGCCTTGGCTTTTCTGGGATTGTTCTGTAGACCAGGCTGGCCTCAAACTCAGAGATCTGCCTGCCTCAGCTTGCCAAGTGCTGGGGTTACAAGTGTGTCACCATGCCTGGCTTTTACTTAACTTTATCTTGAACTCAAAGTCAGTATGTACTGCTTGAGCTAGCAACTACACGTGTTTACCCACACGTGTCTTTCCCCTCCCCTCATGTTACATTTATATTCACCGACACTCCATGAAATTGGAACTTTTGCTTTTCACTCTAAGATGCAGTTTACAGAGTTGAGAAGAAAAGACTAATCAACCTGGTATACCTCAGTGCACACCCCAGGCGTGCATTTTTTCCCATCTCAGTAACGTTGAAGTGTTTGCTTCATAGTAGGTCTGCCAGCTATTAGTGTGTACCCTAAGATGTCCTGTTCCACCTTTGTTTATGATGGGTATTTTGTTGGTTGTTGTGTTTATTTTTACTTTGTGTTTTCTGGCTAGTAATGTACAACTGTTTGTCTATAAACAGTCATTTTACACAGATACATAAATATGTAATACATTTATTATATATATTAAAGCAAATGCCATTTTTTTATAAGAAGGGGAACGAGTTGGGAGATGGGGTTGGAAAGATGGGGAATGAATCTGTAAGGAGTTCTGGGAGCATGGGGAGGTCATATAACAAAACATTATATTAAATTCTCAAAGAGTTGTTAATAAAGGTATTAGGTATTTAAATTGAAGCTAGAACAATCTGGTTTGTAGTTTTCGGCCATAGAAGTTATTTGTGTGTTGATTTACTTCTTTGTTGGCATTGCTGCCATTCATTTCAGAAGTCCCCATTACCTTTGTTGTGTTGCTGTTTGAGGCAAGGCCTCGTGTAAGCAGCTTAGCCTGCTGAGTGCCAGATGTGACAGGGCTCCCTCACTGCAGCCTTGCTAGAGCCTAGAAGTCTTGCACAGTTGTCTCTGACTGCTTCACTCTGGCAAATGTCTGTTTCTGTGTAGATTCAGATGATTGGGTTCTTTGAGTGTTAGATAATTATGAAGTGTATCATGGGCATTTCTTTTTTTTTTTTTCTTTTAATTTTACATGTCAATTCCAGTTCCCTCTCCCTCCCTCCCTCCCTCCTTCCCTCCCTTTTACCCTCTCTGCCCTCTCACATGCACTCTAACCACCCTCCCCTCCCATCCCCCCACCACAATTCCATATGTAGGGGAATGCCATCCAGTTGGGGTCTTGTAGATCTGACAGGTCATGTGAAGTAGGGACTAGGGCTTCTCTCCTGTCTCTAGATTAAGGCAGTTATCCCTCCATGGGGGATGTGTTCGCAAGGTCCTTTTGTGCACCAGGGATACATCTGGTTCCACTGTCTGAGGTCCCTTAGACTGCTCAGTCCTTCTGGCTGCGACCCATATTCAGGGGGGCCTGAGTCAGTCCCATGCTGGCTTCCCAGCTGTCAGTCTGGGGGGCCGTTAGCTCCTCCTTGTTCAGGTCAGCTGTCTGTATGTGTTTCTGTAACCTGGTTTTGTCCTCTCCCTCTGTATCTGGATTCTAGTTCGACTCAGTGTTTAGTTATGGGCGTCTGCTTCTGTCCAGCTTGCCTCTCAGGCGCAAGTGGGCATTTTTGATTTAGTGACATGAATCACAAGTTCTGGGCTGTGGCTCCTCCAGAGCCAGTCTCTCTTCAGACTTCTCCTGCTACCCTTACTTTTTGAGCCATAGAGACATTCCATGCAGGGTTTCCTGCGTTTAGAGGGGAAGAGGGGTGTGCTTCCTTGCTTGGGCTCCCATGTCTGACTGAATTTTAAGCCTTTTTAAAAGGTTTTGCTATTCCTTGTTGACTTTTGGTTTTATGTGACTTATTGTATCACAGTATTTCAGTGAATCTTGAAATTGCCATTTCGTCTTCGACATAGCACATGAGTGCGTGGGTTGCCCTTATACTGACATTGTGTCTTTTTTTTTTTAATGTGTAGAATCAGGCATTCTGGAGCTGAAGCTTAAAGCACTAATCCTTGATATTATTCATAATATTGATATTGTGAAGCAATTAAACCAAGCTCAAGTTCATACAACTGATGACTGGGCTTGGAAGAAACAAGTCAGATTCTATATGAAAAGTGACCATACATGTTATGTCCAAATGGTGGATTCTGAACTTCAGTATACATATGAGTACCAGGTAGGACTCATGGTGGAAGCGTTGATTTCTTTTGGGGGGGGTGTGTAAAAGCTATTTAAAGATAATTGCTGTTAGAAGACATAATTCTATTTCAGTTTTTTTTTTTTACTGTCTTTTTTTATTTGTCAGAATTTGCTAGGTGCTCTAAAAGAAGAGATTAAATATTCTACTTAGAAAACATTTTACATTGCCATCATCATTGAGTTCTCTGAGATGTGTCTTTCCCATGAGGAACATTCGCGTTGAATTTCACATGATCTTTAAGTCACGAGAGTTGTGTTGTATATAGGTAGATCTAGCAAAGCCGTGGAGCTTGTCTGTCTTTCCACATAGCACTATGTTCATAAATGTGCCAGAATGTATTAGCTGATTGTTTCTGCTTGCAAGGAAAACTATTTTTCAGATAAAAAAGATTTGATTCATATAATTTGTTCTAAGAAAATCCAGCTGTATCCATTTTTCTACCATAATGAATCATTGGCATAATTATGTTGGGGAGCAGTTAGTTGTCCTTGTACAAGGAAATGATAACACATCCTCCAAATGGATGAAGAAACTGGAGTGTCTTCTTCCTGTAGCATAGACAACTTAGGAACCACTTTCTAAATTAGTTATTTTAATTAGAATTTTAGTTTGAGTCGTCAGGAAATAAATTATGAATTAACAAATATGGAGTGGCGTATTTTCTGTGTAATCCATGTTTGGATGTTTGTCTTCAATATTGTCTTTGTGCCCTCATTAATAGTGAGAGAGACTATGTAGAAGCTTGATCCTGGTTAAGTCTTTTAGGTCATAAGGAGACAAGTGCCTAGGAAATACTGAGGTTTATCCCAGCTTCTGCCGTTTGAATTTATCTCGCTAAGAACAATTGAATGTGTTCTGTGCTGAGCAGGCAAACCCTTGTGCTGCATCCAGGCTTTTATTTGGATGGAATAGAATGAGTGGGCTAACTCTGTGCTCCCCTTATGTAGGGTAATGCTCCCAAGCTGGTGTATACTCCACTGACAGACAAGTGCTACCTAACTCTGACTCAAGCCATGAAGATGGGACTTGGAGGGAATCCCTACGGACCCGCTGGGACTGGGAAAACTGAATCAGTGAAGGCGCTGGGCGGTCTTCTTGGGAGACAAGTTTTAGTTTTTAATTGTGATGAGGTACAAACAATAAGTACGAAGTCATACTGTGTTAAATGTTCAGTTTATTTTTCTTGTGCATATGTAAGGGAGATTTGGTTTTCAAACTTCTGACTGACAAATGGTGATGCCTTGCTTTACTGTTAATGAAGACCATGGCCTCCTGGGCCTGTGTGGTCCTTGTTTCCCAGTATCTCAATTGCTAGCTTTATTATTATACATTACCACATTGGGTTTAAAACCATTCTAGTTTTAAATCGATTAAACATAATTCTATTTCAAACCAAAAAAGGTTTGACCAAAAAAGGTTTGGTTTGAATTGACAAGATGTTGTGGGATTGTACACAGTATACTTCTCAAACTTCACTAAGGAAAATTATTGTTGAAGAAACATTTTAAAATGTGTAATGAATGTTTGTGCTACACCAGAAAAAAAAAAAAACATTGTTTAGTAAGGGTACTAGTAAATTAGAAAAACAAACAAAACAAAAAACCCTCAAATACATTTTAAGTGTTTTCAAAACAGTTTGTGTGGAATTTTTAACTTTGACTTAAAAATGATTGAAATGTGGAACCAGGATGTATCCCTGTTACAGGAAAGGATTTTGGGAGCACATTCTCCATGGAGGGATACTCCCTTAGCCTAGAGGCGGGAGGGAGGGCCTACACCCTACTGCAAATGACTTGACAGATTTTGATGATCCCTCCGGGAAGGCATCACCCTCCCTGTGGAGTGGGGGGGGGAGGATGGGATGGGAGGATGGGATGGGAGGGTGGGCAGTGGGCATGGGAGGGAGGGAGAGGGAACTGGGATCGATATGTAAAATAAGAAAAAATTATATATATAAATAAATATATATGTATATATACACACATACATACATATGGAAAATATATGACTGAAATGAGCTAGGCAGTGGTGGTGAATGCCTTTAATCCCAGCACGTGGGTGGCAGAGCAGGCAGATGTCAGAGTTTGAGGCCTGACTAGACTATAGAGTGAGTGTTCCAGGAGAGCCATAGCTATATAGAAAAACAAAAACAAGAAAGACTGGAATGAATTTCTGTCTTTGTTAAACTCTTTGTTCTTTGGAGAGCACTTTCCTTGAAATGGTCCTGAGTTTTGGATGAGTAGCTTCTTAATCTAACCTCTCCTGCTAAACTTTCCATAGCACAGGTCTCTCTATAGCCCAGGCTGAACTAGCAATGACCCTTATCCTCCCCTAGGAGGCCTAGGATTACAGGCATGTACCACTATTCTTGCCTTAGTTTTTATTAAAAAAAAAAAAAAAAAAAAAAAAAAAAAAACCAAAGGAGATGTTGATGGGTAAAATGATTAGTTTGTTTCTTGTAAAAAATATCAAATTGTTTCTAGCACTAATATTTTTATCACTTTAAATGAAAATTGTTTTCATTTTTTCAGGGCATTGACGTGAAGTCAATGGGGCGAATATTTGTTGGTTTGGTGAAGTGTGGGGCCTGGGGTTGCTTTGATGAGTTCAATAGACTGGAAGAAGCTGTACTGTCAGCTGTTTCCATGCAGATCCAGACCATCCAGGATGCTTTGAAGAACCACAGAACTGTATGTGAGCTGCTTGGCAAAGAGGTAGGGATGCCTTCCTTATGTGACTGGGCTCCTCTTCTGCACGGACAGTGCTGCTCTGACCTGCGACCTCTGTGACTAACCTTTCTAGCTATGAGATGGCTCTTGGGTTTCTACTATCACCATGTATATAGGGCTTAAATATATTGTCTCTTGAATACTCAGTACAGTCTGCTTTGTGGATGAAGAAATAAAGACTTTGATAACAGGTTTAGGTATCTTTGTTTTGAATCAAAGATTGTCTAATTCTGAAAGCTTATATGTTTAACCACTATTTAACATGAGTTCCAAAGCCATCCTGTGAATAAGTAGACATTGAAGTGATTTATCTACTCTTAAATTTATGTTCTTTGAGAACTTACTATGAAGGAAATCCACTATGATACAGTGGGTTTCTGAGTTGTTCGCTCTGTATCCCATAAGGATGAATTTAGTGTTTCGGAGGCCAGTTTTGCTAAGATGTTAGACTTACACATAGAAATTGTATTACAACAAAATTTCTATTTAAAAATTTTTTGATGCCTATATTCTAAATTACTATTTCAGATAGAAATAAATTCTAATTCTGGAATTTTTATCACCATGAATCCTGCTGGAAAAGGTTATGGAGGAAGGCAAAAGCTTCCAGATAATCTTAAGCAGCTTTTCAGGCCAGTGGCAATGTCTCGTCCAGACAACGATCTCATTGCAGAAGTGATTCTGTATTCAGAGGGCTTCAAAGATGCTAAAGAACTGGGCAGAAAGTTGGTTGCTATTTTCAACCTATCTAGGTGAGTTCTCCCATCTTAACAGTAACACTCAGTATTTCTAGTGATTGGTCTGGTTTTTCATAGTTTTCCAGTTTATGGGGTGAGCTTGTTGGTTTTTTATATAGTGTAGATACGACATAGTTTATTCCAAGTAATAATAAAACATCTGTGTTAAAACTGTTCTTTGAAAAATTTCATTTATTTATTTATTTATTTATTTATTTATTTATTTATTCATTCTGAGACAGTGTTTCTCTGTGAGTTCCGGCTGGTTCTGCAACTCTCTCGTAAACCAGGCTGGTCTCACAGAGATCCGCCTGCCTCTGCCAGCCTAGTGCCAGGATTGAAGGTGTGTACCACCACCACCTGGCAAAACGGCTCTTTTTCTTAATTGTCATTAACTTTATGTTTGTTTATGAGGGCTGCTCTGACTAAGTGGTTCTTCACCAGTTTCCCAGCTGACCACTCAGAAGCTGCAGCCATCTAGAGGACATTTTCACATTTATTTCTAGTGTTAAAGATTGATTTTTAGCTTCCTAGACAACCCCGAGTTCTGATGTATATTCATTTACTAGGTAATAGGGAACCAGGGTAGGATGGTATTAAGGTGGGCAGTAAACTGGACTGTTGTTTTCCTTTTTTTTATTTAAATTAGAAATAATATTATTTTACATATCAACCCAGTTCCCTCTCCCTCCCACCTTCCCATGCCCCCCCACATCCCCCCACTGACCCCCTCCATCCCCCACCCCACTCCCTGTCCATTCCCCAGGGAGAGTAAGGCCTTCCATGGAGGATCATCAGAGTCTGTCACATCATTTGGGTCAGGGCCTAGGCCCTGTCCTGTGTATTTAGGCTGAGAGAGAATATCCCTCCATAGAGGAATGTGCTCCTGAAGTCTGTTCGGGCACTAGGGATACATCCTGGTCCACTGCCCACTCAAGAGGTCCTATAGACTGCCCAGGCCTCCTACTGCTACCCAACTCCTATGCTGGTTCCTAGCTGTCTGGCTGGGGTCCATGAGCTCTTTCTTGTTCAAGTCAGTAAGGTAGACTGTTGAAGAGCTTGTGAGGACAGGAGTAGCTGTGTGTCATCGTCTCTTCATGGTGGGTTTCCCTGTTCCTTGTGATTTTCCCTTCAGCTGCTTACTCCAGGCATTATTTTGTGTGAGTGGTTTTCTTATGTAGATGAATGAAATTCTAGTATTAATTTCCACATCTTAGTCTACATTTCTTTGGATGTGATGCTAAAAATGATTTCTTGCAAAATTAAACATTTTATATCTTTACTTCAGGGAACTTTTGACACCCCAGCAACATTATGATTGGGGGTTGAGAGCTTTGAAGACTGTTCTGAGAGGAAGTGGGAATCTTCTGAGACAGTTGAGGAAAAATGGCACAAAACAAGAAGGTATGGTTCATTATCTAAAGTACTTAATTTAAAGCTTTAATTTAGAGTAGTTTGTATTACTGAAAGGTTAGAGATATAATGTAGACAATTTCTATAAACCTTGGCAAGTTTTGTCTATTTTAACATCTTACAGTAGTGTATCAATTAATTGAGTTTTGTTGTTTTTTTTAAGTTTATAAATTATTCTGATTTTTTTCTAATTTTAACTTGATTCCTATAAGAAAATCCAAGGGTATATTGCACATGAAGTCATAGGGATGTGTAAAAGAATAATGTCTTGCTTTTAAATAGAATCATAGACTCTGTTGTATGCTTGTAATCCCAGAATTAAGGAATCTAGAGTGTGTTTAATTGAATATGAATCTTAACGTTTGCTCCTGTATCATTGTCTTAGAGACCTAATATCGTTGTATATAAAAGTGAAATAGTAATAGTAATTCTTTTTAAATTGACATAAAAGGTAAGGCATTGTAAAAATGGACATGATACACATGAACATGATGGCTGTTAGTCTGAAAGTCTGGTTTATTTCCCAGCAGTCAAAACACAGAAAAGGAAGTATAGCAGTTATGATTTATTATTTTTAAATATGTCTAGCCTGCGGTTTAATAATTAGTAATGATATCAAGCTTCTAGCTAATATGATGTTTTACCATCATTGAGTTGATAATAAAAATAATTTTAAAATAAATCTTTTCCTATAGTTAATGAAAATCATATTGTGGTACAAGCATTGAGGCTTAATACAATGTCAAAATTCACATTTGCTGACTGCACCCGTTTTGATGCGCTGATCAGAGATGTCTTTCCTGGAATTGACTTTAAAGACGTGGAATACAGTGAATTAAGTGCTGCATTAAGGCAGGTCTTTGAGGAGGCCAATTATGAAGTCATACCCAATCAGGTAACGGCAAGCATACTTCACCATAGATTAGTGCCTTTCCTAGTTAACCCTGATTAACAATCCTTAATAGTCATCTTTCAACTTAGTTTTCATCTTTCCACTTTAGTATCACTCCAGGATACTTCTTGGGTCTTCAAATTCTGAGTAGGGACGCTTGCTATATTGTACCATTACTTCTGTCATCCATGCATTTTTCATGTTAATCATGTATTAACTCTCCACCAGATAGTAATGTTCATGAAAGACAGCATCTATAGATGTTTTTCTAAACATTTTATTCCTGCTCATCACAGCATCTTGTGTGTGATACGTGGATAGATAGATTTTATAAACTTTTTCTTATTGATTACATGTAATTTAGTTATACTTTGATAATTTATTAGTAGGGATTCTAACAGAGCTTCCTTATGTGGCACAAATGATTATTTAAAATGAGCATTTATTTCCCTTCAACTTTTGTTGAAAAGTAGACTATGAACTAGTAATCGAGAAAATAAAATGAAAATATGACTAAACAAAATAGAAGATGTATGTTTTCAACTTTATGCAAAGCAATTTCTTTAAAAGACAAATGGTGAACGTACAGATCACATTGTAAATGTGTTCTGATTTGTGTAGCTTGTGGTCTGTTTGAGGTTTTATTTTCCAGGGCAGAAGTCAGACCTAATTTACATTTCCAGTAGAAAGGTGTTGTAGAATGACAATAGAACTGAGTCTGACTGAATGTGGTGAGTAACATACTAATATATTTCTTTCTAGATGAAGAAGGCTCTAGAGTTGTTTGAACAGCTGCGCCAGAGGACAGGAGTTGTTATTGTTGGCCCAAGTGGTGCTGGCAAGTCTACCCTTTGGAGAATGTTAAGGGCTGCACTTTGTAAAATTGGCAAAGTAGTAAAACAGTATACTATGAATCCCAAAGCTATGCCCAGACACCAGTTATTAGGACATATTGACATGGATACGAGAGAATGGTCTGATGGTGTTTTAACAAATAGTGCTCGCCAAGTAGTTCGTGAACCTCAAGGTTAGTCACTGTCTAATTCTTTACCTAATAATGCCTAGAGAATAACATAACATGTTTATAATGTTCTTATTGAGGTGCATGCGTGACTTACACCACTATATTTTATTTTTGATGTTTTAAAGATTTATTTATTTATGCATATGAGTTTTCTGTTTGCATGTATGCCTGCATGACAGAAGAGGGCATCAGATCCCATTATAGATGGGTGTGATATGGTCATTGAGACTTGAACTCAGGACCTCTGGAAGAGCAGCCAGTGTTCTTAACACCTGAGCCATTTCTCCAGCTCCTTAAAACACTTTATAATGATGTTCTTTTGACATTTTAGTAGATGCTAACTATGTTTTATTGGTTTTTCTTTTTTTGAGTCAGAGTTTCAATCTGTAGCCCAGGCTGGCCTGGAGTTCATGGTCTTCCTGCTAATTTAGCCTCACAAATGCTGGGATGACGGGCACCCACTACCAGTGGTGCTTGGGTCATGCTGTCTTTTGACTTATCACTTGATAGCAACTTTTCTTTTTTTACTCTCCCCACCCCCTGAGAGAGGGTTTCTCAGTGTAGCTTTGGAGCCTGTCCTGGAACTCACTCTGTAGACAAGCCTAGCCTTGAACTCACAGAGATTCATCTGCCTCTGCCTTCTGAGTGCTGGGTTTTAAAGGCATGCACCATCCCCACCCTGTTTATTTTGTATTTTTGAGTCAGAATCTCACTACTGAGGTCTTGGACTAGAATTTGCTGTGTAGACCAGACTGGCCTTGAACTCATTGCCATCTGCCCGCCTTTGCCTCCAGAGTACTGGCATTAAAGGCTTGTGCCGCTATGCCTGAGTTGACTTTGTTCTAAAGAGAATTTTTGACCAGAATCTCAATAGACTACTTTTGCTAATTAGCAGCTTTCCCAGGAAGGCAGTGAGCAGTTATTCAGAAATTGGTGCCTCTGAAGGGCTTTTCAGTGCAGTTTCTTGATTTTTCTTGTCATGCTACATTAAATAAAGAGCGCAGACGACCCTTTCTCACACTATTGATGACATTTCCCTTTGAACTGTTTCAGAGGTGTAAGGACAATGTGAAGCACAGATGTTAGGCAGGGTGTGTGCTCCTGCAAAGCCTGCAGGCGCTGACTGTGTGCCGCTGCTTACTGCTCTTCCCATTTCAGGCCACTGGAAACTCTGAAACCAGTGGCAGTAGTAGGGTTCATTTCTCATGAAGATGAGGGTTCCCAAATTTCTGAAAGATGCATTACATAGCAGACACACACGTATTCTCATTGTATGGCCGAACAAACACCTAGATTGGGAAGTTATTTCAGAGGTATCTTATTGGAATAGGAATAGCTGTCTTACACACTCTGTTTTAAGCGATATTGTGAGTTCAGTCTGTATGGTTGAAGACCAAAATATCTATGGGCTTTAGCTGCGCTTTGGGCAGTGGAGGTGGCAGTGCCCACAGCTTCTCTCTCCAGCACATGCGTAGAGCTGTTTCCTGTGCTACTGCAGCTTGCCCTGCCCCGCTCCTTATATTAAGATGGAATAAAGTAACGAGAGTTACTTTATCCCTTATGTTGGACAGTTACAGCATCTGGCATATCCGTGGTGTGTGTGTGTGTGTGTGTGTGTGTGTGTGTGTGTGTGTGTGTGTGTGTGATTTTTTTTTTTAAAGTCTTCATTCTTGTGACTTGGAATAGAAGTCAGCTCATGGATAATCTGTGATGGTGACATTGACCCTGAGTGGATAGAGTCACTGAATTCTGTTCTGGATGATAATCGGTTGCTCACCATGCCCAGTGGAGAAAGGATTCAATTTGGCCCAAATGTTAACTTTGTATTTGAAACTCATGACTTAAGCTGTGCTTCACCAGCCACAATATCTAGAATGGGAATGATATTTCTTAGGTAAGCCACAGATCATTTGTATATATTAGAATATTCTTTAAGTACCATTTTGATTTATAGGTAAATTAAGAATGGAATGAATAACGTATACCTATATCTATGTTTAACTGTTTTGGTTGGATTTTAATTGATTTAGAGTTTGTTTTGTTATTATTTATTTTAGCCATCTGGTCAAGTATTATTTTCTTTAAGAGAAGTAGCAAGTACTTAATTTCCTTTAAAAAGATTTTAAATGCCGTGATTGAATTCAGAGATGTAAGCATACTTAATAAGTACTAGTCCATGGTATTTAAATCCCAGTAGCATATCCTAGTTACAGAGTTACAAATTCATAAAAGTTTAGGACTGATTTAGGTATAATAGGTCTTTTAGCCTAATCTTTGCATTTTACATCTTGAAAACCTCCTTTCTAAGTATTTTCTTACTTTTTCAGTGAACTGAGAAGAGGCTTAAAGATCAAAAATGAGTACTGATTAGTTTTAGATGTTACATACTCAGTTATATGTACTAACTAGTTTTAGAAGCTACACACACACACACACACGCACACAACACACACACACGTGCACACAACACACACACACACACACACACACACACACACACACACACACACACACACACACACGGAAGTCACCAGTGCTGGCTTTCTGTGCTGACAGATGGACGCTTGATGGAATGATGTCTGTAGGAACAGGAGTTAGTTTGAAGTTATCGACAGTTTCTTCCTGAATAACTGGCACGTTTGTGTTAATCTCTGTAGTGATGAAGAGACAGATCTTAACTCTCTGATGAAATCTTGGCTGAGGAATCAGCCTGCTGAATACAGAAGTAACCTTGAGAACTGGATTGGAGATTATTTCTCAAAAGCTTTGCAGTGGGTTTTGAAGCAGGTGAGCTGACTGAGGTAGTTCATGATCAGAGGGATGTGTAATTGGGAATCCGTGGTACTTCGTGATCAGTGAGGGGTATGTAATTGGGAATTGTGCCTGTGTTTGCTGCCTGTGGTAGCGCTCTGCTGGGACCAGCATGTAGAGTGGATGCCATCAATGCTGTTCCTTTCCTGTCCACTCCTGTTACTCTTATTAGCTAGTCTTAAGATGGCTTCATTTTTGTGTCTAGAATCTTGCCTAACTTACCTGAAGAGCCTGCACACCGGAGTATCTTTCTCAGTGGAAAACCATCTTGTCTCATTTTACTGTTCATAATTGCTCTGCTCTGCTTCTCTGTCACAGATGACTAAAGGTTCTGAAACTATGAGATCATGTTATATCATGTTAAATGCGTTATTAAACTAATTCTCAAATACAAAAGTGACAGTGAGTTACTTACAGTAATATGTGAAACATTTGCTTATGTAGTAAAAATGGGCATCTAAATTTGGAAGTCTAATACTCGAGAGACTGAGATGAAAGCTAGTAAGGTCATGCCTTCTTAGAGAAGAGTGTCTCTGGGCCATGAACACCACAGAAATGCATCATTACCATCCGCCAGCATGGCTGGAATACTGCTGTGTTGGAATGCTTTACCATGAGACATGAGTAGTCCCTTAGCACGAAAAAAAGATTATAGGAGGTTTCCATACATACACGAATTAATCTAGAGGTCAGTTTTTTCATATAGATCAAAATACATACAAATTGAGAATTTGCTGTGGGTTTTCATCCTTTTGCGTTTGCTTTTCTTCCCTTGTGGGGATGAAAGCTGGAGAAATTGAGATGAGTATTAAAATCTTGCATGTTAATTAGGCTTTCCCAGTCTTTATAGAAGGAAGGCTTTCCTGCTTCCGAAGTCTGATGGATGTGCTTCTCTCCCTTATTTCCATCCTAACACTCAACACCTTTATCCGTATCTGTCTGCACTCTCCTGGAAATTCCTGAAGGAGAGCCCAAGCCTGTCATGCCTCTTAGTCCCTAGAGCATGCTTGTTGAGAGGGGTGGATGGCCAAGTGGTATTGGTGCTGAGACGCCCGATGTCTGCCTCTGACATCTTCTCACCCCAGAGCATCATTTCATTAAAGTAATAGGAACAGAGCCTGTCCGTGCTGATGCCGTGAGGTCTGGTAACTTAGCATTAATTAGTACCTGTGTGGATGTTTGAATAAGGGTGTACTACTAGACAGAATATGCTGATTTATGAGATTTGACATGACAGGTTACGATGATTAAACCCTGGAGTAGATCCAAGAGCAGTGGGAAATAGGTCATGTTTGTACGTTGTAGCAGTTACTTTTGTGTCCCTGTTCAGGCAGGAAAGAGATTTTGGCCCATAGTTTAAGGACCGTTAGCTCATCATGACCCGGAAGCAAGTCTAGACGGCAGTCATGGCAGTGGTGGCAGGGCTGGGACCCCTTGAGTCCCTTTAAGTGTGAATAAAGGGTGCCTCTAGGGACTGACTTGTACCAACTGGACCTCTCCTGTTAAAGAGTGTACCTTCACAGCAGTGTGACAGGTTGGAGGCAGGCCTCAAAGCATGAAAGTGTGGTGGACATTTCAGATGTGAACCACACATTAGCTCTGTGTAAAGCTTCAAAAATATACATGTATATTCTTCAGGCCGAGGATGCATGTCATGTGATTATTTGAAAATTCTACCATTTAAAGCTCAAAATACATAATCACTTTTCCTGCCCTGCTTCCATGAATCAACAGAACGACTATGTCGTAGAAACAAGTTTGGTTGGGACTGTGATGAATGGTTTGTCCCACCTCCATGGATGCAAAGATCATGACGAGTTTATTATTAATCTTATACGAGGACTGGGTGGAAATCTGAACATGAAGTCACGTCTGGAATTTACCAAGGAGGTAAGGAACATTTTTCAGCCTCTTTGCAACCACATTCTTCAGCTTTTCCTGACCCTTAAGTCTCAACACACAGTGATGCAATGCTAAGGCATACAACTTTTAAGTTATAAATTTATGCGTTTGGTAGACTAACTGGGCATATGTGTTTGTATGGGTCTACGTGCATGTTTGTGTGCATATACATGGTTCTGTGTCTCAAACTTAGGATTTCTGACATTCTTAAATATTTATGGTATTTTGTAATAGCCTAAGGCTTGGAGCATAAAAGTATAAGTTAGGTTTGAATCTACTTAGATATATGAATGCATCCCAGGATTTCATTTAGCTTTAATTTTATAAAAATACAGTTTTGAAATAATCCTTTCAAATAGAATAGTATTAGCACTTAGAAATGGTGGAGTATTTTTAGTTTTTCTTCTAATAATGTCAGATTGTATTTGAGCTAGTTGTTTAGAACTAAGTTTTATATAAGGAACTTTTGTTTCCATTTCATTTTTCTTTTATGCGTGAGGAAGTTTTCGTGCATGTATGTCTGTGACCACATGCATGCCTTGGCCTGTGGCAGCCAGAATACGATATTTGATCCCCTGCACCTGGAGTTGCAATGATTGTGAGCCTCCATGTGGGTGTTGAGAATTGAACTTGGGTCCTCTGGAAGAGCAGCCAGCGCTTTTAAGCATCTCTCAGGCTCCAAGGGTCTTTTGCTTTGGAATGATTGCAGAAGACCAACATGGTGTTGCGTTTGCTGCTGTTGAGTGTCGTCATTTGTGGCTCTCAGTCCTGTGTGCTTCTTCATGGCAGCACGTCTTCTTGCTTCTCACTGTTACTGTTCAGCTACTGCCTGTACATTCTTGTTCTGTTCTGTTCTGAAACAATCTTGGGTACAAACAACAGCTGTCAGTATCAAGGAGCAGATAAACTATTGGATGCTGAGGGTATAACTGAAGTCAGCTCTGGAAATGTCGGGAATAAAGGACTTTAGCATTCCTGAAGTCTACAATTTGTAAGCGTGCCTTTAAACACCGGATATATTCTCAAATTTTACCTATAAATATGTTATCAAATTAGTAGCTTCATATGTATTTTTATTTTACTTCGGATCATGTTGAGGTAAAATACTGCCTGAAGTGGTGTGTATATAAACTTTTTAACAAAGGGATGTACTGTGGAGATACTCACTTTGATGGATGGAACAGTTACCCACTGTTTGGTATAAGTAAAACTCCATGTTACAATGTTTTCCTTTCAAGGTTTTTAACTGGGCACGGGAATCCCCCCCAGACCCTCACAGACCTATGGACACCTACTATGACCCTGATCGAGGACAGTTAGCATCCTACGTGCTTAAGAAACCAGAGAGCCTGACAGCTGACGACTTCAGCAGTGGTCATACTCTCCCTGTCATCCAGACTCCTGACATGCAGCGGGGTCTAGATTATTTCAAGCCTTGGCTGAGTTCTGATACTAAACAGCCATTCATTCTGGTAGGACCAGAAGGATGTGGCAAAGGGTAAGAATGTTTTCAAAGGTATATACTGTGAATGTATCTCCTCCTCAAGGACTTAACAGTACGTTGCATTTCTTTTGTTGAAAAAGCATTCAGAGTTTAGTGGAGGATATTTTTCTATGGTACTTCCTGTTTCAGAAAAAAAAAAATGACTAACAAACAGTGTCATTTACTCTGCCAGGTTGCATGGTCTTAGAAAAATGCTTTTTAAAAGATTTTGTACACACGATCACAACAAAAACGGAATCCCTTCCATACACTCGTGTGCCTTAGTCATAAGTTCATCAATTGAGCTCAGCTCTCAGTACAAATAGTGCCCACGTCATTTATGTTTTAGGAGTAAACCTGAATTGTTAGTTTTACATGTATGTTGACAGAGTAGTGATTTTTAAAATTTCTACATAATCAGAGTAGTTAACAATACTCTTGGGGAACTTGAAAGTCTTTCCATGAACTATGGGGGGAACAGAACTAACATATTTTATCCCTTGTAAAACTGAACTTATGAGGTCTGCAAAAAACTGAACTTGTGAGGTCTGTAAGAATTCTAGGAATACTTTAACAAAATATGCATCCCCTCCCCACAGTTTAAAAATTAGAAAATCACCGTGGTGATTATGGGAACCATATCATATTCATTATTTTACTTCTCAACATCATCTGAAATGATTTAGAAAAAGGTCTTGCTTCCATGTTGAGTTTATGGAGTGTTTTGTTGGACACATGGTCCAGCAAGATGTCCCCCAGTGTCTCCACCCATCTCTCCTGAGATGTCACCTGTCTCTCGCAGGATGCTGCTCAGGTATGCCTTCTCCCAGCTCCGCTCCACGGAGATTGCCACGGTCCACTGCAGTGCCCAGACGACTTCACGGCATCTGCTGCAGAAGCTGAGCCAGACGTGCATGGTGATCAGTACCAACACCGGCCGAGTGTACAGGCCAAAAGATTGCGAAAGACTCGTTTTGTACCTGAAAGATATCAACCTGCCCAAGCTTGACAAGTGGGGGACCAGCACTCTGGTGGCTTTCCTCCAGCAGGTGAGCCTTAGCAGCGGATCCATTTGCCTGTTATTGGAACAAGGCTGTTGACTTTTCTTATAGATACAGAACCTCCTTCCCTTTTCTTGGGCCAGTTTTGTCTAGCACGTGTCATTAGAATTGAAGTTCATGAAATGTTTGAGTCTTATTCTAGGTCAGTCATTCCCCACTGAGAAATCTATTACCTGCCCTCCCTACCTAAAACAGATTGGGAATCAGCCCTGGCACGGGGCAAGTCTTCACTCCATTTTGGCTCTGCTTGCCCGGCAGTGCTCACTCTCTCCTTATGAGCCTGGGGTCCTCGGTTGTGTACCACACGTTCCTTCCTGTGTGCTCTTACGCCCTGTTAGAAGCTCCAGACTTTAGGGTTTGCTATGCTCATATGAGTAGTGCATCTGTAGAATACGATGATATAGTACTGCAAAGTATGGAGTATTTTCCTTATTATTTCCTGACTCCTGGCTTTTATTTTAATAATTGCTAATAGATTTATACTAGTACTTGGATTTTTACTGTTTAATGAAGTGAAACGATTTTAAAGGAAGAGGATTCAGATAACATGAACTGAACACAGGATAGACTAATATCAGTTTTCAGTGATGTAAAAATTTAAAATATTTCAGTCTTCAATTACTGAGTCAGGTAAAGGGTAATGGTTGCACTTGGAAATAATTAAAACTTAGATAACACTCTATAGTATGGTTAATCTTGATGGTCAAATGGAGCAAAGATCTGGGCAGTGGAGTTTGTCACTGTCTCCTGACTCATGTTGCCTGACCCCAGCTGGCATGCTGGGTGATTGTGTTCCCTTAGACTGTAGGACAGAACTTGCCTGATGTGGCTTTTATCAGTGGTCAGGGCCAGGAGACAAGTAATCACTGCAGGGTGGTAATATGATGTGAGGGATCTAAAGTCTAAACTATTTATGAACATCCTGTTTTCATATAGGTGTTGACATATCAAGGATTTTATGATGAAAATTTGGAATGGGTTGGTCTGGAGAATATTCAGATTGTAGCTTCCATGTCAGCTGGAGGAAGGCTGGGGAGACACAAGCTGACCACCAGGTTTACGTCAATTGTTCGTCTTTGTGCCGTAGAGTATGTATCTTAGCAACCATTTTGACCATTTTGTTTGTTTACATTTTATGAAAGGTACTCACCAAGAATGCTTCGAAATATAGAAAGTAAAATGGTTAAGCTGATACATTTTCCCAAACTTGACCATGGTTTAGAGTATGTAAGGTCTTTTATAGAACTCTGTGTGTCTCGACCCCCTAACCGTCAGGATTAGGAGCTCACTGGCAGCTTTAAGTCTGTATTTTTTAGTTAAGATATAGCATAATATAGTGCTTGTTGATGTGTTATGTAATGTTCTGACACGTTATCAGTTGAAACATTTATTTATCACTGTGATGGAAACACTCCAAGTTCTTTCTTTTTGTAGTAATGGGGATTACTCCTGGGCCCTCATACTATCAAGTGTTTTCTCTTGGAGCTGTGTCCCAGCCCTACAGAGGCCTTCCTTTAACTGTGTCATGTGCCACTCATACTTTAGGCCGTCACTTGCACACTAGACTTTCTTGCTGCTGTGCAGATGCAGCTTTGTCTCATCCTCAGCCTTTCCCCAACTTGCTTACCTCCTTACTGATTCCTGTCCCTGGGAACGACCATTCTGCTCTCTGCTTGTGTAAGAGCAGTATGCTTAGATTACCATAGAAACCATGTGCTACCTTGCCTGTATTTCTGTGCTGTTTTTTTTTTTTTTTTTTACGTAACAATGATTTCCTGCCCTATCCATATGGTTCGAAATGCCTCGGTCTCATTATTTACATGACTAACCCTTATTTCCTTCTGTATATGTACCTCATTACTTTCACTCATCAATTGGTGGATACTTAGATTGTGGGCTTTTATCTATTTATCTGTCTGTCTGTCATCTATCTCTATCTGTCTGTCTGTCTATCTATCTATCTTTGGCTGTTCAGATAATACCACAGGAACCATTGGAGTTCAGATGTTCTTAACATATTTTATTTCCTTTAAATGTATAAAACTGGTACATTTTAGACATAAATGTCTTACAAATTAATATTTAATTTTAATTAAACAGTTGAATCTGATGAGAGGGGAGTTGGGTCGTATGAGTTGGGATGGAATCCATCTCATCCATCTGCCCATTTTTGTGATGGTGGATGTGACTGGGACTTCTGAGGTCTGTGTTCATTGAACTGTTAATAAAGTTTTCACCTTATTAACTTTTGTCATTTTACAAGTTCCTGATAACTACATTTTGCCTATGGACATTGACATTTTTTTTTTTTTTTTTGCCATCTAATTGCTAGTTAATTCACATGGAAACAAATTTTGGCTTGGGAGAAACAGGTCAATTTTTGTTGTATTATTTATTTTCTTAGACTTCTGACCTGGATTACTGTTCTGTGTATAGGCTTTATTTAATTCAAAATACTTTCCTTAAGAAAAATATTCCGTTTTATTCTGAAGATGAGTGGAGTTTCAATTTTTGTTTTTAAATAGTTTGATTATAGTCTTTGTAAAGCCTTCCAGTGTTGGAGAGCAGACACTGTAGGATCTATCTGGGTATTACAGAGAGAGTAAGGATGGGGTCTGTTCTAACTCCTTGGGCAGCCCTGAGGATCTGGGTCTTGGAGAATTGTAGTGTGAAAACTCGTACTGTTATGTCTTATATGAAAATAGTAGTTTATTATATTGATTTCTTCCAACTTTCTTGTTTCTTGTCTTCTCCCTTTAGTTACCCAGAAAGAGAACAGTTACAGACAATCTATGGAGCATATTTGGAAGCAGTCCTGCATAAAAATCTGAAGAATCATTCTATTTGGGGTTCTTCATCAAAAATTTATCTCTTAGCAGGCTCTATGGTGCAGGTGTATGAACAGGTACATATGTTTGTATTGGAGTTTCCAGTTCTGTTGGCTTCATCTTGGTCTTTGTGCTGAAGTCCTGACTCCTCCTCCTCCTGCTCCTCCTGCTCATTCTCCTTTTCTTTCCTTCTCCCCCTCCTCCTCCTTCTCCTCCTCATCCTTCTCCTCCTCCTTCTTGTCATAGTATAGTGTAACAACATAGTATAGTGTAACAACATATTCCAGTTATAGGCTGCAGGAGCACAGACTGGATAATTTTCTGTGTTTGGTAGTTAAGGAAGTGAATTTGATCTGAATTAAAAAACAATAGAAAATCCCAAAGTCTTTGAAGATGAGGTTTTGTTAGGTAAAGGAATAGCAGTGCAGGGCTCCTGAAAGAGGCTCTTAAAAGGCTGGGTAGAAGCACGGAGAGGCAAGTTGAAAAGGACAGGTCGTTTTTAGAAATGAACCCATGTATTGAATAGTCAAGATCACAATAAGAATAATGGCTCTGGCTATGGGATGGAGTCAGCCTTTAAGCTCTTGGATTTCTTAAGTGGTTTCTTGAAGCTATAGTGTTTGGTTCTCACAGTAGAAAACCTTCTGAGTGGTTTTATTCAGTGATGTGGTTCTTTATAATTTCAACTGTGATTTTTATGATCTTAGTCAGCTTATTTACAGTTTCTAAAGCTGGCCCCTTACCCCACACCAGTCTTTGGCAGTCTGTTGGAGCCTAGGAACCTATCTTGGAGTAATTTTTTAGTGGACATGGTGCATGGCTGGAATCAGTCCTCGCATGCTTGAGGCAAGTAGATTGCCAGGAATTACAAAGTGAGTTCTAGGCCAGCGTGGGTCATAGTGTGAGACCCTGCCACAAATATAAGTACACGAATAAAATGTGTAGGGCAGATTATATAAGATAACTTAAAAATCAGTTCTGTTGAAGTAAGATTTACCCACAACTAGAAATTGGTCTTCCTGTGAGTCAAAGGTGGCGGGAAATGTGTAGGATGATGGAACAGCTAACAGTAGGCTGGTTGCACTTTTGTCTTTCAGGTGCGGGCCAAATTCACGGTTGATGATTACAGTCACTATTTCTTCACACCCTGCATTCTTACTCAGTGGGTTCTTGGCTTGTTCAGATATGATTTAGAAGGAGGTGAGTCATGTGTGTGTGTGTGTGTGTGTGTGTGTGTGTGTGTGTGTGTGTGTAATTACGCTGTTAGTTGTACTCATAATAGAAACATTAAATATCATAACTGACTATAGTATGTAAAATGAGTATTTCATTAAATTTAAATAGCTCTATTATGTTCATTACTATTAAGAGGGTAATACTTTGTTGTATTCCCTTTTCCTACTTTACATCACTATACAAATTTGATCTTAGAAAATATAAACATTTTCTTTCATGGCCAAACCAATATCATTATACAGTTTTGAAATGATAATTTTATTGAACAACTATAGTGTTTAAAACATGACACTTTATTAAAAGAATGAATATTAACTTTTTTTCCCATTTCTTTTATTTACTTGCTGCCAAAATTATGGTATGTAGATCCTCACTGTATATTTATTTCAAAACATTGTGTTAAACAGACCTCTTGAAAATAATTTAAGACTTACTACAGTTAAAGAAACTTTTTGCCTTTCTTAGGATCTTCCAACCATCCATTAGATTATGTGCTAGAAATTGTAGCCTATGAAGCTCGGCGCTTGTTCCGGGACAAAATCGTTGGTGTGAAGGAGCTGCATTTGTTTGATAACATTTTAACTTCCGTGTTCCAAGGAGACTGGGGCTCAGATATCCTAGACAACATGGCAGGTAATAAAAGAGAGCTGATGTCAATGTACAGTTGTTAAAGTTATTTTAAACTTTTCTTTCTGATCTGATGCATGATTTCACATTTTAATAAATATACCTTTGGATGGTTTCAATTTTAATTTCTCCAAAAGGGAAGATGCCCAGCCATTTTTGCTAGAATTCTAGAGTTATAATCCAAACACAATATAGCAAGTAGTTCTTTGAAAAGGGTATTCAAACTTGTTGTGTATTTGTAATACAAAGTTGATTTCCCAATAGAATTTTCATTAATGATGTAGCTAGCTTTGGGGACACACCTTTAACCCTAGTTGTAACGAGTACGGTTTTTCTGCCCGCTGCCGCTGGTCTGGTCCCGCCGCCATGCCGCCAGCCCCAAATAATACACAGAGACTTTGTATTTGGTACAATACTGTTGGCCCGGTTACTTGTTTCTTATCGGCTAGCTCTGCCTTTAATTATGAACCCATTTCTGCTGATCTATGTATTTTCACATGGCCTTCTCTTACCGGGGAGGCGGCTGGCGTCCAGCACTCTCCAGACTCTCCATCTTGACTTCTCCTTCCTACTTCCTATTTCCTCCTTGTCTCCTAGTCCCTCCTATCTTCCTTTCCTATTGGCCAACAGTGCTTTATTATTAACCAGTATGAGAAACATACACAGAATGACATCTCCCATCACCTAGTACTTGAGATGCTGAAGCAGGAGTGTGACAATTTTGAGACCAGCCCTGACTATAGAGCAGGTCCAGTCCACTTAGGACTATGTACTAAAACTCTGTTTTAAAAATTTAAAAACGAAAAAAGAAATTTTAGCATATGATTAAATATGCAGCGTAAAGGTGATTGAGACACTGCTTTCTTGATTATGCTGCTTCTTGTTTAAGAAGAACATTATTGTTTTCCCCTGTAGCTCTGTATAATATCACCAGAATAGGGTATCATGTTTGCTTAGCCCTAGTTTACCCAGTTTTGTGTAAATGGCCAGGTTGCATCCAGAGCTGTGTCTGCTTCATAACCAATTTGCACACTGGACACTGCTAAGGGAGCATGTGTGTAGTGGAGGACACTCCAGTGAGGGGCCTATGATCGGGACTTGGAAATGTTTCCCAATGCAACAGTTACCCAGCTAGACTCATTGCTAACAAATACTCCTGCGGTACTCCTGTGTACTGTACACTTCTAGGTGTGCTGTTTGCCCCTGGGCCATCATTACGCATGTCCAATGAACTATCAAAGTAAGGCTGTTGGGATGGTTGGAAGACTCTAGATATTTGCAGACATTTGGAAGTGGGAAGGCCATTCTAGAGACACCAAGGCAAGGGCAAGTGCTACCTGCCGACAGGCAAGCATGACTTTAATAAGGGCCTCATCGCCTGCCTGAGGCTGTGGGCCCAGGCTCTCCTGAGAGGCTTTGTCCTTGGAGTCGGTCTCAGCCTGGAAACTTCAGTCAGTGGTGTCTCTTCTTGTAAAGGTCCTTTGTGCTTTGGATGGTAGTTTTATTTATTTATTTATTTATTTATTTATTTTTTGGTTTTTCAAGACAGGGTTTTTCTATAGCTTTGGAGCCCATCCTAGAACTCACTCTGTAGACCAGGCTGGTCTCAAACTCACAGAGATCCTCCTGCCTCTGTTTCCCGAGTGTTGAGACTAAAGGCATGTGACACATTCATCTGCCTGGTATCAGTACTTTCTTGGTGTCCAAATCCTTTAGAGTCTGGTGATTTTCATAGTCTAAAAAATTCAATATATTAATTTCAAGAGGCTTATAGTTGAATGCCAGAAATGTGACAGTCCCTGCTTTTCATGGTCATGTGTTGGTGACATGTTTAGATGCCATGTAGACTTGTGTACCCTGCAGTTAAACTTGTAATTACAATGGAGCATGGAGTGTTTTAGTGTAACTGTTCCAAATATCTTTGATAAATATTAGTCTTTAGAATTGTAAAAGAGGTAGCGATAATTCTTGTGTAAGGGAATTACATGAAAGTTTATGTATTAAAATTTTGTAACTATGGTGTTTTGAAAATGAGTGTATAATAAGATGACACGTTTTACCATGGCATCCTCACACATTTATACCATGTACTTTATGTTTATACTCCATCAACCTCACTTGTTCCTCCTTTCCCCGTTTTACTCACCCTCTTCTCCCTCAGTCTCCTCTCTGCTTTTAACTCTCTATGTTGTTTCTGAGTTATTAGTAATAAAACAGCAAAAAGGCGTGAAGTTGGAAGAAAAAATTGGTTGAGGGCACTAAGGGGAGGTGGAGGAAGGTATGGGGATCAATATGAACAAAACACATTAATAATTAGATGAAATTTTCAAATCATAAATATATTTTACAAGTGGCTAAAGAATATAATGAAAGTATTTAACTCTGATAATCTTCAGGCTGATTTTGGTGTTGTAATTTTTGATTTTAGTGTCTTTCCTGGTTTTACTGACATAACAAGTAACTATGTTAATTCGTTTAGTGTAATCTGTCTTTATATTCCTGGACACAATTTTATTTGGACTGAGTAACTAAAAATTATTTAGTAAATAAGGGGGCAGCTGATTTTCTCACCACTAGTAACACATGTCAACAACATGTTTTCTGCAGATAGCTATTATGTTACCTGGGGAGCCCGGCATAGCAGCTCAGGAGCAAAGACAGTTCCAGGGCAGCCGTTACCTCCACATGGGAAACCACTTGGCAAACTGACCTCTGCAGACCTGAAGGATGTCATTAAGAAGGTATGGGAGTCATGCCTGTGGTAAGGTTGGAAAGATGTGAAATGAAGGATCACCGTGTAGACAGAGCCTGTCCTGCTCTTTGGAGTTCAGTTCATTCTGGCAGACATTACTAGACATTCAGATGCACATAAAATTACTCATGTCCCTTTTTAAAGACGGCATCAGTGTTGGGATAGCAATGACAATAGTGATTGAGAAGCAGACCTGGAATGCTGAGTGTCACAACTCAGAATCGGGGTCACCTGGTGAAAGAGAAAAGAGGCGGGCTCCCGGGTGGCCCCGCCCGAGTCAGGGCGCCTGGTGAAGGCTAGAGCCTCTGAGTCTCCATCTTCTGTGCAGTTTCTTCTTCCTGGCCTCTCCTGCGCTTCCCTCCCCTTCCCTGCTCTGCCCTTTGCTTTACCGCCCCACTCCCCCACTCCCACCCTGGCCTCTGCTTGCTTTCCAGTGTAAGGAAGGAAACTGCGCTTGGCATGCGCATTATCTTTATTGTGCCAGAGCCCTCAGAGCTAGAGCTGGAGTGAGGCCGTGGATGCGGAGTTAGGATGTGAGGGCAGCCCTTCATGGGTGCTGTAGTGCTGTCCAAAGCTAGTTGAATTTTGTGCACCCTTGAACGTGTGTCATGAGTTTTTCATATACCTGCAAGGTTGGGTTATTACACAGTAAAATTTTCGATGTGACATAAAATATAGTCACTTTACCCTTTTCTTGGAAGTCTCAAAAATATAATATTTTACTCTAAATAAGTAATATTTTAAAAAAAGGTATATTTATGTGTGTGTGTGTGTGTGTATGCATGTGTACTGTATGAGAGAGAGTATGTGCACAATATGCGTGCCATGCAGGACTTGTGAAGGCCAGAGGAATGATCCAGATCCCCTGGTACTGGAGTTCCAGGCCATGAGGATGCTGGTAACAAAACCAAAATATAGCAGGACTTCTGAGCCATCTTTCCGGACCCAGAAAATTAACATTTTGTTGTATAACTAGAACTTACATTAATTTTGAAATCTGTGTTTGTTTTTCAAAGGGTCTTATTCACTATGGACGAGATAACCAGAATTTAGATATTTTACTTTTCCAAGAAGTTCTGGAATATATGTCCAGGATAGACAGAGTGCTAAGTTTCCCTGGAGGCTCGCTTCTGTTGGCAGGACGAAGTGGCGTGGGGCGGCGGACTGTCACGTCTATCGTCAGTCACATGCATGGAGCAGTGCTCTTCTCCCCAAAGATTTCCAGAGGCTACGAGCCAAAGCAGTTCAGAAATGACCTCAAACATGTGAGTCGTGGGCATTGTCTTCCCTTAGGTAGTAACGCTTTTAAGACTCACACATGTAACACAGACTTCCTTTTAATTTTAATTTTCACTACATCTTCATTTGTCCATGGGAGATTCCTGTTAGGATATCCAGGTTGTGGGCATCTGAGGTTATGGGATGTCAAGGTGGGTGATAAACAGCTCTATATAATTGTATAGGGAGAATGTACTTATGGAAATGATCTAGTTTTTGCTTTAGTGACTTTTAAAATAAATGTTCCTTCAAGTAATAATTATTGACAACGTTACTTTCCAAATAATACAGGTAGAATAAGATTTCCTTTCTGTTTCTCAGTTCTAAGTAAGCAAGCTAGGTGTGGACACTTGGGAGGAAAGGCCTCAGGATCCTATCAAGTTCAAAGACATTATGTCTCAGAAACTGTGCCAGCAGTAACACCAAGCCAGCATCAACCAAACACTTGTAAATAGACAAGTGAATTATAGTCACTTCCTTGTGTTGGGCCTCTGCTGAATTATAGTCACTTCCTTGTGTTGGGCCTCTGCTGAATTATAGTCACTTCCTTGTGTCGGGCCTCTGCCCTGGGACTTGTGTGTCATGGCCAGTCTCACATGCACGCTGTTTCACTCCTCAAGTCTGTTCAAGGGTGTGTGTCATGCCAGTCAAGGGTCCTGACCTTCACTGCTGCAGAAGTCACTGATAGGACTGGTCTTCCCGTCGTTTTGCAGGTGCTGCATCTTGCGGGGATCGAGGCACAGCAGGTTGTCTTACTTCTTGAGGATTACCAGTTTGTGCATCCTACCTTTTTGGAGATGATCAATAGCCTTTTGTCTTCAGGCAAGCAAATGGTTTTTATGAAGCAGACACAAGCACTATTGTAAAATTATCCAATTAAAGCTACTTTATAAAGCTTACCTGTTCTACAAGGAACCTTGGACATGGTTCTTGCTAAGATCCTAAGAGCTGATGCATGGCTATGACTGAAGAATTGAGATCTCAAGCTTTATAAAACCAAGGGTTATGTACAAGTTATTGCTAATTCTTCTGGTAATGATTGAATAGAAAAATGTAATGTAGATATTGGAAAGCATTTCGTATGTAAAATTTGGTTTGAATCGGTATATGCTAATCAAAATAGAAAAGAAATATAATATTATCCCACAGGCGAGGTCCCTGGACTCTACACTCTGGAAGAGCTGGAACCTTTGCTCTCCCCTCTCAAAGATCAAGCGTCCCAGGATGGTTTCTTTGGACCAGTCTTCAACTACTTTACATACAGTAAGAGGCGGAGAGCTCATTACTACTAAGCTTACATTCTGCTTGGAGTGAAATAAATAGGATTTAATATGGTGTCCTGCACAGCTTGGCATCTTAACCTGATTAAGGGTGGGGAGGAAATGAAGAAAATTCGTAAACTTAATAAATGACAAATAGCTAGCTGTACAGAGAAATTGGGGCAGGTGTAACATGCTTGCTCTAGCAGAGTGGTACCTACGATACAGTGCCTCAGAACCTCGTTGCCATTGGTATGACACCAGATACTGGCTCTTAGGCAATCTGCCAGGGGCCACTTCCTCGTGGAAGCAAGTAGTTTTTTTTAACCAGTGTAAACATCTTGTCTTAATATTACTTTCTCTTTCCCATAAGCAACTCCTACTGTTTCATTTATGAAAAATGTTCAACACGAAACCAGTCCCTGTATAAATTCTTAACATTTTCCATGATTCTGGTCATTTCTTAGGAATTCAGCAAAACTTGCATATTGTCTTGATTATGGACTCCGCAAATATGAACTTCATAATAAACTGTGAGAGTAATCCTGCTTTGAACAAGAAATGCCAGGTGCTGTGGATGGAAGGCTGGTCAGACAGCAGTATGAAGAAGGTAAGTCTTTTATTTGGTGTGGTTTGGTTTTTTTGAGACAGGGTTTCTCTGTAGCTTTGGAGCCTGTCATTGGAACAAGCTCTGTAGACCAGGCTGGCCTCGAACTAAAGAGATCTTCCTGCCTCTGCCTCCCGAGCGCTGGGACTAAAGGCATGTACCACCGCTGCCTGGCTGAAGAAGGTGTGTTCTGACATTGAAGCATACTGATGGGAAAGCTAAGCTTGTTCTACTTGATGTCACTTTCAGTTGTTGGTTTGAGCTAACTGAGACCCTGGGCATTTCTACTATGTCTGGAAGCCTCTCTGTTTCCTTTCTATTCTTAGGATAGTTTAGTTGAATGTAGAATTTTAGATGGAAAAGTTTGGTTGAGTATAGAAACTTAAATGGAATAAAGAGATAGTTATCTTTTTAAAAAATTCTATGCCTTGGATTTATTAGCCCAACAGGCACTAGCCTACAATTAAAACAAAAACAAAACTTCATTCTCAGCACTTGAGTGTAGAGATAGTTGGATCTCTGCGAGTTTGAGGCAAGGCTGGTCTACACAGCGAGTTCCAGGAGAAACCCTGTATCTAAAAACCAAAAGAAAATAAAAAGCGCATTGAGGGGCTGGCTAGAGACCTCCTGGGTGGACTGGGGACTTAGGGGCATGGGAACTGGGCGATGGGGTGGGGGTAGGTGAAGGGGAGAGTGCTCAGAGGGATGACTGGAAAAGGGGGGCTTTATGCATTCAGGGAGAAGCCTGATGTCGGGGACTCCCACTGAGTCTACAAGGAGGGCCCCAGCTAAGACTGGCAGCAGTAGTGGATGCATAGCCTGAACCTGTGTTTCCTGTTGTCATTGGAGAGCCTTCATCCAGTGACCCACAGCCAGACATTGGATAGAGCTCAGGGAGTCCTGCCGAGCACAGGGAGGAGGGATTGTGGGAGCCTAGGGGGTCAGGGACATTTCAGGAAAACACGCAGAAATGGCTAGCCTGGCTCATGGAAACTCAGAGTCTGCACCAACAACCAGGGAGCCTGCATGGGACTGACCTGCGTCCTCTGCATATATGTGTCCATTTGTAGCTTGATAGGCTCTTGGGAGCCTATTCCCCATGCTGGATTGCCTTGCCCAGCCTGAATACAGGGGATGTGCTTGGTCTTAAAAGCAGCTGGGTAAGCCATGCTTTGCTACTGCCCACTACAATCCATTTACTTTACTTTATCTGAATGAAGAATAACCTTAGACATTGTGCTTTGAATAATATTCCTACTCCCAGTTGCTTATTTATTTTTGTATAGTAGAAATATGTATCATATCTGGTACATTTCAGAGTAGTGTGATGTCATATCGCCAACAAAGCTTTAAGCAAATAGAGGGCAGGCTATTTGTTTTAACCTGCGTGGATAGAAAGGGAGCAGCTGGAAAGTTTTGGATGTGCTTCTCTGTTTCCTCCCTGAATTCAGAAGTGAAGCTGTTACTTGAGATGCAGGGTGAGAAGACCTTTGGCAGGCCTGAGGAGATACACAGACATAGTTTGTGAGTGTGAAAGGAGGGAGAGCTCGGGTCTCTTTGCTTGCGGCCAGCCGGTACAGTTGTGTGTTTTCTCTTAAGCCACTTGTAGCAAATATTGTGGTTTTGCTACTGGAGTGTGGGGAAACCAGTGTGAGGAGGGAGTTGAGGACTCTTGTACAAATGTAATTATGTTTCACCCAGGGATCTCAGCTGTAGGAGGAAAGTTTGTAAAAGAACAGTGACAATGCAAAGGTGCTTGAGTCCCTGGAGACTGGATTGGAGCAGGGGCCGGGAGGATGCTGGCTGGGCCGGGAGGATGCTGGTGGTGGGTGGGAGTCAGCCTGGAAGGCAAGTGTCTTGGTAGGATGGAGAGAGACCCAAAGGTAAAGGCTTACCATGGAAGCATGTGGACTGCTGTGGGGACCAAGTTTGGATCTCCCGGGAGCCAAGTACAATGTCGGGCGGCAGAGCAGAGGCAGGTGGGTCCTCAGGCAGGCAGCTAGCCTGACTGGTGAGCCCCAGCACAGGGAGAAACCCCGCCTCCCTCCATAGAGGTGGGACGCCTTCCTACCTTCCTGAGAGTACCACTTGGGCTTGTCCTCTGGTCTCTACACACACGTCCAGACGCTTGCACATGCTTCCCCACAAGTGCTCGCCCAAGTGCACTGTACCCCACAGATATTTACAGAAAGCCTCTAGAGGCTCCGTGCCTTGCCATAAATCAGTGAAAGAAGTTCAGCATTGGTCACTGGGTATGTATTTTGAGTTATACTTCATTCAGTGGTAAAGAAATGTTCTGCATTTTAGATACCAGAAATGTTATTCAGTGAAACAGACGAAGAGAAATATGACAAAAAAAGAAAAGAAGAAAAGAAAAAGAATTCAGGTAGTATTTTGGTATAATTTATTTACTTATTTCTGTATTTATGAGATATTATTTGTTCTCATGTTAGAGATTCACGGATGATGATTATGAATTTAAATAATGTGATCTAGAGCACATCTTTCTGTACAACCAGCTCCCAAATAACGACATGGAGACTTATTGTTAATTAGCTTTAGCATAGGCTTGCCCTGTATTTGACATAAAGTAGCCCATTAGTTTTAGTCTTCTGTCGTGTGGATCATTACCTCAACTCTACGTACTGTACTTGTTACTTCCTCTACGTATGGCTGCTGACCCCGCCTTTCTTAAGTCCTCTCTGTCCCCAAAAGCCTCACCTAATTTCTTCCTGTCCAGCTGTTGTTTATTCCGCTCTTTATTAAACCAGTCACAGAGACACATCTTTATCCAGTATAAAGGAATATTCCACAACAGTGAACTGTCAACAGTCAGGTTTCTTGTGCATATTAAAATTTGAAACTCTTCATTTTTAAATTAAATTTATGTCATATAGGAGCCCAAAGAGTATATATATGTTAGAAATTCAAAAATTACTTTTCCTAGGGTCTGGGGAGATGTCTCAGTACCCTGCTTTCGTGCACGCATGAGGCCCTGAGTTTCATTGAGGACTCACATAAGTGCTGGTGTGGCCCTTGCTGGTAGCCCCCTGCTAGGAAGGCAGAGGCAGGAGGATCCCTGCACTCCATACTCAGGCAGCCTGCCTTAATGGCCGAGCTCTTGAGGTTATCTTCATTTAAGTTCAGTCACGTTTTGTGATATTGTGAGTACAGATGGTATAGTTTCTCAGTTGTAATATTATTCCACATTAGCATTGATAAGCAATTTTATATCATAGTCGTGTTTGTTTTTTAACACAGACATTTAGCCATGAGATGTTTTATTAAGCGTGTTTTATGCTAGATGCAGGGCTGTTTACTGAAGGAGTTAAGCGTGTTTTATGCTAGATGCAGGGCTGTTTACTGAAGGAGTAAGTACCCTAGTGAAAACTGCTGTGCATAGACATTAAATTCTGGCATAGCAAGAAAAGCGGTGGTAGCAGCTGATCTAAAGTGTGCTGAAAGCGCTGTGTTGCCATAGCAAGCATTCTAGGAAGCAGACGTGTTCGAAACAGCTGCTCTGGAAAAGGCATCCTGCTCAGAGTGTGTGATCCGAAGATAGCATGGACTAGCAGCACAGGCATTTCTATGGAACTGGGGAGAAGTGGCAGAAAGGTCTAGAACAGAGGTCGGATCAGTTTCAGTGAAGAGCAAAGGGTGGGCAGGATCAGTAATTAACAGTGTAGCATATCGTTCTGAGCTACTGAGTGTGATGTGGAGCTTTTGGGAGATTTTGGTAGCAATGTCATTAGGATTTCCTTTTACACTAGGATCTCTAGGTCTGTCTTCCCACCTCCACCCCACCCCACCCCACCCCACTTTTTCTCCAGTTGTTGTGAAGTAGTTACTTAGGGGAAACGGCAGGTAACTAGACAGACCACTTCAGAAGTGTACTTTATGATGTGAGGCAGACGAGGCCTGAACCAAGGAAGAGGTAAGGTAGGTAGAAAAGGATGGACTTGGAGGGTCCTGGGAAATAGTTGCCATGAGGCTTGAATGTGTGATAGTTGTCACATCCAGGAAAGGGCGAGCCAGGGGTGTCTCACTGGCTTCTTGCTTAAGGAGTAGTTAGAAGTTGGCTTCATTCACTACAGGGGAATGTAAATGGTCGGTGAGAGGGAGTATGTGTTTGAGGTTGAATTCCATTTAAACTTACTCTCAACTCTCTGATTTTTGAAGTATTCTCTCCTTTATCAAATGAGTAGATTTTATTTGGTTTAGAATCCCTTTTCTATTTCAGGTAGCTCTTACTATGTTGACTTTTTGTTTGCATACATAATATAGTTCTAATTAATTTATAATGTTATAACAACCGGTAGATTGATTTTACAGCAATAGCACAGCATGGGGGAAATAACTGACAGTGGAAAAGATAGAAACGACTATAACCATAGGGTTCAGACCCTTAAGGAGCATAGGAGCTATGGCTGCTTTGTGCTTTTAGGCAAGGTTTTATGTTTATAACTATATGGAGTGGTGTATCTGAGATACAAGTAGGATTATTTGCTATAATTTTTAGCACATCATACTTACAAATAACTTTCACTTTCTGTCTTTCTCTAGTTGATCCTGACTTTTTAAAATCATTCTTATTAATCCACGAGTCTTGTAAAGCCTATGGGGCCACCCCGAGCAGGTACATGACCTTTCTGCATGTGTACTCTGCCATCAGCAGCAGCAAGAAAACGGAATTGCTGAAGAGACAAAGTCATTTACAGGTATAGTATTGGTCATCTTGAAGATGTCAGCTTTAGTTTTGAATTATTATGTTGGGTCGCTGCTTATAGGAAATGACTATGTAGACCACAATGCTCTGCTGCATGTGACAGCTATTTAGTATGAGTAAATAATAAACCCTCCAGAAACAATTATACTAGATTCATAGTAAGGTTTTCTTCACTAATAGTTATTTCGGTTTTAAGGGATAACATTTAATATTTTTGACAGATGTAGTGCTGCCGTTGAGGGTCTTTTTTACACGAAAGCATTTTAGAACTGAGAAATCATTATTTAGCTGGGCATGATCCGAGCTTGTTATCGAAGGACTTGTAAGACTGAAGCAGGAGGATTGGGCTAGCCTGGGCTAATTAATAAATCTTTGTCTTAGGAGACCAGAAAAAAGAAAGAAAACAAAGGAAATATAAACAGTGCTTTTGTTAATATTATTGGGGAGGTTACTGTTTGATATTTTGAAACTGAAATTGTGTTTTAAAAGCAAACTGATATTTTTGGTTAAAATTATATTTTATAAAATAATGTTTTACTTATGCCACTTCTGTAGTGAGACTTTCTCTGTCCCACCAGCCAGCTCCCAGATAGACACACAGCAACTTCTTACTAGTTTTGAAAGCTCAGCTGATAGCTTAGCCTTGTTTTTAACTAGCTTTTATAATTTCAATTAACCCATTTCTTTTCTTTCTTTTTTTCCTTTTCTATTCCTTTCTTTCTTTCTTTCTTTCTTTCTTTCTTTCTTTCTTTCTTTCTTTCTTTCTTTCTTCCCTTTCCTTTTAGGTTTTTTGAGATAGGATTTCTTTGTGGCTTTTGGAAGCTGTCCTGGAACTAGCTCTTGTAGACCAGGCTGGCCTCAAACTCACAGAGATCCGCTTGCCTCTGCCTCCCGAGTGCTGGGATTAAGGGCTTGTGCCACTACCCCCCGGCAAATTAACCCATTTCTATTAATTTACATACTGCCACATGGCTCGTGGCTCATTACCTGATCTCCTGCATAACCTGCTTCCTTTGCCTCTCCTGGCAACACTGCCCTTCTTCCCAGTGTCCTCTCTGCTCCAAAAATCCTACCTAGCTATGGGCCATTCAGCTTTTTATTAAATCAGTCTGAGTGACATTTCTTCACACAGTGTAAAGGAACATTCCACGACATTTCTCCCTTTTTGTCTAAATAAAGAGGAAAGGTTTTAATTGTAACATAATAAAACTATAAGTAATAAGAACAATTACCAGGTCAGAATTATATTTGCAGTATGCAGTCCATTTGTATTTGGCATATTTGGAGAAAATGCCCCATTATTTATCTTATCTTGGTGAGTCCAAAGCTCTGTATTTAATTTGCCTTCTATAGTAAAACTATAACTATGACCATATGATAGAGTCTTCAACTCTATCAAAAACCCCGACATATATAATATTACCTGAGTAATCAGGAAGTGCCGCGCAAGCCACTTCCAAAGCAACAGAGGCATCTGGCTGCCTGGACAAGGTGCCTTCGTAGTGTTGGGGCATCCATCTTTGTTCTGCTTTTCTAGAATTTCTGACAGACTTTTCTGTGAAGCAGGAACTTTTGAAGGGCTGTCCTACCCTGTCTTGGCAACATTTGGAAATTACTTTCTTTTGTGTCTTGCTTATCCAGTTTGGACAGCATATGTTTGTTAGCAGCCAAGGCACAGGCTAGCTTTTGACACATAAAAGGTAAACTGCATTTGCCTATCATCCTTTTATGAAGTAGATAAGTGCTACCAGGAGCAGACATGTCTCACTGTTATGAAAAGCCCCATGTTATTAAAATGCCACATTCTGTAGGTCTCTGAAGTGTTTGAAGACTATTTAAAATATGTCTTTGATTGGCCTTGAAAATACACCTAACATGATTGTTATAGATGACTAACTACCAACTTGTATTTATTGTATTATCCTAAATAGCTTTCAAGGACTAGAACTTTTCATTTACAAATAAGCTTCATATGTACAATACCTTAAACAAGAAACAGAAACATATAATACGGTATAACAAAAATAAATTTGTACCAATATACCAAAATCCATGCCAATGTAAAATATTTGAGACTAGTAGTTGTTTAAAAGCAGACTTAACAATCCACTCTTTTATGTCATCATTTCTGTATTGCATCACTATTTTCCCTTCAGAAAGAGATTCCTGAGTCTACCTCCTTTGTTAATTTTTCTCCCTGACCATGACCAGTGGCAATTTGTAACCAAACTCCCTAATTTATGACAGACATCCATCGCATATCAAACGACCAAAACACACCCACCCCACCCCTTCAGAATATGGGTATTGTTTTTCTAGACTGCTTCCTGTTGTCTGGGGTTGCTGGAATTTTTGGGCTGGAGCATCTTAGCTATCAGCCTTGCAGCTGTTCTGGATGCAGAACTCTGGGGAAACTGAAACAGGTGTTCTGAGAGGCTGGGTCACCTGGGCCGCCCGTTGTCATTGGTGTCTGGTCCCCATGATCTAAACACACATAAACTTCAAAGGTAGCACACATACCTGCTACAAGTATAGACTGTGCATTGTACACAAGTCAGGCAAAGATGATTTTTGTTTTCTGTTTCTGCAAGTAAAATATATGCCACCTGTCTTGTAGTGTTTTAGGTTTATTTCTTTCTGTCTGTGGCCAGTATTTTCAGGGTGTTTTTTCCTAATCATATCTGATCTCTTACCAGTCTTGATGAAATCACAGCCTTTCGATATTTGTGGAAACAAAAGCATATCCTCTTTCCCAATGTAACATTTTTGGTTTCCATTTTGGAGTTAAGACATTTTAAAAATATGTATGTTGGTTTAATTTAGTAATTTTTATAATCCAGTGCCTCTCAGCAGCTATTGTTTGCTCATCAGCAATCAAAACAAAAGTCAGTACAACATCATACAGGACCCAGACTCCCTGTGTGTCTCCCATCTCTTACATGGCTTGTTCTTTTTTATTATTACTGTACTCTTTCTTTAAAGACTTTATTTTTAAGCTGTTTATTTATTTATTTGGCGCTATATCCTTTTTTCCCCCCTTAAGCCTCTGCACTTTGTTAAACACACTGTAACCTCGTTAGATGTTTTTCTGTTTCAACCTACTTTATTGCTTATCTGTAACCTCTTCTGTGAACATGAACAAAATCTTCAACCACAGCATAGCTTAGCTCATTACACACTGGTGGCTCAAGCCCACATGCAGTGGCTGGGAGACGAGTCTCTGTACATCAGCCTGCATGAGAAACTTTTTTTTTTTTTTTTTTTTTTTTTTTTTTTGTGTGTGTGTGTGTTTTAAACCCTTTTTAAATCTTTCTCAGGTCTTACATGGAAATATGTGCTCCTACAATGGATACCACTTGTAGTGTGTCTTTCTCTGTCCCGCCAGCCAGCTCCCAAAAACTCACAGAGACTTTATTAATTCTGAAAGCTCAGATGATTGCTTAGGCTTGTTTCAACTAGCCCTTAGAACTTACATTGATTTCTATTAATTTGCGTCCTGCCACGTGGCTCATGGCTTGTTACCTCATCTCCTACATGAGCTGCTTTCGCTGCTTCTCCTGGTGACCCCTCCCTTCTTCCCAGCTTCTTCTCTGCTCTGATCATCCTGCCCAGCTATTTGGCCATTTAGCTTTTTATTAAACCAATCTGGGTGACATATCTTCACGCGGTATAAAGGAGTATTCCACAGCAACTTTACATTCTGAACAGTTTTCTTTGTTATTATTCTAAATATGGAGATTGAACTTAAATGTGGTTTGAAAGTGCCAGCCTGTGGGGTAGAACATTTGCAGATCATAGACAGAACAGGTTGCTGGGTTCAGTCCAGAGCACTGTGTACACTCCCCACCCCCCCACACACAGCAGAATGCTGGCCCCTGGGGTAGAGCATTTGCCAATCATACTTCATAACTGTAATTTTGCTACTGTTATGAATAGTAATGTAAATTTCAAAACTACCAATGTAAAGTGTTTTTTTCATTAAATCTCTGTCAAGGATTTTATTGCACCTTAATGGATATGACACTTAATAAAACATTCTAATTAGCAGTAAGAAAAAATGGCCCCCTTTGTTTGATTGTTTCTTGAAGGACTTTCCAGATGTATATAGAATTCATATATATATATATATATATATATGTATATATCATCTCCAATCAATGTTGTATTGATTTAGGCTGGTGTGTCTAAACTAAATGAAGCCAAAGCTCTCGTGGACGAGCTGAACAGAAAGGCTGGCGAGCAGAGCATATTGCTTCGAATAAAGCAGGATGAAGCTGATGCTGCCCTTCAGGAGATCACCGTGTCCATGCAGGTGATGCTTGGGGAGGGTCAGGTGCCAGTAGACGACTAAGTGGAGGACATCTGTAGCTGCTTGTCAATCAATGTGAAAAATGAGATTTTTAACTCAGACTAAAAGGGACTGTTCATCCATTCTGGCTCACATTGAGCTTCAGAGGACATGAATGCCATTTTCCGTACTGTTCATACTGATGGTGCCAAGCCTTCAGGCGCCTCGTGCTCACATATATTGGTCATTCCTATGTTACATCAGTGTAGACCGGTGTGCAACTGATGTTGTCTACAGTCTCCTTTAGCTGATGCTCTCCTTCAGACTTTGACATTTCCTCTGTTTAATACTTTCAGGATTCATAAAATACCTTTTAAAATCATATTTAGACTTTGATGATATATTTCCTAAGCATCACCTTTCTTCTGTTGAGTTTATTCCAAGGAACCTTTGAATTCTTCCTTCGCCTGGGTGTCATGTGTGCTTTGCTGGGTCCATTGTATTGCTTTACCTCCAGCCTCAGAGGGCTGTGAAGCTGTCCATCTCCTTTGAATTCTGCAGCTGAATCTGTCCTTTGAGCTTAACCGTCTAGTTACCTATGAAATATGCCCTTTCATCCTGGTTTTGCAGTTACAGAATAAGGCAGGTTTGAATGAACTCAATGATTTTCCTATTCCATGTTTCTGTTTTGTTGATGGTTGTAAAATAGAGCTAATTTTTGAAGACAACTTATAAATCATACTAGATCTCTGTGCTATCATTCTGTTTTATCTATTTCTCACATGTACTTTCTAATTGTCCTGCTTGTTTTATTTGTTTTTGTCAGCTTGACACAAGCAGAGTTATCTGGAAAGAGGACCCTCAGTTGAGAAAATGCCTTCATCATACTACTGACCAAAAATTAATTTAAAAACTTAGGAAACATTATTTTTAAAAAGATTAATGTTTTTGCTGTCATGCTTTTGAACACTGAGTGCATTATAAGTGATTGTAATGTTGATTAACTATTCCCCAGGATGCTAGTGAGCAGAAGACGGAACTTGAAAGACTAAAACAGAAAATAGCAGAAGAAGTTGTTAAAATTGAAGAAAGAAAAAGTAAAATAGATGATGAATTAAAAGAAGTACAAGTAAGTTAAAAAAATACTAACTAAATGTGAATATTCCTTCCACACGTTTCCTACCATTGTATTTGAGCTTCAGTGTTATTGTGGCTCAGTTTATTTCTTAGCACTGTTCCTGGTGTGGTCTGTGTTTATGTATTAGATGTGGAAATAGAAGCAAGCAGGAGAACCTGCCAGGGGTGAATCAAGACTGCCTGTTGGTTAAATCTGTTTCTCCAGACTTGGCTAAGTGACCAGACTTTTCCTACAGTACAGATCCCCCGGGAAAATGGAAAAAGTATCTCAAAATAAATTAGATTTGCTGAATTAGGATGGTGCAATCATTGAAGCAAGATGTTTTACCTAATTTCTATGTTGTTTTCTTTTGTGTGTCAAAAAAAAGAAGGCGGTTAATAACTATTGTCATTACACCAAAATGCCAATATCTATTACATGATGTGTAAAATGTTACTGATTTTCAGAAGCAAGCACACACATTGACATTTCCTGATGTGTTTGTCTCTCAGCCTCTAGTCAATGAAGCCAAGCTAGCAGTTGGAAACATTAGGCCAGAATCTCTTTCAGAAATTCGCTCACTACGCATGCCACCAGATGTAATTCGAGATATTCTTGAAGGAGTTTTGAGGTTAATGGGAATCTTTGATACATCATGGGTAAGCATGAAAAGGTAAGTTTTTAAAATTTGTACAAAATGTTTTTTTTTTTTTTTCACCAATGAACTTTACCTGCCTGCAGGCATATATTTTTGGGTCCCAATGATAGAGGTATTTTCATGGCAGGGACGAGTAGATGAGCTCACATCACTAGAGCCAGTAAGCAGACAAAGCATTTGCATAGGTGATGTGTCCTTTCTTTCTGATGCTCCTCCTCCAGGATTGTGCTGCATAGCAACCCTCTGTGGAGGTTTCAGGGCCATGCTTTCTTCTCCCAGTCGCTTCTCATCCTCTCAAACGGATATTCAAGATTAACCATCTCAACCTTCAACACCTTTCGTCAGCTTGGCACCCAAACACATCTCAGACCAGAGCATTCTACCGTCCAGGTCCCTGAAAGGCATTCCATTGCAAAGTACATTCTGTCCATCTACACGAAATCATAGACTTTGTGGTTCTAGCATTGCTCAGAACTCCAGAGTTTCTCCTGAGGTTCTAAAGCAACCTATTAGCCCCGATAGAATTATAACTTTGTATACTTTGAACAAATAGCAAGGCAATGTAAGCATTTTACACAAAAAGAATCGGGACCAAAGCAAGTCTCTGGCAAATGTCGAATTCCCCATCTCCATTCACAGCATCTGGGATGTGGTTTTGCCGTATAAGTTATAAAGAAAGGGTTTGGACAGCCTTGTGCCTACATGGCTACTTTCTTGGGATGACTTTTTGTCTGCATTTTTCCATGTTTCTGCTACCTCTAACTTCCTTAGTTCTCCGCTTTATCGTTAGCTTCACTCATTACCTTCTCAGGACCTGTTGTTACAAATTCCATGGCTTCCAGCGCTTTGCTTTGAAATCCAGTTACCTCACAATTCTTGCATGCTAGATGCCTTCAAACCCTGAGATCACACGGACAATGCCAGCTTTCCACGAGCTTAAGCATTAGCTGGGCCTCCTCAGATGTTGTCTGCTGCTGCCTCTGAATCCCTCAGGGACTGATCTCAGGAGAGCACTTGTCATGGGGAGCTGTGTGAGAGCAGGGTACCACAGACCTCTCTGCCCATAGCAGAGTCTGAGATGGGATCAAGCTTTACAGCCTTTGGTCTGCTGATGCTTGAGATCATAACACACTTTATATGCCTTGTGCAAGGGCAATGTGCTGTGTGAGAGTAGGGTACCACAGAGCTCTCTGCCCATAGCAGAGTCTGAGATGGGATCAAGCTTTACAGCCTTTGGTCTGCTGATGCTTGAGATCATAACAAACTTTATATGCCTTGTCCAAGGGCAATGTGCTGTTTTGTTTGTTGTTTTCTAATAGCCCCAATCCCTTTTTGGCTGACTGCTGATTATTCATTTATTGCCTTATTATATCATTATTGTTATTTATTTATTGGCTCCAGCCTTATTCTATTTTTTGAGACACTGCAGGATTTCAGACTCTTTCTGCTCTGGTTTTTGCTTACACTGTTTTGATCACAAAGCAGTCGGTGATAATCTGAATTCTGGGACACCTTCAAATTGTATCTGCCACATTGACTAAACTGTGGCCTTTAAATGTAGGCATACTCAGCACCTCCAGTAGGGAGGAAGATGTACACAAGCTCCGTTAGTGCTGTTGGCAGTCTCGGGAGCCGTCTTCTGAGCTCCCCCCGCCTCGCCAGACTTCTAGCCACATCAGTGACCTCATCTAGATTTCTCCCACAGAACCCTTCGAGAGGGTCTACACTTTATTATTAGGAGTGTTCCCAGCCAGAATTCCACTCACCTTCAATTCCCATGCTCAATTTTCCATTTTTGACAACAATAATGAATATGTGTAATGAATGTTCTCATTCCATTTTTTATATAAATTCAGTCTGAACAAGTTAAGTAACGTGTCTCTAATCACTGCTATAAAAATTTTTAATTCTGTCTTTCTGGCTCCATATTTCATGGCCTCAGAGCTACAGATCCCTGTTGGAGTTTTTTTGTTTTTTTCTTTTTCCTATCTAAAACTGAGGCTTGGTTGGATCTGGGTCTTGATTCCCTGAGTCAGGACAACCCTGTCCCCAGACTTCATCTCTTAAGAAAGAGGTGTGTCATTCTGCCAGGGCTTCATGGTCACATCACTTTTCCAGGTCTCACGCCTTTCATCATGTGTCCCAATATTTATTAGTGAGTGGTTTCATATTCTTATTTTGGAAGAGCGTAGTGTTGACATGCCCATCCCTTGCTCAACACTACCATGTTAGGTTTTGTCTTAGTTACTCTCGAGTAGCTGGGATAAAATACTCTGTCAAAAGCCACTTAAGAGAGAGGGCTTTTGTAATACCAGGATACTACGTACCATGCTGAGGTGCTTGTCACAGCTGATTCCATTAGCTGCAGTGTCAGGAAGCAGAGGGAGAAAATGCTGGAGATCAGCCTGCTTTCTCCTGGATCCTAGCCTATGTGGTTCTTCGCACTCAGATTACCTCATCTGGGTAATCCCTCCTAGGGATGCTAGAGCTAGTGTAATCCAGAGAACCCTGACAAAGCAAACACTTATCCCTTGGGTGACTCTAGACCCTGTCAGGTCATAGTCAGTATTAACCTTACATCAGCTAAATCTCTAAGGCATATTTTCCTCCATGTTTCCTTAGGAAGTTGGTATTCTCACTGAGATAGCATCCCGCCATGAGGATGTCCCACTGTAAAGACAGCCCACTGTGATAGCATCCCATAGTAAGGGTAGCTCACCGTGAAGGTGTCCGGGTATTAGCATCTAACAGTGAGGGCAGCCCTTAGTGAGAGCAGCCAACTGTGAGGGCATGTTTCGCAGCGGCAATTGAACTTGGTCATACAAAGTAGACAAGTTCTCTCCCAAGTGCCATCCATTTTCTTCATCTACAGAGCTAACCTAAGTGCCCGCTAACCCTGAATTATCCCCAGTACTGTTTGTTGTGTCTTTTCCATCATAAGACTGTCTCTAGGAGCTCACTTATATCCGCCTAGTTAGGGCTCTGCCCTTGGCCTTCCTGGAATGGGGCTTAGCTTCCTGAACAGCAGGTGCTATCCCGTCCCTAGACAGAGTAAATGCTTCTGCTGCACTCATATTGCCGCTGACTCTTCTGCAATTCCCACGGTTACTGTTGTCCTCTGCCACCTGTCCGGGGTTGGCCTACTTGCTTTGGTTGGCATTATGGCTGCCTATAAGGATTTTCATGGAGCATTCTTAATATTTCCTTTATTCTCTAACTAACTACTCTCTAAATATATAGTACACAGGTTACCCTGGAGTGTCAAGGTATGTGGGATCATCTCAGAATCTAAATATCTTCTCTCTGCTAGTGACTATTCAAAGTGATAACCGAGGAAGAGAGGAATGCCTGAGAATCTTGCTATCACATTTAATAATTTATTTAGCCCTTACATAGAAGAGCATCCTGATTTCACTAGAGTTACTGATGAAGACAATGTTCACTGTCCCGAGAGTCTTGAACTCTGTCGATGGCTTAGAGAGAAGGGGAGAGGAGAGAAAACGAAGGATGGTGAAGAGAGAGGAGAGAGGAGTTAGAATACACAGATAGGAGCTAGAAAGGGCTAAGAATCAATAAGGCATTAACTCAAGGAATTAACTCAGAGAAGCTACATCGCTCTGAGTTTTCTCCAGAACATTGATTGCTGTTGGGGTTTGTGCTGTTGAGGTCCACACTAATGCTAAGGAGTCATATTTACTTCTGGAGATATAGGCTAGGGTAGGAGCACTTTAGGAAGTCCCTGGGGGACTCCAGAGCATGGGCGTGTAAGTGGTTCACACACAGGGAGAGTGGACTGCTGGATGGTGTGATTCTCACACTCCATGTCCTGCTCCCGACTGTTCACGGGACAGTGCACAGACTGCTTCACACTCTCAAAGCTTGGGTTTCTTGTTAATTAAGACAGGATGGTTTGTTGTAGCTCAAGCAGTTGAATGTTCTTTGTCCCATACAACCTGTTCACACTGCTATCTGTCCTGACTATAAATGTGTAGTTGTCCTCTGATGGCCAAGTTCGGTATGACACAGAGGAGCTTCTTGTTGACCTGGAATTCATTTGGAGGAGCCCAGCTCTCAGCTTATGTTCATGGAGGAATGTTAAATCAAGTCTTTTAATCCATGTACTATCAGGATAAGACACAAATTGTTGAGAAATGAAAATAGTGTCTTCCTACATCAAATATACAATGGACATTAAAATAATAAAGGAAACCCTTGTCTTCTAAGTGAAAAAAAAAAACATGGTAGTTATTAGCTCTGTGTTAAATCTTCATATCCTGTTCTTGTGAATTAATTAGCTTTAAGCACTGCCCACACCCCATTCATTTAGAAAGAATGATTTTAGTTGGCCATGCTTGAATTATTGTGCCTTCTCCCTAGCTTCCTTGCAAAAAGGGGTGTGAGAGAAGACATTGCAACTTTTGATGCACGGAACATCCCGAAGGAGATACGAGAGAGTGTGGAGGACCTTCTCTTCAAAAACAAAGCCTCTTTTGATCCAAAGGTACTTGGTTTTTTATCCTTTTTTTTTTTTTTAGGCTTTTCACTGTGGACTGCTCTTGTTATTGCCATTGTCTAAATGATCTAAAAGCTAAAATTAAGTCAAAACAAAGGTTCACGTTTGTTGTCCATATGGGCTTCAGATCTAGAGTTTACACTCAGCTTATCCCTTTTCCTTCCTTTTTCCACATCCACGTCGTTAGCTGCATTGCTTTTCCCCTCTGCTGGAAGCTTCTGGAATCATGGACATCCACTGCCTCATACTTGTATCAAATTTCAGTAAAGTCTAACTTAATGATTCTGATACTTTTTAAATTCTTTATTTAAATGCTAACTCTTCTTTGACACCATTAATAGCTTTCAACATCGCTCTCATCTAATAAAAGCTTATCCCACATAGAAGGAAAAATGATACATGCACTCTATAAAGGAGACAGCCCAGTCATGTTGTGCCTGTGCGTGCGCGTGCTACAAGATCCCATATGCGTGACACAGATTGACTTTGATCTGCAAGGAGAGTTCATAAAATCTATTTCTTTCAATGAATGCTTAGATAAAATGCCGACATTAATTTATGTTTGCCTAATGTTAAGTCGGGTATGGAGTCATGTGTGGTGACTTTTTCAGAATGCTAAGCGTGCCAGCATTGCAGCGGCGCCTTTGGCTGCTTGGGTCAAGGCCAATGTACAGTACTCCCATGTCTTGGAGCGGATCCAACCTCTGGAAACAGAGCAGTCAGGACTAGAGTCGTAAGTACAGCACAACACACAGACGGTCTGACCTGCGTTGCCGTCAGTTTGATGCATGTATTATAGTGTTTGGTTTTGGATGTTTGTTTTGCCTCTACTTTAAAATGGCAGCTGAAAAAGTAAGCTTTCAGATGAGTGGGTGAGATCCCAGGATACGAACTGAACAGGTCCAAACAGCAGCTAAGTCAAGGGTAGGCAGCAGAAGCCACTGGCTTTCCCGTGTGTCCGTCTTGCTGGTGGTGTGTGAACAGGCAGCAGCTTCTTCAGAGGAGTCAAAGTAGGAAAAGAATGGCTGAATGTGCAGACCTCGTGTAATGTTATTTTGACATTGATGTTCTGGGAGATATTTAGCATGGATTTCCCCAAATAGTATCTAAGCATGTAGGAAGGATACTCAACTACTTAACTTTGGAGACTGAAGATACAGTTTAGTATTGTTACTAATTCTAAGTGCAGACTAAGAGGTTTGTTGAAAGTGTCATTAACTTTTGATATTACCTACAAACCCATTCTAGAGAAAATTCATTACTTAATTTTTTCAATATCAATTATATGGAAATTTTGTAGTAAATCACTTGTTTTTTATTATTTTGACAATGAAAATATTTTATTTGTTAAGACATGTATTTTATGAGTTTAGTTTTGGTCTCGCACATCTTTTTCTTGCGCTTCTCTTTTTAATTACTGGAGATTGAGCCCCAGATCTTGGACTTTATCATCAAAAGACCCACAGTGTGCTGCATCCGACCCACAGTGTGCTGCATCCGACCCTCTGTTGTCGTCCGGCACACTCGGAGGCGTAGTCGCTGATCTCGTGGTTTTCTTTGTCCCTCAGTGATTCTTCTTGAGTTCGTCCTCCCGAGTCCCGCTTAAAGCTGCTGTCTCCTAACTGCTGGGCAGTTCCTCTGCCTCTTTCGGTTCCATCGGTTTATTAGGAATTCTTCTTCTTTTAGGTCCTTGTTTCCCTAGGATATATGTTTTAGTTCTTTCCTATGAAAAGGAGATAAAAAGTATTTTGAGTTCTTCACATGTTTATTCTGTTACCATGTATGTTCAGTATCAGAGTGGCTTATATGTAGTGATTTTGATGGGCCCATCATGTGGTCTGTGGCAGAGTTTCACCATCACTTTGGTTGATGTTAAACGAGGGCGAAGGGCTTGTAGTCTCTTTGAACTGAACCTTAAGGCAATTTCAGTGCACACACTGAAGTCCAGCTGTAAACGAATGCCAGTGTTACAGCTTTCGGAGCTACAAAGATACCCGGACTTATCAGGGAGCCAGGGTACCTAGAGCTGCAACAGGACAGCTCAGCCCTGGAGCCACAACAGGACAGCTCAGCCCTGGAGGGAAAGGTGTCCTGACTTATAGCCAGGCTACCTGAAGCTCAGGTACAGTGGATTATGGTCTCCCCACAGAATATAGCAATCCCACTTCACTCCTAGAATCATTACAACTGAGGTCGGCTCTGTTCCTCTAAGGGAACATCATAGCAGAGCTATCTGTTTCTTCCTGGGCCCAAGATGTTACTTCTGCTACACTCTGCTGAAGAGGAAGCCGCTGCAGAAATACAGCAACATCCTCTGGCTCCAGCAAAAAGTTGTTACTTTTTCTGCTTAGCTTTGCCCAACTCACCTCTAAGGGAACGTCCCAGCAAGTTCTATTCTAAGCAAGTTCTATTCCGTGCTGGTGGATGAAGATCTTTACCCAAGAATCTTTGAGAAAGAGATTTATTTGGGATGGAGGAGTCTGGGAGAAGGACAGCCAGCAACTGAACAGGCAGAGGAGCTTATATAGGGCTTCTTAGTAGCAGAGGTTTCCCAGGGAGCTTTTCTGCTCAGGGATTGGTTAGTTTTCCTGCTCAGGGATTGGTTAGTTTTCCTGCTCAGGGATTGTGTTTTTTTTCACTGGTCCTCTTTAGCCTTTTAGCTCTAATTTTAACCAGGGAATATTTCTTTCACTGGCTCTGATTCTAGGGCCAAAGTGTGTTTCTTTGGCTCTGGTCTTAAGTGCCCAATTATGCCAGCACCATTTGTTGAAGATGCTGTCTTTTTTCAATTATATAATTTTAATGTCTTTTGTCAAAAATCAGGTGTTCAAAGGTGTGTGGATTAATCAGGGCCTTCTGTTAGATTCCATTGTTTTGCCTGTCTATTTTTGTGTCAATACCAAGCTGTTTTCATTATTATAGCTCTATAGTAGAGCTTGAAGTCAGAAATGGTGATGCCTCCGAGTTCCTTTATTGTACAGGGTTGTTTTGGCTATCCTGGGTTTTTTGGTTTTTCCATATAAAGTTGAGTATTGTTCTTTCAAGTTCAGTGAAGAATTGTGCTGGGATTTTTGATGAGGTTGCATTGAATCTGTAGATTGCTTTTGGTAAGATTGCCTTTTTTACTATGTTAATCCTACCTATCCAAGAGCATGGGGGAATCTTTCTATTTTCCAATATCTTCTTTAATTTCTTTCTTTAAAGAATCAAAGTTCTTGCTATACAGGTCTTTCACTTGTTTGGTTTGCATTACCTCAAGATGCTTTTATGTTGTTTGTGGCTATTCTGAAGGGTGATGTTTTTCTGATTTATTTTTTGGCCATTTATTGTGTCTATATAGGAGGGCTACATTTTTGGTGTCACATAAACTATCGTCTGCATATAATGAAAGTTTGACTTCTTCCTTTCTAATTTGTATCCCCTTGATCTCCTTTTGTTGTCTTATTGCGTTAGCTAGAACTTCAAGTACAATATTGAAGAGATACGGACAGAGTGGACAGTCTTGTCTTGTTCCTGATTTTAGGGAAATCACATTGAATTTCTCTCTATTTAGTTTGATTTTGGCTGTTGTCTTTCTGTATATTGCCTTTATTATATTTATGTATTTTCCTTTTATTCCTGATCTCTCCAAGACCTTTATGACAAAGGGGTGTTGGATTTTGTCGAAGGCTTTTCCAGCATCTAGTGAGATGATCACGTGGTTTTCTTTTTCAGTTTGTTTATATGGTGGATTACATTGACAGATTTTCATATGTTGAACCATCCCTGCATCTCTAGGATCATGGTGGATGATTTCTCTGATGTGTTCTGGAATCAGTTTGTCAGTATTTTATTGAGTACTTTTGCATCAATGTTCATGAGGGAGATTGGTATGTAGTTCTCTTTCTTAGATGTGTCATTATGTGGCTTGGGTACCAAAGTAATTGTAGCCTCATAGAAAGAGTTTGGTAATGAACCTTATGCTTTCGTTGTGTGAATAATGTGAGTAGTATTTAGTATTATCTCTTCTTTGAATTTCTGGTAGAATTCTATATTGAAACCATCCGGCCTTGGGCTCTTTTTTTTTTTTTTTTTTTTTTTTTTTTTTAATTTTGTTTGGGGGACTTTTGATGACTGCTTCTATTTCATTAGGGGTTATAGGTTTATTTAACTTATCTGTTCTTGATTTAATTTTGGTAAGTGACATCTATCCAGAAAATTGTCCATTTCTTTTAAATTTTCAAATTTAGTGGAGTTCAGGTTTTCAAAGTATGACTTGAAGATTCTCTGGATTTCCTCAGTTCCATTGTTACGTCCCCCCTTTTATTCCTGATTTTGTTAATTTGCATGTTCTCTCTCTTCCTTTTTTAAAGATTTGTCTATCTTGTTGGTTTTCTCGAAGAACTAACTCTTTGTTTCATTGATTCTTTGGTTTTCTTTGTTTTTACTTTATGGATTTCTGCCCTCAATTTGAGTATTTCCTGGCATCTACTCCTCCTGGGTGAGTTTGCTTCTTTTTGTTCTAGAGCTTTCAGGTGTGCTATTAAACTTCTAGTGTGACTATTCTCCAATTTCTTTATGTAGGTACTTAGTGACATGAGCTTTGTTCTTAGCACTGCTTTCAAAGCATCCCATAAGTTTGGGTTTGTTGTGCCTTCATTCTCATTGAAATCTAGGAAGTCTTTAATTTCTTTCTTTATTTCTTCCTTTACCCTCGAGTGATGCAACTGAGCATTGTTCATTTTCCATGAGTTTGGAGGGTTTCTGCAATTTGTGTTGTTCTTGAATTCTAACTTTAAAGCATGGATGGTGGTCTGATAACATACAGAGGGTAGTCCAGTTTGTTTGTTTTTTTTTTTTAATCTGTTGAGGTTTGCTTTGTTGCTAAGTATGTGGTCGATTTCAGAGAAGGTTCCATGCTGAGAAGAAGGTATATTCTTTTGTGTTTGGATGGAATGTTCTATTATATGTGTGTTCAACCTAATTGGGTCATAACTTCTGTTAGTTCCTTTATTTCTGTTAAGTTCTATCTGGGTTTCCTGTCCAGTGGTGAGAGTTGGATGTTGAAGTCTCACACTATAAGTGTTGGGGGTTTTGTGTCTGATTTAAGTTTTAGTAAAGTTTCTTTTACAAATGTAGGTGTCTTTGTATTATGAGCATAGACATTCAGAATTTAGACTTTGTCCTGGTGGATTTCTCCTGTGATGAATATGAAATGACCTTCTTCACCTCTTCGATTGATTTTTAGTTTGAAGTCTATTTTGTTAGTTATTAGAATAGCTACACCAGCTTGTTTCTTAGGTCCATTTGATTGGAAAAATCTTTTCCCTGCCCTTTACTCTGAGGTAACATCTGTCTTTGCAGTTGAGGTGTGTTTCCTGTATGCAGCAGAAGGATGGATTCTGTCTTGTTTCCATTCTGTTAGCCTGTGTCTTTTTATAGGTGAGATAAGACCATTGAAACTAAGGGAAATCAATGACCATTGATTGTGGATTCTTGTTAGTTTTGCAACTGTTGTTTTTGGTGGCATAGTCTGTGCTCCCCCCACCCCCTGCACCCACTGCTTTTTTTGTTTTGTTTTTTTGTTTTTTTTGGTAATGTGGGATTATCTATTGCTTATGTTTTTGTGAGTGTAGCTAACACCTTGGGTTGGAGTTTTCCTTCTAGTACTTTCAGTAGGGCTGGATTTGTGGATATGAATTGTTTAAATCTGGTTTTGTTATGGAATATCTTGTTTTCTCCATCTATAGTGATTGAAATCTTTGCTGGGTATAGTAATCTGGCCTTGCATCTGTGGTCTGTTAGTGTTTGTAGAACATCTATCCAGGACCTTCTGGCTTTCAGAGTTTCCATTGAGAAGTCGGGTGTAATTCTGATAGGTCTGCCTTTATATGTTACCTGACCTTTTTCCTTTGCAGCTCTTAATTTTCTTTCTTTATTCTGTATGCTAGGTGTTTTGACTATTATGTGGTGAGGGGGCTTTTTTTTGGTTCAGTCTATTTGGTGTTTCTTAAGCTTCTTATACTTTCATAGGTATGTCCTTCTTTAGGTTGGGAACATTTTCTCTATGATTTTCTTGAATATGTTTTCTGTGCTTTTGAGCTGGGCTTTTTCACCTTCTTTCATATCTGTTGTTCATTGAGGTTTGGTCTTTTCATGGTTTTCCAATATTTCCTGGATATTTTGTGTTATGTATTTGTTGGAATTAACATTTTATTTGGTTGATGAATATATTTCCTCTAGTGTATCTTTAACACCTGAGATTCTCTCTTCAATCTCTTGTATTCTGTTGGTTATGCTTTCCTGATCACTTACCTACCTCTTCTATTTCCAGCATTCCCCCAGTTTGTGTTTTCTTTATTGCCTCTATTTCAGTTTTCAAGTCTTGAACTGTTTCCTACACCGGTTTGATTGGTTTTTCTTTGCTTTCCTTGTTTTCTTTAAGAGATTTCTTGATTTATTGCATATTTTGGTTTGCCTTTTCCTCCATTTCTTTAATTTTTTTTTTGTTTGTCATTTCTTCCATTTCTTTAAGGGAGTTTCTCACTTCCTCTTTATGGGTCTTTATTATCTTCATATAGTTACTTTTTAGGTCATTTTCTTCTACTACATCTGTGTTGGGATGCTCAGATCTTGCTGGTATAGAAATCCTAGACTCTGGTGGTGTCATGGTTCTCTTTATGTTGTTGACTCTATTTTTATACTATTGTCTACCCATCTCTTCTTGCAGTGGGTGCAGGAGGGGCCTGTGGCTTAGGTGGTTGATCTTCCTCTCCTAGTGGGGCTAGGACCAAGGCTCCAATGGTGGTAGGTGCAGTGCTGGATGGTTTGGGGTATGAGGAGGGTGCCCCCATGTCTCTGGACTCTCTCTCCCTGTGGGGGCAGGGTCAAGGCTCCAATGATAGCAGATGAGTCTGGTTATTCGGTGGGTGGGACGGTGCGAGAAGCCCCCGTCAAGGGCCTCCAAAGGGGGGAGGTGGGGCAGGAGACTGGAAATTATTATTTTTTAAGTTGAGCTTGTTTTAAGGACAAGGAAATCCTCTTTGAAGACCCCAGGTTGTGTTAGCGCCCTCTGTTTTCCTTTTCCTGTCACGTTGATGAATTAATGATCTCCCCAGCTTTTGATGTGGAAGACACCAGGACAGCCCTGAGACTCTGCCAGCCTTCTACCAAGGGAACCTTCTCCTGTTGGAAGGATGGGGGGATGAATGTTTCTCTTCATTTTCATGATCAGAACCTCTTCTAGCCTGTTAGGATGCTGAAACTAATGTACTATTTTCTTATATCTGGTTCTGATAACTTAAAGGTTCTGGTGATAATCATGACAATTTGTGCAAATAGAGGAAGGGTCTCCCACGAGAGACCCTTGGCCCAGGGATTGGCGTTTGTTGCATTCAGAGTGCCTGCTCCCTCCCCAATTGCGCTCCTGCTCTCTCGTTCCTCAGAGCTCTTCCTGTTGCTGCATTAGTCTCTCTCAGTTTTCCTTCTTTTCTCTGACATTCTCTGTATCCACTCGAGGATGTAATTTTTATTTCACTTCTCTTCCTGGCCTTCAGTACTCTCTTGTTATCATTGGCTTTCTCTGGTTCTGGTTAAGAAGCATTCTCGACATGCCCAGTCCTTGACTTTGAGACATCAGCATACAGTCATAGACACTAGACTGTGTGGTTTGTGTTCCCCTCTTCCGGTGTGAGGACTAAATCTTCAGGTGTAGGTTGGCCGAGGAGGGGCCCCTCTTCAGTTGGGGTGCCTTGTAGAGTCACAGTAGCATTCACTGACTTTTGTCATGGAAGCGTCATGTCTTGCATGCGCGGAGTCTACAGGGCTAGATAGACCTGGGCAGCTTGCCGGCTAGATGTGTTGAATTTTGGGTTGGTTTGAAAGCCCATATGTGGGGACGGATGCCATTGAGATGTAGCCCTCAGTGTATCCTACAACTTTTGGACATGCGCACGTCTTTAGCATTCCTGTTCCTTCTCTGAGCAGTTTAAGACTCTGCTTATTTTGATGTTCCCTCTCTCAAGTGTCTCCCTTTTACTTTTCTATTCTGGCCTATCAGTCTTTACTTTCCAAAGTTTACTGAAAGCTTTGCTTCACCTCACCTTTAAGTTCTCTGTATCATATGTGCAGCTTGTACATACTTATTTCATTGGTATCATTTTGTATCATGTGAAAGGAGATAGATGAACATGCTTACTGGTTTTTTTTTTTTCCCTCCAGAATCTACATGCTCAGGTCTTTAAAAAATATTTATTCCTAGAAGCAATATGAGTTATCTCAAAAGACTCACTTTTAGTTGTCTTTTAAAAATATGTGTTCCTAGAAGCAGTATGAGTTATTTAGTTGTGGCATTGCTGCATTACTCTGTGCAGAGTGAACTATGATGGCTCTGTCACATTTACTGCAATGTCACTTCCTAAAGTGCTGTTTTAATATTGAAATCTAAAATAGAATGACATCTAACATCGAATCATACTTTAGGAATCTGAAGAAAACTGAAGACAGAAAAAGGAAGCTGGAAGATCTTCTTAACTCTGTTGGTCAGAAAGTGTCGGAGCTCAAGGAAAAGTAAGTTTTGTTTGGAATTGCAGCATGTCCTAGCTGTGACTACCATTTTCCTCTCAAGTGGAGCTAGGGAGAGAGTAACTGAGAAGCCATTCTTACTCATCTATGTGACTGTTCATGCCTGTGCGGCATATACAAAGGGGATCTGAGTGCAAGATCGTTCTTGGCTACAAGGCTAATTAAAGGGCAGCCTGGGCTACACAGGACCATGTGTGGAAAAAAATGTAGAAAGCCCAAATAAATAATGGTAATACTTTTCTACAAATTATATGCTTTTTCTTTTGGTACTGGAGATCAAAATCAGGGCCTTGTTCTTGCTAGGGAAAGCTCTACTAATTTTAGGGAAAAAATTATAGAAGTTTATCATAGAAATTGTACATCACATGGAAGGTATCCCAGCGTGACCATCTGGTTTCTACATGTTCCTGCACAGATGAACATACCTGCACAGTGTACATAAGCATGCACAGACATACACTGAAGACTGTTAATATCTGGCAAGTAGACACTACTATGTGAGAGATGATACACAGGGGGGCAGATATTTCATTTTGGCAGGCAGATATTTGAGAGGATTAGGCCAGATGTACAGCGAGAGGAAGAAAGTGGGTGGAAGATGCTCAAGGAAATTATAAAGGTAGAATATGTTACCATCATGTAAACGTTCACGTGGTAGCAGATAGGATTGTGCAACTCAAATAAAAAGGAAGACAATTGTAGAGAAAGCCCGGCTAATTCTTAGGGCCAAGGTCTTGAGTAAACACCGGGAGAAACGTGGTGCAGGGGCTCTGGCCAGTCCTCGAGCACAGACTGGTGTACTGAGTTTTGGTGCAGAGGCCTGACCCCAGGGCTTTGTGTTTGGGACATATTCTACCGCTGAGTGCTATTAGAGCAAGAACGAAAGGCTTTGTTTACATGTTTGTGTGTTTGTCTTTCTTATTAATGGTATTTCACACACATGCATAATCAGTATGTCCCGAGGATAAGTTTTTGTTTCTGACTGTATGGTAATGTTTTCTTAGATTTCAGAGCAGAACGTCAGAAGCTGCTAAGCTTGAAGCTGAGGTGAGCAAGGCACAGGAGACAATCAAAGCTGCAGAGGTTCTCATTAGTCAGCTGGATCGAGAACACCGGCGATGGAATGCGCAGGTTTGTCTAGGAAGAGAGCCACAGATACAAGAGCCCTGGCTGTAATGAACGGTTTTGTTTAAAAACAAAAAACCCTAGAAAAATACCCATTAGCTTATAGCTGGCCTTTGACTAATAATGTAGACGTGAATGATCAATCAGTAAGTAAACTCATCTTTAATCACAGTTTGTTTATGAATATACTTTAGGAAAATAACCTAACCTCTTTGACTTGCCCATGTTGTTGATGAGAAGGGCAGGGAGGGCAATGAGCTGAGGGAACTCTACTACAACAATAAGGTTAATATTCAACACTCTTCAGTAATTATTTCTTATTGGTAGGTTCCATGGTTTCACTAATGGTAGCTTTCTGTTTAATTTTTTAAATGTAATTGTGGGGGGCATGCGGGTAAAAACATGTTTATATAGAAATAGCTTGTGGCTCAAACTTATAAACTTAGAGTTCTTACTGGTCTTTTGAAATTCTGGTGATAAAGTTGTTCAGGTGTTAGTTACTATTTAAGCGAATGTTGGTTATTTCGCTAACTGGGGAGCCCTCCTGTCTAGTGAGGGAGGGGAGCCCTCCTGTCTAGTGAGGGGAGCTCTCCTGTCTAGTGAGGGGAGCCCTCCTGTCTAGTGAGGGGAGCCCTCCTGTCTAGTGAGGGAAGCCCTCCTGTCTAGTGAGGGAGGGGAGCCCTCCTGTCTAGTGAGGGAGGGGGCCCTCCTGTCTAGTGAGGGAGGGGGCTCTCCTGTCTAGTGAGGGAGGGGGCCCTCCTGTCTAGTGAGGGAGGGGGCCCTCCTGTCTAGTGAGGGAGGGGGCCCTCCTGTCTAGTGAGGGAGGGGGCTCTCCTGTCTAGTGAGGGAGGGGACCCTCCTGTCTAGTGAGGGAGGGGACCCTCCTGTCTAGTGAGGGAGGGCCTCTCATGTGCTCTCTTCTTCCAGGTAGCTGAGATATCAGAGGGGTTAGCTACTCTCCCCAAAAGAGCTCAGCTGGCGGCTGCGTTCATAACCTACCTCTCTGCGGCTCCAGAAGGCCTCAGGAAGAACTGTCTGGAAGAATGGACCAGGGCAGCTGGTCTAGAGAGTTTGTATTACATTATTATGGACTTGAAAATTCAGTATGCCAATAACAGTTCATCTACCTCTGTTCCTTCTACTTCTCTTAAATGTTTCTCTCTCTCTCTCTCTCTCTCTCTCTCTCTCTCTCTCTCTCTCTCTCTCACCAGGGATAGTATGACTACTTCAGATTTGCTAAATCTTACAGCTTTTTTTATTTTTGTAAATAGTTTCATTATTTTAAGTTTTCTACTCCTACGCATCATATAAGAAACAGACTATCATCTGAATTATTTTTAATTTTCACAAATGTAGAAAAATTAACACTAATTTCACATGCCAAAATTAACATTAATTTCACATGTCAAAATGAAAGGCTCTAACCTTTTGTGGCTGTGAAACATTCACTTAGAAGTAATTCGTGAATTCTGCTATTTTCACTTTTTACAAAGCTTTTTTTGGGTTTATGTTTTTAATGCACAGGAATGGGCATGAGGCCTTCTGTGCTGGACTGTCTGACAGGTATTGGTCGCTACAGTCACTATAGTGCCAGTCTGTCTGTCTGGTGCTGGTTGCTATGGTACCAGTCTTTCTGTCAGATGCTGGTTGCCATAGTACTCAGTCTGCCTGTCAGGTTCTGTGCTGTGATGCCAGTCTGTCTGTCGGGTGCTGGCTGCTGTGGTACCAGTCTGTCTGTCAGATGCTGATTGCTGTGGTACCAGTCTGTCTGTCGGATGCTGGTTGCTATGGTACCAATCTATCTGTCAGGTGCTGGTTGCTGTGGTACCAGTCTGTCTGTCAGGTGCTGGTTGCTACAGTAACTGGTTGATGTCTTTGGCTTTTCAGAATTTGATCTAAGGAGATTTCTCTGCACTGAAAGTGAGCAGCTGATCTGGAAAAGTGAAGGCCTTCCCTCTGATGACCTCTCCATAGAGAATGCCCTTGTGATCTTACAGGTAACCAGTAAGATTGTCTCAGAGACACCATGCTGAAAGCTGGCTCCATTGCAGTATGAGCATGTTTTAGTTCTTATGGCTGTACCTCTCTTAGTTCAATAAAATGGCAAATATATTGGTAACTACACTTGATTATCAACTGCTCAGTGTAATTTATTTTCAACTTAGTATAAGCTAAGATGGCCTTTTATGATGACAAAATACTCAAAGTTGAACTTTCTAGTAGTAATAGTTATATTATGGTGAACCCTGAATTACCTCATGCTCTTTCTTCCATAAATTTTGTAGTTCAGTTCAATTTACCACACAAAACTCTATAGTGAGAAAAATAAGTTTTGGGTTACACGTTAAATGAATGTCTGTACATTTTAGAAAATTGTTTCATGTATTATGTGTTCTTACAGTTGAAAATGCCTTCTTGGCAGTGAATATGAAACCTTCCTCCAAGCCATGTTTACAAACATCATAGACTAAAACTTCATTCCATTGTCCAGCGACAGTTTCATATGTGTACTTAGTGCATGCGTTTCCTCCATCTCCTCAGCCTCCGTCTCTCACTTGTCATCCCCATGACCCCCGACTGCTGCCTTCTCACATCCATGCCTTTTTGCTTTGTTTTATGACTTGATGAACACATCGTAAACTTCAAATGAAGTTTGGTTTTGTCATTAACTTGATGTACCTTTCACAGTTTTTGCATTTGTTTATCGAGTGTGTGTGTGTGTGTGTGTGTGTGTGTGTGCGTGTGTGCATGTGTGTGTGTGTGTGTGTTTACATACTTGGAGGTTAGAAGACTTTGTGCAGGAGTTGTCTCCCCTTCTTTTGTGTGATCGGGCTTGGGGACCAGTGCCTTCACTTGAGCTGCCCTTGCTGGCCCATACAAAGTGCATACTAACTTTCCTCCTGGGTGATGGGAATTCATTTTCGGTTATACTTTTCAACACCAGTATTCTCTCTCCTTTATGTAACCTTTTATCCTGAACATAAATCTTTTTCTTTTCTCCACTTTAGTATCTTACCCCCGCCCAGTGTGTGTGTGTGTGTGTGTGTGTGTGTGTGTGTTCCTCTTTAGGTAGCATGAAGTATTTTATATGATTCTTTGTTTGGATCCTTTTTATTCCTCTAATTGGTTTTGTTTTATTAGATCTATTAATTGCTGTCCATACTTCAGTCCAGGTGTGTTGCCTGGAAGAGGGTTACTGACTACAAATTGAATGGTTTTAATTTAATATAATTTCACTGTTTTTTATTTGATTTTGAACAGTTTGTTGTCTTCTCTTGTTCTGACATGAACATCTGGAGCTCCAGTTGCTTTTGTAGCTAAGATGCTGTGTCAGGTGTTGCCCTGCATCGTGTTCTGTCGTGTTACACCCTGTACATTTCTGTCATGCGTGTCATAGTTATGGTCCCCCTTCAAGGTTTTGGACTCATATTCTTCTCATTTCCGTTATCAAATAAGTGATAATTTGCAAATGTTAGTAAGTCTGGCATAGTGGCACACTTATGCTGTCCTAGCCTGAAAGATTAACACACTTATGCTGTCCTAGCCTGAAAGATTAAAGCAGGAGGATTTTGAGGAGTCCAAAGTCATCATAGGGTTACATATACATAGTGAAATGGTATCTCAAAAACCCAAAGCAAAACAAAACATAAGCAGTTGCCCCCAAGAGCTATGATGGTTAACGTATTATTTCCTAAGAATGAGCTGGTAAGCCTTTAGCAAACATGTTTATGAGAAAATATGTGTATATGTCCTAATAACTGAAAAGACAACTTTGTCTTCAGAATTGGGTTTCATAATCAATATGCGAACTTGCTTTTGAGCTTAATTTTATTAATAAGCATATATTTAAATTTCATTTAATATTGACAATTTCTTTTGGATATCTAGGCACACTCCTTAATACTCTATCACCCCAATCCTCAAATCACTTGGAAAATAGATTAGGATGAACTTGTCATTATGGTCAACATTATAATCTAAGTCCATTATATGTTAGTTCTGAAATATGTGGCAGTGGTTGGGGAACACATGTTTAGTAATATCTATGAACATACTAGGTGAGGTTTGTAAAATGGATTCTCTAAGGATTGATTCCTCAAATCTATTTTACCAAGGCTGGCCTTGAATTTAGTATGCAGCTGATCTTTCTGACTGCACTTGACAATCCTAGTATTATGTATAGGCCTATGTCAACATGCTTGGTCCCCTGTCTTAAGGTGTAGATAGATTTGGTCACATTTAGCTTGTCTCAACCTTTCAGTAACATTGGCTTTTACTGACTTCACATTGACCTATTTCAGTTTGTTTCCAGCTTCAAAATCTGTCCTTCCCTCGGCTACCCGCTCTACAGCCTGTTAATCTTCTGAAAGGATCCAGATGAGCCACTTGTTTAGCTTTACTGTGCAGGGACAGGTGACCCGTCTCTGACTATGACCCTATCAGATACCCCAGGAGTATCTCCACACTCATGACCCATTTCTTGTCTTTAAGAGATAGCAAGAGCTTAGCCCAGTGATGCCAGGTATAGACCTGGGACTTCTTGTTACTGTCTCCTTAATTGTTCGTTTAATTATTCTCCAGTCTTACTAAATAGTGTTTTAGATATCTCTAGAACTTAAATTTGCTTCTGTGGCTTCATTTTGTACCTAAAGAAATGTACTGTGCCAGCCAGCATCTGCCCCTTTGTGTTGCTTGCTTCCTAGTCTTGGAGTACTGTTCGTAAAATGTTAATATTCATGTATGTCAATGACTGACCATTGCCTGAATTTTAAAATCTCCATTACATGGCCTATGAGACGCGGCATGGAAAGGTCTTCTTGATCAGGCAGTCCTTACTAACTCTTGTATCTGCCATGTTAAATGCATAATCTTTGCCCACGTTTTCCAACTTTAGCTCTGCCAGTCTGCTGGAGTTGTCCCAAAGCTCCAAGCTCTGTAGCCTCTTTTGCATCATGAGAGTAGCTCCTTTACTTCGATAGTATTTCTTGACTTGATTTGTCTTGCTTTTCCTACTGCAACTCCATGTTGTTTCCCGTGTATCTTACGTACTTTCTGATGATGCAGTTTTCATTTTTTGCTTCTTAACTGGCTATGAAGTCACTGGAGGTAAGGAACCACATCGCCGTCATTTCTGGACTCCTTGTCCTGTATTCCTGTGGTCGTTAACCTAGCATGGTAGGTGAATGAATGAAGAAATGGAAGCTCATCATTCTTAATCCGCTACAGTGTGTCAAGTGTCATTTTAGCTGCATTTTATCATGGAACACAGAGATAAAATGTGTCTTAAAGAATTTGTCTAAAGTTCTATGAAAATGTATATATAAGAAGGAAATCAACTTTTAGGTTTGTTTAGATTTGTTACATTTACTTTTACTAAAATGAGATGCTTAAAAATATCCCCTCTTTTTTTTTTTTTTTTTTTTCCTGACTGCATCAGATCATTGGTTTGAAATCATGGGTAAGAACTCTTTCAGTTTTAAAAGTGGTGCTGTTGCGAGTGTGACAGAATCTACCAGAACTGTGAAACGTTTACTACAGGATGTTAGCATAAAGCCAGATCTAAACCCATAGTAACACTGAAGAGGCCATTTGCTAGGCATCTCATAGAGAGGTTTCCTGACGCAGATGCCTGGGGATGGTCATCCAGTGGGTTGTGGGAGGAGTGTGGCGGAGGGCATTCCTTGTCTGTGGAGTGCTGAGACCCACAGTGCAGCTGTTGGAAACTCCAGCATATATTTATTGTCCCCACATCCTGAACAGTGCTGGGGATGCCACGGAAGTTACAGCTATGTTCATGGTGAACCCAGTCTACACGGAAGTTACAGATATGTTCATGGTGAACCCAGTCTACACGGAAGTTACAGATATGTTCATGGTGAACCCAGCCTAGTTCTCAGTGTGTGTTCTCACTGCCCTGTGTGCTCTCCTGTCACTATATCAGTTGTGTTCTTCAAGTGAGAAAATAAGAAAAACTGAGATGGCTCAGTGGTTAATCACCGACCGCTGTTCCAGAGGACCTGGGTTCAATTCCCAGCACCCACACATGGTGGCTCACAGCTGTCTGTAACTTCAGTTCCGGGAGACCTGACACTCTCACTCAGACATCCATGAGGCAAAACGTTAATGCACATAAAATAAAAATAAATAAGTAGACAAATAAAAATATTGTGTAGGTAATCTATATTTTATGTTTTCATCTGCTCAGTGCTTTAGAGCTTACCAGTGTAACTTTGCCTAAAGGAGTTCCTAGTTCTTTAGACACTGATGGGAAGCCTGTTGAGTTTCCCTTGAAGGAAATTTGCAGAGGATGCTCACTTAATTGCAGCTTGATTGAATTATGTACTGCTTATTCGTATTAATCTATCTAAGTGGCTGTTGGCAGAGATACAAGCCATACCATCTTTTCCACCTTTGTCTTGATTAGAGTCGCCTTCCACAAAGACACAGAAAGGCTCATTTTACAATTTTTAGGAATGCATTTCTGTTTACATAAAAATTCACCATTACTTAAAAGATTCTTTTCCCCCACTAGAGCCGTGTGTGCCCGTTTCTGATAGACCCATCTTCCCAGGCAACAGAGTGGCTAAAGACACATCTGAAAGACTCACGTTTGGAAGTTATTAACCAGCAGGTATGCACTGCTTATAATTTAGGTCCTGACGGCAGGCAGAGCAACAGCGCGTGCAGCTCGGGGTGTAAAGTGAGAAAACACAGGCAGGGTGAGCTACCCGCAGTGATCCTCACGGAGATCGGGAGGAAGAAGGGTGGTCCTCCTGGTTGCAAGCCTGTCAACTCTAGCACCGGGGAAAACACACTGTTTTTTGTGCTAGCGACCCGTCTGAGCCCTGGGAGTTTTAACAGTGAGTAGGCTTAGCTTCTCCTCCTCGTTAGAGGAGATTGAAGACACAGACCTCTACATGTGCCGTGACTAATGACAAATGCAGGGTGTCAGGGTGTTACAGAATTGCTCAGTGTGCAGAGGAAAAGGCCTCCTGATTTTATGTGTCTTGTGTCCTGTCCTGACCAGCAGTTTTCACATGCCCTAAGAGATGAGGCTTGTCCAGGAAGCTGTGGCTGCTGTGCTTTGTCTGTCGGTGACCCCGCCCCCCCAATTTGCTTTACTAAGGAAATTATTGTTGTCTTCATCAGCTTTCTAAGGATCAACATTTGATTCGCTTTTATAGCTATTCGGGGGGTATTTGAAAAACTACTTCTAAACTTTACTTTTCTTATTCTTATAGAGGTGTCTGTCTCAGTTGTATGTGGTAGTAATAACTGAAATTCGGTAATATATAACATAGCCATTTGTTATGTACCAGTTAGAATATGTCTTGAGAAATGAATTCTTGGGTAGTTCTCCAGCATGAACATTGAATGCATCCCTGCATCTGACAATGTAGCCTACCATATACCTGGCTGCTAGCACAAGCTCTGGCTTCCAGGCCATAGGCCTGTGCAGCAGGGTATTGTACTGAGCCCTATACCAGGATAGTAGCAGTGCATGGCATTATTTAACTCACCTAAACAAGGGATGGGTAGAGAATAAACATAAATGATGAAATAAATAAATATATACCGGCAGGGTGTGTACAGTGGCAGCCAGCAGCATGCATGGGTGAGGTGGTACGTGTCTGGGTGTGACAGTCCAGGACAGTTCCGGGCATGCCCAGTTTGCAGTTAGCTTTGTTTTTATGTAAGTAGAAGGAATACGTTGTTTAAATATTGCTAGAACACAGCATTGTGAATCTGTAAGTCAGGTGTATACTCAAGCATTAGGACTGCGGACCATCAGTGTGCTGTACTTACAGGCAGCTCCAGTCACCTCGACTGGCTTACCCCAGAGCCACCGTAGTTTGTGAACTGTGCTGATACGCTGTGATACTCGTGGTATCACCGACTGTTGTGCATATGGTCTGCTGTTGACTGAATAGTGGGCATTTTATCATTCTACTCTGCTTTCACATATGAAATATTATTTTCATTTTTCTCCACTTGGAGTCCTGGAATAATGTTTAAATCTACTTTTGCTAGACAAAAAGCTTAAAATTCTTGATTGATTATAAAATTTTATCTAATATTCCTTTTACAATATTCTTTTTTTTGTTTTGTTTTTCAAGACAAGGTTTCTCTAGCTTTGGAGGCTGTCCTGGAACTAGCTCTGTAGAGCAGGCTGGTCTCAAACTCACAGAGATCAGCCTGCCTCTGCCCAAGTGCTGGGATTAAAGGTGTGCACCACCAACACCTGGCTCAATCTTTTTTTATAAAGACAAATTTACAGGAATTCTTCTTTTTGTTAATCTAGATGGTTTTATTATTAATTCTATACTTAAAGAAAAACACTTAAAGAAAAAATAACTCCATGAATTAAAAAAATCAAACACCATTACGTATGTTACCTCATGAAAAGTCCTATAAAATATTTTTGCTAAAGAAAATCATGCCAAAATACCCCCAGGATAAGGAAAACAATCACTAATATTAGTAAATTAAATACAGTAATATGGGCTGGAGAGATGGCTCAGCAGCGGTCTGGAAGAGCACAGTCAGTTCAATACCCAGCAACCATATGATTGCTCACAACCACCTGTAATGAGATCTGGCGCCCTCTTCTGGCATGCAGGCATATATGCAGACAGAACATTCCAAATTATGGCCAGTTATTTTAATACCTCCAAACTAATATAAGTATCATTGTTTTTTTTAAACTTGGAGCACAGTGAAGTGGTTCCTTTGACTAGGTGGCCATTTATTGCAGATAGAGGGTACAATTTTACTTTTGTAGCAACTTGTAAGTGTAGTAGAAACTCGACGGGAAGCTTTTATATTATGGCAGACTTGAGGACTTGCTCTTTAGTTGGTATACAGTTGCTTCCAGGATGAATGCTCTAGAAATCTAGAAATTATTTTTATAATTCACAGTACTATACTAGACACTTAGGATTTCATGGGGAAGGAAGGAAGAGCTTGTGCCATTTGGTTTTTTTGTCACAATAATTCTTAAAGCATTATTTTTCTTATGTGTCTGCTTAAATTACAAATTTAAGGTAATGATTTCAAGGTAATTTATTCATCTAAAATGATTTATTACTAAATATTTTGTAACTGGAAAACAACCATGAATAATTTTGATTGATGCTATAGATAATAGGCTTAAAAACTTGAAACTGTTTCTGTTAGTGTCTTCACTCATTGTTTATAAGGCCTTTGTAAGCACTGAAATAAGGAACCTGTATGTGTGTTTTTGTTTTCATTTTTGTTTTTTTTTAATTAACACAGGACAGCAACTTTATCACAGCTCTTGAGTTGGCAGTGCGTTTTGGGAAAACACTTATTATACAAGAGATGGATGGGGTGGAGCCTGTTCTTTATCCACTGTTGAGACGAGATCTGGTTGCTCAAGGTAAGTGTTTTTGAGCTACTTGAGTACCAGTTTTTAACACCAAGCACAGGCTCGCAAGTGTCCTCTTCTGTTAGAGCCACATAAGACCTGCTGGTGTTTGTGGGGCAGAGCACACACTGTGACCGTCTGTTGTCCTTGCGGGTTTTGACAGTAATCGCTGTCCTTCGGGACGCTCATTAGAGACACTGGAATTTTCACTCAGGGTAGCGATGTAAGCATGCTCTTCCTGCTCAAAGTGAAAAAGGAAGCAGGCATTTAGCACCCACGACATGCACAAACAGTTTGAGCACACCCAGTCACTCTTACTAGTTCTGAGAACCGTGAGAATTTTCTTGAAGCCCTTGGTCCCAGATGCTGCTCATAGACTACTTTGGCCAGCAGGCCATTCTGAAGATGTCTGAGCCTCTTCACAGATGCTGTGGACAACTTTTAGGAAATGCTCATGAGGCCCTTGCCTGACCTGACACTGTATGAGATGCACAGGTGACTTTTCTCGGCAAACAGTGAGTCAGCCCTGGGATGTCCAGTTGTTTAGTTGCCTGTACTTTATGCAGAGGACTTCCCGCGTTGTAGGTGCTTTGAATCTCACATTTTCCTGAAGTTACCGGAACTCTCTGCTCGTCATTCTGGATTTAGACTGAATCATCTTTCCCTCAGGAAGCATTTTTCAGTTTTGCCTTGCCAAATAACCCTGTATGCATGACATCAGGTTAATTTTCATAAGCGTTCCATTTATCCTTGAAATTTGTGCAAATTTTGCTCTTTATTAGTTTAATTTTCTTTGAAGATCAATTATGTCATATTGGATAAAGAATATGCGATGTTATTCTTTATCATTTTAGATTTACTTTGCTCAGTAAAATATTTGAAAGACAATTTTAACCTTGTCTCTTTTAAATTTGGTCCTTTCATTTCTGTTTAAGGATTTTGAATCTTTGTCATTATAAAATGTTCTATACATCCAGAAGTCTGTCAAGTTTGACCGTCTGATGCTACAGTGCTGTGCTATAGTTTTATGGACTGGTTGCTTTAAGTCAGTGTTCCCATTGCTATGACACACATCTGTAAAAATCAACTTAAAAATGCAAGATTTATTTTGACTCATGGTTTCTGAGGCTTGAGTCTGCCTTGGATGGCAGCATTGTCCCTGGGTTTATCGTGACACAGTGTACCCTGGAAGGGGGTGATTGAGCAGAGTAGTAACAGTGATGGAGGTGAGGAAGCAGGAGGTAACTAGGACCAGATACATTCCACAGTCACATGACCCTGTTCCTCTACAATGATGCCACTTTCTAGTTTTCCCACCGCACGGTCACCATGCACACAGTTTGATTCACCACCATTAGACTAAACTAAAGCATTGATCCCATTGATGTCCTCCTGATCTGTCTCCTCTGGAAATATTCTCATAGGTCACCTAAGTTTGCTTTATTTTTTTTTTTTTTCTAGGATGTCTCTCAATTGAGTTGACAGTGAAGGCCAACTATTACACTACTGTCTATATGGCTTCTACTTCTCTGTTCTTTTTAAATTATGTACGTTTTTAAAGCTAGTTTGTTACGAGATGTTTTCCTGCCAGCCTGGTCCCACGGCTGCGCCAGCCCCAAATAACACACAAGGATGTTGTATTAGATATAAAGCCACTGGCCTGTTAGTAGTCTTTCTTATAGGCTACTTATATATTAGCCCATTTCTATTAATCTAAGTATTTCCATGTAGTCTCATCTTACCAGAGAGAAGGCCCAGACCTCTTTTCTTCTCTTTTGGTCCTACGTTTTGAATCTCCTACCACATCTTTCAAATCCTCCTGGTTTCTTAGTCCTGCTTATATTGCTTTATTCATTAACCAATAAGAGAAGCATATTTACAGAATGACATCTCCCATCACAAGTTTTATTGTGAATGTTTATTAGCATGACAGTTTAAGGTATACGTGGTACAAGGGCAAATTAACATGTCTGTCCTTTTATACAGTTGATCTTTTTCACATGACAAGAACAGCTAAATGACTTCAGAATTCCAAATGTGATACACTTGTATTCATTATTACCCTCATGGTCTACATTTTCTTTCCAAACTTACCCATCTCACATATCTACTAATTTGGGTGCTTTAGTTACGTCTCACCATAGGAGATTTTGTACAGTAATTTCCATGTTTTGTCTGGCTCATTTTCTTTAATGCCCTCTAGGCTCATTTATGTAATGCCAAATTGCATTACTCCTTCATCATGACCACATAGCAACCCATTATGTTTACATACGGTGTTTTCATTACGTAACACCCAAGTAAAAGATACGTGCTTCAGAGCATGTATGAACACAGTGACCGAGTTCCTCTAAGTAGTTTTCACCTTCTAGTCCCTGCTTTCCAGTATAGCTTCCATGTCAAGAGCCCGCCGTTAGGTAAACCCTCCGATTACTCCAGAACTTTTGAACTATCACTTCCCCAAAGTCCAGCAGCTGATGACCAACATTTTCATGTGTGAGCCATTTTCAGACATTGCAGAGACAAACTATCACATGGTGGTTTTGTTTGTGGGTGTATACCTAGGAGAGGGACCCCTGGGCATTGTAGAGTTCTCGTTTTAATTTCCTTTTGTGCTGGGTCACCCATCTTCATTCAGTAGCTGGCTCTTTTTTGGCCTTGTCTTTTGTGTAGTGATATGCTCTCAGAGCTGATGCAATGATGCAGTGCAGTGCTTCCCATTTCCATTTACCTGATGATCAGTAATGCTGCACAGTCATCATTCCCTGTTGGCCATTTTAACCTCGTCTTTGGAGAAATGTTACTCAGGTCCTATTCCAGTTTAAACTGGGCTATCTACTTTTGTGCTATTTATTTATAAGACTTTATAAATTTTGGATATTGTCTGTAAAATAGTTTGCAAGTATGTTTCCCCAGTCTCCTTGTCCTCTTTTGATCTTTCTGTGGATAACAGAAAGCTTTGTAACTACTCATGTTTATATTCTTAGACTTTTATGTCTAAAGTAGTAGTATAATAAATAAATACCTTTAAACTAAATAATTTAGAAATTTGGGATGATACATGATTAAAAGTATCTACTTTTGATATCTATAAACAAATATTTCAGGAAAAACACTGGAGTATGATACATACAGTTAATATCAAAGCCATACACATTATAAGTAGGTAACCCATTGGTACCTCTGTGTCCTAGGATCATTTTAATGTCATTTTCCCTATGTAACAGCTAATTGAATATTTAGCAGTTTGTTGAGCAGCCCAATTTTGATGTCTTTCACACTGCCTTAGAAATCTATTATCTCTGAGTCAGAGACTGCAAGAGGCTGTGTGATTCTGAGGGACTCAGGAATAGGGAAATCCCCCAAGGAAAGAGCCTGTGTTGGGTGTATATATGGTTAAAGTGTTTAACCTCTTTTTAGTAAAATGTTTTCATGGTTGTCTTTCAAAGTTAAGGAGGCTCACTGCCATATAGCTGTTTGTTAACATCTCCTGCAGAAATCTTGAAATCAGTTTTTAAAAAGTTACATAGAAGATTCATAGGATATACAGAAGATTCAAGCCAACGAATTATGTGTGTGTGTTTTTTTTTTTTTTTTTTTTATAGGACCTCGGTATGTGGTACAAATAGGTGACAAAATCATTGACTATAATGAAGATTTCCGCCTTTTCTTGTCAACAAGAAACCCGAACCCTTTCATCCCACCGGATGCCGCATCCATTGTGACTGAGGTGAACTTTACCACCACCAGAAGTGGACTTCGAGGGCAGGTGTGTGGGCAGGATGTGCCGCTACATACTTACAGAGCCGTGTGTGCTATGAATGAATTTGTTAAGATAGTTATGATTGGATTTGGGTCTTGAAAATATACTTGGAAGTAAAGCATTTAGGTCCCTTATTAGAGTTGTACTTTCGATGCTAACTTCATACTGTGTTCCTTTAATATAATTCACTTTACACTCTGCTCCTGATAACATTTGGTAAAAATTATAAGGTATGTAATTTGTAGAGATAAAGTTCAGTTTTTATAATTCCAGTTAAGGACCTGGCAGTGGTTTCAGTCCCAGCACTGGGGAGGCAGAGTCAGCCAGATCTCTGTGAGTTCGAGGCCAGCCTGATTACAGAGAGTTCCAAGACAGCCAGGGCTACACAGAGAGACCCTGTCGTGAAAAACCATAAAAATAAGTAAATAAATAAAATTCCAGTTAAGAAAGCTGAAGACTGCAGTCATTTAAAGTATTCATGGAGGCAGTGGGTTCTGATTCTTGAGCCAGGATTTTTCTTTACAAGATTTTTCAGTTAACTTTTGAGATTGTGTTATATCATTTCCCTCCTTTCTTTTTCCCTGCAAACCCTCTTTCAAAATCATGTTGACTAGTGTTAACCCCTGGGGCCCACGTGTCTTTGAGCTCATTTGCCTGTATGCTGCTAGTTACAGTTTGTAATGAATGTTTGAGACTAAAAATGATTTTTAAAGTTTATATACTTTATTTATTTGTTACTTTTAAAAAGTATATTCTTAGCTTTTCCTCTTGAAGGAAATGTGTGTGTTAATTCTTGAGAACTATCACTTTTCCCACTCATTTAACAGTTTTCATCTTCTTTTTCTAACTTGTGCATCTGTGTAATTTTATTTTATTTTGTTGAAATTTAAAAGCTGCTATTTCAAAATATTCTTATATCACAAGGCCCCCATATTTGTTTGTGAATTACCTCTAGCGAAGTCATTTTACCATATAGATCTGAGGATCAGACTCCGTTCATTAGTCTTGGTGGCAGGTGCCTTCACCCAATAAGCCCCTTCAATGGCCCCAATAATGTAATATTTTAATATGTCTTATATTTAAGTAAATGCTTACCAGTAGCTAATACTAGTTCCATAGTTTTTATATTTTAAACAACTTTAGAATGACATTTTTCAGACTTAGTGAATAGTGTGATTTGTACTTACTTGACGTGGCACTGATTGCTTTCGGCATCATCTTTTCTTGTCAGGTACGGATGTGGAAGTGTCTTATACTTAATTAGGAAGAATCGAATGATGTCACAGTACTTGTGGGCTTGCCCATTTCCAAGGCCTGGTTAGAAGTTTTATGCTGTCTTAAAGCTCACGTCTGGAATTACTTACATTGTTTTTCTTTTTTAAGCTTTTAGCTTTAACCATTCAGCATGAAAAACCCGATCTAGAAGAACAGAAAACAAAGCTACTACAACAGGAAGAAGATAAGAAAATACAGCTAGCCAGGCTGGAGGAGTCTCTGTTGGAGGTGATGAGCTTTCAGAGCTGCTTTCATACACTGCCTTCTTTATCAAGTACAAGCCACGAGTGTCTGTAAGACACAGGTGTATCTTCACAATGCTTGTGACTTTTCCAGAGTCACAACTCTAGGAGAAAACAGGGATCTCTCTCTCTCTCAGAATAGAGATACCTGAAGCACTTATAATTAAGACAAGTTGCTCTAAATTAATTTTATTGCATTGTTTCATTATTCATTATATACATGGCATCTCAAAGGGCATTAAAATTAGCATGAAATCATGACTGGACATATAACTGTATTACCTTTGGTTATTGTATTAATAAGTATAAAACATGCAGTTATTTGATATAGGAAAGCTAAGTAGTGGCAGAATTTTTTAAAGTATATATTTATTGCATTAGTTGTTAATATCATTCTATGCTTCATTTACTTATCTTAATATTATAATAACTTTTATTATTAATTTCTTCTGCAGACACTCGCCACATCTCAAGGCAATATTTTGGAAAATAAGGATCTGATTGAATCTTTGAATCAGACTAAAGCAAGCAGTGCTCTTATTCAAGACTCCCTTAAAGAATCTTACAAACTCCAGATTTCCCTTGATCAAGTAATTATTTCCTTTGCTGTGATTTTATGTCAGCTTTTCTTAAATATTTGTAGAACATAAACAGTCGGGTCTTCAGGGGAATGTTTTGTGAAAAATGGAAGTCATTCAAAAGTAGCAGAGCCTGGGTTGTGATTCCTGCTTTAGGGAGGTAGTTAAGATGTCACTCACAGTAATAAAGTCAGCTGCTCTGTCTACCCTGGTGGCTCCTACGTCATATGCCACCTTGTTACTTATAGTAGAGATGTGCTATGAGATGAAGTTGAAAGTGAATGTTTTGAAAAGGGGTGTGAGAGAACTCTTTGCCATTTGTGTCACTCAGCATTCTGTGACTTTAGTGGACACCTGTGACGAATCAGCTTATGACAAAAGGTTCATTTGTGCCCTCATTTGGGGGTGTTTCATCTTAAGGTCAGTTACTCAGTGCTTTGGGAGCTGTGGCAAGGCAGCCTGCCATGATCGAAAGATTTGGCAAACCTCTCTACCTCTGGTCTGTATGTGTGAGAGAGACTGGGAGAAGTGAGGGAGTGGTTGGGGGACCGGGGTCTGGCAGCCAGTCTTCTTTGAAGGCTCCATTCAATAAACTGAGACCTCCCCCCAGGCCACCTCTTAAAATTTCCTTCACCATCTGCCAGCAGCACTATGGCCTTTAGGTAAGCTGTTAACATGCAGACTCTCGGGGAAGATTATACATCTAGACATCTGAACTGTGGCACCATTCTTAGATGTCTGTCAGTTTGTCTTGGTTCCTTCCTCCATCCCTCACTTCCTTCCTTCCTTTCTTCCTTCCTCCCTTTTGTATTTTACAGTCTTAGACTGTAGTCTGTGTCTCTTTCGCTACACACACACACATACACACACGTATGTATGTATGTATGTATGATGGGATTTATTGGAATGACTTATAGGACTACAGCCTGTAAGTCATGTCAATAAATGTTAAGTGGTTGTGTTAATTTGCTAGAACATGTATAGACAGATATAATCCAACGATGGCTAGTTGTAGACAGAAAGTCAACAATCTAGTAGTTAGTTGCTCAGTCCTGCAAGGCTGGGTGTCTCAGCTGGTCTTCTGTACATGCTGCAATCCCAAAGAGGTAGGCTCCAATGGCAGTGAAGGAATGGATACGATAGCAAGGCTAGGGCAGACAGGAAAAGAGCAAAAGCTTCCTTCTTCCACACCCTTGTATAGACTTCCAGAAGAAGGCATGGACCATATTAAAGGTATGTCTTCCCACCTCAAGATCTGGATTAAAGGTGCATGTCTTCCAGCCTTAAGACTCCTTCAAAGGTGTGTGTGTCTTCCTGCTTTCCAAGTGGGTTCACTTACTTCCGCCCAGGCAGAAAATCTCTCACAGATGTGCTCTCTGTTCCTGGATTGTAGTTCATTGCAGATACGGCAAGCTGACTACACAGCCTCACAAGTCCTGCCTTTGAGTGATCTTCCCTTTAGCCTCCCGAGTGCTAGTGCTAAGAAGGACAGGTCACTATGCCCAGCAGAATTTTTCTTAAGACAAGTTAAATGTACTAAATGGGTTATACACTGTTTCTTCTAAAACATTTTTCTTCACTGTTCAGAGACACAGTCATGTGAGGATCTGAACCAGTATCTTCTTTCTCCAAAAGCTTTTGATTTTTGACTAAGACCAGTCCATGAACCCCTTGTGGTTCTACCAAGTGAGGGTTAGAAAAATGTGTCAAATATCTTGCTATAATGTGAATGCTTACGCCTCACTCCTAAATTCTTATGTAGACACCTACTCTCTGATGAGGTAGGGATTAAGAGTTGGCACCTTTGTAAAGGGAAGGTCTCCTGGGTCAGGAGGAGAGTCAGTGTGCCTTATGAAAGAGGGCAAAGAGGACTTGATTGCTTTCTGCTCTGGAAGGAACAGGAAATGGGCCTTCACTAGACACCAGATGTATCTGCCAGTGTGTTAGCCTTGGACTTCCTGCCTCTAGAATCCATTCTGTATAGCACCCTGAGTGAGTGCTCACACTCAGCTTTGTAGAAAAAGGATGTCATTACATTCAGTTACAGAAATTCTTCATCTTGATTTGTTGTGTATAAGGACAGCGTCTGAGCTGGTATGTGTGCAGTGGTCTCCAGGTGGCAGCAAGGTACTGGTATAAGATGATCCTGCTTCTGTCTCCACTAATGATTTATAGGAGCGGGATGCCTATCTGCCTTTGGCTGAGAGTGCCAGCAAGATGTACTTCATCATCTCTGACTTGTCCAAGATTAATAACATGTACCGTTTCAGCTTGGCTTCATTTCTTCGACTTTTCCAAAGAGCTCTGCAGAACAAGCAGGTAAGTCGTTGGGTATGTTAGAGATGTATTAAGACTCCCCTTAAATATTGAACCTATACTAATACATTTTTGAGAAAGCTTTTATTATGTATTTCAAGGACCACATATAGCAGTTTTAAAGTACATTTAAAAGAGACAATTTCTTTAGTTCTTTAGTATTCTTAATAAATATTATTATTTGATAACAAAGGAACACTTTATGCTCTAAGAAAAGTTAATTGTAAGTGATTCCTCAAACGCCAGTAATTTACAAGTGTTTGTAAATGTAATAAATTGCCTACCTAATCGTATCACCTGAGCTATACCCTTGTCATTTGAGACTGTAATCTAGGCAAAGCATTGTTCTCGATAATGGAGACAAAACAGTATACTGCTTTTGTAGGCTTGCTGTCCTTTGGGGGGGCTTGACAACTGTGTCTCACTGAGTAGGCATTTGGTTATGAGGCAGCATGATGTGTTTTGTGTGTTTGGGAGCTCAGCTAGAACTTGAGGGTGTGACTCAGGTGTAGATTTTTCAGGTCCCTGTTTGGTACCTAAGGGAGAAAAGACTTGATGAGTGGTAGGTTCTTTACCACAGAACCACAATGGAAGCGTTGACTTCCTAAGAGCAGAAAACATGAATGTCTTTCATCAATAGATTTCAAGAAGTTACAGGATGCTTAAAATGTTATAGCCATGGTCTTTAGTTTTGACAGGTATTTAAAATTCCATCCACATCTGAACAGGGTGTTCATAGTACTGTTTATTTAGAGTGTGTGTGTGTGTGTGTGTGTATGTGTGTGTGTGTGTGTGTGTGTGTGTGTGCATGCATGCATATGTATGTGTAGATTACACTCAGGGGTTGTTCTCTCCTTCCACTACCTGGAAGGCTCAGCAGCAAGCTCCCATACCCACTCACCTTGCTGGTCCCAGTTTTTATAAACCAATGGAAATAACAATTAGTAAAATATGAGCATTGTGACTATTATGTAGAACAATTCCCGAGTCAGTCTAAACACTGGAGGTGTGGGATTTTTATTATATCATTTTGAAAGTGAATATTAATGTTTAGTCCACCTGGCATGCTTGGTTCTGTTATCGTAATGAAATAAGAAACAAAGCACCTCTGGGCTGGATTGGTGAACAAAATTCAGGTATTCAAATAGCCTTACCTCATGTTAAAATAGGTTGTGTTTTTAATGCTGTTTGTATCAGAGTGGAATGTGGTAATTGAACAAGTACTATTTGGAATTTCACTATTTTCATTATTTCCTACTTAAAATTAATTGTAATTTTCATTTATTAAAACTTTTAATTGTATACATTTCAAGAAACACTATAAAATACTGCATTAGTGTACAGGTATAGTGCACTAATTTATTAATTCCTTGGGCTATGTGGGTCCAGATCGTTATTTTAGAACCAGCTTTGATTCTGGAGAATCGTTTTTAGGAGTGATTCAACTCTAAAATGTCTGTAAAATTTTCTAAATTTCTTAATGGATTTTCACATTCTAATCTCCAGGACTCTGAAAACACAGAACAGAGAATCCAGTGTCTTATCAGCTCATTGAAGCATATGGTGTATGAGTATATATGCCGATGCCTGTTTAAGGTAAGGACCCATCACATGTACACCGCTCCTCACTCCCTGGTCCTATAGGACACGGGCAGTTCTAGAGCTGCTTTCTTACTCAAAAGGTATTGGCATAGGCGGTGGTGATTTATTTTTTCTAGAATGCAGCTCGTCACACACTTGAATTTTTTACCACATGCCAAAGTGCAGTAGGGAGCCAACAACAAGGTGAGGGCAGCATTGGTGGCCTAGGCTAGCTGTCTCAGGGTGGCCTGGCCCCAACTGAAAAGGGGGAGAACCATGGGAAACGTGGCCTTACAAGCCCAGCGCTCTCATCCTCAGGCCTAGCTTTGTCAGCTGGAGACATGGCTTTGTTGGTATGGCTGTTCTGTGTCTGTGAGGGGTTTACCATTCCTGGCATCCGGTAGATGCTAATAACATGCCCGCCTCTTCCTCTCATTTGGGAGAATCCAGTGTCTCTAGGCATTGCCTAGTGTCTCCTGGTGTCTTAGTGACCCTTCTAATTCTGTAAAGAAACACATGACCAAGGCAACTTTAAAAAAAAAAAAAAAACATTTCAGAGGGTGAGAGCCCATGTTTATCATGGCGGGAGCAGGCAGGCAGGCATGGTACTAGAGCAGTAGCTGAGAGCTCACTTCTGATCCACAAACGGGCAGAGAGAACTAACCGAGAATTGTGTGGGCTCTCTTTGGAAACCTCAAAGCCCATCTCCAGTGACATACCTCCAACAAAGCCACACCTCAAACAGTCAAACAGTTCAGTTCTTCCAACTGGGAGACCAAGTATTCAACCATAGCGGCCCGTGGGGGCATTTCATTTGAGCCCTTATAGCTTCGTTGTGGAATGCAGTTGTTACTCGTTACGAGAGTCTCAGGGCGAAGAGTTGGTGGCTTTTGAGGTACGAAGTGCAACTTTCTGAAGATGTCTTCCTCTGAGAAAGATCTAGAACAGTGTGCATCGAGAGAGTCCTAAGGCTTGGAGACTTTTAATGACGAGACCCGAGTTCAGGCTTTGGGGCTCAGCTCACAGCATAAAGAGCTCCCACAAAGTCAGGTACCCAAGTCTGAGGAGTTCGTTGTGAGCACAGCTCAGTCATGTGGACTCAGTAATCCTGAAACTGCAGTGTTAGTCGAGGCAGAGCACATGCTCAGTGCACCTTTGCGGACTGTGCAGACCTTCCGCTCTTGGAGTGGGCATGTCTACAGGATTCCTCTTTTACTGGAACCGTACATTTTCCTTTCAGAGGGCTTATGGCTCACTAAAGTTCTGAACCCCTTAGCCCTTGATTTTAAGGTGTGAAGACTGCAGATTGTGAGCAGATATCACAAAGCCTTGTTGCCCCAGATGTTGTTACCCTAAATATAGGGATGAGCTCTACAGGGGCATAGCCCATCAGAGAGCATGGGGTCCCTCACACCCGTATAATGTGTTATCTCCTCCAGTGCCCAACATGTTATTGCATGGTTAAAACTTGGAGATATTTTCAGAAGATTCCAAAATCTATGTGGAACTACAACAGGAAAAACATTGAAGACTTGTTCTCCAGTTCTGGGTCCATTAAACTCAAGCAGTTTGTGCTTCAGACTCTGGTCTTCTCCTTGTATCATTGTATTTAAGTAACTAGAAATGGTTAGGAACTTTTCCTTCCTTCATTTCTCCTCTGCTTCCCTGTCTTTGCAGTTGGTCTCAAAGATCTTTCCATAACATAAATACTGAACTTCACTCATTTCCATAGTTGTATGAACTATCACATGGGTTTGACTTACCCCTTTCCAAAATGCTGCGTAGTGTTTCATTTTGACAAGTTTGGCTTTGTACTTAAGGTTGAATACAAAATTTGTTTTAGTTTTTATATATTCAAAAATTACCTATGTTCTGAAAGGATTTTTTACACAGCATTTTTTAGTGTGTCTGTGCTTTGATTCTGACTTACTTCCTACACGAGGGCACCTATGAAATTTCCTACTGTGCAGATCTGTCAGGACTCAAAGGTTTGGGCTGGGAGCACTTTGGGTTTTTGGCTATGAAACCTGGATGTTCAGACTCTGCCATTCTTGACATGTCTGTTACATGACAATAGAATGTGTTCATATTGTTCGCTGTCATAAGTGATTGCACTGGGTGCATAGCACCTTCATCTTTGTGTGAAGATTTGCGTTAAGTATTTTGATTCAGTAGATTTCTGGTGAGAAGTATAATTGCTTCTCCAAAGGTCACACTTTGTAAATGTTGTTGAATATTATCAAATATTGTGGAGAAGTTTGCTTGCTTATGCTTGAACTAGTTGGTACTTTTATCCATGGGTAGTTGAAACCACCTTTTCCTTTACATGCTTATTGGCCGGGACACACACACATACACACACACAGAGAGAGAGAGAGAGAGAGGGAGAGAGAGAGGAGGAGGGAAAGAGAGAGGGGGAGAGAGAGAGGGAGAGAGAGAGGGAGAGAGAGAGGAGGAGGGAGAGAGAGAGGGAGGGAGAGAGGGAGGGAGAGAGAGGGGGAGAAAGAGGAGGAGGGAGAGAGAGGGGGAGAGAGAGGGAGGGAGAGAGAGAGGGAGGGAGAGAGAGGGAGGGAGAGAGAGAGGAGAGAGAGGAGGAGGGAGAGAGAGGGGGAGAGAGAGGAGGAGGGAGAGAGAGGGGGGAGAGAGAGGGGGAGAGAGAGAGAGCAGGGGACATGGAGTTGGGAAAGATATATGTTGCAAAGTGGCTGAATTGGTGGGAGGGAGTTGGAGGTAGATGGAATCAAGACACATGTTTGAAATTTTCAAGGAAAAATGTTTTAAAACAAAAAATACCATAAACATTCATCCTGTCAACTCCACTTTTATCGTTACTTTCAGCTTGTATTTTTATACTTCAGTTTGTATATTCTTATTTGTAAAAGTTCAGGCTCTTTGCTGTTAATGCCCATGTCATATATTTTATACTGTAATTGGCAAAGGGTCAGTATTAGCACCAACATACTTTAATGTTTGTGGGGACTCTGTGGAGACTTGCTCCTTTGAAGTCACTCTATCCTTTAAAAGTCCTTTGAGGTTGTGGTAAGTAGCTTTTGGTCAAGCAGGAGAGAGGCTGACAACCCTGACTTCAGCCCTTCAGTGTGCACTTGGAGCCTCTTATTGGCTCCCTTGTCTGTTGTGAGCAATTGGCAAATCCTAAACTGTCACTGTGATCCCTAAGTTCTGAGATACTTGTAATAGATAAAATGTCTGCTCTGTAAAATTCATTTCTGTCACTATGGAGTATGATTTCAGCATTCCACAGTGTCTGAGTAATGATGAAAGCTGAGACAGTGGTTCAGTCATAAACTACGAGGTAGATTCCTCAGGACTTATACTGTAGTGTTAATGGGGGTAGAAGTGCTTTCATATCCTCGTGAAGGCCTTCCGGGTTTGTAGCAGTCAGCAGGGGAGGCTGGGGAACAGCGTCCAGGGCCACTGGGGGGAGAGGCTGGGAGGAGCATTGTGGGAGCTGTGGGAGGAGCACTGGGGAGCTGTGGGAGGAGCACTGTGGAGCTGTGGGAGGAGCACTGTGTGGGAGGAGCACTGGGGAGCTGTGGGAGGAGCACTGTGGAGCTGTGGGAGGAGCACTGTGTGGGAGGAGCACTGGGGAGCTGTGGGAGGAGCACTGTGTGGGAGGAGCACTGGGGAGCTGTGGGCCGAGCACTGGGGAGCTGTGGGCCGAGCACTGGGGAGCTGTGGGAGGAGCACTGTGAGGAGCTGTGGGCGGAGCACTAGGGAGCTGTGGGAGGAGCACTGTGAGGAGCTGTGGGTGAAGCACTAGGGAGCTGTGGGAGGAGCACTGTGAGGAGCTGTGGGCGGAGCACTGTGAGGAGCTGTGGGAGGAGCACTGTGAGGAGCTGTGGGAGGAGCACTGGGGAGCTGTGGGAGGAGCACTGGGGAGCTGTGGGCGGAGCACTGGGGAGCTGTGGGAGGAGCACTGGGGAGCTGTGGGCGGAGCACTGGGGAGCTGTGGGAGGAGCACTGGGGAGCTGTGGGAGGAGCACTGGGGAGCTGTGGGAGGAGCACTGGGGAGCTGTGGGCGGAGCACTGGGGAGCTGTGGGAGGAGCACTGGGGAGCTGTGGGAGGAGCACTGGGGAGCTGTGGGAGCATATGTCCCTAGGATACCTCTTCTTTGTGGAATACTCCTCTTAATAGATCTCAGATGTACAAAAAACAGGGGTGAGAAAGAAGATTGTTTTCTTCCTTTTATATTATCTGTGTTTTTCTTGCCTTCCTTTCTAAATAAATTTGCTCATTTGAATACAATTCAGGTGGATACTGTTTTTAAATATATATATATATATATATATATATATATATATATTTATATAGGAATAGGTTCTAGGTCAGGCAGTGGTCGTGCACACCTTTAATCCCAGCACTTGGGAGGCAGAGGCAGGTGGAGCTCTGTAAGTTCAAGAACAGCCTGGTCTACAAAGAGAGTTCTAGGACAGCCAGAGTTACACAGGTAAACCCTGTCTCAAAGAAATTATAAAAGAAAGGAAGGGAGGGAGGGAGGGAGGAAAGAAAGGGAAAGAAGGAAGGAAGGGAGAGAGAGAAAAGAAAGGAGCCCAAACATTGAGATGAGTTGACACTGAAGTAAGATGATGACTTCTGACCTGATTAGCAAAGTCCATGAGAGATAGTAGGAACTTAAAATATTTGCTAAATTGTGGATGACGATTTTTTTTTAAATAAAAACTAAGACTTTAAAAAATCCTTAATTTGTTGGGGTGGGGGAATGGGAGGGGATGGTGGTCAGGGTGCATGTGAGGGGGGAGAGAGGGTAAGAGGGAGGGAGGGAGAGGGAACTGGGATCAACATGTAAAATAAAAAATAAATAAAATAAAAAAATCCTTAGTTTGATTCATTCCTCTGTATTCTTGAACTTTGGGGAATAATGTGTTCATGTGCTGTGCCCATTCTCTCTCTGTATCCCCACATTGTGGGTTTTGCTTCATTCTTGAATCATGATTCTTCCTTATGACATCCTTGTGAAATATTGTACATAATTGCAACTAGACAACCAGAAAGATGCCAAATAGTGATTTCTTCTGCCGTTTCCATCCTTGAAAATGATGGAAGAAGATCGTGGTGTCCTGGCTTAGAGCATGTGTCAACCTTGCATCAGGATTTGCAATACTGTAATTCCATATTGTTCCCTAAAGTCAGAATGGTGCCTGTAACTACAAGGCAAGGAGAAGGCTAAGCACCCTATTGTTACTGACCACACATTTCCAGCCAGTGTTGGATCACGTTTGCTCGGTAATTATTAGCCTTAGAATAAAGCTCCCAGGGGCAGTTGGAGGCTCATAGGATGGCAGAAAGCTTCCTTCTTAATGCAAAGGAAACAGTGACTACACAAATAGAATAATGCTGTGAGGTGTGTGTGTGTTTGTGTGTGTAGATACATGTCTGTCATAAGGGATAATACAGGGATAGCGGCATCTTATTTTCTTATTACGAGTGTGTTTACATTTATTCTCTTAATCAAGAGACAATTTGAGCATTTAATTTTTACTATGTGGGTAGACCGTGAAGTCACTTGTTATTACTGTTGAGAAAAAACAATACAGAACCGTAGTACCAAAAATTTAAAGACAAATTTTAAGAAATAGCAAATGTAACCCTGTCCCTTTTTTGCAGGCTGACCAGTTGATGTTTGCTTTGCATTTTGTTCGGGGCATGCATCCTGAACTTTTTCAAGAAAATGTAAGTAGTACCGAAGGAGGGAAACTTGGTATTAGAGAAACCTGCTAATAGGCAGGGTCTCTTAGGCTAGAGGTGACTTAGGCTGTAAGATGTATAAACATGAACTAATGTTCTCTAAGTGGTATGTGTGAGGGGCTGTTAGGAAGCTCTTTCTCCCTGCGTATACTCAGGATTGCAGGTGACAGAAGGAACGGAGTCTAAGTAATTTCCTAGGGTACTTGGGTTGCCATGAGCCAGGCCCACTTACCGGGGACACCGGAAGAGCCAGCCTTGGGCCCTTCCTGTTCTAAGCAGTGCACCTGAGGAAGGGACAGAGTGGTAGTGTGGGCATGCACTGTGTCATCTGTCACCTCCGCTCACCTATCAAGAGTGGCAGATAAAGTGGGGTGGGATGGGGCTGCACATTATCGCCTGAGCCCATGGGGCCATGCTGTGTTCTTTGTCCCACATCTTTTTTCTTGTCTGTCATAAAACCACATCTAATACGCATGATACTCACTTGAGCTAACATTAAATGAAAAAGAATTGTGTTTGGTTTTCTTTTTCATTATTGTATGAATTCAACCTACTGCCCTCCAACTCTGCTTTGTCAGATTTTAATTATCTCTGTGTCGTCGTGTCAGGTGGTTAAAACACAGACCATTCATATTTCTCCCTGCCTTCTTCCACCTTTTCTAATTCCACACGCTGTTGCTTATTTGCTCACTTTTTTCCTGAATTTATGAATTTGGTCCTAATAGCTTTGATTAACTTAAGCTATCTGTCCAATAATTTTTAAAATTACAGCTAGCATGTTTTCAGGTCTTATGTGCACGCTTGTTCCTTCTTGGAATACTTTTCTTAATTTACACAGGACAAGCAAGTTTTTAGCCTTGGTGGACTTCACTGCATGTGTATTAGTAGCATGAAAGAGCCACAATTGAAGATCTAGATGATGAGTGTGCCATACGTGTACACGCACACGTCTGTCTTAACACAATTAGCTCTGGTAGGTTTCGTGCATGTTTTGTAGTGGCACGTGACTCCCTAACGCTGGCCTGCTTGAAGAACTGGGAGGACTCTGCCCGTGTTCTGAGGCAGCTGCATTATACAATGCCGTGTAAGACATTGAAGATAATGTTAACTGGCTGCACCTGATATTTTTGTGTCTCTTGTGTTTCATTCACTAGGAATGGGATGCGTTTACAGGTGTGGTTGTTGGAGACATGCTGCGGAAAGCTGTAAGTTCCATGTGATTTCTTTCGTAGGGGAAGAAGGTTCTTGCCTTGGGTCTTATGAAATATAGTTGTATCACAGGAGTTTAAAATTATTGTTGAGATTATACTTTTATTATAGGAATATGTCCTGACCTGTGCTTCTTTACTATAAAATGGGCTTAATGTATTTTTAGAACTTGGAAAGTTCTAAATACTAAGATTTTAACTGCTTTTTTCACAGAATTTGTATTTTGTTTTAGAAAACTGTTATAAACTTTAGGGATATTGATTTTTTTTCTTATATACCTGAAGCTCTAAAAATAATTTTTAAGACTTTAAAAAGTCTATGGAAACATAGCTTTTTAAATAAATTTTGTATTTGACCAGATAATGATCTTGAAACTGATGCACTGAAAATACAACACATCATTGTGCAGATCTCTGCAGCCACTGCAACCAGCAGAGTAACATCCATACGGGGCTCGAAGGCAGCTCAAACTCTGGGTCTGACCTTGAGTTTATATTAGGCATATTTAAGTACAGCACAATCTGGTGAAAACTTTTCCAGTAATTATTAACTCCGTCCTGTGTACACAATAAAGCACGCATAAATCTCCTTGAGGAACAGAGCAACAGTATGCAAATTTGACTTGACTACATCGAGTCTCTGAAAAGCACACGAGACAGCTTCCATAAAGGTGGCTTCTGTAGATTGACTGCTTACAGCAAGCTTATGATAAGCATTTGGGAAGGGTCTAACGCAAAGGTCAGTAGGTAGGAATGCATCTTTCTGGGCAGATAACAGATTGTGTATTCCTTCCTGTGAAGGACGCTCCAGGTCCCCCAGTGCTGACATGAAATGGATGGTTAAGCACAATAAATCTGAATGCCATGTTTTATGTGTCAGTGAGCTTCTAACAGTGTTACATAGAAATTTACCACAGTGCCTTCATAAATGTAAAGAAGTAGTATGTGGAATGTTTGGTAATAGTCAATTGCTTTTTTGAAAAAGAAAAATGAATTTTACCAAACGCATTAAGGAAAATTGCTTTCATTGAAGGATTCTCAACAAAGAATTCGTGATCAGCTTCCATCTTGGATAGATCAGGAAAGAAGCTGGGCTGTGGCAACACTGAAGGTATTTTCTTTTTTTATTAATTTTTTTAAATCGTGTGCATGTGTTTGTATACTGTATGTCTGTGCACATGTGTGCTGGTGCATATGGAGGTCAGAAGTTAGAGTTGAGTGTCTTACTTTATTGCTGTGTGTGTGTGTGTGTGTGTGTGTGTGTGTGTTTTGAGACGGGGTCTCTTACTGAACCCACAGTGTCTGAATTGGGTAGGCTGAGTTAGACGGAATAGCCAGCAAGTACCAGGGATCCTTGTGTTGGTGACACCCAGAGCTAGAATTAGACTCAGGGCACTGCCTGGCTATTCGCGTATGGTCTGGGTTCTAAACTTGTGCTTGCATAGCAGGCATTTTAGGCAGTGAGCCATACCCCAGTTCCGGTTGAAAGCATTTCTGTTCTGTTTTGTGGGACATTTGATTTTGTGTGTGTTTTGCTTTTCTGACACTTTATATGTGCACCTTATTTATATCAGTGTTGATATTTCTGCAGTAAGGACTAAAGTCTCTGTTTAAAATGCTGAAGAGTTACTGTGGTATCTGTGTCCTCCAGCTTATTTCTTAACTGCTCGGCTCAGTTGTGCTTATAGAGATGAAAGACAAATGTGTCTGGATACCTTTGCTCCCTCTTTCCCTTCTTTGGCCTGTTTTCCTTACAACTGTATAGTACTATGGGTAGCTCACAGAGAGGTCAATAAAGGTGACCAGCAATTATTGGTGGCTCACTCTGAGCCGTTCTGCAGAGGTTGGAAATGGCTCTTGTTACATAGTTCCGACAGCATCAAAGGTAGCTGCTGTGATCACACTGATTTAACAGTGAAGGGGGCAGGGTTCAGAGCTGACATCTGGGCTCTTTTACAGCTGCTCTGTATGTACTCTTCATTGATTATTCACTTCATGCTTATTATCAGCCATTATAGTGTCAATGTCCAGGGTTCTTCAGTTGACCTAACTTAAATCAACCTGCTGACCTTTCCCCTATATTGTGAAATCTTACTTTACCAAGAACTCAGTAGCCCGTTGTTTGTTCAGAATTCTCCCATCATTTATTAAAACCAATTAAGTTAAATGTGAATTATCAAATTTTGTTGTTGAAGTTTAGTTAGGCTACATAGTGAAATGTTACCAGCACAAAGAATTATTTAGGTGTGCGTACAGATGCTAGATACAGTATCCTACGAGTCTTGATGCACTTGTCTGTGCATGAAGTTCTATACTACAGATAGAGATCTCCCATTGTCTTAAAAGAAAACATCCCTCTCTACAGATTTGCACTTCTGTTCATGTAGACCATTCGTGGGAAAGGCTGGGGAAAGGGAGCATTGAGATAGAAGGAATGCGATTATTTGAGTATGTCTCTGAGGGGGTTGTTTAAGGCCAAACTGCTGAACAAACGCTTAGGAAACAGCATAGTGGGCTTGAACATTGAGATGCAAAAGAAACTGTATGGTCACATATAGATAAATAAGCAAATATGGTTTACAGAAAACATGCTTTCTGAAGGATTACAAACGACCAGAGTTGGACAGAAGGTAAAGTTGTAAAGGTGAATTTTATTTCAGAATTTACCCACATGCACTCTCTCTCTCTCTCACACACACACACACATACTCTTCCACACACATTTTCTCTGACATACACATGTGCGCGCGCGCACACACACACACACACACACACACACACACACACACACACACACTGTGTAGGGCAGGACTCCAGGATAGTACCGAATTCAGTTCAGAAGGAGACAGGGGTAGGCAAGAATGCGGGCAGTGGACAAGGAGGGATTGCTGGGTGTCACTGTCCCCGTGAACCACCTGAGCTAGAGAAGAGCTCTGGCTTAACTAACTTTGCATGATTCCTGCTGAAGGTGACCAGAGGTGGGAGGGAGGAGCTAGATGATAGACTGGCCGTAGGGCTTTTTACTCAGCTGCTGTAGAAGTGTCCTGATAAGACTTCCACAAACAAACAAAGAAAAAGGCTGAACCTGAAACCTAAGTGAGATGCCCCAGTAGCACCATAGCAAAGGTCGGTTAGGAAGAGCATTCTCGTTGCTAGAGAGACACTGCAGCCTGAACACGATGAGCTCAGCTGTGTTGTCCCTAGGCCTTGCACTTGGTGTTGATGATGGTGGAGACAGCTAGGTATCAGTGTGTTCCTGTACAGAAAATGTCTCTTAGGAATATCGGGTGATACAACCCTGTCTTGGGAGCGATTTACTAGCTTTAGTGTGGGTGAATTCACTGTGCTGTTTTTAACTATGAAAGGTGAGACCAACTGTATCACAACTGTATCACAAAGTAGAAAACAAGTACTAAGCATCCATAGTAACTAGTTTTCTTCGGCTTTTGTAGTTTTTTATAAGGCTGCAGCTCCTTACCTGTGGTGGTTTGCGTTTTAGATTGCACTCCCCAGTCTGTACCAGACCCTCTGCTTGGAAGACATGGCACTTTGGCGGACTTATTACCATCACTCCATGTGTGAACAGGAGTTTCCATCAGTTCTTGCAAAGAAAATTTCCTTATTTCAGCAGGTAAAATGGAATGTTATCCAAGCAGAACAAAATCAAATCTGTGATGTTACCCTTGTCCTTGAGAAGCTACTTAAGTAACAGCTTTGCTTTTAGTGTGTTGTGTAACTTCATCCACTTGAAGGAGGAAGGTCTTTCTGCTTTGGTCACCACACCCAGACAGAACCCAGGCAACATTTGTGAGCGGGTGTTCCTAGTACATCTTGTTTCAAGAGGGATCCTGTGATAGGAAAAGATGCCTTTAAAAAAGCAGCAAAGCTATAAATCACAGAGATTTTTCCATTCACTTATTTTTAAGAGTTGTATCTAAGGAGAGGGCTTAATGTGAAGGAAAGGGAATTTTTAAAACTCCATTTCAAAGCAGAACCCTGAGGTCTCAGTGGGTGGCTTTGACTTGAGCTTGGCAAATGGCTCTGGAAATCAGTGCCCTAGGGAATGGTCCATCACTGGCCTCTTTTCTGGGCTGTCCATTATGGAAGCCAACTCATTCTATTTTTCTGTGCGTCAAATGCTATCTCAGCAGATGTGCTTAAACCAAACGACAAACCATCTGAAAGTGAGCATTTACACATCAAAGGAATGTTACAGATATGCAGGACTCAGCAGAAATTCAGATGTTCGGCAGGCAGCCGCCAGATGCTAAATGTTTACCCTGCTGTTGTCGCCGGCCACTGGGCCCTATGTAGGCTCTTGAAGATTTATCTCACTCATCGAATGCTTACTCCACATACCAGCTTTAAGGACTTTTTTACATAAAAGGGAAGTCTTGTTTCATAATTGCGTGACAGTTTCAAGCATAGCAAATAGTATGCGACACAGGTTACTCTTGTATTTCCAAAGCATTAAGTAAGTAATTGTTGATTATTGTGTAGTTAATGCTGCTGCTGAGAAACATCTATTTACAGAATTTTCCATTTTGTTTTAGGTTCTTGTTGTTCAGGCTCTACGACCAGATAGACTGCAGAGTGCCATGGCTCTGTTTGCCTGTAAGGCCCTGGGTAAGCACAGCACTTTGCAGACACTACAGCTTGAGCTTGGTAACTTCTCTTGAACCTATAGTTTATTTTATACTAACCTTAGTAGAAATGTTTTAAGGTCTTTTATTGTTTGTTTCATTATCTCTGCTTAGCTAGAAATATACTTCTCCTTGTTGGATATAATTATATTCAGTATTTAATTGAATTACATAATTGACATCCTAGATTAACAAGGTAAAAGTGCTGAGTTTTTAAAAATTACCATCATCATCATTTTTATTATTGTTTTGTTTTTCAAGACAGGGTTTCTCTGTGTAACAGTTCTGGATCTCCTGGAACTCACTTTGTAGACCAGGCTGGCCTCCAACTCATTGAGGTCCCCCTACCTCTGTCTCCCAAGTGCTGGAATTAAAGGTGTGCACCACCACCGCCCGGCTAAAAGTTATTTTCTTATGGAAGTATTTTTTATTTTTATTTGTCATAAAGCTTACAAAGAAGGCATTCAAATGTTAGTGGCAAAAATGGGGAAATTATAGTTACAATAAAATATATTATAGCCTTCAGAAATATAACCTTCAAAATTAGTAATTTTAGCATGTATAAAACCAAATATTGACAGTTTGCTTTTCAGACTGGTTTTTTTTTTCCAGCCTTACAAAGAGTATTGTTCAAAGAATTAAAACTTATCACCCACCTGCAAATAATTCCATTTCTCTTAGAAAAGTTTAATAGAAACTGTTAAAGAAAGTGTGAAAACAGCTGGGTGTCATGGTGTACCCCAGGAATCCCTGACCTTGGAACTCAGACTCCAGGGTCCTGTTAGCACATTTGTCTGTTGTTGTCTCTCCCTTACAGTTTACTTGTAATGGTCTAGGTTCTAACTCCAGAACTTATTGTGAGTTGGTTTAGTTTACTACTAGTAAGTTGTCATCGTAATCTGTCACCTCTGTTGCTCAGAGTGTTTCCAGAGTCCCCTTGTGTCACCTGTCGCCACTGCCTGCCCCTGTGCTCAGGGCACGAGTGAGGTGGCTGTGAGGTGGCTTCCCTCAGCCGTCTGTCCTGTTCACCTTCTTGTAGCTCCAGCAGCGAGAGTGCCGAGGGCCACATTAAGTCTCACTTCTCTTCTTGTGCAAGACACTGACGACCTCTCTCCCCAGGCACCTCACCAGGTCTTTTTTGCCTCCTCACTCACTTTGCAGTCAGTGGCTTGCATTCTTTGTGCGCAGACATGGCTTTGGGATTCTAGGACCTTTATGATCACTATTATTCTCACACAGTTTAACCTGGTTATCTCCCTCACAGCTTTGTCCAACTGTTACATAAATATTTCCCTTTGCATTTTGAAAAAGTAGCATCTCAGCCTCTTGATTTTCTTTTTCCTTCATCATATTGCTTTTCTCTGCAGCTGCATCAGAATCTGGCATTTGTGAATGGCTTGCTCTTCTAGTTACAATACCTGCCACCGGAAGCTCAGTGTTGAATTACACTATGTCCCCAACACCTCAGGAAGTGTATAGAACATAACAGCACACAAACCAGGGGCTGCCTTCCTTCTTGTTTTCTCTGCTGTGGTTTTACTTTCAGTCCCTTCTCTCTGGAAGCTGTACAGTCTCTGAAACCTAAATGAAATCTTTCTCACATAAAATCTTTAAAGTCTTCCCAAAATCCTCAGAATAAAATAGATTCCTAAGCTAGAGCCATGTCTCAGCAGTTGAGAGAGCATGCTATTGGAGAGGGTCCATGAGCTCCCAGTATCACATCAGGAAGTTGATGCTATTGGAGAGGGTCCATGAGCTCCCAGCATCACATCAGGCCGGTGATGCTATTGGAGAAGGTCCATGAGCTCCCAGCATCACATCAGGCCGGTGATGCTATTGGAGAGGGTCCATGAGCTCCCAGCATCACATCAGGCAGGTGATGCTATTGGAGAAGGTCCATGAGCTCCCAGCATCACATCAGGCAGTTGATGTTATTGGAGAAGGTCCATGAGCTCCCAGCATCACATCAGGCAGGTGATGCTATTGGAGAGGGTCCATGAGCTCCCAGCATCACATCAGGCAAGTGATGCTATTGGAGAGGGTCCATGAGCTCCCAGCATCACATCAGGCAAGTGATGCTATTGGAGAGGGTCCATGAGCTCCCAGCATCACATCAGGCAAGTGATGCTATTGGAGAGGGTCCATGAGCTCCCAGTACCACATCAGGCAGGTGATGCTATTGGAGAGGGTCCATGAGCTCCCAGCACCACATCAGGCAGGTGACAGTGGCCTGGAATTTCATCAGTAGTGATTTTATAAGAAAATGACTTTACTATATTGTAACATATTTTGCCACTTAATAGGTGCCAATCATGGTACTCTTGAGGGATGGAGAAATAATAAAAAGGTACTTGTTATTCTGTCATTAATGTGTCTATCAGTAGCTTTCTAATTTTTCATGCACACAGATGTGTGCACTTTATAGTGTGGGGTTTTCTTGCTTATCCCATCCAAGAACTAGATTACTTTTCTCCAATAATCTGTCTTTACTGCAACATTTTCATAACTTCAGTTCCATTTTAAAGCTATTAGAAATTCTCATCCAGATTGCTGTTTAAAGTGTTGTCTCCCCTGGTTTTTACAAAGTTGAACAGCTGCATGTCCATGTCCCAAAGTATTTCTTAAATTAAGTGTGGTGGGTTTGCCTGATGAGTCAAGATCATGCATATTTTAATTTTTTTTATTAAATAGGTCTGCACTTAATGCATTTGTCCTAGAACATTTGTTTGAGTTTATGAATGAATACATAAATGTTTGAGCAGATATTTTTAGTTCTCTTTTTGCTTTTTTCAGTCATGTAGCCTAGGCTGGCCTTGAACTCACTGTGTTGGGGAGGATGGCCTTAATTTTTGATCCCTCCTGTCACCAACTTCCGAGTGCTGGGATTACAGGCCTGTACCACAACACATGTTTAATACAGGTGCGGGGGATAGGGCTTACGACTTCATGCATGCTTGGTAAGCTCTGTCTCAACTACAGCCCTACTCTGAATGGATGTATTTCTTAGTACACCGCCACAAGTTCAAAATATTTTTATTGGTTCTCAAATTTGTGATTAATAACAAATTAGTTAAACATACCCCAGCAGACCTCCACCACTCAGGCAGAGGCCACACCAATCAGAATCGGTGAGTGACCTGCTTACCAGCTGAGCTACCCTCCTCCCTGGATTCTGTTCCCTGAGACCCTTCCTGCAGCCTTCCCAGATCATAGTCACCCCCTTCTGCTAGACCTTGTCCCCAACGCCAGCTGACCACTCAGGGGCAAGCCACATCAGTGAGAACAGCAGCTTTCAGCTGCTCAGGTGCTGCTCAGACCAATCAAACCAACAGAGATCCCCAGCTGCACCAAAGGTCGAACTCACCACCACAAGGCCAACTCCCAGTTTGGATGGAGGTTACAGCAGCCACCAGAAATCTGGTCACACAGATCAGAAAACCAAAGAGGACAAACAAAGACAAACAAAAGAAATCTGGGACTAGAATTTATCATCCCAAACCCAGATGCCTAAATGCCAACAATAACCAGGGCAGTATGGCATCACCAAAGCTCAGCTGTCCCATGACAGCAAGACCTGAATATTCCAATGGAGCCAACACACAAGAAAGTGACCTTAAAAACAACTTTATGAAGATGATAGAGGTCTTAAAGCGGAAATGAAAAGCTCCTTAAAGAAATCTAGAAAAAGACTAATAAGTTTTCTGCCCTTCACCCCGATAATAAGTTTTTCTGCTGATGGCAGTAAGCAAGATCAAGCCAAATTGAAAAAGTATAACAACAGGTATATTGAGCAAAGCAACTCCTGGGCAGGTTCTCCTATCTAAGAGATGGAGGCTAGAGAAGTCACAACAGCCAAGCCAATGCAGTTGAGGTTTTTGTTATTGTTGTTGTGTTTTGTTGTTATTTTGTTGTTGTTGTTTGAGATGGGTTTCTCTGTATTGCTTTAGAGCCAGTCCTGGAACTATCTCTGTAGACCAGGCTGGCCTCAAACTCACAGAGATCCACCTGCCTCTGCCTCCCGATTGCTGGGATTAAAGGCGTGCACCACCAATGCCTGGCTGGCAGTTAAGTTTTATAGAGTGTAGGTGAGCGGTGACGATAACCACAAGCTGGTTTTGCACCCATGTATGGTTAAAAGCTGAGTGTGTAGGTGGAGACACGGGTGACTGGCGACTTTAGGGGCGGAAGCTGCAGCAACCTCCAAGAATGCAGAACTGGGTGTTCATACCTTCCCTTATTCGGAGAGGTGAGACATTTCCATGACCACTCAGAGGGAACCAGAGACTCCAACTGAGCATCCTAACCTTTTTGGGTGTATGGGGGCCAGTTCAAATCTGGCTAATTCCTGTTGGCATAGAACTATGTGGGGAGGAGGGAAAGTCAGGGTTCGGTGGGCTTATACTCAGTGAGAGGTATATACTCAGTGGACCATCACCCTGGGGACCCCACAGATCCATTCCGGGGGAGGGGAGAAGACAAGGGGCTAGCAAAAAAGACAAATGAGAGGGACTGGTCCTATAATGGGGTTAAGCAAGGGGGGAAAAAGGAGGAAAAAAGGACTGGCATCAGAGTAAGGGAGAGGAGGTGGGTTGGTCGCACAGGCTGAGGTCTTCCCCCAGTTTCCAGAGTGATGCAGCCCAGGTCTCCACCAGGCCAGACTCCTTTCTGGGGAGGAGTGGCTGAATACAAAATGAACTCAGTACAAACAATGGGCTGAGAAAGAAATGAGGGAATCCACACCCTTCACAATAGCCACAAGTGATATAAAGTGTCTTGGTGTTCCAGAGGACCAAACTAGGTCATCCGTAAGTGGAAGACAGTTGTGAAGCTTAGATTACCTGAGGGCCCCTGGTAGCAGGACCACAATACAAACCTGGCAAATTGATGGAACTAGGAAAATCCATCCTGCGTGAGGTAACCCAGACCCAGAAAGACAAACAAGAACCTTCATCCAGTAACTGATGGAGGCAGATGCAGAGATCTACAGCCATGCACTAGGCAGAGCTCTGGAGTCTGGTCAAAGGGGGGGTGATTATTAAGAGCAAAGGGTTCAAGGTCATGTTGGGGAAATCCACAGAGACAGTTGACACGAGCCAGTAGGAGCTCACAGACTCTCGACTACAGCTGGGGAGCCTGAATGGGACCAAACTAGGCCATCAGCATGTAGGGTAGCTTGTTCTGTTTATGGGGCTCCTGGCAGTGAGACCAGGATCTGTCCCTGGTGCATGAGCTGGCTTTTTGGAGCCCATTCCCTGTGGTGGGATGCCTTCTTCAACCTTGCTGTAGGGGGAGGAGCATAGACCTGCCTCAACTCAATGTGCCAGGCTTTGTTGACTCCCCATGGGAGGCCTTACCCTTTCTGAAGAGTGGATATGAGGTGGCTTGGGGGTGGGGGAGAGGAGGAATGGGAAGAGGGAAGGGAGGGGGAAGTGTGGTTGGTATGTAAAAGTGAATTTAAAAATTTTTAAATGAAAAAAAATTCTCAATGCAACTCTAACCAAGCACATAGAATATATGACAAAAACTTCAAGTCTGAAGAAAGAAATTGAAGATATCAGAAGATAGAAGGATCTCCCACACTCTTGGATCAGCAGCATTAACAGAGTAAAAATGGCAATCTTACTGCAAGCAATTTACAGATTCATTGCAATTCCCATCAAAATTCCATCTCATTTCTTTACAGACATTGAAAAATCAATACTTCATATGGAAAAACAAAAAACCCAGGATAGCTAAAACAATCCTGTACAACAAAAGAACTTATGGAGGTATCACCATCTCCTATTTCAAGGTATACTACAGAGCAATAGTAATAAAAACTGCATGGCATTGCATAAAAACAGACAAGTGGATCAGTTGAATTGATTCAAAGATTCAGAAGTAAATTCACACACACTGGCACTTGATTTTGACAAAGATGCCAAAATTGTACAAAGGAAAAAGAAAGTATCTTCAACAAATGATACTGCTTGCCATAACTGGATGTCAGCGTGTAGAGGAATGAAAATAGATCCATATCTATCGCCATGCACAAAATTCAAGTCCAAGTGGATCAAAGACCTCAACATAAATCCGTATACATTGAACCCGACTGAAGAGAAAGTGAGGAATAGCCTTGAATGCATTGGCACAATAGACAACTTCTTGAACAGAAAACCAATCTCACAGGCACTAAGATCAAAAATTAGTAAGTGGGACCTTGTGAAACCGAAAAGCTTCTGTAAGGCAAAGGACACCATCAAAATGACATAACGACAGCCCACAGAATGGGAAAAGATCTTCACCAACCCCACATCTGTCTGACAGAGGGCTGACCTCCAAAATTTATAAAGAACTCAAGAAACTAGACACCAAAAAGAAAACTCCAATTTCAAAATGGAGTACAGACCTGAACAAAATTCTCAACAGGAATCTCACATGACTGAGAATCACTTAAAGAAATGTTCAACATCCTTAGCCATCAGGGAAATGCAAATCAAAACTACTTTGAGATCCCATTGTATACCTGTCAAAATGGCTAAGATCAAAAACACGTGTGGCTGGAGAGATAGTTCAGTGGTTAAGAGCACTGATGCCCTTCCAAAGGTCCTGAGTTCAATTCCCAGCAACCACATGATGGCTCACAACCATTTGTAATGAGATCTGGTGCCTTCTTCTGACCTACAGCCATAAATGCAGGCAGAACATTGCATACTTAATAAACAAATCTTAAAACACACACAAGTGATGGCTTATGCTGGAGAGGATATGGAAAAAGGAGAACACTCCTCCATTGCTGATGGGAGTGCAAAGCTGTGTAGCCAGTTTGGAAATCAGTATGGCCATTTCTCAGAAAATTGGGAATTGATCTACCTCAAAATCCAGCTATACCACTCCTGGTCATATACCTAAAAGATGCTCCATTCTACCCACAGATAGTTGCTTAGTGATTTTTCATGGCATCTTTGTTCATAATAGCCAGAAAGTAGAAACAACCCAGCTGTCCCTCTAGTGTAGTTCATTTACCCAAATGGTATCATGAAATTTTCAGACAAATGGATTGAACTAGAGAAAATTCCTGAGTGAGGTAACCCATATCCAGAAAGACAAACATGTACTCATAAGTGGATATCAGCTTTAAAGTAAAGAATAACCATGCTACAATCCACAGACCCAGAGAAGCTAAGTAACAGAAGGGCTGGGGGTGGTATTCCTGAATCTCACTCTGAAGGGGAATGGGCATTGCCAGTGGATGGGGATGGGGAGGGGAGTCTGGGAAGGGATGAGAAAGGGGACAGAAGTGTCAGGCAGGGGAGGATGGATGGATGGTAGGAGAGAGTACTAGCAGACACAGCTGGAATCTGGTAGCATCTCTTGGATGAGCTAGAAACCTAGAGCAATAGAAGCTCCCAGGTATCTATGAGGGTGGCCCTAGCTAAGACTCCAACAATAGGGGATACAGAACATGAGCCATAGTCAGGAAAGACTTTCACAGGAGGGACTGTCACACCGGCCCAGCCACAAACTCTTCGGCCTACAATTTGTCCTGCCTACAGGATGTGCTGGGCTAAAGATGGGTACAGTCAGTGTTGTGCTGTACTCAGAGAGGCTTCACCCAGCAACCAATGGAGACAGTTGCTGAGACCCAATAGCCAGATGTTAGGCAGAGCTCAGGGAATCCTCTGGAAGAGGGGGAGGAAGGATTAGGAGCCAGTGGAGTCAAGGGCACCACAAGGAAACCCACAGAACCAACTTATTTCTGGGCTTATAGGGACCCACAGAGACTAAAACTGAAACCCAGGGAGCATGTATGGGACTGACTTAAGAAGTATGCATGCATGCATGCATGTATGTATGTATGTATGTATGTATGTATATATGATTGTATGTATGCATGTATGTATGTTACAGTTGTATAATTTGGTCTTCTTGAGGGTCTCCTAACAGTGAGAATAGGGCCCTGTCTGACTCTGTTGCCTGCTTCTGGGACCTATTGCTCCTTCTGGTTTACCCTTTTCAGCCTTAATAGAAGAAGGTGCCTGGTCTCACTGTAACTTGGTATACCATGGCTGGCTGATATCCATGGGAGGTCCAGAAGCAGAAGGAGAGGAATGGAGGGAGGGCAACTTTGGTTGGGATGTAATAAATAAATAAATAGGTTAAACATTAAGTTTTGTAAACTCTAGATTAAGTTCATTACTCTTAAGTGGCTGTTAGGGACGGATTTCACTTAGTAATAGGAATAGCTGTCTCTGAAAATTCTTTCATCATTGTGAGTTGCTGTTGTGAGGAGTAGAGGCAGGGAATTCAGGGGGCAACATGCATCTCTCCATACCTACCAGTGCCTCTTGACCCATATTGATGGCATTGAATTCATATTTTAAAGTGTTTATTACACAAGTCGCACAGGCTGACTTGTGTGTTTCTACTCATTTCTCCTTTGGAGACATGTGGCAACCTGCTTGCTTGTATATTCATTCTGTTGGATGTTATGTCTTCCCAGCCTCTCTCACATTTATGTTTCCCTGTCATAGTCTTTTACACATTAGATCAAACAAGTGTATTTTAAGCTCTTAATTAAAGTGAGCATTTTCAACTACTCACTAGATAATGCATTGTGGACAGAAGGGATTTGCATATAATCGGAAATTTGTTGTTGCCTCTCTGAATAGGACTTCAGAGTTGCTGAGAGGCTGTGGAGACAAATGCAGGTGACCTGTTTGGGTACACTTGGCTCTTCATGGCCGGTGCCCTGGGGCAAGACATTCAGCTTCTTCTGAGTATTAGTTTTCCTTCACAGAAAAGACCATTGTATTTGTTTTCCAAGGTTCTTATGTAATTAGACAGCAGATAAATAGCCCACTGGGTATAATGTTTAGCTCCATATGTGGTGAACAAACGGAATTTATGATAATGACAGTAGATTATAGGGCTCCAAGGTACTTGTATGTTTACAATGAAGAAACCAGAGCACAGTGCCTGCTAGTGACGTGCACAAGGCCACGCCCAGGTCATGGGTGCTTTCCATCTGCCGTTTGATTCGCTGTCACGGTGCCAGAAGAAAGCACTCTCTATCCTATCACAGGACAGAGAAAGGGTTTGCTTGGATGGCTTAAAGTCTGGAGATGGGGATTCTACCTCCTCATTTCTTAAACGGGTGCGTGTGGTAGATGGGGTCCACTGATAGCTCTGTGGTATGCAGAGGGTCCCTCACAGGGAAAGTGTTACCAAAGCACCCGTTCTTAGAAGCATTCATAGGTAGTGTTATTCGTATTTGAGTGGTTTTTAGATAAGAATGTAATATGAGATAAAAAATGAATCAAGTAGTCTATATCATGTGCTCACATGTAGAGTATTTTAATTGAAATAGAATTACACCACTTTCTCTGTTTGTTTTCTTCGCTGCAGCCACTCCCGGGTACTCTTCCTCAAATCCTACCTATATCCCCTCCACTCTCAAGTTCATAGCCTCTTTTTCTCTGATTGTTACTGTGTGTGTGTGTGTGTGTGTGTGTGCGCGCGCAGATATTTACATATTTACATTCACACACACACACAACCTGCTGAGTCTATTTTTGTTGTTTGTGTGTATTAGGTTTCAAGACTGACTGCTCTGCATTGGACAGCCAATAAGAGGGCTCATTCCTGTAGTTCTTTGTTTAGGAGTGGAGCCCCATGGAATTGCTTCCCTTCCACATTAACGTGTCCATTAATAGTGCCATTTTCTGGTCTTGCTTATACAGCCATTTCTAGGACTGTTTCATAGAACTGTTTCATAGCAGATTTCCTAGTGTTCTGATATAGGACCTGTCATGTAGATGTATCTGTGGGGTCAGGCTCCCTGTCTCAGGGTTTCTATTGCTGTGTCGAAACACCGTGACCAAAAGGCAGGTGTGGAGGAAAGGGTGTATTAGGCTCACACTTCAGCATTGCTGTTCATCACTGAAGGAAGTCAGGACAGGAACCCAAAACAGGGCAGGATCCCACAGGTAGGAGTTGATGCAGAGGCCATGGAGGGGAGCTGCTTACTGGCTTGCTTCCCGTGGCTTGTTCAACCTACCTTCTTATAGAACCCAGGACCAACAGCCCAGAGATGACACCACCTACCATAGGCTGGGCCCTCCTCATTGATCACTAATTGAGAAAGTACCTTACAGCTGGATTTCAAGCAGGCATTTCCTCAGCTGAGGCTTGTTCTTGTAATGACTCTATAGCTTGTGACACAACATGACCCAGTTCACTCCCTAACAATTCATCACTCTCTGCATTGTATCCAGTTGTTATGGTTTTCTGGTATGGTCTCCTTTTGCTGTACAGAGAGGTGACTCACGCACCAGAAGAAATTATTTTTAATATATTTTATATTGAATGTTGCTTTTCTTTAACTTCTATAATACATGTTTTAGGACTGAAGGAGTTATCCCCTCTCCCCTTGAATCTCAAACGCTTATACAAAGAGACAATAGACATTGAGCCCATCTTGATCATCATTTCCCCGGGAGCTGACCCTTCTCAGGAACTTCAAGAACTTGCTAATGCTGAAAGAAGCAGCGAGTGTTACCACCAGGTGGGTAGGGGCTTCCCTATTATTCCATGCCAGACCGCAGATCCTATCAGACCGCAGTGAACAGTTGAAAAATAGCATTGAAAAGTGTCCATAGCCAGAACTCAAGATTAGCGAAGAGTCTTGTGAACGTAATTAAGGATCTGGAGGTGGAAAAATTATTCTTATGTATCCAGATTAGCCTAGTGAAATCACCAGTGTGTTTTTAAAGGGAAGCAGGTGATTGGGTGTGAAGGTACCAGATGTGGAGAGGGAGGCAGAAGGCAGGGAGGGGAGAAATGGTTCTTTGCCTTGATGTTAGATCAGCGCAATTTCAGGATTCCAAGAGTTCCAAGACAACTTGATTTAGCATTAAGCATTGTGTTTATTTGTCGGGGCACAATAGGGAATGGATACATCTGATTGAGTTTGATTTCATTAAGATGTATAATTTAAAACACAATGATTTAAATGTAATATACCCATTAAACTTTAAAAAGAAATACCCCTGCTAGGGCAGCTCTGGTCAGTTATAGGCTTACACTCACAAGCCCTGGGCTCCATCCAGTCTCTGGTGAGTAGACAGCATATTTGCTAGTACAGCATGCATTTGTATGTGATACAGAGTCAGGAGCCCTCTGCAGGCTGTACCTGTAATCAGTGACTTTGACAGGAAGACAAAAACAACGCATCTAAACTATGAATTATTTAATGTTCTTGGAAAAGATGATTAATTCTTGGCATTTGCTTTTGACTTTTCTTATGAACTTTATTTTAAAGCCAGTTGTGGAGGCTTAGAAATTATTATCTTTAATCTCTGACAATGTCATGTTAGAATAATTTAACAGATACTCTTCACTGGGGTTTTTGTTTGTGTAGGTTGCCATGGGTCAAGGTCAAGCCGATCTAGCAATTCAGATGCTAAAAGAATGTGCCCGGAATGGGGACTGGCTCTGTTTGAAGAACTTACATCTTGTGGTGCCTTGGCTTCCAGTTCTGGAGAAGGTAGTGTCTTAGGGTTTCTACTGTTGTAAAGAGTCACCAAGACCAGGGCAGCTCTTACAAAGGAAAACATTTAATTGGGGGTGGCTTACATGACACTGATAATAAATGTTAGAGTTTGCCATCGATTACATTCAATGTTTTCTTTTGTTTGTCTATTTTTTTGTTATCACTGTCTTTTAGAACAATCGGGGTTTTGTTGCTTATTTTATTTTTTTTGTGTGTGTTTTTATTTTTATTATGTTTTTCTTATTTTATATATCGATCCCAGTTCCCTCTCCCTCCCTCCCTCCCAAGCTTCTCCCCCCACCCTCCCATCCCATTCTCCCCCACTCCACAGGGAGGGTGATGCCTTCCAGGAGGGATCAACAGAATCTGTGATGTCATTTGGAGTGGGGTCTAGGCTCTCCCTCCTGCCTCTAGGCTAGGGGAGTGTGCCTCCACGGGGTCTCACTCTGTACCCCAGACTGCTCTGTGACCTGTTCACGCAAGTAGTAGATAGTTGTTGAGTATATGAGGGGAAGCCAAGATTTGTGTGGGGGCTGGTTAAATGTAGCATTTCTCCCTGGATCCAGACCGCATTAGTGCTGGATGATGAATGTGCACACTGACTGGCACTGAGGTAGTGAGGATTGGGGAGTGTGTTCCACTGAAACACGGTGCTTAGATTACATGGAAACAGACAAGAAATTATCAAGCTATCAGAAGGTGCATTCCAGGAAGGAGGAATGCATTGAGTAAATGGCTTAGATGAATGATATGAGGGGCCAGGGCAGGTGGACTGGTATGCTGCTCTTTAAAGCTGGCTTTGTGGGGCATTGCTGACATTGCATAACTGAGAAAATGGCAATGGAGACAATGAAACCATGAACCCTGAGTCTAGCTGACAGCTTTGACTCAGTGCCTATAGCTGAGGTTGACTTTATATTTATGGTGCTCCAGGCACTTGGTGACCTGGTTGTCACAATCCATGTAGTAGGTACTTGCTTAGAATTGATGCAAGTTATAGATCCCAAGTTCACATAGCTAGTAAGTATCTAAGCTTGGATGTCAGCTCAGGATAACTGCCTCAAAATCCATGTTCCTATTTATTACATGATTTATTTATTATTAAATAGAGAAGATAAAGCTTTAAAGGAAATATAATCCAAGTATTAAGAAACATCATAATATAACAAAGGGAAATGTGTATGTGTTGGAATAACTTTTTATTTATTGGTCTGTAAAAAGGAATTGAATACTCTTCAACCTAAAGATACCTTTCGTCTGTGGCTCACTGCAGAAGTTCATCCCAACTTCACCCCCATTTTACTCCAGTCAAGCTTGAAAATAACATATGAGGTAAGATAATTTAGGTACAGAAGCACAATAATCTATACATTGCCTTCTGAAGTTATGTAAACATCTATTCAAAACTATAAAAACTTCCTTTTAGGACTTCTAGGAGGTATAAGTTACATACATAGCATGAGATGATAGGAAAAGGTTTTAAAGTTTTTCCAAATTTTATTTCATACCATTTCATTATTGTTGTTTATAGAAAGAAAAAATAAAACCAGACTCCACAGTGCAAAATGTACCGTGTTACCCACTTTGTGGATCACCTGGTGGTTGTGTTTGTAACTTCCTGGCCTGCCTTTGTGAGGTTTCCCACATTACTTCAGAGTGGTTTCACTCGCACTAACGTGCTCAAGTTCTCTGCATCTTTGCCACCTCTGTCTAATGACCCCATGGTGTTCATCCTGATTGATGGTGGTGCCAAATCCTTGAGAGTCTGACCGTGCAGCTCCATGGCCACCAGTGGTACTTAGACTTTTCTCATGCTTGTTGAATGTTTGCGCATCTTCTCTGGAGACATGTCTAAAGCGTTTCCTTTCTATCTTTTTAACTGAATTATTTTCTTTTGTTGTGGGATCTACAATCATATCTCACTATCCACATGTCTCCCAAATTTCACTACTTCATCTGTGAAATTATTGTATTTTTAAGGGATAGTTTATAACTTTTCAGTCATCATAATAGGTAGACTAAAATGTTTAAAAACATTTTATGTATCAATCCCAGTTCCCTCTCCCTCCCATTCTCCCATGTCCCCCACTGACCCCCATCCCATCCCTCTTCTGCTCCCTAGAAAGGGTGAGGCCTTCTATGGGGAATCATCAAAGTCTGTCACATCATTTGGGACAGGGCCTAGGCCCCTGTGTGTAGGCTGCGAGAGTGTCCCTCTATGGAGAGTCGGGTCCCAATGTCCATTATACACTAGGTATATGCTGTTCCATTACCAGGGGCCCCATAGACTACCCAGGCCTAACTGTCATCCACATGCAGGGGGCCTGGTTCTGTCCTGTGCTAGTTCCCAAACTGTCAGTCTGGGGTCCATGAGATTCCCCCTTATTCAGGTCAGCTATTTCTGTGAGTTTCCCCAGTATGGTTTTTACTCCTTTGCTCATTACTCCTCCCTCTCTACAACTGGATTCCAGGAATTTGACTCAGTGCTTAGCTGTGGGTGTCTGCTTCTGTTTCCATCAGCTACTGGATGAAGGCTCTAGGATGGCATATAAGGTAGTCATCAATCTCATTATAGGGGAAGGGCATTGAAGATAGCCTCTCCACTATTGCTTAGATTCTTATTTGGGGTCATCCTAGTATATCTCCAGACATTTTTCTAGTGCCAGACTTCTCTATAATACTATAATGGCTCCCTCTATTGAGGCATCTCTTTTCTTGCTCTCCTCTATTCTTCCCCCAAATCAATCTTCCTGGTCCCTCATGTCCTCATCTCCCCTCCTTTTCTCCCCTTCTCTTTCTCCTAACTCCCTCTCCCCTCCAACCCCCTGTGCTCCCAGTTTGCTCAGGAGATGTTGTCCCTTCTCCAGGGGACCTCTTTGTTTCCCAGCTTCTCTGGTGGTGTGGATTGTAGGCTGATGATCCTTTGTTCTAAGTCTCATATTCATATATGAGTGAGTACATACCATGTTTGTCTTTTTTGTGACTGAGTTGCTTCACTCAAGATGGTTTCTTCTCATTCCATCCATTTGCCTGTGATTTCAAGATTCCATTGTTTTGTTTTGTTCCACTGAGTAGTCCATTGTGTAAATGTACCACATTTTCTTTATCCATTCTTCAGTTGAGGGGCATCTAGGTTGCTTCCAGGTTCTGGCTATGATCACATGAAATTTACATTTACTTTGTTATTTTGAATACATTTGGTGAAATAGATTTATTTTGAAAATATTACAGACTGGCAATAATATGAATTATTTGGTGCAAGGTTTAAGGCTAGTTCTGTATTTATATACTTTGCAGTAACAAAATTAAACAGCTTTTGGAGAAAAAACTACCTTCATTAAGAAGAAAGGGTATTGATGCAGGTTTCCTATGTTTGTAATCTTTTAAGAAGTAGGAAGTATGTTCATATTTTATTATTTTAGTCACCTCCAGGTTTGAAGAAGAATTTGATGCGCACTTATGAGTCTTGGACTCCTGAGCAAATTAGCAAAAAAGATAATCTACACCGGGCTCATGCTCTATTTAGTTTAGCATGGTTTCATGCTGCTTGTCAAGAAAGAAGAAATTATATTCCACAGGTAATTATAAGTATGTTTTGATAGAATTTAAGTTTTGTTTATTAGCATATTTTCATAATTCAGTATGTAAAGGTAGCATTATGTCATAATTTGGTTTTCTAGTTCAATATTTTTCTGTTAGTCTTCTACTGTATAATGTCTGGTTATATGCTTCATGTACCATTGAGTTGATGTATGAAGGCCAATCTGTGACCCAGTGGAGATACCCAGTGAGCATCTGGCACCACTCCGGGATGTATATCTTAACAGATATCTCAGGTTTCCAAAATTTAGCCCCCCATTCCTGTTTCCTTCAGAATAACTTTAGTTAAAGGCCTTCACACCTTGCTGCTTTCTCGAGGTAGCATTCTAGGAATTATTCTTGCTCAATCCATTATCGCCTGCTAGTCTGCTTTAAAACATAATTCCAGTGTGTGTAGCCTTGAGCTGGTAGGAACTTGATTAAAGTATTGTGACTTTTGTTTCTTAACCACATGATAATCCTTTCCCAGCTTGGTGTTCTTGCAGGGTTCCACCTGTCCTGCAGACTTCAAAGTCAGTCTATACCATTGTGTTTTGGTATTTTCACTTCTATTACAATACAGTTCAAAGCTGTTAATCTCTCCCTGAGCTTTTCCAAATACTCATTTTCTGTTAGTCATATGCTTTTCCCATGAGCTGACTACCCTTATTTCCTAGCTTGGGTCAACCATATATGTAGCAAGTATATTTTTTATATAATATTTTTTATTTAAATTTGCAACAAGCTTGTTTTTCATGTTAATCCCAGGTCCCTCACGCAAGTGTATTTCTTAACATCAAACCTTATTATAAATATTTTATGTGTATTTGAGTTGTCTCTGCATTTGCCTGGAAGCTACATGGAAACATACTCATGTTTGGGTTTATTCTTACATTATTGGAAACTCATCTGTAATGAACTTTTAAGAAATATTTTGAATGGTTAATCAATACTGATATATTCCTAAATAGTAACACTATCCAAGTTTTAAAATTTTTAGTTCAAACTTATTGATTATGTAATTAGTATAGTTAATGGAAACCCCATAGAAAGAACTTTCATATTTCACATTATTGTTCTGTAGTATCATGTTTTAGGAATATTTTTACATAAACATTATTAGGTAATTTTTGGGGGGTACATAATATAAATTAATATACAGACATAATGTATATTTGTAGGACTTATTTTGGCAGTTGTAACTGTTTTTGTATTTGTGGACAAAATGTAAAGTTCTGAAGTCTAGAGGAGTAGGAAACATTAATGTCATATTGTATATAAATAAGGAATGTACTATATCAATTTTTACCCTGACTCCACTGCTGTTTACATGTTGATTAAAAAAAAACTGGAGTGGAATTACAGGCTCATTTTCATCTTCTGGGGTCAGTAAATTTTTAAAGTACTATTTTAAACATACAATGTATTGATTTTTTAAAGATTTTATTTTTGAGTATATAGGGAATGAGGATGGTGATGTATAGATGTATGTCTTTGATTTTACTGTGTCTTACATTTGCTTTAATAGGGTTGGACCAAGTTTTATGAGTTTTCTTTATCAGATCTTCGGGCTGGGTTCAACATCATTGACAGACTCTTCGATGGTATGTTTTAATAAACAAAAAGCCGAGACTGGACTTGCACTTCCGTCCGTGGTGTGTCTGTGCCTGAGTGGCTGATTCCTGTCACTCACTGCTGTCTGTGGTGTGGCTGTACCTGAGTGGCTGATTCCTGTCCTTCACTGCTGAACCCTGTGACTTCATCTCATGGGGCCATGTAGCTCTTGGCATCCTTGACACCAGTAGCGGTCGGATCCTAGATTCCGTTGTGCATTGCCGAGACAAGGGGGCATTAGAGTACAGAACACACAGTGGGTCAGAGAGCAGGCTAGGTCCGCAGAAATGTAAATGTAAGGGCTCCTGTTCGTAAGTCCTGTCCCCAAGTCCCCTGTCAGCCTTGTGTGCTGTCCAGCTGCTCTTCACCAAGTACCTCCATTCCAGTAGATGGCAGTATCCCTTGTGCTGTGTCTCAAGCCTATAAATCTCTCGCAACTCTCCTGTTTTTCTCAGATATCCTGTGCTTTAACAGGTTTTTGGGTTTTTTGTTTGTTTGTTTTTGTTTCTTTCTTTCTGTTTCCATGTCACATTATGGTTCTGTTGGCCTGATTAAGCCCTAGCAGTGTGTGTGCACCTTCTCTGGTTCCCTTTGCTTCCGCCCTTCTTGAACGTGCAGCCTTGGATGGGTAAGCCTCAGCTTCCTTCCTTCACCGTGCAGCCACTGGCTCCGTCTTTCCAACAGGTTTTCATGGGGTCTCTTCCCCGACAGGCTCCTCTCTGGAGTCATCAAGTCTGCCTCCTGCCACTGGCGTCTCTGCTCAGAAGTTTCTTCTCCACAGAATCCTTTTCTTGGCAATATAGCCAAAGGATCTTTTTGGTACCCTCCTTTTTCTTTATTGTTCTAACAAATCAGAACCGCCTAATATGCGTCTGCTTATTTGCACACTCGTCAAGGTGAAAATGCGTACATTGTGAAGTGAACCAGAACCCTGTGCATTTGTTGTGCATCCTTTTAGTGCATTAATCTGTAATGCAGTCAGTGTGAAAGAATGTCTGTCCTTTGTTTATTGCCTGCATGTTAATATCTACCATGGTGTTCATCACAGGCATTAGAAATTGTTCTGTAACTTTCCTTCTTTTAGCAAGGGATAAGGATGAGTGCCTAGGATGAGAAAGCCACACAGAACAGCTAACCAGCACACTTACTGCGTTAAAATTGTTGGCTGTCTTTTCATAATTTAAGTTCTCTTGAACAAATGCTTGGAGAACAAGTCTTAAAAAAATGATTATTTTTAAATACAAAATTTCCTCAATTTGTTGCACATGCTGGCACGTCTGCTTTATAAATTGAACATGTGCTATTGTTTCTGTGTTCCTTGGTGAAATATTTAGCAATGCTTGCCATTATGACTGTATCAGTTGGTAAATATGAAGGTAGGGTGGATCATGGTGAAGTCCCCAGCTGTTCAGTTACTGTTTATAGTAAGGTTTCAGATGGGGACAATTCCTCATTCCTCTCCTGTATGGGTAGTCTGATTCTGCAGAAGGCAATATAAATCATTTATATGTCAAAGCCTAGAGTAACATTATTATCGGTTCTTTTGCTGTGCCTGTCTCTGAATTTTATAGTGATGAATAGCAATAGTAAATAGGAAAATATATTAAATGAGCAGTAATAGCAAACCAGGAATGCCAGTGAAGTTAACTGGCTATTCATATATATAGTTACATGTTTACTGTATCTAATGGAGAGCTGAGCCTTCCTCATTGTCTTAATATTGCTGCTGGCATGATTGTAATATGTCTCTGCTGCAGAATGCAGTATTGTGATGTCATTGCAGTGTGCCTCTGCTGCAGAATGCAGTACTGTGATGTCATTGCAGTGTGCCTCTGCTGCAGAATGCAGTATTGTGATGTCATTGCAGTGTGCCTCTGCTGCAGAATGCAGTATTGTGATGTCATTGCAGTGTGCCTCTGCTGCAGAATGCAGTATTGTGATGTCATTGCAGTGTGTCTCTGCTGCAGAATGCAGTATTGTGATGTCATTGCAGTGTGCCTCTGCTGCAGAATGCAGTATTGTGATGTCATTGCAGTGTGCCTCTGCTGCAGAATGCAGTATTGTGATGTCATTGCAGTGTGTCTCTGCTGCAGAATGCAGTAGTGTTGTACAGAACAGCTTCCCTGTGTGTGTATTTGCTTTTATGCTGTGAGGCTTGGACCCAAGGCTGGAGTATTCTGCCAGTCATCTGCATCCTCCCCCGACACTCCATTTCTCCTCTTAGAATAGCAAACAGAGTTGTCTGTAGACTATAGCATGTAGAAGACCACTGTGTGAAGACCTACAGTAGTTCCCCGTTTAATTGGATTGTCTTAGGAGCTGCTGGCTTCACCAAGCACAGGTGATAGTGTGCTCCGTGTGTCTATGTACTTGCTAAATAATATGCACCGGACAGCCATTCTGGATAAAGTTACATTTGGAAAGGTTTTTTTCCAGGGTGTTTCCACATTAAGCAGGCACTACTATATGGTTAGAAAACAGGATGGCCTTATGTTATAATGTGCATTTACACTCTAGATCTGTAGGATCCTGTAATTTCCTCATTATGGTAACCCAGACCCCTAGATCTCAGCTGCCACAGTCATAACTTGATTGAGTTGATAAGTGTAAAATCATTGGAAAGAAAATCTTCACTATTTAGTGACCATGTAAGGAAATCAGTAAGTTGTATTAAATATATTGCTATAGTCCAGTGACTAAAATCACATATTTTTGACATTTTAAATGTGGGATTAAAAGGAAGGTGAGAGTCGGAAGAGACGGGTGCACTCTGGACACAAAATGGCTCCTGTTCTTGTGAACTCACAGAGCTCCTGCTACCTTTACAAGAAAGCCAGAAAGAATTCTGGCATCGACAGTCCTCATGCCTTAGATCATTGGAACCCTTGGAGTTGTTTGGGGAGGGAAAAATCATTATTTCTTGGAGGATGTGGCCACTTGTAGGGTTCCCATATTCCAGCGAATGCCCCTATATCCAAGCACACACATGCAGCACTTTTCCCAAAGGGGAAAAGGAATACAATCAGGAAGGGGGCTGGTTGGGAGCCATGAAGGGAGAAAATGAGGGAGAGATATGACTGTATTTCATTATCTACCTATATGGAACTCTGAAGAATAAGGAAAGGCTTTTTAAAGTAAAACTAATGAAAGTATTCGTTTTTCTCACAGGTACCAAGGATGTCCAGTGGGAATTTGTACATGGCCTACTTGAAAATGCTATCTATGGAGGGCGTGTGGACAACTGTTTTGACCTCAGGGTTCTTCAGTCATACCTGAAGCAGTTTTTTAATTCTTCAGTAACTGATGAACTAAACCAAAGGAACAAGAAAAGCATTTTTCCATATTCCATCTCTCTCCCCAACTCCTGCAGTATTTTGGTAGGTAGAAATAAAAACCTCCCTTGCATTTCCTGTACCTGCACGCAATGAATTGTGCGATGTCACTGCTTCTCCAAGCACAGGGAAATAATTGCAGTGCAGATTGTTTGTTTTGGCAGTCTGCAGTGTGATTCTTGGAACTGGCGTCAGTGAACCCTTGGGTGCTTTAATCAATTGATTGTTGCGATTGTAAGACAGTGTGTAGGCATACCGGGCGTGCAGGCCAAGGAGTACTCACATGATGCCGGCTTCTCTGAAGAGCTGAATTGTGAGATGCACCAGTTCTGAAATGCTGAGCAATAGGAAACTAATTAAAGCCTGCCTCTCTTCAATCTGTGACAGACATAGAGATGTGGAGCAAACCTAAACAGTAATAAAAGTTGTTCATTTATCAATACTGGCCACTGCTTCTTACATGTCTGTTTCTTTTAGCAAGCGGGAGCTTTTGCCCCCCAGGCCTAACATGCAAGCTTCTGGACAGCACTTGCCTTTTTTCCGGCGTGTGCTAAATATAGCCTGTAGGCCTGTGTTTCTACAAATGCCACATCACTTTTACTACAGAAGGTCCTGTGACATTTCTTTATGAATTACAAAGATAAGCCTATGTGTTTGATTTACCTGTTATTCTTATGCTGTCTTCCTCACCAAATAAGTTTTCAAAAATATCCTTGTTTTGACAAACAAAACCAAACTCAAGATTTTTAAAAGCACTGGTAAAGTTGTTGCTTGTTGACTATGTTTTCTGGTGTTAAGGACGATCCCACCTGAGTTGTGTGTCCTTTATTTACCTAACTATTCAACCATGTGCATTGCCCATGTGTGCAGTGACAGTTCCATTCCAAGCACTTTGTAAAAGGGACACGGAGTGATGCTTACTTTTTGGTAATAGAACAGCAGAGGAGATAAGCAAATGTGTGTGTTTTCAGGTGATATGCCCCGACACGTGGTGGGTTTGTAATATTTTGAATGATAAAATTCATGCAGAAATATGCACATTATAGATGTGCAGAACAATGACTTTTATATATTAGACACATGAGTATGAGCAGCTTGTAATATTGCCAACCAGCCAGATGCCCTGATCCTGCTTCTTTCTAGCTACTACTTATTTCACAGAGTATCAGAGGCCATCATAGTCCTGGGCTTCCTGGAATCCTACTGTTTTCTTCAGGGGCAGCTGCCAAGGATGAGACAGAATGAAAAGAATCCACCCTTGTTCAGCAGATGCTATGTAGTTTCATATGTGTGTGCGCATGTATGTAAGACCATAGCATAGCTGACCTCTATAAGAATACCTCCCAGCTTTGGACCAAAGCGAATGAGTTTTTTCTTGGGCTGCCTTTGAGTTTTCATCTAAGGTTAGGGATAAGTAGGTTTTAGGCTGGTGCCAAGGAAGTGTACATAGTCCTCAGAGTGATCCCTAGCATGAAAGGTTAAGGTTATCAATGCGTATCAACACACTTCACCAGTAACAGTAGATAGGCATGTGGATGCGGTTGCCTGGCAACAGTAGTGCAGTACCAGCTTGTGCTGATAGGTTACAGGGTTTCTTTTTCAAGTAAAACAACCAGTGATTGTTCAGATAGGTAAGAGCTGAATCTGCAGGTAGGTCTTTGGTGTGCTGTAAGAAATTGGACTCCCTAAACACATCTAGCACAGCATCTTAAACACAGTTAGGTAGAATCGCTTATGTATGTTGGTTTGAATCCTCTGTAAGACTCTATATGTAAGGAGTTGGAACAAGAGAATACAGTATTGATTAGTGAATGCCCAAGGAGTGTTAGTGACAGCAGTTGCTATAGATGATCAGGAAAACACCGAAAGAAGCATTAGTCTAGCAAATGTGGAGTGTGAGCAGCTCTTTAGTGATTTGTCCAAGTGCCCACTGTGTGTGTGACATGCATGGCTGGAAACCCATGTTTGGTGATGAGCTTGCTCTTCTCTGCCTGCAGGACTATCGTGCTGTCATCGAGAAGCTCCCAGAGGATGACAAACCCAGCTTCTTCGGTCTCCCTGCCAACATTGCTCGCTCATCTCAGCGCATGACCAGTTCTCAGGTGAGATAAAACAATCAGCTCTCAGAGAAACGCTGCTGTCCAGCCAGGAGGAAACAGCATAATTTCACCCTTTAGAATGTTATGAGGCTTACAACCTATATTTCATTTAACACAAGTTTTAAAGGTGTCAAATGATTTTATCCTAGTATATATACTGAATACTATCAATTTCATTAAAACATTTGATTTATTCCTATGAAGGATTTTGTTATGGTTACTTTAAACATAACTTGTATTAGTGAACTTGCCACCAAATGTAATTCTGTTCTAACATGCAGGATACAAATACGTATTCTTCCTTTCTGTATTGTCTTACAGAAAACAAACGTTTGATATGAATTCGTTACTGAATGTTATATAACTTTGCTTTTTGAAATCCTGGAGACAAAAAGTGTTACTGATTATTAGCTTTCCATCACTGAGGACAGCATAAAGAGTAAATGTATGCACAGGTGTGAGGCCATTGCTTTTATGCCTCTGTCTGGTGGATGGCTGTTGACATCCTGGGAGCCAGGGAGAAGTGGGGTGGAGAGGAAGTAGAGAAGTGTGTGACAAGTTACCCTCGACACCACGCTCCCATTTGACCCAGCCAGGCCCACCTTGTATACCTACTCAGCTGCGATTCTGTCGGTGGGCCAGTGAGTGACACGGTCGTCCTCATGGTCCTCTAACTTCTCAGTGAGTCACAGTACACAGGAATAACTTGTCTATCGGTTCTCTGTTCCTGCCTCTTGGTGATTTGACTAGCTCCTGTTTGTCGGCTCACTGTGCCTGAAGCTGTTCCAGTGCTGTGTGTAGGAGCCTGTGTGCTGCTCATGGACTCTTTCAAACAAGAACCATTACTTTCCCCCTAACAATGATAAAAGAGACAGAGACTGTAGAAAGTGTGTCTTGCAAGATGCCCAGGAGCCAGAGGCAGAGTTAGGCTTCTAACAGGGATTCGTTCCTCTTTAGAATGTTCTCTGTTCTCTGGTGTTCCCTCTCCCCCTCCCTCCCGCCTCGTTTTTTTGGAGACAGGGTTTCTCTGTAGCTTTGGAGCCTGTCCTGGAACTCTACTGTCCTGGAACTCGCTCTGTAGACCCGGCTGACGTTGAACACACATAAATCCACCTTCCTCTGCCTCCCAAGTGCCACCACTCACTGCCTGTCTTAATTTTGCTGTTAAGATGATTTGTTTTTGTTAGTGTACAAATGTTTTACCTGTATGTATGTCTGTGTACCATGTGTATGCCTTGTAGCCACAGAGGCCAGAGAGAGCATTGGATTCCCTGGGCTGGAGTTACAGATGGTTGGGATCCATGATTTAGGAACTGAGGGTCCAGCTCGGTCCTTGGAACTGCTAAACTGCCTTCCCACCTCCTTTCTTTCCCTCCCTCCCTCCCTCCCTTCCTTCCTCCCTTCCTTCCTTCCTTCCGTCCTTCCTTCCGTCCGTCCTTCCTTCCATCCTTCCTTCTTTCCTTCCTCCCTCCCTTCCTTCCGTCCTTCCTTCCATCCTTCCTTCTTTCCTTCCTCCCTCCCTTCCTTCCTTCCGTCCATCCGTCCATTCTTCCTCCCTCCCTCCCTCCCTCCCTCCCTCCCTCCCTTCCTCCCTTCCTTCCTCCCTTCCTTCCGTCCTTCCTTCCGTCCGTCCTTCCTTCCATCCTTCCTTCCTTCCTTCCGTCCTTCCTTCCGTCCGTCCTTCCTTCCATCCTTCCTTCCGTCCATCCGTCCATTCTTCCTCCCTCCCTCCCTCCCCTCCCCCTCCCTCCCTCCCTCCCTTCCTCCCTCCCTCCCTTCCTTCCTTCCTTCCTTCCGTCCGTCCTTCCTTCCATCCTTCCTTCCATTCTTCCTTCCGTCCATCCGTCCATTCTTCCTCCCTCCCTCCCTCCCTCCCTCCCTCTCCTCCCCTCTCCCTCCCTCCCTCCCTCTCCTCCCTCTCTCTCCTCCCCTCTCCCTCACTCCCTCCCTTCCTTCCTGCCTATTGTTTTCTTTTGTTTTTGCATTCCAGCCAAAGTTTTTAGTCCTTTCTCTCCTCCTGTTTCCTCCCTCAAATGGTCCAATGAAGAAAATCCCTCTCAGGTGTACCTGTCTGCTTGGGTTTAGTTGAGTTTTGTTGATTACCAAGAGTAGCCTTCACATCTCATTAATACACTCATTAATTACAGAGGTATGATCTTGCTCTGAGCAGGATGCCTGGGAAGCTCATCAGTTATCCAGAGTAAAACTCAACATTGTAATGACATCCTCTCGTGGCCCAGGAAGCATTTTGTATCGTTAAGTGACTTTCATCTGGTCTTAGTCATTTAGCGTTAGCCAGAATGAAGTCTAGCATAGTCACATGCGTGACGCACAGTGAGTAGTGTCCTTTAGGTAATGTATTTCAGAGCTTGGAAGCTTGCTTACTCATTAGCTTTATGTGAATTTAAACATCTTTTGAAAAGAGGTTCCATTTTTACATTTGTTTGTGTTAAAACCATATAAGCTACACATCTCTTGACTTATTTTCTGGCTTTTAATGCCACATTGACTTCAAAATGATCCCATGAGTTCTAAACATAGCAGTTTGTTTCACTTTGGGTCTTGTATTAAATCTCGTCCCATTGTGATTTGGGCTTGCATGTGGCTAGCATTTTAAGAGACATGGAATAGTCTACTAACATTCAAACAATAAACTTCTAGGTATTTTTGTGTATAGCATGTTGGCATATACTTTAACTTTTGTATTTATAGGAAGATAAACCTGCTTGCATCACCTTGAGGAAACAATTGGAAAAAATACTTTAACTGGATTGAAACATGTTTACATGCTCTTGAACAGGAATGTCTTTGTGTGTTTGTTATTCTCTGCTTGTAAAAGGATCATCATTACATTCTATGTGTGTGTGTCATGCCGTCCTTCTAGAACAGAACCATGACCATCTGGGCGGGGGGGGGGGCTAGTCAACATTTCTTTTAAATACTTAAATACTTAAAAATATATATTTGTACCTATTCCTTGTGTTTTTTTCTCTGCATTCTTGTTTCCTGTCCTGTTTAATAAATTTAGATCACAAATACGTGATAGCAAATGTTGCCACAGTTAGAATGCCACACCTCCTGACTACCAACTAGGGACATTTTGTAGTGTAGCGATGCTGATAAATTAGATGCTGTGTAGAGTTCAGCTACAGCAAATGAAAATGATTCATCAGAAAAACAAAGGAAGTCAAACATTGAGTCTCCACAGTGTTTTTAGACCAGGAAATCAATCAAAAGCTCCAGGAATTAAATCAACGGCGTGATGGTGGATATTTAGCAATTAAGTAGTACATTCATTTTGAAAGATTTATAGTCCTTATTTTATTACCAGGCTTTTTAATGTGAGAGTGAAGCTAAGTATGAAATCTAAATATGCTGTATCTTATATCTCTCAAAAACATGAAGGTGCTTGGCATGCAAAGGGAGTTCAGGTTTAAATGCTATCCTGTGAGACATGTGTTGGGTTTCTTGGGCTCACTTTGTATTAGATAAACCATGTGGTAACGGGGTTTTACTTGTTAGTTGGAATGTTACAATCAACAATCACTGACTAGCCTGGTAATTTTACAGCCATCTCCATAGTCCAGCGTTAGTCAGTTCTGGATAATCTTTAGCAAATGTTTAAGGAGATAAATGTTTCTAAAATAGGACCCGGTAGACATGATTTCATTCTGAAAAGAAAATGCAAGTGATTGATTTTGATGAGCACAAAGAAGCAGCTAACAGTGGTGAAGCCATAGCAGCAAAGGTCCCAGCAGGGAGCAACATTTACTTAGCTTCACCTTAATTAACTGGTCTGTGCGCATTTCCTTGGGGCATTGTGTGTAGAGGGAATATTGAAATGGAAACTGAAAATGAATCTAAACATTAAAAATTCTTTGAGCACTTATTTTGTATTTATTCTGTGCTCTATGTTTAACTACGCTGTCAGTATTTTGAAATGATAGGTTTAAGTCAAACCTATTGAAAGGAAAAGCATTGTAGAGTTTGAAATGAACAAGAAGAGAGGCGTGGGGGGGGGGGTTAGTAAGGATGCAGTGTGTCCTTCACGAAGAAGCAGCTTTCCTAACAGCCATGGCAATGTTTAGCTTTAGGCTGCTTCCCCTCAGCTTTACAGCCTCTAGTCTTTTTAACTATCTGAACGAGTCCGTCGTTTACACAAAACGATAGCGATACCAGGATTACACACGTGTGTGCACTCTTCGCTTGTCAGACACGGTCTGTGTCTCTGTGCCATGCTGCCCCCTGCTGGGAGTGACTCACTGTGCTGTGTTCTCTTCACTCAGGTTATCTCCCAGCTCAGGATCTTGGGAAGATCGGTCACAGCTGGTTGCAAATTTGATAGAGAAATCTGGTCTAATGAACTTTCCCCCATCCTCAATCTCTGGAAGAAACTGAACCAGGTTAGTCATGGAAGGATTGAAGTTTTTACATCTTTTCCCTGTGTCCTTTCTTTAGCCCCTTGGAGCTCTGTTCTGCCTGACTTACAAAGACATGCACATTGAGCATTCCCACCCTAATTCAGGGCTATTTGCTGATCTTACCCGAACTTTACTGGTGTTAGGATACTGAATAACTTTGGGCTGTTGCCTATACATTTAAAGTGTTTATTATATTTTGGCTCCTAGACTCATAGTAGATTAGCCTGTTTATATTCAGAGTTTGTTTCCTGTTTCCTTTTGTGGATAGTGGTTCTGGCATCAATTTAGTTTATAAAGTCCCCATTGTGTTCTCGGGGCCTACCCTTCTAGGTAGAGTTTTTCATGAGATGATCACCCAGTATCTCCACAAAGCCAGTTAGGGAAGGGACTAGAAGCCAGAATTGCAATCACTTCAGTGTGGGCAGCAGCAGGGTCCTCGTCATGCGGACAGCTCTGTGCACCCTGGCATTGCCATGGATCCCTGCTGTGGCCCCTAGGTGACTTCTAAGTGATGATGCTTGAGCTGCTTCTATCAGTCTTTTAGGTTGGTAATTTTAAAACACATTTGCAGCTTAGTGAAATTAGAAATGGGACAGTGAAGAGTTTTCTAAAAGCATCTTATATCAGACCTAGAAACTGTAATTCTCTTACCTGTTTGGTTTATCAAGTTAGGCAGTCACAAAACCAGAGTAAATACGTATAGTCAGGAAAAGACAAAATACATTCATTCACTGATTAAATTCAGGGAGGAAAATATTAATACATTGTCCAAGGGAACTGAATTGGCAAAGCAGAAAGATTTATTCTACAATTCTCCCTTCACTGTGCAGCAAAGTTTATTACCTTTCCTCTTCAAAAATAAATCATATTGTATAATTTTTAAAATAACTTTTATATTTTGACTTTCACATTTAAATTATTTTTAGATTGGGTGAAACTGAATTTAAAAAGAAATGAGGTCATATGCTGCAGTTAATACTTACCTCATACCTTCTGTGAGTCATAAGCTTTAACAACCAGATCTTTTTTAACAATTATAAGTGAAAGCAAATGATTCCTTGTTTGCTAACACTGGAGTGGCGCTCAGTGCAAAGCGATTGTCCAGCATGGCAAGGACAAACAACAAACAACAGACAAACATGTTCTATCAGTGACTATGACTGAAATTTGATTTGTATGAACTCTAACCATGGGACAAGGTAACTGTCCTCTCAGGGTCACATGGATCTGGATTCTGATGAAATTCTGCCTTCATCTTTGGGGACATTTTCTCGTTTTTAATTTTTGTTTGTTGTTTTGGGTTTTGTTTTGGTTTTTTGAGACAGGGTTTGGAAGCTGTCCTGGAACTAGCTCTTGTGGACCAGGCTGGCCTTTGAACTCACAGAGATCCGACTGCCTCTGCTTCCCGAGTGCTGGGTGAACAAAAGAATGACTTTTCTTTATTAGGGCACACTCAAATCAACATCTTACCAGCTGGGACGCACATTCCTGGTTCTCGAATGTGTGAGAGAGCATTTGTGAAGGGCAGCGCCCTAGTGGGAAGCAGACTCAGGGAGGCAGGTTAAACTTGGTGTGTTGAAGGGACACACCAGAAACTCAGTGAAGTGAGGGGGAGGGGGCGGGAGGGGAGGAGTCTGTTGACAATGAAACTCTAATGTGGGAATACAATTGCCCCAGGGATGGAATCTTTTTGAATGCTTTACTGCCTTCTCTGCTGTAACAATGTTTCTCATGTACTTTTACTTTAATATAGATTACTATTGTATATTACAAAGCCATACTAACCATATGACTAAGAGGACAGAAAGCATATTTTTCCCACTGACTTTCAATGTAGTCTTGTAGTGGAGCATGGAACATAGAAATGCACAGTTGGCTTTAATTTCCCATGTATATTTCTAGATTGTTCTGCCCATCTTACTTCATTTCCTTTTGTGTGTTTGCCTGCTTGGTGAATGGAAGAAACCATCAGCCATTATAACACCTAGTTAATTTTTGTGAAGCCTACACCGTGCTAAGTTCTTGGTAAATACTAGCCATTACTACTACAGATCTTATGAACATTAGGATGACATTGTTCTTGGGTGTCTGTGTTCTGAACCTATTGGTCATTCCTTGATAAATAATGTAGCAAAGTAGCACCTTTTAGTATTTATTTTATACATGTGATTAACAAAGGAGCTTATCTTAAAAACTAAAAAGGCATAGGTCTATAGAGAAATGCATCTAGATTATCATGGCCAGTCATTTTAAAATGCAAATTATGTTGCACATTAAGGGAATTTTTAGTCTACATGAATAAAATTATTTTAACAGAGTTACTTCTTGGAATAATTATGAACATAACTTTTCAATGAATAGCTAATAGATGAGGTCTGGCTACACTTAAAAAAATGAGTTTATCAGAGTTAGTAGTAGCTGTTTAGCCATATAGATTGGCTAAGACTGCTTAGCTACCTCAGGTTGAACTCTTTAAAAGATTTTTTATTAATTTTTGAGAACTTTATACCCTGAATTTTGAGCATATTGACCACCTCACACTTCCTCCCAGATGTATCTCCTCTTCTGTACCCACCCAGCTTGTGTACTTTTTTTTTTTTAACCCCAATTCAATTGTCAAGGTTTTATTTTGTTGTTTTTTTTTCTGATTTTCTTTATTAAGTCAGTAGTGTTCTACCCACATGCCAGAAGAGGGCACCAGATCTTAGCATAGATGGTTGTGAGCTGGGAATTGGACTCATGACCTCTGGAAAAGCAGTGCTCTTAACCTCTGAGCCATCTCTCCAGCCCCTGTGGTCTAGTTTATATGCACATATACTCTGTGGTGTGTGGCCATCACTAGAGAATGGTCTGCCTTCCAGGGGCCACATCTAAAAGGAATTTAACTCTGCCTCTCAGCAGCCATGAGCTAACAGTAGCTCCTGAGCTGGGATAGGGACACCCCAACCCCACCCCTCCACCCCTGCCTCTCATGCTGAGGTGATGTCTGGCTTGAACTCCTGCAGGTCTTGTGCCTATTTTCACAGCTGCTATGAGTTCTTGTGTGGAGGTTTAACAGAGGGATAAAAGCCAAATAAATACAACCCAGGCATTGCCATACTGTTACATGACAAGCATGGGCCCCTTACAGTTTTCTCAGCACTTTGAAAGCTTCCCCCATTGAAATGAAAAGAATGGCGGTGTTTGGCTGAGGTGGATCAACCGCTCATGTTAAAGAACTTTCTGGAGATCTTTGCTTCCAAGCATATCTTCATGTCATCATCACATGAACCTAACAGACGAAAAGTGTAGCCGCACAGCCATTTTTAGCAGTCGGTTATTTTTCTCCACTCCCGAGGAGGAAAAGTGCTGACTCTTGTTTTGGAGCTTGCCAGTCTGATTTTCAGCCCCTCCTGGGTGATGGGATTTTCTCCTCTTGTATGTTCTACCTCTGCTCTTCAACGTCACTGTGCGTGTGGGTATTGAGGTCTTACTTCTCTTTAATCTATCTGTCTGATACTCAGCAGCTATGCTCACATGGGCACATGGCCTTGCATCCCCTTAACCACACACTGGGAGACACCAGGCACCCTGCTAGTTGTGGCTGTTTAATAATTGCTTCTTTAAAGCACCCTAATCCATCTGAAGCCTTATAGAACTAAAAGTTTACATCTAAAACTTCTCCCTGTGGTGCTCAGCGGTTAAAGCACTGGCTGCTCTTACAGAGGCCCTGGCCTTCGTTCTCCACACTGACGTGGTGTGTGGTAGTGTTAGCTCCAAGAGTTCCGATGCACCGTCTGACCTTTATGGGCACTGCACATACGTGGTGCACAGACGCACATGGGCAAAACACTAACCCGAAAGCTGAAATGTATTCACACAGGACTTGCAGGCCTGTGCCGGCCGTGCATGCTGCCACAGTCTCTGGGAGTTCATGTGTGTGTGCTTCGATCGTGTCGATTCAGGGGGCCGCATTTCTTGGTTCTCCATTACTGCTTGCTCTCCTGCTTTTTCTGCCTCCCTTCCGCAGGGTTCTCTGAGTCCCGAGAGGAAGATTTGATGGAGACATCCCATTTAGGGCTGGCTGAGTGTTCCAAGGTCTCTCACTCTCTGTACAGTGTCTGGCTGTGGTCTCTGTATGTGTTCCCATCTGCTGCAGAAGGAAGCTTCTCTGATGATGGCTGAGCAAGGCACTGATCTAGGCATTTAGCAGAATGTTAATAGGAGTCATAGTTTTGCCATTTTTTTTTTTTAAATAGGACATTTGATTTAACCCTACGTACCCGGGGTACCTACTCTCAGGTTTTTGGTCACCCAAGCAATATCACTCCATTCTATGGAGTGGACCTTAAGTCAGATATTGGTTAGTTAGTTATTCCCACAAGCTTTGAATGATACCCAGTCTACAATTTGTAGAACCACAGACATTAGGTATAAAGCAAGGGAATGGGGATAGATAGATAGATCTCCCTAGGAAAGGTAAGTAGAATAGATGGTTAGAGATGGGGGGATGGGAGGGCTGTAGTGGGAGGGTCAAGAGTGATCAAGGCAGGGAATATGGGGAGAGACAGCTAAAATTAGGGACCAATTGGAGGGTAATCTGGAAGCCTAATACAGTAAAGCTTCTAAAATATATGCATATATGAAGGTGGGTGACCAAAATGAAGTCAATAAATAACCCAAATAGTGGATTACATCTGAGTTGTTGGTCAAAACGGCCTCATGGGATCCTCCAAAGAACCCAAGCAGTTACCAAGACTATAGGTTGCTCTCCACAAGCTGATGGCAAGGCCCCATTGGTTAAGACAGCACCTATGTAACTTACTGAACATGGAAAAGTCAGGCTGTTTCCTACATAGAGCCTAAATCCCTGTTTTCCAGCTTCTTTGGTACTAGAAGGTACTCTGCATGCAACCAAAGGAGAAATATGAACACCAACCCAGCCATAAACCCTTTGATTTATAATGGTGTCCTACCTGCAAAATATGAAACTATGTTTGAAATTAGGCAAGTTAAATATGTCTCTTGAATCTGTAGGAATTCCCCCCTTAAACAGTGCAAATCAGGGCATTTGTATAGTAGGAGCTAACCCAGTTTCCATTGTATCTCATTATGTGGCCTCTGGAGCTGAGCTCAATCACTTCAGAGGCTTTAGTGGCTTTTCCTCCAGGACTGGTGTACTCATCAGTATGGATTGAAGGTCTCTTGTGTGTTAGATGCTGTATTGAGAGCTAGTGACTGTGACAAACAATTGTTGGACACACGGTCAAGTTACTTTCATGATTTTATTCAAAGACAAGTGACTGAATTGCTCTGTTCAGAGGGAAGCCAAGTTAAGATGCTCTGTAGAGGTTCTGTGCTGATATGCTAAGTCAGTGTTCTAGGTGGTGTAAGCAGAATGGGGTTGGAGGCAGAAGACCAGTGTGCCATCTTTAGTTACTAAGATCAGCCTGAAAGGGGTTACACGTTATTCTTAGGCAAGAGGAATTCATCAAATTGTTGAGATGGAGAAGTAATCGAAAACGATATGTGTTTTATAGAGGCAAAATTGATACATTGTAAAGAATAGATTCAATTAAGAATTGAATTGGGGCATGAAACTGAATTAAGTTATGCTGTAAGTAACATGCTGGGGCTTTGTCAGTGTTCTGGCAGTGCAAATGCAGAGTCCATACCGCAGATACTCGGTAAAGGTACCTCACAGGTATTGGGCACCTAATAAGGATTGGATTGTAAGCATCTTTCTTTACAGCTGTGTGAAATTTCAGGTTGGCATGCCTGTTTGTGACTATGGCTTTTTAAAGGGAAATTATTTAATATGCAACTACGTAGTTATACATTTTAGCACTACATTTTATTGACTGTTACTTATACATTATTCTGCCATCTCTTGCATTATCAGATACACAACTTGCCTTATTTTTAAAATCTTCTCTAGTATTTCCATAAAGAATGTTTCTAATAATAAGCTTGCGAAACAGTGATTTTTAAAGACAGACGTGCTGACAGGCACAACATAGGAGAGTGTGTTCCCATCTGGACTCTGCATGTGTGTATTGATAGGTCAGATCTAGCTTTCAACGTTTCCTACTAACTTTTAGTACCCGGTTGATGGCAACAATTATTGAGAATTACTGACTTCCTGGCCAATTTACACCTGTTTCTGTAGCTCTGGCGCTTCTATTAATTCTCATTTAAATCACTCATGTGACGCAATGTGTACGTTAAATATTCTCTGTTCAATCTTAGAGTTTATTGTAAGAAAACTGCATGATGAATTTTTGTTTCTGAACATGAGTTCATCTAGAACTGACGTTTTTGTCTATACAACAAATGGATCTGTGTATCTAATTAAAATTTTAGACTCAGTAGCTTAATTTCAAAAGAATGAATTATGCCAAATAAACTAACCATCTGCAGTGCTAAAATAATGAAAAGAAACTGCTTTCTTAAATTTTTGAACTTTAAAATTTCTTTTAAATTGATCATTTTCTTTCTTTTTGAGCCTTGTCCAGTTTCTTTCAGATTAAGGTAAACCATAGGGTGTGATGGCTGAGCCCTATGTCTGGAGTCTTCAAGGCAGAATTTGTCCTTGGTCGGACAGAGAAGCCTTCCTCTGTTGTCCTTGTAGTTTTCAGTGTGCTTCGCTCAACTTCTCAAGCTCAGCCAGTGTCTCCTGTGGTCCCCAGGGAGTAGATCCCAGGGAAGCTCTGTCCACCCCCCTGCCCCCGTCCCCAGGGAACTAAATGATTCCAGTGACTCAGTCTCTGTTTTAGGATTCCATTCCACAAAGCAGAAAATACAGCAGGCTTTTTAACCACATGGTCAAAATGCAATGTCTGAAAGAAAATAGTCCCCGTAGGCTTCTATGTCTGCAAGTGTGGTGCCCCCATTTGGTGGAGCTATTTGGGAAAGATTCGGAATGTGGCCTTGTTGAAGGAGATGTGTCAGTAGGGGCGGGACTTGAGGTTTCAAAAAGACTTGGGTCATCCCCACTTAGCTCCCTCTCTTCTCCTGCCTCACTGTGTCTCGACACACAAGCTCTCAGATACTGCCCCAGCACCATGCCTGCCTGCCTGCCTGCCGCCTTGGTCCCCACCATGGTGGCCATGGACTCTACAATCCCCAAGTCACATCTTTCTTCTGTAAGTTGCCAGGGTAGTGGTATCTTATCATAGCAATGGAAATATAATAAGACATTGAATGTAAGCAGTTTGTCATGTGAGTGATGGAAAGCTGAAACAGGCCCTGCAGCAAACACCTCCCCGAGCTAGAGGAAGAAGGGACAGCTCAGGGAATTGGGGCATGGAGGCTTGGAGAAAGGTAATGAAGTTGTCAGAGACACCGCTCAAGAGGGGCTATAGCCTACTGGGCGGTGGATGTCTTAGCAGATGCTCAAGGTAGTAGGTAAACGTGATGGCATCCTGCTTCTGTGCATCTGCATAAGGCAGGTGTAGGAACCAATACACACTAAGGAGAGTAGGTTCCCTTGGGCAGATTTAACGTGCGGGGTGACATCACTGTAAAGGGGACTCTTATACAAACAGAGTATTTGTGCACACCTTGAATACATTTAAGAAGTTGTGAGACAGGGTAGTCTCCTAACAAAAATGATGCACACCAGCTCCTCAGCTACTGTGTATCAGCTCTCAGGAAACTCCCAATTTGCCCTGTTTCCATTATCCAGCACTTCCAATTTAAATTATTACCACATACTTGCCTTGCCCAAATACTCCTTACTAAGGTAACATAGCTTGAATTTCAGCTAAACTACAGAAAACAAGCATGCAATTATGACTGCTTTTCATTTTTGAGTAATTATGTTTTCAGTAACTTGATGTGAAAGGAATAGTCATTGCAGGTATAAAAAGGTCAGCTTTGCAAGCTGCATTTGTCCCCAAATCTGGGTGCAGTAAAGTGGAGCTGCAGGGCAGCCAGCCACCCCATGAGGTAGCTGCATTGAGTTGGAGGGCCTCCTCCTTCCATGCCTTCCACAGGCACTGACATTGCACCTCAGTAATTCTTGTTTTGCTGTTCCGTTTCCACCACACATACCACTAAAATCAGGAGAAGTCCAGAAATCTCTACTTGCAGACTCAGTTCATCCATTCATAAACAGACTATTCAGAAACGTGAGCTCAGGGGCAGTTTTTGACCTTTTACATTCTTGTTAACTGTGACATGACCTTTTTCTTTCAGAATTCAAACCTAATCCATCAGAAAGTATCACCACCCAATGATCGACAGGGATCTCCAGTGTTATCCTTCATCATACTTGAGCAGTTCAATGCCATCCGCTTAGTACAGAGTGTCCATCAGTCTCTTGCTGCCCTCAGCAAAGTCATCAGAGGAACTACTTTACTGAGTTCAGAAGTACAGAAACTGGCAAGTGCTTTATTAAACCAAAAGGTAAGACAATCCCAAGTCTATTGATTGTTATTCTGTTACCTATGTGGTTCTCCTTCCACGAAATGTGTTGATCCTGGATCCTGTAGTTAATAGTAACAAAACTAAAGTTGAGATGCAGGTAGCTGTGTAGATAGGATGTATTGGTTGAAAAGCTAATAATGTGTCTAGCAGAAGCATTAAATCAGCTTAATGCAAGTGTATTATTCTCCAGGATCTTGGCCTATGTTCCTTTTTATGTCCATCTCTTCATTACATATGTAATGAAATCCATTTTTAGTTCACTTTGGGACAAGTCTTCCTTACGAGTTAGTAACCTACCACACCAAATCTTAGACCCTGTAAGCGCAAAGCTGTTTCCTAACAACTTAAACAAAAATCTTGTATGAGTGTGCCTGTGTCCAAACCCTTTGCAGCAGGTGGTGCTGTTCATATTGACTAAAACTTCAGCCAAATTCCTGTGGAGGAGCCAAAGATGATCGTTAAGGTTAAGACAAGGATGACTCTGGTGAAACACTAGGGTTTGTTCACTAGAAGAAGAGAAATTAGTACTTCTCTTCTTAAATAATTGGACCATTTTAAACAATAATAAAATCCACGTAGTTCACATCAGTTATACAGAAACTGTATATTCACTTTATACAGTATATACAGAAGGGAGACAGGGATGTCTCAGTAGGTTGTCAGGTCTATGTTGGACCCTAATTGCTTCTCGTGCATGGATGACCATGTCTTTCCTTAGATTTGGGGATTTTCCTGCTATGATATCATTGAATAGGTTTTCTTTTCATTTGGTCTTTATCTCTTGTACACCTTGGATTCTTGTGTGGTCTCCTGATCTTTTCCTAAATGCCTGAGAATTGTTGAAACAGTTTATCTTGATTTCTGTCTAATGTAATAGTGCCTCGGCCTTGTCTTCAGTTCCTGACATTCTTTCCAGGAAGCTGGCTAAATCTTGTCTTAGTTATTGTTTCCACATTTTATTTACTTTATTGAGCTTTTCGCTGTCAAGATTGCTATTTTTTTTTTCCTTCGGAATCTATCTTTTTTCCTGAATATCTCATTTAAATTGCTAGCTTTCTCACCAGATATCAAATGGACTTCCTCCATTTCTTTATGTGAGTCCTCTTTGCGGTCATCAAGTATTTTAAAAATTAAACCTTTACATTCATAGTCTAGTGTCACTTGCATCCTTTCCGTGTCTGTGGGTCCAGTTATTGAGGAGCTGTGTGGGGTTTTGGAGGCGCCATCATGACTTCCACGTATGTGTATGCGTGCGTATTTAAATGTACATTGTTTCTGTATTGCAGTTTGCCTCTCTGCTGTGTTTGATTCCCTTTCTGTCTTCTGTGAGGCTCTTATCAGTAGGCAGCCTTCTCTGGCACATGGAAGAGAGAAAGCACATTGAGGGAATAGTAAGAATTCAAAAACAGACTATGTATGTCAGTGCGCTGAAAAAACCTGTGACTATCAAGTCTAACCATAGTAAGGATAGATGCGTGTGGGAGAGCCAGGAGTGCGCCTCACGGGCAACTGGATTGGTGAGTAACTGAGAGAAGACGGATGGACAGAGAGTGACAGCACAGCAGAGCATGCGCGATGAAGGCTGAAGGATTAGTAGCGAAAGAAAGTCCGATGGAGTAAGTGCAGATGGAGGCAGCCCAGTCAAAAGGGAAAGCAAAGGGCAGAAGAGAGTACGCCATGGAGGAGCAGGGATGGGAACGCTTCACTCATCTGTGCTGCTTTGGGTGAGGGAGGGGAGGAGGGCTGGCTTCCCTTTCTCTAAAGCCCATCTTGTTAGAGCAGTAAGAGATGCTTGCAGGTTCAGCCTGTCCTGCTTTCCCTACTGGAATGCATGCTGTGTGCTGTGGGGCTGAGCCCTGCATGTTTTCCCACTAACATGCATGCTGTGCGCTGTGGGGATGAGCCCTGCATGTTTTCCCACTAAAATGCATGCTGTGTGCTGTGGGGATGAGGCCTGCATGTTTTCTCACTAAAATGCATGCTGTGCGCTGTGGGGCTGAGGCCTGCAATGTTTTCCCACTAACATGAATTCTGTATGCTGTGGGGCTGAGGCCTGCATGTTTTCTCACTAAAATGCATGCTGTATGCTGTGAGGCTGAGGCCTGCAATGTTTTCCCACTAAAATGCATGCTGTATGCTGTGAGGCTGAGCCCTGCATGTTTTCCCACTAAAATGCATGCTGTGTGCTGTGGGGCTGGACCCTGAAATGTTTTCCCACTAAAATGCATGCTGTGTGCTGTGGGGCTGAGGCCTGCAATGTTTTCCCACTAAAATGCATGCTGTATGCTGTGAGGCTGAGGCCTGAATTGTTTTCCCACTAACATGAATGCTTTATGCTGTGGGGCTGAGGCCTGCATGTTTTCTGTAAACAGTCTTGGCAGTAAGGAAAGGACCTCCCTGGAAATGCTGTACCTGAGCCTGAGCCTCCATCAGGCTTTTGCTTCTCTTGAAAGCGCTCTTGGCAGTGCTCATGGCCTAAGAGCTCATACCCGAGTGGGTGACCTTTCTACCAAGTCCCTCTGGAGCTCTGAGAGTGCAGAAAGCCCAGACCCTGAGAAGTCCTCGTGCATCCCCCCCTCACCCCGGTCAGGCTGGGCTCTGGCCAGCTCGCCCTCTCATGCAGAGCTAGCTTCTCTTGCTCCTGTCAGAGGTAGGGCTGTGCTTCTCATCTAGAAATGCCCATGCTTTCCTCAGATTGGGTTCTTCTCTTCCCACCAAGTGGACTTGTATCTACTAAGTCACACGAGTTTCCTGCATCTTCTCAGAGTGGTTGCTTATTTAGCCAAATGATGCAGGGGACTTTGGAGATGTAGAGGAAAAGCTGATTCTCTTTCTGGCTTCTTTCTCTCTCTCCCCCAGCACAATGGTCTGAAACTGAGGCCTGGTTTTGTGATCCTTTGCCAGGGCCAGCAAGTGCCATGCTCTACCTAGTATAAGCATTGTGGCTTCCAAAATGTCCTTGAAATGAGGCAGATGTTGTACATGTGAAGGTTGTTGGGACTGTCACTTCTCTTTTACTCAGAGTCTTTTGAAGGACATAGACACCCCCTTTCCAGATGATTTTGTCTAGTATCATGTTAGACTGCACCATCTTTCACGATCTCAAGTTCATTGTGTCTAGATTTCACATGATTTGTGTATTCTTCACTTTTCCACTATAGGGTCTTTGCACATCACCTCTCTCCCTGCAGTCACACTTCTGATGTTCTCTTTGAGATTCCAGGAGATGCAGGAAAATTCTGGATGCCTGTAACCTGTTACTGCACATATGTGCGCACATGCGCATACACACACACACAGACATACACACACTCACATACATTCATGGGCACACTTACGTGCACACACAGACACACTCATCTGTGGGCACACACATGTGCATGCATAGACACATGCCACATTCACATATGCACAACTTGACTGCCTCTTTTTGCTTCTGTTAACCATCTCAGAGACAAATGACATAATTGACTGAAAAAAATCAGTACCTCTAAATCATTTTCTATGATGGGAATCTCACACTCTTTTTTAGATAACATTGAAGATAAAGGGCCAAAGGCTTCTAAAGACTTAATGAAATCCTTCCCTTGATTAAGACTTAACTATGTTATAAGTGGGTCATAAATTTTTAATTCTTTATAACATTTCATTTTCCCTCAACTGTTAAGGTCTTCTTCATTTGACATAACAATAGTCACAGCAAATGAACCAGATGGCTAGATTCTCAATTAAAAATGGGATATAGGTATCATATACGATGTTAGTGTTCTGTATTAAACTTTGAAAACTCTGTTGGTAAAGTGGCTCATATAGAAGCATTAGAACCCAAGTTTCACCCTTGGAAAAGCCAGGAGCGGCGGCACACATCGTAACTCCAGGACAAGGACAGGCAGAGACAGGTGGACCACTGCAGCTCACCAGCAACCACTTAAGCCAGCTGATAAATAAAATAAGCTCAGTGTTCAGTGGAGACCAACTGAGGGACACCCAGAGTCCACCTTGACAGACAGACACACACACACACACACACACACACACACAGACACACACACCACTCAATTACAGCCTCAGGGTGTATCGCTACCTTTATTTTCATTATTTATGTGAGAATGGATTCGATGAAATCCTTGCAGAGAATCAAAACTGTGTTTCATTTTTACAAAGCACACTTAAATGATATGATGCAGATTTTTGGAGACGGCTTTGGGATGTTTGGAACTCAAGTGAGAGTAAGCCAATTTTGACCAAGATAAAACCATTGAGTCTCAATAAAATTCAAAAACATACTGTACCATGCATTTCAAAGTACAAGTTAATTTTTATTGCATTTAAATGTTGCAATTTGTGTGTTATGTGATGTTATTTGATACATTATAGAGTATTAGTTGATATTTTCACCGGTGTACCTGGGATGATTGCAGCAGGGATTTTCCTGCCAAGGATTAGGATTTTAAATTTACTTGACGGTTACTGATGATGCTTAAAGCTTTGATGCTTCTAATATATATATATATATATATATATATATATATATATATATATATATATACACACGCACACACACACACACACATACACACACATACAAAAACAAAAAAACACACACAGTAATAATACAATTCTTTGGAACATGTTAGAACAAATTTTAAATCATAACTTTCTTCAAAACTCAAAGTTCTTATTATGTAGGTCTTTCACTTGTGTGGTTAGCATTACCCCAAAATATTTTATGTTGTTGTGGCTGTTGTAAAGGGTGATGTTTCTCTGATTTTTTTTTCAGTCCATTTATCATCTGTATGTAGTAGAGCTACTGATTCTTTTGAGTTAATCTTGTATCCTGCCACTTTGCTGAAAGTGTTTATCGGCTCACTTATGTAAACTATCATATCATCTGCAAATATAGACAGCTTGACTTCTTCCTTTCCAATTTGCATCCCCTTGGTCTCCTTTTGTTGTTTTACAGCTCTAGCTAGAACTTCAAGTACAATATTGAAGAGATATGGAGAGAGAGGGCAGCCTTGTCTTGTTCCTGATTTTACAGGAATTTCATTGAGTTTCTCTTGATTTAGTTTGATATTGGCTGTTGGTTTACTGTATATTGCTTTTTATCATGTTTAGGTATGTTCCCATTATCCCTGATCTCTCCAAGACCTTTATCGGGAAGGGGTGTTGGATTTTGTTGAATGTTTTTCAGCATCTAGTGAGATGATCATGTGGTTTTTAAATTGTAACTTTAAAGACATAATAAAGTCAAGAAGATTTGACAATTTTCTTGTCATTCATCTTAAATAATCATGAGCATATCATTTTATTAGAAATCAATAGATTGCATTTTAAAATTAATTTTAAATTAATGCATTGCATTTTAAAAGTCATTGTAATTGATCCCTTTGTTGAACCAGGTTTTCAGATTATCCTAAGATAATGGTTGGTAACACTAAATGCCTTTTCAGTTGTTTAAAGCTGGGAAAAGCAAACATGAAGAAATGTCTGTGACTCTGGGTTTTTCTAAAGTACAGGCTAAGTGGGCATTCGGGGCAGCAAGGTTGGGCAGCACAGTGCTAGCAGAGAAGGGTACAGAGAAAGCTTGCTTCTCCTTCCCACTTTGCCCAGTGAGCTTTTATTGATGATTTATTTGTCGGTACATATTTTGGAGGTACAGTGTAATAGGTGAACAGATTTACCGTGTTTAATGGCAGTTAGTACCTGTCTCCTTACACACACATCTTTGTGATAGGAACCTTCAGTAGGCTCTGTATATAAATCTTTATAACCTGTATACAAGGATAGAGCAGAGAGGTAATTAGAGGTACAGAAAGGAGAGGAGCAGTGGAGATTAGATTATGGGGACTGATACACAGTTTTATATCCAAGGATTAAAATCTAATTTTCTGATAACACAGGACTCAGTGGGCTTTGGATCATCAGAGATAACGTGGCATGGTTTTCTTTGTGCCCTTGTTTAAATTTGGACAGTGACACTGTCCTTGTGCAGAATGAGTTTGGAAGTATAAGATTTTTCTGTAGTTTAAAGGGAGTTGCCGTATGTATTTGAAAGGGTCTCATGTAGCCCAGGCTAGCCTCAAGCATACTGTGTAGCTGAGATTGGCTTTACTCCTGATCTTCCAGCCTTCACCTCTCAACGTGCTGGGATTACTACATATGCATAGTATGAAGCCCAGCAGATTTTTGTGGTTTTTTTTCTCTTTTCTTTCTTTCTTTTTTTTTTTTTTTTTTCCTTTTGGGCTTGGGATTGAACACAAAGCTTTTTCTGTGCTACCAAGCATGGTCCTATTGGGATTTGTCCCTCACAGTGTGAGTCATCCTTGGAAATTCCACATAGCTCAGCAGTACAGCTGCCCTTTCCATTATGGAGAGGTGTATTGTTATTGTTGTTGTTATTATTGCTGCTGCTAATGCTACCCTTTCGGCCTTGCTTCTGGTTTTCATGTTTTCTATCATCATTTAATTCTGAGAGTTTTATCATATTTATTTGTGTGTGTGACCACATGTCGTTGTGGAAGTCAGAGGTCGCCTGCAGAAGTAGATTCTTTGCTTCCAGTATGTGGGACCCAGGTCCTCAGGCTTAGCAACATCTCTCTGGCCCAGGTTTAGAGGCCCAAGAATTGAATTCTTTGTTTGTTGGCACATACTTGTACACATTAACAGTCTTCAATGACTTTTGAATTCTGTCATGTCAGTAGTCTTCTTTGTCACCTCTGACTTGGTGTCTTTTGTTGGTGAAGTTAATGAGACATTTAGTTTGCTTTTCAAATTTTTGTCTGTTTGTTGATCAATAATGTTTTTTGTTCTGTTTTACTCATTTTTACTGTGATGTGTGTTATTTCATTTCTCCTTGTTTTAGACTGGTCTGTCTTCTCATCCCTTGAGATACATTTTCAGTTTGTCTATATAAACTTACATTTTAAACCACATCTGTTTGAGTGCGGACTCTGGCACTCATTCTGAGAGTGGTTATACATGCTCGGACTATGTGATGTCTTCCAGGTGCCTTTCTGATCTTTGTGCATTATTCTCTGTGCATTATTGATGACTGACAGGCTAGCCTGTAGTGTTTTCTCACTTAAATGGTCAGAGGGTGAATGGGATATAAAACCATTGTGCTGTTCCTATACTTAATACAGACCTTGTTGATATTTATTGAATATATGAAAACTCCAGAAAGCAAGCACAGAAGTGTGTGGTAGTACTTATGACCTTACCTGTACATCTAAAGCACAATAGTGAGTCGTTCTGGAGACTCATAGTGGCCAGCTACTAGAAAGACAACTTTTATAAGAGAGCTGCTACGTTATTTTACTTACTCGATTTCATTTAGCATCACTTCTACCCAGCATCCTTGTGGGTGAATTCATGTGGGCTACTTTATGCATGGCTGGAAAAAATTCTGTAGGGTCCAAGACCCTTTTTATTTTTAGCAATTTTAAACTGAATTTTAAATTTTACTGTGACTTCATACTGTACTGTATATCACTCCAAGAAAATGTCTTTGACTAGTAGATGTGCTCATTCCTTTAAGGGATTTTACATCTAATGAATCCCATTTTAGCTTCATATATTTCTTCATCCTAATGTCGAAAGCCTACCTGCATCGTCGTCCATGTAACCTGACTAGTTCTCTCTTATACTGCAGTGTCCTCTTACCTGGCAGAGCAGATGGGAAGGCCCTGAGGATCCCCTCCAGTACCTACGAGGTCTTGTAGCCCGTGCCCTTGCAATTCAGGTGAGAATGGATTATTTAGTAGCTGAGTACGTGGCTCTAACTGTGGTACATAGACTTCCCTATTGAGATAACTTTAGTAGTAAGGATGACAGGACTTTACATAAAACATAAACTCATTTTAATGTCATTTGAGGCTGACTGAAGTCTCATGCCACAGCCAATTTTGTTCAGAGCATCAGAGGGTTAAGAAGAGTCACATGAGTAAAGTGTGACATCACCAGGGAATGTTTTTCATAGAGGCATAGAAATGAATAATTGCCAGTGTGACTAGTAATCTAAAGTAAACTCACTCCTGTCTGCTACACCAGGAAGGGCCGTGAAAGCACATCCCAAGAGCAATTCGTGTCCTTGAAGAAACCAGGGGCACTAGACTTGCTTTCTGGAGGGTTCTCACCAGCACTCAGAATTCCCTTCACGTGACCCCATTCTTGGACCATGTTCTGACATTGCAGTATTCTAAGACTCTTCCCATATTTACTTTGCAGAGTCATTTCATTTATGACATAGTAAGAAACTATGCTTGACTTCTCCAGGGTGCCTTGTGGTCTAAGCCAGGAGTTGCCCTGCCTACTGTTCTGAGGTTATGTACTCGTGTTAAGAAATTTCCTGGGCTATTTATCAGGCCATCCTCTGAGCTGTTCACTCATCTAGCTCTGTACGTCTGTTTTTTATGCATCATTTAAAGAATTACAGATATGAAGACTCATCGTCGCAGATGAGACAAGGGATTGTCTGAAGCCAGCAGTCAGTGGCCATGGCATGACATGGTGAAGGAGAGTCGCTGAGTAAGAGGCGGCCATGGCATGACATGAGTGAAGGAGACTCGTTGAGTAAGAGGTGGCCATGGCATGACATGAGTGAAGGAGAGTCGTTGAGTAAGAGGTGGCCATGGCATGACATGAGTGAAGGAGAGTCGTTGAGTAAGAGGCGGCCATGGCATGTCATGTGTGAAGGAGACTCGTTGAGTAAGAGGCGGCCATGGCATGACATGAGTGAAGGAGAGTCGTTGAGTAAGAGGTGGCCATGGCATGACATGGTGAAGGAGAGTCGTTGAGTAAGAGGCGGCCATGGCATGACATGAGTGAAGGAGAGTCGTTGAGTAATAGGCGGCCATGGCATGACATGTGTGAAGGAGACTCGTTGAGTAAGAGGCGGCCATGGCATGACATGTGTGAAGGAGAGTCGTTGAGTAAGAGGCGGCCATGGCATGACATGGTGAAGGAGAGTCGTTGAGTAATAGGCGGCCATGGCATGACATGTGTGAAGGAGACTCGTTGAGTAAGAGGCGGCCATGGCATGACATGAGTGAAGGAGAGTCGTTGAGTAAGAGGCGGCCATGGCATGACATGGTGAAGGAGAGTCGTTGAGTAAGAGGCGGCCATGGCATGACATGGTGAAGGAGAGTCGTTGAGTAAGAGGCGGCCATGGCATGACATGAGTGAAGGAGAGTTGTTGAGTAAGAGGCCGCCATGGCATGACATGAGTGAAGGAGAGTCGTTGAGTAATAGGCGGCCATGGCATGACATGGTGAAGGAGAGTCATTGAGTAAGAGGCGGCCATGGCATGACATGGTGAAGGAGAGTCGTTGAGTTAGAGGTTGCTGCCTGAGAGTCTTCTCACTGCACTTTTGCTGCGACCCCAGTTTGTACATAGGCATTTCTTATTAACAGCATCGGTGCCTTGTTCTTCATTTGCATGCTCATGAATCAGTATAAGTGTAGTTTAAATGTGGAGAAAAGCAATTCTTCCCTTACTGTGAGGGTTGCTAATCCATTATTAAAACCATTCAAAGAGGTTTCATTATGTAAACCTTAGCTATCAAACAGCACCTTAATTAATCTAGCTTTAACCTTAGTAGCTAACACATTTTTATCTTTTTCCATAGACTAATAGCATTTTTACCAAAGAAACTTTTCCTCCTTAACTAATTATCTTAATCTGAACTTTAATGAAGTAAAAATATGATTATCATCTACGTCTCTAGTTTTTAATTAGCTTGAGCATACATAAATTCACTTCTGGAAACAGCCCTTTAGGGTATTAGAATTCAAAATTAATTTTAAGGTATTTATAGTATAATTGTAAATATTTATATTAAATGATTCATTTGAAAGAGTAACTTCTTTCTAGCTAATAATGTTTAGCTAATAATGAAAGATAAATTAGATGAGTCATGCACAGAGTTGTTGTAAAGCATAATCTCTGAGAAAGAGATTTGCAGTTGTTTATAGAATCTTTTTAAATCTTATTTAAAAATCAACACATGTCAGCTACAAGGATTTAGAGACATCTTTGTCACAAGACTTAGTACTGGTCAGTTACATTGAGATGACAATACAAATATGGCGACTCAAGAGTCGGCTTGTTAACATAATGGTCTCATCCTGGCAGAGCTGCAGAGGTATGAAGTGTACTGTTATGGAACATGAAGCTCATTGCTTTCTGTTAATGTAACACTGATGTCAAACAAATGACTGAGTTAATGGCTGACGTTCCTGTGTCCCACCTCTCTGTACCAGCTGAAGCGACAGGCTGCTTCAGAGAACACCAGGAAGCCTCCTTTTAGCATTGGACCTTCAGGAAATCTTAGCAGAAACCAATCACTTAGCTGCCTGGCTTTCGTCTTGGCTTTAACAGCTGCTGTGTGACCTAGGGCAAGACCTTGACCTCTTTGTACCTTAAAGCAAGGGTCTGACTTGCAGCACGTGGCATGCGCAGTTGGTTAATGTCAGCCTGCACTTGCTGTTGTACAAGACTGCTATTGTGTTTGTTCCAAGTGTCAGCTTTTAGGTTCTTATCCAGCGGACATGTGTTGGCACGTGTGATTCCCAGTGAGACTGACCTGATATAGCAGGTGTGACTACTCTGTAGCCTGTTGGCAGAGACTCGCTTCCTCTCACCCATTGGCCAGTGTGTTGCTGGGAAGGGAGTGTGCTCGGGACTCAGGGTTTGCAGTATGTATCCAGTGTACACTGAACTTGCACCACTGTTTGCTAGGGAGGGCCCAACTCCAACTCCATTTTACATTTCATTGTGAACAGATTTTTTCAGTAACAAGGTTGCACAAGGAGGCTTGTTTATGGTGGATAGAGATGCCAGATTAAGACATCAGGCATTTGCAAGGCAAAGTGAGAGTCTCAATGTTTTCTAGGCCCTATTTCAGAGCAATTGGAAAATGACTATGTAGCACTCATTGAGAATGGCTTATACATAACTACATATTTATGTATTTATTTTTCATTCCTCTAGAACTGGGTCGATAAAGCTGAAAAGCAAGCTCTTCTCTCTGATACTCTTGACCTATCTGAACTCTTCCATCCAGACACATTCCTTAATGCTCTTCGCCAGGAAACTGCAAGGTAGACAAAATGAATACCTTATTTTCCCTGGGGTAATTATGTTTTACTTATTCAACTCTAATAACATTATCCCGATTGTCAAGAGTAAATTTACTCTTGAAACCTATAAAATTTGTTATTCTTCCTAACAGCTTGCCTTTAATAACAGTCAACTTTTAATTTCAATAGCATCACTTTATTAGAATTGAAAAAAAATATTTCCTAAGTTTGGTCATTTTTTTTTTTTTTTTTTTTTAATCCAGACTTTCATGGTCCAAAACACCAGCCACCAATTGTCTATTTCAGGTTTAAGGGTTTACTTTCTTGGGCTCATTAGCCAAGCTCACCAGTGATCAATAACCACAGGTGACTGGTAGTTACCAGCTTAGACTACACAAAAACGTGATTTTGCAGGATCTTTTAGGAGGCTGCTCTAGATAACTTTCGTGGTGAACAGAGATGATTGTTAAGGTCAGGCTGGACTTCCTGCCAGTGTCATCTTACTGCATGTATATAGACCCAGTTTGTAACAAGGTAGAACATAAAGAAAGAGGATTGCTAGAATATTCAAAGGAAGAGGAAGAAGTCCAGTTCTGGGGACTGGTATTTGTCTTTACTCGGGATATTTTGTTCATTCAATAAAAACTTAGTATCTTTTATGTGCTAAGATTTGAGGACCATGATCAAAGTGGAGAATATAAGGAAAAACTCAAAGGCCCTTTAACCTAAAAACCTGAAAGACTGACATCTCATCAACTTATGTTAAAATCTTCGGCATTGTACTTCATTTGGTAGCTCTCACTTGAACATTGTATTTGGATTTAAACAAGTTATTGAAAATAGCTATATTGTTTGTTCCTTTATTTCCTAAGGACATTGTTTTGTATGTTTGGGGTTTGGTTCTAGAACTGGATTCCCCCACACCCCTCTCCCCTCCTAAGCTTGCTACAAACATGCTCTATCTATTGCCAGACCCATATATGCACATTGAAGAGTTACTTCTCCTGACATGTGCCGCTCTGCTTTCACAGGGCAATGGGCTGCTCAGTGGATAGCCTTAAGTTTGTAGCATCCTGGAAGGGCCGACTTCAAGAAGCAAAGCTACAGATTAAGGTACCAATTTGGGATATTTAACTTTGAAATGCGTTACTGAGGTGAAGTATACATTTCTAACTCACAGGCACCTATCCTTATAATGTACAATCAGCAGGACCCAACCATAGATTACACAGTCCAATTGTACAGGAGTTAAATGAAAGACCGTCAACTAAGATGTATATGATGTAATATAAAATTTTAATTATACTTACCATATCTTTTTTTAAAGATAATTCAGTTATCAGTTATCAGATAATTCAGTTTGTTATTTTAAAATGTCCTTGTGAGTTGTGACCACACAGAGACAGTGAAATGCTCCAATGCAAAGGCTGCTCCAGCCAGGTCAGCACGGCATTAGGGTGCTCCTAACTCACCTCCATGGCTCTGGCTGGCTGTGCCCTGAGTCACCCAGTCCTCCTCCGTGTGTCATCGCATGTGCCTGTAGATGAGACTTCCTTTACCACACTGTCTCCGTATAGCATTCCAGAGGGAAAAATCATGTTTAAAGTCTTATTACCAATAACAGATGAAAGCAGGTCACAAGCTGCCTCTAAGTCCAAGTGTTAGAGAAGAAGCCACCTCACGATGGGAGCAGCTTTAGGGCCATCGTTACTGAGCTGTGGCAACCAAGTCAGCGGGCCACTGCTGTAAAGAAAGGCAGACTGATGGAATATAGTGAGATGACATCCCGTGTCCATAACAGACCTGTCCCTGAAGAGAAACACAGTGTACAGCATTGTCACCCGCAGACTTCATCCCAAGAACTGCTCAGTCAAGTAGCAGAATATTAAAAATACATTTTTAAGTATGTTTATGATTTGGTGTTGGTCTGTATTCTCGGCCACAGATTGGACATGCTGATAAAACTAATAAGTTGATTCTGAAAACATAGAAAGTTGACATCTACAAATATAATCATAGGAAAATATATTTATGATTTCCAAAGAGAAAAGTAATAAAGACTTCCAGGGAACAGTTAGAAATGACTTGAAACTCATCAGCAGAAATAGACAAAAGAACAGAATAGAAACATTTTAAAATCAGTACTGAAATAGTTTGTGCAATGGTACTTAAAGCACATTGCCTTTTGTATTTAGGCTGGAAACAAAATAAATTATGTAATTGCTAATTATATCCACAAACAGTAAAACTATCCCCTAAATGTTTACAGACATGTGACTCACACATGGAGGCTGTCTAATGGGTTCAATAAAGTATTTGAATGTCTGTTGTTTCTTTCATACATGAATGAGCTAATAGCATGGATTCTGTTATCTAGAAAGCATTGTGACATCCTCTGACCAGAATTACCCATCAGCTTATCTTACTTCATTGGGTTGTCTGTATACTTTTACATTCCCAGATGAGCAACATTGGTTGGAACTTAATGAACATTTCCTATGAATCAGACAGTTTTATACACATTTGGTTGTCATGTTAGGTTGCCACCTTTCCTACGGTCTGCCATCATTCCTGCCTTCCCTTGGAAGGACATTTGTTTGGCCATTTCTTAGGCAAAAGCAACCCAGATTTGATGTGGTCTCTTCCTTTTTCCATTCTGGGGTTGTAGAACTTCTGCTTTGATACTTCACAAGAGTGAGTCTCTGTCCTATGGAGCCTTGCTTATTGTCCCAATACAGGCGAGACTGGAAGTTGGGCCACTTGTCTGGAGAGCTGTTATGTTACCCATAGCAGTTCTGCAGCAATGGGATGATGTTTGGGGCTGTATCTCTTGAACTCCAGTTACACTGAGTACAAGGGGAGATGTTATTGATAACACTCTCCTTCTTGGTATACAGCAACTTTCACAGTATCTGGTCGATATTCTTCCTACATCTCAGGAAGGAGGAAATAAAACATGGGCGAAACACATAAACTCTGCTTACAAAAAAGACGTACAAGTAGCCAGTAAGCATTAGGAAGGGTGGCCTCCATCTTCAGTTAGCAAGGAAGAGAAGGCCGCAAGCGCAGCGACGCAGCACCCCATACCATCCAGGCTGAGCCTGGCACTTCGTGGCTCTCAGTGTGACCGGGTGGCTGTCTGCAAGCCACAGCTCACTGCTGCCACCAGTGTCTGCCATGTAGGCATGGTGGCCCACATACACTAGCCTACACAAAGTTCAAACTTTAGTATGTGCTGTCTAATGAATGTATATCACCTTTTCATTTTTGTAAAAAAAAAATTGAAGTTCAGTCTTCTCAAGTCAGGCCATTGCTTAGTTGTTAGAACTCGAAGCTATTGTGTAAGATAGATTGTGGTGGCTATCATGCACACACCGTGAGAAAATAGACAAGACCGTAAAGGCGGGCTGTTGAACAGCTGTGACTGTGAGCTACTGTTTGACCTGCTGCCATTAGCTAGGGCAGTTAGCACTGGAGAGATGAAGAAAATGGCCGGCGAGAAGCTGGCGCTGACCTCACTACAAGAGCCATGTTCTTATTTCAGATGCCTTCACCTGACACTCACTACCTTAGGCTGTGTAAGACTTTCTCCTTTATCTCCCAATTCCACACAGCAGGGCAAAATAAAGTGTTAGAAAACAAGTCAGGACCACGTGTTCATTCTCCGAATCGGCTTCTCCCTCCACTTCCTGGAAAAGAGTTAATTTGGCTTATGTCTTTATATTTCTGTTAACCTAATGCCACACCTGTGATTATGCAGGCTGTGACAAGTTTTCCCAGCATATTAGCTACAATGTAAGACCTCTGTCTAAGGAGAGTTCACAGTGAACACCAACTCAGACCCTCTGTGCTCTCCAAACAGAACACGGCGTTTGGGACCCGGGGCCTTTGAGCTTCAGATGCAGCTGCGTGTGCCTGGCATTTTAGGGTGTAATATTTACACTGTAACACTGTTTTCCTGTGGCAGATCAGTGGTTTGCTACTGGAGGGATGCAGCTTCGATGGCAATCGCCTGTCAGAAAACCAGCACGACTCCCCCAGCGTGTCATCGGTTCTGCCCTGCTTTATGGGCTGGACCCCACAGGTACGCGCCTGCGCAGACTGCTCCTACTCTCACTGGTTCACTCTGATTTTACTTTTCTGCAAAATATTCACAGCGTGTGTTTTTGGTTTGCTTTCCCATTTTGCCTGCTCGTTAACAAATTTGTTATTAGTCTATTTCAAAGAAGTAAAGATTTTTAAACCATTTTGTTTTGGAAACAGTTTTCTAAAAGCTATGTAATAGAGCAAACCCCTGAGCTGAAGATTAGGGTCACAGTATGGCCTGCTCCTTTCTCTGCAGCCTCTTAGACCAAGCACAGTTTCCTGGTTACATGGTTTCAGGTGAGTCGTGTGAGCCACAGAGGTCAAGGCTTTCCCAGGCACTGCAAGTAGCCAGGTGTGGGTCAGAATAAGGATGCTGGCTGCTGTTGTGGGAAGTTGAATTGCATTGTGAAACTTGGCTCAGGGAGTGGAGCCATCAAGTAGTTTACAGGAATTAGTAGTTGTAGAGAGGACATAGAAGCCAGGAATAGAGATAGAGAGATGCACAGGAAGGAGTAGGGAGGGGCTTAGAGATTCATGGTCCTTTTGGTTTGGGACAAGTGGAGAGATGCTTCTGTTGCTGGGTCTCCAGCCAAAAAGGGGGGTCATCTGGTTGCTTTGTGGGTTCTCTGAACTAGTAGGTTGTCACCCCAACATCTGACTCCTGAGTCTTCATTGGTAAATAGAACAACTTAAATAAAAACGACAGGCTGCCGGTTGGTGTGCTCGGGAGGCTCAGGAGGTATGGCCTGGCTGGAGAAAGTAGTGTGGAGAAAGTAGTGTGCATGTCAGGCCTGGCCTCACACCATGACACCATGCTCCTGGCAGCCACATACATTTTTTTTCAGTGATTGAGAGTTTTATTCTTCACTGGTGGAACCTGGAGGCCTACATGTGTCTTTCAAATAGGACATGGTTTAGAGGAGGCAGATAACTTCTTAACTCTGAAGCCTAAGACTGAAAACATATGCATAAATAGACTGTAATCCTCCATCCAGTGAACTGCAAAATGTTGTTCACCCCGGGAGAGATGTGTTTTTTCATTAGGAAACGCCAGAAGTTTCCAGTTACACTTTTTTACAAAGATCAAAAGCATCTGGGGGTGTGAACATAAGGTTTGAAGCTGTAACAGAAACTAGCAGTCACTGCTCAAACAGCCAAAAGAGCAACTGTCTGTGAGCCCCCCCTCTGGAGATGTGTTTCCCCAGTGTCTGGACGACTTCCAGACAGAGAATGGAGAGCAGAAGAATAGTTGTCCTTTCTCAGAAATTTCTACCAAAAGCTGATAAGTATGGGTTATGTGGCTTTTAATATTAGGTCGTGAATGCTCAAAGTTGTATTCTCTGGCTTAGCATGGAATTTGCCAAGGGTTTTCAGTGCACCTTATAAAGTTGTGTGATCTTGATGAAATCTAAAGAGTCTAAGTCATGTGAAGTGCTCCTCAGCCAAGTAAGACTGAAATCCATGTAATGACTGTAATAGTTCGCTGAAGGAGCCTCAGTCAAGTCAGAGCATGGAGAGCAATGGCTAGAAAGAAGATGGTGATTACCTGACCTCTGCACTGCCAGTCAGGACTGTCACATCAGTGGGCAGGGACAAAATCAGGCCAAAGACTGCATCCGACTAGAACTGATACTTTTCAAATACCCTAGTTCGTGTACTAGCCCTATTCCATGTATTCTTGTACTCTAAGCGAGAAATCATTTGGAAAACATTGCACATGTAAGGAAAAGTCGAATGGACCTGGTAGCTCTTCCATAAAGAGCTAAAGGTGAATAATGATGTCTTGACTAGCTTAAGCACCCTGCCCCAAGGCATCTTTTCTATGACACATGGTGGAAGGGTTCTCTGGGGTTTGGCCCTTGACTTCACATGGATGCTCATTCCTTGAAGAATAGCAAATGTATTGCTAAGAGTTTCTGAACACAAAGTTTTCGAGACCAACACAATTCAAATTCCAGTTTACAAAATTATAATTTAGACACCGTAACCTCACTGAACCCATTTATTAATAGAGGTGATACCATGGGATGTTGTGGAGGCTTAGACACATTCCCATGTTTATGCCATACTCAGAGTAGTGCCTCACAATCCTGTGGAACTATTATGACACATCCCTATGTGAAATAAAATGCCCAGAGTACTCCTCACACATGGCTAGTCAAACTGAACAATAATTCCTTACTCCACACAGTTCCTTACAGTTGGTGATGCTTAGTCATTGACTACTCGCAACATCCCAGAGATGCTGACCACTAGCGCAAAGACAACAGCCTCAGCGCTATCCTGAATGGACAAGAAGGAAAAGTCCGGTGCCATTACAGAGATAGGGGTGCTCACGCATCCTTAGTCATGGCGCAGAAGGATGAGACAGTCTACAATGCTCCTCATCTTCTGTTTCATTTAATGTGATTTTGTTCACTAAAGTTCTGTCTACATTTGCTGTGGCTGTTTCCACACCATATGGAAAAGAAGATTAACGGGTTCCTGATTTTAGTTTGAGGAACAAAGCCAGTGGAAGCCTTGGAGAGAAGCCACTGTGTCTACTCCATGGCTGCTCTGTTGAAGAACATTCAGGGTTCTATGACTAGCTAAGAACATTGGAGACAAACGTTTTAAAGCAGACAGAAAGGGCTTTGTTTGTTTGTTTGTTTTCTTCAAATCCCAACCAAACACCCTAAAGACTTAATCTAATGGTTTTTAGCAAGGCAGAGGGAATTGGGAGGAAGCTCAAGGTCCTTTATTATAAATACATTGAATTGAAATTATTAAAATTTAATAGGATATACATGTAATTATATAGTATATATAATCTAAAATGATTAAGAATTAACATTTCACAGATTTAAATTCAACTTCTTTTAATGCAGTTAAAACAACTAACCTAGTAATTTTGTTGGGTTTTATTTTTTGCAGAGGGTGTGTAATTTTTCCTTTTGTTTTATGTTCTTGTCTTCGTTGCTTTGCTGTTGGGTATTTTTTCCAAAGATATACACATCCTCATCCCCAGAGTGCACCTGTGTGCGTTCCCTCATCTGGCTCATGGCACCCTGCAGGTGGCTAAGTCAGAGCTCTCCTCATGAGATATATATACATCTGGATTACCCAGGTTGGGCCAGCGTCCTCACAGGGGCTCCTATGGGAAAACAGGAGAACCCTGAAGACTGCTGCCGAAGTTGATAGGGCAGAAAGGGAAGCTTGAAAAGACAGAATGAAGGAGGCCTCCAGAAGCTGGAGGTACAAGGCAAACATCCTCGCTGGGGGCCTCCAGGAGCAGAGAAGGACAGCATCCATGTCAGGACTCTACCACTAGCACTGTAACACAAGAGACTGACATCTTTCTCAACTTGGTAGTAAGAAGAAGAAACATGCACAAACGCATAGAGTGCTTAAGCGTTATAAAATGTGCAAATTTTATAACATATTACAATATGCAGAGGACGAAGGTCATGCTTACAATTACTAATGTGAAATGGAAGATGGATTAAAATACATATTAATTTATGCTAATAGATTTTGAAATGGCTTCTTGATCAGTCCCCCTGTCCCTGTTCTTTAGTCCCTGCCACCATCAGTGACCAAAGCATCCCTTCCAAATGTGAACAGTTAATTTGTTTCTCTGCTCAGAAGCCTTCAATAGGCTCCTGAAAAATCCCAAGTCCCAGCAGCTGCCTCTGTAGCAAAGAATAAGAGGAAAGAAAAGCCGTGGGAATACCAGTGTCCTTTCTGAGATGCCCTGTCGTTAGCACATTGCTCACTGCTGCCAGGGCTTGTGCAAAGTTACATTACATTAACAGATACGTTAGCTGGATCATCAGAATTGAATCGGGTTACATGGCACACCCAGGGAACTGGAGTCATTTTGAGGTTGACCAGATCTCTGGCTTAGCTTCTGCATGGAACATCTATGATTATGGTGTCAAAGCCAGGCCACGGAGCCTGATAAATGGTGAGCAGAATATCAAGAGCCCACAGTGGCACTTTGCTCTACAGTACTGTCATATTAGGGAGAAAAATATATGGCCTCCCTGTAGGTCACGGGAAGCCCCCAGCCATGAGCAGTCTCGGAGGGCCTTGGGAACAGTGAGCTGTAAATGAGTACCAAGCATCCCAGCAGCCTGTTCTTGTTTCTCCTGAAGTCTTTTCCCTGTGCTGCCCACACCAGGTGCTCAGAAAAATCTGCCCTTCCCCGGCAGTCGGCTTCATATCACCTCAGTCCTCCAGGGTTGTAATGTCTGTCTGCTGTCTGCAACAGCAGAGGAAAGCTTGCAGGAAGCCACTGATGTTTTGAGTTCTGAGCCCAGTGCTTTACCATTTAAGAACTGGAGAAGTGAGTCAGTGACAGAAGTCTGAAATTCTCCCTACTCTGGTCCCTACATTTTCAAACACTCCAGCTAAGAATTCATTTTCTTAGAAAGTTTTGTCAGGATGACATCCCAGAAGACTCAGTTTTAATGCTCTTTATCTTAAAAGTTGTGTTGTTGATATTTGCTGTGTGCCTTTCCTAAACTGAATCATACGCTGCACTGGAGGACTTTTATCTGTGTGTGAGCACCCAGCCTTAATGACTTAAGTGCACCGTGAACACGCAAAGCACTGTCACAAGGCAGGCTGGGTAACTGACAACTGTCACACACTGGAAGTGACCAGGGAGACTCGGGGAGGGGGGCAAGTTTTATTGTGTGTGTATTAGGTTACAATTCAGGGATCTCAGCAAAATCCTCATGTTAGAAAAGGTTTTAAAAAGTTTGTATCATGCCTACTTAAAAGTTAAAAATAGGATTTTAAAAATATTTCCATAAAGAACACTGCTTTTTCTTGCTGTTATAGCATCATCCACTAAAGGCAGTAGATGGTAAAAGGATGGATTTTTCTGGAGATCTCAGAATAATGTGTGTACATGAATAAAGTTCGAAGTTCCTATGCAAGGGTCACATGCCTCTTGACCTAGGGAACAAAATACTTAACTTCTAGACAAGTATTTCATATCCTAAAACCATGCATATGTAAATGATCATGTCTATTGTGCTTGTGTGCTAATTTTCATGGGCCATGCTTACTATGGGTAAACTCTCCATGGGCTTCTGATCTGTCTCATTCTTGACTAGTCATCTTAGTGCTTAAATTCCATTCCAACTGTTATGCTAGTAATTCATTGGTTGAGTGAGATCATAAGTTCAGTCCAAGCACCTATGTTAGATTTGAATTGGAAGCACCATTATGAACTTGTTTGAAATCCTTCTTTGAAAAAGATGCCTATTTTTGAGATCCAGCCACTGGAATGTTCTAGACTGTGAGTGACTAGACACTCCTGGCACCAAGATGATTATTTCTGATGGCATCTCTCTTAAAAAGAGACCAGGAATCATCACAGTAATCATTTACTTGACTTCTGTCAGAGAAGTTGCATGCAAGCTTGCAACATAATGACACACTAGAGACACAGAGAAGCTGTAACAGCGAAGGCCCCAAAACTCAGTAGCCACCTTGACCTGGGTAAGGACGGACACTTTGAGGTGTCCTAACTGCTAAGTCTATCCACTAACATAGAAAAGCAGCAACACTCACTGTTTCCCCGGGAGAGTGCTAGGGAATTACATATTAAGCATAAAGGGAGATCAGATCCAATTATTTAACCTATCCCTTCTAAATTGAACTTTGTGGTAATAATAAATAAGAAACTGAAGTTCTTTGTAGACATGTACTACTTAGAAATGTATTTTTATATTTTATAAAGTTTTGTAAATAAAATTGTGTAAGTGAAATTTTCACCATATTCCAGTATTTGGGGCTAAAGAAAAGTGTGTGTGTGTGTGTGTGTGTGTGTGTGTGTTTGTGCGCACGCGCGCGCATGTGTACATGAGAGAGAGGGGGAGGGAGGGAGAGAAAGAAAGGAAAGGAGGGAGGAAGAGAGAGAGAAAACAAATGTAATTGGGCACATTGTAGAGGTCAGAAGACAAGCTCGGATGTTCTTGCCTTTGAGATGGGTTGTCTTGTGTGCCATTGCACACAGCAGGCTAGGTGGCCAGTGGACTTCCTGGGAGTCTTCTGTCTCAGTCTCCTGCCTCTTAGGGCACTGGGATTAATTAAAGCTGCCTGAACTATGTGTCTAACTCCTATGTGACCATTAAGGACTTGAGCTAGGGTCCTCTGATTTGCTAGTGAGTTATCTTCCCAGTACATAGGCAAAGTTTTGTTTTTGTTTGTTTTTTATGGTACTTTAGGTTTTGGTTTTTGTTTGTTTGATTGTTTTTTTCAGACAGGGTTTCTTTGTGTAACAGCTCTGGCTGTCTTGGGACTCACTTTGTAGACCAAGCTGGCCTTGAACTCACAGAGATTTGCTTGTCTCTGCCTCCTCCCCAATGCTGGGATCAAAGGCATGCACCACCACTGCCTGGTCCTAGGCAGGTTTTTAAGGGAGCCATGATTGAACATGAGTGAACTGCTGTGGGGTATAGGAGTTTATTATAGTACTCTTTACTGGAACGTCTGTATTGGATGCTGTGTTTTATATCTTCTTTCTCTTTTGGACAGGGTTCATACGGTCCTTACTCCCCTGATGAATGCATCTCTTTGCCTGTCTATACAAGTGCCGAGAGGGACCGTGTGGTGACCAACATTGATGTTCCCTGTGGGGGCAACCAGGACCAGTGGATCCAGTGTGGGGCAGCGCTGTTTCTTAAAAATCAGTAAATCTGCAGCAACACGGGACACATTAGCAACGTGACCGTTGCTGCAGTTTTACACGGAACATGTAGTCAGTCTGAAATGTTAATCCAGAAGATCTGTGTTAGTCTTTCTTGTTGTTGAGCTTCTTGGGTTCTTATTATAATAGATGCATAATACCAGCACTGTGTACCTTAAAGCATTTCATAATAAAGTGGGGTATTTGGAGGCATTATATACTTTTATGAATAAATTTACTTTTTCAGTGGTTCAAATATTTAAAATTTAAAGTACTATATTTAAGGATTCAATAATATTTTGATTATCATTTTATATAATTGCATAGTTATTTTAGTCTTCTGTGGTTTTAAATATGTACACCATTCTGCTTTTAGGCATTATACAATGTACAAATGCATAGTGCATGAATGTCTTAACAAATAAACATTTTGTTGTTGCTGGGATTTCTTGTTTCTCCACCCTTCAGCCACAAATAAACACACAGAGATGCTATATTAATTATAAAACTGTTGGCCGATGGCTAGGGCGTCTTAATTATTAACCCATTTCTATAAATTTATGTATTTCCAGATGGTCTTGGTATACTGGAGAATGCCCAGACCTGTTACTCATTTGGCAGCTACATGATATCTCCTTCCGGTGCCTATCTGCCTCTCTCCCCAGAATTCTCCTCATCTCCTAGCCCTGGCTATCTTCCTTCCTCTACTAGCTATTGGCCAGACAATGTTTTATTCATCAACCAAAAAGAGAAACATATATACAGAAGGACATCCCCCATTATTATGCCATTTCATTGTGTAAAATGCATGATAGAATACATAATACTTTAAAGATAAAAAAGAATTCACACGAGAAGGTAGATAATGGAAACATAAATTCTGGTTACAAGATTTAGAGTAACCTTTTTTATATGTGCTTTGGAGCTTATATTTCAGCTTTATTTATTTATTTATTTATTTATTAGACTCCTTAAAATCAAGGACACCAGGGGTGCTGCAGCTGAGTGATACCTCAGAAGCCTGCAGTTACGTCCAACTGTCTGTCCACTTGGAACTAACAACGCTTAGGGGTTGAGACTTAAGTTTTGCTGGCAGACAGGTATAATAACACTCCAGTCTACTCCGTATGTGCGTCTCCACTGGTGCCAACACTGTTGGAGTTTTGTTGTTTTGTTTTGTATCTTCCTCAAGTATGAGGAGTAAAATCCAGGGCCCTGTGCAAGGCAAGCAAGCATTTGACCACTGAGCCAATCCCCACACTTGGCCAAAAAGAAGTTACATAACTAGAGAAGAAATAAAGGCTGAAATAAATGTAAAACAGAGACTGTGAATTAAGAATAGACTCTCAAAGTAATCCTCAAGAAACAGAAAATAATAGCCCAGAAATCAGGGCAATGTGTGACAGCAAAAGCAACCTCAGACAGTAAAGCTTGGGCCTCCCATACAGGTACATTTTTACCATCTGTTTCTAAGTATCAGTGAAATCCCATATGGCTAAAAGCTTAATGTGTAATTTTGAAATTTCTGGGAAATAGGTCAGAAATGGCCATTTTCATTGCGTCATCATTTGTACCTGTTTAGTTCAAAGGAGACAAAAGCCGTAGCCCACCCTGATTTGAACAGGGGAGGTGCAGTATGAAGATTGCTAAGTGTGATGGACATGGTTGTATAACATGAAAGAACTCAGATGGGTACAGGAAGCTGAGGGGAATACTAACAAGCTCGTCTGGGAGAAGGTGTCCATCCCTAGATAAGGTACAGACATAGGGCAAGTTGGAGAGCACCTTTTGTGGCAGCAGCAAGACACAGCATCAGTACTCGTTCCTGTGATAAACACCATGATTAAGGCAACCCATGACATAAAGCATTTAATTGAGCTTATGGTTTCAGAAGTTAGAGCCTGTGATGCCAAAGCAAAGGCATGGGGTCCACTAAGCAGAAGGCAGAGAGTACACTTAGAATGATACGTAGGTCTTTTGACACCTCAAAGCCCACCCCGGTGATACATCTCTAACAAAACCACACCTCCCCATCCTTCAAACATGAGCCTATCTGAGCCGATCTCACTCAAACCACCATGGCATCCTTAAGGGGTACTCCCAGACCTTATTGAGGTAGGTGGTTGAGGATGGATAGTCAGAGGACATGTAAATCTGACAAAGAACTCCCAAAATACCCCAGCAAAGATAGAGCGCATCCCAACAGAGTGCACCCCAGGGCCACAGCCAAAGGTAGAGAGCACCCAGGGCCACAGCAAAGGCAGAGAGCACCCAGGGCCACACACAGCAAAGGCAGAGAGCACCCAGGGCCACATTTCTACTTTGAAGAGAACAATTGTGTATAGTTCTGGAGTCAAAACCTTTTGCTACTGAAAAGGATCTTAAGGAATATTGTTTGATTTATTTAACAATAATGACTTTTCTAACTGCTCTGCTATGCATTATGAAGCTGGGTTCTCTAACATTTCAGACTGGAAAATCTGGAGTGAAGGGGTGATTTCCTTGCTAGTGTTCAGGACCTCTGTGGCATTAATCAGAAGTGTGCCAATTAGGTTCCAGACACTTCGGTACATCTGAAGTCCACACTGATGGTAATACTGAAATTTTCCTACTGAAAACAAATGCATCCCAATAATCATATGGTGGGAAGAATAAAACATAAACCCACATAGAGGAAAAATTAAGCAAGCTTATTGAAAATAACAGTCCTGACCTACACTGATAGTTTTATGCACATAAACATGATTGTCAGGATTTATATTATATTTTGTAATTTAAGTCACAGTTACTCTTTTTTTATTTTACATATCGATCCCAGTTCCCTTTCGCTCTCTCTTTCCGTCTCTTCCACCCTCTCATGCCCCCCCCCCGTCCACCCTCCCCTCCTATTCTCCCCCTCCCAACCCACATGTAGGGTGATGCCTTCCAGGAGGGATCATCAACATCTGTCAAGTCATTTAGAGTAGGGACTAGGCCTTCTCTCCTGTCTCTGGGTTAAAGGAATAACCCTTCATGGGGAATGTGCCTCCAAAGTCCTTTTGTGCACCAGGGATACATCATGGTTCCACTGTCTGAGGTCCCTTAGACTGCCCAGGCCTTCTAGCTGAGACCCATGTTCATGGGATCTGAGTCAGTCCCATGCTGGATTCCCAGCTATCAGTCTGGGGGCTGTTAGCTCCTCCTTGTTCAGGTGAGTTGTCTCTGTGGGTTTCTGTAGCCTGGTCTTGTCCTCCCTCTCTGCATCTGGATTCCAGTTTGGCTCAGTATTTAGTTATGGGTGTCTGCTTCTGTTCCCATCAGCTACTAAATGAGGGCTCTATGATGGAGGATAAGTTAGTTGTCGATCTCATTATCAGGGAAGAGCATTTATGGTAGCCTTTCCACTGTTGTTCAAATTGTTAGTTGGGGTCAGTCTTGTAGATCTCTGGACATTTCTCTAGGTTCTGTTTTCTCTTCAAACCTATAATGGTCTCTCTCTCTCTCTCTCTCTCTCTCTCTCTCTCTCTCTCTCTCTCTCTCTCTCTGTCTCTCCTGTGTTCTATTCCTCCCCTGACTCAATCTTCCTAGTCGCATGTGCTATCCTCTCCTTCCCTTCTCTTTCTCCTAGCTCCCTCTCCACCCACTGCCCCCCCCACTCCCCATATGCTCAGGAGATCTTGTTCCTTTCCCCTTCTGTGAGGGACCTTATATGAATCTCTTAGAATCCTCCTTGTATCCTAGTTTCTCTGGCAGTGAATTATAGGCTGGTGATCCTTTGCTCTATGTCTACAATCCATATATGAGTGAGTACAAGTACTATGAGTCCACAGATGCCCAGGCTACTATACCCATCAAACCTCTCAATCATTATAGACAGAGAAAACAAGACTTTTAATGACAAAGCTAGATTTTCACAATACGTATCTACAAATCCAGCCCTACAGAAAGTTCTGGAAGGAAAACTCCAACCCAAGGAAGTTAACTATGTTCACAAAGACATAGGCAATAGATAATGCCACTTCACCAGAACCCAAGGGTAAAGCAGGGCAAATATATTCATGATACCAATGCCAACAACAAATCTAAAACAAACAAGCATTACCAATCAATGGTCCTTACTCTCCCTCAACATTAATGGTCTTAACTCACCTATAAAAAGAGACACATGTTAACAGAATGGATATGAAGACAGAATCCATCCTTCTGCTGCATACAAGAAATACATTTAAGCTTCAAAGACAGACATTACCTCAGCGTGAAGGGCTGGGAAAAAAATCTTCCAATCAAATGGACCCAAGAAGCAAGCAGGTGTGGCTATCCTAATATCTAACAAGTTAGACTTCAAACCAAAATCAATCAAAAGAGATGAAGATGGTCATTTCGTATTCATTGCAGGAGAAATCCATCAGCAAAAAACCTCAACCCACATTTGTAAAAGAAACTACTAAAACTCAAAGCTCACATAAAACCTCACACACTCATAGTGGGAGACTTCAACACACCACTCTCACCACTAGACAGGACCACCAGACAGAAACTCAGCAAAGAAATAAAAGAACTAACAGAAGTTATGTCTCAGTTGGGTTTAACAGACATCTATAGAACATCCCATCCAAACACAAAAGAATATACCTTCTTCTCAGCTACACATGGAACCTTCTCTAAAATCAACCACATACTAGGTGACATAAAAAACCTCAACAGATACAAAAAAATTGGAATAGTCCCCTGTATTTTATCAGACCACCATGCTTTAAAGTTGGAATTCGGGCTATATTTTTAACAAAACCAACTGTTGGGCCAAATATTATTCTCCCATCATTTATTAGTTCTGATTATGTGATGTCTAATTGTACCTGCCCCAGTTCTTGTGAGCCATATCAGAAAGGACTTGGGCATTTGGAACCTAAGAAATAAAAACAAAAACAAGATAGTGAGTATGTCAAAATCTAGCATTATGAGCCAGGCAGTGGTACCCTCTTACAGCATTGAGAAGTTAAAAGTAAGGATCCAGATTCAAGGCTGACCCAGGCTACACAGTGAAACTTTATCCAAAGTAAATTTTTTTTTAAAGTGTTGAAAGGTTTCAACCTAACATTCATGTATCTCTTTTCTCAGAAGTGGTTTACTTATTGGTTAGGGAAAAAGAGTGCAAGTTAAAAACTGGAGAAAAGGCTTTGTCAGAACAGTACCACATGGGTATGAGGCTAGAAATCCAATCCCCGAGCACCTGTGTAAAACTCAGGCACAGCCATGTGTGCCTGTAATCCCAGCATGGGCTCCAAGGCAGGAGGACCGCGGGGCCCCAGTCTAGCTAAATCAGGGAGCTCCAGCTCAATGACTGTCCTTCATCTCAAACAAGGTGGAAAGAGAATTCAAGATGGCACCAGCTGCCAGCCCCCAAGGGACTGGGAGCCTGAGGAGGCTGAGAGACCTGAGAGACCATGGAGTCTTAAAGGGAAGACCCAGCAGGAGGGGATGGGCCTCAGGGCACGCTCTGAAGAACAGCAAGAAACCCAGATCTCACGGGGTGGGGGGGGGGGAGCGTGCTTCTAAAAAGTGGTTTCCTAGAACTGTAAGAACGGTGGTGGGTGGAGCTGTAAACAGTGGAGCAGAGCTGTCAAGGCACTGTGACAGGCGTGGGAGCTCAGTGTCATCTCTGCCCACGAGGCCAGTGTCGCCACTCCACCCCTGGCTGCTGCTGCTGCTGCTGCTGCTGCTGCTGGCAACTGCGTTTATGTCCAGAGCCCATGCTTTTGCCAGGGACCAGGTTGATTTTTGTGATCCAAGCTACCAACAGAAGCTGTAGTGGGGTGGTCACCAGAGAAGACTGCTCAGACATGGTTATAAGCCAATGGAAAGTGATCCCAGTGTAGCCCCAAGTCTTTTTCACGATGAGCTTTCAGGCACAGAAACCGGGTTCTAGGCTCGCATACTTCAGTTAACATGTAGAACAGTTAGCCAGAAATGGAACTGCAGAAGTTAAAAGCCAGGTCAGTCCAGTTAGAGGCTTTCCCAGAACTATATGGACTTTGATGGATTAGGTATTTATTTTAGTTTTGGCAGATGGTGATGGATTTTGCAGCCGGAATGGCACTTCCATCATGGAGTCAGTTGTGCTAAGGTCTCAGGTCCTGCTAAGGTTGCAAATCCACGTGGAGTCCACGATCCACGCTGCCGCTGGCTGCTGTGGGCGGGAAAGCTCCTTTTGCAGTGCTATTGATGACTGCAGACTCCTGACACTGAGAGGCACTGAGACACTGAATGACTCTGTGACAACCATCCCCAAACACGAAGTCCACACAGGGAACTATTGAAGAAAGCCCTTAGAAACTGCGATAAAGATGCAGAAGTATAGCTGTTCTCAGTTGATAGCTTCCGGTGGAGTTGGGGGAGCTCTCAGTTTTCCTTAAGGGGATGACCACCGAGTTTGACCGTGTTCCTCTGCGTACCTGGGAAACACAATCGGACTTAGTGGGGTTTTCCGTTTGAGTGGGGTGCGATGGTGGGAGGGTGGATCTGAGGGGAATGGAGAGTAAAGCAAGTGTGATGGGGTACATTGTGTGAAATTGCCAAATAATCAATAAAAATAAATGTTTATAAAACATAAGGAAGAGAAAAAAACAGAAGAGACATGATGTCAACCTCTGGCCTGCACATACACATACATGTACCATACATACATATGCACATGCCACATGTGAACAGATACAGTAAATGTGTGAGTTCTATGAAAAGAGTAGACGGCAATGAACATACCAACATAAGCCACCTGGAAAGTAGGAATGGAATCCAATTATAGCCTTGTGAAAATTTTTATTATTAAAGTAACACATGTATTTTAGAAGTTAGCTTATTGTTTAACCATAAATGACTCTGCTCCCAATAAATTCTTTAGCAAGTTTGCCTTATAATTTTCAAGGTTGGGGCCATGCATTCAAAAAGCAAGCTTCAGGTTCAAAGTCACTATTTGCTGCAGGTTGTACTCTAGTTCCTGAACTACAACACTAAACTGACTGAGCATATTCAGAATCTTCAACACTGCAGATTATAGATAATTACCTATGATAGTCAACACTTAGAGTTTAGTTAGGTTTTTAAAGAGATGTATTTAAGATAGATAGGAATTCTTCAAATCTTTCAAAGACCTACAGAATATGGCATTTAAAATGGTTTAGGGTTTCTCTTGACAGTGAGACATAATTGCTCTTGGCAATACCACCTGCACCAGAAAGGAAGATGGACATTAAAGAAACACGTTATGGAGTTTGCCTCCAATGTGGCAAAACTAGCCATGTGGACAAGATACTGCTCTTGTCTGGACTGTTTGACTTTGTGCTATATAAACTGGACATGCAGGACCCACAGAACGTGACTGCTGATTCAAGATGGACATTGCTACAGAGATCCTGCTTCATGGAAGAGTCTGTGAGACAGTCTGCAGGACACAGAGGAAAGTGACTGACAAACTGCCAATACAAGAAGACAGTTTAAAGTTTCCTGCTTTGCTGAAGAGTCTGCCAGACACACTATGGCCTATGGGCTGAAGATGGAAGATTACTAAAGAACTTCGGGTGACCAGGCAGTGAGTTGTCTCTGTCATTTCTAGAGCTTATATCTTATCCTTCTGTGGTCTTTGAAGGAGTTGAAGACAGATAGTTATGGTTATAGTTTTCATTAGTTAGGATTAAAGATAAGTTACTTGGACTTTAGACTCACAAAGATAGGATAGATGATGGAATATTTTCTTCAATTCTTGCTAAATGTTAATGGACTAAATATTGTTAACTGTGATTATTTGATAACTGTTGTGTTATATATTTTGCTATGTTAAGCTTAAAACCCTTTTTATTTTAGACAGAAAAGAGGAGATTATGGGAGATGCCATTATGTATATATGTTTCTCATACTGGTTAATAATAAAGCACTATTGGACAATAGGAAAGGAAGATAGGCGGGACTAGGAGACAAGGAGGAAAGAGGAAGTAGATAGGAGGAGTCAAGATGGAGAGTCTAGAGAGAACAGAACCGCCATTCCTCCGCTCTCGGTAAGACCACGTGGAAATGCATAGAAATGGGTTAATAATTAAGATAGAGCTAGCCGATAAGCAACAAGTAACCGGGCCAACAGAATTATATCTAATACAGAGTCTCAGTGTGTTATTTGGGGCTGGCGCGGTGGCGGGACAAGACCGGGCAGCAGGAGGAAAAACCCATACTTCTTACACGCCACCAACACGCAGCTTCATGTTTCATTTTCAGGGCCATTGATGAACAGCTAAGGTTAAGAGTGACTTTCTTAGGTAGTAAACTAATTAGGTGGTAAGAAAGTTGTCTTGTACCACATCCCCAGGAAGAGAGAGAGAGAGAGAGAGAGAGAGAGAGAGAGAGAGAGAGAGAGAACCACATCCCCAGCATAAACCATGCTGTAAGGAGTGAGTGGGAACACTTCAGAACCACAGGTTAGCCGATTCATCCTGATAAATGTTTACTACAGAAGAGCTTCTGATGGGGATAAAAATGAACTAACAAAATGCCTGTTGCATATTTGCACTGAAGAGTCACCTGTAAAGCCCAGGAGAAGAGCATAGGGAAGTGCTGTGGTGAATTTAGCGCTCATAAATGCCAACTGAGACGCCCTTGGATGGTGGTGCTCCCAGCGCTGGGGCTGGTGCGGCTCTCATAGACATCTGTCTCGCATCAAAGAACGATGAAATCAAAGCCACGTTTCGTCGTTCTCATTCCTGTAAAGAGCACTGAAGAATTCCCCACAGCTGTGTATGTGTGCACAGCATAAGGATGTGAGGATGAATGCCTTTGCCTTCCAGTGCTGCTGCTTAAGCTTCCAAGTGGCTTCTGGGTACCACCACCACCACCTCAGCAATGTGACTTTATGTAATTCCCACAGTGTCCATGTTCAAAGCTGTCCAGGCAGCCGGCGCATACTTCTGGATGTGTTTGCAGAAGACTGAGTCAGTAGGTCGCCCTTTGCCGAAAGGGGGGTGGGAGGGCTTGTCCAGTGTGTTGAGGGCAGGACTGAACCAGACACACTGGAATGCCCTGATTCTCCTGTCCCTGGGCTCAGAACAAAGTAGTTCATCCTCCATCTCTCAAACCTCCAGTGTTGCTTCAGATAGCGCAGCTTCCTGAGCTCCCCGCAGACAGCACACCGCGGGGCTCATTGATCTCCATTTTCAGAGCCACTTTCCATAATCTATTATGTATCTGTGCTCTGCTTCTCAGGAGACCAAAACCACACCAGAGGGGCCCTCATGGGCTTTATGGATATGAGTGGAAATCCTTTATTCCTTACTTTTCTTCTTTATTTGACAAAAATATGACAAAAGCAACCCAAGGGATACGTACACAAGCCCACATGTATTGTCTATGTCTGTTGTTGCTGTTATTGTTGCTTTATTTTGTTTTTTCAAGACACGGTTTCTCTGTGTAACAGTCCTGGCTGTCCTGGAACTCGCTTTGTAGACCATGCTGGCCTCGAACTCACTGAGATCCATCTGCCTCTGCCTCCCAAGTACTGGGATTAAAGGTGTGGACCATCACTATTTTGGGACTCTAAAGATTTCTTAGTGGTTATAGCTGTTCTTCCAAAGGACCAGTTTAATTCCCAGCACACACACAACAGTTCCGAGTCATCTGTAGCTCTAGTTCCAGAGGATCTGGTGCCCTCTCCTGGCTTCCAGGAGTACTACACATATGTGGCACACAGACATGCATGCATGCTTAACACTCATAAAATAACCCATCATTTAATTACCTATGCAGCTCCCTGCTTTGTTTCATCCCTTTCAAATGAATCAAATGATACAATCACTTTGGAAAGTCTCACAATACCTTAGTTTGTTAATATAGGGTTAGTTGATTCTAGGTCTATAATCAAGAGAAATAAAAAAAAAAAAATCCATAAAAACTTACACAAATATCCATAGAAGTACAATTGGTTTTTAATATAATTTTTAATGATTCTTTGGGAATTTCACACTGTGCACCCCAAGCCCACTCAAGTCCAGTCCTTCCATATTCGCCGCTCCCCCTTGTAGTGCCCCACCAATGGAAAACTAAAACAGAAATAATAAAAATAAAGTAAAACAAACAAAAGCGAACAACAACAAAGCACTCGCCGCCTGTCTTTCCTCTTTTCCATCACCTCTTCGTCCCTCTCAGCAGCACTGGGAGCTGCTGTTATCATGCAGCATGCTCTTCTGTCTTAACAGCTTTGCTTTGAAAATGTTCTTTGTGTACTGTGTTGTTGGTCAGGTTCAAGGCGTCTTGCAGCTGGTACACCAGCAATACTGGACCCTCACTGAGACACCTCTCAGATACCCTGCTGTTGCCCTGAGTCATGGAGAGTGTAGGACCTGTCCTTTCTCATGCTCCAGCAGGTCGTAGATGGGGTACATGTTGGGGTGTGCCAACTCAACCCCTGAGTGTGTGCCTGTGTGGTAGCTAGGTTGGTCAGTCTGGGCTGCTAGAACCACTCCCCTCAGGGGAGGGGCTGAGCTATCTCTCCCTCACTCAAGGGGAGGGGTAGAGCCAGCTTTCCCAAATGTAGGGCACCCCCAACTCTCCTGTGGGGCCAGTTTTCCCATGCCACATTCATGGGGTCCCTGACCCCAGAGACAGTGAGGGGTGAGGTCAGCTCTGTCAAGTAGGGGTAGCTCTTCCAGGGCTAGTGAGGGGTGGGACCACCTCAGCTTGGCCCTCATACCTCAACACATGATTTAACACACATTATAGCACATGGTCCAACATATGACTCAACACATGGTTCACATGGATCCCTGTGGTAACTCAGACAATGAAAATCAGCAGTGACCTGAGCTGAAGCAGTTGTATAGACCCAGACATGGTCTGTAGCATCCCAGGCCCAAATGCCACCATGGTCTGAGGTAGCTGCACAGGCCACTCAATTGGGCATCGCCCTGCTGCAAGGTGGTCCTTGGACAACATGTCCCCAGGTGGCAGACCTCATGCATCTATACAACCTTCAATGGTATCTTGAGCCATGGGCTTAGCTGAGGTAGGTCTACGGACCCAGGCTATGCAGGGTACTCAGATCTACATGCCACCAGTGGCAATATAACCTTCAGACACCAACATAGCCTCAGGTGTTGGCCTGGATCACATGGTTCTGCATGGCCTTTGGTGGTAATAGAAGCCAAGGACATCAACATATTCCCTGGCTTCTGTAGGGCTATGGACCAAGACGTGGCCCTCCAACACAGCTCAAGCCTGGATATCTCCATAATCCTAGGTGTCAGTCCAGGCCACTCGGATCAGTATGGCCCTTTGGTACCAGCGTGGCCACATTTGGTGGTCTAGACCATGAGGTATCCTCATGGCATTTGGTGGTAACAAGAACCATGGACATCAACATAGAACCTTAGGTCTGGATGTCATCATGGCCTCAGGTGGCAGCACAAGCCACTCAGGCATGGTCCTCAGACACCAATAAGGCCACATGTATGGCCCAATTTCCATCCATCCTTCTGGTCTTTGATAGTAACATGGGTCATGGATGTCAACCCAGACCCCAGCTACGATAGGGCCACGGACCCAGACATTTCCCTTGGCAGCAGCCCAGGACCAGATGTCACCATGGCCCCAGGTGACAAGCAGACCTTCCACATCAGCCCATTCCTCACCACCTTTGCTTCTCCAGATCTGCCTCTTCCCACAGGACATGAATGAACCATTCTGTCTCTCCCTCTCATACCCTGAGCAACTATAAGTTGTTCAGGATGAGGGTGGGTGTGTCCATCTCCTCCTATTAGGTACTCAGAAATACTATTCATAATAACCAAGAGGTACTGAACAAAAATTTCCTACCACTAGATGAGTAGGCTTTATAATGTATATACATACACTGGAGTATTATTTTGAAAAAAATGAAAAAGGAATCAAATGCTTGCACAAGGCTGAAGAGATGTCTTGTAGGTTAAGAGCAATTGCTGCTCTTGCAAAGTCACCCGCATGGTGACTCATAATCTTGTGTAACTCCCACAGATCTGATGCTCCCTTCTGGCCTCCATGGGCACTGTATACATGTGGTAAACATACCCCTTGGCTGTTGTTTTGTCAACTTGACATATACTAGCGTTGTTTGGAAGACAGTTGAAAAAATGCCTCCCCCGGGTTACCCATGGGCAAGTATGTACAGCATTTTCTTGGTGGTTGATGTGAATGGGCCTAGCTGACCAGGGTAAGTGCTCCCTGTGGGCAGGCGGTCCACAGATGTGTAAGAAGGCAGGCAGAGCAATCTGCAAGGAACAAGTCAATAAGTATCACTCCTTCACTGCTTCTGCTTCAGTTCCCACCTTTGGGTTCCTGCCTTGACTTCCTCAGTGGTGGAGTGTAAAGTTCAAAGATGAAACCAACCCCTTCCTCCCCAGGTTGCTTTGTGGTCACAGTCACAGACACCTAAAGCAACACGCCCGAAGGTAACACCGCATGATAATATCTTTTTTTTAATGCTAATAACTAGTGCTAACCTATGTGAAAGAAGAGAGTCCTAACAACCCACAAGGGTTGTATCAAGATTGTAGGTGAGATGGGATTGAGAGGTGATCAGATCATTAAGGCAAAGCCTTGTGGATTGGGTCTAGTGTCCACATAAGGAAGCTCCAGAGAGCCAAACTAGAACACATCTAAAAGATGTCACCTGTGATCTGGAATGGCACTTTAATCAGATTCTGAGTGCTCTTGCTTTGAACTTGCACTTCTCAGACCCGATACTGAGACAGATAAACCTTTGTTGTTATAAGCCACCAAGTATATCATATTTTGTCATAGAGGAATGGACAAATGCAACACTACAGACAGAAAGTAAATCAGCAGTTGTCAGGGGTATGTTTGTGTGTTCATGAAATATTATAGAGTACTAAGGAACTAATTAAAGATATGATAGTAAGGTGTGGTCACAGAAATGTATTCTACCATAGGTGATATAGCATCTTGTAAGTCAGTTGGAAAGGGTATGCTATAAGATATATAGGGATTAGCTATACTTTAATCTTGAAAAAAATATGTAATAATTGTACTAATTTCTTATTGAGATCAACATAGAGGTAGAGAGATTGGCTTGGAGCCAGTTTAAGCAGTTTCAAACCCTTCCATTCTTAGTTTACTGTAACATAGGTAGGTTCTTTGAATATATGGTGGGGTTGAGGACAATTGTGAAGCCATTCTAAGTTGGTTGATGAGAATTCTAGTTTAGAGGCAGAAGTGTCACACCAAATCCAGTAGATTCTGTGTGACACGTTCCACAGACTGAGGCAGTAACTTTAAAAGGAGGAGGTCTCCTGGAAACGGTTGTGAAAACTCAGCCGGAGAAAAATATTGGGCTGTGATTTTCATGGCAATTTCTGTTTGTTCTTCTATTCCTTTTTCATATTAACAAAATGTTCCTGAAAGTCTACACTGGCATTTCAAGCGAGAGCTAAGAAACCATCCCCTAAGGTGGGGTCACTAGCCATGACCTCATTCCAGAAAAACCAGTGATTTCCAAATCATTCACATCATTCATATAAGTACGAATAGTAAACACTTTCCCAACAATAAAATTTCATATGGCTGCACATGTGTCATCGAGAGTGGGCTTAAGTGTCTGGTAATGAAAGCTTTTAATAAGAAAGAGTTGAAATAGTTAAAATAGCTCAATATTAAAAAAACTCACAAGAACTAGGTAATAGATATTAAACAATAACTGACCATAAAATACATTAATTTGATTTAAGAAATATGCAGTTAGCCTTGGATGATTCTATGTTAACCATAGAAAGACATGATTATCTCTGGATGATTTCATGTTTTGGATTTCTGCGTCACTGTGCCAAGTAACAATAATGTCATATGTTTGGGTTTGTTTAACAAAAACCTTGTTTGAGAAGTGTAAAATACACTCAGACTCAGACTGCCTCTGTGTTTGTCACCATCGAATCCTTACCCACCTAGTCTTCGAGAACCCTCATCCCAGGGACCCCCATTACCTGACTGGGGTAGTCCGTGGCAGCTGGCACCCTCAACGTGGGGCTGGAAGTAGATAAGCTTTGTCTTCCCTTTTCTCTCTTTTCTCCTAAAAAAATACTTTTTCAAGAAAGGGTAGGACCTCGCCAGAGTGCTGCAGACTCCTCGATAGAGAAGACATCGAGTTAAGATGGCGAGAAGGTAAGACTCATGGGGCATTCACAGTCCAAAACCAGAGGCTTGTTTCTGGCAGTATGGAGTCATATGTTAAAAGGAAGAGTCCGTCAGCACTTTATGATTTTGTATTGAATGTCAGTCCATGGTTTCCAGAAGGAAGCCTGTCTTTAGAAAGGTGAAGAGAAAGAGGACAGGAGATGAGGAAATGTAATGGATGCCATGGCCATAAACAGGTCCCAGATCAGGCATTTTCATTATGGGTACAAATTAAAGACGACCTTTCAGAAAAACCAGAAATGGAATTCTTTGCAGAAGCAGCGCCCTCAGCAGATGAGGTAATTCCTCTGAGGACAGAAACTGAATCGTGTAGTGCCTTCTCATCTGTTGCTGATCTCCTCGAGGCGCAGCCAGGGATGATTGTATGAATGATGGGAAACGACAAGAACTGGATGATGAAGTAGAGAAATCTGATCTTGATTGTTATTATGATAAAAGCCCTTCAGAGACAGAAATAGATGATATTTTTGCTGAAGCCACTGCCGCTCCTGCATCCAAAACAAAATCAGTCAAGCTTGACAGGGAGATGCCAACTAGTGGGGATTGGAGAGGGGTTATAAAACGAAAGCCAGGCAAAAAAGGAGACTTGGAGCTTTGCTTCCCAGTAACCAATCTTAACGGGGAGACACCCACCCCAATGGGAACCTTCCTTTAAGAACTCTTAAAGAACTACAGGGTTGTGTTAAGAGCATTGGGCCAAGTGCTCCATACACTTTACAGATTGTGGAAATGTTGGGTAGCATGTGGCTAACTCCTTATGATTGGCATCAGACTGCAAAGTCACTCTTAGCCCAGGACAGTTTATAATATGGAGGACTGAATATGAGGGTAGAGCAAGGGAAGTGATTGAGAATTTAGTCATCACGAAAATAAAGCAGGCAAACCCACTATGTCATTGCACTTGGGTAGAGGAGACTATGCCTCTCCCCACCCCCAGGAACAGGTTAATTTAAAAAGGGAAATACTGGATGGCGTTTCCAAGACAGCAATATCAGCTTGGAGAAGGCTCCCTCCTGCTGATGGTAAGACAACTGTATTAGCAGGAATCAAATACAAACAAGACAAACCATATGAAGACTTCATGACTAGACTGGAAGAAGCATTAGGCAGGATGCTTCCTCCCTCTGAGGGCTCGGACATGTTATCAAAACAACTTGCATGGGAACATGCCAGTACTCTCTGCCAGGAACTGATTAGACCAATCAGAAAAACGGCCTGTGCAAGATTACAACAAATCATGTATGGATGCCACACCAGCAGTGGTCCAGGGTGTGGCCTATGCTGCAGCTATGCAAGGGCAACATAGGAAGCATTTCCATCCCTATATTCAAACTTAAGGTGAGGGAAAAAATTCAAAAAACAAAATAAGAAAAAATCAATCTCCGGGACTGTGTCCTGGGTGTAAGAAGGGAGAGCATTGGAGAAATGAATGTAAATCGAAATTTTGTTAAGGATGGAACCCCTCTGAAAGATGGGACAAAAACCAGGATGAGGGGCATGCCCGATGTCCCCAAATAAATAAATAAGGCAAAATAGTGAGACAGAGGAAAGTAAAAGTGAATTGAATCCTCTGGTACCCGAGTTTAGCATCTTAAGCTTACCCAGTGCAGGGTTAGCTCTTGCGGTAGACAAAGATTGTTTACTTTCTCTTTATGAGGGAGTGCAATTAGTAGATACGGGATTAAAGGCTCACTATCACCTGGCACCCTTAGTCTTACAATAGGGAGAAGTTCAAATTATAAGAAACATTTTGAAGTACTTCCTGGAGCAATTGATTCAGACTTCCAGGGAAAAGTAAAAATTATGATTAGGCCATTAAAAGAAACAATTTGAGCCTGTTTGGGTGAATCAGTGGCCCCTAACTCAGGGAAAGATAGAGACTTTAGAACAACTACTAGAAGAACAATTGCAATTGGGACATGTTGAAGAATGCGGTAGTCCTTGGAATACTCCGGTGTTTGTTATTAAGAAAAAATCAGGCAAATGGAGACTTACAAGATCTCAGGGCTGTTAGTAGAACATTGCATGATATGGGAGCCTTACAGCCAAGGCATGTCCTATCTTGCTTGCCGTCTTTCCTTTGAAAGCCCCTTATAATCGAGGCCAGGAGCTGTCTGGGGACCCAAGACCCCCCCCCCCCAGGACTCCTGACCCTGAAGGCCTAATCTCCCACTGGTCGTGTAAGTATTCTGTGTTTGTCTGTCAGGTTTCTGTGTTTTCATTCTCTTCTGTTTCTGCTTTGCTATCAGACAATTTGAAACTGTAAAAAAACAGATCAAGGAGACCTTGGCAGACATGCTTAGGAGGTCAGGTCTGGAGGAGCCTGAGAGATAGATGTCTCTGCTTCTCATATGGGCAGGGATCCTGCCACTCGGATCTAAATCTGGGTGGAAATCCATCTAAAAGCCAGATTAATCCACCAGTAAATCTGAGTAGCTGCTGGGGAGTTTGCCTCCCCACCGGGAATCTGAAACTTGTGTGTCTCTGATATGGGCCCCTTTCTTTTGTCTGAGTGTTTGTTTGTCTGTTTGTCTTGATGACACTGACAGTATGGACACAATCTAACATGGCACAGACACCTTCCCACCTTCTAGGTCTCTGCCTAACTCATTGGACAAAATCTAAAACAGAGACTCTGGGATTGTGCCTGAAAATGTTGGGGGGAAATTTTTTGTTTCAGGAACCCTGACAGCCAAGAACACTCAATGCCCACAAGCAGCTTCCCACCTTAATCCTTCTCTGTCCTGTTACTGTTTTAAACAAAATGTTAAATTAGGCCCGTCTGTATACTTTGAGAAGCTTTGACTTTAAAAGTAAAAGTCAAAGCTACATTTGTGTGGGGGAAAAATTATGTTTTTGTTTCCACCAGAAAAGAAAGAATATATGGGTTTTGATCATTTAAATCTAATGGGTTACATTTACTTGCCATCATTTAAGATGCTTCACACAGGAACAGGATTTAATGTGTTGGCACAAGGACTTTGGGAAAAGGTTTTATGTTGACTGTGAAATGAGAAAAAAGATAGGAGATTAAGATAATAAAAAGAAAGAAAAAGAAAAATCTATCTAAAGTAAGAATGTCTAAGGGAATCAGAGGAAAAAAAATAAAGGTATATAAAAAACTGTAAAAAGTCAGGGGGAAGTGTGAATTATATTTGCTGTGGTTTTTCACACCTGCAAATACTAAATTTTAAAACTTGGTAATATAAGTTAAAAATTTGACTATATTAGGTTAATTCTGGTTTTAAAGTTTTGTTTATTTCTTGAGAAAATTGTGTATGCTTGTTCTGAAAGAAAATTTGTCTGTGTTTTCTGATGTACACCTCTACACACAAGAATGGTAAACTTTGAAATTTAACAGTCACCCAGGTGATAATGTTTTAAAGTCATAAAGGATACTTTAACTTTTGATGTTACAGAAAGACATTGAGATGTTTTAAATTAAATATATAAGATCCAGAGAATTATTTGGCAAAGAAATGCAAGAAATTATCATTCCTTATAATATGAAACAATTGTAATATTTATTTACTATTGCAGATGACTGGGGAATTGCATTAGTTTATTATATAGGACAAATCAAATATCATGTACCTCAACACCCTACATTAAAGTTTGCCGAGGAAACAGAGATAATCTGTCCTTCAAAAATAGCATTGGAACCTATTTCCAGTGCCCTCTTGGTATTCCAGATGGGTCATCCAATGAAGCTTCAGCTGTCTATAGAAAAGATAAACCTGTAATTATTAAAAGGGCAAAAGAAATTTCTGCACAGCAGGAAGAAATTATAGCACTTATTGCTCCCCTTGAACACATACCTGAAGAGTTTAATCTTTATACAGATTTAAACTATGTGGTTAGTTTATTTCCTGATATAGAGACAGCTCTTATATCTAAGAATTCTAAAAATGTATCACTTTTGTTTCAGTTGTAAAATATAATTCAACTAAGGAAAAGAAATTTTTTATAGGACATGTCAGAGGACTTACTGGCAGATTTATTAACAAAGGACACTTGATTTCTATTATGGTGGAACAAGCATTAGAAAGACATGCTTTACATCATCAGAATGCATTGGCCTTAAGAAGGATGTTCAGTCTGACTTGAGAACAGGCTAGGCAAATTGTGAAGGACTGTGAACATTGTCCTGACGTATACATCAAAAACAGGAGTTAATCCTGTTTAGTTCATAGTTTTGTATGAAGCCTAAATCTTTTCTTTAGACTAAAAGGAGAATTGTAGTGAGATATTCATTTGGTCCACACCTGTAGCACAGACCACGCCCATTGGGGTGGGAACAGGGGCAGACGGTACCTGGCGGAACTAAGTCTGTGGAGGGGGCTGGGATGTCTCTTGCTTGCAGCACAGGGACAGCAGAGCATCTGGAGGCATCCTTGGGACCAGGAACATGCTGGCGTTCATCTGTCTATGTTGTAAGTTATTCCTCCCCGAATAAACATCTATTCGGAAAAAAAAAAAAAAAAAAAAAAAAAAAAAAAAAAAAAAGGTTGCCAGTTGCCTCATGAATATTCGGATATTTATCATCTTTCTAGAAAAATGTCCACTTTCAATATTCACTGAAAAAGGGCTTACTATAAATTTCATCTATGTTTAAATAAAAATGCTTACTGGAGCTGGAAAAAAGAAAGAAAGAAAGAAAGAAAATGGGAGTTGATCTTTAAGGCTCAAGCTTTGTGGCAAATGGATGTGGCTTATGTACATGTTACTGCAGACACCTGCTCTCATGCGGTCATGGCCACAGCAAGAATCGGTGAGGTTGTGAAAGATGCCATACAGCATCTCACTAAATGCTTCTCCTCGTTAGGTGTACCAAAAAGAACTAAAACTGATAGTGCTCCACTGTATCCTTCTCAACTTTTGCAAAGTTTTGCATTCAATGGGCTTCCCTATAACCCCCAAGGTCAGGCTGTCATAGAAAGGACTCAGCAAAGTCTTAAGGTACAACTCCAAAGATTATAAAGTCTAGTGGTCTTTACTATTCACCGTATCAATTATTAAGTCATGCTTTATTACCATTAATCACTTTAACACAGATGAAAAAGGTTTTACTCCTATGCAAAAACATTGGGCCCCCTACAGCAGACTGTTAGTCCTTTAGTGATGTGGAGGGATCTTTGACCTGGCACTTGGGAAGGGCCACATGTGTTAATCACCTTGGGAAGAGGATATGCTTATGTTTTCCCACAGAATGCAGAAACCCCAATCTGGATTCCAGACAGACTTATTCGACCCTTCTGCCAAAAAATCCTCTATTGAAAACCCAGAAAAGAAGGAAAAGAAAGAAAGCAAAGGAAGTAATACAGGAAATGAAGACGCTTGGTCTATCTCCTCCACAGGACTCATCACCTCGCCCTGTGCGGTCTTCCACCACAGGACAGCCTTCAGATTTAAAAACTATTAAAATAGAACGATCTTATCAAGTCAGTTGTCCCAAATGTATTTTAATCAACTGTGCTGAGCCTAGGTCAGTGAAAGATTATTCAGTTATGTTGCTATTAAGAAGACCTTCTTATGTTATGCTTCCTGTAGATTTAAAAAAAAAAAAATGATGCTTGGTTTGACAATGTAGCCTTACAAATCCTGAAGAGCTAATGAATCTATTAGACCGAAGTGTTCTCCAGCAGCTTTTCCTTTAGGCATCGGTGTTTTAATAGTCATCCTTACTTCACTCACAGTCTCAACATTCGCCCTAGTCTCAGACATGAAAATTGCACATTTTGTTAATGACCTAAATAAAATAGTCTTTTTAATAATTGTAAGGCAACAAATTATAGATCGAAAACTAGAAGCAAAACTTGGTGCTCTAGAAGATGCAGTTTCAGAACTAGGACAAGAGATGGAATATATTAAAGTTCATCTTTCTAGCAAATGCCATGCCAGCTTTCAGTGCATATGTGTAACATCATTACCTTATAATGAGAGTCATAACTGGAGTTTAACTAGAAATCATTTGCTGTGAATTTGGAAAAATGATGATTCAGCTCATGATATGGCTCAATTACAAACCCAAATCTTTGCTATGAGTAAAGCATATGTGGAATCTACTGAATTAGAAGATTTGGCTCAGTCTATAAACTCTGGTTTGAGATCTTTAAACTCTGTTACCTGGCTATTATTATTGTTGCTGTGGCTTCAGGAATAATTCTTCTTCTTCTCACTTTCATAGTCTTCTGACTACTCTTTTCCTCCATCTCCACAGCCAAAAGAGATATCTATGAGCTTCAATAACAAATAAAAAAGGGAGAGATGTCACACCAATTCCAGTAGAGTCTGTGTGACACGTTCCACAGACTGAGGCAGTAACTTTAAAAGGAGGAGGTCTCCTGGAAACGGTTGTGAAAACTCAGCCGGAGAAAAATATTGGGCAATTTCAGTTTGTTCTTCTATTCCTATTTCATATTAACAAAATGTTCCTGAAAGTCTACACTGACATTTCAGGCTAGAGATAGAGATAAGAAACCATCTCCTGAGGTGGGGTCACTAGCCATGACCTCATTCCAGAAAAACCAGTGCTTTCCAAATCATTCACATCATTCATATAAGTACGAATAGTAAACACTTTCCCAACAATAAAATTTCATATGGCTGCACATGTGTCATCGAGAGTGGGCTTAAGTGTCTGGTAATGAAAGCTTTTTAATAAGAATAAGTGAAAATAGTTAAAATAGCTCAATATTTCAAAAAAACTCACAAGAACCAGGTAATAGATGTTAAACAATAGCTGACCATAAAAAATATTTTAATGTGATTTAAGAAATATGCAGTTAGCCTCGGATGATTCTATGTTAGCCAAGGATGGCTCTATGTTTTGATTAACCAAAGACAATTCTGTGTTTTGATGAACTCTGGATGATTTCATGTTTTGGATTTCTGCGTCATTGTGCCCTGTAACAATGTCATATGTTTGGGTTTGTTTAACAAAAACATCCCCAGAGGGGAAAAAAAAAACTCTGTATAAAAACCTTGCTTGAGAAGTGCAAAATACACTCAGCCTCAGACTGCCTCTGTGCTTATTTCTGTTTGTCACTGCTGCTTCCTAACCCTCCTAGTCTTCGAGAACCCTCATCCCAGGGACCCCCATTACCTGCCTGGGGTAGTCTGTGGCACAAAAGCTTCTCAAATTATAAAGGCTACGACAACCACAGCTGTTAATGAAATAAATGAGCTGTTGGTTTCATGTAGTTGTAAGCATTGTGGTAATCAAAGCAATGCCATGGTATCTCTGAAAATTCTAGAAAACGCTGGGGGATGGGTGTTTTATTTACCCCAACAAATATAATAGCAAAGTGAGCTTTTGTGTATAAGAGGGCTGGAAAATGGAGAGCGAATGCTAATGAACACAGGTCTAAGGGGAAACCAGCAGCTGCACAAAACTGACTACTGCAACCATTCAGGAGTGCATCTGATGGTGTGTGGATTACGTTATCAATAATGATGTTAAGAGTGCATGTGGACGTTTCACAGGCCATTACCTACACAACTAGGACATTCATTTTAATCCTGCAAACTGGCATTCTATAGCTTTTATCCAGTGTAATTTATTTTATTTTTTATAATGACTACATTCAGTGTTTTTAATGTGAATAGTGCTCTAATAAGTTACTACCATAGGCAAATGGGATTATCTTTTGTTTATGTTAAATGGCCACTACTGAAAGGCTGACCTAAATTGCACACAGCTGCTGCTTCTGACAGGTGCTCCCGCTGGATGGCGCCCATTTCTTCCTCCTTCCCTGGCACTGGCTGTGTTCTGACTGCTGCTATCATGACCTCTAGTGTGGAATTCACATCTTTAAAATCTTTAGTCACACTTAGACCTTTTCCTGTTTTCACCAGGTGTTTGCATTTTCTTTGGTACCTTTTCTAATACTTGGGGTTTTTGCATTGGATTTTTACAGTAGATTTTTCTTCTGTATCTTTTATACTAATGGGAAGCATTGCCAATCAGAGTTGTGCAATTAACTCTTTTTGTGCCATGTTTCCTTTGGCTTTAACTTTGCCTAATACTTCCTGGATGTCGAGCGCTATCGCCTTGCCTGCAAGAACGACTCTCAACAACAGGATTCTTCTGCAGCTATATCTATTGTGCGGCTCATTACAGCAAGTTGAGGGAAGACCCCGAGGAGGAAAAAGGGCTCTGCTTATATATGCTCAGAGGAGGCGTGTCCATTACTGACAGGTGCAGACTGTAATGCTCGTAACGGTCACCCCATGACGTGGACCACGCATCCGCGCCTTGCTGGCTTATGGACAGGAAACCGGCGCCATCTTCGGGAATGGCACCGGTGGCTCTCTACACCTGGACATAATAACTTATTGAAAGTGGATGCATTGTCATCAATAAATTCTAATTACAGTTTTCCCTCTCCTAACTCCTCCTCCCAGATGTTCCCCACTCAATGTTCTTCTCTCTCATTAGAAAACATGCCAGCATCTAAAAATAAAATGATAAACCTGAATGTGACACAACAAACAAATGAACAGGTAGGATTAAAAAAAAAACAAAGAAAAAGCAAAATAAACTCATATGGACATAGAGACACACATGTTAGGACATATAAAAATTTCATAGACACATAAAGTTAGAAAGAAAAATATATGCAAAAGAGCTATAGGGCTTTAAAATGGCTAGACAAAACATGATTGAGAGAGGAAGTGTCTACATGCCCCCCATCCCTAACCCAGAAGGAATCTTCAATTGATAACTACTTGTAAAGGAAAAAATTAGTTTTCTCCAACAGAGCCTCCCTGGGTATATAAACCACTCTTAATGGCAGACCCCATGCCAGCAGTAGATGGCCAACAAGAAATGAACTCAATGGTATTTTAGAAAAAGTTTACTGTTATGAGACTAAATATTAATAGTTTCCCTTACAGCTTGCCTGTTTTCCTTAGGAATAACCATTCCTTACCATCTGTGGCACTCTTTGAAAGGATGAGGAGGTGTGGCCTTGTTGGAGGAAGTGTGTCACTGGAGGTGGTCTTTGAGGTTTCAAAAGCCCACGCCAGCCCCAGTGTCTCTCTTTTCCTGCTGCCTGTGCATCTGGATGCAGAACTCTCAGCTTCTTCTCTATCACCGCGTCTGCCCGTGTGCTGCTACGCCTCTCGCTGTTCTATCAGTGAACCACACCTTTGAAACTGCAAGTAAACCCCAGTTAAATATTTTCCTTTGTAACAGTGCCATGGTCATGGTGTCACTTCCCAGAAAGACAATAATGGCTGTTATGTTAATAGAAAAATACCATTTCCATTTTATACAATTAGATCTTTAATCCAAATCACTTGCATTTGATAAAGAGAAGTGAGGATTTTGCTGAGGAGTAGACAGTATGCCAGTAGCTCCCTGTTCCTTGGCACCATCTGGACTTAAACCCCTCCTACTCCTAACATCAGTTCACGAAGACATCTGTTTTCAAATTTAAAGATAGTTTTAACCTTCCCTGAAGCTCTTCTGCCCCTTGCTTGGCCCCCTTCCACGTAACTAGCTGGTCTCCTTCAGTTCTTGCTTCTCCAGAACTACCCATTTCATTTGACTGTGTTTCTTGGATGCCTATGAAGCTCCTATATGTGCTCTAACTGACCCCCCCCCCCCGAAGCTGTGGTGTGGAACACTGTAAACCAGGAGTCTGTGAACAAAAGTATCTTCCTCACCATCTTGGAGCTCAGGACTTCAGGCTGAAAAGACCTACAGGCTTGTTTCCTGGGGACAGAAGGACTCCATGCTGGTTGGCAGGGTCATCTTCTGCCTGTGTCCTCATGTAATTGAAATGACAAGAGGCCTCCTTGATAAAAGTACTAATCTTGTTTGCAATGGCTCCTAGTCTAAGACTAAATTATCTCCTGATGGCCCTACCTCCAAATATCAGCCATGTTAGGACGACTTCAACATTTGGGGGACAAGGAGGGCACAGAAGTAGTCCATAACAACTCTTCCATTGTTGCCTGTCTTTCCTGTAGTGATTGCTCGTCACAGTAATAATAATTCTAAAACAGAATCCTATAAAATTTTATGTTGAGCGGTATAAGCATTACATTCCTGTGTACAGACAAGCCTACAATATCATAGACACAGGAGCACTCCAGATCAATGGACACCCCTTCACAACCTTTGTATACAGGAACAGCAGTTACTCTACAATACCTGTGGACTGTTAGACATCTTGCAGTCTGCAGGGATGGGATGCAAAGATTTGTGTTGGCTTCTGGAGAGAAAGCTCATTTCCAGTGCCCTAGATGGGGTCTGTTTGTTGCTAAATAAACACATGTTGGTTTGCATTTCTGTACAAGCCCACATTAAGCAAGGCCTGCTGTAATCTAGCTGCTGATTGTTGGCAGGGATGAGAGAATGCATCTGCATTCCAGCCAAATCCATGCATTCAAATCACCCGAAACAATGGAATTCAAGTCATGGCAGCTAAAATGAAGCCACTTAAAATCTGGGAATACGAATATGCATTGGTATAAGCTGCATAGTGTATGCCTGGTGGAGAGATAGTTTCATCTTGTCAGGACGTGTGCTAATGCAAATTAGTAAATGAGAAGGTATAACCATTAAAGGCAGTTCTGCTTCTGAGCAAATTACTGAGACAGAAAGTATTGCACAATCTTTTTAGAACTATAAATTACATGTGGTTTGAACTTCATTTGAAACTCAAGGGTGTGGGAGGACCCTACGTTTCCAATTGAGCACACGTCTTAAGTGAGAATCCAGCACTTCGGAGATGTTGACTGGCAGTTGTGCACCTCACAGAAGCTGAGTGGGTACACACCAGAAGCCTTAATAAAGCCTCAGCCCTGCTCCGCTCCTTATGCATCCATCAGAGACCTGCAGCAGAGAGCCTTCAGGACAGATTCATATGTCAAGACCCCAGCTTTGCTTTTCCTGATGTCCCAGACGGATCAGCAGACCCTGGCTATTGGGCAGCGCGAATCCACGCTAGAGATGAAGTGAACCTGTGGTCGCAAGTGTCACTGCCCCTTGTCCCAGCAGAACCGGCCGAGCTGCTGCTGAGGTGACTGGGGTCAGATGCTTTGGGAAGAGATTTGTTTCATGCTGTGTGACGGGAGATAAGGCTGTGTAGAGAGCTTCGAAGTGCCAGGCCTTAAAGATGGTGCTGGCTTCCGCCTTCCACTTTCCCGATGGTGAGCACTCTCTGTGGTAAACAAGTCCTTATTTGGCTAAGCCTGTTCAGCTTGTTTGCTTCCCTATAAGAGCAGCCTATCTGCAGGGTCCACGTGGCTCACTGGGGTTGGTCAGCACAAGGGGATTTAAGCCTGTGGGGGCGTTTCCCCGGGTCGCCAGAAGAAGAAACAGGTTCAAGGATCCTGATTAAACTGCTAGAAGAAGATCTTCCCTGAGTTGTGTTTTTCCTTGCTGGTCGAGGTTGGGCATGGCAAGGATGAGTCTCTTCTTGGTGCTTGGGGCTGAGGATCTGACTACCAAGTCCTCACACTCAAGCACGTCCACCCACTCCCAATGCCTGTGCATCACGACGACAGGAGGTGGTGTGTATGTTCTGAGGAAAAGACACGGGTCTTTAGTTCTGATTGAATATGTTTACCCTGGGTAAAATTTATTCAGAAAGCACTCATGCATATATGTGTTCCTAATATTTTCTTACCCCATAAATGCTTCTGAAACATCACAAGCATATGGATATTTTTTCAGTTATTAAGACTGCAATCCAATCAAAATTAAAAAAAAAAATGTGACTTGGATTCGAAAGAGGCCAGTGAGGTGTGTGTTTGCATCCATTTTTCCCCAGTTCTTTTGTCTGGCTTTGGAAGGAACTTGGGATGTGTCCTGTGCATCCCAGCTGGTGGGAAACTGGCACAGCTTTGCCTCTGTGTTTCAGGTTATGAGTCCTGTACTGTCTTCTGGGCTCCAGCAAACTGCATCCTCTCAGCCTCTCTTTGAGTTAATTTTCTGCACACCTATTGTAGACAAGGAGCTCGAGAGGTACTGAAGAACACGCCGGAACAAGTCCTTGTGTCCCATCTATGAGGATGATGGCTATTTGATTGCAGCTTGAAAACATTGTTTCCACAGCAGGCAGACCACTTGAGAAAAGAGTCTGTGACAAGCGCGTACCTGTGATTGTACTGCCAAGGACAGCTTTGCACGCAGAAAGTGCTTTAAAAACGTCCCCATTTCTTTTATCTAGTAGGAAACGCCCGGCAACGGGCCCAATTGCAGATATGTCCACAACATCCCCTCGGGGCTGAGTGGTCCCATGAATGCCTGTGAACTTGCGCTAGTTGGGTTGGTCCCTTTGAGCGCCTTTGCCCTCCATGCACACCCCGCAGTGCACCTGCAGACATAGTGATGCCTTGTTGGGAAAGCAGGAGTTTTCAATGATCAGACCTGCGCTTTGGATCACTGTCCTGACACTTTGGATCAAAGTCCAGCTTTGCTCCTCATCAGCTGGTCACCTTTGTTCCTTTGCTTACCTCATTCTGTGTGTTCCCCTGCTCAGCTAGGAAACTGAGATAACAGGTTTGAGTATCCCTTACCTCAGATGCTTAAGGCCTGAAGTATCTTTGAACCCGCCTTTTGATGATTTTGGACTATTTACTTATGTGTGTGTTCATACTTTGAGGATAGAATCCAACTAAACGTTCATTTCTCTTTTCATATATGTTTTATATATGTGGCCCAGGGGTAAAATTATACAGTATTTTATGGCACCTGCACTTTGTGCCTCTTATGAGGTTGGGTTTGTAATTTATTTCCCACTTAAGGCATCACATTGCTCCTCAGAACATGTGCAATTTTAAAGTATTTCATATGCTCAGATTTTAGAGTAGCATGTTCATAGATGATTAGCTTGCTCTGCAGAACCAATGGCTGAAAGAATCAAATGACCCGAACCAAGCATGTGGACCATTGAGCCATACCTGTACGAAGTCCCCTCTTCTACACTTGTATTTGATCTATTCCTTCTTGTGGTTCACAATGAGCATTGCTATTTTTAGATGTTACTGTTCCTATTTATTTTTCTTCATGCCTCTCCTTCCTTCCATCTTTGTTAACTGCCTGTTAATCTGCCAATCATAGATTTGGTGCATTAGCAGGGCCCTCCACCTCAAGCAGTCCAGGCCTGCATTTCCTTGACCTTCTCTGACACATTGATCATCACAGTTCAGCCCTCTCTACTTTCCTATTGTAAATTCTTACATGCTCGCCTTCCTTGACATGATATTATCTGAATCTGTGCCACTTAGAACTCTGATACTTTCCATGCTAATGCAAAGCTTCACTGTAGTTGTTGACTGGAGTGACTGTCCTCTTGCAGTATTTCAGAAGAAACGCTGCCACAAGGCACATCCCTTCTTCCGATCTACTGGAGGGGCTGTGTTGGTCCCAGCTCAAAAGTGGCTTCACCATCAGTCAAGCTTCTTCAACCACATTTGCCTTCATTACATTTTTTTTTTTTTTTTTTATTGCGGTGAAAAGACAATGTGACCAAGACAACTTCTGAAGAGTTTATGGCTTCAGGCAGTGAGTCCATTAGCATCATGGTGGGGAGCGCAGCATCAGGTTTACATCTTGATCCCACAAGCACAAGGCAGAGAGAGAAAACTGTGAATGGCATGGGCTTTTGAAAACACAAAGCCCATTCATGTACCTCCTCCAGAAGGTCATTCCCGGGGACCATTCCCACTCGAACCACTACAGTGGCTATCTAACATATTGCCATACAGGGAACAATGCCAGCACTGCCATGTGGTCACCTTGGGGCAGCTTTTGTTGGTGTCCCGTGTTGTCCAAGTCAAAGGGAGTTCCGCAGAGTGCAATTTGGCTTCCACGCAGGAGGGGAGCCAGGTTCTGATGATGGGACTGCCTCACGGCTTTGCAAAAGCTTCTTTATAGTTATACAAAGACATCTTTAGCAAATCGATTTCCACAAACCAAAACCTCCTATCCGGACTTGCTTGAAGGAGCTACTACTACCTAAGCAATTCTCAGCCACAAGAAACTTCCTGGTTTGCCAGGTATGTCTGAGACTAAGTTATACAAAGGCTCTGTGAATCCTTCAAAAGAGCAGCTCATCTAACAGTCACTGACAAAGGGCACTTCAGAGCCCTGATGGCACCACTCAGAATTTATGCCACATACAATGGCTCTGTTAAATCTTTCACTGCATTTGTTATAATAGTACCCTGCAGTAGGTAATTTTGTATCTCCATAGTACAAATGAATAAACTGAGACTTACGATATATTGGCAGTACAGCATATCTACATGCTGAAATAATTCTTTAAACCTAGACCCAGTAAGCAAAGCCTTCATGTTTTCATAGTCTGACAGTTCATCAAGGCCATGGGTTCTTTAGTTACGGCAATTACTTTTTGTTTCTAAATTCCTAGGAAAGTAAAATAACTACATTTGGATGAGGGGTGGGTGGGTAAGGTGACAAGAATGAATTCAGAGTTCTGGAAAATTTCAGCAATTTAAGAGGAAATTTTAAAGGAATACACAGCAGCTCTTGACCTGAGTAATGCCTATATAAAATGATTCTTTGCTATGCTGGCAAGAGTTCTGGAGCAGTGCTATATGACATTTAACTTCATTTTGTTAGCCCATCAGGATTGGGTGGTCAAAAGCAAAGGCCCAGGTGTGAATGCTGCAGAATGCAGCCGTCCTGAATGCTCCTTCTGATCTGCACTGCCATAGAGCTCACAGCGGGGCCTTCCTGGCTATGCTACCCAAGCTCATAGGACAGTCAAAGCCATCTGTCCTGTGGGCTTGCCCATGACCCTATCAGAAGGGAGGTGTCCAGGTTGACTACCGAAGATCTCCTTTATCACCCTGTCCCTGCAGTAACTGCAAAGTGGTGATACACTGAGAGACTTAGGAAGACATCAGAAGGGACCTGCCTCACAAAATATGTTAAGAGATGTGAATTCTCTCCATCCTTGAAAAAATAAATTTGTGGTGCTGAAGGGATAGCTCAGCAGTTAAGAGAGGTTGCTGTTCTTCCAAGGGACCTGAGTTTAGTTCCCAGCATTTACTTCTCTAGTGTATCTGACATCCTCTTCTAGCCTCTGCTGGTGCCCACACATGTAGTATACACATATACAGACATAATTTTTAAATGCTTTTTTTTAATGTACTGGGAAGATAGTTCAACAGATGAAGGCACTTACCGCCAAGCCTCGGCACCTGATTTTGATTCCTGGGACCCACACTGAAGGAGTGAGCCATCTTCTACAAGTTGTCCAATCTTCATATACACTAGGGTTTGTGCACAACAAAATAAATAAGGCTGGATGTGTGACTCATGCTCAGGAGTGCTTCCTTCTCTTCCAGAGGACCTAAGGGTAGTTCCTAGCACCCATACAGTTGGCACACATCACCTGTGACTCCATCTTTAAGAGGTCAAATGTCCTCTTCCATTCTCTTCCTACATGCATGTGCCATTTATTCACACAGATGCACACATGCAAATGAAAATAATAAAAACATTTTAAAATGTATTTTCATTGGTATGTTAAATAGCAAATTTTCTTCCATTTTTCTTCAATATGAAAATGTCTATAAGACATTCTTGGTATCAATATAAATTCTTCACAAACACTTCATTGACAGATTCATCCTGGGGTGAATGGTATTAGTCATTGTGTCACTATTTTAAGTCTTGCCAGCAGGGATTAAAGGCAAGTGTCCCAAGCTAAATTTTTTTGATAGATATCACTTACCAAAACTAAATCGGGATCAGATAAACAATTTAAATGGACCAATAATCCCTAATGAAATAGAAGCAGTCACTAAAAGTCTCTCAAACAAACAAAGCCCAGGGCCAGACAGTTTAGTGAAGAATTCTAATAGACTTTCCAAGAGGAGCTAATGCTGGTGCTCCTCAAATTATTCCACAAAATAGAAACAGAAGGAACATTGTCAAATTCTTTTTATGAGACAACAGTCACCCAAACTGCACAAAGATTCAACAACAGAAAGAATTATAGACCAATTTCCCTCATGAACATAGATGCACTCTGCATATATATATATGCATATATATATATATATATATATATATATATATATATATATATATAACAGTTGCACAGTTTTGTCTTCTCATGGGACTCCTAATGGTGAGAATAGGGGTAATCTCTATCTCATTTGCTAGCTTTTGGGACCGTTACCCACACTGGGTTGTCTTGCCCAACCGTAATACAAAGGGGTTGCTTAACCTTCACACACACACACACACACACACACACACACACACACACACACAATTTTTTCTTATTTTACATATCATCCCAGTTCCTTCTCCCTCCCACTCTTTCTCCCTCCCTCCCTCCCTCTCATGGCTCCCAACCATCCCTTCTGTCCCAAACCCCACCCACTCCACAGGGAGGGTGATACCTTCCAGGAGGGGTCATCAAAATCTGTCAAGTTATTGGCAGTAGGGTCTAGGTCCTCCCTCCTGCCTCTAGGTTAAGGGAGGATCCCTCCATGGGGAATGTGCTCCCAAAGTCCTTTTGTATACCAGGTTTGTGCATCCTGGTTCCACTGTCAGAGGTCCCTTATACTGCCCAGGCCTTCTCACTGAGACCCATGTTCAGGGGGTCTGAGTCAGTCCTATGCTGGATTCCCAGCTATCAGTCTGAGCTCCCCCTTGTTCAGGTCAGCTGTCTCTGTGGGTTTCTGTAGCCTGATCTTGACCCTTGTCTAATTACTCCTCCCTCTCTGCAACTGGATTCCAGGAGTTGGAGTTGCTTAATCTTAATGCAGCGTGTTATGCCTTGTTTTGTTGATATCCCTGGCATGCTTTCCCTTTTCTGAATAGAAATGGAGGAGTAGATGGGGTCAGAGGGGAGGTGTTACTCTGACTGGTTTAACTAAGAGCTGAATGGCCAATAGCTAGGCAGGAAGAGGTTAGGTGAGACTTCTGGGGACAGAGAGGTCTTGGGAGAAGAAAGAGGCAGAGTTGTCAGCCATAAGTGGAGGAAGCAGGATGAGAAGAATGGAGATGAGATAATGAGCATATGGAAGAATGTAGATTTTTAAAATACGGGTTGATTTTAGTCATAAGAGCTAGTTAGAAACAAGCCTAAGCTAAGGCCAGGCTTTCATAATTAACAATAACAACATAATTAACAACAACATGATTTGGGAGTTGGTGGTCCAAAAAAAGCCTGCTAAACATTGTTTCCTAAAGTACATATAGTTTTAATCAATTCAAAAATCAAAGAAAGAATGCCCACTATGGTGGTACATGCCTGTAACCCCAGCACTTTTGAGGCAGAGGCAAGTAGATTTCTCTGAGTTCAAGGGCAGTCTGGTCTGCATACTGAGTTCCCCGGTAGCCAAAGTTACACAGATAACCCCTCATAACCAAAATCAAAGAAAGGACTATGTTAAAAATTCTTAAAGCCAATTGCACAGTTTTTGAAAAGCTGAAAATTGTTAGCAAACAGGCAAATTTGAGAGCTAGGTCAGATTCTGAAAACTCCACCAAACATTGCACCCTGATAGCATTTACAGAAACACTAGAAAATGCCTTCACTGACTTACACTGTCTCTCAATAGTCAACTGTTAAAGCTTAGACAAGGGCTAATCAGGTAACAAGTAACATGGCCTTTTGCAACCAGACCAGGCTCAGCTGCTGTGATTCAATTCAATATTGGATTTGTCTGTTGAGACTGGGGTAGATGCTCAGCCAAAACCACGGCCTTCTCCAAAATATCCCTTAATAGTGAGAAGTGATGGTGGAGATGACATAAGATTCATGAAGCATAGACACATGTCTGTGAATGTGCCTGGCATCTATAATGTAATAATGGAGTCATTTGATCCTGTCACAATCTGGTGCTCTCCCTGGTCTGGATAAAAGTCTCTATTATACTGCTATGAACCGTGGTGGGAGCTGAGGTGTGTTGTGTGGACCACGAATGGAAAGCCTTCTATATGCCAGACAAAGGCAGGCACGACTTTAAACTCTGCCAGTTCCCACCCCTCTTCCTCAGTTTCCCTCCCCTTTGTCAAGTACTCATCACATATTTAAGTGTGAGGCATGGGTCAAAGAGAAGAAAGGGAAGCCCTCAGCCCTTATGGAGCTTATCGGTTGTTAGGGGAAGCAAGTGTACCAACAATTCACATTGCAGACATCTATAAAGCTATGGCAGAAGCGGCACGGTAAACTGCCTGGGAAAACATAGTCAGGTTGTGTTGGATGGACAAGAAAAGCTCATATGAACCTGTAAGGAGTAAGGTTTTTCCTCCCGCCGCTGCGCCAGCCCCAAATAACACACAGAGACTCTATTTGATATAATGCTGTTGGCCAGGTACTAGTTTCTATCGGCTAGCTCTGTCTTAAGTTGTAACCCATTTCTATATATTTCCACGTGGTCTTACCAAAAGCGGAGGAACAGCAGTTCTGCTTCCTCCAGACTCTCCATCTTGACCCCTCCTTACTACTTCCTCTTTCCTCCTTGTCTCCTAGTCCCTCCTAGTCCTTTCCTATTGACCAACAGTGCTTTATTCATTAACCAGTATGAGAAACATATATACATAATGACATCTCCCATCATGAACCATTTTACAAACTTCAGGAGGCAAATGCACTTGCTTATCCTGACTCACCAGTTGAAGGCAGCAATGGATTTGTTATCTCTGTATTTAAAACTTTTGACAGTTTGGGGAAAATAAGGAAAATGGTGATGCTTGCCAGTTGCTCTTAGCATCTCTGGGCAGGGGTGAGCTCAACGATAAAATTAACCTGCTTCCAGCATCTCAAAATACAGTGAAGGATAACAAAGAACTTAGTGATGAATTGACCAGCTCCAGATGCACATAAACAGTCTACAGGGTTCTAAGTGTTCCCTGAAAGGGAATCTTCTCTCCAGCAGCCACAGAGTTCAATTAGTGGAAAATTAACCTGAAGTCCTCACTGTAAGGTTGGCTGAACTACAGCAAAAGTCAAGTCCCAGCCCTGTAGCGTGTTGGCCATTAAAGTAAGGGTATTCATTGGTAAAGAATGGAATCCTGTAACTTGGAATGGCAATGTGTGGGAAGACCCTATTGAAGCAGAGAATAGAACACCCAGATTCTCAAGGGCTTATCCCACCCGAGGAAACAGTCTTCACCCTCAGCAGATGTACTCCCTGGTGGAGAAGACTCCACAGGTGCAGGCTTCTATGCAGCCTGCTCTACCACTTTGATGGTATGATGGAGCAGACCCAGTGGTACTTGAGGTGGCAGTGGCAGATAAGGATGCTGTTGTGAGCCTCTGTTGAGCCTCTGTAGATGAGTCACAGAAGAGATCTTTAGGATTTGGAGCAAAGGTTTACCACGATCTGGAAACAAGTATTCTTCTTTTGAAAGTCAGCTCCTGGTCTGCTATTGGCCTTAGTGGGCCACCAGGTTTCCATATGACCTGAGTTGCTTATCATGAGCTCCATGTTGTATGATCTACCAAGTCATAAGACAGGATGTGCACATCAAATGGAAGTGGTACACATGAGATTGGGCCTGTCTTAGGGTTTCCATTGCTGTGAGGAGACACCACAACCATGCAACTCTTACAAGAAAAACATTCCATTGGGGTTGGCTGGCTTACAGTTCCAGAGGTTTAGTCCATCATTATCATGGCAGGGAGCATGGTGGCATGCAGGCGGACATGGTGCTGGAGTGGAAACCATAGAAATTTGGGTAGTTCAGAGTCCTACATCTTTCAGGCAACAGGAATTCAACTGGCTGTCACTCTGAGGGAAGGCTAAGCAAAAGAGACCTTAAATCCCACTGTCACGGTGGCACACTCCCTCCAACAAGGCCACACCTCCCAGTAGCGTCACTCCATTTGGGTGCTATTTTCTCTTAAACCACCACAAGGCCCTAGCAGGTCATAAAGGCATTAGAAAACAACATGAAGAAGTTGCCCAGATTCCTATGGTTTCTACTTGTGTTACAAAGCTGTCTGCTGCCAAGCGCACACCTATAACCTCATAGCACGTTCCCTATGATCAGTTGGAAGAGAAGATTAGGGCCTGGTTTTCTGGTGGTTCTGCATATTTTTTCAGGCACCACCCAGAAGTGGACAGCTGTAGAATTTAACTCCTTTTCTGTGTGTATATTATATATACAAATATACACATACACACAGAGATATCACACACACACACACACACACACACACACACACACACACACACACACACACACAGAAGAGAGAGGCGGGGAGAGAGATTCATTCTATAAGTTCTGTGACTCTAGATAACCCTGAGTAATACACTGGATCTGTACTAGAACTCAGTGTATCCCAGGGAGACCTTGACTTCCTGATCCTCCTACCTCCAGCTCTGGAGTCCTAAGATTATAGGTGTGTGGCTGTGTGATACCAGGGATGCAATCAGAACTGAGCTTTTTGCATGGCAGGCAAGCACTCTGCTACTTAAGATACATCAGCAGCTTCAGGGGGATATTTTAAATAGGCCAAAGGTGATTGGGAGTGACTTTATAATACTGTCCTTTCTCTTTCACTCTTTCCTCCTAGACTCCAACTTTGCAAGTAGAAGAGAGGATGTCTACACAGCAGAAGACTTGCAGGACACCAAAGCTCTCCTAGCTGTTGTTTTTTCCTTTCCGCCTGAGTGTGCGAGCCCGTGCCACACCAGGGGAGTGTTCTGCAAGCATGCGGGAGGCAGTGAATCAAGGTACTGCATTCATTGCATATACCTGGAGGGAGAGAGAAGCAGATGCCACTTGAAAGGGGCCTGATTAGAGAACATGCTCACCGACAGCGTCCCCGATTGGCATCCGTGGCTTTGCAGCCTCACCATCTGTTTCTGTGGATGCAGCCTCAAGGGTGGTGCGTAATGGAGTTAGGGTCAGGAGGGTTTGGGGGAGGCTGTCTGGCATCTGTGTGCTGCCTCCAGCCAGGTGGACGATGTATGTGGGGGCTATGGCCATGGCTACAAGGCAGAGACAACTTCCCAGGTGTCAGATAAAAGAGGAGACATACAGACCACTCCATCTCAGGGGACATCATTAGAACAGATGAAGGCAGAGCTAGAGGGGGGTACAGGCACAAAGGGCAAGTACTTAAAGATGAATGACACTGTAGGAGGACAGGAGAACATTAAAAATAAGAGAAAAATCAGAGGACTGGCAGAATACGACTATTTGTGGCTCCAGGATGAACATGAGGAAATATTCTCCCCGCTCCCTAGCACTGCTATTTAACCCGAAACATCCGTGTGGTCTAACAGACACCTACCATACAGTGCTTATCTCCTTTTGTCCTTGTGAGCCCGACGTCATTTCCTTGTGCTGAAGCCCAGGCAATAATTAAACAATCTCTCTACCGATGCTTTGGGAAACACCAGCTTTAAAATAGATATTTTCACAAATTCCAGGCACTCTCTGCCCTTGTCCAACCCTTGCCTCTCGCCACTGAGGATTGCTATGTATGTGGCCCAACAGTCTGTGAACTTAAAACTGTAAGATGTCTTTGCGATTTTTCTTCCCATGGTAAACTGGTTGCACAGTTCTCAAGTTAGAACTTTGTAGATGGTAACTTTTGTTGCAATGTCCTGAGTTTGGCTACAGCCATCCATTCCCTTACATAAACTTAGCTAAGACCAAACTTTATGGAACTCCCTGGCACCCTACGTGGCTCTGTCTGTAAGGAATTTACATAGTATGCCGCAGTGCTCAGCAGCTCATCACATCCAGCAATTTCTGACAAGCACAAACTTCATCCTCCAACGCGCCATTTGAAATAATACGCCAGTTCAATAATGTGCCTGACAGCGTGGCCCAGTGAAGACAGCTTTAGCGTGTACATTCTCAGTTCATGTCCATACAGAGTGTACTGCTCTGGTGGCTGAGTCTTGAATGAAAATCAGTGGATCAGTGAGAGAGCCTGAGGTGATAAAAGTACTTCTAACACTGTAATTTTTCATATGCCACACTAGGCTAACCCTTTATAGTTAGGTAGGTGTGGTCTGTTTCTATATGCCTGTGAGCCTACTGTTGGTTTAAGGTCTGATTTTGCCTCTCACAGTAGGCAGGGCTGAAGGAGGCACATGTTATTGTGGCCCTCCCTCACACAGCAGATGTGGATAGCTATAGCTGACCTGAGCTGGTGGTTTGGTTATGGAGCAGTCCCTCTCTTCCCTTAAACAGACCCGAAACACCCGCCCTTTGACACATGCACACTGATGCCCATCACCTTTCTCCAAAATTCAAATTTTAGTTTGAGTACTCCTGGGTATTGTACGTATGTAGCTGGGCATTGTTATTTATCAGTGCTTGTGTGGGAATCAAGACATATTAGTGTCCTTTGCCTTTACTATTTTATATATAAAAAATGCTAGCATCAACACCCAGTAGCAGTTTATATAAACTCTACTAAATTGAGGCAATCACTACATTGTTAGAGACAAAAAATCCTTTAGCTACAATTAGATTACTAATGAATTGAACTGGTTAATGATTAATAACGAAGAAAAGGACAAAATTAAAGTTTTAAATTCTTTAGATGTTGCAGATCATTTCTAAAAGGAAGGAGACTGTTTGGATTTGTATAGTGTTTGTGTTTCATGTAAATGACCATACACACATACACTGTCTCCTTGACATTTCTTTTTGAAAGTTTTTTCAAAGATTCAAATATTTTAGATTTTTAAGGGCACATTACATGGCAAAAATGATAATGATTCATGGAACTTTCTCTCTAAAAGGGAGCCTTTAGAATGACAATGTAACGATGAATGGGGCACTTGAGACCATTGGAGTGTGTGTGCGCGCGCACACACACACACACTGCACACACACACACACACACACACACACACACACAAGCGTGCTATGTCTCTTACACTTATAAAGTCACAGAGCTGCAGCTGCTTCCTTAGACCTGCATGAGTCATACCCTGGACCATTCAGTCACATGAGAGATGGACTCTTGGGCTCAGCTCCTCCCAGTGGAGCTATTGACAGATCGTGGGGAGATGATCCTTGGTCCTTGGTGATTCTGCCTCTTCTGAGTTATTCATGCTCCAGTGGACAGCACCACACCCATGCCAAGCAGGTGGCCTTGGCTCAATGAAGTGAGTCACAGGGTGGAGGATGGGTATGACCACAATATAATATATACATGTATGAAATTGTCAGGGATGGAGAAAAAGATTCAAAACACAAAGTAAAATCAATTAAAACAAACAAAAGGGGGGCCGGAAAGATGGATCAGTGGTCAATAGCAGTAACAGAATACTGGCTTTGAGTCTCAGCACACCGTATGTAATGCGCCTTCCAGAGGACCCCATGCTCTCTTCCGGTGTCCTCGGCCCTAGGCATGCAGGACGGAGGAAGCGGAAAGCAGGTCATGCGCCTCACCTGGGCAGCACAGTGGAGCTGACCCTGCCCTCAGGGGCTCAGGTGAGCCAAACCAGAGACTGTGAGCATGGGAGATGTGGACCCACCGTCGCCTGCCAAATGGTGATGAGAGTGAGGGGGAAATGCCCTCCCCACCCCCAAGTGCTGCCCCTCCCCACCTTTGGCAGGTAGGAGAGCTGGCCTTGAGGTCATGAGAACTGGTGAAAAGTCTCTGTCCCTCACTAGCTGCAGCACTCGGAGCGGCCCCCACACCTCACCTGGGCAAAACAGTAGGGCTGGCCCTGGTGGCCAAGCTGTGGGAAAGCTGGCTCTGAGGACATGAGTGTAAGAGAATCAGCCTGCCCTGTGCTGCTCACCACATAGGATGCACTAGCCAGAGTGGTGCTAGGGAGCTCTTCTTGATGCAGAAGAGGGAGAGCTGGCGGGCTGACCCACCCAGCAACCGCCCATCCCATTGTGATTTGCTGGAGCGCGTGAAGGGGCTGGGTCTGCAGACACACAGCTTGCAGGATCTCCATGACACAGAACAACAACAGGCTCCTTGAGAGCCCAATACTGAGGTTGTAGCCTAACCAGGGGCCTCGGACCTCACCAAATGACTCATTGCAATGAACCATGCAAGCCATGACTAAAGAGTATACGGCGAGCCTCATTGTGCCACGCTATAGCTCCCATAATGAGATTTTTCTTCTCTTTTAGACTGTATATTGTTTTATCCTGGGAGATTGCAAGAGCAGCTGAGAAAGGATGCAGAGAAGAGTCAGACGTGAAATGCACAAACCATCAATAAGCCAAATTGGGAAAAAAAGAAATAAGATATAATGTGTTCCTATCTTACAACTCTCCACAAAACCACCATGTGATTCTTATATTCAGTAACAGCTTTATAAAAGCCCATAAAAACATGCCATACTTGGATGTCAGGTATTCACCAGATAACCAGTTTACAAGTAAAGTCTGTAGACAGGAATTTGTTTCTTTTCCTCCTGTCCCTGTCAGTGTAGCTGTGGCTACACACTGTGACAGGCTTCTCTTTCCTTTGTGTAACATGGCCGCCTACTTAAGGCATTGAAAGGATGCAGTCATTGCTCTCTTTCTCAAGCTCTGAGCTCTTCACCTCCTGTCCCTCTGCTGTACTTACCAGTCTTAAGCCCTGGACACTTAGCTCTTCTCACTCAGCCCAGTGTCTGGGCAGGTGACATGTGTGACTTGAAAGCCTGACAGATGGACTGAGAAGATTGTCCAACAAAGAAGGGACCTCACCCCATCGGGCCTGGATCTTACGATGAAGGCAGAGGGTCACGGGAAAAGCGTCTTTTGAATGGAGTGGGATCCCGAAGATGACCACAGCGTGTTAGTTCTGGATGCAGTGTCTGGCTCCTCACCCACCTTAGCCGGTCCAACACTGGCAAAGATCAGGAGAGCTAGAGACAACTGAGGAAATCTGGCTAGCTTCTCAACTGAGGTCCCACTAAATAAAAGATGTGAAGTTGAATCCAGGACCCCATCCCACTGGAGCACTGTTGGAGGGTGTGATGTGAGCATGTGTGATGGAGAATGTCTTTCTGAATGCCGCGAATATGTTTCTCTTATTGGTTGGTGAATAAATGCTGATTGAGCATTAGCCACGCCACGCAGGAAGTATACGCAGGATGACCAGACTAGGAATGCCGGGGAGAAAACAGACAGGGAGCCCTGGGGGAGATGGCATTAGCTGCTGAAGGAGTAACATGCTGGAGCAGTACGGGTAAGCCACAGACTTATGGCAATACGTGGTTTAACAGAAATGGGTTAATGATTGAGAAAGAGCTAGCAATAAGAAGCCTGAGCCACTGGCCAAACACTTTATAATGAATATGAGCCTTGTGAATTTATTTGGGACTAAAGGGCTGCAGGACCTGGAGATACGGAAACTCTGTCCACACATGTGGAAGTGAGGATGTGTGTGTGCACACATATGAGCAGGTTAAGAGTGTTTGGAACAGGGAAGGTATGAAAGGTTGTGTGAGCAACCATGTGTGAACAGGTAGGTGTGAGAGGGTGAATGTGAGCATGTGCTTATATGAGACCAGAAAGAGCCCCGTATATGTCCCTTCTAGTGAATTTAGAATAAAATTCAGAATGGTCCCTCAATGCTGGCTTAGAGTCAGGACTGGAGTGGTGTGATGGGCTGGAGTGATGAGCAAAAACAGATCAGGATGGTTCTGAGGACTAGGGGATGAGGATCAGTCAACCAAGTGAGACACAACAACATCTGGCCTCACAGGGAGCAGATTATTCTAGAAAATAGTAGTAGGAGACTAATCGCTTCTGGGTTTAGATTCTCAAGTAGAGGGCACATCGACTGTGCTTTGCACAGTGTCTCTGTCTGAAAGGGGTGTCTGCAACCTGTGACTACTACCTTCCATGTCTTATGTCTTCCATTTTATACCCACCCTGTCACAGTTTCAGAGGTGAGTAGATGTGACATTTGAAGTGTATGATTTTATAGAAATATTTTCAGTATTGATTGTTTTATTATTAAACTCAACTAAAAACTTTAATATTCAACTGATAGAGAAAAATGAGACAGCTCAAAACAGTACTTTGGTGTAAATTATAAAGCGATTTGTAAATAATAAAAAACCCACTCGGGTTTTTATCTGATTGTAACCAAATTTAACACTCTCCTGAGCCACAGTTAATCGTTACAATCTAAAACAGACATTATTCCAAGGGCACTGGTTAATTGACTGATTTTGTAAGCCAGTCAGGGACGGTGAGAATTTTCATTCACAACTTCTAAAAGAGTATAAAAAGAAACCCAGCCTGCACCCACAGAAGAAGCTCCAGCGGAGGCTGTTTTGATTTAGAAGTATTCAGAGTCCCTTCTCATCAAAGGGAATTTAGTCATTTGGAAATGGACACTCTTACCATCCCTATGTTTGTACTTCAGATCATTTTAAAAAATGATGTAATAAAGTTTTTACGTGGTTTTGGTCATCACTAAACAATTCTAGTACCAGTCATAGGAGAAGAGACTCCCTGCAATGGATCGATGAGGCCAATACTTAATGATCTGATGACCTTGCACATCCCAAGCCTTGAGTTTTGTGACCATCTATCTTGAGCAGTAGAAAATTCAACATCTCCCATTAAGTGTCAGGGTAAGTTGTACTAAGCCAGACAAAGGAGATGGTGGTAAAATGAATTAACGTTTTTATCTGAACACTTCTTATAGAAGAAAGTCACTCAGTTCCTTGCAGGGAATTCATTTCATCATAGAGGTACAAAGCTAAAGGGAACACTGTTATGGATTTTTAACTGCCATCAAAGCCATAGTTAACAAATGAAGTTTAAGTAGAATGTAGGACATGATGTAAATACCCCAGACCCAGCCGGTGGGTGGCATCTTCCTCCTTTCTGCTTGTGTGACTGTGGCTTGAGCCCAGGGCTCGGTACGGGTTAGGCAAACACTCCACCATTAGGTCTACATTTTATTTTGAGCCCAAATTCAGCTATGTTGCTCAGACACACCTTGAACTTGCAAACTCCTTGTCTCAGCTTTCTTAGTACAGATATGACAGGCTCATGAGTTGTATAATCTGGTGGTTTAGATTATGCCATTTAATTTAATAATTTATGACATTCTCAGTTTACTTCTCGCCTCCAAACTTGTCACCAAATCTTACTAAAATCTAGGTGTGATGGCTCAGATCTCTAATGCCTGGGGCAGTAGAACTGCTGTGAGTTTGAGGCCGGACTGGATTGTATAACAAACTGGAGAGCAGCTGGGGGTTCCCAGCAAGAATGTGATGTTTCAGATGCTCCATCAAGATGGGGCATATGGCGTGTGCAGTTCAGAAGCCTTCCCAGGGACAAATATGGTTCTAGGATTCCGGGCTGCCTCAGTGGCCTCAGTGTGATGGTGTGTGCCTGTGTGTATGCAGAACTAACATGTATTCTTTTGAGAATACATAATGCCCATGGCAAAGAAAGCTGATCAGGTGAATGCTACCTATGTAAATACCACCCATTTTTACCTGCAGCTTTCAAATCCAAACTGACAGAACCTCTCCTCTTTTAACCCCTATATTAAAGTCTTTCTGGAGAGGTTTCAAGGCAGGGTTTCTCTGAATAGCCCTGGCTGTCCTGGAACTCATATTATAGACCAAGCTGGCCTCGAACTCACAGAGATCTGCTTGCCTCTGTCTCCTGAGTGCTGGGACTAAAGGCGTGCATCACCACTGCCCAGCTAACGTCTTCAAAATATTTTCCAACTCTGCAAGAATAAATAAAATAGTGTCTGTGTTAGATGGACTGGCGGCTATACATTAGCTAAAACAGAAAGTGTGTGGGGAAGAATGCAGCCACAAAAAGGATGATAACAGACTGAGCTGCAGGAATCTGCTGCCTAAGGAAGCAGGGAGCTGGGGTGGAGTCTGGGGGAGGGTGGCTTCTGCCCACTGTCAGCTCCCGGGTGCAGTGCATGGACCAGGGACCTCTTAGGAAGAAGGCCTGGTGAGTGAGCATTGTTCTTTTCTTAATTTCCTCTCAGCTGCATCTTTCCACCAGGTGTCCTCAGACTACAGCACAAACTTCCCTCTTTTCCCAGAAAAGGCAAATGTCCCTTGAGCATGTGCTTATGTGAAGAGGCCATTTGCAACTAAAAGAACAGCTTTTACAGGAAGACAGAAGCTGCCATGACGGGTTTCTGTATAGGTAAACCGGAAGCTGCCATGTGAGGTTTCTCAGTGTTGGAAGCTGCAATGGCCAGAGAGAAGTAGTGTCTCAATTCACTGAACACACACCAATGGGGGCCAGAGGGGGAGTCAATAGGGGAAGCGTTTCTGCTTAGATGGCTCTGTTTCTACAATAATCAGGTGAGCATACGTTTTGTACAGCTGCTCTTAAGGGGGAACTGAACGAAGCAGCAGCATCAACCTTTCCATCCATCCTGTCTTCCTGCAAGCATCTCGACTTGTAAAATGCTACATTAAGTGATGCTTGTTTCTTCAAACCCATCTTTCCTACAAATAAGACTGTCATAAGAGACACAGGCTCTAGCTCTTTAACACCCATCTGACACAAACCTCTTGTGTACCTCACTTAAAACTTGCAGACTTTCTCATGGTTCAGAAATTGGCAAAAGCTATTTTCCTCCTCCCCCCCTCTCTCTCCCCCCTCTTCGCCTCCATTATTTCTATAACATAAGAGGAGAGCTCTGATCACAGCACAAGGCATAGGGCCTTCAGGTTGAGCAGTCAAGTTCCAATGCAGAAGAAATGGCGAGGGAGACGTCAGCAGAAGCTGGGACTGTGAAGATGGTGTGTGGACACTGGGGCAGGTGGTTGGAAACAGACCTACCCTAGGAACATGGAGTTAGCCCTCAGGCCAAGCAGGATCTGTTGATCCAGATCATCAGAGACTCGTGATTCATCTCTGTTGTTTGAGTGGATGGAGATGAAAAGTCAGGGCATGCTTTCCACCGACAGCAGCCCTACTGGCATATCTGCATCATCTTCTCTTGTGTGATGTAGGGTCTGTCAGACACAGGAGGAAGGTAACTGCTTTGGTGTTTTTTGACATAGAAAAGCGTAGTGAATCAGAAAGGAAGCACATTAGCTGTGAATGTACAAAACCCTCATCGGATCCATGATAATTTGGTACAGAAGCTCTGTCCCTCTGTGTGGATTCCACGTTCCTGCTATCCTGTCCAGAAACAGCATTGTCAGCCATGTGAAGGATTTCTGAGCCCAGGCAATCTCCCAGATGTTGGAGAGAATGAGGACCAGCCAAGCATGCTATGTTTAAGGTTCATTTTACAGCCATATTATGGGATAACATAAAAGTATCTCCCCAAATTAGATTTTTGAAAGAGAGCATAATCAAATGGTTCCCCTTTCTTCACTGTGCATATCAATTCAGGCAGGGGAGGGTTAGCTGCAGCCAAGAATAATGAGCTATGTTAGACCCTGCGTACTAATGCCAGGGGCAGAGGAGTGAAGCAGCCCGGTGGCTGGGGACTTTCTCTCTGTGCAGTGTTCTCTGGAAAGATTAAGGCACTTGAAATAACCGTAGCTTTCAGACCCCAAAGTAAGAACTTCAGGAAAAAAGGTGGGATGGGAGGAAGGAGAGAATCAAGAAAGACAGAAGGAAGAGGAGAAAAGGCAAAAGAAAATTCCAGCTTTTCTTTGTCTGCTTCCAAATGTTGTTTGGGAAATATAAACACACAACCCCAATCAGAAGTTGGCAACCTCTGATTATGGCCATTTGTCCATCTAAAGCTAGAAGTAGCTTTTCTATGTTCCCACCCCAGTGAGCATCCATCTTCACTGTGTTGAATGAGTCTTTTTCTCTCTCCAGCATCACAGAACACGATCTACAGCTCTTAATGCCATCAACAAGAACAGCTTCCTGAAAAAGACTTCCTATTATACAGAAAATCTCCGGGTTTACAGCTTGAGGCTTTGGAGCACAGGCAGCTACTCTTGTTGTGACCTTCACTCAACCGACATTTATTTGGGCAAGCACGACTAACATAGAAAATAACAATCTGTTGTTGACCCTTGTGGAGGAGGTCAGGAAATGGGACAGGCAGAATCTTACAGGCTGTGCTAAGGAACTTGCTATAAACTGTGATTTCCCTTCCATGGTCCCACCGACTCTTACTGCCATAGACATTTTCTGTTGTCCTGAGATTGTGCCACCCAGATAACACGGGTCATAGGTGTAGGTATTGAAGGACAGATCTGTGGACCTGACATCATCCCACAGTGATTTTGAAAATGTTCTAGAAGCAGCATAGTGGCTGGGTAAGAGCAGGGCATGGCAAAGTCAAGAAATTTGAAGCAGAGACAAACTGACAGTAACCGACTAAGAAGACTAAAAAGGAATGCCCTTAACAGATTCATGTGACCATGGATAGCTACAAATGCCATCTGACACAAGACCAAGTCATAAACTTACTTGAAACATGGGATTGTTTTGTGACTTCTTTATAATTTAAGTATGATTCCTGTGTGTGAACTTTGCAGGTGACACAGTTATGTTATGACACTGAACATGTCTCAGCTCTAAGGCAAGATAGAATCAAACATATATAAGTGCATATCTTATGTTATTCTTAGTAACATATTGATCTTGTTAATATATTCTTATATAATAGATGGTATAGTATATATTCATATATACACATGCACATTTGTTATCTCAGATACTGTTAATCCCACTGGTCCAGGATGAGACCACTACCATAGTTCAAAGTCAAATTTGAAACAAGCTTTAATTAAATACTGGCCAGGTGGATGTGCTCTGGCGATGACCATAGCCAGGATCCTGGGAAATGGCCCAGAATCATAGTTTGCAACAGCTTAAGAGGGAAAACCCACAATTCATTGCATTTGCCACCAGGTCCAATCAGGGGCAAGAATACATCCTGAAGTACCTGCAGCCTGTGAACCTCCGCCCATATGACCAAGCATATCCAGTGCAGACAGGTCAAACAAACATGTTTAGGGGAATAAAAAACATGTGGCTTGTTATCTCCAATAAACAATGGCCTCCAGCATTTCAGGAACTATCTGTCCTTAGGTAAGGGGCTTGCAGATCAGAGACAGTTTTTTTTTTTTCATGGATCTCTTAGGTATAGTAATTAAAATTTAAAATGTAATGTTGACTCTCACAGACACTCCAAACTGAAAGGAAAGAAAAGCCATTGACAATTTTGAAATCTTTAACCAGATAGGCTGTGAGTGACTTCTCAGATTCACTATGTCTCAGCAGCCAGACATGTTGTTCAGCTTCCTCCTGTCACTGGATGATGAACACCAGCCCAGGTCTTTTGAAGGCACTTATCCAGGTGTGTAGCTATATATTTTCTCTGTCTGTCCCATCCCATTGACTGGTTTCTCTCCCACCTTCCAGCCCCTGTAGCTACTTATAAAATAACCACTCTGAGGCTGTATGTTAATTATAAGTGTTTGGCCAATGGCTCAGGCTTATTTCTGATCAGCTCTCTCAATTAAATTAGGCCATTTATATAATTTTGCATTCTATCACAAGGTTCATAGCTTGTTCACATCTTACTTTCCTGGGAGGTTACATGGCATCTCTCCATCTCTGCCTTCTTTTTCTCTCTATCTCTGGTTTGATTTCCTGCCTAGGTATATTCTGCCTGGCCATTGGCCAAAACAGCTTTTTTCATCAACCAATAAAAGCAACACATTTTCACAGCATACAGAACAACAATTCCAATCATATGCCCTTTTCTGTCTAATTAAAAAGGAAAGTTTTAATTTTAACATAGTAAAGTCACATATAACAAAATAGTTATCAAGCAAGAATTATAGTTACAATAGTTAGTCTATTTGTATTTGGCAACATTAAAGAAAATACTCTATCATCTATCCTATCTTTGTGAGTCTAAAGTTTATATCTAAATTTATCTTGTATCATAACTAAGGAAAATTATAAGTATCTAGCCATCAGCTCCATCAAAGACCCTGGAAGGATATAATGTTACCTAAGTAAACAGGAAGTGCTTTGTAAGCAACTTCCAGAACTCTAGAAATGACAGACATGTGGTAGCCTGGACAGTCACCCAAGGTTCTTCTGTAATGTGGGGTGTTAGGAGTAGGTTTTCCCGCCAGCCTGGTCCCACATCCGCGCCAGCCCCAAATAACACACATAGATGCTGTATTAGATATAAAGCTGTCGGCCTGTTACTCTGTCTTAACTCATTTCTATTAATCTAAGTTTTCCCACATGGTCTCATCTTACTGGAGAGAGGGCTGACATTCTTCTCTCTCAGTCCTACATCTTGAATCTCCTCCCTACTTCTTCCTATCTCCACCTTGTCTCCTACTCCAGCCTATCTTGCTTTCCTATTGGCCAACAGTGCTTTATTCCTTAACCAACAAGAGAAACATATTTACAGAATGACATCTCCCATAAGTTGGGAGATTCATCTTTAGCCTCTATGCCTAGAGTGTCTGGTAGACTTCTCAGTGAAGCAGGAAATTTGAAACTGTGCTACCTATACTGCTAGCTTGTCAGTCATTTTTTTTCTGTGTTCTGTAGAATGTCTGGCAAACTCTTTCATGAAGCAGGAGTCCTGAAGAACTGTCCCACTTGTTTTAGAAAGTTCAGCAGTAACTTTCCTGTGGGTCCTGCATATCCAGCTTATACAGAACATAGTCAAGCAGTCCAAGCCAGGGCAGTTTTACCATAAGGAAATGGAGTGTGTTTGATGCCCATCATCCTTTTGAAGTAATTGGTATTGCCAGGAGCAGACATATCACACTGTAGAGGAAATTCTAAGTTCTTAAAATATTTTAAATGCCATATTCTATAGATTTTTGAAGTGTTTAACGATTATCTATCAATCTGAAATATATCTCTGTATACCTAGAAAACCTAACTAACAGTTTGACCATTATACATGACTATTAATTTGTATTTCTTAACTATGCATTACATTTTAAATGGGCTGTATGAACACAATACCTTAAAAAAGAATAGAAATACATACAGTATAATCTCATGTCACAGGAGGGCACTGCAGGAGATGGAAAGGTATGCTGTGTGCCTCAGTTCACCTCCTGAGTTTTGTGCACTGCAGCAATGCAAAACTTTGATGGGCTAGAGTTCTACTTGTCAATTCAGCAGTCCAAGGGTGTCACTGAAAATCTGGGTAAGGTTTCTGGTCAAAGGAAAACTATATTTTCCATTTGCATATTTTATTCTTAGCAGTTACACCTGAAAGTTAGACATTTATAGGTCAAAGTTCTCCTATAGTCCTGATGGTGGCTGAATAGGTCTCCTAGGTGATTTAGATCAACAGAAACTTGACAGGACCCAGAAGCACCAAGGAGAGGGAGCTGCAGCATGCCTGTGAGGCACTGTCTGTATTATGTAAACTGAGGCAGGAAGACTCACCACGCTAAGTGTGAACATCTGGGTTGATTCCTAGACAGAATAAAAAAGAGAAAGGGAAATAACAGAAACCACAGTTCACCGTTACTCTGCTTTTCTTAAGGAAGCAATGTGTCCAGCTCACCTCCCATTCCTGCCCCCATGGCCTCCCTGCTTGCTGACAAATTTTCCCAGCTGTGATGAATAATAAGTCTAGAGAAAAACTTTCTCATTTAAGCTGCACCTGCCAGGGTAATTTATCACAGCAACAGGAAAACTAACAGACTTATATAAGTGATAATTGTTAACCTTTTAAAAAGTACTCGAGACCTGAAAATATAGACTCATTCCTATTTCCTGGATAAGCCAAGTCCAGGCCCTCAGGGCTAATCAACAAGTAGAGGAACTAGAACAGAACGCCCTTCTACTGTGTCATTTTAAAACTTAATTGCAGCTGCGCAGTGGTGGTTGGGCAGCGGTGGTGCATATCCTTAAACTCAGCAATTGGAAGGCAGAGTTGGGATGCTCTCTGAGTTTGAGGCTAGCCTGGGCTACAGAGCTAGTTCCAGGACAGCCAAGACTACACAGAGAAAAACAAACAAACCAAAACCAAAGACCAACAACTTAATTTCAATAAAATAGCCATGCCATACACAACTTATGTAACATCTAATACGTGAAATACATTTAAATCTTAATTCTACTTCAGAGTATTACTCTTTCTGAAAAGACATTTAATTATTAAAATCTCCACTTCTTAGCATAGTAAACACTCAAAATCCCTTCTTTCTGTGTTTACTCAGCTTGAGTGCCGGAGACAAGCAGATTAAATTACAGGAGATATTTTACTATTTTAATTGATTTTTTTAAACCCGATTCACATAATTGAAAATGAAGACTGTTAAACCACATCTCTTTACCAGACTCTATCTGTAGATAACATTTTTGACCTTATGAAAACTTGTGTTTGATGGGAGATGTCATTCTGTTTTGTTATATATTTTACTATGTTAAAGTAAAACCCTTCTTTTTATTTTAGACAGAAAAGAGGAGATGATGGGAGATGTCATTCTGTAAATATGTTTCTCATATTGGTTAATGAATAAAGAGCACTGCGGGCCAATAGGAGAGCAAGGTAGGCGGGAATAGGAGATAAGGAGGTTTCGGGACAGGTAGGAGGAGAGTCAACATGTAAGACCAAGAGAATAGAAGTCCGGGCCTGCTCTCTGGTAAGATGAGACCGTGTGGAAATACTTAGATTAACAGAAATGGGTTAATATTTAAGACAGAGCTAGCCGATAAGAAACTAGTAACTGGCCAACAGCATTGTATCTAATACAGCGTCGCTGTGTGTTATTTGGGGCTGGCGTAGCACTGGGACCAGGCTGGCAGGAAAACTGCTCATAACATGTGTTTATGGAAATTGAGATCTTAGAGAAGCAAAAATAAATGTGGAAGATTTTCTAGGAAACAGAAGACTTTGGTGAAATCTTGGGTAGTAGCCAGCAAAGAGCCAACTCCCAAATGTGTGTGTTGCTTACTTTCCTAGAGGGGTCTTAAGTTTTCTTGGTATAAGGGGGAAACCTTGAGAAATTTGAAGTCTGTCTGGGGTGAAGCTCCACGTGGCATGTTCACTTAGCATGGCTGTCTACACGGAGAGAAGGACATTGTAAGATCCTTCTGAGTGCATGGGGAGCCACGTGTTTCCCCGCGTGAAGACTGAAACCGCTTGGCTCCTTTTTGTCACCTGATGATGTGAGAGCTTTCGGTGAAACCCTTCTGTTTTCTTGGGATAATGCTTCCCTCTTCAAGTACATGCAGTGCTAGGCTTGGCAACACTTTAAAAGAAAATGCCCACCTTAGAAAGACAGACCTCTCAAGGACACCTGGATTCAGATCACTTTTGATACTATGTTAAGACAAAGCCACGTCTCTTCTTTCCAAGCCCTGGATTCTTATCTTTAGCTTGACTTAAAAGTTTAGTTTGTATGGAGATTTTATGACTAAATATCAACATTTGTTTTAGAAGATTTGTTTTTAATTATGCATGTGCACCGAGGGGGGTTATGTGCACATGAGTGCAGTTGCCCTTGGGGGCCTGAAGAGGGTGTTGGTTTCTCTAGAGCTGGAGTAACAGGTAATTTTGAACCATCAGATGTGGGTGCTGGGAACCAAACCTGGGTCCTTTGGATAAGCAGGCTGTACTCTGAACCATCTCTAACCTCGAGAGTAATAATTAGATGATGTGGTTATTATATATAATCGTTGCATATACTGTTTTCTATTTATTAATTCATTAATGCCCAGTAGTCAAAGGCATGATTTGAAAATTACACACCCACCAGGGAGGCCATAGCTACTGTCCCTGCAGAGTGAACACTTACTGTGTACTCACTTTACATAGTCTAAGGCGTGCTTCTGCACACACTACTATCGACTCGTCTCACTCTGGTGCACAGTTGCACAGGACAACATTTACTAATCAGAGAACAGGGACTCCAGTAGGAAGTTTTCAGTCTCCAAGGTCGACCATAGACATCTGTGGAATGCTGGAGATTCAGGCTTAAAGCGGACTTATCTAAAACAATACAAAGAGTACATAGGCAGGTCTGTGGCCCACACGGCGCCAGCAATTTCTGTGGTAGAAAGGAAACTTTCCAGCAGCTCCTTCGATTGTCAGTGCTTGTGTCATGTCTTCTGAAAGACATTCTGCACAGCACTGTTGTCAGACCTCGGTAGCCCTGAGACAAGGAAAGACAGTGTTAAGACATTGATGCCCTTGGCTCTGCCCTCACTGCAGTGATTTTGAGGGAAATAGATGTTTAACATGTTCAGTCCCTATCTGGGAAGAAGCTTTTTATACCAATTTAGTACGCCCACTCAAAATAATGATATAATGCCACTCACAGAAATGTGACAGATTTTTTTTTTTAAAAAAAAATCTTCATTGTAATGGAACATGACAGTAATATCCAGAACGCGTTGAGTTTCTTAGATGGAAGTTTGCAAAAATTTCTAATATGTATAATGTTGTATAGAAAATTTGTTAGCACTCAAGGAAGAGACATTGCCTTAAGAATATACATTATTGGATTGGTCAGGGAGGGTGGTAACCTTGACTACCCTTGGAATGAGCTTCAGGCGATCCTGTGTGGATCTCTGGTGTATTTGTTGTTCCAACATTTAAATGAAGGAGCTAAACCTTATGCGTCTGTGTAAGCAAGTTTTGAGTTCTTTGTAGACAAAAGGGAATACGTTGCTGTCTTTACTTTGGCAATGTGATGAAATCTACCCAACGTGAAGGGCAATAGGATGGGGTTGAGCAGCCTTCCCATGGTGAAGTCCACATAAAACATCTAAATATTTTAAAACGAACAAACAAACAAGCAAGCCATGACATTCAGTATAAAGTGGACAACTCTGGGAGTGTGGGAACCGGAATCCTCAGATTTTTTCATAGGAAATTGAAACCTTGCAGCTGCATAGGACAACAGTGTGAGTCTCAAACCCAGAACCAAGTGGCTCCATGCTCTTTTTTTCCTTCACTTCTTCTGATGACTTTGTATTATATACATTTTTGCATTTGCAAAATTTTATAGTTTCTTTTATGCTGTGATCAAATATCTGACAAATAGCAAAATAAGAGAAAAGGGTTAATTTTTTTTTAACTCACAGTTGGGGTACAGCCCACTGTGGGGGGGGGAGGGATGGTAGCAGAGATGTGAGGTGACTATCATATTGACTTTATACTGAGGAAGCAGGAAGAAAAGAACATTGATGCAGCACCACCCTAGTCAAGTCAAGGATGCGTTATAGAATATAAATGTAATGTGTGTTGCGTTCTTTTATGCTGTGGAAGATTTGTTTAATAATGCAGAGATGTGTTGCATTCTTTCATGTTGCATTTGTTTAACTCTGTGAAGCTGTGTTTCTTTGCTTGTCCAAAATAACTGATTGGTCTAATAAAGAGCTGAATGGCCAATAGCAAGGTAGGAGAAAGGATAGGATAGGCAGGGCTGGCAAGCAGCGACAATAAATAGGAGGAAAAAAATCTGTGAAGAAGAGATTGAAGAATGAGAGAAAGAGGAGGACTGTACCATGATAAGTAAAAGACTTAGAGACAGATACTGGGGTTCAAGCTTCAAGCTGACGATTGGGGGTGGGGGGCAGCTAGCCACTAGCTCTTACCTCCACCTCAGCTCAGACCAAAGGGACAATCCTCAAACTGCTCCTGACTTCACTGCTCCTCAGATTCGCTCAGACTTCTATGCTCTCCTCAACATGGCTGGAGAATCCTGAAACTGTCAGCTCTGAGACCTTGCTCCTGTCTTACATAACCCCCTAATGCTGGGATTAAGGACATGTGATTCCAGATGCTGGGATCAAAGACATGAGCTCTGTTACTCTTCACCTTTGTGTACGCCATGGTGCTCTTGAACTAACAGATCTACCTCTTAATCCTGAGTCCTGGGATTAAAGGTGGGTGCCACCACTGCCTGATCTCTATAGCTTGAGGTTGACTTTGCTTTCTGAAGCTTTAATACATCATAATATACCACCACAGAGGACTCCAGGGGCCAGTCACACAGCCACACAGCCACACATGGAGTAAGAAATAAAGACAGGTATATAGGAAAAGATAAAAGCCCAGAGGCAAAAGATAGAAGGGATAATTTAAGAAAAGCTGGCAAGAAGCAAGCCAAGTGAAGGGCATTTATAAGTAATAATAAATCTCCATGTGGTTTGAGAGCTGGGTGACAGGCTGCCTAACACGTAAATAGTTAAAACAGACAACTACAAGGTGGGTCTTTCCACCTCTGTGAATCCTTTCTAGAATAGCCTTTCAGATGTGGCCAGAGGTTTGTTTCTTCAGGGTTTCTAAAGCCAGTCACATTGACAGTGATGATGAATCCTCACCAATATCAACGGTGGTTTTAGTTACATCCACTGACATATGGTGGATTGATGCAGTCTACACTAACGCCAGTTTTACATTTCTTCTTCATCTGGAATAACTCATTTAGTTCTGGCTGTTATATATTGAGGAAATCAGAACTCTGAAGACACACAGATGACAGTGGCCAAGGCAGTGATAAACTTGAGCGAGGTGATTAGACACAAATGAAAAATAAGAACAAAACGTATGAGGAACCTAATGGCTGCTTTCCTAAATGTAAGTCTCCTCTCGTAGACGAACTCTTCCATAGGTGAACTAGGACAGCATTGGTGACAAAACTAAGGAAAACGTTATCTTGCCGTGCCAGTCATTGGGATTCTGTCAGTGGAAGAGTTATAGCAGGAGGTGGATGGCTCACAGGTGCATAGTCACAGGAGAGCCTGGGGGATGGAAATGCATGAGGTAGATGGTATTGGAGTGGGGTCACAAGCAGACTATCTGCTGCTTTAAGACAGATGGATTGAGTGTCAATATTTAGAAGTCAGTAGACTCACCTACAAATCTGAAACTGGGCTTTACTTGGAAGGAAAAGGTCAGGGTGTGTGGTATCGATGGGATTATAATCCCTTTTGGCAACAGGGGGAGGTGACAGGACAAATTTCGTCCTTTAGGCCAGGCAAGCATTGGAATTGACCACAGCTTCCACACTCCCAATAGCACACATCTGCTATTGATGGCCCCTAAGGAATCTGAGTTTCGCTACCTCTGGATGCCAAACCCAAGACTGCCTGGTTCATTCATACTGGGACTTAATGTCCCGTGTGAATGCTCTCTCTTTTGAGGTTGCCCTTCCATTTAGATGCTCTTACTCACATTCCTGAGCAAGCCTTGAGTATGACATATTGACCATAACTTTTATGATTTTGGTAACTTCCCAGTGATAGTTGGATGTTGTAGTGGTTTGAAAGAAAATGGTACCCACAGGGAGTGGCATTATTAGAGGTGTGGCCTTCTTGGAGGAGGTGTGTCACTATTGGGGCTAGATTTGAGGTCTGTTACTCAAGTTTCCCTCACTGAGTTTGTCAGTCAACTTCCTGTTGTCTGCAAAATGTAGCACTCTCAAAGGCTCCAGCACCCAATCTGCCTGCAGGCCTCCATGCTCCCTGTCATGATGACAATGGACTGAACCTCTGAAACTGTAAGTGAGCCACCCCAATTAAATGTTTTCTTTATAAGCGTTGTCATGGTCACAGTGTCTCTTCACAGAACTAGAAACCTAACTAGACAGATGCATGAGTTCAAGGGGGATCACAGAGAGGAGGGAGCTTTAAGTATTCGTTTGACACGTTCTCTGCATTGACTGTTAGTAGTCCTTTTGATAAACTGATTAATTCCACTGTAGCTTAGGAACAGCTTTTTCAACACATGGGAAAAACTTGTTTGCTTTCCTTTTAAATTGCAAAGTCTATTTTTGTAATTGAATTGTATTTCCCTCAAGAGTTCTGGAATTTTGAAACAAACAAGAAGACATAGTTGAACTTTTAGACAAGGTAATTCCACCCTATTAGTCATTTTAGTAGCTGTCATCAGAATGAATTGTTATCATGCATTGTACTGCATTTTTCCTCTAAGAATTTAACATATAAGACTGCTCCATTTCCCAAGCCTATAGTTTAAGTTTTTAGTTTAGACTTGTAAATCATTGTAAATATGATTCTGCCAGATTCCAGCGGCAGCAGAGTTCAGGTCCCAAAGAAAAGTTGTTGCGATGGCAAGGGGAAGGAAGAGACTGGCATGGTCTGAGGGTGAGTTGGGACGGCTGCACTTTATTGAAAAAAGGCTACACTTTTCCACTTTCTATACTCAATAGTTTAGCCACAGGCAAGATTGAAGGCAGGTTCAATGATTTAGGGGTGAAGATGTGAGTTCAGGGTAGAGGGTGGGGTATGAGAGCCACACCCTATAACAAGTAGGCCCTGAGGGATGCTGGGAAAACCTGGCAGCCAGGCCCAGCATTCATATGTTAAATAGGCACCTCAGCCAGTTGTTCTTTTGGTTGATAATAAATGAAGGATGAGGGGTGACTTAACATCTAACTGCTTTCTGTTGAGATTGGGGTATTGTAGTTGGGGACCCAAACAAATGGAGAGAAGCTGTTTGTTTCACATGCTGTCCGAGCCCTGCAGGAACCATCTGGGGATGTGCACACTGCAGTTCTAACAGTTTACAGTCTTTAACTGACTAGAAATCTGTTGGCACAGAGACCTACCAGGGGCAGAGAATAAAAACACTTTTTTCCTCTAAGTGTACATTTGAAACTTCCAGGTCCATGATCCTGGCAGTTGCGGGGGAGGGGCATCCCAAGACCAGGGAAAGGGAGAGATGGCACCCTCAGGAATAGGCAAGCAGGGAACAGGCTGATGATTGACAGTACTTATTTGGGGTTCATTTGGCCTGTGAGAGGTGGTTCCAAGCTGGCTGACTCCCTGAAGCCTACAAGAACCCTTCTGCGTTGACAAGAAGAGGCAGGGGTCCCTGGTGTGCTAGCATCACACTTTTTGTAGTCTGTATTGGAGACACACTGGTGTCTGCAAACAGCTTAAGTAGTCGCATGCCTTCAAGTCCTAGCAAAAGCTATAGCTTTGGGTTAAAAAGCATCAACACGTCTCCCTCCGTCTAGAAAGCCAGTTATAGATTGGATGGCGATAACTGTAGCCTGATGACAAGCACCTTTAAGCCGGTACTTAGAAGACGACCAAAGGGAATTTAAAATTGAGCCTGTGACTATGACAGTAGTAGTCAGAGCTTTGCCAGAGCTAGACGAATAGTTTGCCAGAGCTCCACTGGTTAATGTCAAACTCAGCTTTTGAAGTCTCAATATAACAGTAGTATAGAGAAGAGGGAACCCTGGTTCATTTTCTGTATGACTTTATACCTTCAGAAATTCCATCCATCCTCACTTTAAAACCTTAAAAGACCTTCTTAGACCCTAACACATTGTCTTAGATCCCATAACTTACTTTCATAGCCTTAGACCTTCCAGAAAATTTACAGCCTGTTACTTCTCTCTAATCATTCACAGGAGACTTTACTGAGAGCAGTCGTGGTAAAGCAAGTTTTTCTTTTCTTTTTGTTTTTTTCATAAAGGAATAGTAAAAAGTTACATTGAAATGTTGTTTATCTGTGAGTTTATCTTTTTAGAGTCTGATAGCAAGTGTCTTTCTCAGCTGGAGGCCTGGAAACTCTAGGAAAGCCCAGAGGAGCTGGGTGCATGCTGCTGCTGTTAAAGCAACAGTCAATAACCTCAGAGACCTAAGAAGGATAAATTATAACTGGAAATATAATCTAAGTGGTGTATGTATCAACTGAAATGACAGAAATCCATTTTCGAGACAGGTTGCCTTAGGTTCCTATGGTCTCCATAGTTTCACTGGGGGCAGTAGTAGTCATAGGTCTTTGGTGAGTACACCACTAGAGAATATAATAGTTCTGTGTCTCAGTTTACAAAAATGTTGAGAGCTTATCAATGCTAATAAAAGCAAGGTTAGACATACATTCTTAATTTGGTCTCTGATAGCCTGAAAAGACCTTAGATGAAGAAAGAATCGTAAGCTAGAAATACCTCAGTCTCTGGTATTTAACTGTGGCCCTAAGTGTTAGCCTTTTAGTTACCTATTTATCAAGACTGAATACTTAAAAAGATATTATAATAAAATATTTTATAAACTTAAAATGTTCTATAGCTTTATAAATTTAAATATTTTTAAAGCTATTTCTTGAAATAGATCCACTATTTTTTTTTATAATTTAAATGTTCTGTAAAACTCCAAAATCTCCTCTTAAATAGGTTTAAAATCTCTCAAAAATAAGGCATCTTTTTACTTTAAGAGGGAAAAAACGGGGCACAGCCATAATCCACACAGAGCAAAATTCAGCTCCAATAGGGCAAACAACTCAGTATTCAGTAGCTGGGATTTATTTATAATTCTCTGGGCTTTCTCAACAGGCTAGAGTCTTCTCTCTGCCCCACCCTTAGCATCACTACACAGCCCGCCTTCCAGGTCCCAGCATGCTCCGTTTCACTGTGGCCGGAGTTTCTGATGACAATCATATGGCATCAGTATCTCCAAACCTGCTAGGGTCCACCATGGCAGCTGGGCTCTCTTTAGGAACTCCAGCCCTGCTACACCTTTGCAAGTATCAGCTGTTCCCCATGATCTCTCCATGTCCTTAAAATCAATATTGGGGTCGGGAGAAAAATAAAATAAAATCAGTATCACCTGGGTGACTCTTAGATTACAAAGCCTGGCTTTGTACATTCTTGCATATGAATGTAAGGAGGTAAAGCTTCAATACCTTATTTTAAAAGCATTGTTTTAAAATCCTATCTTTAATAAACCTTGTTTTTGGCAAAGGACAGGACTTATACAGAAACCTATCCTTATCGAAAATACCTTGGAGACCTGTTGCTGTCTCCTTAGTTGGGTCACACCATGTGGGTTACCTTTAATCAAGGTGGCAGTGAAGTCACATAATATTCATTCTATCCAACCCTAGCAAAGATGGCAACCAGCCATGTGGCTGCACAAAGATGCCAGTGAAATCACATGACTTATGTCTTCCTTAGCTCTACCAAAGATGGCAGTGAACCACATCCCCAAGTGGAATCATGCCACATGGCTTCTTTCAGATCCCCTATGCCTAGATTTTTAACTATCAACCCCCAGTAATACTAGTTTCAAGTTAACTCTTACCTATAGATTTTACAGATTTCTAACCATACCCAATGAAGTTATAAATCATGAAGTAAGGAATTCTCACACAGTTTTTTTTTTTTTTTTTTTTTTTTTTTTTGGGCTGTTCTGCATTGCTCTCTCTTTTTCTATCACAGCATTAGGTGGCTCAACTGACAGAACTTAGAGGAATCTGGTTCTAGAGAAGGGTCACAGCCCAACTCTAGAGGCAGCTTTCCAACAGCATAAAACAACTTCAGTGTTGTCCAAACCAAAAAGACATCTGAACTCTTGCTAGCCCGAATCCAGTGACCAGTGACTCAGAGATAAATTCTGAGCTCCAGGCATAAAGGCATCCACAGCAGCAGTGACGCCTGGTGGCTGGCAGCACAGACATCAGAAATCCCTGGCCCATTTGTGCCTCATCTCCCGGTTCCCAACAAAACTAACAGACCAACACCAGAAGACAAGGACAAAACATTCCAACAAAACAGGGCCTGGCAGGATGGTAACGTCATGCTATTTGCCCTGGATGGAGAATATCAGGGTCCTGTCAAGCCCCTTCCACATCCCAGAGAGGCATCCCACAAAACAGAATCAGACTATGACTCACCAGGAGATGTTTGCTACTTTTTATCAGAATGGCAGTGCACTCTAATAGTCCAAGAACTGAAGGCAGCTTCAGAACCTTGGAATGCCTCAAGGTGCATGCCTCCTGAGGCAGCCCTTCAGCCCCAAGATCCTAGAGTGAAATTCCAGACTTAGAATTTGGGTTGGTGGTCTGAATCTCCCTGGGACCCTCCAGAAAATGAAGCAAGCTTTAGTCAAAGGTTACATTGAAACCCATTACATTTTTAAATGGGAGTTGAGTCTGTTACATGTACATATACACAGAGAGCTGAATCCAATACACACACACACACACACACACACACACACACACACACACCCTAAAAAAGAGTTCAAACACATACATATATATCTATATATCATCTATGTCCATGTATAGAATTTTAATTATAAGCCAAATTTTGTTACAAATTTTATGGATTTTAAACCATGTCCAATGAGTGACTTACAAATCATTCTTTTTATATACCTTAAAGCATGTCTTAGGCTTTAAAATATGGAGACCACAGGAGCCTGGGAGATATAAAAAATATTTTTGCTTTATTTTTTAATATATATATTTTATTTAAATTAGAAACAAGCTTGTTTTACATTGGAGTCCCGGTTCCCACACACTTCTGTTCTCCCCTGTTCCCCACACAAACCCCCATCCCATCCTCTTTCTGCTCCTCAGGGAGGGTGAGGCCTTCCAAAGGGAGTCTTCAAAGTCTGTCATATCATTTGGATCAGGGTCCAGGCCTCGCCCATGTGTCTAGGATGAGGGAGTATCCCCATATGTGTAATGGGCTCCCAAAGTCCATTCGTATACTAGGATAAATACTGATCCACTACCAGAGGCCCCAGAGACTACCCAGTCATCCTAACTAACACCCACCTTAACAGAATCTGGGTTGGTCCTATGCTGGTTTCCCAGCTATCAGACTGGAGTCCATGAGCTCCCCCTTGGGGAGTTTCTGTGGCTTTCTCCATCCATTCTTCAGTTGAGGGGCATTTAGTTTGCTTCCTGGTCTGATTTTTACAAATAAAGCAGCTATGAACATAATTGAATAGATGTCCTTGTTGTATCAATGTGCATCTTTTGGGTATATGCCTAAGATTGGAATTGCTGGGTCCTGTGGTAGACTGAATCCCATTTTCTCAAAGAACTGCCATACTGATTTCCAAAGTGGCTGTACAAGTTTGCACTCACACCAGCAGTGGAGAAGTGTTCCCCTTTCTCCATATCCTCTCCAGCATAAACTGTTTTTTTGGTGTTTTTAATTTTAGCCATCTGGCAGGAGTAAGATGGTATCTCAGAGTTGTTTTGATTTGCATTTTCCTGATGGTGAAGGATGTTGATTACTTAAGTATCTTTCAGCCATTTTAGATTCCTCTATTGAGAATTCTTTATTTAGTTCTGTACTCCACTTTTTAAATTGGATCATTTGGTGTTTTGGTAACTAGCTTCTTGAGTTCTTTTATATTTTGGCAATGAGCCCTCTGTCAGATGTAGGGTTGTTAAATGTCTTTTCCCATTCAGTGGGCTGCCATTTTGTTGACTGTGTCCTTTATTGACTTCTCAGTTTGAGGAGGTCCCATTTATTAATTGTCAATCTCAGTGTCTGTGCTCCGGGTATTATTATGTTCAGGAAGCAGTCTCCTGTGCCAATTTGTTCAAGGGTACCTCCCACTTTCTCTTCTAAGAGGTTCAATGTGGCTAGATTTATGTTGAGGTCTTTGATCCACTTGAACTTAAGTTTTGTGCATGGTAATAGATATGGATCTATCTGCAGTCTTCTACACACCATCATCCAGTTGTGCCAGCACCATTTGTTTAAGGTGTGTGGGTTAATATCAGGGCTTTCAATTCGATTTCATTGGCCTACTGGTCTATCTTTGTGCCAATACCAAGCTCTTTACAGGACTATAGCTCTGTAGGCACCAGGATGGTGATGCCTCCGGAAGTTCTTTTATTGTACAGGTTTTTTTTTTTTTTTTTTTTTTTTTTTTGGCTATCCTGGGTCTTTTACTTTTCCATATGAAGCTGAGTATTATCCTTCAAGGTCAGTGAAGTATTGTGCTAGAATTTTGATGGGGATTGCACTGAATCTGTAGATTGCTTTTGGCAAGATTGCCATTTTTACTATGTTGATCCTACCTACCCAAGAGCATGGGAGATCTTTCCATTTTCTGGTATCCTCTTTAATTTCTTTCTTTAAAGACACAAACTTTTTGCTATGTAGTTCTTTCATTTGTTTGGTTAGTGTGACCCCAAGATATTTTATGTTGTTTGTGGCTATTGTAAAGGGTGATGCTTCTCTAATTTCTTTCTTGGCTCCTTTATTCTCTATATGTAGTAGAGCTACTGATTTTTTTTTTAGTTAATATTGTATCCTGTTAATTTGCTGAAGGTGTTTGTCAGCTGTAGGAGTTCCCTGATAGAGTTTTTCTGGTCACTTATGTAAACTATTATATCATCAGCAAATAGTGAGAGTTTGACTTCTTCCTTTCCAGTTTGTATCCCCTTGATCTCCTTTTGTTGTCTTATTGCCCTAGCTAGAACTTCCAGTGCTATATTGAAGAGATATTGAAAGAGTGGACAGCCTTGTCTTGTTCCTGACTTTAGAGAAATCACATTAAATTTCTCTCTATTTAGGTTGATGTTGGCTGTTGGTTTACTGTATATTGCTTTTATTATGTTTAGGTATGTTCCTGTTATCTCTGTTCTCTCCAAGACATTTGTCATGAGGGGATGTTAGATTTTGTCGAAGTCAGCATCTAGTGAGATGATCATGTGGTTTTTCTTTTTCAGGTTGTTTATATGGTGGATTACATTGATGGATTTTTATATGTTGAACCATCCCTGCATCCATTGGATGAATCCTACTTGGTCATGGTGGATGACTTCTCTGATGTGTTCTTGGATTCCATTTACCAGTATTTTATTGAGTATTTTTCATCAGTGTACATGAGGGATATTGGTCTATAGTTCTCTTCCTTAGTTATGTCTTTGTGTGGATTGGGTACCAAGGTAATTGTAGCCTTGTAAAAAGAGCTTGACAATGAACCTTCTGCTTCTATTGCTATTGTGTGGAACAATTTGAACAGTATTGCTATTAGCTCTTCTTTGAATTTCTGGTATAATTCTGCACTGAAGCCATCTGGCCCTGGGCTTTTTTTGGGTTGGGAGGCTTTTGATGACTCCTTCTATTTCATTAGGGGTTACAGATCTATTTAAGTTGCTTATCTGTTCTTGATTTATTTTTGGTGATAGCTAGCTAGAAAATTGTCCATTTCTATTAAATTTTCTAATTTTGTGTGACCTGAAGAGTCTCTGGATTTCTTTAGTGTCCGTTTTTATGTCCCCCATTTCATTTCTGATTTAGCTGATTTGCATGTTCTCTCTCTCTGCTTTTTCATTAGTTTGGATAAAGGTTTGTTTATCTTGTTGAGTTTCTCGAAAAACCAACTCTTTGTTACATTGATTCTTTGTATTGTTTTCCTAGTTTCTACTTTATTTATTTCAGCCCTCATATTGATTATTTCCTGGCATCTACTCCTCCAGGGTGAGTTTGCTTCTTTTTGTTCTAAGGTTTTCAGTTGTACTGTTAATTCTCTAATGTGACTATCCTCAGTTTTCTTCATAAGGGCACTTAGTGCAATGAACTTTCCTCTTAGCACTGCTTTCAAGGTGTCCCATAAGTTCAGGTATGTTGTGTCTTCATTCTCATTGAATTCTAGGAAGTCTTTAATTTCTTTCTTTATTTCTTCTTTGACCCAGGAATGGTGCTACTACACATTGTTCAGTTTCCATGAGTTTGTAGGTTTCTGCAATTTGTGTTGTTGTTGAATTCTAACTTTAGAGCATGGTGGTCTGATAAGATGCAGGGGATTATTCCAATTTTTTTTTGTACCTATTGAGGTTTACTATATTGCTGAGTATGTGGTCGATTTTAGAGAAGGTTCCATGTGGAGCTGAGAAGAAAGTATATTCTATTGTGTTTTGATGGACTGTTCTATAGATGTCTGTTAAACCCAACTGGGACATAACTTTGGTTAGTTCTTTTGTTTGTTTGTTATGTTTCTGACTGGTGGTCCTGTCTAGTGGTGAGAGTGAGGTGTTGAAGTCTCCCACTATAAGTGTGTGATGTTTTATGTGGGATTTGAGTTTTAGTAATGTTTCTTTTATGAATGTGGGTGCCTTTGTATTTGGGGCATAGAGGCTCAGAATTGAGACTTTGTACTGATGGATTTATTCCTGTGATGAATAAAAAAAAAATGACCTTCTCCATCTCTTTTGATTGATTTAATTTAACATCTAATTTGTTAGATACTAAGATTCCCTACACGAGCTTGCGTCTTGGGTCCATTTGATTGGAAAATCTTTTCCCAACCCTTAACTCTGAAGTAATGTCTGTCTTTGAAGTTCAAGTATGTTTCTTGTATGCAGCAGAAGGATGGATTCTGTCTTCATGTCCATTCTGTTAGCCTTTGTCTTTTTATAGGTGAGTTAAGACCATTAATATTGAGGCATATTAATGACCATTAATTGTCCAATCTTGTCTGTTTTGGATTTGTTGTTGTTCGTATTATATATGGATTTACCCCCATTTTTCTTTCGGCTTTTGGTAAATTGGGATTATCTATTGCCTATGTTTTTATGGGTGTAGTTGACTTCCTTGGGTTGGAGTTTTCCTTCCAGAACTTTCTGTAGGGCTGGATTAGTTGACAAGTATTGTGTAAATCTGGTTTTGTCATGGAATATCTTGGTTTCTCAGTCTATAGTGATTGAAAGCTTTGCTGGGTGTAGTAGTCTGGCATTCATGTTCTCTTAGTGTTGGTAGAATATCTATCCAGGACCTTCTGGCCTTTAGAGTTTCCATGGAGAAGTCAGGTGTAATTCTGGTAGGTTTGCCTTCATATGTTATTTGGTGGTCCACTCTATTTGCTGTTCTGTAAGCGTCTTGTACTTTCATTGGCATGTCTTTCTTTAGGCTGGGTAGTTTTCTCCTATGATTTTATTGAATATATTTTCTACATCTTTGAGTTGGGTTTCTTCACCTTCTTCTACTCCTATTATTCTTAAGTTTGGCCTTTTCACCATGCCCCATATTTCCAGGATATTTTGTGTTAAAGATTTGTTGGACTTAAGACTTTTTTTGGTTGATGAATCTATTTCTCCTAGTTTATCTTCAATGCCTGAGATTCTCTCTTGTATCTCTTGTATTCTGTTGGTTATGCTTGCATCTGTACTTCCTGATCATTTACCCAACTTTTCTATTTCCAGCATTCCCTCAGTTTGTGTTTTCTTTATTGTCTCTATTTCAGTTTTCAGATTATGGACTGTTTGAATTGTTTCCTTTATATGTTTGATTGTTTTTTCTTGGCTTTCCTTGCTTTGTTTAAGAGATTTGTTGATTTCTTGCATTTTTGGTTTGCTTTTTCTTCCATTTCTTTAAAGGATTTTCTTCATTTCCTCTTTTAGGGTCTCTATTATCTTCATGAAGTTTTTTTTGGGGGGGTCATTCTCTTCTGCTTCATCAGTGTAGGGATGTTGATATCTTGTTGCTGTGGAGTCCCTAGACTTGGGGCATCCTATTGACCTTTCTGTTGTTGACTGTGTTCTTTTACTGTTGTCTATTCATTCCTTCCAGAGTGTACCTGTGTGGTCTCTTCCTCTCCTGGTGCAGTGGGTACAAGCAAGTCCTATTCTCTGATGGCTCTCCACCAGGCACTCTCTTACATCAGTGGAGGGCCACAGGTTCCTCCTGACAGAGATAAGGAGAATGATTGCTTTTAGGAAGGAAAACTTCCCTCAAAGTCCCGGAAGGGAGTGGAGACCTTTATCCAAATGCCTGACCTTGGGAAGAGGACTTCTTCTGGGGACCACACACTCCACTGCAATTTAAGAACTATTTTCATTCCTCAAGGGGCATGGTGCAGTGTAGGTGGAAGCTTCTGTCCTGCTCAGTCCCATGGCGTTTAATCCCAAATAAACACACAGAGGCTTACATTAATTATAAATTGTTTGGCCAATGACTCAGGATTATTTCAGGCTAACTGTGTCTTAATTATTAATCTATTTTCATTAATCTGTGTGTCTCCACATAGTCTTGGCTTACCAGAGAATGCCTAGGCATCCACGTTCCCTGTATCTACATGGGTTCTCTCTGAGACTCACTCTCTGCCTTCCTCTTCACAGTAGTCTCTTAGCCTGATAGCCCTGCTACCAGAATCCAATAATCCACTTCTCCATGCCCCTCCGGTGCAAGTGTTACAGGTATGCATCATCACAGATGATGTGCACCACAGATGTGTATCATCACAGATGTGAACCTCAGACATGCATCCCAGATGTCACCATAGGTGTGCACCCCATATGTGCATCATCACAGCTGTGCACTATAGGTGTGCACCCCAGGTGTGCAACATCACAGTTGTGCATCACAGTGTGTATCATCACAGATGTGCATCATCACAGATGTGCACCACAGATATGCTCCACAGATGTGCCTCATCACAGATGAGCCTCACAACATGACATTTACATGGGTGCTGGGATTCAAATTGATCTCCCTCATACTTACAGGCAAGCACTTTCTGACAAGGCCATCTTACAAGATCCACTACTTATATTCTAGCTGAACACACACAGACCTATCAATGAGGACAAAGTGTCTGCTGACGGAAGGCACTTAGGTATAAAGATTGCCTGCTCTTTGTTTACCACTGTGAGAACCAAAAATATTTACACATTTAACAATTTCATTTGAAACAACCCATCAGGCAAAGAAGAAACCACAAGGGAATTATAAAATTACTAAATTAAAGTGAAAAGGTAACATTTTACAGAATGTAACTGAAGTGTTTAGATAGACACTTCCATACTCACAGGCTCACATTAAAAGTAAAGGTCTCAAATTAACAACCCAAAGCTTAGCAAACTAGACAAAAAGATCAAATAAAATCCAAAGGATTAAAAAAAATTTACAATCTGATTAGAAATCAATGAAAACAATTTAAAGGTAGAAAACCATGAAATCAAACATTGTTTCTCAGAAAATGTTAATAAAGCTCATCATCTTTGAGTTATTGGACTAATAAATAGGAAAGCCAGATCACCAGAACTCACATAAATTAAATACCTTATAAAGGAAGGTCATAAGTTGCTTTGTGTCAATAAATTTGACAACTTAGATGAAATAGACAAATTCCCAGAAATAACAAGTAATTGAAGTTGTCTTAAGTAAAAAGAATTACATTCATGAAACCATGACAACAGCAAGCATCTATAGATTTAACTAGTCAGAAGCAGGCATGATGGTGCATGTCTGACATCCCAATGCCAAGGAATGATGGAGATTTGGAGGCCAATTAAAACACTGGAGGCATTTTCACAAAGTTCAGATCAGGTCCAGGTGGTGTTTGTTGAATTACCCCACAGCTTTAAAGGGACCAACAGCCAGGGAGCCTGATCGGGACCAACATAGGCCTGCTATGTATGTGTGACAATTGTGGAGCTTGCTCTGTTTTGGGGACTCCTAGCACTGGGATCTGGCTTTTGGGAGTGTATTTCCCATATTGGGTTGTTTTACTCAGCCTTAATACAAAGAGAGGAGCTTAGTCCCTCGTACCTTGATATGCCACGCTTTGTGGACACTCATGGGAGGCCTATCCCTTTCCAAGCAGGAACAGAGGAGGAGTGGATGGAGGTCAGAGAGGAGGTGGGGAAGAGGGCAGGTACAGGAGGAAAGGAGGAAGGATAAACTGCAGACAGGATGTAAAATAAATAGAAAAAATGTAATTAATAAAAAAGAGATAGTACCCCCCCACACACTACCATATCCTCCAGCAAAATGGGAAAATTTCCCAATTTAGTCTCTGAGGCCACTATTACCCAATAACTATTTCAACCAAAACACCACAGCCAGTATCATCAGAAGACAAATGTGAAATCATTAAAAAAAAAAAAAAAAAAAAAAAAAAAAAAAAAAGAACCAAACTGGATCCAGGAACATCTTAAGAGGATTCCACTCACAGGTGAACCCAGGAAGGGCAAATACCAGCAAATATGAAACTATTACTGCAGAATTAGCATCTTGGAACAACCTAAGCTTATTATTAACACACATTGCTGGTCTTCAGCAAAGCTAAGGATTGTTGGAACGTGGTCGAAAGTGAACAACGCCTTGAGGCGCTGTGAGAGAGGCAGAGGGCCTTTCTCCTCGCGGGCATTGCTCTTGGATGTTCATGCCTGCTGTGTTAAACATTCACATTCAGTTTTCGGGGCATGTTTGTTCTTGTTGGATGTTGGAACATGGCTGCAGAGCCTGGGCTAGTCAGTGTGTCCTGGGTCTGGATGTGTACTTCTGCTTTGCTATCCCGGATGTAGTCCGTAGATATAGTGAATGCAGCACAATTGTGGTTGGATTGGTTTGTCCTGGGAGGGTTCTGGGAAAGGGCTGTTTTATTGAGATTTCTTCTGAACTCAAATGACCTTCCTTGGATCATTGCTTTCTTTGTCTCATTTGTGTATTGGAGTCCCTAAAGTGAAATATGATTGTCTATAGTATTAGCTATTGTCTGTAGTCCACCTGATTCTAACAGATCCTCAGATCCCACCCAGGTCCAGCAGACAAGATCTGCGCAGTCAGTGTACGTTGACAAAAAGCAGAGTCCCCTGGGGCTGCAGTTTCCTTTGGGATGATCTTCCTGTAACCCCATTTAGGGCTTTGGCAGCTCTGCGTGGCTATGGGGCTATCGGACACTTACTGGCTATCGGACACTTACTGGCTGGTGTTTGCAAGCCTCTTTTGGCTGCTGGGAGCTGGCAGCAATGCCTTGCCTTGTGTCCCTTGTTTCTTCAAAGCCAGTAAGAGATAGAGAGACTCCAAAAGACAGGAATTGCAATCTTGTGGCTGCAGCATGTGGTCATATAATCTCATAGTCATTCATCTTTGTGTGTTGTATCTATTTAAGGCGCATCGGGTGCTTTCATCGTAGTCAAGGAATTTGGGGCTGGTGGTGAAAGGGTGAAAATATAGCCTAACTCTCTAATGGCCACTAACAGTTAGAAATTTAGAGAAAGTCCATCGGCTTGTATTTAAAAATCACCCTAGCTGCATGCGAAGCTCAGGAAAAAAGAAAAGCACATGAAATAGCTTGGCACGATGACTGGTTTCTGGGTATTATTATTATTATTATTATTCATAATCATCTAGTTTCTGAAGAATGTTGTTATCCACAACAACAGTCTGGGAACTGTTATGGGTCATCCTGTCCACAAAGAAAATTAATAACTAAAAGATGGAACTCATAGCAAAAAGGGAAAGACAGAGAAAACACGAGCCTCTGCCAATTGATGTAGATAACTCCCTGACTGGACAGAACATTCTCCCAGCCGCTCAAGGACAAGGCCACTGAGCCCACTGGTTCTTGAGAAAGAAAACCCCCTAACCTTGCATTTCCATTAGCAATGCTTTATAATCTACTTGTCTTTTCTTCATTTTGGAACACAGGAGTCTTACTATGTTGCCCAGGATGGTCTCAAACTATGAGCAAACATTCCAACCCCAGCCTTCCCAGGAGTATTGTCTAGCTATTTCCAATTGGATGAAAGTGGGTCATATGGCTATTCTTTAGCAGCAAAGACATCTGGGAAATGTAGTACCTAGATGGGCACATTGGCCACTAGACTGTCATTAGAGAATAGCTATTAAATGGGCTTATGCAGTATGGAATTCCCTCTGATTGGTCCATGTCTCTGAGCCAGGAAGGACGCCTATAGTGAGTCACATGGTAAAGTCTGAAGGTTAAAATCATTATTTAGGACAAAGCAAATCCATTGGTTATTTTATTAATGGGACATGGAAATGTTTGCTCACTTTATTTTTTGCTTGTTTAAATGGAATATTGGACTAGCTCCAGCTTTAGCAAGAGGACCTTAGAATGCTTCAACTTGTCAGATTTTAAATTCATTTTGCTTTTGTAACACTTCATAAAAATGAATATAAATCAGGATGAAAACCTTTAGGGTATAACAAGCTTCACAATTTCTTTACCAAATAGCAATGCACCACTAGCCACAGAGCAATAAAGAAAAATTAGAGGAGTATATCACAAGGGAAGAAATAATGAGATCCATTAGAGACCCAAAGAGCGGAAAGGCAGAGAAAACGGGTGGCCTCACCGATTTTATCAGTCTTCCAAAAAGATGCAATATTCCACCAGGTAATAAAACCATTTAGTGAAATTACTCATACTGACCAATTAAGCATCACAAGAAGTGAGGTCATTGTTTCTTGCCTACTGAATCTCACCAAAGATAGCACTGAAAGGTGCTTGCAAAACATTCTGCAGAAGGTTGCATACCCCTTACCAAAACTTGGCTGACACTGCAGCCTAAGACATCACTACTATCATGACATTGCAGGAAAACGAGAGCGCGAAATCGATCCTTCTTTATTGTCATAAGTAGACTCATGGGTGGAAGTGTCCAGCAGTACCACAATTCTAGAGCTGGCACTGGAGAAGCCCACAGGCCATCAGCACGAGCGCTAGCAGCAAAGGGGATGGATGGAGGCTGGGTGGAGCCTTAAATATGATTTGTCCTTTCTCTCCAAAACAGTAATCAGTGGCTCTGATTGGGGCGTGAGAAAACTGTTGCTGAATACAGCAGGTTGCCCAGGGAGAAGAAATGCCAGGCTTTCTCGCTGTAGGTCAGATGACATACTTCTCCTGCCCACCTGACAGTAGGGACAAGCCTTAGTCCACAGGCCTGGCAGAATCGGGTGGATAAACTGGACGGAATGGCAGAAGTATGTGAGTAGACATACTGCTTCTGGGAATCGGATTTGACTGCCTAACACTTCTGTTAGGGCTTTGAAGATAGTGTGTCTGTCAGTCTGTCATTGAATGACCACACAGGCAGAGCTCAGAGCTTCGGATAACAAAAGTGTGTGGGGAATAGCCCACTTTTTAGGAGGACTTGGAGGGGGGTGTTTGTTATGGTCAAATTTATCCTGATACACTTCAGATCAAATCAGCTTAATTACTCACAGTACTGTTGACATCCTTAATCTCTTCTTGCGTTTGCAAATCCTTTTTTTTTTTTTTTTGCCAGTTCTTAAAATGAAAAACCACATCCTGTTAGGGACCTTACTGTCTTATTTATTGATCCATTCCTTAGAACCTAAAAGGTAACCAATATCCAGTATATTTATAAAACAAGTGAGCCTGGCTTTTTAATAAGAAATAACAGTCCCCTTTGCCAAGAAACTAGCCAGTCCCCTTTTGTGATTTTTTTTTCCTCCCAGTGCATACCATTTCAAATGCTGACAGTCATCTCTGTAACCTTGACGACAATCACTTTAAGTACAAAACTATCTGATACTCAAACATTCATCAGCTGTGTGACATTGATGACAGTCACCCTGTCCTTTTATGCCTGATGCTTGAGTTTCTTCATCTATAAAATGAGGATACTCCTGTCACTGACCTTACAAGGCTGTCCTGAGCAGTCAGTGGGTCACACAAGCAATGTAGGGAAGGCCAATAATAAATATTTATTACTAAAAGTGACACACAATAAACGTTAGAGCAGTGTGTCTAGATGACAAGCTGTATATTCTAGTTTCCCCCTGTGGTTAAATGTGATTAGATTATACTCTGCATGCTGAAATATGGAGTGGGAGAGATGGGTAGCCCTCACTCCCTTGCTGCTTGGATATGGATGGAACACATGAAGCTCTAGCTACAGCGTAGCTTCCTGTGATGAAGGTGAGGCTTGGTACCACCACAGTGGAGCAGGAGAACACAAAGAGCCATGTCACCCATGACTAGAGGAGCCACACTAGCCTAGTCAACTATCCCTGGGCAGTCTACTCCAACCTCACTTCTGTAGGGGAGTAAACTCACTTCTTAAGCCACTGGGGTAATTCTAACTATCTGACAAATTACATTTCTAGCTGAAATGCGCCTATTGTGTGTTGATGGTCTGTTTATTTTTCTGAGTTCGGAGTGTTCGTGTGTCTAAACACATCTTCATATGAAGCTGTCTATGGCTGTGCCCTGCTGGTCTATGGGTTCCCTGCTGGTGGAAATGGCCACGTAGCTCACGGTGACGATGCAAACCTGACCACACGTCTTTTAGTATTCTTGCTGCATTCATCCATTTTATTCTAGAAATTATACTGAAGTATTGTTAAATATTAAACTCTGTCTAAGCACAGTTTGTCGGATTGGAATGGGGGGGTGGAACTCCGATACTTGCCTGGGAAAAGAACCCACAACAGAAACACTCCAGCCACAGATGGGAACAAATACAGAGATACTCAGCAAGACATTATGCAGTCCGTGAGAGACCTTGGAGCACTCACCCTCGAAAGAGATGTCTTCATCAAATCCAGAGAACACAGTGCAAGGGGAAGTGAAAAGAATATAAGAGCCAGAGGGCATGGAGGATACCAAGAAAACAAGAACCTCTAAGTGAGCATGATCAAAGCTCAACTGAGCTCACAGAGACTGAGTGAGGCAGCATGCTCAGGGCTCGCACGGGTCTGCAGCCGGTCCTTACTATGGATATTATGGTTTCCAATTTAGTGTTTTCATGGCATTCCTGAGTGTGCAAAGGAGTGAGTCTCTGTGCCTTCTCTTGGTCTCTTTTCGTTCTGATTGTTTGTTTTGTCCACTTCCATTTAGTTAGTTTTTGTTTTATCTTAGCATATTTTATTTTATTATTATCCCTTAGAAGCCTGATTGTTTTCTAATGAGAAAAAAAAAAAAAAAAAAAAAAAAAAGAAGTAGGTAGATCTGGATGGGGTGTGGGGAGGTGGAAAGGAACAATGAGGAGCATATGGAGGAAAAACCATAATCAGGCTATATTGTGTGACAACGTATCTGTTTTCAGTAAAAGGAAATACAATGCTTTCCATAGAAGCAGAATGGGATCCCTCCTGCTAGAGCCCACATTTCCCGTGACTCTGCACATCAGCAAGCTTATTTGTCCAGGACTGTGCTGGCTAATGATCACATTGCACCACCAATTACCGGAACTATGAGGAGACCTTTCATCTGGAACAGCAAGGTGGCCTTGGGGACTGCAGAGGGGGCAGCACAATGCACCACAGGGGAAGCCTGTGACCTGCCTCCATCCCAAGCTTTAGTAGAAGCAGCAGGACAAGGAAAGGAGCCAAAGGTGATTACCTGCAGTTGAGGGATGAGCTCTGAGAACTGTGCTCCCCACTGAGGGTGGAAGTCTGGGCTTCAGTTCTCTATATCAACACAGCAGGGCCTGACGCTGATGGCCTGAGGGGGAATCCTATAATCTCACTCTGGTGCTCAGCAACTGTGGTGTTTTTCATTGTCCTGCTGCACTTCTTAAAGGTCTCTGGTGGCATTAGCCCATCAGGAGTGACATTGGTCAACCCTCTCATGACTTAGTCCTATCCCAGGACTTCTGTCCCAGGACTTCTGTCCCAGAAGATGCACAGATCCTCCATCCTCTTCCCTGGGATGCTGCTCACTTACTTTGGTGATACGTTAAATGCTTCTGCATCGATAGAGGTAGATTGCTCTTTCCCAAGGCTGCAAAATTATTCCTGTCAAAACACAGGCCAAAAAAAAAAAAAAAAAAAAGCACTGCACAATTCTGCAGTGCCTTTGGAGACAATAATGGGGCTCATCAATATTCACAGGCAGAAAATGGAAGCTTCTGTTTGTGTTCAGTTATAAGAGTCGACAAGAGGTCTGACTGTAAGAGAGGAGGATGTGGCTCCCAGGATCATTTTCAGGTGTAAAAATGCAGCAAGTGCAGCTCTCTTAATTAATGCCAATTGTGTATCCTGCAGGATATTCCCCAAGCACGTCGAGGCTGTGCAGAGATTTATTACCATCTTGTTGGGGAAGGAGGGCAATGATTGACAATGGTTCCCTTTACAAATCCCAAGTGCTGTATAATTTGGCTTTCTTATTGTGCATGTTTGCACAGTCTGCTTCCTCCTCCAACTGGATTGCTGAGTGACATGCACATCCGTTCTGTCTTCGACATGCCATGTGCCTCTAGGAAGGAATAAGCTTGCACATTTTCTGCCTTCACAGAAGTCTTGGGACCCAAACATCAGGATGGAGATTCGGTAGAGTCCCAGACTTCTCCATGAAGTCACTCGAGTGAACAACAAAGATTCCCTTTTTAATAAAGATTTATTTTAGTGTGTGTGTGTGTGTGTGTGTGTGTGTGTGTGTGTGTGTGTGTGTGTATGTATGTGTGTGTGTGTACCTGCTGAGGCTAGAAAGGGGTGCTGCATACCCTGGATCTGGAGTTATAGGCCGGTGGGGGCACCTAACATGTTGCCTGAAATTGAACTCTAGTCCTCTGGAAGAACAGCAAATGCTCTTAAGTGTTGAGCCATCTCCAGCCTAAAAGCCCTCCCTTCTACTTGGTTACCCATCTTTGCACACCGAGATTTTCATGTATCACAGGAATAATCCACAATAATGAGTGTTCTCAAAGGTACAAGCTGACAGAGGCATCATAAAGTTAACCCATGAGTTGGGTACTGAAGTTGAATAAAGAGTTTGACAAGCAAAGGAGTGTGGGAGAAAGGCAGTTTAGACAACGCAAATGGCATGCCAAAGACTTGCAACCACAAGGCCCATTTGTGAAGCTTGGGTGAAATCATGTGTACTTTCTTAATACGTCAATTTCTTTCTACTTTTGAGCCTTACGTTACTTAAGTCATGCAGAATTGAATGTTAACATTTCAAGCCTGGCTGCTCTTTGGGACTCATGGTGAGGTAAGCAACATTTCTGAGGAAGCTGCCAGGCTGAGGAAGAGCAGGAAGAGTTTTCTGTGGAGAGAGTTGAGGAAACTTCCCCCTTGTCCCGGGGACCAATTTCCCCTTTATATACAAAAGCATCACGTGTCTTCCATCCGAAGAGAATTGATAAGCAACATGCAAGTTGGCTGTGAAGTCAGAGAATGAATTCTCCTCCCGAGGGAGATGGGCTGTTCTTTCTGTGCTTGTGACCAAACATCTGAGAAGAGTCAGCTTTGGGGAGGAAGGGGTTTATTTTGGCTGAAAGTTTGAGGGGACATGTAGGTCATGGTTGTGAAAGTGTGGTGGCAGGTGCTTCGTATCAGGTCTCTGTATCTTCACCTCTGGTGGCCTGGGAAGGAGAAAAGAGAAAGGGAGTGAGATTAAGCTATAAAATCTCAATGTCTGCCTCCCATAATGCAGCTCCTCCAGTGAAACTGCCTCCTAAGGGTTCTACAGTCTTCCAAGTAGTGCCCCTGGCTAGGGATCAAGTGCTCAAAAACATGAGCCTATGGAAGGCATTCTCCACTAAAACCTCACCTCTGGGGCTCATGAGTGCTCCTGTGGGGACAGGTGACAGGAACCACACTGACATGAGTATCTCAAGGCTTCAGGAAAATAAAATATACTTCTCACTAAGATGTTGACCATCCCTCTTGTGAAGATACCAGGATCTCCTTGGAGGTGTAGGACATGCATTATTATACTTAGAAGATTGGGACACTAACTTTAGAGAGGAAAACCCCAGCCCCCAAACTACACCTGTCTCTTCCTAGGATCTTTCATATTGATAATCTGTGATCAGGACAAGACAGTCTTTCTGTTGCATAGCAACCTCCTCCCAGTTGATATATCCCTTCATCAGGTCCACTCTTTAAGGCTCAGAATGTTCCAATGAAAAACGAAACATTTCCTGATATATGGAGGCTCCTTAAGACATCACAGGAGATTTAGAAAGTTCCTGGACCTGAACAGATGCACTAGGCCTCTCCCTCCCCAAGCTCATATAAGCAATAAGTACAGCTGCAAGACCCCTCGGGCCAGCATATCTTCCTGTAAGAATCTCAGATGAGCCCAACCATGCTACTTGAGAGATGAACAAGCTGAGCTGCCTAGAAAACAGAGAGTAGCAGAGATACCTGGAAGAAGATAAGGCCAGCTAGGACCCCTGAAAAAGATACTTTCTGACCTTTTGAGCTATGTGCAAGCTCCAGAGTCTCAGCATCCATAAGCTGTCACCCATACTGGTGTGAGATTTTTGGTGATGCAGCTGTCTTTGAATAATTTCTTTGTTCCCGTAAGCAATATTTTGCCCATGCTCCTGTAAGGAAAATCAATAAAATACATTGGTTCACCAAGTTAGACTTCAGTGGTAGCCTTACTTTTTTCTGTTGTTGGGCATCTGGGCAGAGGTATTTGCCCTTCCTACTCACCTGCTTGCCTATCTCAACTGCTGAGGCTTGCAGGTCACACAAGAAGCCATCCCAAGTCGCAACCCTCAGAGAAAGTCTCCATTCTGTTTTGGTTTCAGAGATACTGTGGATGGTTGTAATCCTAGATTGAGGGAGTCATGAGGCTTGGGAAGGGTCAAACAGATACCGAGTGAGGAGAGAGAGAGCCCTTGGACTTCTGTTAGCTTATGCAGAATAAATCGGGATACTGTTTTCTTTCTTGGGTGAGAGACAAATTAATTGATCATAAAATCATTGAAGAAGAAACATGGTAAGAAAAAAGATAACTAATTTACCAGATTTATGAAGGTCATTAACAGCCTACAAGGATGTTCTGATTCAGTTGAGACAGTAAATTTAAAGTGACAAAATGACAATTGAGAAAAAAAATAAGTGGGAGAAGTCCTAGGAGCGAACATTTTTGTTGTTTGTTTTGTCCTTGTGTGGTACATCCTTCTGGCTTCATGCTGTGGAAACGCCCACCTTTCTGCCCATCTTTCCTGTCAGATGAGCCTCGCCTCTTTCACAGGCTGACCTTGCAGCATGCTGCCTTGCCCTTCCTGGGCACTGATGAAGATAACCCGGCTTCCAATGTCCTCTGTGTTTCTCATTGCTATTTGAGGCTGCACAAAGCATTGACTTCGTCCTTGTCCCTCATCGTTTCTGTCTGAGGATGGTCAAAGCGTTGACTTTTTCCTTCTTGTCTCTCACTGTTTCTGTCTGAGGATGGTCAAAGCATTGACTTCGTTCTTGTCCCTCATCGTTTCTGTCTGAGGATGGTCAAAGCGTTGGCTTTTTCCTTCTTGTCTCTCATCATTTCTGTCTGAGGATGGTCAAAGCATTGACTTCCTTCTTGTCTCTCATTGTTTCTGTCTGAGGATGGTCAAAGCATTGACTTCCTTCTTGTCTCTCATTGTTTCTGTCTGAGGATGGTCAAAGCATTGACTTCCTTCTTGTCTCTCATTGTTTCTGTCTGAGGATGGTCAAAGCATTGACTTCCTTCTTGTCTCTCATTGTTTCTGTCTGAGGATGGTCAAAGCGTTGGCTTTTTCCTTCTTGTCTCTCATCATTTCTGTCTGAGGATGGTCAAAGCATTGACTTCCTTCTTGTCTCTCATTGTTTCTGTCTGAGGATGGTCAAAGCATTGACTTCCTTCTTGTCTCTCATTGTTTCTGTCTGAGGATGGTCAAAGCATTGACTTCCTTCTTGTCTCTCATTGTTTCTGTCTGAGGATGGTCAAAGCATTGACTTCGTCCTTGTCTCTCATCATTTCTGTCTGAGGATGGTCAAAGCATTGACTTCGTCCTTGTCTCTCATTGTATCTGTCTGAGGATGATCAAAGTGTTGGCTTTTTCCTTCTTGTCTCTCATCGATTCTGTCTGAGGATGGTCAAAGCATTGACTTCGTCCTTGTCCCTCATTGTTTCTGTCTGAGGATGGACAAAGCATTGACTTCATCCTTGTCTCTCATCATTTCTGTCTGAGGATGGTCAAAGTGTTGGCTTTTTCCTTCTTGTCTCTCACTGTTTCTGTCTGAGGATGGTCAAAGCATTGGCATTGAGATTAGAGGAGTCCTCCATTGAGGAATGTCTGTTCCATTCTCAAACCACTAACTAAAAGGAAAAAACAATTCAGCAACTGCAGATTGTGACACACGGTGTGCGTGCATTCTGTCTCCCTTTTCTTTGTCCCCCTCCTTTGTCACATCACTGAGTATGAAAACTCTAAGGGATCACAGAGGTTTGCTCTTCTCATGTTTTTCAAACACACAGTGTTGATTGCGATCACACAGGGGCATTTTATTATCTAAGTACATTAATGTGTATTGTGAAAGCTTAAACAGTATAAGAAAACCATGATTTCAAGTACATTGCTCCTTGGGTGATCTCAAATGTGACTGTGACAATAGTCCTGATATTGGATGAGTAAATGTTGGGGAATTAATTAATTTGCCCTCTTTTTCAGTAGCTAGAGAAGCAGGATCAGGAGACAAGAGACAGGCCTAGTTACCTAGTGAAAAGCTAGTGGATTGGGTTTACACCTGGGATATTTAAGTCCATTTATTTATCATTTTCTTCATTTTCACAAATGTGTGACAGTGTACTTGCTATAACCATAAATAAATAATTTTTATGTTGCAAAACTATGTGTAATATAAAATTGTAATTTGGAGGCTGAGGACATAGCTTGCATACGTATGTGCGCGTAAAAGTACATGCACATATCACATGAGCACATGCTTACTTGCACACATACACACATGTATGTGGTTTAGGGAAACATATATGATCTCTCATAAATTCTGAAAGGTGACTTTAAAAGTAGTCCATGTTGGATGTGTTACCTCACCAGATGACTGCTCATGTCTGCCAAGTCTCCCCTAGCATGACTGCAAATCTCTTCAGGTCCGCAACAGAGAACTTTCAGTTTAGGATAAGTTTGAATGCTCCAGTGAGAGGGGTGTTTCTACGGCATGTCTCTGCCTTATATAAGGCTCCCTTACAACAGCCACCGTGGTCACCAACCATCATACTCTCACTGAGCATCCAGCACTTTTTAAGCAGTTTTTACTCACTCATAAAAAATATCTTTACTCACTAAGTCCTTATTATGTCCAATTTAATGATCAGAAAACATGGACCAGCAAAAGGGCTCAGATAGGATAGGTGCTTGCCACCAAGCCGAATGCCTTGGTGTGATCCTTGGGACCCAGATGGAGAAAGGAAAGAATGATCTCTTCCAAGTTGTCCTTTCTGTGTATACTGTGGTATACACACAATAGATAGATAGATAAACCAGTAAATAAAAGGTAATAATGATTTTTTTTTATAAAGGAAAGACCAGAAGACAGAGACACATAGCAGTAAACTCACTTACCCATTATCACTGGAGAACAGTGAGAGATGAGCCTGTGGCACAGTGGTAAACTCACCCCCTGATATTGGAGAATTAGTATTAGTGAGTGGGTTGAAGCTACACCCGTCAGCTTCAGTATCGTCTCTTGCTCATATGCTTATAGCAAACCCAACAACCTTGACCCTAAACTTTAAAAAGAAACATCTGTAAGTCTTCACTAATTGCACTTATGAAAGCATGGGGGCAAATCAGTGTAGTCTTTAATTTCTTCGGTGATTAAACTCGCTTTACAAACAGTTTTGTCTCCCAGTCTTCTGCTGTGTAGAAAAAGGCTGTCACACAACATTGGACAAGTCCCGTGAAGAGGGTTACTTGGAGCTGGCAACTGTTGGGATAATTGAAATGCATTTTCTGCAAAGTGGTTTTCACGTGCCGACAGCAGAAAGAAAGAATGAAGGTACAGAGGAGAGAGCTCCTCGGGATGAACAGAGGATGCAGAGCGAAGGATGACTCTGGCAGCAGTTACACCGGGAGACAGAAGCAGTAATGTCTGCTGCATGTGGAGAGCCTGGAACTATGTCAAAGACTTACATGTTATCTACATTCCTACGGTTACCTTCTGAAGTCTTCATCATCTTTGCAGTCTGACAAGTGAGGAAATAGAGATGCTACCTCACAAAGCCTTATAACCAGTTAGTGTCACATACCTATGGGTTGGCATTCAGGCCCAGGCGCCACAATCCTTCTCTTTCTGTGCCTGGGAGTCCACAAAACACCCTGGCGTGTAGTGGCATGTTCATTTGTTCTTCCTTTGGTTTGAATAATGAGTAAGAAACACACTGGAAGCAGTTGCTGTTTATCTGGGCACCGTAGTCCAGTTAGTTCATAGGACTAGGGAGGCCTTTCAGGATCGCTCAGCAAGAGTGACTTTTAGAAACTTCCTGTACAGGTTCTTGACGGTGCCCATAAAGATGGCTGCACTCCAGCTTGGCACAAGGATAGAGAATCCAGAACTGTCCTCAGCAAGTCCTAAGACCTAAAGGTCAAAGGTGTGGCTATAGTAGGGTGTTTAGCTGTCTTATTCTAAATAACAACAGACCTAGTCTGCGGTATGGCTACTTCTGACCCTCAAGGCTAGGGAACAAAAAGTTGAATCTAAGGTGTGGTTACTGAACCCTTAGAGTAAGGAGGAAGAAAGGTCCATTTGTTCGGTATACATGAGACCATGCTCCCCTTTTTGGTATATAAGAGAGGAGAAAAATAAACTCGTGGTATTTCAGTCATGACTGATCTGCCCTCCTGAACTTTTGTCCCGCGCTACCGTCTCGCCAGCAAGAACGACGCGGCACACTCAGGATCCTTCTGCAGTAAAGCTTTAATGCATCTTGAGAGGGAGAGCATAAGCTTACAGAGCAGAGATGCCAAACATCCAAAACCCAACCCTTATATAGGTTTACAACCTTCGCCTCGGACGTGTCACCTCCTGATTGGCTGCAGCCCATCGGCCCATATGACGCCACGGGAGAGGCAGAGGCCAAGGGAGGGAAAATCACCCTGCACCTGCGCACTGACTTGTTTACTTTCAACGCCAGCCGGATGCAGGCGCCATCTTGTAATGGAGAATGCAGGGACGGCTCCCTACAAACTTTATTCTGTGTCTCTGTCTTTTCTTTACTATCTATATCTAGCCTTTCCCTCGTCCACACTCCCCCACTCAGGGATGAACTTGTGGCTGCTCGGCTGGTTCCAATTGTAGCCCCACAAAGACAGCTTCTGACATATGGCACCAAAAACGTGGGACTGAGTACCGGGGGGAAAGTGATGGACACGGCACAGGAATAGAAACTGCGTGTGTACCAGTGCAAAGAGCACTCGGAGAAAATCAAAGTGTGGTGAGTGAACATCGGGAGTGAAACTGTATCTAATCGTAGATATCAGACAGGAAAATATTAGTCAGATGATAAAGAAGTCAAGTGCGGTTAGTTAACCTGGAGAGTGAAAATATGTATAATTGTAGATATGAAACTGAAAAGTATTAGTTAGATGATAAATAATTGAATTATGATGAGTTAGCCTCTGGAGTAAAAATGCACATAGTTGTAGATGTGAAACAAATATCAGCCAGATGATAAAGAAGCGAGTTAGTTAACCTTGAGAGTAAAAATATATATAACTAGAGGTATGAGACAGAGAAATATTAGATGACTGTATATTTACTTGGGTATAATTTAATAGTGAGGAGAGCTGGAAGATAGCAGTAGCAAGTACAGATATGTCTAGAATTTGAAAGTTTTGTAAGGATTCTTACCCCTCGCAGAAGAAGCTGCCACCACAGCTGTGTAAGAGCTGCGCTGGGGCTTGGGGAAGCAAAGGTGTGGTCCCGCATGCATGCTAGGTCAGAAAGACCTGTGGATTCCAAGAGATCAGAGTTGCTACAATGGTGGTTGTTGACTTTTCAAGCAGCTGCAGTTACAGATGAGCAGCAGCGGGCCAGCCCAGGCCCAGAGAGCAAAGGCAAGATAAGGCCAGGCCTAGCCTAGAAGCCTGCAGCCTTGAGAGCCGCTGCCATGGCTGATGACCAGCCAAGTGTATGGAAATATTAATGCAGCAGAAACTGTTTTAAGATCTTATAGGAAAAAATGTGACATAGATACATTTGGATTTGTTCAGATTCTGGATGCTCATAATTCAAGAGTTAGGTATAGCCGCTGCTGTACAAGAGGTTTCAATTAAGGATGTTTTATTCCAACAAGCTAATCATGGGCTAGCAAAAAAGAGAGCTGAAAGATGTAAGTATTTATGTATGTTCTGTATGTATGGTATGGACACACTTGCATGTGTGATGTGTGATTGTGAATGTGTGAATCCCAACAAAAGATACATGGGAGTTCCAATAATTATATTCACATTGTTTGAAAAGTTGACAAGCAGTCTTTCTAGCAAACCAAATTGCTTTCTTAGACTGTTACTGTTTTGTTGATGAAAGCTATGTGACTGCCGAGCTAATTATACCTGAGATAAAGCGACCATTCTATGTGCTGACTCATTCCCTTCAGCCAGTGGGCCAGGAAGGTCTGAATGAGCTCTTATGTGACCCACAAAGCACAGTGACTTTCTTTGATGAAAGGCACTCTGAATCTGCTCAAACAGTGTTTTGACCTGATCATTACTAGTTCCAATGTATGGGAACATTTCTCAAATCTTATATTAAGCTCCATTCTCTCAATTTCTTTTTTAACCACAAAAATAAGAGAATTTCTGTATCCTCTCCTCTGCTAACAGCTATTGAATCATCCATACAGTTTGGTTTAACTAGAGAGACTGGTCATTAAATTGTCAAACAGTGTGATGTGTACCTACAATATTTATCTGTAACTAATATAGGAGTAAATCCCTGAGGCCTGCTTCCTAATCATTTATGGCAAATGGATGTTACTCATTGAAGAATTTGGCAGATTAAAATATGTGCATGTGGCAGTCAATTCGTATTCAGGCTTCTTAATGGCTACTACACAACCAAAGAAGCCACTAACCACGTGATCAGTCACTGTTTAAAATGTTTTGCTTACATGGGAGTTCCAAGAATTATAAAAACTGAAAATGTATCTGGATGTACTAGTAAAGCATTTCAGCAATTTTGTGCCCTATGGAAAATTGAAAAATTGAACAGTAGACAGGCATTCCTTAAAGGGCAAGGAATTGTGGACTGTGCTCATAGCTCCTTGGAAACACAACTTCTAAAAATAAGGAGAGGGGAGTTGTGTTCCCAGTCTCCACAATTTGCGTTAAATCATGCACTCTTCATTTTAAATTTTTTGAATGTGGATGCCCATGAGCAATCTGCTGAGAACAGACTCTGGCATGATGGAACTCGAGTGACTTTTGCTCAAGTCAAATGGAAAGATCCATGCACTAGATTATGGAAAGGGCCAGATACTGTCCTAATATGGGCCCCCGAGGGCATGCTGAAGGAAGAAAATGAGGCCTGGTGGCTGCCAGACCATTTGGTGAGATGCGTGAAACAGAGGAAAACCGGACCTGAGACCGCAGAAACCTGTCCAAGACACTCAAGTCATCCCAGAGCAGTTTTAAAAAGCCATTTTATCTTGATTCCTCCTTTCCTTTTGCATGGGATGCTGTAGCCATAAAAGCATATGCATTATTGAGCTTGCTTGTGAACTCTAGATACAAAGTTGGCTCAGAGGTGGGTGGCTATGCACTATCCCCTAATGTTCTTTATTACAGAGGCTGGTAGTCAGGGACGGGTAAGGTCTTTTTACCTCTAGGCAACCTAAGACAGGACCCACATGATGGAATGTGTGCTTCCCATGACAGGTAAAACTGGAAGGTGGAAGAAGACTACCTAAGACAGACACAGCCATCTGTCCTGCAGCAGGAGCACAGGTATTATTTAATTACATAAAGAAGGGGGAGTTTGTCAGTGCCCATAAAGATGGCTGCACTCCAGCTTGGCACAAGGACAGAGAATCCAGAGCTGTCCTCAGCAAGTCATAAGACCTAAAGGTCAAAGGTATGGCTACAGTAGGGTGTTTAGCTGTCTTATTCTAAATAACCACAGACCTAATCTGCGGTATGGCTACTCCTGATCCTCAAAGCTAGGGAATGAGAAGTTGGAGCTAAGGTGTGGTTACTGAACCCTTAGAGTAAAGAGGAAGAAAAGTTCATTTGTTCCGTATACATGAGACCATGCTCCCCTTTTTGGTATATAAGAGAGGTGAAAAATAAACTCGTGGCATTTCAGTTGTGACTGATCTGCCCTCCTGACTTTTGTTCTGTGTCTCTGTCTAGTCTTTATCATCTATAGCTAGCCTTTCCCTCATCCACACACCCCCACTCAGGGATTAACTTGTGGCTGCTTGGATGGTTCCAATTGCACCCCCACAAAGACAGCTTCCTACAGGTTCTTCCCAAAAGGATGCTCTGAAAGTAGCCTGGTCAAGGACAGCCACTCCAGAAAAAACGCTATAACACTACAGGATGATAATTTTAAAAGATACGTATTTTCATTGTGCATATATGACATGGGCGTATGTAAATAATGGCCTGCATGTGAAGACCAGAAGACGTGTTTCAGAGCTGATTCTCTCTTTCTGCTTCTATGTAGGAGTCTGGGGTTCACACTCATGTCTCCAGGCTAATGCCTCAAGAGCTTTTCACCTATTGAGCCTGCTGGCTAGTCAAGGGAGATAATTCTGAAAGTGACATGTCATTTGAAGAGCTGAATCATACACTCAAAAATTCTACAAAGTAAATACATATAAATGTCATATATACAAACAATAAGATTGCAACTTACACTTTGATTAAATGAAAGTTCTACTTTTGACTGGGTAGAGAGCAATTGTAGCCTTGTCTGAATTCCAACTTGGCTTTTCAAAATAATAGAGGTCAAGTTTGTTCTCTCTATTATGTGACACCCCTTTAGATGTTTGACAAGACAGCTTTCTTATTTCCTCTGCATTTTCTTTTACTGTTAATCAAAGGTTTCTTAAACTGACCTCTTTCTTGAGAGACATGAGCTGAATTCCCCCAGAGGCCTTCAGTGTCTAACATGGGCACAGTCTAGTTCATTTCTCCTCTAAAATCAGGTACTGAGCAATGACAGACACCTTCTGGCCTGTTTTCTCTTTGCAAAGCAGGTACTAGGACCATGATAAATATTTTCCAAACTCTGCAGTTGAGCCATATGCAAGTTTGCATAATGGCCCTTCAAGTGATGGGCTGAATGCTAATTATGTGTCACCGGTAGCTGGGTAAAGCTGAGATTTAGTAATACCTTCATGACCACATGTGTAGGAAATCCCCCTACCCACCCACGTATCTCCCTATCATGTCAGAGGGCATTTAAAAGGAAGAGGTAACAAGCAACATGTGGTAAGTGTGTTATTTTTTCCAAGTTAACAACATGTTTGATTTCAAATAATTTCTAAGAGGTGTACAAGGTGTTTGCTAACATTACAAACATTTTGAATTGGTCAGTTCAAATGTTCTCTGTGTCAGGGTTGCTTTAGCCTGATGGATGAGTGAATTAGGGAAGGATTTGTATTAAGTACAAGTTGCTTTGCCTCTAGTTATTAATAAAAATGGATCTAGGAGCCACATAGTAAAAATATTCTGGCTCAGACACTCAGAGATGAACTAGAGTTTTCACTTTAAAGAATGCACTAAGGATTTTTGGTTGTTGTAGCTTTGTTTTCTTGGGGTGCTGGAATTGAACTCATGGCCTTGTATTTGTTAGTGCAGGCCTCTGCACTGCTCTACATCACAGGCTCCTAACTATGACTTTTGAGCACAGCAGATTCATCTCTCAATATATATCATGAAAGGCTTGAGATGAGGAGATGTGAGGAGTGAGTAGCCTGGCCACAGGTCCTGGATTTGTCATCAAACACCATCATGTTAGTAGAGTCAGAAGGCTTTCATAGCCACATCTGTACCCAGGAAAGAGGGATGAGATGATGTCTCTTCTTCAGGGACCTTGAGGACTGATGGAGATGTCTCCAAATCCTCTGCTTTTAGATCTCACAGAGGACCTACACCCAAGCAGTCTATGTCAGGGTCACCAGCTTCATTTGTATAATGAGTCTCACATAGAGGTCTTCAGTTATTGCAAACCATGGCCTTTCTGCTTCCCGCAGTGGATAGGTTGTAATGTGTGACTTTCATTCGTCTCCCAGTGGTGTGTGGTGCTTGTTCCTTGTCAGATACAGCTTGGATACTTTACATATAATAAATCTTAACGAGTTCATGAAATGTTAACTGGACATTATTGCTGTCCCCAACCAGAAATAAAGGACTTGGGATATGAAGCAGTTAAGAAATCTTCACAGGCATACAGTGAAAATAAGTAGTCAAGTGGCAAATGCCTAGCACATGCAAGCATGATATTAGCATAGATTATTAAGCCTCCATGTTCTCCCTCCTGACACAGAAGCCAATACCTGTAGTGAATGTGAAACTTATCCCACACTGCCTGGAAACTGGGAAATGTCCTTTATGCCTGCTATGAGACTACCATTGAAACCATTTCATTATAGATGCTACTTCAATCCATTAAAGGCAGGCCATAGAAATTATGTGCTCACACAGAACAAATGCAATAGGGCTGGGAATGTGCCATAATGGTAGCCCTCTTGCCAGCAAACATTAGGCTCCGGGCTAATCTTAGCACCAAAAAAAGGAAATGAAATGGAAAGTGACCATTTTTCACGCACATTTTCCCTGAGGCTAGTGAGGATGAAGATGGAAGAAATACAGCTCCACAAGGACAATGATAGTGGTTAAAATAAACTCTCCCACTCCATGCTTGGGCCTGTCAAGTAAACTGCTGTGCACCATCAGGTTCGCCTACTGTATACATTGGTTTTAAAGTGACATGCACTCATTGCATCCTGAATTCTGTAAGAGTCCAAGGTGCAGAAGTTGCTGTTGAAGTTGACAGGAATCGCGTCAATAGAGGCAGTCTCATGGTAGCAGGCAGATCCTGGAAATTGTCTGTTGCATTTACTGTGGCAAAATATTTGACCTAACTGCTAGTTTCTTGGGCTGCAGGTGACATTCTGATTGGGCTCTAGTTTAAAGGAATGAAGAGAAAACCCCAGTGTGTTAGGGTTTGCTGCCGTTTATCTGCTCCTTCAATTAAGTTCAAGGAGAAGGTAAAGCTGGATGTCACCCAAGTGAGAGCAGACAGAAAACAGATACAATTGAAAAACAAACAAAAAAGACATTTTGTGTCTATAGGCTGAAATGGAGTTCCTGCAGCTCTTTTCATTTGAAACCCTGGGGTGCTGGAAAAGTTAGTTTTTGCCCCTTGAATGTAAGCTAGTTTATGAAGCAGCAGGGAAACAGAAGAATTGTCAGGAGATAATTAATTCTTCTACACAGCCGCTGTTATTAATCGACTCTAGATGAAAGAGACAGGTGTGCTTGTCAAAGCCAAGGCCCCTGGCTTGAGGGTGTTAGTGTCGAGACCATAAAACAATGGAGAAAGAGGAGTCCTGAGATTAAAGGGCAGTTATGTGGGATTTTATGTGGGCAACCACTCGAAGTAAATATTTTACCTGTGGTTGTTAGCACACTAAAATGAATGAAGTAAGTATTTGGCTGCCTGTCATGCTCATGTGATAACTGTGGATGAAATGGTCATGAGCATCACCCCTCGAGGAAAATCTCAGGTTTCCACACCTGTGGCAGCAGGAAAGGAGTGGCTGTGTGTGCACATTTGTTAGGGAAGCTGTTTACCCTGATGGTCTTGGGTGTGGCCAGGGGAGGCTGAGCCAACAGTGAAGTCTAACCAGTTTTCGGAGAGCAGCAGGCTTCAGTCTAGAGGGCAGAACAGAGCTGTCCAGAGTGGCCATGCTGAGAAGTGACCACACTGTCTGGGTCTCAGTTATCATTCTTGCAATTTGGGTCACTATGAATGATTTTCCATTGCACACAAGCCAAATATGAGGTTTTTAGGGCAATGACTTTTATTTCTGCCATGTTTGTGTTACCTTTCAGACAGAATTGTATATAGGGTACCGAGGAAGAACTGTATCACTTAGAATCCAGAACCTATAGCCAGATGCTCCTTTAAAAAAGTAGTGAGTGAAGACCACTCAATATTGAGGCAGCTGTCTTTTCATGTACATTCACGGATGTGCTGTGTGGGCACTGGTGAGGTCAAAGGGCACAAGGATGTAATCATTGAAGACCCCGCATCTTCCTCTTTCTCTTGTCATTATGGAATACCACACTAAAAACGTTCGATTTTTCATGCATTAGGAATATGGCTGTGACTATACCTTGGCCAATTTTACAGCAAAACTCTGAGGCACTTCCAGAAAAGCATTCTTCCTGTAAGATACTGCTCAAGCTGCCAAGGGAGAAAAGCAATCCAAAATTCTACCCAGATATAAAGCCTTCTAACCACAACAGTGACTAGCTCAGCAAGATACGCTCAAGGGTACATTAGTGGCCCTGATATCTTGGGGTGACTAAGAGCCATCTAATCAGATTTAAGAGCCATTCAGTAAGAGGAACTACATGTCTGGTGCTTGCTGTAGATCTAGCCAACTACTTTCGGATGCTGAGTCATGGGCCCAAGAGGAGAACCTACTACTAGGTTTCTTAAACTATTGCAATTTTTAACTGTTCTAAATACTTATACCCAGAGATGATGCTATCACCCTGAATCAAAGACAGAGACCATCACAGAAATCTACAACTGGTAAAACTGCGGAGAGCAACTGAGCATGCAGTACCTGTCCTCAAGGGGTTGTATCACAGTACAACCTATCTGTAAGTTCTGGAGAACATGAGAAAGGGAAGGCAGAAAGACTGTGAGAACCACAGGACTATGACATCTGCCATGAGATAGTGTCTTCTATTTGTGAAAGTGAACCCATGATATCTCAATAATACAGTCACCGAAGACAATCTGTACAATGACAACACCAGTTGTTATACCAGTGTGCATGGGGGAAGTATCACAAGTCCCCACTCCTAGATGAAGAGCTATAAGTAGTCAATGGCTACCAAGAGAGACAGAATAGTCTTCTTCAGGGATGAACTCTGATAGGTTATGCAATAGCAAGTGGTCAGCTCTAAGCACACAGGTGCGTGCACACACACACACACACACGCACGCACACGCACACAAGCAGCTGTCATTTGGCAGCTCTCCTGGAACTTCCAATCAATAGTGAGAAAGCAGAGTGATGAATGGAGCCTGGGTTTTGATGACTGGTGCAGTATCTGAGTGAGGATCTGCCCTACAGCCAACTTCAGATGGAGCAAGGTATTGAGTGTTTGAGATCGTAACTACTTTCCCTCAGTGGACGCAATAGGCATCCTAATGAAAAGGGAGTCAAGATCTGTCTTAAATATACTGCAGTACACATTTTTAACCGCTTTCTTATTTGAATCAACCAAACCCCTGAATTTGAAGCTGCACTCAGCTACATAAGCAATCACATCACCATCAACGCCTCTGTTTCTCCACTCGTAAAACTGTAGACATAAACACCACTATCAGGCAATCTTATCCAAGACTGATGAGAGGCATGCAACAGCGTTCAGTGCATGCCAACTGCGTTTCACTCTTACCCTAACAGTGAGGAATAGTCTGCTCTATCCCGAGGCAGATGCTAATGTTGGTGCATGTTATCAGCAGTGGTTTTAAACAGTATTCTAATGTATTTTCACTAAAAGAAGAGCACCATCTATTTCTGGCTTTGTTTACTGCATGCAAACTAGGAATATGTTCTCAGCCCCCATCTTTCTTTCCAGATCCTCTGTAGATTCCTCCTACTGTTGGTTAAGTGGCTCAGTGGCAACATGTAGTTCTACTAATTGATGGAGAGAAGGAGATGTCTGAGCAGGAATGGTAAATTAGTTTCTCTATGGGAATGGAGTGAATTGGCACTTCGGTTGGTATATTTATTTAAACCATATCATCACTATTCCATTTTCTCCATTGATGGTAACTGGCCATGTCTATTTCTCTAGGGCTATATGCTATGCATTGATGGACCACTCTTCAGATTCAGTTATAGGGCACATAGATGCTAGCTAGGGTCGAAAGAAGAGGGTGATGCTCACATAATTTACAATTTCTTAAAGAGTTAGGATAGTGCAAAACATACTTTATGTTTAACATGAGTTCAGTGGCAGTTGCTCATTGGTTCAGTGCAGTCCTCTAAAACTGTTCTGTGCCTCAAACTATTACATTTTATTTTAAACAGCACTTCTAGACAGGTTGCAACAGTCAGACTCCAGCTAGCTGGGAATTTCAGCCCTTTATCATAGCACCATTATAAAACATTAGAACCTGCCCTAGGCCTCTGGCCCCTCACCTCTAAATAATTTAGGATGCATCTATCAAAGCAGGACCATTTTCTCACTGGACTGTGATACCCTTATCCCATCTAGCAAAACATAATCAATAGTAATTCGTGCATGTTAATTTCTGATTAACTTTTAATTTCTGTGATTCTTCTCAACATGGTTATAAAAAAAATTGATCTATTCCAATCTGGAGAATAATGTTCCACATGCCAATTAGAAGTTACAGGTTTAATTTCTTCTTGCACTGCTTTTATTTCTTATTACTACATGTAGGACTGAAATTCTTGTCTCAGACAGTTTTCTGTGCCTGACTTAGTTCTCTTGGGGTGCTATTTAATTTTTTCCTCTGGTCTCACCTATACATTATAAATTAGTACAACAAGCTTAAATTTCTACTCATTTTGGCAAGAGATTTCCATAGGCAAGTTTGTATATTTCCTGATCCACTATATCAGGAGCATGTGATATGTGCTGACCTATTGCTGCATTTTTTGTAGGTGTCTTGCCTTAATCAGCTAGTCTTCTACTGAGAGGCATTTGTTGATTTCCCTTTATTACTATCAAATAACGTCACAATGTGTAAACTTGTATATTCTTGATAAAATACCATGACAAAAGGGAACACAGTGCTGTGGAACAGTCCTGTGAAGGCATGTTGTTCTCATTGTTAATGAAAGGGTGATTGGCCAATGGCTAGGCAGGATTTTCAAGGTCTTCAGATTCCCTCCTGTGTAATGCAGAAGTCAGCTAAAGAACTTTTTCTCTATTCATCTCTTTCTGCAATCATATTATAGGGCTGCCCACTACCCAGACACATCAAAGACCTAGAAAGGGAAGAAAAGATGTCTTTGGTTGTCTGTTCTTTTTGTTTACAATGAGACCCCCTAAAACAAAGCTAGATTAACAAAGGAATATGTGGAACAAACTTACCGAGTACTGAGAGGCCAGGCACCAGCAGGCAAGACTAGCCCCATTTCAGGCTGGACACCGTCTTGAGAAGCTGCTGGCCAGACCCTGAACCCAGTTCCTGGAAAAACCACAAATAGCTAAAAGTTGCTCTGGGGCCCCTACATCCTGATGGATCAGCCTGACACTAAGGAAACAGACATCTTATCATGGTCACCAGATGTCCCACAGGTCACCAGATGCTTTAACAGAAATATCCAAATACTTACTCAACCCCAGGGCCAATCGATCCACCAAGCAGAAAATGCCAAGGCTTGCACTCCCCTAGCTTGTGGTTTCCCGGTTATAAGCTCACTACCCTGCTGGTTCTGGCCACTCCTCTTACTGGTTCAGTGCTGCTGGTCAGCTGTAACTCGTTTTAATAAACCCCTGTGTGTTTGCATTGGTACTTGGCTCTGTGGTGGTTCTGGTTGGGGCCCCTCATCCTGGGCATAACAGTAAAAGTTTTACATACCATGAGAAACTTCAGAAATGAAGACAACCCCAAATCCACCACTGCTGAGTAAGAACGCAGGCCTGGGCTGTCTTGTAGCTGCACGATTGTAGGAAGAAATGGTACTGTGTAAGGTGGGGATGGGTAGGAGGGAGCTTTGTTGAAGGATCCCCTTGCATTTTCCCTTTCCTCCAGGGTAATAGGAGAAGGCCAGAGAAGTCATTGCCGCTGCTGTTTCCTCAAATGTTAAGGTGATACATCTTAGGGTGCAATGTTCTGAACCCTGCCGTCAGTTAACATTACCATAGGAAATAGTCCACATGAATCATGAGCACAGTATCAGCAGATTTCAAAATACTGGAGTCTATATTTTGTCTCATCACCTTTAAGAATCTGTATGTGATTAGGATGGGACTCTGGTTATGGATATTTTTTCTTTTGAAAAATATTTTTGTTAATCGTTTCAGAACTTCATACAAGTATGATTATTTTGATCATTCCACCTCTACTCCTCCCTGTAACTCCTCCCCCTAGATCCACTCTGCACATCCACACTCTTCCAGCTTTAGGTCCTTAAGAACAAGCAAACAACAAGCAAAGCAGCCAACCCAAATTTGTGTTGTCTGTACATTCATGGATGTGGGTCCCATTGGAATATAGTCTGTCTACCGGAGGCCACAGCCTTAAAGAAAACTGACTTCCTACCCCAGAATCTATCACCTGCAAGAGCTCCTTGGCTAGAGTGGGGCTTCTGAGCTCCCTCTGTTGGGTCCTGGAGTCACACAGATACTGAGGACAAGGTCACCAAATTAGATGAGCAGAGACGGAGACTATCCCATCACTGTGGTGTCCAGAAACTTCTAACTGGTTAGGGACACAGTTATGTAGCTTTGTGGACCCAAGAAAGGGCCACAAGGGTCTTTTTTATAGTAAAAGACCCTATGGAGGGTAGAAAGTGCTTCCTGGGGTCAGGATTTATAGCCTCTCATTACAGAGTATTGGTTTAGGATGTTTTCGTAGCCATGGGTCTATTCTAACTGCTTTCTGGTATTTGGGAGACCGTAGGGAAAAGAGTCAGGTAGCTTGCTTAAAGCCACTATCGGACCCAATACCCTGGGCTCTTCACCTCCACTCTCTGCTGGAATGTCATACAGGTTTTGTCCAGGCAACCACAGCTGCCAAGAGTTCATGGGTGCAGCAACTATGTCATGTCCAGAGGACACTGTTTCACTCTAGTCATCTTCAACCTCTGGTTCCTCAAATCTGCTCCCCCTTCCAGGATAGTCCCTAAGCCTTGATAGGAAGGGATGCGATGTAGGTGTCTTGTGACAGAGCACTCTATAGTCACTTGCATTTTTTCAAAAGTAATGATGCTGATAGGAAGCCAGAGCTGAGAACTTCCATTCTCCTCTCTGAACAAGGTAAAGATACCCCAGGGGTAGACCAAAGGTCCTTTCTTCTTTAATCCTGTGAAGCCTCAAGCAGCAAACTATTGGACTCCAGCAGAGGGGTTTTTTCAAGCCACAAGTCTGGCTAAGTTGGAGGAGAGCCAGCCAATCATTGAAGTTTTAAAATGATCCTAAAGCAATTTGGAAGTCAATGCACTCTTTTTAAAGTATTGCCAGGAGATCTGTCACCAAGCCAGGAACACTGAATCACAGGGACAGCGATTACAGAAACTTAACTGTTTTTTTTGTTTTGTTTTGCTTTTGGTGTATGTGTACCAGGAAGTATTGTACCATGCTAATGACACTGGGGTAGAAATATTTACCAGATCAGAGTAGACACGAGAAGACATAGTAAGGAATCTGTGCTGCAAGGAGAAATTGGGATGCAGCCTGTGAGTTCTCAGAAAATTTCTGCCCCAGAGAAAGGAGATTCTGTCACAACAGTCAAAGTGAAATTACTTGCTCTTATCTCAGATACCATTTGCATGGAGTCCTTTCTTCAAGGCTAGTTCTCCTTCTGGAGATTGGCTGTTTGTGATAAGGCACTCTGGGTCATTAGCAGCACTGCTGGAAATGTGCTTGTGAAATGTCTCTGGCTTAGTCAGCACCTGCTTGTTAAAGTGTGGGGATTTCTGGACGTTTCCTGTCTCCACACACAACTGGTAAAAGCCAGAGACAATAGCAATAAACCCCCGGTGGAGAGAAAAATTTCATCACGAAATTCAGATGGCTTGGAATGGTACAACCTGGGGACTTTATAGCACAGCCTGCCTGAAGCACGTTCCCTCTGGCTACAGTCATGCAATGTGAGCAGATGATGCAGAGAATGGGATTTCCTAAGGTCTATGAGCAGGGCTGTGACCTCCACTGTCGTGGTCCCTTTCCGCCAAAGCTTCCTTTACTCTTCTTTGTACATCATCATCCCATCCCTGTTCTCCTTGGCTTCCTGACTGCAAATGAGAGAGCTGTAAGAGAAAGTTTCTTTCTCAGGAGAAGAGCAGAGTGCTGAGGGACTTCCCTGTAGAAAACCTGGTGCCCTTTGTCCGGAGGACACCCACACTTCGGATGAGGAATGTAGACCATGCTTGCTTTGAGTCCATCACTCGTCTGAAGCATTTTGAGCCTCATCCAATTCAGGGTGGCTGTTCAGGGTGGCTATTCTTTCTTTCAGTTGTGCATAGAACTGAAATTTCGTTTGGTAAACCTCAGGTTTTGAAAGCAGATTCCCAATTTTTATGTCATTGCCAGGTGCTGGCTAAGGGCATTGCTTCATTTTAGTAAATTTTAATAGTCATATTGATCCAGTTCATCATCATAGTGGATTGCGACTTACTGCTCCTCAGAAAACCTATTGGACTTAGACCTATAGTCTATAAAAATGGACAGCTGCTGAATCTGTTTGTGCCATCTTCCACTCGGAGTGGGCTTTCCAGCATCTGTTCCCCCAGTTAATGAGGGCAGGTGAAGCTGACTACTTCACAATTCACAGAGCTGGTGTCAGAAGCAGGGAGCACCTCACAGGGAGTGGATCTGATTGGTCCTCTCTGATGACTCTCTGTCTAACTCAGCCTTCTCAGTATTTTCCAGATCTGGTAGTAATCCATCTGGTGTTGGGTGTTGCTGGTGTGAGGTAATATAATAGATCAACTCCTGGTGATATTAGTCACATTATAAATTCTTTTGTCTTCCATGGGGCAACTTTAATCAGACACTGGGCTCGAGTCTGTTGAAGGTTATGGAGAACAACCAGCTCTCTTCAAAGGGATTGCAAATTGTATTTCATACAGCAATCCTTAGGAGAATTTTCTGCCTAATGAAATGTATTAAAGTTCAAAGGTATATAGAAACATAAACTGTACAGCAGCATTTTCTTCCTTTAGGCATATTTAAGTGATACCCTTAATTCAAAACCAGTTGGAATTAGTATTCAGAACCAGCAAACGCTCTAACCACCATAGCGTTCTGCTATCACCTAGAGATTTGACACTACAACAGAGAATGTTAACCGTTGTTTCCTAAGTTCTTATGATGACCTCTTAAAGTGTGTCATCAATAGTCACTGTATTGAATCACAGCTTAGTTGTAGAGATCAAAGTGCATCTCCTCTTCCTCCCCTGCCCCGCTGCATGGTTATTTCATGAAGTTGCTCACGTAGTGGGGCCATGCACAATGAAGAAAGCAGGATGTACCTTTACGGACAAAAGAAACCCCAGCTATTTAGTGCCTATATGGAACGAATTGCATCTTGCAAAATTGAAATGACTTCCAAAAAACCTGCTAAGTGAATGAAAAGAATATGTAAAAAGGAAAGGAAAGGACATGGCTGTTCCTAGTTATGGTGGAAGAGAAAACTTACTGTAGATAAAAGGGAGAGCATAGTCAGAGGCAGAGACAACGGAGAGTTCAGAGTGGATGGGACCAGACTGAGCGGGGCCATGTGGAGAAAAGGGGGAGAAAGGGGAGAGGGAGAAGCATGTGCAGCATCCAGGAGGCCAACGGTACAGAAGGACTGGAAGCAACATGTCTGGATTATGGAGGGAAGAGCCTCTGGGAGAAGGGCAGCCTGGTCTCTGCAATGAAGAGTTCAGGGTAGAGGACAGGGTATGACAGCCACCCCTGCAACAGGTAGGGACTGAGGGATGCTGGGAGGACCTAGTGGCCAGGTCCATTTTGCCATATTGAGTATGCAACTCAGTCTTTTGTCCCAGGGCGTGACATTTAACACTAAGAATTGACTCGGGGCCTCATGCATGTTGGACAGGTCTGCCGCTTAGCTACATCAGAGCCCTTGAAATGATTCTTTTTGTGTTGCTGCTGTTGTTATTATTATCTAGACTGGGTCTGGGTTATCCCTGGCTGACCTGGTACACTCTGTATAAACCAGGCTGGCCTTGAATGAACAGACATCCATCTGCCTCTGCCTCTTGAGCAGATTGAAGGGTTAAAGGAGTGTACCACTATTCCTGACTCTGAAGTGATTGTTAAGAGAGGATTCCTAATACATGAGGGTTGGGAAACTGTTTCACTCAGCACCCGGATCGCAGCAGAATGTCCCCGCAATTTGCTAAATGATCGCCATTCTTTATTTTGTCTTTTCACTACTCTACTTGAATTGTGTCTGACTTTTGCTTTCTGGTTGCAGTATCATCACTTAACATGAAAAGAAATCCAAGAACGTCCAAGAGTTACATGGCTGGATGCTTGGTTGGCATTAATTTGTCAAAACACAGCATGGTAGACGTAACGTACATTTTAATGCATATGAAATATGACGGAGAAATGAATGTGCTTGAATGAGTGCTAGTAACCCAGGGAAGGCATTGCCACTTGAGAATTGGGTAAGAGCAGAAAAAGACATTGAACCAACTAAAAGCAAACAGTCCTCTCAATGGTCCTCACCCTGGAGAAAGGACCAATGATACTTACTATACGATTTCTGTGACACATTTGTTAGGTTTGGCCCAAGGGCTCCTCGGGCCACACCCCCTGCAGTATCCTTTTTGTCTCCCTACTTTCATGCCTGACTCTATAATTCCCAATGTTACAGAGCAATGACAGGTGCCCTGCAAGGGCATGGGTCTGAGTCTGATTCTGGCTTCACCTAAGGATGTCTACTGGACCCTAAGCCATCAAGAGGGCTACAAGGGGCAAGTCCTTGTAACAGACAGGAGTTAACTGATACACGACAAAACACTTGCCCCTGCCCCCCACCTGTAGCCTGATGGTACACATGGACTGTGGACGATATTCATCACCCACTCCTTCCTCCAAACCCTGTGAGGAGGGACCATTGTGCCTGGAGGCCTTAGTTTCCCTCAGAGCACCATCATGCGCTTGTCTACCTTTTACTGAGAAGGACAGTCTGCTTGTTGTTTTCTCCTGAAACCTTACAGTTCAGTGTCTGCAGGCCATTTGGGGAAGTCAAGGCATGTGCCGTTAATACACAATTGGTTTGTGAAGTATTTTATTGGACTCGGAAGTGAAATGAGAAGAAATGAACCTTAAGCACCAATTCCATATATTTATCTGTGTTATTTCCCCTTTAGCCAACATCATAAACCACGGGCCACTGAAGAGAAAAACTAACCTTCTGTGAGTCAGTCTCAAGTGTCAAGTTGCTTTTTTGTTGTTGTTGTTTGGCTTTTTTGTTTTTTAAATTCACAAGCCCTGTTAGTGCTGTACAGAGATTGTTCTGCAACACTGATGATGGAACACGGAAGGCTGAATTCGACTGAGAGTCTTGGGTGTCTGGAGGGGTGCTTAAATGAAGGGGATATGAAAAATGCTGCAAGCTGCACAGAGCTAACGTGTAGGCAACAGTTAGGTGAGGGAATTTATTTGAGAGTGATGTTAATAAAAATAAAAGAGAGGAGGAAGAATGAAGGAAAATCTTTATAAAAAGAGAAATGGTAAACACCTGGGCATGCACGAAAGAGAATCAGTTTGCTGAAAATTCCCAGTGGAAAAGGGGAGTATATCAGATTAGAAATTAACCATGGGGACAATAGGGGACAAAGGTGAGCAAAGTGATTAAAGTAAAATAGACCCAAGTTGTCACATCTTATCAATATGGCAATGGGACCTCTGTGGTATTTTCAAACAAACCAATGTAGGTTCCAAACAGAACAGACCTTTTTTATTTCTGACATTAAAAATAATCACAATATTGATAAAAATAACTGTAAAATTGCGAATATTTATAAAATGTTTGCACTGAGACAGATATTTTGCTTAGAACTTTGGATGCTTGATATGATTTTTTTCAGCAACCTAGAGTTATGACTCATTATCCATGGCAGTAAAAGTCACATTTGAACATACTTGTGGTGATGTATTGTTTATGATTTACTAAAGCCACTGGAGATAAAGCAGCCATACTAGCTAGCCATAGAAGCCAGGCAGTGGTGGCACACACCTTTAATCCCAGGACTCAGGGGACAAAGGCAGATGGATCGCTCTGAGTTCAAGGACTCCTAGGGCTACACTAGATTAAATTAGTCTAAAAGAGTAACAAAGTTCACACCTTTGAACCCATCACCTGAGATCACAGGCCTTTAACCACAGAAAAGAGTAACAAAGTTCACACCTTTGAACCCATCCCCTGAGATCACATGCCTTTAACCACAGCAGCACCAGGGAGGTGGAGACAGGAGTGATATGATTGGGTGGAAAATGGAATAAAAGGAAGAGGAGACAGGAACTGAGGGTTTTTGCTTCTGAAGATTCCTGGAGACAGGATTGGCATTTCAGCTGGGTAGGGTAAGATCTACTGGCTTGGTTGCTTTGGTTTTTGATCTTCAACTTGAAGCTTGAATGCCAATATCTGTCTCTGGGTCTTTTATTTTATGTGTTATAATAGTAAACAAGAAGTGTGAGCAAGTGACTTCCAAAAATTGTGAGAAATGCCAGAAACAGCTGACTGCCTGGACAGTCACCCAAGGTTCTTCTGCAGCACTGGGGCATCCGTCTTTGCCTACAGGCCTAGCATATTTGTCAGACTTCTCTATGAAGCAGGGTTTTTAAATGACTATCAGTCACTCTCTTTTGTCCTGTTTGTCCAATACTTTCTTATCCAGTGGTTTACTTTTACCACACTTATTTGTGGAGTTTCTTCAATGCTCATCATCTTCTCTAAGGTAGATCGGTGCTGCCAGGAACAGACAAGTCTCACTGTCATAAAAGAACCTAGGCTATTAAAACATTTTAAATGCCACATTCTGTAGATCTCTGAAGTGGCTGAAGACAACCTGTCTTTCTAAAATATATCTCTGTTTGACCTTTATAACATGTCTAATACGACCACAAGTTCTGTTGTAATAGTTGACTATTTACTTACATACATTTCCTTATTATTTTATATAGTTGGTAATAATAACTTTCAAGGACTAGGAATTTGCATTACATTGTTAAATAAGCTGTATAAGTACAATGCCTCGAACAAGATTAGAAACATATGCACAGTAAGTTTTAAGCAAATTAATCCCAAATTTGTTCCACTATACAATATTTGTATACAAATATACAGAAGTCCAATCCAATATAAAGTACGGAAAACTAGTACTTTTTAAGAGTAGAATCAGTAATCTACCTTTTTATCTTATCACATACTTACTCACACACGAATACCTGTTACTTGAGTTCTGCACATTTTCTGAGCATCCTGGACCACACAATAGGGACAGCATTTTTCCTTGGGGGGGGGGTTGGTTTTTCAAGACAAGGTTTCTCTGTGTAACACTAGCTGTCCTGGTATTTGCTTGTAGACAAGGCTGGCCTGGAACTCAGAGATTTGCCTGCCTTTGCCTCCCAAGTGCTTGGATTAAAGCCCTGAGCCACCATCTAGCTAGGGATAGATAGAATTCTTACTTGAAGGGGTCTAAATGAGAACTTGTTCATGAAAAACTGAAGTGTGATTTGGATGGCTCAACAAAGACTTAGAGGAAAATAAATTCTCTTTGGGGATAGCTATTACAATCCTAGCCTACATGGCTGAGACGTTAACTATTGCTGCCTCGTTCAAGAAATATTGCTGTCTTGTAGACTTGTGGTTAGCTAGGTCTGGAGTGGCTTTGATTCTTTATTTCTCCCCTGTTTTGAAACTGGAGAAACAGGAATTCCAGACCTAAGTGGCAGGCTGGGCTGGGGGCTGGGAGCTGGGGACTGGGAGCTGGGGACTGGGGGTTGGGAGCTGGGGGCTGGGAATATAGCTCATTAGTAGTTAGCTTGCTTGGCATTCACAAGAACCAAAACTGAATTCCCAATGCACACACATGCATGCTTTCTCTCTGTCTTTCTCTCTCCCTCCCCCCTCTCTCTCTCACACACACACATACACATGCACACACTCATACACACGCACATACACATGCACACACGCACATACACATGTACACACATGCATACACATGCACACACATGCGCACATACACATGTACACACATGCATACACATGCACACATGCACACACATGCGCACATACACATGCACATACACCCCAACATGAGCAGAGCAGAATCTAACTTCAAAATCAGTGCTTTACAGTTTTATGATGCTGTGATCCAGAGTCTCAAATGCCATGTCTTATTGAACAGTTATCTGCTAATGCATATTTCTATGTATTTCCGCATACCTCAAACTGAAGTTTCTTGCCATCCTCAATAATTCTTAGTTTGTTAGACAATAGTTCACCCTGCTAGGGTTAATTATGACACCTAATAACACTCTGGCTGGAAACTTCTGCTTCGACTAATTAGTCTCATAAATCTCTTTGGAGAAGTGTAAAATTCTCATTACTTAAATGATAAAACATCTAATCTCTCCTTCTTGTCCCTCTGAGATAAGAAGATTGCCAAGCCTGTGCTGGCTGAACAGCGGATGGAGGTAATTAATGACGATGAGAGAACTAAGGCATTAAATACTCCTAAGGATGCCTGGGGATTGAGGTAGGGCTTCGGGAGGAGGGATAAAGAGGAATGTGGAGCAGCTGCCTTGAGACAGCCAAAGAGATTCTTTAGTTTCAGTTCTGCATTGCGGGAGGTGATGGGTGAATACATTATTCAATCTGCTGTCACATAAAGCTGTGCCAAGTGCTCATACATTTGTTCATTCAACACATATGTAGCAGTGCAGGAGTGAGATTACCAACAGGACACATGCCATTGTTCTCTATGGAGCTGCAGTCCAGAAGGCAGACCACTACACGATGATGCACACAAGTACTGTATGACTCGCCATGGTTACATGCCTCCACAACCTGCTCCTGCCTCTGACTTTGCTGGTGACCCATAGCTTCTCCATGGCTAAGAATTGCCACCAGTTTGTAGTTCCAAGATGTCAACTCTTAGGGCATTCCATACCTTATTTATTCATTGATATGACCATTGCTGGGGTGTGTCTATCATCATTCAAGAGTCAGGGGAAAAACTTATTTGAACATACTGATTGTGCTGTAGTGAACTAAAGTTCTCACAAAACAAAACAAAACAAAACAAAACAAAAACCCTTATGCCCATGAGAAACACTCTCCAAGACTGGTTAGAAGATTTTGATTGTGGAGAGTTGCAGGCCCAGACCCAAATTATCTGGGGTTATTTCAGCCCTCTAAACATTCCCGATGGCACACCTCTGATATCCTTGTTACAGAGAGATCATTCTTATGGGGATATACAAACAGATCCCTAACTTCTACCTACCAAGAAGCTACTAATGCCAAAGTAAGCTTGAATGTACAGTCTGGTGACGATAGAAAACCAAACTGTTACCATGGATACCCACCGAGAAGTTGATCTTAAGTTTTCTTCCTACTAAAGAAAGAAGGGAGGTAAACCACAAAGGGCTGTAGAAAGTCTAATCAGTTTGTGTATCAGTTACTTTTCTGTTGCTGTGAGAAAACACCATGACCAAGAGAACTTCTCTAAGAAAGAGTTTATTTTGGACTTAAAGTTACAGAGGGCGAGACTCCATGAGGCTTCGAGAAGCAATTGACACCAAGCGCTGAATGAGAATGGATCTTTCAGTATGGATCCGGACTTTGAGATGGTGACAGGTTCTGTTGTATCCCTGACCTCGGGCTCTCTCCTCCTCCTCCTTTGTGTGGTACAAGTTGAGCCCCAGCTGGCAGGTCCCTGAATAAAGCCTCCTGCTGTTTTGCATCAAGTGTTGACTTCTATGGCTATCTAGGAACCTTTCCTTGGGTGCTGTTTGGGATGGCTGAGGCTTCCAGGCTCATGGATCGAAGAACTCCCTTGTCAGCATCTCAGGTGTGAGACAGCCATTGTTACATCACTCCCAACAAAGTATAAGCCAGTCTAATAAATCCTCGTGTGCGTGTGTGTGTGTGTGTGCGTGTGCGCGCACGCGTGCGCTCGAGCGCACGCGCATCTGTCTGTTCTGCTTACCCTGACAACCCTGGATAATAAAATCTCCTTTCATACAGCTCTGTAGGGACATTTGTCTCTCCTATTAAGGCAAAGAGAGCAGAGGGGAGGTGGGTGAGAATGTTTGTTCTGCAGCCTTTGTTGTTTGTTCTCCTTATTAAGGGACAACGTACACAGTCATGTTAATATCCACAAGCACATTTAGGATATTGTCCCTTTTTGGCTTCTTGTCCCAGTCCCAGAGGCAGTGGGACAGTTGATTTCTCCACTAGAATAGAAGAGCTATGATGGGATACATTATTCTTGGATTTTCAGCTAAAACAACTCTCAGGAAGCTATTCTATTAAAAAAAAACTAAACAAACAAATAAGCAACAAACAAAAAAACATTGCTAGGTAGAAGTCACACACCTTTAATTCCAGAACTCAGGAGGCAGAGGCAGGTGGATCTCTGAGGCCAGCCTGATCTACAAAACAAATTCTAGGGCAGGTAGGGTTACATAGAGAAACCCTGACCCAAAAAAGAAAAATCACTGGGAAATAGGAGCAGAGACACCAATAAAACTTGCAGAAATCATCTAGAAGCGTTGAGGATATCTTGCAGAAGGAACTGTGAAAAGAACAAATTTGGGTAGGGTTGGAAATTGGGAGGGTATGGGAAAAAACAGAAAAGTACTTTGCAGAGAATAAACACTACAGAACGGTGATTTGCATGTCTGTATTTAATAACAGAATTTAAATACTGGAAACTCAGTATATCCAAGGAATCAAATTACTATAACACCTCAATAATACAATATCAATATAAAAAAACTTTAGCCAGGTGGTGGTGGCACATGCCTTTAATCCCAGCTCTCGGGAGTCAGATCTATGATTTAGAGGCCAGCCTGGTCTACAGAGTGAATTCCAGGACAGCCAGGGCCACATAGGAAAACCCTTTCTTATAAACGTAACAAACCAAAAAACATTAGAAATCTTCAGTTTAGAGCAGAGCCTTGAAATGCTTGCAATGCATGCATGGAAACTTAACAGTCCCCAGTGGGTCCTTGAGCACCATGCATTTAAGTAAACTGATTTGCTGTCCTGAGCATGCTCTATTGTATTTTCTTGAAGCCTTCAGGGAACTTGCCATCTTCCTCAGGGGACAAATTGAAGTGGTATAACATCTCTGATATCCCAGTTGCTCTACTTGGGACATAGGAGTCACTGCTCTAAGTTTCTGGCTTACAGAAGCATATTCCCGACATCGCTGGCTTTCCTGGATGTAAGATAAAAACAACTTTCTGTTTATCAGTAAAGTTATATTACCACCTTTAGTATTTATTTATTTATTTATTTATCTTACAATATAAGCATGAGGTGGAAATGGTTTGTTTTAGGAGACCGACTGAACTGGTGGCCCATCCCCCACATCCATAAGTGTGTTAGCTTGAAAAAAAACAAAAAAACAAAAAAAAACAACCAAACAAACAAACAAACAAACAAAAAAAAAAAAAAAAAAAAAAAAAAAACCTGAGATGAGAGAAATGCTAAGACTCCAAACACAAAAAAGGTGGCTAATGTTTTAGGAGATGGAAATGCTAATTACATGACAGACTTTGAAGATTCCTCGGTGGAAGGCCCCACCCTCCCTGGGGAGCAGAAAGGAGATGAGATGTGGGTTGGGGGGAGGACAGGGGAGGAGGGAAGGGCGAGGGAACTGGGATTGACATGTAAAAAAAAGCTTGTTTCAAATTTAAATAAAAAATATTATCATAAAATAAAAAAGAAAACAAAAAGGGAAATGCTAATTACCCTGATTTGTTCATTGCACCATGTGTGATTACATCTAATTATCACACTGTAATCCATAATTATGCATAATTAATACATCAATACAGTGCTTCTAGATAACTACATTGAGATACTGTATTGAAGGTTAGGAAACGGCACTGGTACTTTTGATGTGTCAGGTAAGTGGGGAGTATGCAACTGTCTTTCTAGTTCAGTTATTTTTGCTCCAGGGATTTATATTTTCGGTCTTTCCATTGGGGAATGATCTTACTCAGAAACAGCAATAATAATCCTAATTCTCCAAAAGTTTGGCTTTTAGGTTGATTGTGGAAAAAATGGCACAATGATTCAATCTCCTTTCGAGTATCTCTGTATAGAAGTGAGGCAAATACATGGCTGTTAACTATTTTCGTTTGAAAACATCGAGGGACAGAGCAACTTGGCAGACAAAAGTAGAAATGATGGCTGATGCCCTCTGAGTAGCCACTGTCTTTGCTTCGGGCTGTCAGTTATCACGGAAATCTAACCTACAGCCTGAGCTACACTTCCCAGTACTACATCAGTCACAAATGGGAGTCAAAATTTAAATTTAAATATACATCTGGTACCTTAATTGAGCTAGCTGCATTTCTTGTCAACAGCCTCGCAGAGCTTTTCACATCTATGTTGCACAGCAGAGACAGGGGAACACTACCTCAGCATGGAGAGTTCTAGGGGAAGCCTTGGTGGACAATTGATGGCACCATTGATGGGGCTCAAGTAATTCTTTCTAGAATTCTAACACATATGAACATTAAAACTGCCAGGATGCAAAGATAGTCAGTATTCATTTTCATTCCCCCATTGCAATTATGTGTATGCAAATGATGTAGGTGCCTGTGTGGGGACCCAAGGAGGATGTCAGCTGTGCTCCTGGGCTCTCATTTCCATGACAACCTCCCACTGAGGCTACTCCGCACTCTTGTTTGCTTTGGGCTGGTCTAGCATCCAGCAAACTCCAGTGGACCAGCACTGAAGTTACAGGGGCATGGTCATACCCAACTTCTAGGGAAAGCACTCTTACCATTGAGCCACCTCTTTAGTCCTTCTGCACGTGTTAAAGAGATAAATTCTCATTCATCATTGTCATTAATTATGGCTTGATGAAGTGAGAGATAATCATTCATATCCCCAAGTACTTTAGAGGATTTATGACACAAAGGATGACGGATTGTTAGAGATTCATCACAATCATTTTAGCTGAAGATTAGTCAAGTCTGACAAGTGCTCCAGAGATTCAGTTACAATGATTTCCCAAGATTCAGGACACATTTCTACGTCACATACACCTACTTGAGTTACCCTCATCTTTCAAGAGTTATACAGTTACACTTGCTTTTTTGTTTCTGTCTGCTTGTCTGGAATTAAGGCAGCGTGAACAGTTAACCTTTCCTGCCTGACACAGAGCACCATGGGGCAGGATGTTCAATTCTGATGATGCCTCCTGTGAGAGCAAGGGAACACTTCTCTAATGAGTGTGACCACAACCACCTTGCAAGGCAACTTGCCTTAGTGTATCACTGGCGGTGTCTCAGTTTCTTTTCATGTTACTATAATTGGCACCCTGGCAAAAGACCTTAAACGGGATTGGCACCCTGGCAAAAGACCTTAAAAGGGAATAGGTTTGTTCTAGCGCACAGTCAAGGCACAATCCATTATGGCAGGGCAATAAGGACAACAAGAACTTGCTTGAAGCAGCTATAGGCTGTGAATGAATGTATGCCAGTGCTCAGCTTGCTTTCTCCACTCCTATACAATCCAGGATCTCCTGTATAGGGAATGGTGCCACCTATATTGGGACCATCTTCCCACCTCATTTAACATACTCTCCCACTGACAGGCCTAGAGGAGCTGGCAAGCTGACAATTAACTCTCCCCATCACAGGGGAAAATCAAGTCAGAAGAGTGAGTCTCTTCTAGATGGGGGATGAGGTAAAGTGTGTACAAATGTTTTAGGGAACAGACCTCATTGCTTCGCTAGCATTTACATAACTTTGAGCCATCTTGGGTCAGTGGGTTGCATTTGTGCATCTTTAAGAGCTCAAGGAGATCATACATGGTCAGGGTCTCCTATGCCATCCCAACCATAAAGAGCCACAGGAGCTGCGCCAAACTTATTCCACACTCCATCTGCCTTTACTAACCTACCTTTTCTACATTACAAGTAAATTAATTGTCAAAGCCAGAATCTTGGCTTTTCCCTGCCAGAAGCACCAGTGTCTTTCCCTGGAGACCAGAGATCACTGGTACAGCTGAGTTACAGAAACAGTTAACCATTCATATCAGGATCACAGGGACCCACATCATGCTCTCAAGTTCTGCATGTGATACACAGAAGAGTGCACTGTGTACCCCAGTACCCAAGGCTGCCTCCATTCTGAAGCTAGTGTTTCAAATCTTCTGTGGCCCAGGCAACCTGGCAAGGCTAAGGGTGAGCGCTAGCCCGTTGGTGCATGGCTGCCTGCTTCTGTAGTCCACATTCTAGTCTCAGACACCAAAGTCATTTGCAGCCATAAGACGAGTGTGCTCTGAAGCACACGGCTGTCACAAGTGTTGAAATGACTTAAATGCTATTTGGAACTTCCTTTATAAGGCAGAGGTCTAGTTTTCTATCCTAGATTTTGAGTTCAGAACCTTACATGTATATTTCAGGAAAAATGATTTTTCTTTTGGACTTGCTTGTGGAAGATTGCCTTTGATGCACGACCCTACAATCACACACTTTAGAGTTACCCCTGTGGCCTGTGTTTGAAATTTTTCTATTGAGCAGTAATGTGAGAAGATGCTGTATTATTCAACAGCCACTTGTTATAACCAGGGAAGTTTTGAAAAGTAAAATACAAGGGAGAGAGATAATGAAATGCACAAACAAGACAATAATTTATAATCTGTGCAAAGCTCATTTGGTTAACTGGAATACAATAAATTTAATGTATCTTGATCCCACTGACGCAGATCATGTGTTGTCTTATGAATTTTATTAGCAAAAAAAAAATAATTTAAGTTTCCTTGAAACTGAACTTACTGAAAGACTACAGGGAAGAGATGCAATGCACACAAATGCTTAATGCATGAGCTGTGTTCAGGCAGCAGAAATGAAGACTCTTGGTCTTGGAAGCATGGAGAAGGTGGTGGATTGAGGGACCCTCAGGTGGCAGGAAAGAAGTCTGCATCAGCTAAACAAAGTTTGAGACAATCAATGGGGAAGTTGATTCTTAGCCCTCACTGTCTGTCTGTGGTCAACCATGTGTCCCACCACCCACCACCCCGTCCTGCCTACTTTCGTACATTCAGTGGAAGACTTATACACCTTTTCTAGACAGAAGGGTTAGCCTCACCCAGGGCCTGGTGATCACCCTTCCCTAGGTAACCACTGAAGTTGAGGATTTTCTTCTTAGAGAACGTGTTAATGAGACACTAGTTTTCTTCCTGCTTTCATAAATATTTCTGAGTATCTACTATGAGTTGGGCACTAATCTGTGAGGCCATCTGCTTCTTCCTGCCAAAGTGCCCCTGTACCTCAGTGGAGTAAGAGCAGAGGGTGTGGTCAGGCTCCTACTTGGCAAGGTTCATGTTCACAGACTCAATCAACACTAAATAAAAACATTTTAAAAACTTGTATCCATACTTGTCATGTACACTTTGTCATTATTTGTCAACACAGCAACTATATTGTATATTAGACAATGTGTAACATAGAGGCAATTTAAGGTCCATGCCAGGATGTGCATAGGTCATATGAAAATGTACCATTTTATAGAGGGGACTGGAGTATGCTGCTAGAATCAGATTCCTTCACACCAGGGCTCAGTGTATTATAGCTGTATTCCACAACGGACATCTGCTAAGAGGTTAGGTCTTAAGTTTTCTTACTACTAAAGAGAGAAGAGTAAGGAAGAAGGCAGGCCGCTGTGAGAGGCGGTGTACAAGCTCAGTAGTCCTGACTGGTAACTATGTCACTAAGTATGCATCTGAAAAAGAGTCAGGCTGCTCATATTACATACACATCATTCCTATGTGTCAGTTTTCCCTCCACAGAGCTAGAACATAGATAACATTCAGGTTTGTTTATGTAGTAACTATAGTCCGGTGATGGTTCTCCTTTATGGCTATCTTTGACCTCTTAGTTTGTTGCAGTTGTACAAGACCAAAAGGTGTAGAAACCAGTTCAGAGTGTCTTTCTGATAAATAGACACCCACCACAACATTATCTGTGTGATGTCTCATCATTTCAGCAAACCCAATCTCATGAATCTTCAATCCGGAAAAACTTGTGCATGTAAGATACCTACTGATACATACATACATATATACATACATACATGGGGAAAATGTAATTAACTCAAAAGGAAATATAGACTTTTGGACCTACATTTTGAGCTCCACAGTTTACAAGCTCAGAAGTTGTTAAAGAGAAATTCTGCAGAGCAGTTTTGAAAGTAAAATATAGAATGCGTTGTTCAGGATCATGGAAACTAGTGGAGACTCTGGCAACAGGACTTGCTGAATGCAGTCTCCACCCACTTGAAGACCCACTGATTTCTACAGAGCCCCACTGGCTGATACCCTTCATGTGGAAGTCTCTATTATTAGCATTTTCCCTGTACCTGGAGTCAGGCGATGGGCATAAAGCAGCCTTGGCATTCTCCTGACCCCTTTTCTTGGGTGTCCATCCCATGGTGGTTCCTAGCAGCATGAGGTCAGGATTCCTGAGTTCTACTTCTATCTGAGCACTGTGATTCTTAACAAAAGACTGTCCCTCATTTCTTTGGGATAATTTGTTTAAACCAGAAAAGTTTCTTCTCAGATGGTAGATAATAAAGTCTTCGTACGATAGTTGCTAATTTTTGTTGGCCAATCTTTCCAGTCTGTGCAGTGACCCAGGGGAGAGACCCACTCTGGCATAGCCCATCAGAGAGTGGCTTTTACTCAGACCCAGAGTTCTTTGGATACTTTCCTCCTTCGCTGATCCTTGTTGAGATGATACAAGGAGCAGCCTAGTACTGTGGGGGCTGTGCTGAGAGCAGATCTTGCTCTTCTGTGGGTGGCAGACTTGAGTGGCATAGAGTAGCCCATCTGCCTGCCCTTTGCCATCCCTACTATCTGTCCGCTGGAAGCTGAGGTTTTGAGCATGTATACTTACGTCCCCATGGGTAAGCTCACTTTCCCTCCTCCTTAGGGTCAGAGAGATGGAGGCAGGATCTTTAGTTGGGAAATAAGCCTTTTTGTGATGGACAGACTGGACTTGGGTTGTGCAACTGTTCTCCTTGCACATCTGTCATTCACATAGACAGTAGTGTAAGATCATTTCGTTGCCTTTTCAGTAAAGACTCTTCACGTTTGTCTCATCAAAGCTAACATCAGACATGGCTGCCTTTATAGTAGGGTCACTTCAGGTGAGACTGTCTCATTCTAAGGAAGGGGTAAACCCTGCTCATCTTCCTCAAGCTGTGGGTGTCCCATGATGTTATTTCCCGTTGGCCTAAGCTAGAGGTTGGAGATTAACTAGCAGCGGAACATGTGTTGTGGAAGTCTTGTGAAATGTGACTCAAAATGTCATAGGTCCCTGGCAGCACTTAATCCTGAAGCCTCTGTGAAGTGACAGCTGCAAAGGGTAGAGTCCTCAGAGACATAAAGTACAGCAACACTCTCAAGGTCCATCTTGGATCCTTCATATTGGAAGCCGAAGAAGCACTCAGGTGTTACAAATTGGTAGACCTAATAGGACCTTTATTGCGGTTAAATAAGGATCAGGATAAACAAATAGGCCGTATAGATGTTTATTCAGGGAGAAATAACTTACAACCTAGACAGATGAACACCAGCAAGTTCCACCAGATGCTCTCCTGTCCTAGTTGGACAGCAAGAGAGTTCCCTGGTTCTTCCTCAGACCTCCTTCCACAGGTCACTTCCGCCCGTGGCTCCACCCCCAATGGGCGTGGTCAGTGCCACAGAAGGAGACAAAGTAACTATCTCACTACAGACCTTCTTTGAAAACCAAGTTTGCTTTTGGAACTCAGACTAAAGTGTGTGACTTTTATCTTGCCACTGGGATTAGTCATCATGCCATCTGCTTTTAAGTTCTGGTGAAGCCACACCAATTTCATGGCAGTAGTTGATATTACCTATGACATGCAGGAAAATACTGAGATTTTGATCTCTAAGGGTAGCCAGCTCATAGATGAACGTCTGTGACTGTTTTCTTTCCTCGTAACCAGTTCCATGATCAGGTAGACCACAAATCTGGTCTCTAGGACTTTCAGGGGGAAAATAATGTTGGGGTGCCTGGGTGCCGTCATAAACCCGCCTTCACAAGCATCAGGTGGTGCCCTTGATACTTTGTCATGAACTTCTTTAGGGTCACGAGGTGTCAAGGAGGGGGTGGTGGCCAAGTGGACCCAAGCAACGTACCCATGGACTGTGGTCCTCAGGACCTTATTCTGGGGTTGGAAGTCCTTCAACAGGAGAAACTGGGTTCAGGCTGGGCCCTGCTGTCTCCTCATCAGTGGGGTAAACACAGTAGATTACACTGCTGTGGAAGCTACTTAAAAGGAAAGAAAGGAAGAACGAAGATAAAAGAAAATAAAAAAGCTATTAAAGTTTAAGAAGTAAATATAAATCAAACTAAAAAAGCAGGTCCACCAGGCTCACCCTCCAGGTCTGCCTATCCCCCAGTCCCCACACTTAAGGGCCCACATGCTTTGGTCTTCTCAGCTCCCGCCACTTATAGGTAGGGCTGGTCCCTGAGGACTTGATCTACATCTTCAGGTCTGCTCAGCACCTAGTGTTGGGGGACAGCAGACTTGATTTCCTTTCTAGTTAAAAAAATGTTAGATTTTAATCATGTCCTTAACTAAGGGTCAACCTTTTTGGTTGGTTCTTCCTCAATAATCTTGTGAGTTACACATTGTAATAAATTATTTCCACTGTTCTGAGAAATGACTGACTGTGAGGATTTAGGCATTGTGCTGGCCTGCCCCTGTCACCTGGCAGAATGAAGTCAGGCAGTACTCTGGTCAGCCCAGGGTTCCATGACTACTAGTCTGCAGGCAGGTATAAAGGACCCCTTTAAAAGTCAGATCCATGCCCATTTACACCCTCTTTTGTGTGCTCTCTCTCTCTCCGTCCTTCCCTCCCTCCCTCCCTCTCTCTTTCTCTCTCCTTCTCTCTCTCCCTTCCTCTCTCTCTCTCTCTCTCTCTCTCTCTCTCTCTCTCTCTCTCCTTTCCTGTGCCTCTATGTCTCTTCCCTTCCCCCTCACTCCCCTTTCTAAATAAACTCCTCATTTAAGCTCTATCTGCCTGGCGTGTTATTCCCTCGCCTCCTCAGTCACCCTCACCTGCTAGGGAACCTGCTGTGCTCTCCCACGTGGTCCCTTACCTACAGACCCCACTCACTTGGGACCCTCACCCAGGACCACTCACCCCCACCCTTCTCCAGCCTTTATTCCTATAACTGTAATGAAAGAACAACACTGGCCATAAGATGTTTCACAGCATGTTAACTTGTCTGACCATAAACCCCTAACATGTACCTTTCCTGTGATCATAAAAATAACTGTTGGGAATATTTGATCACACTGTGAACCCAAGTTTGCATTTGTGTGATTAGGTAAAATTAACTCAGCAATTTGTTAACAGAAAATAGTCATAGAGCATCAGAGGGCATCTGGGAGAGAGAGACAGGCACAGGCACAGGAAGTAGCAGGGAGGGATCTGGAGTGGCATGGCTTTTTTTTTTTTTTTTTTTTTTTTTTTTTTTTTTTTTTTTTGGTAGTGCAGAAGTGCAGGTCTTTTTAGAGACGCCATCTCTAATTGCCATCCAGAGACCGTGGAGACCAGCTTTGCAGTCCAGCTCCTATTGCAAACCACAAATCCAATAGGCTTCCACATGTGGGAGCTTGAGGAATTCAACAGAGGACATTTTGAGATAGGTATTGAAGGGCCCAGACCCTCACCCAGCCCCCTGCTTTGGCAGACATGACAGGCTGTAGAAAAGACCCAGCAAGACGTAGGCTCCTGACTCAGCAATATGTGCTGAGCTCCTGACCTTGCCCGATATTGTCCTAATTAATAGGAAGCCAGAACCTTCCATGTGGCAAGAAACTAATTAGAAGTTAGCTGGAGCGCTCTGGATGTGCTTTACCGATAATAGTGGAATGCAGAGCATAGCAACCACCTTGGCAAGGCCTCTAAACATAGCAAGCTCTCTATAGCTGCAACTGACTGACCAATCATCACAGGACAGGTTGCCCAAGCCCAGACTGTGACTAGAGGACCCTTAGACATTCCCCTTGCTCTATCCCAATATATGACCTGTCCTACCACTCCTCAGAGTCCCTCCTACTCTACCTGCTCTGTCAGAAGGACAGAGGACCTACGTTAACTCCAGTTAACTCATTAATTATGAAGACTCTTTACTTTTGCATCGGGTCTTGTCTCATGGTGGTTTTGGAAGTTCAGAGTCTGGGCACAACAGAGGTCACAATGCCTTTTCTTCCCTTTTTGACTCATGGTAATAGTGGCCATGTATCCCATAGGGCTAGCCATATTGTCACCCCAGGACTGGACTCTGACACAAAGGATTTTATCAGCCCTGATATATCTGGGAATAATAGGTTTATAAAAATCATATTATCTAATTTCTTTAATGAGTTATGCCTGGCTGTACATCCGAATAACAGTTGGTCTTTGTAGATTATATAGAAACAATATGCTCTCTCAGTGAGAAATCTCACTGCACACTAGAGATTAATAATGAAGTAAAATGATTGGCTGGTTATGGTTGTTGGGAAGTTCCGCCTAGCCCCATTCCTCCCATTCCAGACTCCACCCCTGACAAAGCTCCTCCCCAGGAACTTCTCAAGGCTACCTGCAGGCTATTTAAGACCTAGTCATAGACCTTTCCTTGCTCTGTCTCTCCTGCCTTCCCAAGAGTCACTCAGGAGTGTCCTGCGTTGCTTTGCCCTGTTTACTAATCTGCATCTACTAATTCTGCTTGACTTAGCTTATTACTTCAGCAGACGAACTCAATAACTAGGGATTGAATACTTATTAATGGATAATGCCCAAGCAAGAGCCAACCTCTAATACAGAGGTTCTCAATCTGTTGGTCAAAAACCCCATTTTGAAGGCAGGAGCTGCTATTCTGTATTGTTAGAAATAAATTTCTATTTACAGTAAGAGTTGAATTGCTCTGTTTCCTGGAACCTGATCTCCCCCAACCCTTGATCTTGCTTTTGGATACCCTTTCCCTCCATGCCCTCCCTGGCCCTCTCTGGCCCTCCCTGACCCTCCCTGGCCCTCCTTGGCCATGTCCAACCCTCCCTGGTCCTCCCTGATCGTCCTTGGCCTGCCCTCACTCTCCCTAACCCTCCATAATTATAGTGACCATATGATGCTTTTCTTTTTCTTTTTTTGAGTTTTTTTTTCTTTCTGTATTTTCTTATTTCCACATTGTCTCTCTTCTGTAAAACTACTCCTTAAAAGGGGCCAAGAGATGATTTCAAGGCTGCTCTTTGTAATCGATCTTAGGCAGCAGTCACTGGCCAGCTCCTCGGTGCACCCCAATAAAAAAGCAAGCTTGTTCCAAAGTGTGGTAGTACTCTTATTCTCATCAATGAGATTGGTACAGCCTCTTTGGGGGTGAAACAACCTTTCACAGGGGTCGCTTATTAGACATTCTGCATGTCAGTTATTTATACTATGACCCCACAACAAAATTACAGTTACAAAGTAGCAATGAATATGGTTTTATGGTTGGGGTTCTCCACAACATGAGGAACTGTATTAAAGGGTCGCAGTGTTAGGAAGGTTGAGAACTGCTGCTGTAAGGATTCAGGCATTATGCTGGCCTGCCTTTGTCACCTGGCACTACCCTGGTCAGCCCAGGTGCAAAGGACCCCTGCCCACTTCTGCTCTCTTTCTGCTCTCTCTTTCCCAATCTCCTTCCCTCTCTCTTTCCTGCTATTCCCCTGGGGGCAGCCAGGACTTTTCCATTCTGTCTTCTCTTCTGTCCTCTCTCTGTGTCCTGTTATCCCTTTCCTCTTTCTAATAAAAGTCCCTGTCAAATAAAAGTTCTCACTCTCTGCTTGGCATGCTTATCCCCACCTCAGTTACCCTGGCCTGCCATGGAAGCTGCCAAGGCCTCCCTCAAGCTGTATCATAACAACTGCCCTAAGACTTCCCTAGTGTGAACATACCTTAGGCTGACACAGTGTGCCTAAGCTGTCAGTCTTAAATCTCTCTTAGGTCCAGGCCCTGGGTTACATTTTGAACAATTTAAGCACAGGCAGGAGACTACAAGTCTGGCCCACTTGGCCACTGGGCAGAAGGACATGGACACAGAAAAGATACCGCCATCATGTATCTTAAGTATGTCTGTGCTGTTCTTTTCAAATAGTTGTCCATCTGGCAGAAGTATGCTTTTCTCAAAGAGAACTAGGCTCTGTGGCAGGCCAGGACTCGTGACCTCCTGGCACCGCATGAGCATGATGGAGACGTGTCCCAGGATGGAACTGATGGCTGGTCAATCCTGGTGGATAGCATTTACTTCCTAGCATGTAAACTTCACTTACCTCCAACAGGCCTGGTCGGCATTCCACCTTATCTTTGAGGGTGTTTTGGAGCCAATGGTCCTTAGCTAAATTCCACTTTGTGCGACTTAATATCTCCTCAGCAAGTATGTCGAAAGTCCTTTATAACATCAACTCTATTGAGTTCAAGCTCTACTTTCTTCCCTTCTCTCAAACTCACCTGTGAACCTAATATGCTCCTAAAAACTCACCTTCCCAACTGTCTTTGAAATTCATTCTTTGAATTCATGATGCCATGAGGTTACCTGAAAAGAAACTCTCCTGAGAAGCCTGACGAAGACGAATGAAGTCTGCGTTTACTACTTCCAGTGAGGTTGTCCAAAGCAGAGTAAAGGGAAGCAGTCTCCACTTCCAGTTTGCTCAAGGTTTTAGGCAAGGGCCATGGTTGTGACCTGCCTAGAAAGTCAGCTCAGCAAGTGAGCATTGTTTTCAGAAGTGGAGAGACGGCAGTACAGAGGTCAGGGTCATATCACAGGAGTTGATGGCTGCTAGAGACCAGGCTGGCCGTAGGAATTGATGGCTGGTCTAAGAGACCAGATTTCACTCAGGATAGTTTTAGCAATTGAAATTCTCTTAGGAATGCATTCATGGATGGCATAACTGTTAGCATCCAGGCATCACTCCTTGGCCCCACCCCTTGAGGATCTGGCAGAATGCATCACCCCTCCATGCATGGCAAGCAGTACCCTGGCCCTGTACGCACAAGCTCCGCCTGCTTTCTCTCTTTCCTGCTGTCTCTCTGAACAGGCAGGCAGGTCTTTGCTTGTCTCCATTCTGTCTCTTTCTCCCTTCTTTTCCTCCTTCTCCCCACCCCCTTCACTTTCCCCAATAAACTTCCCATATGAGTTCTGCCTGCATGGTGTATTAGTCTCTCACCTGCCGTAGGGCATTCTGCAAAGGTACCACCCCACCACACATCATAACAATAACTATAGTTCAGTGCCCACTCCAATGAGACAAAAGACCTGGAAACCATTGCCCCAAAGTAGCCTTCATAGCTATTGATTATCGGGCACCTCATTTCCCCAAGAGACGCCTCAAATTGCTGCTCTCAAGCGCGGGCACCTTTCCCTTAGTCAAAGTGTGCTCAGGATCAGTAAGAGACACACGCCTCCAGCTCACGACAGTGGCAGAAACTGGAGGCCAAAGCTCAGGAGCAAAGTTCAGCCCCATGGGTTGTGGCCTCTGTCCTTGTCCTGACCTCCTGAGGAACTGTACATGGAGTCTGAATATTAACGCTGCCATCTCACCGAGACTCGTTTCTTTTACATATTCTGTGCAACTAATGAGGCACCTGCAGCTAACAGCTCCCCTTCTGCACCCCAGCAGGGAATTTGCTGATCTCAGTGGACACAATGGCCACAAATTTGCACTTGAATTATAAAAGGATGAGGAAATTCAAGGATTTCTAAGCCAGCCCTCCAAGGGAACAACCGCAGGAGGCCTAATTGTCTGCAGTTTTTTCTTCCTGCTGATTAAGGTCTGCGAGCTAATTTCAATTGCTGATTAAAATGGTCCCTTTCTTCCTTATATTTGGGTGTTAATGACAACATTGTTCGAATTCCACAACGTCCATGGAATGTTAGAAGTAATGGTGCTGCATAATGAGGAGCTCTCCATCCTTCACCAAGAGCACAAAACAATTGATGGAAAGGAAAGGGTGCTGGAGCACGCTGAGAACTTAGAGGTTCGATGGGTCAGGCCCATTTCACCCTACAATAGTTATTAGTATTTCCCTCACATGAGTGGGCCTCTGGCAAACGAAACTCACAGGAGCATTACTGTACCTGTGGTTTGAGGAGGTTTAGTCACCATGGTAGGGGATGCATGGCAGCAGTGTTGAGACCAAGAGATAGCCCTGGACTAGCAGCTCAGCACAGGGCGCTGCAGGAATGCCCTTGGTTCTCAGGTGAGGAATGCCAGAGGTGAGAAATGCCTACTCTGGCACCCATGCCGAGGCCATGAGCAGTGGGGGAAGGAAGGGAAGCTTCTGATGAATAGCTTTGTGACTAGACCTCTGGATTTTCCTGGTGATTTCCTAAGTGACATTAGGCTTACCTCTGTGGGGTGGGCGAATCTCACTGTGGCCTTATTGAGGCAGTCCAGGTGGGGCTCCACCTTTCCCCCTCCCCCACTCCAAACCATGCCCAGTCTAAGAAAACCTGTGAATCAGAGTCTTCTCCCCCAGAGTTGCTCGAGATCATGCCTACAATGTATTTAAATGGCCACTCAAAAAAAAAAAAAAAAAAAAAAAAAAAAGCCACTTGGTTTTCTGGTTCTTTCTCTCTGTCTCCTATTGGGGGGGGGGGACGGTGCTGCAAGGTCATCTGGAAGCATTTTACTCATCAAACCTGGCTTATTTTGATGCATTAGCAGAGAGACTTGATGTTGGAGTACAGAAACCATTGAAGGCCAATTTGTAAGACCCTCAGAATGAGGAGTCTCCCAGTTTCAGTTGGTACCCCCAAGAACTCAATGTCCAGTCCAGTTACTGCAACAGGCAAGAGGCTTTAATGAACAGGAATCCTTTGCCCAAATGGGCTCCCTCAGTGTTCAGGCCAGAGAGAAGCCCCCTTCCCCGGGCACAGGTGTTTTTAAAGGCAAAACCCACAAACTTAGGGAGGGTGTGTGACCCTTTGTCCATTGAGTATGTGACCCTTGGAGGCCAGGTGGTCTCCCTGTTAGGGTCAACAGACGTTAGGGCCTCAGGGTGTGTTAATTAATCTTGTCTGGGCAAACCTGAGTTGCAGCTATCTCTGTTTCTTAAGGACCCTATTCACCACCTGCTGACTCATGGAAAGGAGGGACAGTGTGAATTCTTGGTATCCTGCTATCTCAGGGCCTTGTGAGGGGAAGTTAGCAAATTCCAGGGAACTGATATTGGTCTGCCTTAGCTTTCCAGGTCAAACTGTCCTTTATTTCAAGTGGGGGGATTTCCTTAACTTTACTTTTTTGTCTGTGATTTTAAGGGGAGGATATTTCCTCCTGTCAAAAGAATAGAATCAACTACCTCTGGCTTTGGATGGAGACTTAACTTTCCAGTATTTAAAGTGTAAATGTTGATCTGTGACAGGGCAAGGCAGTGCTGTGGTTCCTCCATCTTGCATTTTTTCTGAGGCCATTTTAGGTTTAACTAGAATTTGGTTCCCTTGATGGAGAATCTTATGCACCATGCTTTATAAATGTCTTCTCTACATTTCTCCAATGGCAAATTAAAAAAAAATTTAATTGAACACTTAATTATTGTCACAGGACTTCCAACTCTTCCTAGCCACAGAGCCATAGACTTACGACTCTGGAAAATGGTGTGATGATGAGAATTGCCAGTGTCCTGAAGATGTTGAGGCTCCCAGACAACAGAATGCAGCCTAAAGAGCATGGCATCCCCATTCCTGCCTCACCATCACCCCTTCCCATTTCCTCAATAAGACGGGGGTATACTGATAAACCAATAACCACCCACATTCCAGAACCAGGTGCTCCCTGAAGCTCACCTTCAGTAACTCAGCACCAGATGGAGACTTAGCTTCTGTTAAATTGCCTGCTTATACAAACCTCCCTCCAGCTAACTGCTTATCGTAGCCTCTGTTAAGCTGCTTGCTTGTGCAAAACTTCTTCCTGTAGCTGCCAAGAGAGATAACAGGATGTTTTTTTTTTTGTTTTGTTTTTAAAAGCCCCTTGCTCTAAATGCTCAGGGCTACACTTGGAACTCAAATATGTTACTGTAGTCCTAGCCAATTTGAATAAGACTTTCAATTGGTTATAGACTATATCTAAGTGGTCTTCTCTGGTGGATTCCCCAAAACAAATCCTGTGAGGCATATCAATTACCTGGCCGAGAGATCAGGTCTTGTAAGGATGGAAAAATTTAGCCTAACTCTCCCTAGATTCTGCCCCCAAGCAGTGAGTAGGCAAAAGGTCACATTCTTGACTGTTTATGACAGGGTGGTTTATGACAGGGCGGTTTATGACAGCACCTGTGAGTGAGTGAGTGAACACAAGAAATGAGCCTTGTCATACTACCCAGAAGCCCTAGTGAAAGTAGACTTCCTGGGCTAAGCACCGGCTTGGATAGTTCAAATTGATTGGTCCGCACTGGATGCTGTGAGATGATTGGTTTGTGATGTGCAGGCTTTGTTGTAACCCTATAAAAGCTGTCTAAACCCTGTACCCAGGGTCCCCAGTCCCCTATTTCCATGTGAAGTATGGCTGCAGACCCCAGTGCACTGGAATATAAAAGACCTCATGCTTTTGCATCAAGACTGCTTCTCGTGAGTGATTTCCTGAGTCAGGGCGTGAGGGTCCACTTCCTCCACGGGTCTTTCAGTCTCAGAAAGGTTGATTTAAGAAACAGGAAGAATAGTTATTCCTTTAATGGGATATTGTACTTTTCCTTCCCTGAAACCCCACCCTTTTTGTAGTCATAAGTCAAAATCATGTGGCTTGACTAGGGTTGGCCTATAGCACCTGAGCTACAGTCTGTTCCACTATGGGGAGAAGGCCTAGAGATTTAAATAAGAGACAAGACAACATGTCATTCGTGCAACAGGAATGCCCAAATGCCAAATGCCATTTACTGAGGGGAAGGTGCAGGCCTATATACTGACTCGCAGCACAGTGGAAAACAATCCAGGGTCAAGTTTGCAAGTTTTGGGCTTAGTTCCTAGCAGATGTGTGTTAGCAAGTCAGACAGAGTACCAGTAACAACTATTAGACAAGATGTTCCAGCCAACAGATTCAGGCTTGCTCAAGGTGCCTTGGGGGTCCATGCAGGGCCCAAAATTGACCCATTTATTCTGAGTTTTTCAGAAAACTTTGCCTTCTCTCTATTTTTCTTTCAGATGGTGCTCAACACCAAGATCTTTTGTATTCCTTATTCTTTCTCTGCAAATCCTTCACCCTTTGCCATACTCTGCTTTCTCCCGTATAGATGCCTACAAATGGCATAGCACAGCTTGCGCTCTTCCTCTTTTCTATCCTCCCCCTTTTATTTATTTTTTTATTTTACATGTCGATCCCAGTTCCCTCTTCCTCCCTCCCTCTTACCCCGTCTTCCCCTTCACATGCACCCTGACCACCCTCCCCTCCCATCCCCCCACCCAAATTCCACATGTAGGGCAATGCCATCCAGGTAGGGTCATGTAAATCTGTCAAGTCATGTGAAGTAGGGACTGGGAATTCTCTCCTTTCTCTAGGTTAAGGCAATATCCCTCCATGGGGGATGTGTTAGCAAGGTCCTTTTGTTCACCAGAAATACATCCTGGTTCAACTGTCTGAGGTCCCTTAGACTGCTCAGTCCTAACTGAGACCCATATTCAGGGGGGTCTGAGTCAGTCCCATGCTGGATTCCAAGCTATCAATCTGGGAGCTGTTAGCTCCTCTTTGTTCAGGTCAGTTGTCTCTGTGTGTTTCTGTAGCCTGGTCTTGTCTTCTCTTTCTGCATCTGGATTCTAGTACTTGTAGAACATTTATCCAGGACCTTCTGGCCGTGAGGGTTTCCATGGAGAAGTCAGGTGTAATTTTGATAGGTCTGCCTTTATATATTACTTGGCCTTTTTCCTTTGCTGCTCTTAATATTCTTTCTTTATTCTGTATGCTAGGTGTTTTGATTATTATATGTCGAGGGGTCTTTTTTCTTTGGTCCAGTCTATTTGGTGTTTGGTATGCTTCTTGTACTTTCATGGGCATGTCCTTCTTCAGATTGGGAAAGTTTTCCTCAATGATTTTGTTGAATATGTTTTTGGCATCTTTGAGCTGGGCTTCTCACCTTCCTCTATGCCTATTATTCTTAGGTTTGGCCTTTTCATGGTGACCCACAGTTCCTGGATGTTTTGTGTTAAGGATTTGTTGGATTTATGATTTTCTTTGGTCGATGAATCTATTTCCTATAGTTTATCTCCCATGCCTGAGATTCTCTCTTCCATCTCTTTAATTTTCTTGTGTCTGTAGTTCCCGATTGTTTGCCCAGTTTTTCTATTTCCAGCATTCCTTCAGTTTGTGTTGTCTTTATTTTCTCCATTTCAGTTTTCAGGTCTTGAACCATTTCCTTCACCCACTTAATTGCTTTTTCTTGGGTTTCTGTACTTTCTTTACTTTCCTCCTGTAGAGGACCGGCGGTGGGGGTCAGAGACCAGGCAGGTAGAAATTACGGGTTGTCCCACATGGATAGGCAGGTCTCCTGTGCTCAGAGCTGCTCCTTGAAGTTCCCCGAAGGTGTCTGGATTGTTGGCTCCACCCTCTGTCCCAGAGCAGTGAAACAGTAGCAGGGTAGGTCACAGGGTGTGGGGGGCAGGCTCGCGGTGGGGGTGGGTGGGTGTGTATCAGAGCTCCAAGAGACTCTCGATGGGAACAGGACACAGGGGCAGGGAGACCCTGGGCCAACCCAGGAAATTCCCAGGGAAGGGTGTAGGGGAGAGTCCACCCGAATTGGTCCCAGACTCACCTCTAGCCAAGGCCTGGGCTCTATCTTTCCCCTTATAACACCTGCCAGGACTTATGGCTTATTGTTATCAAGCTTCCTTCTGATTCTATATTCAAGTTCTTAATTAAAGAGATAAGATCCTCAAGAGAGGACTGAGATCTCTCTGATAACAACAGGAGCATGCGTGACAGGACAGGCAATGTTACGTTTCCTCCATCTTGTCTTCTTGCTGAGGCCATGTCAGGTTTAAGTAGAATTTGATCTCCCTGGTAGAGAACCCCTTGGAAAATTACCCCCCTCTATTCTAGGAACCCAGCGTCAGGATGTCCTAGCTGGTTTATCTTGGCTTCTGCCTATGTGTGGACACCTTCCCCTCCAGTTAGCCATTCGCCTTAGCTTTTGTCAAATTGCTTGCCTGTACTAAGACCCTCTCCCACTGAAGCAGTAGAGTAAGATGCCACAGTGCTTTCTGCCTTCACAAACCTTATGTTCTGGACATCCAGGGTCATAACTAGGTTCCTGACCACTTGGGTAAAGTCTCATCCAGATGGAATAAAGTCTCTCATTGGCTATAATCTATGTCAGAGTGGTCACACCACCTCTACAGTTAGACTGCAGAGACAAGTGACTGCTAGTGTTTGGCTTGCTTTCTCTCTTTTCCTTTCTGAGTCAGTCTGAAACTCTAGCTCATGGATAGTACTGCCCTCATTCAGGGTTAGTGATTGATTTTTAGTCCATTCTCTGCAGAAATGCCCTCAAAGTCATAACCAGAAGTATATCACCTAGGTTATTCTAAAGTCAGTCAAGTTGACATCTAAAATTAACTATTACAGGTAGTAATGTAACCAACATTCTAGCACATGGTGGAATTTTCCCCACATACTTTTAAAATATTGCTTTAAGTTAAAATCCAGGAAGCTTCAAATACTTTCTCTAGAATACAATTTTCAAAAGATCTAATTATACTAGGAGATTTTTGAGAACCTGTGGCTGAGTACAAGTGACTTATTTAGCTAAGAGTTTTTAATAAGGTACCACCTCCAGAATTTCTCTCTCTCTCTCTCTCTCTCTCTCTCTCTCTCTCTCTCTCTCTCTCTCTCTCTCTCTGAGTACTGCTATATTGCCAAGCTCAAAACAAAGGTTCTCATTTCTTTTGATATAGGTAGGCATAGGGAATAGTTTAGCAACCTGGGACTCTCCTTGGTTTAAGATACGTATACGTCCTCTTTTAATAATATGTTTGGCTGCCAAATAACCTTACTTGTACATAACTATGCACCACTCCCCTTCAGAACAATGCACCTATCAAGCCTATCATCAATAAGGGACCTGAACAATGAACTGTGTTTCTTCTCCCTTTACCAAATCTGAACGGCTTTCAAATGTTTCACAAGCACATCTGGGTCTAATATAGGGAGCTGATCCTGCCTAAATTAGTTTGGGTGTATGTACAGTAAGGCAAATGTGATCAAATATGAATGTTTGGGGACAATTCCTTATTTGCTAAGTTATGCCTATATTTCATCATGTATATAATTAAAATGAGATGCATTATGAGAAGGAAGATGCACACAAGAAAAGTGATTATATAACCTAATCTACCAAAACAGAACCACCCTCAATGACCAATCTCACTTTCTCTTGAAAACCACAAGAGGAAATCCAAAACAATAACTGGGGCTCTTGAAGGTCTCATCATTGTGGTTCAGTGTTCTCTTGCAATGAATTCTTGCTTTTAAAATGATTCATTTTATTTTAAATTATGTGTATGTGTGAATCTATGTATGGAAATGTACACATTAGTACAGGTGACCGCAGAGACCAGAAGAGGATGTAAGATCCCCTTTATCTGCAATCATAGGTGTTTGAGAATTCATGCCCACTGCAAGGACAGTGCCCGCTCTTAGCCATTAAGGCGTTTCTCTAGTCCTTCTTGCAGTATATTCTGATCTGCCCTATCATTTTGTGAATATTTCCATTGCTGCCTTTCAGTATGTGTGGGCTTTTATTTCATTCCTGGCGAAGAGGCTAAGAACCTGGAAACACCTGGCCCAAACTCCAACCAATGGGTAACATTTTCTATGCAATTGGTATTTATAGTTAATGGCCTATTTGTCTCTAGAAACACCAAATTTCTATTTATTTTAAGAGGTGCTATTAAATGAGTGGAAAGAATATTGGTTTCAAAGTCAAATAATTGGAATTCTAATTTTAGTATTGAAAATGTTTATTTCTTTATCAAATGAACGTTGTGTTACCACGGAAGTGACCCAGTTTTTAATGCAACTCAGTTTTTGTTGCATAAAATAAGGGACTTAGGTTAGCTGATAATTTTCTTTTTCTGATTGGAATTACCTTGTAAAAATTAAAGATGAGTTCTGTGAGAAAGATTGCTACCAATAAATTGTATTCACTTTTAAAGAATTAAATGCTCCCACATATATAAAGAAGGATTGATGGCATGAAGAAACATTCATAAAAGTACGGTAGCAGGAAGAATGAACTGTGATGATAGATACTATTAGTTGACAAGTGACAGAGGTAGGTACCATGAGAAAGTACATTTGTAGTCCAAAGGATGCTGTTTCTGAAAGCCCTGGTGTAGCTTGGTACTACTGGGAGTAGCTGGAACCATAAGAGGAGGGCCTAATGGAGGGGTTTAGCCCACTCCGGTGTAACCTTGAAGGAGAGAGTGGAATGCTAGTTTCTTCCTCTTCCTCTCTCATTCCTGTCTGTAAACCAAATAGCTTGCTCTTTTGCGAATCCTCACAATCTCGTGTGGCCACAGGCCACAGCAACAGACGGAGCTCTCTAAACTTAATTCCATGGAGTTTTTACTTATTTAGTTTTTATTTTTTCACTGGAGCCAGCATCTGCTACACCATTGCACCTTTGGTTTTTCCCATCACTGGAAATTCTTCTAAATCATTGAGGCTCATTGTGAGTGCTTTTCAACTTCTGCTATTTGTCTAATAAGATGCTTATATCCTCTGTCTTTTAAGAGAACTAAAACAACTATTTGGGCTTGTATTTGATTTGGAAGTTTTTATAATTTTGTATTGGGAACTACTAGGGAAAAGATATGAGGTACAGAGGAAAACCAGGGGATCTGAGGCATTCTGTTATGATTGAACAAGAGCTCACAGAATTAACTCTATCCTTGTGCCCTTAGGGAGACCATTAACAGACTTGTCATTTCATAATTATGAACCCATAACTAAAGAAAGAGTAAAAGGAAGACCAAGCGTATACACTGAAATGATGCAATTGTCCCATGTGTCACTGATTTGTTAGTTTATTAGTGTGTATCTGTGACGGACTTAATTATGGAAGTCTGGTGGTTTCACAGACTGTCTTATTAGACATAACACCCAATGGGAAAGACAAATGTTCTTTTTGATCCAATCTAGGTGACTCCAGGGTTTGGTAGAGGGGTGGGGGTTTCTCAGTCCATGATAAGCAGCAGCTGTGAAATGCATCACATCAGATGAAAGTCCAACAACTCCCTCAGGACGCCATTATGGCGTCATCACCCTGTACCTTGCATCACCTCAAGCATTTGGGTGTTGGGACTTTTTGAGACATAAAATGTGTTTTCTGGAAGTATCATTAAGTAGCACACTTTCTCCTGCTTCAACCACCCAGGTGATCCTCTGAAAAATAAGTCCTCAAACATCAGTGACAGAAACGTAATTACCCCATGGAACTCTTGAAAACAAATGACTACTATACCCGTGGACACTTTATGTTTTGAGCTAAGCTTATGCCTATTGAAATTGCTATTCATGACATGCCTCATTTAAAACATTTATGTGTGCGTTTTTAGAATGGTTTTTGCATTAATATAGAGGCTATTGCCTCTATCATTAACAATCAATCTATCATCTATCTGTATCCTATAATTCTACAATTTATCATCTATTATATATCACATCTATCTATCTATCATATATCTATCAATATCTATCATCTGTCTCTATAACTATCTTCTACCATTTATCTTCATCATCATCATTACTATGTTTCTTTTTTCTCCTTAAGAAGCAGTTATCCAGGATCTTTATTTCGGCTACTTCTAGTTACATGAGTTCACTCTCAAGATGCTGAAAGATGCTTTCAGTCTCAGGACTGTATTTAAAAGGGGAGCATACTATTTATTATTATTATTAATTTATTTCTTTTGGTTTTTGAGTCAGGGTTTCTCTGTGTAGCTCTCACTGTCCTGGGACTCACTGTAAAGAGTAGGCTGGCCTCAAACACAGAGATCCTCCTCTGTCTCCCAAGTGCAGGAATTAAAGTTGTGTGCGACCTTGCATAACTCATGGTTTTAAGACAAAGGCAATACTGTATAAAACTACACGACTAGAGGTTTGCCAAAAAGGATTTTAAAGTGTAACCATGTGTGCAGATGGGCTTAAAAGCTTGGTTATGCCATAAGAATAACTTGAATTAAACTCTCTTTTATTATATATATCATAAAATTGAAGTCAGATTGACCATTCTTGGTATATTTAATTTAAAATATGCTCGTGTGTGTGTGTGAGTGTGTGTATGTGAGTGTGTGAGTGTGTGTGTGTGTGAGTGTGTGTATGCTCGTATGTGTGAGTGTGTGTGTTTGAGTGAATGTGTGAGAGAGTGTGTGTGTGTGTGTGTGTGTGTGTGTGTGTGTGTGTGAAACATGGTAGCCCAGGTTGTCTTTCAACTCACTGTGGAGCTGAGCCTGGCTTCAGAGTCACAGCCGTTCCCCTGGTGGGATTATAGGCATGAGCCACCGTTCCCTGCTTGTGCTCTCCCATGCCACCATACTTCTGGGCTTCATGCAGAAGACAGTTTACAGGTTACCCCAACACTGTGTGTACTAGCTTTATTTTATGCCATATTGAATATACATGAAATATGGCATTCAGGTTTATTTTCACTTTCAATGTAACAACAAATCGAACTGCTCAGGGGGGTTTTATGCAAAGCTGGCCATGTGAGGATTTGGAATGGCTTCTTGATCGGGATGGGTTTACATTTCAGCAACCTAAGTACCTACAAGTTGATCATTAGATTTCCATGCTTCCAGCATCTCCTTTGCTTCTGGGAATATTAATCCCTAAAGATGGAGTTTCTTTCCTACCTGGTCCCCAGTTGCTTCAGGCCCAAATATACACATGGATGAATAAAACAGTTTGCCGATGGTTTCTTATTGGCTAGCTCTGTCTCAATTACTAACCTATTTCTATTAATCTATGTATTTCCACGAGGCTGTGGCTTACTCCTTGGGCAGCATGGAGTATTCTCCTGGTCTGGTCGCCCTGCCTATGATTTCTGCCTGGCTATTGGCCAAACTGTTTTATTCATCAACAAATAAGAGAAACATATATACACAAGGACATCCCCCATCAAATCCCCACTTTGCAATCCTTATTCCACTCTCTAAATCCACATCATGCAGAGCTGAATCAACCATTGTACTCACACCTCTTTGCCCAGGAGTTCCATTGCATATCAGACCCAGCTTGTCATACATGGCTGTCGTAGATGAGACAGCACCTCACTCTGTAACCAGGCTGCCCTGGAGCTCACTATGCAGCCTAGGCTGGACTTGACTTCATAATAATCTACCTCACCTTCAAGTGCTGGCTTTACAGACTGATCCATCACCTCAGGAGAACTGAGGAACAGCCTGTCCTCAGATAACTCCCAACCAATCACTGATGGATAGCTATTGCTATTTGGATCTTAAATGCCCCCCAAGTCCATATGAAGAAAACTTGGGGCACAATGTGGTGATAGTGTGAGCTAACAGAAACATTGGAAGGTGGAGCCTAAAGAGAGGAACTTAGCTCCTTGGGAGCCTTGTGCCCTCCAAAGAGATGTTTGGAGATTAAGAGTATCTTCTTGCTCTATGCCCTTGATCTCCTCATGAGATGAGCTGCCCCGCTGCAGCAATGCTCCCAGCCACGGTGCCCCGCTGCAGCAATGTTCCCAGCCATGGTGCCCCGCTGCTGCAGCAATGCTCCCAGCCATGGTGGCCGGCTGCAGCAATGCTCCCAGCCACGGTGCCTCGCTGCAGCAATGCTCTTGGCCACGGTGCCCCGCTGCTGCAATGCTCCCAGCCACGGAGCCCCGCTGCTACAATGCTCCTGACCATGGTTTCCTGATGCAGCAATACTTCCTGCCACGGTGCCCTGCTGCAACAGAGGCTCCAAGTGACGTCATCAACTGACTGTAACCATACGCCCTAACAAACATTTCCCCTTTCCAGACTGAACTCAAGTACTTTGTCACAGCAACAGAAGGTCTCATGATGCCTGTCTACAGACTCCCTATTTACTCTTGGGTTGGGTGACCCTACACCTAGCATATGTTTTTCTCACCACTAACAATGTCTCATTAGTCCACCTTCAAAGTAAACTAACCACTTCCGAATCCCTGTTTCCGTGTTAGCTTCCAGGAGAATCCAAAATATGGCATGCCTATATAAAGATTTATACATTATTTCCTCAGACGATTTTCTCCCTGAACATGACTATGGTGCACATTGTTAAGATAAAGTTTATATTTTTCTGTGCTGTAAGCCCACTGTTCAGGGGGGATTCTCATAGAATTGGCTTGTTATTTGTGAGGAAGATCTTAAATGAAGGTGGGGGGGGGTCTGCAAGAGAGGCTGACTCACCATGGTTTTCTCACAAAGGTAGATTTACTTTAGAACAGTGCCACAGTGCCACCCTCATGCTGCGGAAGCAGACACCTTGCAAGAGACAATAAGACGTTGAATGAAAATATCACACAAAATATACTTTAGTTTGAACTTCTCAAGAAAATCTGTTTTAATTTCTAGGTGAAATTTAAGAGTTACACCTCATCGTTTCCTTCTCCCTTTTTTAAAATTGAAATTAGAAACAGTCTTGTTTTCTATATCAATCCCGGTTCCCTCTACCTCTGATTCTCCCATGTCCTGCACTGACCCCCAACCCACCCCTCTTCTGCTCCATAGAAAGGGTGAGGCCTTCCATGAGATATCATCAAAGTCTATCACATCTTTAGGGGCAGGGCCTAGGCCCTCCCTAGTGTGTCCAGGTTGAGAGAGTATTCCCCTATGGGGAAAGGGTTCTCAATGTCCATTCATATACTGGGTATAAATGCTGTTTCATTACCAAGAGTCCCATAGACTGCCCAGACCTCCTAACTGACCCCCATGTTCAGGGGGTCTTATGCTGGTTTCCCAGCTATCAGTCTGGGGTTCATGAGCTCCCCCTTGTTCAGGTCAACCGATTCTGTGAATTTCCCCAGCCTGGTCTTGACCCCTTTGCTCATCACTCCTCCATCTCTACATAACTGGATTCCAGGAGTTCAGCTCAGTGCTTAGCTGTGGGTGTCTCATTCTGCTTCCATCAGCGACTAGATAAAGGCTCTAGGATAGCATATAAGGTAGTCATCAATCTCATTATGGGGGAAGGGCATTTACGGTAGCCTCTCCATTACTGATTAAATTCTTAGTTGGGGTAATCCTTGTATATCTCTGGACATTTCCCTAGTGCCAGATTTCTCTTTAACACTATAATGGCTCATTCTATTAAGGTATTTTTTTTTCTTGCTCTCCTCTATTCTTCCCTTGATTCAATCCTCCTGCTCCCTCACGACCACCTCTCCCCCTTCTCTTTCTCCTAACTCCTTTCTCCTCCCCCCCATGCTCCCAATTTGCTCAGGAGATCTTGTCCCTTTGTCCTGCTGTGGGGGACCATGTATGTCTCTCTTAGGGTCCTCCTTGTTTCCTACCTTCTCTGAAGGAAGAGTTACACTTCATCTGTTTTTGACTTTATGATAACTTAAGAAATAGTAACTCTGCATTTATTTTGTGTTCAGCACTGTCAGGAACCTCAGAAACGCTGAGTTGGAAGTAACTTGTTAGGTACCATGATGGCTATTCTTGGTTGTCAATTTGACAACATCCGGAGTCAACCAAAACCCAAGCACCTGGGGGTACTTGTCAGGGATTAAATCACTCAAGTGGGAAGATCCACCTTTAATATGGATCTAAGGTAGGAAGATCCACCTGTAATCTGGACCACATCTTCTGCTGGCAGTCTGTATAAATAAAGACATGGAAGAAGAATTTTTTTTGTTTCTTTTTGCCTGCTTGTCCTTGCTCTTGCTGGCAGGTCCATTCCTTCACTGACATTAGAGTCTACTTCTTCAGGATTCATGTGTATACTGAAAACTAGCTGAGACATCCAGTTTTGTGGATTGAACAACTACTAGATTCTTGGAGTTTCCATTAGTAGACAGCCATTGTTGGACTAGCTGGACCACAGTCTGTAAGCCACTCTAATAAATTTATTACATATTTATTCTATCAGTTCTATTTCTCTAGAGAACCCTGATTAGTAGGGTGTTTTACAGGTGCTCATATCCTGTTGGAGCAGATACCTGCATTGATCATGTGTGTTGAGTATTCCATAGGAAAGATGCATATCACAATGGCAACAGATGTTTGATCTTTGTGGAAAATAAATACTTAACAACTAAATCAAATATTTAACAACATGCATTTGGGTATAGTGTGACATACTTGTTGATCCTTATATGGGAAAAAACAAAATTACTTCCTATCAGTTGCTGAATGACTCCATTTCTAATCTTCTAGGAATTTGGTAAATTGCCCTGGAAATCAAAAGTTACTACTTTATGTGTCCAGAATTCATAATTAATGTGTAGACATAATCAGGGAATTTTGCAATGTCATACCATATAATCCATTTAGTGAGAGATAAAAAGGTTAATGGAGAATCTCAGGACCATATGGCAAAAATCACCCAGCTTTTATATATGAAATCTCTCTGCATAATCCCCACCCAAGAAATACCTGAAAAATTCTAAGCTTGGAAAATAAAATACCCCCAAATTTTTTTTTGTGGTGAAACCATAGAACACAAAAGAAAATGGTCATAAAGGTAGTTACAGAGAGCAGACATAGCTATGAACAAATCTGGTAAGAGAGCAAGCTTACCAAGAGCAACACAGAGGGATAAGCCAACAACACAGACCTCAGAAGAACTAAAAAGAAATACTTGTCAGCTTGTAATTTTATGTTCAAATAAATCTTATTCTTAAGACAAACACAGAAACATTTTGAGGATGAAAATAGAAGTCCTTGTTGCTTAAAGTCTATGTCAAAGGAATTATTTCAGGAGTATGCAAGAAAATTCGGATTGAAGATATTAAATGAACGATGGGGTGATAGCTAAAGAAAGAGTTGAATATGTTGGTAACCCTGAACAAACACTTTAAAACAGAAATGGAGTCATATGGACTTAAAGGAAGAGACACTCGAAATACAGAGAGATATTAATACATATTTGTGTGGTCATTAATGTAATTGTTGAGAGGGTCAGATTATTAGAATTCACACTATGCATTATTACTTATATCTTCTAATACTTCTTGATTGATAAAAGCCCATGACCCGAGGACAAATGAGAATGACTTAAAATAATCAAGTTAGAGCAAGTGAGCTGAATCATGGGGTAAGGAATATGCTGCCAAGATTTCTGAGTTCAATCTGTAGGATCCACAGGAAGAACCTCACAAGTGATCCTCTGAGAGTCTGGCAAGCTGTGGCTGGCATGCACCCTTCCAGTAAACACGTAAATATGTAAAAATGAAAAATTAATTAACAGAAATAAAACAGCACACATAATATTGTAGTGATACCTTGTTTATACTCTAACAAATAAAGCCTGTCTGAAGATCAGAAGGTAGAGCTAGCCACTAGTTAACCATAGAGGTCTGGAGGTCTGTGCAGACAGGAAGTGATATGGCTGGGCAGAGGGAGACAGTGATATGGCAAGAAGAGACGGGAGTTCATTCTTACATCAGCTGGAAAGTTAAGGAGGCAATGTGTGGTTGCAGCTTGCTCCTTGTCTCTCTGATCTTTCAGCATTTTCGCCTATATCTGACTTTGGGTTTTTATTATTAAAACCTGTTAGAACTCATGCTACAGTATTGGTTGGGCAAGCTACTTTTTTGATTGTTTTTTTTAGAGACAGTTTCTCTGTGTAGTAACTCGGCTATCCTAGAACTCACTTTGTAGGCCAGGCTGGCCTCAAACTCACAGAGATTCTCCCATCTCTGCCTCCCAAGTGCTGGAATTAAAGGCGACCACCACTACCAAACCCAGTTTTATGAATATTATAAACTATAATAAAAAGAGGTAATGACAAGAGAGCAATACTAAATGCAGTGAAATGTCCTAAATCCTATTTTAGACCATGGAAGGTCTAGTAGAAGAATTGGTAAAAGTTTAATAATGTCTTTAATTCAGAACTCTCTGTTCACACTGATTCCTCAGCTTTGATGAAAGGTACCGTGCATCACTGACCATAAGAGACATGTATCCACAGAAGATGCTGTGCCATACTTGTGATTTTTCTATAAATCTAAAATTGGTTGCCCAAATTTGTCATTAAAAAAGATAGTATCAATACATTTAAAACAATTCTAGCTTTATGTTTAGTCTCAAGACAGGTGATAACATGAATGAAAAATTTTATATCAAGAAAATTCAAACATACATAAATAAAGTTACTGTCATAACATATCAGACAAAGTTTAAATTAAAGTAGAAAATTTTATATAACAAAGAGGATTGTCCCATATAGTAAAATAGGTAAATTTCAAGGCTAAAGAAACTATTTAAAACTCTGTATTTTAATATGCATAAATTAAGTAATGACAAATGTGTAAGGAGAAAGTGACATTACGATGGGAAAATAAAACCCAATTTCAGTACTTTCATGTCAAAGAGATGACAGCCAGATAGACACTGATGATTGTTCAATGCCATCACAAGCTTAATCTAACAAGTTGCTATTTAAAAATATTTTTTTAAGTTGTGTGTATATGAGTATGTCTCTGTGTGAGTATGTGCATTTAAGTGCAGTGCCTAAAGAGACCAGAAGAGGGAGTTGGAGCCTGCAGAGCTCGATTTATATAGTTAGCATCTTGGTGTGAGTGCAGGGAGTCAAATTTGGACCCTTTGAAAGAACAGTGCTCTTAAACATTGGGCCATCTCTCCAGCCCCAACAACCTGATCTATGTAAAATGTTATATTTAACAGGTAAAGAGCATGCATTAGTATCATCAAATTTTGAAATATTTGGGTTTGTCCTAGTTACCGTATCGATCTATTGCCTGATGGTTAAATCCTTCAAAATTCATTGAGCTCTTTATATGGCTTAGTACAAAGTCAGTTTTATAATTGTCTTGTGTAATCTTTAAAAGATCATATGTAATATTTATAACCAGTTTTGAGGAAAACTTCTAGTTAGAAATTTAGTTAGAGATTCTAGACCTGAAACCATAGCTGAATGTTAATATACTAACATTCATTTTATGGGAACAGAGACTGAATATTTGAATAAAAAATTCAGGCTTTTAAATAATTCCCTTAATGTCAGTGGTCTGAGGAGTCTTACAATTCTTTGACAAAAGGTCATAAGGGAAAAAGGAACTTGAAAATACGATATGAGGATAACAATACCCTCTCTGTAAAGCTACTTCCAATAAAGTCAGGCAGCTGAGATGGGATTGGTATTGAGAGAGCTGTGGGGATGTCACGGGTCCAGAAAAGGAGTGGAGATTTAAAATGAACTGTCAGGGGGAACCTTTATCCCACAAACCTGAAGAGCTCAATTCTCAGGCTGAGAGATTTGTTCCATTCATGGCTTTAGCATGCTTGGAAGCAGAGCTCAGAGGGGGAAGAAGGGTGGGCTGTGGTGGAGTGGGACAGTACCCTGTCCTTTGGGACAGAGCAGGGCTAGACAGCACTAACGTCCCCTCGTTAGTGACAGAAGGCATTTTTTCTTTCTACTGATATGAATCATGAATTCATGAATCAAAACTGTCTCATTTATCCCATGTTAAGGAGAAGAGGACAAAAATTAGTTGATCAATCAGGATTTGGTTTTCTAGCAGCTGATTATAATTGACTGGATACATATACCTGATTGTAATTGTTCATGATTGAAGAGTAGATAGCTGAAGCCTGCTGTTCTTATGGAAATTTAGTCAAATGTTTGATGCACTGGAAAGCAAGCTGGCCTGGGAAGCAGAGGACTCGATGCTCCTCTCCAGATCTTCTACAGTGAGCTGAGATGCACACCATGTCTTAGCCTCTCTTTGTCTCTGCTTGACTGATCTTAATGTGAAGGTTGCAGGAGTACAATATCCAGACCTCTTTCAGCTGATCAATATTTCCATTTATCTTCCCTAGGAGATGGACAAGGCTAAACTGTGCCTTGGGGACAGGACAACCAGATGGCAGCTGTGATGATGATAATGAGTCAAAACTGCTAACATCTACTGTCTGATCTGAGGCCTACATGTTTATTCCATGCAGTATTCACAACAGCCCTGCAAACTGTTCAATATTTTTGCTTTGATGTTATGCTTAAGAACCTGAACTTAAAGTGACGGTTAATGTTGCTACCTTGAAAGATCCTACAATCACTTGGGAGATAGGCCTCTGAGTATTGCTATGAGAATTATCTTCAGAATATTAATTGAGGTTCCATGATTGGGATGCTAGATTATACAAATGGAGAAACTGAGCTAAGCAATGGAACACAATTCATAGCATATGGATATGCTATGAACAGCCAGGCTTCTATTCCCACCACTGCTCCTTCCTGGCTTGTTGCCATGTATTTATTTTCATGATGGGCTGTGCCCATCTGGAGCTATAAGCCAAAAGAAATATTTTCCTTTAAGTTGCTTTTGTAATACGAATGTTAATGAAGACACCTGGTCAAGGTCCCACAGTTCATGATGCATAAAGTAAGGAGTAGACCAATTGTACAAGTTCACTGCATAAACCAGCCACACATAGGTTACCTTGCCATTTTATGAGGGGTCTGGGGAGGAGACCAAGAGTGATCAAGTGAAGGAGGAGCAAGAGGAAGGAGTGGGCTATGGTTAGGGTCCCTTGTGATTTGGTTTGAGACATGTCATAGCAAAACATCCCAAGGCATCTCCAAGGACGTTGTTCATAGTCCCAGCAGGAACAAGGCAAATGGTGTGCAGAGTAGCTGTGTTTATGCAGCCCCCTGGCCAGGCCAGTGTAAGGCAGACAACATTCCTTTCATTCTATTGGCTTCCTCATTTTTCTTTTAACGTAGAGAAGAGAACCAAGTCGGTATAAACTACTTAAGGTAGAAATAAAAGGTAGGAGGTATATGAATTACTACTTACAAAGAGAAATATTTGGTATGTTTAAGAAAGAGGAGAAAATATTCAAGCTTGTTGGGCATGCACATTATCTTTGAGCTATATCCACCAGTGACCAAGGAAAGAATATTGAAAATATAAACCTCATTACCCAAGGGAGGACTTTTATTAATTGCATGAAATATACACAAACTTAGTTGTTTTTTAGGCCCAGTAGTAGGAGAAAATCTTGAATTTTTTCTATTACATAAAATAGTTGGAAAGAATATATACAAAATGTTTGCCAAATTTGGCCCCTTTAGTTCAGAAAATGTGAAAATTCACCCCCACAGTTAAGCCTTAGAAGTCCATCGACATTTGTTCATAGGGTTTAGAGAGTTTTCTGTTGGCACAAATAATAGGAAACCGCATAGAAAATCTAACAGTGCACAAGGGGAACGTAAACGGAAGGGGAGGTGGAAAAGCCTGGAATGTTGACGTCATTATACTTTTGCCAAGGAATTTCCTGACTGTCTTCTGGACAAACAGGAAGTGACACTTACCTGGAATTTCCATGGTCCTTGAAGCACCTGCCTCCTCAGTCCAGCTACATTGATTTGTAGGACGCAGTTTTCTGTGGGCTGACTCAGAATATTCTTGGAACAGTTTTAGATAAGTATGTAACATGAAAACAAATAAAATTAACAAAATCAGACTTTCAGAAGAATCATATCAAGGAAAAACAGAATCAGTGTGTCACAATTTTACAGTCATCATCTAATTCATTCATTCATGTATTCACTCACTTGTGTTTATTTATCCATTGGTAGTTCCAGGAGTGGAATATAGAGACAAAGATAGTGGGTTTAGAATATGAGTATCTTGGTTTTAAGTCCTAGCCTTGCCTTGAACACGTTATTAAATCTCTTGAGTGGTATGGGATAATCCTTTTGTATGCTGTGAATATGAATTACTCTCATTGGCTAATTAAAAAAGCGGGTTGGCCTATAGCAAGGCAGGATAAAGTTAGGTGGAACAATCAAACTGAGGACTGGGATGAAGGATGGGGTTGAGAGAGTTGCAAGCCAGTTGCCAGGGAAACAAGATGCTACTGGACAGGTAAAGCCACAAGCCACATGGCAATATATAGATTAATGAAAATGGGATAATTTAAAAGTCAGAGCTAGTTAGTAATAAGCCTGAGTTATTGGCATTTTGTCATTAGTAAAGCTGTGTGTTTATTTGGGACTGATTGGTAGGGAAAAAAATCTCCATCTGCACTTGAGTCCAGGTTTTCTCATCATAAGTGGAGTCAGCAACAGTACCTATCTCAGCTTCATGATAAAGATTAAATCAGATAACATATTTAAAGACTCAGTAAATATAAACAACAACAATAATAAAATATTATCTTTACATATTCTAGAGAAACAATATTCTAGAGAATAACATGGAAGTTCAAAACTAAACCTAAATAGTTTTTATAACCACCAAGACTCATTTCTTCATAAATGACTAATTTAGAAAATTAAATTTAATAACGTTACAGAATTTTATTGCACAAATTTTACATTTGTACTACTAAATTTTACAGTTGCACAGAGGAGTCTGGGACTATCCCTTGTCTTCTCCAGAAGAAGAAATGTATACCTCCTTTCTGTTCCATTGTTCACTCTTCTCATAAAGTAGAAAGCTTCTTTCATTACTGACCTAGGCATAATATACCAAGTGGGCAGGCTATGTCAGGCTTCTTTGATTTTCTGCTTATGTTAAAAAAGATGCCACAAAAAAGCAGCATCATTCAACATTTTAGAAAAAGACGAGCAATCAGAGGAAATTCTCATTGCTTCATTCATGGGTTTCCACGTTGGTTTTTAATAAAGTTCCTAGTATATTCTAAACATGAATCCTTCATCAGGTGTACAACTGGCAGTGATTTTTCTCTCACTGAGTGCTACAAATTTGCTTGCTGGCTTTTCATCCGATAGTTGACCCTGAAGCCCACCTTGAACTAGAAATACTCCTTGCACCAACCACACTAGCCAGAATGCATTGAGCTTGTCAGGAACATCTTCATTTAATTTTCATATAAAGGTAATGGGCAATACTACTAGCACCCTTATTTAATGGTCAAGATAACAGGCTTAGTGAAGCTAAAGCCTTATTTAAATCACACTGCTCAATAGATCAATTCATCTCATTTATTGAGCGATTGAATTTGAAGAAGGCTCCATGATGTGAACGGCAGAGCTTTTCTCCCGGGGGACATTTACCCAACAGTAAGAAGTGGGATGCCCATTTCCCAAGTTCTGTCTGATGAGCACTGGTGCGGGGCAGGTCGGGAGATTACTTCTTGCTGTTCCTTGTGTCTTACAAGTCCCTACCTTATGATACATGTCTCTCACATGCAGATACCTCTTCTGAGATGGGATCCCCCTCTATTTATCTCTTCAGTGACTCCTACATGTACTTTGGGACTCAGCGTGAAGGCTACATTTTCTAGGAACTCATCCATTGGCTTGACTGGCTAATACCATTCTATATTATCAACCCTGGCTCACAGAGAATTTTACAAAGTTAAAATGATGGGGCCTCATCCATTCAAAAGGAACATCATCTTTTGGAGGCTGGATTTGGTACAAAGGTTTGTGACTTTGAGAACAGTGGACCAAATGACAGGAAAGAGACAGACCAATTCTAGTCCCTATTATCATTAATTTTTGTTTTGTTTTCTCCAAGTAACCATTAACTTTGGGCTACATTAGACTGGTACAAACATGATAATTCTTATCACAAAGCAGATATGAGTTTTTAATTAGACAACCTACAACTTACTTAATTTAAATATTTACATAAGAAAGAAACTTTGGAAAACTATCCACATTAGTGTGACTATTCTTTTAAAATCTTATTAAGAAAGAGTGGATCAACTGCAGTGGGCAGTACTCTCAAAGAAACAAGAGAACACATCATCCTCATATTTCCCTCTACTTATGTAATCTTCCTTTCTTAAACCCTCCTTCACAATTCTCTAGGAATCTAGATTCAGTGTCTTAGTGACAGTTTCCCCAACGCATGTCTGTGAAGTCATTTCAGATGAATATTATTTACATAGGAGAAGACATCACCATTATATTTTCACACACACACACACACACACACACACACACACACTCATCAGTATATGTTTTGGATGATTACATCTAATGCAGGTGACAAAATCCTCTCCTTTCACTTCTGCATGTTTGAGGGTACATAGGAGATGTGACCATTTTGAAGACATGTGTATGAGTTCCAGACTGATTCATCACCTTCATAGCTGCCTGAACAGCTTGCTGGATTGGGGACCTGTGTGAGATGATGTATGAGGGAAACACTGCCATCAGTTTAGCTGGCATCTAACATCTTAATTATCCCTTCCACTATGCTTTTTGAAATATTTTACTGAGGAGAACAAAATGGAACGCAATGAGGAACAATTCAAATGATGCTTGCATTAATTTTTTTCTTACAACTTTAATATTGTGATCGAGTAGCCAGATAGAAACAACACAAAATATTTGCCTATTAATGTTTGCTGCAGCATAGTTTATAGTTTATAGTAGCTAAAATGTATAGAACCAACCTATGTATCCAATCAGAGAGGAACAGATAAAGAAGATATATATAGTTTTCAGCCAAGAAGGACAATGGAGTTTTGTCATTCACCTATGGATAACCCTGTAAAGTGGTTTAAGACAACCTCAGAAAGACAGATATCATGTTTTATCTCATTCATATTTTCTAGACTTTCATATATCTACATAAAATCAAATAATCACATGTGACATGAAATATAAGTTAAACTGTCTAAGCAACCAAAGGAACTAACAGAGAAGTGGGTGGCATGAAGGGGAGGCATATGGAGGCATAGGAGGGGAGGGAGGAGAAAAGGAGGATATGGAGGTATGGAAGGAGTAAAGGAGGATATGGAGGATATGGAGGTATGGGGAGGTATGGGCGGAGGAAGGGGGTATGGAAGAATGGGAGCATATTCTCAACATATAGTGTGTGCACTCATGGAAATGAAAAAAATAATTTAAAAGTATCATTAATATTGGACACCCAAGATAGAACAATTGTTGAGCCAGAGCCATTCATTATGTTTTCCCAAAGATTAAAGATAACCAGTACAAAGTGCCGCCGTTTGGAATCTCTAGAGACATCAGCCAATGTTCTCTCCTTGGCCATCACCACATGAATAATAATGATATATTACATGGATGGAAACTTTCTATTTTGAAAATGGCCATTTTGGTTTGTTCAAAATGTCACAATGATATCTAATGCCTGCTGTGTTGATTACAAAATGAAATAAAAAATAAAAACAAGACTGCACGGAGTTCAGAAGATAAAAGGAGTTTGGCGACGTTGTAAGTTATTGAAAAGAACACAGCGTACTGTGAAACATGCATCTCATGCCAATCCTGTGTCTCATTTGGAAGAAAATAACAAAATCATTCCCAGCATAGAATAAGAATGACCAAACAAAGGGTACAAAATGTGCAGCGGGTGATATCCCTCTTGGATGCCGCGTAGTTCTTGTGTGCTAATAAGTTATCCTTTAGGAAGAGATACTCAGGATAAAAGATAACAAAAGAGCGAAGAGGGCTGAAAGAAACATCCCAGTAATTTACTGTGGAGTTGAATTTGCGATAAGGTGGGCATATCTCAGGTCTCATGCACAGACATTATACTTTTCAGCCTAGCTACTAAAATATCTTTTTTAGGTTTGTTTGCAAACACTGAGTCCAAGGAAATCTTTGTGCTGAAGCCCCTACCTGGAATGAGAGGCTGTGCCAAGGCATCACAGAGGCTTTATATGACACACAAAGAAAATGATGCTGTCCCTAGCCTTTTATCAGATAACCTTATATTTCCAGTTGTGTCTGTTGCCACCCGACTAGACTGTATGAAGTGCTAATGAGACCCTAGAAGACACCTTGGTTCTGGAGTTGGTCAGCTTTGACTTCTTACCTCATCACATTTATACTGGATGGTTTTGTGTGTCAAGTTGGAAGGCACCTCAGTTGAGGAAAGGCCTAGATGATATCCAGCCTTAAGATATTCTTTCCGTAGTGATCAATGTGAGAGGGCCCAGCCCATGGTGGGAGGTGCCATCCCTAGGCTGCTGGTCCAGTGTTCTATAAGAATGTGGGCTGAGCAAACCACAGAAGTAAGCCAGTAAGCAGCTCCTCTCCAGGGCCTGTACATCAGCTCCTGTCTCAGGGAAGCTGTCCTGTTTGAGTTCTGTCCTGACTTCCTTCAGTGATGAACAGCAATGCTCAAGCGTAATTGAATAAACCCTTCCTCCCCAACTTGCTTTTTGGTCATGGTGTTTCATTACAGCAATAGAAACCCTCACTAAGACGACATAGAATCTTGAGTAAATTGCTCACTCCATCTTCTGTGTCTCCTCACCTAAACGCTCATGGAAATTCACTTCCAACAGAACTGACTGGGGTTTGCAAAGAGGCAGAGAATGTTTGCTGACCTTTGTAGGTTAATGTTGGCTTCTGATTTATGAACTTGCCTTTTTTGCTTTTAGATGTTCTCAGAAGAAATGAAAAAATATATACCTAAAATACCAAGGATTAAGAGTTACTCAGAACATCTTGGGGCTCTTATTGTGAGGAGAAAATGAACAGCCATTATTTTTGTAATGGATCTCTGTTCGTTTAAGGCCACCCTGGCTACACAAAATTGATCCAGTTCTAAAAGAAACAGCTCACACAAAGATAATCTCAAAACTTGGGATCACACACCTTTAACCCCAGCATTAGGGAGGTATTTTAGACAGGAACAGGGTCTCAGAGATAGCATTCATTCTCCAGCCACATTGAGGATAGGGAGGCATTCTGAAAGTAGTCTCTAGCCACACTGGGCAGAATATAGCAGTCTGAATGAATCTGAGGAGCAGTGCTGTCGGGAGCAGTTTGAGATCGCCCCTTTGGTCTGAGCTGAGGTAGAGGTAAGAGCTAGTGGCTGGCTGCTTTGCTTTTCTAATCTTCAGCTTGGAGCATGAACTCCAATATCATTCTCTGGGTCTTTTTATTTATCAAACAACATGTTGGACCATCACCTCATTGAGGCAGGACCAAGTTGCCCTCTTCTTTCTAGGCTGAGCATCGAGAATGGGCCCCTTGAAATCAGTTTATGCATTAGAGTTAGATCTTGGTCCCACTGCCCGTGGCTTTATATACTGTCCAGGCCATATCACTGTCCCCTGTATTTAGGAGTCTAGTTCCCCAGTTGACAGTAAGGAGTCAGTGATCTGCCATTAGCTTGCGTCAGCTGGTTCTTGGATTTCCCCATCATGGTCTTGACTCCTTTGGTCATATTACTCCTTCTTTACTTCAATTGTACTCTAGGAGCTCTGCTTCCCTCTGTTTCTGGAAGAGGAATCTAGGAATCAGGGTTGTGGATTGTAGGCTGTTATACTTTATGTTTAGTATCCACTTATGAGTGAGTACATACTATATTTGTCTTTCTAGGTCTGGGTTACATCACTCAGGATGATTCTTTTTCTAGTTCTGTGTAGCTGCCTGCAAATTTAAAGATGTTATTGTTTCTTACCATTGAGTAGTACACCATTGTGTAAATGTAGCACATTTTCTTTGTTCATTCTTTGGTTGAGGTCCATCTAGGTTGTTTCCAAGATCTGGTATTACAAATAATGCTACTAGGAACATAGTTTAACAAATGCCTTGTTGTGAGAGTGTTTCTCTTTTGGGTATATGCCAAAAAGTGGTATTGCAGGGTCCTGAGGTAGATTGATTCCTAATTTCCTGAGAAATTGCTATACTGATTTCCACAGCAGCTGCACAAGTTTGTACTCCTACCAGCAATGGTGGAGTGCTCCCCTTACTCCACATCTGCTCCAGCGTAAGCTGTCATCAGTGTTTTTGATCTCAGACATTCTAATTGGTGTAAGATGGTACCTCAGAGTTGTTTTGAAATGCATTTACCTCTTGACTAAGGATGTTGAGTATTTCCTTAAGTGTCTTTCCACCATTTGAGAGCCTTCTGTTGATAATTCTCTGTTTAGGTCTGTACTTCATTTTTTTTCAATTGGATTATTTGGTATTTTTTGTGTCTAGTTTCTTGAGTTCTTTGTATATTTTGGAGACCAGCTCCCTGTCAGATGTGGAGTTGGTTAAGATCTTTTCTTATTCTGTAGGTTGCTGTTTTGTCTTGTTGACCATGTTCTTTGTTTTACAGAAGCTTCTTAGTTTCAGGAGGTCCCATTTATTAATTGTTCTCGATGCCTGTGTTATTGGTGTTATGTTTAGGAAGTGGTTTCATGTACCAATGCATTCAAGAATACTTTCCACTTTCTCTTCTAAGAGGGTCAGTGTGGATGGGTTTATTTTGTCTTGAGTTTTGTGCATGGTGATAGATATGGATCTACCTGCAGTCTTGTAAATGCCAGCATCCAGTTAGGCCAGGATCATTTGTTGAAGATGATTTCTTTTTTCCATTTTATATTTTTAGCCTCTTTGTCAAAAATCAGGTGTTCATAGGTGTGTGAGTTAATATCAGGGTCTTTGATTAGAATCAATTGGTTTTTATGTCAACACTAAACTGTTTTCATTACTATAGAAAAGAGCTTGAAGTCAGGGATGGTGGTGCTTCCAGAGGTTCTATTATTGTGCTGGTTTGTTTCAGCTATACTGGGTATTTTTGTTTTTCCATATGAATTCAAGTACTGTTCTTTCAAGGCCTGTGAAGAACTGTGCTGTGATTTTTATGAGTAACATATTGAATCTATAGATTGCTTTTGGTAGGTTTGGCATTTTTAAGGCAAAATCTGCTGAAGATGACTCCCTAGTGCTATGAGCCACTAATGATGTTAGACCTGCAGAGTGAACAACACTAAGAGATGATGTCTTCCTTTCAAATATTTTCCTTCCTCCTCCTTCTGGAGTTACAAAATACAATCATGACTTACAACTTCTTGATTAAGTATTCTAGCAAAATATTTTTATGTGACAATATGGAGCCCATCATCAAAAGTCTTTATAATTTTGAATTAACAAAATTAAAAACCAAGAAATCAAATAATCCAGTTAGTAAATGAAAAGAACTAACAGTTTTTAAAAGATCAAGTATAATCATCCAATGAAACTGTGCAAACAGGACTGCCATTGCTACTCATCAGAGACAAGCATATCATAATTTCGCTGAGCTCCAACTTTCCTACTCAGAATTGGGCAACAAAAATGAATGATTAGGATTCAAAGAAAAAGGAAAAACTTTCACACTGCTGGTGATAATCTAAAATCACCAAACAACTATGGAAATAGTATGGACATTTCTTAGGGAACTGAAAGCTACACCATCATGAAACCCACTTTTACTACTGCTGGGTATTTACTGCCAAACTCAACATCAACAGGTTACAGAGATACCAATATTTATTGTAGAACTTCTCATGATGACTAAATTATGGAACAAACCTAGGTGTTTGTCAACAGAGAAAGAGATACAAAGGTGCTATACATATATACAATAGAATTTTATTTAGCCATAAAGGACAAAAATTACATCTTTTGCAAAAAAAATTTAATACAACTAGAAATCATCATATTAAGCAAATTAAGTCAGGCTTTCAAAGACAGACACCACAACTTTCTTTTCATTTGTGGATTCTAGAGTTTATGAAGATACATAATATCACTTATGTATATATGACATACAAGTAGAAGTATAACTGTCTAAGGCAGTGGTTCTCAACCATCCTAATGCTACAAGAGATTTTAATATAGCTCCTTACATTATGGTGACCCCCAACTATTAAATTATTTTATTGCTACTTCATAACTATAATTTTGCAACTGTTATGAAGCATGATGTAAATATCTGACATATGACTCCCAAGAGGGTCATAACCATATGTTGAGAACTATTGGTCTAGGGAAATGTAGGAGACTAATAATTTCAGGAGTTAATAAAGGGGGGGATGGGGTTCTAGGGACTAGAATATACCAATGTATATTATATACTTAAATGACAATGTCTTTATGAAATCTAGTGCCATTTATAATGAACATCTGCTAATAGGATTTTAAAATTATTTTTTTAAAAAATCTTTTTTATGCTTTCATTACTATTCAATAATTTATTGTCCTCTCTTATTAACGGAATAAATAACATTTAAAATAAAGGTTTATTTTTATTGGTTAGCATGCTTATTCCATAGTGTCATGTCTAACAAAATAATTGATTTCACTTTTTATTATTTCTGAGTGATTTCAGAAAGAACAAATATATGGGCTATAAGTTGTAAAGTAAATATTTTTGAGACCATAATGTTATAAGTGATAGAACTGATACATATGGATGGATGAGGTTAGTCTTTCTTACAGAATTTTTAATCATGTATCTACGATGACCATGTCAGGGGGTAGAATTAGTCCCTGTTCTCTCTTATTTTTATTTTATTTAAGTCTCTGGAGTGTGGGTTGTGCTTAATAACCCGCTTCCAAAGAGAAGGAAATGGCAATTAGAAGATGATGCTCATACATGGTAGAGAATCGGCAAACATTCTACTCGTGGTTATCAAAGTGTCATTGAATGATAAATCAGGCCAGGCTGACTGACACATGACAAGAATGGAATTCTATTACAATAAACCCACCCTAAGACTCATGGCTTCAGGGTAGTTATGAGAATGACATTTAATACACCCCTGTTCAGTGTCATTCTGCAACAACTCTGACCAGTGTGTCCTCAGAATTGTCAGGTCATCAGAAACTATTTCTGGGAAACTCATAGCCTAGAGGAGGTGAGGAAAATATGATGACTCAAAGTAATGTAGGCTCTTGATGAAACCTTAGGGTAGGGAGAAACACAGGAGAAAATGGTGACATATGAGTGATGTGCTGAATCTAGTTATTAATGATCTGTCAGTACTAGTTTCCTAGTTGCAGTCCATGGTGGTGTAGTGGAAATTGGATGAAGTTATGGAAAACCATCTGTACCAATTTAATAACATTTCTGTAAATATAAAATGATTATAAAACAAAAAGTTATCAAGATAAAATGCACGCAGTGTCCTTTCAAACAGAATTTACACAACAGATACGTGTTATTGAGCAATGTACTTTATTCCATTAATGTTGCTGGTATTTTTTTTTAAAACAAAAATAACAGCTAGATGTTGGTGGTTAATACCTTTAATCATAGCACTCAGGAGGCAGAGGCAGGCAGATCTCTGTGAGTTTGAGGCCAACCTGGTCTGCAGAGCCTGTTCCATGATAGGCTCCAAAGCAATACAGAGAAACCCTGTCTGGAAAACCACCACTACCACTAAAACAAAACAACAACAAAAACCAAAAATAGTCTGAAATCATCCTTTTAGTTATGATAGTGTTCATGACTTTCTATGAGAGAAATGGAAAATTCAACAAGCTGTGGTCACATAATAGTTTAAATAGTTCTTGTGATTTTTTTATTCGTCTTTCACATTTAACTTTAATATCATTCATCCCTTGTGAATTTGCTGAATTTCTGATGAGTTGCTCTAGCGGGAGAAGAGGATGTGCCAGCTGAAGGTTAGGAGAGCAACTCTCTGCTACCATGTACAGGCAAGTGTCATCACCAAAGATGGTACTTTTTCTTTCTTTCTTTCTTTTTTGGATAATTTTTTAAAATTTAAATTTGAAACAAGCTTGTTTTACATGTCAATCTCAGTTCCTGTACCCTCCTCTGTTTCCCCCAAGAATCCCCATGCCATCCCCTTTCTGCTCCCCAGGCAGTCTTTAAAGTCTGTCATATCATATGGAGCAGGGCCTAGGCCCTCCCCCATGTGTCTAGGCTGAGGGAGTATCCCTCTATGCGGAATGGGCTCCCAAAGTCCATTCGTATACTAGGGATAAATACTGTTCCACTACCAGAGTTCCCATAGACTGCCTACTCCTCCTACTAACACCCACATTCAGGGAGTCTGGGTCTGTCCTATGCTGGTTTCCCAGCTATCACTCTGGCGTCCATGAGGCCCCCTTGTTCAGGTCAGCTGTCTCTGTGTGTTTCTCCAGCCTGGTCTTGACCCCTTTGCTCATCACTCCTCCCTTTTTGCAGGAGGTCAGCTCAGTGTTTAGCTGTGGATCTCTGCTTCTGCTTCCATTAGCTGCTAGATGAAGGCTCTAGGATGGGATATAAGGTAGTCATCAATCTCATTATTGGGGAAGGGCATTTAAGGTAGCCTCTCCACTACTGCTTAGATTGTTAGTTGGTATCATCCTTGTAGATCTTTGGACATTTCCCTAGTGCCAGATTTCTCTTTAACACTATAATGGCTCCCTCTATTATGGTAACTCTTTTCTTGCTGTCCTCTGTTCTTTTCCTGACTCAATCTTCCTGCTTCCTCATGCCCATCTCTCCTCTCCTCTTCCTCCCAAGTCCCTCTTCCCCTCCCCCCATGCTCCCAATTTGCTTGAGAGATCTTGTCCCTTTCCCCTTCTCCAGGGGACCATGTATGTCTCTCTTAGGGTCCTCCTTGTTTCCTAGCTTCTCTGGTGGTGTAGATTGTAGGCTGGTGATCCTGTGCTCTATGTCTACAATCCATATATGAGTGAGTACATACCATGTTTATCTTTTTGTGGCTGGGTTACCTCACTCCAGATGATTTCTTCTAGTTCTATCCATTTGCCTGGGAATTTCAAGATTCCATTTTTTTCCCCACTGAGTAGTACTCCATTTTGTAAATGTAACCACATTTTCTCCATTTATTCATCACTTCATGGGCATTTAGGTTGCTTCCAGTTTCTGGATATTACAAATAATGCTGCTATGAACATAGTTGAACAGATGTCCTTGTTGTATGAATGTGCATCTTTTTGGATATATGCCAAGGAGTGGAATTACTGGATTTTGAGGTAGACTGATTCCCATTTTCCTGAGGAACTGCCACACTGATTTCCAAAGTGGCTCAAGGAGTATGCACACCCACCAGCAATGGAGTAGTGTTCCCCTTTCTCTACATCCTCTACAGCATAAACTGTCTTTGGTGTTTTTGATTTTAGCCTTTCTGACAAGTGTAAGATGGTATCTTAGAGTTGTTTTGATTTGCATTTCCCTGATGGCTAAGGATATTTGAGCATTTTTCTTAAGAGTCTTTCAGCCATTTTAGATTCCTCTACTGAGAATTCTCTATTCAGTTCTGTACCCCACTTTTTAATTGGATTATTTTGTGTTTTGGTAACTAGCTTCTTGAGTTCTTTGTATATTTTGGATATTGGCCCGTTGTCAGATGTAGGGTTGGTGAAGATCTTTTCCCACTCTGTGAGTTGCTGTTTTGTCTTGTTGACTGTGCCCTTTGCCTTGAAGAAGCTTCTCAGTTTGAGGAGGTCCCATTTACTAATTGTCAATTAATTTATTGTCTGTGCTACTGTGTTATGTTCAGGAAATAGTCTACTGTATCAATTCATTCAAAGGTACCTCCCACTTCAAAGATGGTACTTATCAAACTTATTTTTGATTTAGACATAGCTAAGATTAAAATATTTTCTTGTCTAAGGCATTGAATCTACACATGTGATAGAAAAATCTTATTTATGCATATGTATTGTTTTAGTGTTTTCATTCAGAATTCCTTTTTTTGATGTTGGTGATGTGGTATGTTACTGTGAGTATTAAAGTGTTACAGCTCAGATGGAAAGGGATCCTGACAGTTGGGAGCCAAGGAATACTACAAAATCAGACTGCAATACAAATCTCACAGAAGAGATTCATTAGGAAAAACACAGGAAGGAGGCTGCCTCTGCTCAGGAGAGAAGCAGCAAAGACCCGAGCAGGAGGCAGGGTTTAGATACAGGGTGATTTTTGGTGGGCGGTTCCAGGGTGGGGACTAGTGGCAACTTTAAGTCTGGAGTTTGGAGTAAACACAGGGATTGGTAGGATTTCAAGCCCAGGGATTGGTGGGGTTTCAAGGCCAAGGATTGGTGGGGTTTCAAGGCCAGGAGTTTTGAAGCTCAGGGATAGGTGAGATTTTAAGTCCTAGAATTGAGCTCAGGCATTTTACTCTACAAGTATGCTAATTGATGCAATGGAAAGTCCAAGAGTGTCTACTGCTAAATACAACAATGGCTTATATCTTATTTAAGGAACAGTCAGTTGTAGGCCTCTGAGGGCAGATATTATGTGACAAAATTTCCTGGGGAGATGCTACATACACACATCTACTCACCCTCAGATGGGAAGCCCACAACAGACCAATGTACAGTTGGGTGAACCCAAAGTTCAACTGGGTGAACCAAGTTTTATCGAGTTTACCTACATGAATATGTGTGAGAGATTACTTACGGGAATAAAATGATAGCTGTCTTACCAAGGCCCACCCCAGTATGGTGACAGTTCACAAATCTGGGAACCTGGTGTGCACCTTATGGCCGACAGGTAGCTCAACGGGTTGGAGAACGTCCTTTCTAGGTGCCTCCGTTGGTCTGAACATCTTCCAGGCAGCATGGCTGCCCTCTTCTTCTTCCGGGCAGCTGGTCTGGTCTGAAAGGGTTTGCAGCTTGGTTCTGCTCCTCTGAGACGGACTCTCAGCTTTTATGGCATACAGTGAGAAGCCTAGTGAATCACATCAGTTTCAGGGACTTCCCAAAGCTACTTTGAACTGTTCACCTTCTGGCTTGAGAAGTTTTCCTCCAGGACGAAAACTACAGGGCTCGCTTACAGAGTGAGTCATCTTCCATCTACTGGCACTCTACTGGCAGATATGAGACACCTGCAGAGAAATTTGGTAAATGTGGAATGACCATAAGGAGAAAGGAAACCGGTTTTCCCTTCACGCGATTGCTGAACCATTCCGTGTTTTTATGGCAGTGCCGGCAGCCGTGTGTTTGAGTGAGAACTTAGGTGAGGGGGGCATAGGTCACATGGATTTCTAGGCTGATGGACTCTGTTCTCTTGATTTTTTTTTTTTTTTTGCATAAAGGAGAAGGATCCTATATAATTTGCTAAGCAATCAATTTGAATACTACTTATTTCTCCAGTGACAAGGGCTTCTAGCATCTCCAGTGTGGACTGGTATAAATTCTGTAGGGTTGACTAGATGATATTGGAAGTTCATGCCATCAACCCTTGGGCAGATGGATGGGGAACCCTCAGTCTCTTCCGGGGTGCTGAGGGTTGGGAAGATTATGTTCTATCGGTTTCCTTCCTTTCATAGCTGCCAGTCATCTGATCCATGGAAGTTTCTAAAATGCTTTAGCTCTTGTTTGTCGTTATTGTTCCCTTGGCTGTGCACAGGGTTTGTTTGGGATATTTCATACTTTTGGCAAGTCTTCTGCTGTTTGTTAAGCAGATAAACTGGGCTGGGGTCCAATTCCCTTATAGACAAGGGGTATGAAGCTATATTTTAGTCACGATTTCCCCACACACAACTCCAAGGACGAGTTGTACATCTTTAACAATAAAATCTGAGAGGAACGCAATTAAAAACATTGATTTTTAGAATTTACAAATTTCCACAAATTAACAAAGGTGCAAATACTTCCTTTGTAGTTTATCTCATGTTGTGAGATTGCGGGATACAAAGCTGGGAAGTGACAGCCATTCTGACCCTAGTAGCCAATCCTAGCGGGCTGCAGTCTATAACGAATAGTGCCCTCCAAATAGTATTGGTGAAATTTTGGATACAAGTCCCACATCTCACAATTTGCTCTTCATAAAGAGACTTGTCACAATCAGTTATGGAATCAGAAATCTGTGTCAATCTATGCTAAGGGGACTTAGAGCACATCTGTGTGACCCGAGCCCTACTCTGTCCAGCAGCCTGTGGAAAACCCAGACTGAGATAATTCTGTGTGACAAAACACTACAAGAAATAAAAAGGAAAAGTGTTTTCTTTCCTTATGAAGTAGTAACACCATGCTGAAGAGCAACAGAGCTCAAATTTAGTTGACAATGTTGCAGGCCTTGCTGGTGGTTGCATTTTTATGGCTATTAGACTAACCATTAACATACACTGCAAATTGTATTTCTGAACATAAATACCCCATACCTTTCTGTGGATCAAGTCCAAAATTCCAGCCATTTGCTTGCAAAAACTTAGTCATTCAAGAGCTCATATAAATGGTGTTCAGCAAGCTGTCAAGGCAGGTCTATCACCAGGACAGATCCAAGCTTATAGCTCTATTTACTTGCCAGGTAACAACTCATTTATAGCTGAACTTTGTCAACTTTAGGGCGAACTAAAATTGCTGTCCTTCTTAGGAACTAAAAACCACACACTGCAGCGAATACAAAGACGAAAAGAATCAAAAGTAAATTAAACATTGATTTTTGTTTAAATCAGATCGGCTAAGGGGCTGATTACACACCATAACACCAGGGACAGTTTGTGACACTATGTGTCTGTCTTACTCTGCCCAGTCACTTTAGACTACAGTAAAAAGGCTAGCCATTGGTTGACTTTTCCTTGACAGTAAACTGAGGGCATAATTTGCAGATGCTACAAGCAATTATTTATTTTTTGGAATTCCTTGGCTCTAAAAACTTCAGATACCAACAAGGTAAATTAGATGGTTTAACTTATTCCAATATTAGTGTTCATGTGAGCAAATTGCTTAATGTTATTCTTTATAAGATTTTATATTTAATCTCTATTTAAAATGCATTACATATCAAGACATAAAGTAATATTCATTTGTGTTACTTCTTTTGTAAATTTTTCTTTTTAAGCCCTGAATTAGACTTGACTTAGTATTGATGGTGTGATCATTTGTTTTTTATGTCTACCTGACTGGACTATAGGTGTCCAAGTGTTTGCCCAAAGATTATAGTGTGGTGTTTGAATGGAACTAACACTGGAATCCTCAGACCAAGTGACAACGTTTGGCTCCTTATTGTTGCTTTGGTTCTATCAGTTGAAGGCTTAGAAAGGATAAAAAGGCTGATTTGAATAAGAGAGACTTCCTGCCTCAGGGCTCAAAGCTTCAAATTGTGTGAATCTCTCTCTCTCTCTCTCTCTCTCTCTCTCTCTCTCTCTCTCTCTCTCTCTCTCTCTCACACACACACACACACACACACACACACACACACACTAACACTATATGTATACTTTGTTCTCTGGAGAATTGATAGGGCAATCAATCAGTATCTGTGTTTCCTAATCATTTGGTAGATGTTTCCACAACATAAAGTTATTATTCTAACGTGGAATACATTGTCATATCTTTTTTACTTGATCTATGGATTCATACTCTGTTCCAGTAATACATGTCTTCCTATACATTCATCATAACACTCATTTTATTATGATCATTTGACAGATGTTTAGTGTTTTTGTCTAGTTCTGTTTGCCCAAATTAGTTCGGAAAATTTTGCTACTAGAAAGATAAAGTCTAGGCTGAGATTTTAAAAATAGTGTGCTTTTTAATATTTTTTAACCTGAAATAGACACAGAGAAATATAAGTGTTTTCAATATTCTCTATTTTTCTCCCCCTTCTATCTGCCTACCTTAGAAGCTTTCTTTTAATCAAAATTTTATTTATTTATTTATTTATTTGCTCTCTCTCTCTCCCTCTCTCTCCCTCTCTCTCTGTGTGTGTATGGACATACCTGGGTACCCACAGAGACAGGTCAGAAGAAGACATTGCATCCCCTAAATATGGAGTCCCGGTAGTCAGCAGCCCCTGGAAATGGGACCAAACATTAGTTGTCTACAGGAACCACTGAACCATCTCTCTAGCACCTTGGGAATCTTTCTTCAAATGAAAGTTTCGATGGGACTCAAATATAAAAGTAGGTACCAAGTAGAGCTTCTGAGGTCTGAAGGGGATGTCCCAGAAGTCCCACCCCACTTTAGTCATCTTTAGATAGTTCTTGAGGAGCTGGTATTCCATGTCTGAAAATCTTCATAGATTTTATAGTGGATTTTCATTTGTGTTGTTTTCACAAGTCACAGAAACAATTTAAATGGCATTGCTAATATCACAATTTACCTAATGCATTTTCAATGTCCTCTTTAATTCCTCCCAACCGGTGGGAAGGCAAGATAAAGAGAGATTTATAAATAGCTGTGTATCATGCTACCTCTTAACCGCATGGTTTATTTGCTTCCTAAATGATCCTGCATTTATAGTCAATTGTCATCATCAGATAACACATCAAAAGTCAACTCCAATTTCACATTGCTGAGGAGGTGATTCTGATTTGAATGTTGTTTATCATAGAGAATATGCTACTAAATCCATTTTATGGGAAGATTATGCCATTTAATTTACTTTTAGAGGGAGAGAGAGGCTTTCAAGAGAAACTTCATTATCTATTAGAAAAGTAATAGAGCAGAATCAATCTGTGCTTTCTCCAGGAAGCATGCCCATGTTACAGACAAAAACAAGCCAGAGATACCTTTCCAAACAGAGACCGCTGGGCCTGTGGCTAGTTCAAGGCCACATTCATGCAGAAAGCAGCCTTCTGGCTACCTTTAATGCCCTTCTACAATAATGAGATTGACTACTACCTTATAGTCCATCCTAGAGCCTTCATCCAGTAGCTGATGAAAGCAGAAGCAGACACCCACAGCTAAACACTAGCTGAACTCCTGGAATCCAGTTACAGAGAGGGAGGAGTGATGAACAAAGGGGCCAAGACCAGGCTGGAGAATCCCACAGAGACAGCTGACCTCAACACGGTGGAGCTCATGGTCCCCAGATGGACAGCTGGGAAACCAGCATAGGACAGACCCAGATTCCCTGAATGTGAGTGTTAGTTAGGAGGGCTGGACAGTCTGGCCTCTGGTAGTGGATCAGTATTTATCCTAGTACAGGAATGGACTTTGGGAGCCCTTCCCACACAGAGACAGAGCCCTCCCCACAACCTAGACAAATGGGGGAGGGCCTAAGTCCTGCTCTAAATGATGTGACAGACTTTGAAAACTCACCCTTGGAAAGTCTCACCCTCCCTGGGGAGCAGAAAGGGGATGGGCTGGGGTTTGGTGGGGGTGACAGGGGAGGAGGGGAGGGTGAGGGAACTGGGATTGACATGTAAAACAACCTTGTTTCAAATTGAAATTTAAAAAGGAAAAGAAAAAGAAGAACAAATACTTCACTCCTCCAACTTGCCCTGCCTCCGCCTCTCCGGCACCTTTTCATGGAGATTGTCAGGGCGAGCTGTGAATCACGCAGCAGACTCTTTTGTCCAAACAGCTTTGCGTGCAAATGTTGACTTCGTAACGTGTTTCTGGTCAGGTTCAAGGCTCTGGTTTGTGGTACAGCTATGGTTCCACGGGGTCAGTTCCTTCACATGCTCCAGCAGGTCATAGAAGGGATAGATGCCTACTCAAAGTCCTGGATGTGTGCCTGGGTAGGAGCCAAGATGGTCAGTCTGCGGTGCTGGGATCACCCTGTCCGTTCCCCCAGAGCCAGCTCTCCCATGAGGTCCATTACCCCAGGACCAGCAGGGTGGGGTAGTCCTTGCTGTTGGGAGGGGGTGAAGTGGAACAGAGATCAAGGACTGCTGGGCAGAACTTCCACAGATGTGACGTGTGGGGGCAATAGTGGGCTTCACTCTCTGGCTTATTCTTTTCTAGTAGCAGAGGTGGAGAGCTCACTGCATATAAACATTTCATATAACCACTCGCTTTTGTATTAATTTGATCCCTTTCATTGGATAATTCTCATTACCTCACAAACATGTTCATTTAATGCCTTCAAAGTAACTGTCAATTTAATTCACTTTTCCCCCCCTGTTATGGCTACATTTTGTGTGTGTGTGTGTGTGTGTGTGTGTGTGTGTGTGCGTGCATGCGCGCACACACGCGTGCACACGCATGTGCTATATGTGTGTGCGTGCGCATGTGTGTGCTATATGTGTGTGTGTGAAGGTGAGTGTGTGCGTGTGTGCATGTGCTATATGTGTGAGTGTGTGTGCGTGTGCTATATACATGTGTGTGAGCGTGTGCATGTGTGTGTGCGTGTGCGTGTGTATGTGTGTGTGCGTGTGTGTGTGTGCTATATGTGTATGAGTGCCTGTGGTGGCCAGAAGAGGTTGCCACGTGCCCTGTACTAGTAAGCTGCCTGAAGCAGGGCCTGGAAACTGAACTTGCATCTTGTGGAAGTGTAGCGAGCTTTCCTTAAGGGCCTGGCCCTCTCTGCAGTCCTGACGTGCTTCAGAATCTAGCTCAGGCTGACCGGCTGAGACTTCCTCCTTCCTCACCAGATACTTCACAATGCAGACTGAGCCTGTGTCCTGGTGTAGCTTGATACAATCCAGCAAATAAATCCCAAAGGGTCTACCATAGGTAAAATAGTAGAGAACCAGGGTTCTTGTGTTCTGTGTTTATTCCAAAATTAAATGTTTCTATCCGTTATAAGTGCTCCTGGCACTGTCTAAGTACACTGGCAGTTCTTAAGGCACATAGCTGGGTAAATGCCTGTGTAGCCTTCTCAGGGATTGTGCCCAGTTTCTTAGTCAAAAGGTAAGAGTAACCTCCCCCGTTCTGCAGCTTCCTGCTCCATTCATTTGCTAGTCTTCAGTTGGCTGCTACTGGGCTACAAAATGAAGTTCGCCCATCATTTGAAGTGACCCTGACGATACATATTCGATGTTAATTTGTTCTGACTCATGGTTGTAGTAGTGGGAGCTTTTCTGCTGCAAACTGCCTGCTGAATGTGAATGAGGTGTTGCACTTTTATTAACTTATAGCAGGGTTATGGGTAACGCGAGGGGAAAGCAACCCACCAATTATTTCTTTGAACGGAGCGGAGCTCAGTGGCATGAGTGTCTCGAATCCCTGAATTGGTCTCTGCACATGACATCAGAAAGAAAGTCGTAGCCATGTGCTCATTAGAGGGGCATAAGACCGCAGGGTGCTAAACTAAATCTGCAGCCAGCAGCTTTGCATTAGCGATGTGGCGTCTATTATCTGCGGTGTGAGCTGCTATCATTAATTTGGAAGCTTTTCACAGAAAATGAAATGGATTCCATTTCTGGAACTGGCAATTATGAATTCTGTCAATGTGTTTCGTCACCCAGAGATTTATTTATACATGTCACTCAGTGGGGCAATTTGCAATGCTGGATAGATGAATGGCTTAATGCAGAGTGCTTATGCCCAAGCAAAGCCCAAGCTTCCCGGCCACTTGAAATGGAACAATTTCAGACTTATGTATCTGCTCCATGTTAAATGAGTCCCAGATGAGAAGAAGAGAGCTGGATGCTTTTGGGGAAACAGATGTTATTCTGTTAAATGTAACATTATGAACTCCCATTGTGTTGAGGCTAGAGACTGGCTTTGGGAGAAAGTGGATAACATAAACAGTTCCTGTTACCAGCAAGCTTGATGGAGTCCCCCTACCCCCAGACAGTGGGCTCCCTGGGGAGCCGTGGGATTCACAGAAGAGATAATACAGGCATGGGGAGGGCTAGTTTCATAGTTTACCACTCTCTCCATGAAGCAGGGGTCTACTGATATAGTTCTAGAGCGTTAAATTGACCCAAAGACCTCCTCCCCCAAGAGAGTACATTTCCTCTCGTTCTGCTCCGCTGACCAACCGCTGGGAAATTGTAGACATTGTGAAAAAGTTGGCAGTAATAAGGTGGGCCTTGCCTGTCTATGTCTCAAGAATGCTTCTTAACATCCTTCGGAGGGCATGGAGGACAGTACATAGTTTTGTTTCCTTTCACTTCTGTTTCAAAAAGGAACAGAAGGTGTTTAGTCGAGGACAAAGATTAGGTTCTGGGCATTGTAGAAGAATAGTACTTTTAGCAAGTGGTTTTCTAGTATTGGCATCCTGTTTTATAAGTGAAATGACAAACTCTTCAAATTATTGGAAAATAGCCAGGGCTAGAGAGATGGCTCAGTGTGTTCTCCCAAAGGACCTGGGTTCAATTTCCAGCACCTATGTGGCAGCTCACAACTGTCTATAACTCCAGTTTCAAGGGATCTGACACCAATCACAAAACACCAGTGAGCATAGAATTAAAACTAATTTATAAAAAGAAAATAACCACAATCATTTTTCTAGGCATTTGTTGGCAATTTTACCCAGTCTATGAAAAAAAAAAATATTGAGGAATAGACTTCAGGGATTTTGTTGTTGTTGTTGTTGCTTATTTCAAGGTAAAGGACTAAATATGGGTCTCACTGTGGCCAAACCATTATTATTAGGAAGAAAAGACACTATAGCATAGAAGTTAGTTGTTGTTTAATAATGGAGAGAAAATTGTATTTGGAGTTAGATACATCAAATTTGGATTTAGGACCTTGAATAATCTATTCTGTTTTAGTTTCAATTTTCACTTTTTAGAACTGGCGTGAAAGTCAATTCAGGATGTAGACAAACATATTCTGTAAACTGGAATGTTCTGTGGCAGCAAAGAGTAACCTATGGACCAACTATTACTTTAAGTAAGTCTTTTAAAACCATAGCCCACTTGATGTAAGAGTTGTACTCTGACCTACACACACACACACACACACACACACACGTGTGTGAACCCTCCAACACAAAATGAACACATGTAAAAAAGAAAACCTATACAATTTGCAAACTTTTGACACATGCCTCTGCCCATCATTAATCTCTTACTTCATACCTAGCAGCCTCCCAAATGTCCCATACCCCTTGGTGACCCCTCACCATCTTATGTGTTTCAATTTTGCAGTCTCTATATTGTCCTTTTCTAAATTATATGTCAATTTGCCACATACCAAATGATGACATTTTAATTCACATTGCCATAATAATGCATCTCTTTTACAGAAATTCCAGGTGATGAGCTTTATCTTTCTTTGCTGTGGCAAAGGGAATCTGTATCGTAATTATCCGAGTAGCTTCTCTCAAAGGACATTTCGTAGACAATGAGATGATGCTCGAGTGTGAGGATGCTGTTGGTGGAGACCTCAGTGTGGTTGTGCACATGTTACCATGCAAGTATATGTTAAGCAATAGTTACTTGGCAGTAGTTCATAAAAGTGTCTTGCTGCTTTTAAAGGAAAGTGACAGCTATTAGCCTAGAAGTCCCAATTCTTACCCTTTCTTTGATCATTCATTCATTCTTCCTTCTCTTCTACCTTCTCTTTTCTTCTTTCTTCTTTCCTTCCTTTCTTTTGTGATGGGGCAAAACAGTACAGAGCTTCCTCCATCTTGTGTTCTTGCTGAAGCCATTTCCGGCCTAACCAGAATCTGATCTCCTTGGTGGGGAATACTGTGGAAAATTATCTTACTCATTTCTAGGAACCCAAGTTCAGGATGTCCTAGCTAATTTATCTTATCTTCTGTTAAACTGCCTGTTTGTAGTGAAGGATTGCCCTCCAGCTAAGCTCTTGTCTCAGCTTCCATTAAAACAGCTTACTCCTGTGACGCTGTCCTGCAGCTGTCTGGCCAGATGACAGAATGTGGTTCTGCCTTTGAAATCCTAGCATTCTGGACCAGGGCCAATACCCAAGTCAGCTGGGTGTGGTCCCAGCCAGCTGGAATGAAGATTTCCCCATCGCCTGTAAAGTACGCCTGGGTGGTCGTCTCCTGGGCTGCACTTTCTTTTGTGTACATGTGTGCGACTGTGGGCGGGTGTGCGCATCTGTGTGGAGACCCCGCCCTCCTGTTCTCTTCTGAGCAGAGCTGGTGCGAGGATTCAGAAGTTCACTCAGCTTTAGCTGGGCCTGGAAAGACAGCAATAAGAACACTTAGACACGGCTACGGTTCTCATCCGTTTGCATTCACGTGCACACACATGAAACTCAGATCTCGTCACTTAAATGAAAGACAGATGTCTGTTATGAACACGTAAGAAGGACAGCTAACCTCCCACAGGGATCCGAGGATGCATTCGTCAGGAGGGGACTTGCATCGCCACACAAAGAGTGAGCAGTAAGAGCTGACGCCCCCTCAGCTTTGTCTGCCTTGAGTGTCAATCATCTTAGTGTTTTAGCAAAGGTGCCGGGTCATCTTCACCTCCTACCTGGAGGCAGCATGTGTGTGTAGCTATGCATTCGTGTGCGTGCGTGTGTGTGTGTGTGTGTGTTGTGTGTGTGGTGTGTTTATGTGTGTGTGTGTGGTGTGTGTGTGTATGTGGTGTGTGTGTATGTGGTGTGTGTGTATGTGGTGTGTGTGTGTATGTGGTGTGTGTGTATGGTGTGTGTGTGTGGGTGTGTGTATAGCTATGCATTCATGTGTGTGTGTGTGTGGTGTGTTGTATGTGTGTGTATGTGTGTGTATGTGGTGTGTGTGTGGTGCATGTGTGGTGCGTGTGTGGTGCGTGTGGTGTATGTGGTATGTGTGTGTGGTGTATGTGTGTATGTGTGGTGTGTGTGGTGTATGTGGTATGTGTGTGGTGTGTGTGGTGTGTGTGATATGTGTGTGGGGTGTGTGTGTATGTGAGTGTATGTGTGGTGTGTGTGGTGTATGTGTGTATGTGTGGTGTGTGTGGTGTATGTGGTATGTGTGTGGTGTGTGTGTGTGTGGTGTGTGTGGTGTGTGTGATATGTGTGTGGGGTGTGTGTGTATGTGAGTGTATGTGTGGTGTGTGTGTGGTATGTGTGTGTGCTGTGTGTATGTGTGTGTGTGCATTGTGTGATGTGTGTGGTGTGTGTATGTGGTATGGTGTGTGTGTGTATGTGTGTGTGTGCATTGTGTGATGTGTGTGGTGTGTGTATGTGGTATGGTGTGTGTGTGTATGTGTGTGTGTGCATTGTGTGATGTGTGTGGTGTGTGTATGTGGTATGGTGTGTGTGTGTGTGTGTGTATAAGTCAATAGGGGGTTGAGAGCCCCAGCCCAGCAGTGAGGCGCTTGACTTTTAAGGTATAGATAATTGATGCTGCTGTTCCTTTGGCTGTGTGAATTCACCTGTCAGGAGGGTCTCCCTCACATTTGGGAGTTGCATAATTCCTGTGCCGCGTGGTTCTGAACACTTAGAATGGGAACAAACACCAGCAACAAGGAAAAAGGGAAGCCATCCTTTCATCTCTGCTTAGTTAAGGATGAAAGCTTCTGGGAACTTTACAGTTTGTAGTGTTAGGGACTAGCCAATATGGTGGGTCAAAACCCAAAGGAAGCTCCATCTTAGCACAGAGACGCTTGCTCAAGAGTGTCCATTGCAGTTCTATTCACAGTAACAAGAAACTGGAAACAACCAAATGTCCCTCAATACTAGAATGGATAAAGAAAATATAGTATATTTACAAAACGAAGAATTATGTAGCTGTTAAAAAATGGCCTCATGAAATATGCAGGCAAATGGATGGAACTAGAAAATAATCATTCCGAGTGAGGCATCCCAGACTCAGAAAGACAAGCATGGTACATATTCACTTATGAGGGAATATTAGCTACTAAGTAAATGATAACTAAGCTGTAGTCCATAAACCTAGAGAGGTTGGGTAAAAAGAAGTTGGGGGTAGGGTGGGGCGGTGTGCATAGAGCTCCGTGGGAGGGAAATAGAATATATTTTATGGGTGGACCGGGAGAAGATGGGGTTCAGGTGGGAGGGAGATGGGGTGGAGGGAGGAAGTACAGAGAGTATGAGGAGAGACAGCTGGAATTTGGGAACATCTAGGGGATGGTTCAGTAGAAACCAAGTACAGTGGAAACTCCTGGAATCTATGAAGGTGATCCTCATGAGGACTCCTAGTAATAGGGGATATGAAGTCTCAACTGGCCATCTCTTGTAGTCAGGCGGGACTTTCAAGCATGGGACTAGGTCGCATTCAATTGGGTTGTTGGCCAAGAAGGTTCCAAGCAACAGTCGAAAATCCCAAAACAACCCAGGCTGTTGTTATGACAAAAGACTGGCAGTGGGCCCATTGCCAAGGACATGGACACAAGTCATGCGATGCTACATACATAGAGCCTTCATGCCTACATTCTAGTCTCTTTGGTGTGGGAAGGTACTCTGCAGGCTACCCAAAGAGAAAGGTGGACACCAAGCCAGTCACAAAACCTTTGGGGGGCAATGCGAACTCTGCTAGGGCAATGGTGGCACAGAACTTTAGGAGTGACCAGCCGATATCTCATTTGATTAAGGCCACTCCATGGGAAGGAACCCATACCTGACACTGCTTAAGTAACCAAGAACCAGAGATGATATAGCCCAGAGACAAAGGGTAAAACTAAACACTACTCATCTAAAATCAGCAAATAAAGAAACAAAAATAAAATGATTCCCAGTGATATTTTGCTGTCCTCACAGATCAGTGCCTTATCCAGTCACCATCAGAGAGGCTTCCTCCAGCAATAGATGGGAACCCGATGCAGAAATCAACAGCCAGACATTACGTGGAGATAGAGTCTTAATGGGAGGTTTCCAGCCATCCCGACACCCCCGCCATTGACAGCTCAGGGATTCTGTGGAAGAGGAGGCAAAAGATTGTAGGAGCCAGAGGGGACGGAGGACACCAGGAGAACAAGGCTCTGTGAATCAGCCGAGCAAGGCTCACATGAGCTCACAGAGACTGAAGTAACAAGCACAGGGTCTATGTGAGTCTACACCACACCCTCTGCATATATATTTCAGCTGTTAACTTAGTATTTTTATGGGAATCCTTCGAGAACAAGTGGATCTCTGACCCTTGTACCTGCTCTTGGGACTCTTCTTTCTGTTGGGTTGCTGTGTTCAACTTAGATATGAACGCTTTTGCTTCATCTTATTATATGTAATTTTACCACATTTGGTTGTTATCTCTTGGAACCCTGTTCTTTTCTAATGAGAGACAGAAAGAGAGTGAATCTGGAGAGGAGGGGAAGTGGGGTGGAACTCAGAAGAATAGAGGGAGGGGAAACTATAATCCAGATACATTGTATGAGAAAAGAATCCATTTTCAATAAAAGAAAAAAGGGAGCATAGCCATATGAGCATGAGTAACAGACAAAAATGTGAAGGCAAATCCATTGCTGCAAAGACATTTGGGAGCTATCTTAGCACGAGAACACCACGAAGATGCTACTGGATCAGGCTACCACCTGCTCAAGTTAGCAGACATTGGTTGCTGAAGACAAACTCTGGCTGGAGTATTTTACCTAAATGTTTAATTTGACTTGTGGATGTAGGACCAGTATCTTTCAGTCCATAGCCGAAAGTTTATTGTAGAGATGGGATTCATATCTCCCCACGAATCCTTTCAGCTGTACGAGCAGAAAGAGGTTGATATGACCACGGTGGCTGTCAGTACCCCATCCAGTGCTCCCGCAGAATCCTGGAAGGTTCCATCCTATGCACTCAGATATATTTCTTGAAACAGCACCTGAGCACTTAATCCTGTCGGGATCTGGGTTTGGAGTGCTTCCCCAAACTTGATACTGCTGGGAGATGACTGTAATGTCAAGAGGGGCATCCTAGTGACAGGTTTTTCCATAGCACGGGTCCTCCACCGGTCTCTGTTACAGACACAAGGCTGACTAAGCAGTTTAAGGCATTAAACCACAGAAGCGACATTTCTGCTGAAGATCCCAGCATTCCCTTTGTGTGTGCACCTCCCCGTTCCCGCCCCGCTGCACCAGCGATGCAATTATTTAGAGCTTCAGTTTCCACTCATTTGCTTAGACGATACCAAGGTCAGATGATTATTGTGATTATTGCTGTTACACAGAGCTAACACCAGGGGGCGATGAAAGCACACCACACTAATGATAGCAAATCAGTCAAAGCTCGCGCCATGACCCCCTGCGGTGCACCTAGTACAGCCAGCACTGGACCCAGTTGGCAGAAACACTGGTCTGTGTAACTCACAACACAGAAAAGGGATTTGTTTTTAATTGTACTGTGTGGCACACGTATTCAGTAGGATTATTAGGATAATCTCAAGAGTTGTTGCTCAATTCCAAAGGCTGAACAATGGCATCCCATAACTGATTGCACAGCAAACAGAAGGCAGCCAATCACTCTGCTTAGTGCTGCACCTTGCTGGTTATTTACAGATGCCGCGAGCCTAGCTTCAGCTCCAGGCCATATGCACGGACCTGCACTCCTCTAATGTACTCAAGTGCCTAGTGACTCAAATGCCAAGAATTCCTTAGACCGAGAACAATGTTTGTGACTATTGTGAGTAGATTCTAGGAAATAATTCCGTCAACAGAGCACTTCGTGAAAGGAATGTGACAGGGGAAAATAATCCAGTCAGTCCTTTAGGAATTGCTCGGAGATCATGCCAAGCATTGTGTGTGCCTTTTAATGTTCAAGACGCAAGCAACTGCTCCTTTGGGGCTGTATATTTCTGTCACTAAACACGAGCTTCCCCACTTCAATTCCCCTAAGTATGGAACAATAGTTTATTTGATTTTCTGCTTCTCTTTGTAAATAGACTTCCTGCAACATGACCAAATCTTCTAGTATCATATAGGCAAGGAAACTATTATTAGTGCAAGTTTCTGAAAGTGGATCACACCACACACACACACACGTATATTACCTGAGACTTCCATACATGACAGTGTGTTTTGATAGATCATCTCCCAATCTCCCCCTTTCAACTTCATATACACACCCATCTATTATTACTTTCCCTCTTTATGTACTCTGAAACAAACACTGAATCCACTTTTAATTTTAACTTTATTCCATAAATTAAGGGAATCCCTGAACAAAATGTTCCTGTCTCTAGACTGGCTCTTCATCTTGGAGGCCACTCAGAAAGAAACCTTATATTGCCTTAATATATACATTTATTATGACATCTGTTATGTCATATACCTAAAAAGGTACAACGGAACCGTTGAAATTTCATCAGCTGAGTAAGTCACACATTCATCATACATATTCATAAACAGCCCAACACCCCCAAACCCTCTTATGCTGTAGTACAAATCAAGCCTGTTTTTGTCAGTCAGTCACAGATGTTGCTGTCTGTATCTATTTCATATAGCGGTTGGAACGACCTTCAATTGTACTGTGGTCTTTTGGAACGACCTTCGATCGTACTGTGGTCTTTTGGAATGACCTTCGATCGTACTGTGGTCTTTCTAGCAATGGGCTCTGATTTGGGGGCTGCAGATAACAGGGTCATAATCATTGGAAGGGCCTGTTGGAAATGGGGTTTCACAGTCCCCACATCGGAGTGGTGTTGACTCAGATGTTTTCACAGTCCTTCTGGGTAGTTTGAGTACACCTAAAGCTTGGAAAGTCCTTCCTTACCTTTTGAAGCCCTGTCCCCTTTCCTAGAACTGTGTTCTTTTTCAGACTTGAACTTGTGCTAAAACTGCTCTTGCCTGTATAGCATGCATTGAATCCTTGCACCAGCAGAAGTAGAAGAATCTCTGGGTGTTTGATGCCAGCCTAGTCTACAGAGTGAGTTCCAAGATAGACGGGGTTACATATTTGAGACCCTGTCTAGTATACACCCAAACCAACCAACCAACCAACCACCCACCCAACCAACCAATTAAAAACCAACCAACCCACCCACCCACCCACCAACCAACCAACCAACCAACCAAACAACCAAACAAACAAGCTCCCAGTGTTGTCTGAATGCTGAGCTCTGAAGCGTTAGACCACAAAAATGACAAGATGGCACTGCCTATCTCCTCTCTCCTCAGCTTTAAAGTTCACTTACCAGCTCTGCTGAGGGATGGTTTAGATAAAATAAATCTATTTGCTGGGTCCAGATACTTATTTCCAGTGCACAGTCTCAAAGTTGTTGGTCCATTCTAACAGAATTTTTCAGGACAAAGCTGCCCCGTCCCTCATTATATTCCCACCCTCTGACTAGACACAGATAAGAGGCTTTGCAAATATTTGCTGAAGAAATGAGTGAATCAAGCTATGTAGATACAAACAAACCCATCAAGAAAGAGTATCAGGCTCTAGGAGGTGGGGATGCGTGTATCTGGACACCTTGCTGAAATCTGTGGTTCACAGTGAAACAGACTTGAGGTATGATGACATGCGGGCAATGACATCTCCGTGACTCCCTCCTGCCCAGTCTGTATTTCTCAAACTTCCTGGACATTACCTCTGCTCAGTCCCTATCAGGTAGAGTATTTCTATATTGCTCTCCATCACAGCATATTCTAGACCACTCTGTAACAGAGGAGGGAGGAGGGTGCCTGGCTTTTCCCTAACCCATCGGGGAGGTAGCTCTGGGGGGGCTTCATCTTCTATCTTTCAGAGACAAGTCCCAGATGGATTCCCAATTTCTTTTCTTCTTAGTCTTTCTTCCCTTCTTTTTCTCTGTGTTTCTGGGATTCTCACCTGCCTAAATCTTAGATTCAGTGTTTGTTTTTCAAAAAATCCAGAATAAGCTAGCAAGGCTGACCTAGAAGCAGGCAGTGAAGTCGACAAATTCGCCTCACTTGTGTGGAGACCCTGAAGTTTCTACACTTCCTGAAATGGGTTCTCAGCGAACGGGGTAACAACATATTTTAGGGTTGCAAGGAAACTTAACTCAGCTTTTTGTAGGTATTATGCACTTGGTAGTCCACGCTTTGTTACAAGGTTTTCAGAAATGGCCAACTTTTGGGGTGACAAAGAATCAGTGACATTCTTAAGATATTACAGCAGTGCCAAGTAGATAAGAGCCATAGGAGCTGGCTTCCCTGGCATCTCCTCTAATGGCACCCTGATTCCTGTATGGTCTGAATCATCCTTTCCTTTTCCAAAAATCCAGGACTCCACCGAGAGAGAGGCAGGGGAGGGGGGGAAGAAGAGAGGGAGGGAGAGGTAGAGGAGGGAGAGGGGAGGAGGGAGAGGAGTGAGGAGGAGGGAGAAGAGGCAGGGAGGGAGGAAGAGACTGAGGGACTTGTTGCCTTAGGTTTACTCAAAGTTTCTGCCTCCAAGGAGCTTTCAGTCTGGGAGCAAAGATCTGGGTCATTAACAAATAATGAAATGTAAAAAGAGGACAGGGTTTCAAACCCAGGAATGCAGACTAATCAGGACAGAGACTGCGTCATGGGTAAATGGAATTACATGTGTGGCAGCAATGTCTCAGTCCCAGAGCCGGTCACTTGCTATGCAGGAAGAGCCAGGCAGACAAAGAAAGCGGTAGCTCTGTGTTCCCTGTGCCCACGGGGAGGCCGATGAAACAGGAATGGAGCAAGCAGGCAAGCAGGGGAGAGAAGACTGTGTTGTCATCTCATCCTTAAAGTGTCAGGGACAAGATTGCTTTCACATTGGCTGTGACTGCATAAGCTTTGAGCTCTCTGCTGAGAGCTGAGGAGTTCCGAGCTGGGGAGTCAATCAATCTGGTATATATTTGAGAGGATCACCCCGGCTTCTGGAGAAACAGACTCAAGAGGCAGAGGCAGAGAAGTGATCATAGCTGAGTCCGCATGGCCATGGAAGAGGGGCAAGGCACTGGATCTAACCAAACAACTTGCTGATCAACTAGTGAAAAGAGCTTTGCACAGAGGTGTCCCATGTGGATTATTAAAGGAAAATTTCAGGGTCTTCTGAACCATTGGCTGGGGGCTCCAAAGTCCCCAAAACAAGCTAGACTATTGCCACTGCTCTTGGTCAGCTGTAACTAGATGGCAAGACACTATTGTTGAAGACACCACACATTTTGATTACAGGACAGAGAGAAGTCAATTGTTAACTCTCGGGAAATTATCTTACCTGGCAACAAGCCCTGTGTCCTACAATGCCTGCCTGGCAGGCAAGATGTGCCCGTTGGTACAAGAGTGGCAAGATCATTTAGAGGAGTAACCGGTCCCTCTCTTGACTGGATATGAGGCCTGCTTCAAGGAAGAAATTCAAACATGGTTATAAGTTATGGATGGCTAGGGAAAATAGGTTATCAAATTCCTTTCTAAATATTTATGTGTATACTCACAACTTTGTAATATTTTCAGCCTTGGTCAGACAAGCTTCCTATTTCAGAGAGTAGTAGTTAACGGAGGGACTTGAACGTGTTAATATGAGTGTCAAGGCGTAGATGGGACAGCTGTGTCAACATCCCTCCCAGGGTTCTGGGAAACATTTCAGAGGAGGGGGAGCAGGGAGAAGAGAAGAGCTGAAGGATGGGGAGGGGTGCTGTGAAAGGCTGGCGTCTGGACATGACCTGCCGTTAACAGTAGCTGTGGCCATCTGCAGGGGATCTTCAGACACTTAAACACCCTAGGATGTATGGGAAAGTGGCTACCAACGCACCCATCCCCTTCTCTAACTGATGATCCAATGGCAGCTGATGGCAGTTGAGGGAGAGAGATACACTTCTTTGGGGAAGAAGGGTGGCCCTTGGCAGGTTGCCCATGTCCCAGTGGATAGTCCCACACCCATGAACACATGGGCAGCACTAACTGAACTTTAAGAGTTGTAGAAACAATACCAATCAAACATCAGAATTCCCTTCTTCTTAGAAGAGAGACAAAGGATATGTTGAGGGACTGGGGAGCTGGAGGGCGAGGGTGGGAGAAAACCTTGCTGGTGAATGGCTAGAAACACAAAGCATTATGCAGTGTTTTTGGATAGTTGACTGGAAGGCAACATATGGTTTCTTGAATTAGGGTGAGTAGGGGAAAAGGATGCTCTGCCCTAAAGCCAGTGCTGGAGGTGCTTTGTTCATCTTTGTAGTGGACAACAGAGTGTCCTAGTTTACTGGAGTCCAGAAGCCCCATCGAAACCCCCTTTGGCACGTCTCTGTTTAGTTATCTTATCAGTGTTCTCATTTGTAAAATGGCAATAAGAGCAATAACTTGCTAGCAGCATGAAATTAATTGATTGATCTGTGTAGAGTGTTTGGCCATCCACGGTGTCGGACATCTGGTGATGATCAGTCAAGTGTAATATTGGCTGGTGGATTTTGTGAGTCAGAGGGGGAGGGCACAGGTTTGGGTTGTGAACAGAGATTTGGAGTCATCAAAACGCAGATGAAATTCCAAGCTCTGAAGCAGGATGAGGTCATGGAGGAAGGTGGGACAGACAGAAAAGGTAAGATCTCCAGGGACTGAGTCCTGGGAATGAAGAGAGGGAGGAAGTATACATGCACACTTCCAAGTGACTCATGTTTAGGAACCTCACATCTCTTTGGAGCATTCATGTTACTCCTTGAAAATTCAACGGAGTGGCTGATGAAGAGAGGCATTCACCTGGTGGGTGTTCAGTGGGGCTGAAGCCAAGCCCATCCGGACATTACACTTGTCATTCTCGGAAGGCACAAAAGTGTCAGAGCTGCTGACCTTGTTCTACACATTCTGTTTTTTGTAAGGAGCAGGAGGGTGTGGTTGTTTTAAATAAGAGAGTGAAGCCAGAAGGGGGCAGCCTTCAGAGAACGATCCCCAGAACAGATCCCTAACAGAATCACAGAGACTTACACACTTTCCATGTAGGTCAATACTCCCTTTGTTGTTATTGAAATAACCTAGTGTTCTAAAACATCAGCTTCTGTCATTTGGGATGACGTCTGTTCTTCTGAACCTCTGTAAAATGCAGCAGTCCTTATAGTGCAGGTCTGCAACCCTGGGTACATGATAGGCTGAGGCAGGTGAATCTCAATTCCAAGCCTTACCTGAGCTGCTTAAGACTGTCTCAAAACTGAATGTAAAAGTAAGAGAGGGGTGTGGGTGGCATTGATAGCAAGTTTACCTAAGCATGTGGGAGACCCCACATTCAATCCAGCACCTCAAAAATGGATAAATAAATGTGTGCAAAATGGAATTTGTCTTTTTGTTTGCTGGCTTGTTTTTTGAGCTTTGGAGCCTGTCCTGGAACTAGCTCTTGTATACCAGGCTGGTCTTGAACTCACAGAGATCCACTTGCCTCTGCCTTTAGAGGGCTGGGATTAAAAGCATGCACCACCACCATCTGGGATTTTGTCATTTTAATCATGTTTAAATGTACAGTTCTGTGACAGCGGTTGTAGTGGCAAAGTCTGGCAACTGTTACCTCTAGCTTAAAATGATTTCATCGATGCAAACAGAAACTTGTTCACCATTAGCCTCCTACCTATTTGTGGTACTCTTCTGTACCAGCTAGGGGTCTCCAGAAGAACAGAGTCAACAGAGCAAATACATACAGGAAGGCTACTGATTGGATTGACCTATAAAATATGGGTTAGGCAGGTCAACAATAGCTGTGTCACACTGGAGAGACTCAGAATCCAGGAGCTACTCAGTCCATGAGGACATCCATGTGCCACAGAAGCTTCACAAGGTGCTGGAGGCCTGGAAGATCTCTGTAGAGTGGCTAGTCTTCAGTTAATGTTGGAAACTGGATAAAGCTGGCTTCTGATATAGTAAAAGGGATGTATCATCATTTTTGTCATCGTCATCATCACCATCATCATCAGCAGCAGCATCTTCAGTAGCAGCAGCAGTAGCATCGATGAACATGCCAGTGACATCAAATGTAAGTAGACCAAAGCAAAAGTTTCACATTCCCAACTCAATTCTCTGAGTTGCCATAAAAAGATGCCACTCAAATCTAGGATGGGTCTTCACACTTCAGACAACCTGGTCATTGAAATCCCTCATGGGTATGTATGACCAGCAACTTGCCTTTAGTTGATTCCAGATCCAGCTGAGCTGACAACTGAGAATAACCATTAGGCTTTCTTTTTTGTAGTGCTGGGACCCAGTTAATGTCCTCATGCATACTCAGAGAGCACATTCCACTGATCCTCAAGTCTCCACTCCATTTTGGTTAACTTGTAATCTATAGTCTTTTTTATGCATTTTTGCCAATTCTGGATATTTCTTGCTAATAGAAAATGCAACATTTGACTCTTAAATATTTTCTAGGTCTAATTATATTACAGCATGCATCAAAATGATAATTTATATAGCTTAGTAATATTCCATTGGGTCTAGGAATGTGTTGGTGAACATCTTCAATGCCAGCAGAAGCCTAACCCCTGTTTGGTTCTGTTGGATCTATACATAGGAGGAGACTTACAGAGTTAGCTGGGCATTCTCTGTTTAAGTCTTTGGTGAACTGCCAAACTGTTTTCCAAAGCTAACACATCACTTGGCATTTCCTAACCCTTCCTCCATACCCTTACTAGCACTGTGATTTCCCAGCTATCTTATGGGCTGGGGAGTGGTTTATCATTATGGCTTTGCTTTGCTTTGAATGTCACTAATGATTAACGATGCTGATCATCTTTTGTCCATTCTAGATTGGGCTGCTTGCCTTCTTGAAGTTCAACTGTAGGAGTTATCTACATATTCTGGACAATAATAAAAGGGCATTATTTTTTCTGTTATAAATGTTAAGCTTCATTCCCCTTCAGTAGAGCTATGGCTTTAGCCATCCTGTGTTCCTTTGGCTACTACTTTCATGGAAAATAGATTTGCATCCATCTCTCCATTTCTCATTGTATCTCTTGGATAGAAATGCCTCTGGAGAGATGCTCAATGGTCAAGAGTGTTTCAGTCTTCCAGAGGACCCAAGTTCAATCCCCAATACTCATGTCGGGCAGTTCAAAACTGTCTGCAACTTCCATTTTGTGGACTCTGATGCCATCTTCTGTCCTCTGCAGGTACCCCCTCACATGTGACATGTGACATGTAGGGACACACACACACACATACACACACACACACACACACATTAAATCTAAATTAAAAGATAAAATGAACTATCTTAGGGTAGACATAGTGACACACCCTATAATCCCAGTGGTTGAGAGGCTGAAGTAGCATGATTAGGAGTTATCCTGAGCTACATAGGCAGTTTTAGGCCAGTCTGGGTTTCTTAGAGAGATTTTTTCCTCTAACACATACATTAATTAATTCATTAACAGTGTTATACAGACACCATTAGTTTGATGGGGGGCTTATTTGTTAACCTTCACCTTTTTATTGTGGAAGTTAATCCAGTTTACATTTCAAATAATTGCTGATAAAAACCATCTACCATTGCTGTTTGTTCTCGCTGTGACTCATAGCTTTTGTGGTCGATGTAAATGAATTTATAAGCACAGAAAGGAGACAAGAAAACAAATAAAAAGCTTGCAAATTGCTCCAGAGAAGCTACTGCTTATCTTTACAGCTATTCTGACAGAACTCTCTTTAACCCTAAAGTAAAACTCATTTTTAAAAACGATGCTCTGGTATGAACTGAAGACACATTTGATGTCTCAGCACTGTGGCTCACTACCTCATAACTTATTGAACATAGGAGAAAACTTGGGAGGGAACATGTAGTTTCTACCAATACAATTCAATGGCATCCACCTATGTAATGTTCAATGTCCTATATTTTATGGCATCCACCCATGTAATGTTCAATGTCCTATCTTTTAAGAAGCAGACATGTAAGCAGGTGGGAGTCTGACATGTTCTCATTTTCATGGAGGGTTGCACGGCAGCCACATACATTAGCCATGTGCTCTGCAGGCTCCTCAGACATTTCATTTTCTTTCTGTTTTACTTTGTTGTTCATATCTGTTTTGTTTACTATATGAGTTTCCCTGCCCATTCTGTATTGGGCTGCTTGCCTTTTTGATGTTCAATTGTATTTCTTTTCATATTCTGGAAAATAATAAAATGACATTCTTTTATCCTGTTGTAAATGTTTAGCTGCATTCCACTTTGGTGGAGTGACAGCCTCAGCCTCTCTGCTGCTTCTGTGGCCACTGTCACTGGCTGGCCTTGAACTTCTGATCCTCAGCACCGTGATGATAGGAGTGCACCTCAATGCCTGTTTATGTGGAGCTGGAGATGAAAGTGTGCTCTGTGACCCCAGCCCAGCATCCATCATGGGGCTGTCTGTGTACCCTTGCCATCTAGACACCCAGAACTTCCAGGAGGACTAAAGAGTCTTTGTGTGGAGATTCCTCAGGTCACTCAGCAGTCCTGAGAATGGAAATGCCCCATTGTCTTTAAGTTCCCCGGGACAGCAGAACCACTGCCTCGCTTCTCTTCCTTGCACTGAACACAACAGAGACTTTGTCTTCATCACCGACAGGATCCCGTCCTTGATGGGCCGGAGACACCGGCTTCCTGCAAAAGAACGGTGGTGTACAAATTGAAAGAAGCGTGCACACTTTTTTTCTTAAAAAAGAAAAGAAAGTAAAAGAGCCAAACCTACTATAACAGCAAAAGGCCATAAGCAAATTGACCTCTTCTGTGCAAAGTCATAAGAAATAGGAAGAAGTGTCTAGCGCAGTGGCCCGGGTCTTCAGTCATTGCTCACTTCTGCCTTCCAAGCCTTCTCAGTCTTCTCTATATATCACAATCAATAGAAGGTTTAAAAAATCCTACTTTCAGGTTCTCATCAGAACAATTAAGTTAGAATCTGTAAATCTACTTAAAGGGTAAACTGGAAAAGATTTCTGTGTATTTGAACTTCATAGACAAGGGGTGTAGCACCTGCCAGGTAAGGCCAAGAACCTGGGTTTGGTCCCCAGCACTGGAAGCCACTGCCTAGGTGATTCTGGACGAGATACAAAGCATTGCAGGGAATAAGAGGGCGTCATAGAAAGGCAGTTCGTCTGTCTGAAGCCTTAGCCTGTCTCCATCATACAGGATAGCCCGATGTGGGAGGAGTCACAGCTATGCTTTCACTTTGGGGGACATTTCACAAACAATGGGATCACACAGAAAGTCAGGTGATCTTTTTTTTATTGCCTTGAAAATGTTAGCAGAATTTAAGAAAACAAAAACTGAATAGCCCACATGTTTGTAAAGAAGCCATTTGCTCTTTTACATCTTGATTCCTAAAGAGAATGTTCCTTCAGAGGCAGACGTTAAAAGAAAGAGACAAAATAATAATAATAATAATAATAAATCCCTTGTTCTCTCCTTGGAGAATCTCAGTGATTAGAGAGGGGACCACAGGGGACAGCTCGTTCTTCTTACTTCGTCCTCTATACAGTGTGTCAGGAGGGACAAAAGAAATTAAGGAAGAGAATTTCTGAACATAATTAACACAGAGCACATCTGTCTGATTCCAGCATTAGGACCTTGTTCCCCAACACACACACACACCATACCACACACCATACTATACCATACACATACCATGCACACACACACAGACACACACACACACACACACCACACATACATAGATACACCACACACACACCACACACAAGCACACAATACCACACACATACACACACACACACTCACCATACCACACACCATACTATACCATACACATACCATGCACACACACACACACACACATTCCACATACATAGATATACCACACACAAACAAACAATACCACACACACACCCACCCACCCACACACACACACACACACCACACCACACACACATGCATACACACTCCATTTCAGGGAACCCTGTTTTTCTTATGTGATAAACCTAAAATGGACGCAGGCATTAAAAACTTGCATAGGTACTCAAAAGTGCCTCCCTCCGTCTCTCACCCCTCCTTTCTCCCTCCCTCCCTCCCTCCCAGCCATTTCTGTTCTTGTACTCTTGCTTCCTATGGGTTGCCTTAGTCCTCTTATTGGCTTCTCTCCTCTTTCTTTCCTCTTAGGGCCTGGTCTATTCTGTTGGCCATGTTCAGTCTGGAGTCTTCCACATGCCTCTGGACACACTCTCCCTTTTATCTATAGTAAAATGCTCCTCAACCATATCTAGAAGCAGTCATGTCCTCATTTTCATCTACTTTATATGTTGGAACTACACTGCAAGGGCACATTACAACATTTTTGCTCTTCAGCTGATAGGTATTTGGTTTGTCTAGGCTTTCTTTCATGAAATATATATATATATATATATTTCATTATACAGATATTTGTGTGAGTACAGGTTACCCCTTGGTATATATCTGAGAAAGAAATTCCTGGTTACCCTCCAGGTTTTACATTTTTGTTGGTTTTCCAAGCTAGTTTTCTTTCTTTCTTTTTTTTTTTTAAAGTGGCTGTACTTGTCTAACAAAATCATACATGTGTTCCAATTTATTAACATGCTCACAAATTCTTGTTACTATATATTTCTTATTATTATAACTATTGAATGATCTTGAAATGATCTCCAAATGTGGCATTGATTGCAATTCCTTAATTATAATCTCAACCATATTTTAATTCTGATTTTTGATCACTTGCCCATCTTTGAGGAGATATTCATTTAAAGCCTTAGCTTGCTTACTTTTTAAAGAGTTGTGTTTGAATTTTCAAGTAGTCAGGGCTATTTATCCATTGTGGATAGTGTGTCCTTATAGTACATTTTGTATGGTTTGCAAACCTTCTTTCTCATTTTGAAGGTCATCTTTTTATTTTTTCTATATAGTATGCTTAAAGGTACAATAATGAATAATTTGAATAGGTCCAGTTTATTATTGTTATTAGTAGTAGTAGTACTGTAGGTGTCATATCTAAGAACCTTGCTTAATCTAAAGCCATGTGGGTTTCTATCTACATTTTTATCCAGGAACTATAGAGTTTAGCTATTATCTTTAGATCTCTGATTGATTTGGAGTTGATTCATGTTACAAGTGAGACCAGGGTCTAATTTCATTTTTCTGCTTGTGGATATCTATTTATTCAAGACTATGACTTGGTCTTTAAATTGATTGCTCACTACTGTTGAAAATCACGTTTTCCACACTTTTGCCTTTGTACAAGTCTTTCAGTTAATTTTTTTTAGAGATCAATATAGCTACCATTGCACCATTATTGCATAACCTTAACCATTAAGGTTTTGAAATTAGAAAACGTAAAGTATCCAGCTTGTTCTTTTTCAAGTATTTCCAGCCTTTCTGGTCCATGTGACAGGATGACGTTGTCAATGTTTACTAGGAATCCTGAGATTCTGATAAGTGTTAATTCAACATACACTTTAATTGGGGGTCAATGGCTAGTTTTAAATCAGGGTCAAGTCTTCCAATCCATGAAACATGGGATTTGTTTGTTTATTTATTTATTTATTTTTACTTTTTTGTCATATTCATTGTTGTTGGAGATGATTTTTATAATGCTTGTGGAAATACTTTCTTATTTTTATTTTCAGATTATTCATTTGACATGTAAAAACTACAACTGATTTTTAAGACACTGTGTAACTTTGCTGAACAATAAATTTTGGGTGGGATTCTATTCAGGATTTTTCTAAAAATGAGATAATGTCAAACAGAGGTAATTTTATATTTTCATTTCAAACTGACGATGCTGGACAGCTGGCACAGAGGAAAACCCCAGCTATGCTAGTTGAATCTGGAGGCGCAGAGGGGTGGTAAATGGGACTCAGTGGCTGAGGAGAGGGAGGTCCCTGCAATTGAGAAAGACTGCACTATAGCCAAGGATATGCAGGGGTGCTTTATAACACATTGGACTTCCCTTTTGTTTCTAAAAGAGTTTATCACCCCCATCAGGCATTATTTAGGCAATTAATGATGCTCCTCTGACTGGCTCTTCCTTTAGTGAGAATTTTTTTTTTTAACTTTAAATTTGAAACAAGCTTGTTTTACACGGCAACCCCAGTTCCCACACCCTCCCATCCTCCCCTGTTCCCCCCACCCCCATCACATCCCCTTTCTGCACCCCAGGGAGCAGACTTCCATGAGTCTTCAAAGTCTGTCATATCACTTGGAGCAGGGCCTAGCCCCCTCCCCCGTGTGTCTAGCCTGAGGGAGTATCCCTCTATGTGCCCATCCAGAGTCTGTAGGCTTCCTGGTTTCACCTCCAACCATGGTGTGAGCAAACTTTTTGTCTGCTCAATTCTCTGTGCAGCATTTTGGCTCCCATTGTGCTTGGAAAGTGCATGTCTTCTGGCTTAGCCATGGCTAATTCAAAGTCGCTTTAATAATTAATATTAGATCTCACTCCTGCCAGGCTGACAGACAGGTGCCTCTGCCTCTCCTCTTGTTTTTAATTGGCACCTTGCGAGCTGCAAACTGCACAGTGCAAATGAGTTAAATACCAGGTCAGGCTGACATTTCCTTGTTGACAAAAAAAAAAAAAAAAAAAAAAAAAAAAAAAAAAAAAAAAAATCAGCATTCCTTAGGAGTGTTTCAGGTACAGCTGCAGAAATGGTTAGGACTGGAGGAGCACACATATTCCCATGATGGAGCCTTCTAGTCATGGGGTTAAAATGTAGGCAAGGCTAGGAGACAGCGATTCTCACGTGGAAAGAATGAGGCTCATTATGTAGTGGTGTAACAAGGCAGGTGTAGCTAGCCTTCAAAGACTAAGAGCAAATAGTCCCAGAAGAAGCCTGTAAGGAACAGGCAGACATTAATCTAATACTACTGTTGGTTTCTATCATGCCACTGTCTACAATCAGAGTTGGGAGATGACTGCAAACCCAGAGGATTGTGACAACAATCCAGTGGCAGTGGATGATGCAGAGTATTGAAGGCACAGGAAACATTTCAGAAGCGTGCATATCCATGAGGATGCATGTGTACCCATCACACTCAAGTTCTTGTCTTATGCCTCAAGGATCAGGTAGACGCTTAGAAAATAGAATTAGTAAAAGTTCAGAAATGGAGTGCACGTTTGAATGAATTTTCCAAATTCAATAGCTGTCATTTTCCTTCAATTTTCTTTTCAGAAATTTATTTTGGGTTATTGTTTTGAATAAATACAGCTTTAAAAAATTTAAACATAAAATTTCATAAAAGACATAAATCTCAATCAGTCACTTAGGGCAACGACAACTGTCTAACATAAGACCCACTATAAAGAAAGTATTTGAAGAATAAATATTGCAGTACAAATAATAAAAAAAATGAGACAGATATTTGGTCACGTTACCAGAGAGTTCTTTCCTCCACCAAAGCTGGGGTGGTCCTGTCCTCAATGTGACTGGAGAATAATTGCCTGATGTGAGAACCTGCTCATGTCTTATACACCTCTCTAATGCTGGGATTAAAGGCGTGCACCACTACCACCCAGCTTCTATGGCTATGAATGTGGCTGCTGGGATTGAAAGTGTCTATCACCAATGCCTGGCCTCTATGGCTGTGGCTAGCTTTTCATTCTGATCTCCAGGCGAGGTTTATTAGATCATAAATAATATGTCACCATAAAATATTTTAATAAAAAGCGACTTATTATACAGTATAGGTGATTATTTCCCATAAAAAAGCAGAAGGAACTGAATGTAATTTGTACTCTAAAGTTATAAAAGAGCTGAGACATAGCCCAGTTGGTAGTGTGCCTCTTTAGAATGCCCAATCCTCAGTTCCATCTCCACTGCTGAATTAATTGGGTGCAATGGAGTAAGCCTGTTATCTCAGCAGTCTAGAGGTAGATGCAAGAGCATCAGAAGTTCAAGGTCACCCTTGGCTATTTAGGAAGTTGGCTGGAGGCCTGCTTGGGCCACAGGAGCCCCTGCTTCCAAATCAAAAACCAACTGCTCCACTTTCCAAACTGACCAGGCAACTAGATGAGGTATTTCTGGTAGAAAACCCCTGTAGAACTCATCAGCTAGAGGAATCCACTTCCTGTTCCTGGATATGGGACTTGTGTTTTCTCAGACTTCATGGCATTCCTGGTCTAAGTTTAGCTGTGGTAATAAAGGCTCTTGACCCTACTTATTCTCAATATTCTTTTTCCCAGTGTGTCATCAGGTGGCTGCAGAGACACTTGTCCTCTTGTGACAAGGATCAAGGCCAGAGGAGCAGTCACTATTAGGAATGTGTAACATGACACTTTTAAGTGTTTTTCTCAGAAATGGTAGGAAACATCCCATTCCCAAGTGGGTCATGCTTTTGAGCCCAAATTTAGTGAAATGACAACTACCTCCATCAAGACACAATGGTCACCATACCAAAAAGGCAAAGGTTAAGGTCACCATTCCAAACACAAAACCTCCAGTTCATGTTGAACTTCATTAACAAGTATACAACTTTCCAGTATAAGTATTGTTGCCAACATCACATGAATCATAATTATAATAAAATAGAAACATATGGCCTTTTCGTTTTCTAAATTTGGTGTTTTATGACTCTCAAAGTAACATAATTTTTCCAGAGAAAGGGACATACATTTTATCACTGCATGTATATGTGGTGATATCTTGTTATACTCTAACAAATAAAGCTTGCCTGAAGATCAGTGGGCAGAGCTAGCCATTAGATAACCATAGAGATCTGGAGGTCTGTGCAGACGGACAGGAAGTGATATGGCTGGGTGGAGGGAGGAAGTGATAAGTGGGGAGGAGACAGGAGCTCAGTCTCTTCCGCTGGGAAGTTGAGGAGGTAAGTGGCTGTGGCTTTCTCCTTCATCTCTGATCTTTCAGTATTTTCCTCTATATCTGACTCTGGGCTTTTATTATGAAGACCTATTAGAACTCCTGCTACACATATGTATTACTAAGCTTTTGTGTTCACACAGCTAAGCTTCATTCCCACTTGGGTTTCCAGCAGATCTCATCAATGATGAAGTGGCTCCAGTCCTCTTAGACTTTCAACAACGGTGTCAACCATGTGGTGGAGACAGATTACTCACTTGGGGAGCAAATGAGAAAGAGAGGAGATCTCGGTTCCACATCTCATTTTGACAACATAACACCGTGTCAACCATCTAGCTTCAACAGCTGGCAAAGTAGACGTCTTATTCACTGACGTACCACTCCACATGCTTTCTAATTGTTTCAGTCACTGACTATACCAGATGTGCATGTCAATCATGTGCTGTTTTATCCATATATGGAATGAATCAACAAATCAATCAGCTCATATTTATTGAGCATTAATTTTATACCTGCATTTCTAGCTACAATAAAGTATTTCTAAAACCCAAGTTTTTGAGAAACTAGGCCCTGTGGTTGCAATAATTTTTAAATAGCTATGTGGAGACACAGGCCAAATGCCATAACGTTCATAATTCCAAACTTGATGAATCTTACTGAGGTCACAGAGGTGTGTATACATTAGTGATAGCCATTCTTCACCTTTAAATTTGTTTTTCATATAATAACTATAAAAAGTACATGGAATGTTGTATATTCAGTAAACATTTAACTTTAAGTAAAATATTTATATGTATATACATAAGAATATAGACCTGCATTTGTCAGCTATGAGTCACTATGCCAAACCCCTAAAATAAATGACTTATAAGTTGTTGGATAAGTAAATGAAAAACAATATACCTTCACGGAGCTTTGCCTATGATGAATTAGATCAAATATTCATATACAAAGAGAAAATGGGATACCTTTTAATAATGTATGAAATATACTGTTATTCGTTGAATCTGGATATTTGTATCAAATGCCTACTCAATATGTACCAGGTAGCATTGTTATTTGAAATTTTAAGCTAATTGAAAATTCCTGATAGATTAAAAAATAGCTTTGTAATGTGTTATTACTGGGTGCTTTCAGACATTTAGTAACTATGTGGGGAACACAAATATTATTTAACTTTACAAAAATTCTTGTTTGGACAAAAACTGAGAAATGCAGGCTGTATATCTACAGCACTTGATCTGCATTTCTATTGTGATTTGAGAGACTAAGAGAGACTATCCACCTCACAAAGGCATTTCTAGAATATGTCCATAATTCTCCTCCTCGCTGTGACAAAATGCCAAGAAAAGAAGCTTCAGGATTGAATGAGGGGTTGTTCTGGTTCATGGTTTGAGGGAACAGTCAATCATGGAGGGTTAGGCACGGAGGCTGGAGCGAGAGTCAGCAGGTTACATCCTACCCACTCTCAGGAAACTCAGCCAGTTTGTGTGTATATTCAAAGTGGGGCCTTAGCCAAAGGGATGGTACCATGCACATCCATGATGGGCTTTCCCGCTTCAATTAATCGTTCTCAGAATACCCTGACAAATGCATTCAGAGCCATGGTTTCCACATTAATTGCATATCATGTTAATCCGAGAATAAAAATTAGCTACCACATAGATTTTTCGGCACTATAGGACCATGCTTACAGGAAAATAAGTAATTTGAAATTTATGGTGTGACATCAGAATTCTGGATCAGACTTAGAGCCAGAATTCTCAAAATGTAACTTCAACTTGTGAAAAAATTAGATGTGAATTTTTCTTTAATAAAAAAATCAAGATTATTTCTTGAGTTTCATGAAGAGGAAGTAATTTTTTTTTATATATTTTTGGTTGTGAGCCTAGCTTTTTTAATGGCTGAGCCATCTCTCCAGCCTGGAAGTAATTTTTTTTAAAGAGGTACAATTTTAAGAAATCCAAATTGATGTTAAATTAACTCACTTAAAAAACACAGGTTGATTACTGAAATAAGACTGTAGCTAATATTTTATTGAACTTTGATATTAAACAAACAAACCACCAAAGAACTTTTGGTCACTAAGAAACTGGAGGTATTCTAATTTTTTTTTTAATTTCTTCCCTTCACTGTAAATTACTATGCTGAATAGAAAACAATTTTATCAAGAAGTCAGTGAAAATGGAGAAAAGGAAAAGAAATTAAAGTATTTTCAACATGAAGTGTAAACTTAAGTGTGATTGGGGCGATGGTCTGACTTTGCATCCTCTGAGGAGAGCTAAGTTTCATCTCTCCCTCTGCATCCTAAACCCCTCAGGATGCTCTCCTCTCCATTAGAATGCACTTTCCTATGGACTTGCAGCTGGGTCTATGGATGTACAAAGTACTAAAGAGAGGATGTTGGACTTTGCTTTCAGTTTACACGTGCCCAAGTATCTCTTTCCACCTGTGTCTATTGGTTGTAAATGTGCAGGATCATGTCCCAACCCAAACTGAGTTTCAGAGTAGTGACTGAAGCACATCTAAGAAATAACCTTTCCCTGAGTTGAAGAGCTCACTCTATTTATGTCACCAACTGTGGCACCAGATGCTCTCAAGAGCCTTGAGATTGCAACACAAGGAAGTTGTTACGGATGAGTGGGTATTTAGGCTCCTCAATTACTGGCCATGAGGGTAATGTCATCAGACAGGAAAGGCCAAGGTGCCTCGAGGAGTTTTAAGTGACACATTTTGAAATTGCTAGGCTATGAACACCATTTTTACCCCCTACTAATTTTCTACTAATTGAGTATACTTAAGGAGTTGCTAGAATGTGGAGACCATCATTGCTTTTCTCAACTTTAGCTTCTAAAGTCATGTTATATAGCCAAAAGTGGCTATAGAAAACAATGGGACAAAATATTGACTTGGGATTAGATAGACATGGATTTAAAATCTTTCTATGGAGCTGGAGAAGTGACCCAATAGTTAAGAGTTCTTGTTGTTTTTTTCAGAGGACCAGACTTTGGTCTCCATATCAGGTAGCCCACACCACCTGTAAATCTAGCTCCCTTGACATCTTAGAGTATCTATATGCATGTATGTACAAACATACACACACACACACATACACACACACACACACATGAAAGAGAGAGAGGTAGAGAGAGAGAGGAAACAGAGACAGAGAGATGGAACAGAGACAGAGAGATGGGAAGGACAGAGAGACAGACCAAGATGCATAAATAATGACAGAATAAATATAAAAAACAATGTGTCTCCACAGCCTATTATTGGGTTAGTATCCATCCTCATGGTTCCTGAGAATAACCACAAGATAAGAATGATGGTGGCATATAGTTCCTGCTTTCACATATAGCTTACAACAGACAATTATTGGATTATTGTCTCTATCATAAATGTGCAAGATGAGATTGATCTTTTAATATCCTGGTTGACAACTAGGCGGCACTGATCAATTAATTTCAAATTATTTTATAAAAATCACAGAACAGAGAGCTTTCAAAGTAAATATGACTTAGTTTTAGACCTGAAGAAAAAAATCTAAAATTTCATCTGCAGTACTAGTATGCTTAAATTTAGTCATGTTACGAGTTAGGCTACAATGAAGGGGACTAAAGTCGTGCTAGTTAATGTGTGGTCTGGGGGGCTTGTGAACAATGAAAACTTCAGGCCCTGTCCAAGTCTTCTTAATGAGAACAGACATTTTAAGGAGACATACACTAGTTCTATAGGTACAGGGAATTCTGACAGTCAGTAATCAAGAATGACAATAATTCAACCAAGTTTAGCTTGGTTAAATCTTGTAGGCTAACACAGATTTCAAAGAATGATCAGGATAGTCCTGGCTAAGATAACAGTGAGGACAAAGGAATGGAAGGGGCAACTCAATTATGTTTAAAGATGAGCCATTAGGAGCTCTGAAGTTGGCTCATAGACAATATAGAATGGGCGTGGATGGGATTGAGACCAAAGAAAGCAATTGGCATGCCTTGAGAGTCATGCTTCAGCATATGGTTGTCCTGTATAAAATAGGAGAGTTCAAAGATGTAGGGATAAAGAGACACCATTAAGGTTCATTTGAGTAGTTAATTAGAACATACGTGTGGTACAGGTTGGAGTCTAAAGGACAGCTAAGGGGAGGCTGTCTACTTGAGTCTTATAAGGGAACAGAACATCAAAAGAAAAGAAAAGTAGCACCAGATGGCATTTCTGAAGTAGGAACTCAAGGTATGTGCAAATGGTGCCAGCGCGTAACTCAAGGAAGATGCATGTTCATGAGTGAAGGTGATGGGGCAGAAGAAACAAGATCCATCCACACTGGTAAACAGAAAAGAGGCAGAGTAGCCAGGGAAACCATTAGCTTAGTTTTAAACAGATTTGATTTGGGATGTATCGGAGACAGCCATGTTGCAAAGAAAAAGAAAAGTTGGCTGGGCTGAGGAAAGAGTCGGGGCCGAGGCATGGGTTCGCAGACATCTTTGCAGACATGTGTTGAGAAGTAACAATGCAGCACATCAGTTAAAGGGAGATGTGGTGTGAGATAGGGGGTAGACCAGGCACACTGCTCAGAAGTAGCTGAAACATGATTGTGAATGTGGAACTTCTCATGGAGGATTAACTGACAGCAAAGATCCACCTTGAATGGGCTTAAACCTTCAACTAAGTAAAAGAGGAAGAAGGCGACCATGAGCTGAGCACCAGCAGCCATCTCTCTCTGCTTTCATGAACACAATGGGACCAGCTGTCCGCATTCCTGTCACCATGCTGCCCCTGCCTTGATGGATGGTGCCCTCAGACTGTGAACCATAAGGAAGCCCTCATTCCTTAAGTTGTACTTGTCTGGTATTTTTTGATCCAGCAGCTAACACAACACACTTTTATTACCAATATCACTTTTCTTTAAAATTATCTTTGATAATGGTAGTCACTGCTCCAAAGTCTCCAAGGATTCCCTCGGATCCAAACCTTGCTAGGAATAGCTCAAAAACCCTTTCACTTCTTCCGAGAAGGGCTCAGAATTGCACCACACTTGAAATAGCCATAAAACATCAGCAATTCTCCAATGACTAGGAAATGCTTTTGCCACAAATAAACTGCCCATGACTTTATGCTTTGATAATAATTACTTTTATTAACTGTGCAAATCTCATACCTATTTTCTGAAATCGGACTACTTAATAGTGTATATTTATATATAGCTCTTTTCTGATTACATGATTTTCACAATTATTTCTTTTATTCCTCATTGTAGCATGATGAGTGAAGCTCCCTCATCGACAGATAACCAGAGACTGCTCTGTACGGTACTTTCTCCCAAGGCTACAATGGCTTTCTCCACTCTGGGCTTCTGTCCCTAAAGTCTTAAGAGTCCTTCCATGCATGTGAGTTCAGTCAGGACTTTCATTTATTTCAGAACAAGTTATAGTGGCCTACATTGCATTGAGTGAAACAAGCCAGACATAGACAGAACATATAATCTCACTTCCACTGAGACCAACAAAACTCATAGAAGCATGGGATGGTGTAGAGGTTGCTAGGAGCAATAGGTGGAGTATGAGAGGGATGTTGGTCAAGGGGTGTGAATTTACTTAGGATGTTTGAATTTTGACAGTCCACTGTAGACATGGAGGCTATGGCTAATAATCTATATTTCAGAACTGATAATAGAACAGATACTAAGTGGTCAGGCCATCAGGAAGATAGGTATGCAAAATGATAGATAAGATATCTATCATTGTGTGTGTGTGTGTGTGTGTGTGTGTAGGTGCGTGTAGGTGCGTGTTTGTGTAGGCATGTATATGTAGCTGTGTGTGTAGGTGTATACAATGTGTATAGTTCTGTCAGTGTAGGTGTGTGTATAGGTATATGTGTGTAGGTATGAATGCATATAGATATGTAGGTATGTATGTATGTGGTGTGTATATAGGTATATATGTGTAGGAGGTGTTTATGGGTGTGTAGGTATGCATGTAGGTGTGCTTTAAAACATCACATTGTACATCATAAATATATTTGGATATTATTTGTCAGTTAAAAAAGAAAACCAGTCAAGACTCAGTTGTTCTTCTAGAAACCACATAACCAAGGTTTATCAGAGACAATGCTGTCCCTTCACTGAGGTGCTGTCCCCTTGCTGTTTGCTCTCCCTACTGTCCTCGAGGTCACTTCAGGGCTATCTACCCATCGGCGTGTGGGACCACACAGAATGCTGTCTACCCATCGGCGTGTGGAACCACACAGAGTGCTGTCTACCATCGTGTGTGGGACCACACAGAATGCTGTCTACCCATCGGCGTGTGGAACCACACAGAGTGCTGTCTACCATCGGCGTGTGGAAACCACACAGAGTGCTGTCTACCATCGTGTGTGGGAAAACACAGAGTGCTGTCTACCATCGCGTGTGGAACCACACAGAGTGCTGTCTACCATCGCGTGTGGGACCACACAGAGTACTGTCTACCCATCGCGTGTGGAACCACACAGAATGCTGTCTACCCATCGCGTGTGGGAACCACACAGAGTGCTGTCTACCCATCGTGTGTGGGAAAACACAGAGTGCTGTCTACCATCGCGTGTGGAACCACACAGAGTGCTGTCTACCCATCGGCGTGTGGGAAAACACAGAGTGCTGTCTACCCATCGCGTGTGGGACCACACAGAGTGCTGTCTACCCATCGCGTGTGGGAACCACACAGAGTGCTGTCTACCATCGCGTGTGGAACCACACAGAGTGCTGTCTACCCATCGTGTGTGGGACCACACAGAGTGCTGTCTACCATCGTGTGTGGGAAACCACAGAGTGCTGTCTACTCATCGCGTGTGGAACCACACAGAGTGCTGTCTACCCATCGCGTGTGGAACCACACAGAGTGCTGTCTACCACAGAGTGCTGTCTACCATCGGCGTGTGGGAAAACACAGAGTGCTGTCTACCATCGCGTGTGGGAAAACACAGAGTGCTGTCTACCATCGGCGTGTGGGAAAACACAGAGTGCTGTCTACCATCGCGTGTGGGAAAACACAGAGTGCTGTCTACCATCGGCGTGTGGGAAAACACAGAGTGCTGTCTACCATCGCGTGTGGAACCACACAGAGTGCTGTCTACCCATCGCATGTGGGAACCACACAGAGTGCTCCTTGTTAACAACAGTGCATATGTACTTGTTTTTAAGATTCTTCAGCAAAATTAAAAGAAAACTTTGCTTCCTGAAGATATCAAGACCTGACATGCTCCTCAGGAGTCATGAAAATTTTGAGCACAGTAACATTTGGCAGCTTCTGGGCTCCATGGAAAAATAGTTGAGTGATGTTGGAATAAATTTGAAGTCAACGATACTCTCCTTGTGAACGTTGGGCTGTCTCAACAATCTATCAAGAGATATATCCCTGAGGAGGTAGGAAATTTTGTAGTACATTATGCCATATAATCTAATATAATGTGGACACATTATTATCTTTTGCAATCTGAACAATTTTCCCACCTCTCACTTAGAAATGATCATAGGAAGAGAGATTACTGTGTATTAAGGTATGCCTCTATGTACTTCAAAACTGACACGTGTATATACCTGTGTCTGGAATGCCATAGAAAGTTAGATTCCCCCTAAATTTGTTTAATTAACATTTTGTCTTATATGTACAGTATGGTGGTGGTGGTGGTGTGTGTGGGTGTTCCTGTGCCCGCATATGCCACTGTTATATATGGAGGTCAGAGAACCACCTGCAGGAGTCACTCCTTGCCATCTACCACTGGGGGCTGGGGATGGAACAGGCCATCATACTTGGACAGGCACCTGTATGTTGAGCCTTCCTGAAGTCATGAAGTTTTAGACAAGACTATAATGGGCCTTTGATGCCAAGTTCAGAGACATTGAGTCACTCTGGTAAGACTACCCAGCTAGGAAGTGGAAACACCGGGCTAGGCCCTAGCAAGTCCTTCTGAAAAGCACACCTCTGCCGCTTTCCTTCAGCTCCCATTGCTCCAGACAGAACCAGAGCGAGGAGCCTGCTGACTCTTCTCAGAGCCATGTTGACTAGTTTTGTTCAGTGTTCAGACAGGTAAATTCAACTTCAGCGTGACAGTCATTTAGACTTCAGACATCCAAGTAGATGCTTCAAAGCCTGCTTTGATAACGCTAAGACTTTTGTTTTATCTCCTGACAGCAGTGAGCCCATCTCACAAATTCATTCCATACTAGACTCTCACAGTCAGTTTCATGACAGGGTCAAGTTGAGCTCAAGAGAACCAGAAGGCCCATGGCAATGTAGTTGTCAGATACAGTCCAGTATGTGAGCATCGTCCCTTTCTGAAGGGAACTGGCAAGAGCCCTAATGAGGCTGCTTAATTCCTCCAAATAAGCTGCATCAGTGTTCTGTGACAGCTGAACAAAGAGACAGAGAAAACAAGGCCTGGTACACAATGCCAGCAATGATACATACACACCTCTAGAAGTTACTCGGAGCGTGGAGGAACATGGGGGAGGAGTCATGGGAAGCAGCCAAGTGGCCTGGGTTCCAGCTACTCAGTCATCTTTCATTTAGCCACAGAATAAATCTAATGTACCTTTAAACTTTACATGTGTATCATATGCATGGCACATGCATTTTTAATACTAATACATGTTATACATACATATCTTCAGTATATATTATGACTATGGGATTTTTCTATAGATACATGTATTATAAATACACATGTACACAAATACACATGATATACGCATGCACCATACATTCTTCAATTGGGAAAAATCAGAGAAAGTCAATTTCTCTCATTTTATTCATGAATGCACAGCATCCTCAAAAGTCTAGTTAGCTCAGCAAGGGGCATGTATAAATGCAGATGTTGCTAGAGATATTGAGAGTTTCTATGACCTGACTCACTTAGCAGTTAGCATACATGATGTTCAAAACCAGCGATGTGGAAATGGTTGTAGAAGGTACAGAGGCCAGGAGCTGTATTGTAGAGATGGGTATAGAGAATACAGCAGAGACCGATGCAGTGCTTTCTTTGTCCTGAATTCCACCTAGGCCTGCCGTTTCTGGAAGGGCTTGCCTTATTGATGAGTAAGCATAGACTTTCCCAATCCAGCCACACAAAGATCTGGGCTGTAGTGATAAAACGACTCAATATTTGCTTCTTTAAAATGTTGTTTCCTGAATTTTACTTCACTTAATCCACATTACTCATCCTGACCCAATGGCTTAGCTCTGTACTACAAAGATTATGAACCATAAACATTTCTGCCTATTGTCCAATTTTATAAAATTGCTAAGAGGAGAAGGGATGGATTTTCCTAAAACCTGACTTTTCTTTTACTCATCCAGGGGATTTTATGGCAGATAAGTTGTCGTAGAGATATATGTATGGTAGTCTTTTCTGTTTCAGGGTAAATTCTTTTTTGGTGGTGGGTTTTTGTTTGTTTGTAGAACAGGCTGGCCTCAAACTCACAAAGATGCATCTGCCTCTGCCTTCTACACCACACTCAGCTTCATGGTCAGTTCTTAAAGGTAGTGATGGCATGTGCACATGCACACTAATTGGCCCTTGGCATAAGTAGTTGACCTGGCCAGGGTGCTATCAAGTTCAAGGCCAGCCTGATGTACAAGGTGAGTTCCAGGACAGGCTCCAAAGCTACACAGAGAACCCTGTCTAGAAGGGAGGTGAGGTGGCTCAGTGGTGCTGTCTGCCATGTCTTACAATCTTAGTCCTGTCCTTGGTACCCACATGGTGGGAGGAGAGAAGCAACTCCTACAAGTTGTTCTCTGACCTCTACATCTGTATTGCGGACACTTGCTTCTTGTGCGCACCCTACAAATAAGTGAACAAAGTAAAAGAAAGCAAAACGCAAACCAAGTGGATGATAGGAAATATGGTCTCTGGCTGGAAGTCTTAAACTTCACGCCTATATGGGCAGCGAGCATGTATTTTTTTTTTCCTTCTAGGCAGCTGTTTTGACTTATAAATGTGTGTTCTAGAATTGACAGATTGAAGCTAGTTATCCAAGTGGTACTATTATGAGGTGGGGCTTCAGGGTACCAGGGAGCCTCCTGAAGGGGACGGGTGTCCTGACAACAGATGGACAAGGATGGCATTCCACCTCGCACCTCATGGAGGCAGACGGCAGCCCTCACCAGGCACAACGTATGCTGGCATCTTGATCTTAATGCTGTTTCTCAGAACTGTGAAGAAATCAATCCCCATTCTTTATTAACTATTAGGTCTCAGGCATTTTGTTATAGCAGCAGGAACAGATCAAAACAACACAATTTATGTTTAAATTTTAGCTTTATTTTATATCCAAGGCATTGTGCTGTTTATTGCAGATACAGGAATAGATATCATGGGTTTCAAAGTACCTTCAGGCCAGGATGGAGGGAAAAACACATCACCATGAACCAAAGTGGAAAATGCTTGCCGTCCCACAGAACCAACTGCTGACAGGAATTTCTTCTCTCAGAAGAAATTTCTGGTGGGAATAGCCTACATGGACCATCTGACAAGAATGTGTTAGTTTTTTCCATAATTACATGTTTCATTGAATACTTTGTTGCCAAAGTTTCTGAGTAGAGTTTCAGATTTCGGCAACTTATTTCCTAAGATTCCAGTGCCACAGTGTCATGAAGAGACCCCAAGCTGATTCTGCCTTGCTTTCGGAGTGATTTCACCAACTATGGGGCAGACACATACTAGCTGGTGAGGATGGGGTAAGCTGTCCAGAATGCTTGGAGGGCACCCTGTAACACTGTGTGGATAACAGAGTAACACTAGAGCAGAGAGAAAGCCCACACACATTTGTTCCATGGCTCGGAGCAGCTGGTGACTCTTAGATCACACATTTGGGAAGTAGAGTTCAGAAAAGTCATAAAATTGGATCTAGACAGACATTCTGCCATGTTGTATTGTCTTATATGTAGTATGCTATATCAACATAGAACATATGCAAGAAATATGACAATGACCATGAATCATTTTATGCCATCTATCACAGCATTTCTGTGCTTAGGTTTAAGGAAATTATCAGAGAGAAATATAAGTATATGCTAAAAAAAATTCAGCAGGGAAATAGAGTTGAGTAATGCTATTAGGTGGTTGAAAGCACCTCTCTGAAAGCAATCTCTGAAAACCTGAGATATAATATTAAACATTGAAAGTAAACCACAAGTCCATAAAGCTCAGGAGTCTACTATGGCTGTGAAAGGGATAGAAAAACAAATAGAGACAACAGGAGCTCAGCACTGGATGAGGAAAAAGAAGCTAATTTGCTTTGCATTTCAGTCATTTGCATATTTTCTAATATTAAGCAGGTATTGTTTTATAAGAACATATTTTTGAACAATTGTCTGATGTGAGACTTCGTGTGGTGACTGGCAGTTTTTTTTGAGGAGTGTCTCCTGTCTCCATCTAGGCAGTTATAATTATGCATCTTTGTAGACATAATGAGAACTCAGAAAGACTAGAAGGCAATTTGTCCAATTCCCACATGAGATCTGAGATGTGGACTCTGCTATTTCTTTCATGTTCTATCTCGACCACTGTCTACCATCTCATGATTCAGACCCTGAATATTAGAGGATTGATTCAGAGCCTCTGAAAGTTCTTGTGTCACATGTAGACTTCTGCTTGTAGCTCCACCTTCTCCTTCAGAAAGAAATGTTTAAGCTATCGGAAGAAGTCACTCCTGGGCCTGTGCTGAGCTTTCTCCTAAGCACTCTCTTCCAAGCGCTCACCCTTCTGTCCTCTGCTTCCAACATGTGTGTCCATCACGGAAAAACAGTAAATACCATCCTTCTGGTTCGTGGCATTTACATTAGTTGTGATATTCAGAGATTATTTTTTTTAAGATTTCAAAGTACAATCTTTATAGAGTAGAAGGCCCAGAAGGACAGAACTTTTCTAATATGCAACCTCAATGGAAATCCTGTGTTGCTTCTGTTTATAAGTTGTATGCTCTCCCTTGTTATTCTGAAGGCAATCTGCTTAAACAGAAGCATATCACGTGACCTAATAGGCTCGATATGTCTACACGGCTCCCATCAAACCAGCTGAAAAATATTCAAAGCACTGAGGTGATGCATGGCCTGACTGACAATGGGTGACTCCCAAGACTTGGCTCATCTTTCTCCCAACCAAGCAATAAGGAAATATGACAGAAGATTCCGAGACATCTGTGTGAAGTGTTCACTGCTAGTTAAATTCAACTTCTGTCTCAGTATACCAGCCAAGCTGACTCTGTGAAGAAGCAATTATATGCTACTGGGTCCAAACATTGCACTAAAACCTGACAAAAAAGATGAATTTAAACCTGCGTGAAACCAGATCCATATAAACCAGACAAAACCACAGCACTGAGAAGGGAAAATGGACACAAAGTCCAAACCCTGATCAAGAAAGTATATACAAATGATACATACTATGAAAGGGAACTCCAGGACAGGTCCCATTCACACACAGGAGTAGTTGTTCAACACAAAACAGACTCCATGTGCGCGCGCGAGTGTGAGTGAGTGTGCGCGTGTGTGTGTGTGTGTGTGTGTGTGTGTGTGTGTGTTTGTCTTTTTCTTTGGTCTTATTGGTTTAATTTGTTGCTTGTTTTGAGAGAGAGGCAAGACATGGGGTAGGGTGGATAGTGCGACAGGGAGAGTTGGGGGAGGGGAAAGAACATAATCAAAATAGACAATGTGAAAAATATTATTTTCATCCTCCAAATACGAGCTTGGGGGACAGTACCATGCAATGTTTCTCATTTTATCCACACTAATTCATTTGGTGATCAAAACTGGACTGATTCAAACAGTATTTTCTGACATCTCGTTTATATGGAAGCTGTGATTTTAAAATGTGCAAGGTTAAGTTTCTGCTGTGGTCAAGAGCCTGGCTTGTCGGGGGTCACCTTCTCAAATCCTCACGTGGCTTTTGTTCTGTGGGTGCACATGGAGAGGGAGAACATTTCCCACACTTTGTCTGCCTTGCCCTCTCCTTAGAAAATCAGAATTCTCTCCCGGCAGCCTAGCATTATGGCCTAAGACAATCCCATTTCCTTCACAAAGCCTTTGTCTTCAAATATCATCCATTATGGGATAGGGCTTTACCATATGAGTTTTGAGTAGAGTCAAGAACTCAGTCCACAAAAGTTGGTGGATTAGAAGGAGCTAAGCAGCACTCCAGGAGCAATGCTTCTGCCAAGGCTAGGGGTGAAGACATGCTCATTCCCTGTCCCTGTGCCAGCGAGAAGGACCATAGGGTTGCATGCATGCAGGGACAGGGTTTCCTATAGGCCTACTTTCTAGCTCACAGGTTTGCTTGTCAGAGCCAGATGACCCCTGTGGCCTGAGGCTGTCAAAAGACTGCAGTTCCTATATTCTGTCAGAGACACTGGAATGCAAAGGAGAGGAGAAACAGAATGGATGGTGGGTGTCTGCTATTCTTGAATAAATTATAGCTGATGTCCATTTGCAATCTCTGTGGTGACAATCAATTCCTCCATCACAGAGATTTGCGTGGACTCTGAAGTTGATTGTTGAAGTTTAAAATTTTCCTATCTGACCCTTTTCAAAATGCAAATGGAAACTGTAGTTAGTAAGACAGTTTTACACATGTGTTCATGAAAAGAAGCAAGTCAATGCCAAGCTAGAAAAAGATCACCTTTCAGCTTTCAGCCATGTGTTTTATTTAGAGGGTGCTGGGATTGAGTTGAAATACTAGCTCAACAACTCATGCTCTGAGCACACTGAGCGAGCCTATTCTTTCACGTTGAATAGATCTGGCTGGCTTCCCTTTGCTCTCAGCTTTAGGGCCGAAAGGAGCACGGGCTCATGATACTGCCAGCACATTGTTAGCTAGAAGCTAAGGCTAGATGTTCCCAGGACGTCTCTACAGATGCTCTGCCTGTAAGTATAAGTTGAGCCACATTTTACTGCAAACTTACAATGTATGAATATTAACTGTTTTCAGGGTTAAAAATACCTAGCAGTGTTGAAAATGTAAGCTCATACCAACTGTATACCTTATGAGAGAAGACAGAGTAAGCCAGAGCTGGCATAGAAACAGAATGTGGGACAGACAGACAGGCAGACAGACATACTTAAACCTTTGCAACCCTGAGACAAAAATAAGCCCTTTCTCCCTTGTTTTTCTCAGGTGTTTGCCATAGCCAGAGCTGTATGATTAACACAGGACTAAAGGCTTAGGGCATTTTATCCAGTATTCTGCCTAATTCTGGTACGTGGTGTTCATATAGCAGCTTGAATGATACTAGTTTAACATATTTGTGTGTCTCATTACCTTATGAGAAATGCCATGGAATGCCTATCTACTGGTGATGGGAGATGCCATTTTGCAAATATGTTTCTCTTGTTGCTTAATGAATAAAGCACTGCTGGCCAATAGAGAAGCAAGATAGGCGGGACTAAGAGAGGTGGAGGATTCTAGAAAACGTAGGGCAGAGTCTTGATGTGATCTCAGGAGGAGAGGATGAGAGTCTAGTGTTCTCTGCAAGATAACAACATGTAGAAATACACACATTATTAATTATGGATTAATATTTAAGACAGAGCTAGTAAATAAGAAGCTCTAGCCATTATCCAACAGCTTTATAATTAACACTGAAAGGGGCAAACTAATAGAGGAACCAGATCCTCACTCAGCCCCCTGTTTAGCAGCCATGCCAGGCTACAGAAAAGACATGTAGGCCTCTGACTCAGCATAGGACACAAAGAAACTTCAGATGGCCTTGGAAAGCCTAGGGCCAAAACTGAACACAAAGAAACTCTAGACTCCTACCCCAGCCTCCTAGATACTTAGTTCCTAGGAACTGTTTGGCCACAAAAGAAACTTCAGGGGAGACCAAAACCTCCCCTGTAGAATCCAGGATGACTTTGAGAAATTCCCCTGATTTTTCCCAAAATGTCAACTAATCATAACCCAACCTATACCTACTGATGTAATCCTGTGACTTTTGCCTTTAAAAACCTGACAATTGATAGGAAACTCACTTCCTCTGGTGGCTGCTGTATCAGCCAGCTAGATGAGGTCCCTGTCATGGATGGATGAACAATAAACCTTATACATTTACATCAGTGGGTCTCTCTCTCCCTGGTGGTCTTTGGGGATCCTCACGATGTGGCACAACATTTGGGGGCTTGTCCAGGATCCCCAAGACCCCCCCTCTCCCAACCCCAGATCCTTGAGGGTTTAAGACAGGTAAATGTTCAATGTTTGTTTGCCAGTTTTCTGTTTTGTTCAGGTAAGTTCTGCTTTCTGTGTTTCTGTGTGTTTCCTCTCCAGCCGGTTGGATGACCACTTAGACAAGTTTTTACCCCTGTCACAGTGTCTGCTTCCTTCGGCCCTAACAGGTCTGGTGAGTTCTGTGTTATCCATTGTGCTGGCCTGCCAAGTCCTGTGTCCTGAGTTCTTTGACAGGTTTGTGATTCTATATTTTTGTGACATTATGTTTTTGCTTTGTTTCGCTGGCAGGCAATCTGCAGGAAACAGGTCAGAGCCTTGGCAGACATATCTGTAAAGCTGGACCTGCAGAGGCTGAGAGATGTCCCAGCTTCTAGTCTTTTGGTCTGGGCAGAGGTCTGAAGTTAAATGTGGCTAATTAACCCAGCATCTGAATCTGAGTAGCTGCTGGGGAGTTTGCCTCCCACTGTGAATCTGAAACTTGCCTGTCTCTAAGATGGGCCCCTTTCTTTTGTCCAAGTGCTGTGTGTTTGTCTGTTTGTCTTGATGACAATGACAGTATGAACCTGATGGTATGCAACCTAACATGGGGCAGGCACCTTCCTCCCTTCTAGATCTGTGTCTGAAGCCAAAAAGTCAAAGATACATTATGTTTTAAATAAAATATGCTGTTGCTTGCACAGGAAAAGAATACATAGGTTTTAATCATTTTTGGTGGCTGCACACAGCAGCTCCCATGAGAGACATACAGCTGCTGGCTGCGGGCCAGTACTCCCCCGCTGGGTCCTGGTCCCTGGATGCAGCCTTTCAGTCTCACCTTTGGCCGCTGACAGCCAACTCACATAGAACAGTCAAGGTACAGGCTTTAATGGGTTAATACGATGTTGCCATCTATATGTCCTTACTAATAAAATGTCTGTTGGTGGCCTTTGCCCATTTTCTACTTGGATCATTTGTTCATGTCACTGTTAGTTTAACATAGGTTCTGTATCAGATGTGTGGCTGCATAAATTTTTTCACATAACTTGCCCCCTGAATAATAAGTACATTTTACCAGTCCTTCTTTCCTGGCCAATCACTGACAAAAGCGATGTGGGCTGGGAATGTACCTCAGTCAGTAGAGCAAGAGACTCCTACTTCTGACTTGTGCCTTCCCCCTTTTCAAGGAGCGATACAATCTACTCTGTTAGTTAGGGTTTCCTATGCTAGAAAAATATGTAAACTTTATAGCTAAACAGTCACCCAGGTAATAATGGTTTTGAAGACATAAAGGATATTTTATTTTTACTTGAGTTACCCCCTTCCCCCAGCCTATGTGGAAGAATAATCTAGCTAGCTTCTGCCAACAAATGCTGCTGCCTGACACGATTCATTTACCTTTTTTGCCTTTTATTTTTGTAACTGACAGTTTTTTTTTTTCTTTCACTGGCTCTGTTACATATGGCTTGTTTGCAGAATGCCGTGCCTTTCCATGGCTGGTGGGACACACATTTCAAGAAAAACAAAAACAAAAACAAAAACAAAAAAAAAAAAAAAAAAAAAAAAACCCTGCCTGTTCCATCTTGGCAGATCTGCCTTCTTGTCACTGGTAGTTTTATGTTACTCTGTCTCTTTAAATGTTCTGTTTGTTAAGTTAAAATTAGTTACAGTCAGGCTGGAGGGCTCTGGCATCCCTCTGCAGCCTCTCAGTTTAAATCCAGTTCTCCAGACAGATCTTGCACTAAGGTCACTGCAGCCATACTAAGTACAGAAAAATTTTATAACAAGAATAAACCTTACCCAGTCCCCTATATGTGTTTTCAAAGGTTAAGCTTAAAAACAAACAACTAAAGAGAAAGTTGTCTATACAGATTTTCCTAGACAGCACTCTTAATGCTTCCGGAGATCTGCAGAATATGGCATTTACTAAAAAAAACTGTATATTGGACAGAGAATCCCAGATCCTGACAGTGACCCAAAGTCTCCAAAGAAGAGAAAAGGACACCTCAATGTCTGCACAATGCTGACCAGGGGCAGGATGCCCCGAAGCACACCTCTATCTCTGTGTGGTATTTGGGGCTGAGGCAGCTGTAGGCAGCTGTGGGATTAGGCTGGCTGGAAAGAGCTAGTAACAAAATGGTGCCTACAACGTGGGTACCAAGAACTTCCACTCAAAAGATGACAAAAGCTTAACAAGAGATTTTAGAAACAAAAGAACAGAAACAAACAAGGCTTCTTGGCAGCAGCATTTTTCTCGGGCAGGCTCTTGTTGCTAGAGACAAGCAGAGACATGGGCGGATCCTTTAAGGGAGGTTTCCTCCTTTAAGGGAGGTTTCCTGACTTGGCATAAAGGGCAAACAGCCCAAACAGCTGCAGGGCTCTTTTAAGAGGCCCCACTACCAAAGGAGAATGTTGTGTATGAGCAGCTGCAATGGCAGTGAGTGATCAAGCCAGCAGCATGCTGTCTGATGGCAGCAAAGACCAAGGTGATGAGCACAGCTCTCAGTGTTGTGGTAAATGTACCCCTGCCATATTGGAAAGCCAGGCGCTAAAACAGTTGCCGTTTTAACTTTAGTGATACTGTTTATCAGATAGAAGACTCGTGGCTGGTAAAAGATAGAGATATACAGTAAAGACAGTTTCAAATGAAATAAATCTCTAAAAGGTTTACAGTGTGGAAAGGCTACCATAAATGCCCTTCCCAGAGAGTGAGATCAGCAACTAACTTATCCATGGAGCCCTCATCTAGTGCCTGTTGGAAACAAGAGCAAACACCCATACATAAACACTGAGTCGAACTAGAACCCAGATGCAGTTGGAGAGGACAAGACCAGGCAGCAGAAATACATAGAGACAGCTTACCTAAACAAAGAGGAGCTAACGCCGCCCCTCCCCTCCTCAGACTGATAGCTGGGAATCCAGCAAGGGACTGACTCATGCCCCCCTGGATATGGGTCTCAGCCAGAAGGACTGAGCAGTCTAAGGGACCTCAGTCAATGGAGCCAGGATGTATCCCTGGTGCACAAAAGGACCTTGCTAACACATCCCCCATAGAGGGATAACTGCCTTAATCTAGAGACAGGAGAGAAACCCTAGTCCCTACTTCACATGACCTGTCAGACCTACATGACCCCAACTGGATGGCATTCCCCTACATATGGAATTGGGGTGGGGGGATGGGAAGGGAGGGTGGTTAGAGTGCATGTGAGAGGGCAGAGAGGGTAAAAGGGAGGGAAGGAGGGAAGGAGGGAGGGAAGGTTGGAGGGAAGGAGGGAGAGGGAATTGGGATCAACATGTAATAATAAATTAAATAAAAAAAAATGCTTTGACTCCAAAATTTAAGTTCAAGGACAAGTTACTGGGGAAAAGGATTTCTATTTTTGTTTCCACAGAAAATAAAAAGCTGTGGATTCCTTCCAGACTAATGTGGTTTGATCAAGCCAGGTCCCCTGAAACAGAGTTCCTGGTGATCCATCATTCAAAACAGCTGGACAAAGCAGCCTTACAGACTACAGCCAAGATTTCTGCTCCTTCTTAGAATCCCCCATGACAGCGCCCTTACCAGCAGGAAGTAGTTTGGAAAGAATGATGCCCAAATTCCCAAATATTTTCTATAAATGTTTGTTTTCATTGAAATGGATTTGGTTATATATATATATATATATATATATATATTTATATATACATGTATATATAAATATATATATATATATATATATATATTACAGTGTGTCTAAAATATACATAAGCTTATGAAGAAAATGAAACAGGATAAAGTGTTAAAAAAAAAGAAATAGGGTAGCAGATCTCTGTGATTTCAGGGCCAGCCTGGTATACAGAGTGAGTTCAAGGGCAGCCAAAGTTACACAAAGAAACCCTGTCTCAAAAAAGGAAAAAATTAAAGTAAAAGGAATAGAGTAATAAAAAAGCCACGTAAAAATGAAAAATACACAGACTTATGCTATTGTGTTGTCTTTCAATTGTTTGCTGAGGAAATAGCAACAACTACTAAAAGAAATGCTGCTGGATTAATCCAATTTATGTATTTTAAAAATGCTTTGACTTCAAAATTTAAGTCTATGGACAGGTTACTGAGGAAAAAAAAATCTATTTTTGTTTCTACAGAAAATGAAAAGCTATAGATTCCTTACAGACTAATGTGGTTTGGTCAAGCCAGACCCCTTGAAACAGAGTTCCTGGTGATCCAACATTCAAAACAGCTGGGATAAGGCAGCCTTACAGACCACTAAAGCCAGGATTTTTGTGGCTTCTTAGGATCCCCATGACAGTGCCCCCTACCAGCAGGAAGCAGTTTGGAAAGAATGACACCTAAATTCCCAAATATTACTTATAAAAATGGGGTTGGTTATAAATGGTCAATGATCACAGTCCATCTCTTTTTAAAGGAAAAACGGGGAATAGGACATAGAAATGAATATTTTGCATTGGTATGGATTTTCATTTATTGAAACAAATGTAAGATCAATTTTATGATAAGTTTATTTCTCCTCTCGTTTAGGTATTGTGTTTACATAGCATTTAAAAAAATGTAATGTATAATTAAGTACAGATTATAGATTGTTACCTATAATAGTCAAAACTTATGGTTATGGTTTCAAATGGATAGGCATTTTTCAAACCTTTCAAAGACCTACAGAATATGGCATTTAAAATGGTTTAAGGTTTTTCTTAACAGTGAGGCACAACTGCTCCTGGCAACACCAGCTATGTCAAAAAGGAAGATGGACATCAAAAAAATTCGTTATGGAGTTTGCTTCCATTATGGCAAGACTATCCATTTGGGTAAGATACTGTTTTTGTCTATACTGTTTAACTATATGCTTTATAAAGTAGACATGTAGGACCCACAGGAAAGTGACTGCTTATCCAAAATGAATAGTGTTACAAGGTTTCTGCTTCATGGAGGAGTCTGACAGACAGTCTGCAGGACACAGAGAAAAATGGCTGACAATACAGTTGAAATGTCCTGCTTTGCTGCGAAGTGTTCCAGATACACTGTGGCCTAGGGATGTGCCAATTTACAGAACTTTGGATGTCTGTCCAGGTAGTGAGATGTCTCTGTCATTTCTAGAGTTTATATACTACCCTTCTGTGATTGTTGGTGGAGTTGAAGACAGATAGTTATGGTTATAGTTTTCCTTAGTTAGGATTAAAGATAGGTTATATATTAGACTTTAGACTCACAAAAATAGGATAGGTGATGGAATATTTTTTTAAATCTTGCTAAATGTTAATGAACTAAATATTGTTAATTATAGTTCTTATTTGACAGCTATTTTGTTATTTATTTTACTATGTTAAAGTTAAAACCCTTCTTTTTATTTAGACATAAAAGAAGAGATGATGGGAGATGTCATTCTGTAAATATGTTTCTCTTATTGGTTAATGAATAAAGCACTTTTGGCCAATAGAGAAGCAAGATAGATGGGACTAGGAGTGGTGGCGGATTCTGGGAAATGTAGAACAGGGTCCCAGTGTGATCTCTGGAGGAGAGAATGTGAGTCTGATATTCTCGGTAAGATAATACCATGTAGAAATGCATACATTAGTAATTATGGATTAATATTTAAGACAGAGCTAGCCAATAAGAAGCTCTATTCATTGGCCAACAGCTTTATAATTAATACAGCGTCCCTGTGTATTATTTGGGGCTGAGGTGGCTGTGGGCATCTATGGGACCTGGCTGGTAGGAAAGTGCCAGTAACATACTGGTATACTCAGATAGAAAAATGAAGTCTTCAAGGGACAATGCTTGCTCTGAATGGCAGTTGTCATGAAGAACTTCTGCGAAAGAAGCATCTATAAGTGTGAAGCTTTGGGAGAAATATTGACCTCTGATAGGTTAATACCCAGAGAGTGATCCAACTGTCCCAGGTCACCCCAACAGGTGACTCCTTTGAATATAAAAGTCTGTTCAACACGACCTACAATGTGGTCCAAGTTGGGACCTAGCTTCAAAGCACACAGCAAGAGAGAGGTGGAATGCTAGTTTGGGTCCAAGAGATATAGCCCATGACATGTATAAACCTCTTATAATATTACAGAGATTTTATTTAGTTCGTTTTGTCTTAATAGTGCTCACTCAATGTTCAATTTGTTGATTTCTCAAATTCCATATGGTAAGATGTCCCATCAGAAGCTAAAAACACTACCACCACTATCACCAACAAAATAAAAACAACAGAATAGTAAAACAAAAATCCCTAAAGGCTGTGCCTCAGTAAAAGATCCATCTGGGTACTAGGGTTATAGTAGATATATGATGTTTATCAGTGTTTCCCACATGCATGACTGTAGAATACTAGGGTAGTCACACATATTACAATTTTTCTTTATAGTCAGTAATAAGAAGAATTTATGAAAATGGTGATTTAGTCCATTGTGATTTCAATAATACATTGATTATCAGGATGATCAACTACCCTAGTCTGTCAGAAGCTTGGTGATTTCCTGGAAGATGGAACTTTCTGTACTAAATCAGGGATAGCTGTTCATCTGATGCATTTTCAGAACTTGGGTTTAGAAGTCAAAAGTAGCAAACACAGAAAGAAGGTGTCTTACTTATTTTTCTGTTGCTGTGAATAGACAACGTGACTAACACAATGTATAGAAGGAAGTGTATTGGCCGTTTCAGAGGGCAAGTGCATGACCACCATGGCAGGGAGCAAGGCAGCAGACAGGTATCTATGACTGGAGCAGTCGTTCAGAATGCATATCTTCAGACAACCAAGAGTCATGCTGTGGGCGTTGGATACTTTAAAGTGATATACTTGCTCCAACAAGGCCACACCTCTGAATCCTTCCTAAACAGCTCCATCAGCTGAGGACTGGATACTTAAACATATGAACCTATGAGGGCTATTCAAACCACCACAGAAGTGAAACAACGTTGTGCTGAGGCAGTGATACCATTCCCAGACACAAAGTAATCCTAAAGAGTGGGCTGAGTGTGAGCCGCGGTACAGCAGAATTTACTAGTTACATGGGATGTGGCTGAATGTTTGTGATGCAGTCTTCTTCTTTTCTTGGAGATGCTTTCATGTCATTTTCCTTAATGAAGTTACAAATTAATTTGTCAGAAAGGAGAAAAGAATAAGGTTTGTTTAAACCTAACGATTCAGATTTAATGTGTCAATTACATAGGTAAATAACAGTTGTTTATTCTTACAGTCATAAGGAGGATATGAAAAGTGAAATGCAATTTCTGCCCTTGATATGTTTACTGTCTACTGAGGTATATGTATGCTAATGCATAAAAGGATAAGTTCACGTTTATATAAAGAGTTCTAGGATAGAACTACGAATTATGACTGTTCTCCAAAGGGATCAAGACACACACACAGGAAAAGAATTGGGGTAGTAACTCTACCAGCAATGTATTTAACACCAAAATGCAGCTTGGACATGTTTGGTTTCTGGGAAGTCAGATGAAATGACTACATTATAGATACTTTGTAGGGAAATAATCATTTAACTGAAAAGAAATCAAGTTGTCTATTCAAGGTTCTTTGTGGAAATCAAGTAGTATTAGTTATATTTTCATAGAAAGAAATGCTAAATATGAGGAACACTAGATTTTTTTAACCATCTAATATTGATATGACCATCTACTGGAATAAGATGGGGAGTTACAGAGATAGAGGGAGAGGGAGTGAAGAATAAGAGAGAGTAGGGAAAGAGAGGGATAGGAAAGAGAAGGAGGAGAGAAGGAAAGTGGGAGGGTGGGAAGGGAGGGTAACAAAGAAGGAATGATGTCAGGGAAGAGAGTTACATATTCATCACCATGCTTGGTGTTGAAGATAGATGTGGTCTAAAAATGGATGGGTCCAACAGATGCTATTGAAGATAGATGTGGTCTAAGAAGGGCTGGGTCTAACAATCAAATTCACTGCTGAGTACATCTGCTACACCTACAAAATCAGCACAGTATAAAGAAGAATAAAAGTAGCTAAGAAAGGAAACAAATGGCAAAGTTACCACCACGTATGGGTATGGAGATGATTATTCTCATAATACAGAATCTAGAGCAAACAACTGAGGTTCAGAATCAAGGCTCTTTATCTACTTTCCTTTCCATTGGGCCAAAATACCCAACAGAAGGCAATTTGAGAGAAGAAAGATGTATTTTCACATAGATCTCAGGTTTATCAATTCATCCTGACCGGGAAGGCATGGCAGAGAGTCAGGGTCTATGTGTGGCAGAGGTTTCACACATCTTGGTGGGTCAGGAAGCAAAAAACAGTTCTGCAAGCTGAGCCAGACTATAGTCCCCATGATCTGGCTCTGGAGGCTTATGTCTACCAATGAGCCTATGTTCCTATCAGCACCACTAACTGGGAACAAAGTGTTCAAACATAGGAGCCTAGAAGACATTCCATTCAAACAATAATGCAAGAGTACAGTAGACAGAAAGATCATAAAAATGAAACCCCTTGTCATTGGACGATAGCTTAAAGCTTTGCTTGTAAATTGTTGCCACACTAACATTACACATGCATGGCATTATAAAAGGCAAACAATCCCTCAAACATTAGAAAAGACCAATCCGGGAAACCAACACATATCTCAGAAGCCCTTAGTTTGATCTCCAGTATGGGAGATCGTATAACCCTCCTCGTCTTTGAGGAAGTGTGTAGACATGAGCTATGGGCTTGAAGGTACACACATGGGCTGGCTTTTGCCTATCTGTCACATGTGGAAGACTACTAAGTACCTCAGTCTCTTACACATGCCTGCACAACTACAAAGCAAGACGTTAACAGACTGGTCATGTGGTTTTGACTATGTTTTTCATGTTAAGCTATAGGACTGTTTTGTTTTTAGTTTGATAATTTTTTTTTAATTGGAGTTTTTGGTAGACAACCCTGGAAAATGCCCCAGTATCAAGCATTCAATTAAGGTTTTTAGAAACTGGCATTTGGGGTCTAATCTTTGTTTTCACAAGTCTTTCTGATACCAGAGCCTCAAGATCTTACATGGACCTGCCTGTGGAAGGCTCTGACATCACAGGCTTAAATCCCTCCTCTGCCTCTTACCCACTCTGTCACTCAGGGCAACTCACTTAACCATCCTAACTGTGTTTTTTTATTAGGGATACTAACAATAATGTGCAAAACAGAGGGCTGGTGTAAGGACTGAAGGAGGTTACGCCTGCAAATCACTCAGCATAGTGCCTGGCATATGGGTTCTACTCAGTGGATGCCTGTAGAGAGCCACTGGTGCCATTCCCGAAGATGGTGCCGGTTTCCTGTCCATAAGCCAGCAAGGCGCGGATGCACGATCCACGTCATGGGGTGACCGTTACGACCGTTGCGGGCTGCACCTGTCAGTAACGGACACAGCTCCTCTGAGCATATATAAGCAGAGCCCTTTTTCCTCCTGGGTCTTCCCTCAACTTGCTGTAATGAGCTGTGCAATAATCATAGCTGCAGAAGAATCCTGTTGTTGAGCGTCGTTCTTGTAGGCAAGGCGATAGCGCTCAACAGATGCCTTTGATTATGAATATCCTATTTAAGTTTCCATGAATTTATGAATAGGACAAAGTCATTATGAAGATATTTTGAGACACTGCCGTAAAGGCTAGAACCCCATTGTTTTCTCTAAACCCTTGACTTTGAAGCCAATCGCCCAGTAGATACAAAATTCAGTTAGACCATAGATATTCAGGTCTATAGTCCCTGGTTCAACTATCTCAGCTTCATGCAACTTCAGACTGGAACAGTCTATAAGGGCTTCTGGAATCCATGTTTTGACAGTCTGTCTTAGGGATATGCTCCAAGACACAAACATGCAAGCTAGGAAGTGTGGGCATAAACCAGCTTATGGTGGAATGGGCCAGAGTGCCCCGCCAGAAAGGGTATTATGCATAGGCTATTATAAGAAATATTTAAGTCTTTGTAAGTTCTTCTTAAATCTAAAGGACACCATAAAAGGGCAAATTATCTTGCCTTTCACTAGGAGGTGAGGTATCACTGGTACTTTTATCAGCTTTCCTTATCTTTAATGTTTTTGGAACAAAAACATATAAAAATCTCATCTTTAATGTGATCTTCTAGTTCCCTGTGTTTGTGTAACAACAAAAACAAAATATAACCACTTTTTAGGGTAAAAGAGATGGCTCAGTGGGGTAAAGCACTTGCCACTAAAATATGAGGAATGGAGTTTAGAATCCCAGAACCCACACACCACATAAAAAGCTGGTGGGTATGTGGGCGTTTGGGGGATCCCAGTGAGCAGAGGAAGAACATTTCCTAGAGTGAGCTGGCCAGCCTAAGTAGTCAAAATGGTGAGCTTTGGGTTCAGTGAGAAGCCCAGCTCCAAAATTTCAAAGAAAGATACCCAAGAACAACATCAGGCCTCCATGTGTAAGTGCCCACATGTGTGTGCAAATATTCGTAGATGCCCACACTACTAAGTCATAATATATGCACATAACCCTCTATTTATAGCTTTCATTTGCTTAGAGGGATGTAAATGACAGCTCCACCCCCTTGTCTGCTAGCCACCTCAAGTTACAAGACCATCCACTAGACCCTGTGCACAAATAGTTCTCATCTGCAATCAGACCAACAGACACTGCAACATGGCACCCAGTTTAATACCATCCCTTGAGGGGCCAAAAAGCCACTGCTCTATCCTTTGTAGATGTTTTATACCCACTTTAATACTCTGATATGTAGAAATCCAAACACCCATGGAATTAAACAATTCTATCTTTAAGAAGCGTATTTTTCCCAACAAGAGAGATTGCCAGGTTATCATTTACACATAATGGTCAGCATCAAAGGCTGGGCTTCACTTTTTTTTCTCTCAGCAAATTAATAGAATGTAAATGAGTTGAGAAAAGTGGACTCAGCTACCCTGCAAGAGCAGCAAGTATTCTCACCCCCTCAGCTAGCTTCTCTAGTCCCACATAGGTCTTTGCACCCCAAATCTCTCTATAATAACTTTTCAGGTGAGAGTAATGTAGTTGTTATGTAGTTATTCATTCATTAGTCAATGACCCAATAGAGAAAAAGCCACTGTCTTATTTACTAAAACACATAAACACACCCTCCTTGGGTGGTAAGAAGGCATTGCCCAGGATCTTTTTAAATGTCCAGCCTCTTCATCAGACAGCCCCAAGTGGCTCCAGGCGGTCTTTAAACAGGAACACCTACCCTGAGACATAGAGTCCTCAGCTGAAGCTTACCCTTCTTATAACAGCATCGCCAGAACCTGTTCTAGATGATGGCCGTACATAGAGCACCTGTTGTTAAACACTCTGGACAATCTGTGATTTTTCTTAGGTTAGGATCTTGTCTTCAAATAGTTCTCAGTCCCTGTCCAGGTATTTGAACAAGCATATAAATGCTGTGCATGTGTATATACACACACGTGTGTGTGCGTGTGCATGAATATTAATCTAAACACTGGCTTTCAAAACAATATCAGGGTCAAGTAACAATGTGTGTGGCAGAGCCTGTGGAGGATGTGCTTATGCTAGGGATAAGGAGATCATGCTGGTGGTCCCTACATGGTCTCAGGCTTCTTCACAAGCAAGGCAGATATCGACCTTGGAATAGGATAAAGGATGCGTTGCTATCCTTAGAAAGAGGGAGAGGACGTGTTCTGACCACAGGTGTAGACTGGAACGATAGAGCTACAAGCCAAGGAATGCTGGTGGCTACCAGAAGTTGGGAGGAACAAGAAAATATTCTGTCCCAGAAACTCTAAGCAATTTGCCCTCTAGAACATCATGATTTTCACCTTGTAACACTGAAATTGGAGGTTTGTTGTTTTAACTCACCCAGTTGGTGGTAATTCGTAGCAGCAGTCACAGGAACATCACACTGAAAAGTTAATGAAGATCACTCAGGTGGATGCAAATGGTTCTATGCGCAGTGTTCATCTGGAGCACCAGAAAAGCTTCGAGATGTCGACACCGTCGTTGCACCTGGGATGAGGAGCAGCTGCATGGACAGAAAGGAATGTGTGAGGCACATTGTCCTTGTGTTTGTTTGGAGTTTGTAATTTCTAAGAGTGACAGGAGTAAGGAGGGCAGTGTAGGATAACAAGGAATGGTACCCATTGAAAGAGAGGATCTAGGTCCTGTGCCTAAGGGATTCGGTTCAGGAAAAAATGAACCTAAGGGGCAGGGTGCAGTAGCAAGTTCCTCTAAGCCCAGCACTATGGAAGCAGAGGCTGGCAGATATCTGGGTTCCAGGCCAGCCTGGTTTACAGAGAGAGTTCCAGGATAGCCAGTTATACAGAAAAAGCCTTATCTCAAAACAACAACAACAATCCCAGAAAATGAGTATAAAGCCTAGAGAGATGGTTCAGCAGGCAAGAGCTCTCAATGCTCCCACAGAGGAGCTGGGTCTAACAGCTCACAGCTGTCTCTAACTCCAGTTCCAGGATACAACGTCCACTTCTGACCTCTATCGGCACCAGGTATGCATGCCATGCATACATTCAGGCAAATCACTCATACACGTGAAATAATGCTCCCTTTGTGCATTCCCTTCCTTTCATTAAAAACAAAAACAAACAAACATGGTTCCATAATTTGGTGATGAAAGGAAACACATCTCTGGGGGCTGGCTCAATCTTTTCATTGCCACTGGGGAGATAAAGAAAACGCCAGTGATGGAGTTTACACAGGAAATCTGAAGGCAGAACATGGCCGCCTTGGTAAATTGTCTGAACAGTTTGTTTTGCTTGTGGCTGATGGTGAAATTAATTAGCAAGGAGGGAAAGAACTGGAGTTCCAGGGAGTCACTCTGACCTGGATACAGATGGAGGTGTAGTTTTAAAGGCTTCTGGCACAAGTGCAGATCATCATGACCGCTGATAGCCAAGCATAAAGTCTCAGAGGCTGGACCAGTGATGGAAACAGTTGACCTGTGCTATTGGTGGAGAGGCAGGGTTGGAGCAGCACAGTGCTTTGTGATGGACCATGTGAGTACCTGGTGGCCATCAAGGTCACGGGAATAAACAGTGCAAGGCTACCATTAACATCTAACAGGGTGCAGTACAGCCCACATGAGGCTTTGGCCTCATGGACACCTTTTCTACCCACCTAAACTAATTCCCCGATTCCATCCTTGGAATTCACTCCTTGCCCAAGGTCAGGAAAAGATTATGCCAGCCATCTTATAGTTTATATATCTTTGTTCTTCAAAAACAATGAAGGAAGAAATGGGGCTGACCCTATCTAATCTGCACGAGCTGTTTTTAAAACTGATTTTGGAATTCTATCTGAAAAATCACATCATTCAAATGATTAGTCACTGAAAATGCTTTATGTGCCTCCCCTAGTCCAATCTGATGGCGATTATTATTATTAGTGCTTGGAATTGGATGCACTTAGAACTCACAATTGATTTTTAATCAAGCGCCCAACTGCAACTGTGACATATCCCCTGAAGGGTTCTGCACCACCTCTCATTTGCTTCAGATGCCTTCCCAGCACATGCATGCAGCTGAACATCCTGACTGCAGAGCTGCAAGGGAGGGCACCCTGGTACAACATGCCACCATTAAGAGAACGGCTATGGTCCTCATACTTTATCCACAGATCCCACAGAAGCCAAAAGCGAAGGATTAGTTACAAAGTCAACCCTTAAAAATCACTGTTGGACCTCCTTGGCATTATACGACAAAACATATATTATTGGGGAAAAAATGTGACTCTGTAGAATATTTATAGCTAAAAGAAAATTAAACTGCCCATTGGAGAGCAGACCAACAGTGAGAAACAAGAAGTGGAGAGAGCCTGCATTCACATCTCCAATATCTCTACAGACAACACATGCTCCCATCTTACACACACAGTTCTGTAACGACTACCTAGAAGCCTCTCCAAGACCCTTTGTGTCTTCATATTTAATTGCTTAGATTTTGACCAAACATTGTATTAGAGAAGCCTTGCCTACATACTAATCTTTCTTATTTTTCTCAATACTGGGATAAGAGATCCCCATAGAAGCAGTGTATAGAGGATTTATGTGGTTCACAGTTGGAGGTGTTCACATTGTATCACAGTCAGGAAGCAGAGGACCGTGGACACTCACAGCCAGCCCAGGATCCAAGCCCAGGGAACGTTAGCTGCTGTCACTGGGGCAAGTCACTCCAGTTAACCTCATAAACACAATCCCAGCTGGGCCGTGATGACACATGACTTTAATCCCAGAAAGATACTATTCAAGGTTTGCCCAGTTAAGGTGTCCCCGGAGGCCAGTCTAAATAGTTCTCACAGGTGTGCCTGGACCCTTGTCCCCTAGGTGAGTTCAGATCCTATCAAGCTGACAATCAACACTCCCCATCACTCCATCCCACACAGGGCCGATGGTTTCATTTTCTTTTACTAGTCGAGATAATTCATAACCAAGGGGGATATATGTTTGCAGAGTGAATGAATTGTCTTTTCTAAGAACGTGATTCAAAGTAGCGTGCATCAGCCATGATAGCAATAGCAGTAACCGTGCATCTATTTTTAGTGTTCCTTTACCTGATAATGAATGGCACATCTTTACATCGTGGCTCTCAGTATTTGTGTGTGCCTTCCGTATAGCATCAGCCATCACTCACCTCCTCAGGCAGTTGTATTGTAGGCTTGCCTACTCCCAGCTCCTAGCAAATGCACCACGAACTGGTATATATATATATACACACATGTGTATGCGCCTGTTTTTGCTCAGGTACAGAACAGCCGGTCTTTTCTTAGACTCTGTCCCTCCTCTGGAGTCCATCCTTCGCTGACCTGACCTGTCAGGCTTCAGCACTGAAATACTGACAATCAAGGTTTCAGCCCACCAAACACCACATGAGACGGAGACCACATCTCCTTTGCATCTCATCGTTTAGCTAATTAGTGCATTTGCATACCCAGAGGTAGCAGAAGTTCCACATAGATCACTGCCTTCTTTTACAGACTGGTCCCAAGGACATCATCTGATGCTGCCAAGAGGCAGATGGTCTTCAGACAAAATATTGTTACTATTTCACTTTTAGAAATTTGTCCTTCGTACTTGCTCTCGTTTTATGAAATCTTTATAAATTGCTGCTGTCTCCTTCCACACCATGGGAAAGGAGAGCGTAGTGGAAAGTGAGACCCTTTGAACTGTAGAGACTTCAAATGTAAGGTGGCTGTGTGTCCTCCAGAGAGGGCAGGGGAATTCATGGACAGGGGAATTCATGACTGCACTTCACACTGTTTGACTGAATGTGACTTGCTTACACTGTGACTGTGCTGTTGAAGTGAATAATCATTTCATAAGCATCACGATTTCACCTTCCCCGAGACCGTGTGTGTGTGTGTGTGTGTGTGTGTGTGTGGGCTTTTGATGTGGGGTGTCATTTCTCCTTGGGTGTTGTCCACCTTCTTTTCTGGAGACAGTCTCTCATTGTTCCTGTGCTGCCTAACTAGGTTGGCTGGCTGGCCAGTAAGTTCCCGATGGGTATTTCCACCTCTCCATCAATGGGGTTACAAGCGTTTTCCACCACACTTCCCTGTTTCCCAACACCGTGGATTTCTAATAAAACCCAGGTCCTTGTGCTTGCAAAGCAAGAATTTTATAGCTTGGACTGCTTTTGGCTTCCTTTAAATTCTACCAACAAAGAACTCAGCATCAGTGAGCTGGGATGTACTCATCCAGAGTTCCAGAGGCTGTAGGTCAGCATGGAACTAAATATTTCCAAATATCTGCATGTAGTTTTCAAGTGCCAATTCACAGACTTGGTTAGAAGGACTCTCATTACAAATGATGTAATTTAGAAAATGATCTGACTTACATCCCCAGCCCCTGTCTTCAATACCAGGATGCTGAGAGCTCACTAGGCAGCAAGTCTATTTGAAATGGCAAATTCCAGGTTTAATGAGAGACCCTGTCCCAAGTGAATAAATAGATAGGTGGATAAGTAGGTAAATGAGGGGTAGAATAAGAGAGTGATGTACATGTCGGCCTCTGAACTTCATGAGCTCACATGCATTTGTGGCCACCTCTGTGTACTGTGTTTATATCACTAGGACGTTTTCTTTTCCTTTGAGTCAACTGTTTCTTTTTGCCTCTCTGCTCAGTTTTATTTTTCTACGTCCTAGCTGCTCATCCAACCTGAATTTCTTTGCCAAGTGTCTAAATCTCTTCTCAGGATGTTCAGAAATGTCCAGTTTTCTATGAAATTTTCCATCCCAAAGCTGCCCTGCCCCACTCCACTTGAGCCTGACCTAGTTTCTGTTGGCCTCAGGTCCAGCTTTCTGGCAGGGCTGTCTCTGCAATGGTGTACACCTTTCTCTCTTCTCCGGTGTGATTATTCCTGTTTCCTCCATCTGTCTGCCTTTCTTATCTTCTAGGGCAGAGTACATTCCCTGGGATTTTGTGAGGAAGGAACAATCATTTGAGACAGGATGCTGCTCAAAATGTTTGAACCCTAATGTGTGCCTTTACTGAAGTTTGAGTGGCAGCAGAATTGTCCACCGAAAGGTGTTCATCCGCTGCGTTCTGGGTGTTGGGAACAATGGATTTTTTCCAATCTAGACACCCTTATCCTTTACTCTGGGGAAATCTCCCCTTAACTTTTAATTTCACTTACAATGGATTCATTTGTTTTTATTTATTCTCATCTGATAGAATTTTTCCATTTACAGTTGACTGGAGTGAGGATTTTAGGGACATTAGATTCTATTGGAAGTTGAATTCAGACTGCTTTCTTTATCAAGAAATTGTAATTCAGTCACATATTTTTTTCTTCAGTGACTTTTTTGAGGATAAATAATTCAAACGTAATTTGGTAAATGTTACATATGTTTTATGTTAGAATTTCCTGTAAGGAATAAAATCTGAGGTGAAATTTTGGAAGTGGCATTAAGTATGGCATTTTGATGTGGCAATGGCTAAAATAGAGTGAGGAAGGCCCAGATCTTGGCTTGGTGACCAATGACAATCTCCTGAAGAGACCCATACTCAACCAAAGGAAACAAAGTAGTGGTGATAGTTGTTAACTGTGGATCTGATTTCTGACCACGAGGTTGAACTTTCATGAGTCTGAAACATTTGACCTTTTGGTCTTACTCACTCAACTGGGCTAAACCATGTGTGAGCAGAGCAGGAGGCCGGTTTCTCTCTTTGATCAGATCATTCCAAAATCTGAGATTGGGAGAAAAGTCCCTAGTGTCACCACAGAAGCACAGGGAAGCAAGGGACAGATCCTGAGGCAGGAAGACCGCTGGGACCCTAGGTACCACTCCCTCTGAGGACTGTCCCCAGAGGCCTCTGTGGGAGCAGTAGTGAGGGGTGGGGACATGGCAGAGATGTTTGCAGGGTCGCCAGCTACCAGGGGCACCGCTCTGGTTTACCCGAGAGACAAAGGAGTGACCCCCTCTGAAAGGCAGTTACCACCTGGATATTTAATGCACTTCAGCTGACAGAGCTTCACCATCAAGGATGAACCACCCCACAGGTTACAGGGTGGTGGATGGGGAGCACAAGCCTTCGATTTTGTCCCTGGTGATTTTGAGTCATCTCACTTTTTCCTATTACTCCCATGAAAAACAATGTGGCTCCACCAGTCTCTAGTCAGGGTCAAAGAACACTGTGCCTGAATGAACAGACTGTGTCTATCTGTTATGGTCAGATTTATATAAAGAAGCTATCACGTGAGAAAGGGGAAAGGAAGAAGGGCGTGAGGAAGAAGAGAGGCAAGCCAGCAAACATTTACTTCACAGAGCCCCTGCTGTGAGACAAGACACAGCATCTTGCCTTCGCACAGAATTCTCAGGTAAATTCTGACAACAGTATACAGCAGCTGTCTCTCTGAGCGAGACAGTTTTTCCTTTGCCAGTCAAGGCCTTGTGGGGAGCTGGAACTCCGAGAAGAGCTTCTAGGCCTGTGTGTGTCCTTTCACTTCTAAGACAGTGCCCTGCTCAACAGGACTTTCCCTACAGAAATTCTGCGCCTGCGTGCGCGCACGCTCGCATGCATGCGTGTGTGTGTGTGTGTGTGTGTGTGTGTGTGTGTGTGTATGTGTGTGGTGTATGTATGTATGTGTGTGGTGCCTCGGTGTATGTGTGTGAGAATGTGAATGAGGTGTGTGTGTAATGTGTGGTGTGTATGTGTGGTGTGTCTCTCTGTATGTATGTGTGGGGTGAATGAGTGTATGTGGTTTGTGTGTGGGGCCTGTGGTGTATGTGTGCATGTGAGTGAGGTGTGTGTGTAGTGTGTGTATGAGTGTGTTATGTGGGGTATGTGTGTGTGAGTATGTGTGGGGTTTGTGAGTGGTGTGTATGTGTGTGTGTATGTGAGTGAGTTGTGTGTGTAGTGTGTGTGTGAATGTATGGTGTGTATGTAGGTGCCTCTCTGTGTGTATGTGTGGGGTGTATGAGTGTATGTGTGGTGTGCATATGTGTGTGTAGTGTATGTGAGGTGTGTGTATGTCAATGTGTGTGTGTGTGTGTGTGTGCACATGCATGTATACCCATGCATGAAGGAATGTATATGTGTGGGATGGAGTATGTGTGTGTGTGCCTGTTGTTTTTAAATTACCAAAACAACAAATCATTAAATCATTAGGCCAATATCAAGAAGAAGTCTAGGAGGGATTTCCAGAGAACCAAAAGTAATTCCAAATATTGAAGTTTCTCCTTCTCAAATCATTACATATAAACATCTACACTTAATTGATGTTAAGGTTAAGCCAATCCATGTTTCCATCATTTACTGTAGCCACTGAGTAAACTACAATGCTTTTCCCTCCTCATTATTTCCCCCTTAAGTATCATGAGGGTTAGCTCAATCTTTAAGTTATTAAGCTAGTAAGGAAGCATCAATGGCTGTAATGTTTCCGCCTTCAACACCCATCCATGTGCCACCCACTGAAGCCCCCAGTAGACAGTGAACCTGTCTGAGGGAAGGAAGTGTGAAGTGCATCGAATATTCATCTAGTTCGAGTTTCCCTGGTTTGTGTGCATCACAGCGCTAGTGAAGAGGGTGTGAGCTGAGCTGCCTGGATTTTCCACAGCTCTGTTGATCTGCCTTCAGGCAGCATTTATCCTTCAGTCACTTCACTTCATCCTTTAAAAAAAATGATCCAGCCTCCTTTACCCCCCAGAAAGGCTCACAGAATTTATCTTGCAAACAGAATAGCCCAGGATGCCCCAGTAGACAGTGCCTCTGGAAACATGGTATGGAAGCAGTGGACAGAAGAAGCGGGCTGGAACACAGTGTGCCCTCAATCAGGAGGCGCTCAAATGGGTTTCCTGATTCTTTTCAAGTTGTGTTTATTGTGGGTGGGCCGGGTTGCTCGTTTTCATGGCATCTGTACCATAGATCCGGCGTCAGATGACCACAGATATTTCTTTAATTACATAGAAAGTTTGAAGCAGCTTGAAGCATATAGAGGTTTATTTTTTTCTCCTGCTGTGTCAGTTGGGAAATGAATAGTCCACATTGGTAGGAGGTTCTCTGCTCTGAGACCATGCTGGAATCCAGGTTTCTCTCAACAAATGGTTAAGCCAACCTCAAAAGCCTTTGTGTGTTGCTCTTCTATCCTGAAGGCTCAGGGAAAGCCAGTGGGGCTGGAAGGTTGGTGAAAGAACAGGTTGAAGAGGCTGAGAACTCTGGCATCCTTCAGTTCATAAGCCTTCAGTGAGCATTTTGTCAAGACCAGCAACCAGCAGCACAGGAGGCTAAGACACTGCCGACCAGTTAGACAGCTAGCCCCGCTGGGTTATGCACACAGTCAGAAGTTGGGGACCTGCATGTTTATAATACATCTCAATTTCTACCAAATGGGCCATTGCTGGTGCTCAGCATCACTTCTGCCAATGACGGCATTGTTTACCATAAGCCAGCCACCTGCTTAATGAAAGCATCTTATACAGCATTAATCTGTGACTACCAACAGCTGGATCTAATTTCAAGTACAGCCTTGAATTGTACATAGTGTGTGTGTGTGTGTGTGTGTGTGTGTGTAACAGCTATTTCATTCCAAGGCAAATGCCATTTTTCCAGAAGAAAGGATTAGAAGGAACAGGGGCTGAGGATAGCACCAGATCCACAAGGAGACAAGAACCCGGTGTGGGAACAGTGGTGAACCATGGAAGGGAAATGTGATTTCAGGAAGAATGTTCCCTCGGGAAACTAGAGTGGTGGGCGGGTGTGCTTGATTCATTTTGTTAAACGAAGGGCTTAATCACTAGAGGGAGGTCAATATAGAAGTACAGAGCAATTGCTAAGAGCTCTCTTATTAAAAACAAAAGGAAATAAAACAGAAAAGCGGATGGAGGGGTGGACATGGAGGAAGTACAGTGGGGAGCTAAGCGGATTGCAACACACAGGACGTGTGAGTGTGAGGGGAAGTCACTGCAAGACACGGACAGGAGGTTGGTCATTGTGACCAGGCCCTCCCTTTGAGTTTCCCTACTGGAGTTGGGTTCCTACATATACGCAGGGAAAATAGGAACTCTGTCTTAATGATTATCTTTCCAGCTTTCAGGTCCGGGAAAAATATCTTTGAGTTATAACAAAGGCAAGTTACTGGGAGACAATGAAGAGTTCAAAGGGCAGAAAACACGTTAGTGACCTAAGAGAGATTGGTCAGGAGCTCATAGTCAGGAAGAACCCTGCCTGAGGTTCAAGCAAGCGAGCAGGATGGTAAGGGTGCTTGGTGTCTTTTAGCAGTGACTGTTACTACAGTCCTATACTGGCTGCCATGGGGACATCGGTACCATTTACCAAGCACTCTCCGGCAATTACTGACACCTTTACTGACTCAGTTAGGGTTTCTATTGATGAGTCCAAAAGCAACTTGGGATAAACTGGTTTATTTCAGGTCACAACTCATCACTGAAGGAAGTCAGGTCAGAAACTCAAGGCAGGAACCTGGAGGCAGGAGCTGAAGAAGCTACCGAGGGGTGCCGCTAACTGGAGTGTTCCCCATGGCTTGCTCGGCCTGCTTTCTTATACTACCCGGGACCACCAGCCCAGGGTGGCTCCATCTAGAGTGGGCTGGACCTATTCAGTGGAAAATGTCCTACATAATCTCCCTAAGGCCAATCTAGCGGGCCATTTTCTCAGCTTCCCAGCTGACGCTAACCTGTGTCAAGCTAACATAAAAATAGACAGCACACACATCTTCTAATCTCACTTAACACCACACAGGATTATGATCTTTCCTTTTAAATGGAAACTATCAATGCATTAACTTAACAAACGGAAGCTAAGTTTCATGTATGAATATTTAATGGATAAAAAACCTCGCTAATTTCTTTACTTGTGTCTCCTTTCATTGATGGGGTAGTTATGTGGCAGGAGATGTACTTGCAATATATATATGCATGCAATCTAGTGCACATATATGTTCTTATCTTTCCATGGGAATCTATAAGACTGATGTAATTTTATTTTTAATTCAGAATAAATAGTCCATAAATGGTTTCACTTTTATTAAGCTGGCCAAGATGCATTAAAAAAACACTGCTCCTTACTCTAGTTCACTTCATTCTTACACAGCTCTCATAATGTCAGATTCACTCTATTCCAAACTGAGATACTCTTTCCTAGAATTTCTACCCATTGACATTATGTTTGCCTTGTGAAATAGAAGTCACTCACTTTTAAGAAAGAGTTACATAGTCTGGATCAATGATATAAAATGGAAAAACATCACAAGGATAGGCCAGGATATGGAGAAAAATCTTTGGTACCAAATGGAAAAATGGAGGCAGGTGTTCTTGTGTATGGATGAGATCAGTGAAGGTTATTGCAAAGTCGACTTTCTGGTTGTTTGCATGGAAGCAAAGGTATCAGGCCCAGTTCTAGATGTGTAGACTAATAGATTCCACTCACAGATGGAATGATGGATTCTAGAGGGGTTAGTTAGATCCAGCCTGGACTAGCCTGGACCTGCTACATTCTAACCACTATGGAAATGACCATTGAGCAAATCTGGAGAGTTAGAAAGTACGATTTTGTAATTTTAGAATTAAAGATGGAGCATTTGATGGAGCAAAGAGTGCAGGCTATGACCCTGGTGTGAGATTTCTAAATTGAGGAGGGAGCAAGGAAAATTAATTAACCTTGAGCCAGGTTTCTTTACCTAAGTCAGCTGAGTTAGCTGTGCAGGATTTCTCCTGTGCAGAATTGGGCCTTTCCCAAGACAAGCATACTAATGGTGAGTGAGGCAATCTCCAGGCCCAGCCTGGTGCTGTGGTTCCCAAACTCAGGAATCAGATGGCCTAAGGAGTCAATCAAAGACTTCTGCATTTTTAATTTTCTGGTGAGATTCTTAAGCAACTCACGCATTTCTGATCTATACTGCAGGCCCTTAGACAGAACTGTTCTCTTTCAGTTAACACCAATGACGTAATCTAGGACAATGCAAAGGCTGAGCCAAGAGTCAAATTTCTGAGTTCACGTGGACAGCCAGCCAGAGATTAGTGAAAGAAGAAGAGCAAATTCACTGGCTGGTCTCAAACCACCGGTGGAAAGGCGTGAGTTAGAAATCCTACTGAGACTCTAAGAGGACAGGCCCCTAAGATGGGGATCCAGCCTTTGTAAATGCCTCAAGGAAAACCACTTTGCTGGGAGTACATGGAAAGTGGTGGCAAACAATACTGAATTAAAAAGCTAAAGAGGGTGTGCAGGAGAAAGGGGACTTAGCAGGGACAAGTCACAGCAGAGAACATGATGGTCCCACTGGCCAGGCTCTGAGTTTGAGAGAGAATAAATCTGTACTGTGGTCAGGATGGGGGCAGAATTAAGGGTGGCAATGCTTGCCTGTTCAAAGCAGGGCCTTTCTTCCCCTTCTGACGTCTGTGTACCAGGCCTTCCTCTAGTAAGCACTTGCTTCAATCCGTCCCTCCTCCCCAGCACACCCTTTTCCTTTATGGACTCCCCGGAAATGAAATCATTTCCCAATTTTGTTCAAAGGCACAGAGACAAAACAGTTCTCAGTTGCTCAACCAAGCCTGTGCTTTACCCCTGTACTTCTAAGGGATTTGTTGACTTTATAGAGAAACGAATAACAAACCGCCTTACTGTTTAACACAAAGTGCTTCCATGTGGAGGGAGGCTAGGATACTTTCAGTAGACAGCTTTGCCTGGGATCGTTTAGCTGTCACAACCCCAGACATTTGGGGAAAGGACAAACTAGCTACATACAGACATTTACTGTCAGTAGTTGAGGCAGCCTTCATGAAATCTAATCCCTGGGTAAATTCCTGGTTTGGAGTGAGCACAGGAGAAACTACATCAGCAACTAAGGAGTTAATTGAATAACATTCCCCCTCCCCAGTCCAGACCCACCCACACACACACATACACACACACCACACACACACATACACACACACCACACACACCACACACATACCACACATCATACTCACACACACCACACACACACACACACACCACACATACCACACACACACACACACACACCACACACACACACAAACACATGTACAATACCACACACACATACACACACCACATACAAACACACACACACACCACACACCACCACCACACACACACCACACACACCACCACCACACACACACCACACACATACCACACATCACACACATACCACACACACACACACACCACACACAACACAAACATATACACACACCATATACAAACACACACCATACTCACACACACACACAAACACACGTACAATACCACACACACACCACATACAAACATACACACACCACACACACCACCACCACACACACACCACACACATACCACACATCACACACACACACACCACACACACAAACACACACACAATACCACACACACACATACATACACCACATGCACACACACACACCACATAAAACACATACACACATACATACACCACAAACACACACCATACTCACACACACACACAAACACATGTACAATACCACACACACATACACACACCACATACAAACACACACACACCACACACACCACCACCACACACACACCACACACATACCACACATCACACACACACACCACATACAAACACACAACACACACAAACACACGCACAATACCACACACACACAAATCCATACACCACACACACACACACAGACACACACCACACACACACCACATGCATACACACATCACATAAAACACAAACACCACATAAAACACTCACACTCATACACACACACCACACACACATACGCACATCACACACACACACCACACGTGCACACACACATACCACACACACACACCACACGCGCGTGCACACACACACACACACCACATGCACACACACACCACACGCACCACACATACACACACCACACACTCACACACACACCACATGCACACACACACACCACACGCACCACACATACACACACCACACACGCACACACACACCACACACACACACACACACCACACGCACACACACACACACACACACACACACACCACACGCACACCACACACACACACACACACACATACCGCCCAGCTGTTATGGAGCTGTTTGCATTCTCTAGCTGCTTGCCTTCCTCTTCCATAACAGCAGGAATGACATCTTTCTTCGGGGGCTCTTGCTGTTTGCTTGTTCAGCTGGTGTCTCTTTATTCTTCCCTTGAGGTGTTCAGCAGGTAAATGGACTCCCTTCTCTTCCTAGAAGTTCCAATGAGCTCTTCTACTCTCTTCGTATCAGGAACTATGGAATTTTCAGGTCACAGTATGGAAGTTAAAGACACAAAAGTTTGGGGTCAGTTTGTCCCTGAGGCCTGTAATTGAAAGTTTGCTACCTCCATTAAATTACCAAACCTTGCTGAGCCTCCTACTGGTCAGCGATAGTATGGAAATGTATTGGCCTGACCTTGGGATTTTATGAAGATTATACCTATAAAATATATAAAATATACAAAACCTCAGTTACACAATTATTGCCTCATGTAGCTGTTTTCAAGTCTAAATCTGTCTCAACCTAACTACCTGAAATGGGCACGTCTCTCTCATTCCTGGTTCTGTCCCGGCAGAGGCAGGAGATCTAGATGAATATAGAAAGCATATGTGTGCTTACGTAGACAGTATACTAACTCATGCAGGACTAAGTTAGGCATTGAGCTAAGGTCTCCAACACTGGCCCATCCTGCTAGAGCCCTGTGTACCAAAGTCCTGATGTACTTACTGGATAACTAAGCCCCCAGGATTGCTTTGGAAAATCAGTTTCCTGTCTGGTTTTTGTCAGAGCCATTGGGGGAGGGCTGGGATAGAGTCCCCTATGTGAGCAGTTCGCCCTGCACACTGAAGGGTTAATGATATCCGTATTACTAACTGGGTCCTACAAGCAAAAGTTCAAGACTATTTAACTGGAAAGCCCCATGCCAAATGGAAACTCAGATCTGCTTGGTCTGAAAGCCCAAGCCTCGAGACCGTGATCACAGACAGTCAAGTGATGCCGTGCAGGCTGGTGAAGATGAACTTCAGTTTAGCTAAGCCCAAGCCCGTTGACTTGAAAGCGCTCACTTCCTTCATTACACCATTTTTCGGAGCAGCACAATCTAGGTTGGAAGCCCCGACATTGAACAAAACACATAAGCTCCCTCTTGACCTTTTGATTCTGAAATGTATTAGTTGCTTTTCTTGTCTATGTGACAGAGGCATCATAATGAATGCAAACGAGGCTGATACGGCTTTCAGATTAGAAGGTACAGTCTGCCATCACCAGGAAGACAGAGTAGCTGGGAAGTGCTGTCTCGTGGTGGTGATGGTGTGTGTGTATGCGGTGTGTCTGTGGTGTGTGTGTGTGTATGTGTTTGATGTGTGTGTGTGTACCTCTGTGTATGGTGTATGAGTCTGTGTGTGTGTGGTGCATGTGGTGTGTGTGTGTGTGTGTGTGTGAGAGAGAGAGAGCGAGAGATAGAGAGACAGAGATAGAGAGTTAGTTGATGATGTGGCTTGCTTTTAGCCTGGTGAGCCAGGAAGCAGAGAGACTCTATAATCTTCAAAATCCCATCCATCCTCATGATAGAGCCATGCTCCTTACCCCCTGGTGCCGTATGCTGGGGACCGTGTGTTGAGATATGTGGGCTCTAAGAGTTAGAGTTCCTGTGCTTGCCTCGAGGTCAGTACAATGTGTTGAAGGGTGAACAAAACCTAATCCCAAAGCCAAAGATAAATCTGCAGTTAGGAAAGAGAGACTGGTGTTTTGAGCAAACTCACTGCTGCCAGAAAAGCTCAAAGATGGGCAGATCTGAAGACATTACTGTAACACTATTAATAAAAACCCAGAGACAGATATTGATTGGGGTTCAAGCTGAAGATCAGAAAATCAAAGCAGCTGGCTATTAGCTCTTACCTCTACCAAGCCAAAATGGCAATCCTTTCTCCGTGAACCCTCAGAGGCAAATGCTCTCCCTGTCTGGAAACTAAATCTCCCATGAGACCCTTTGCTTCTTCCTTTTAAACCTCCCTTCATAGTGCTGGGATTAAAGTAATGGACTCTGTAACTCTTTTAGACTGTTTTCCTTTTGTGTGGACCAGGGTGGCCTTGGACTCACAGAGATCTATCTGCCTCTGTCTCCTGAGCTCTGGGATTAAAGGCTTGTGCCACCACTGCCTGGCTCTATGGCTGTGGCTAGCTTTGCATTCTGATCGCTAGTGGCTTCATTCGATCATAAGCAACGTATCTTCTCCATACGTCACTGTGACCGGAGGCTATGAGAAGAAGGGAGGCTTTAGAAGTTAGAGAAGCTGCATCCTGTGTTAGTGGCCTTGTCTGTCTGTGACAAACTCTGTCAAGGCATAATTTAAGGAAGAGGACACTAATTTGTCCTCATAGCTATTGATGATACTGTCCATCAAAGTGGAGAGTATGGGCCGCAGGAGCCCATGGAAGCTACCCACGCTGCCCCGGCAGCCCAGAAGCAGGGGACATGGAAGATGCTTCTCATCTCACTTTCTTATTTTCATTCAGCCTGCACGCGACTCTGGCCCATGTAGAGACTGAGTCCTGAATTCAGGGTGAACCTTCTCTGCTGAGTCAGACAAGCCCAGAGGTGTGTTTCCACCACGATTTAACAGTGGAGCCATCACTTTATTTATTTATTTATTTATTTATTTATTTATTTATTTATTTATGTTTTTCAAGACAGAGTTTCTCTGTAGCTTTGGAGCCTGTCCTGGAACTAGCTCTGTAGACCAGGCTAGCCTTGAATTCACAGAGCTCTGCCTGTTTTTGCCTCCTCAGATCTGGGAATAAAGATTGCGCCGCTAATACCTGGCCAACAGTGGAGCCATTGTATTGGCACATGCCTTTAATCCTAGTCCTTGGGAGGCTTCGGGGGAGGGGGCACGGTCTGTGACTTCCAGGCCAGTCCGATCTACATAGTGAGTTCTAGGCCAGGACTGCACAGTGAGAACCTATCTCTTAAAAATTTATCTATTCAAATTGCTTTAGTTATACACAGGTACTTAAAAATAATGCATCCATAAAAAGGACTTAAGTTTAAAATACATAGCATGAAAATTAGCCTTACCTCTTTCTTCTTTTTCTTTTTTAAAGGTTACAGACTGACACATGCTGCCGTGTGCAGCACAATTATTGTGAGGCAACTGTCCAGAGGACCATTTTCTCAGCAATCTATGAAGACCTGGATGGAAAGTGAGTGAATTGTTTCGATTTTCTAGTGAATGCTTTGGGGTGACAGTGAACTGAATTAATGTCTAAACAGAACGTATCAAGTTCGTGGCCATGCGACCGTGCTTTGGGCTGGGTGCTCATGGGAGAGGAAATGCACACGGTCATGAATTGCAGGAGGCCACTACGCCCGGGTCTACACTGCAGCCCTCCAGCGTTCACTCTTGGCTGCACAATCAAGGGTCAAGAGTGAGCTTTGTCAGTGTGACTGTGTGGCCCATTTGTGTGCCTGGTGGCATAGCTGTGTCTCCGGGGACACTCCATAAGGAAATCGGATCAGCTCACACTTCTGAAGGGTCAACTGCAAGCACTTTCATTTGCTGACGATGGTGCGAACCGTGACCAAAAGGACAGAAATAGGCAAGTCAGGATCAAGTGACAGGGAGTGGCTGGCTCTTCCCTTTGCACAATAGCCCTGGACAGAACTGATGTTTCTGTGAGGCCCACTCCACTGCCTGATCCAAGCCTTAAGCCTTTGTCCATTGCTCCCCCATGACCTGTCTCCTCCCCACCAGGGCTCTTCCCTAGACATTTCCAGCTCCTGAACTCTGCAATCCCGGAGACAAGCTTCCAGAATATGAATCCTAGAAGGAAAGCTACAGCAAGCCTTAGCAAATTCAGGGGATTTGCAAGTATGTAGCCTAGACGGCTGAAAACAGAAAGAGGGACTCTCAAAGGTCTTATTTTCCTTTCTCTACTTTCCTGGGACAGGGACACAAGAAACCCTTGTGGGGACTGGCAAGTGGGCGTGTCTGTCAGCACAGGAAGACACTGTAATTCCCCACTGAAGATGCACTTGAGTGACAGGACTGCACCAGATCCAACCGGTTCTGTTCTTAGTGAATTTAGATTAAGCCAAGGGCCGCCAGGTCTCCTGAGCTTGTCAAAATCCTGTCGTTTCTGGGCTCTCGATGAAGAACAGTCTAGAATAGTGCAAGAGCAGTGCTGGGAGCTGGATACCATGTTGGTTCTGCTGCACTCTGAGTTTGTGACCCTGAGCAAACACTTTGATCATCCTGAGCCGAGGTTCCCTCAGCCATGAAATCACAAGGAAGTCCCAATGTCCACACTGGGAGAGGCTCCATCTCCTCACTTTTGAGTGCGACTGTCCGGCTGGTGCTGGGAGTCAGCTCTGGGAAGGGTTCTAAGAGCAGTCAGCTAAAGGCCCTGAGCACCACGCTGTCACAGTCTTACCCACAGTTTCTGTGACTGCGCATGACACCTGCATCCTCTGACTTCCTATTTCTGCCCATGGGAAGTTAGTACATGTCCTTTGTGTGTCTCCCTGACTAGAAAAGGACTCCTCTTAGAAGATTCAAGAAGACACAGCAACAGAGATATGGTTAATGGAGAGAACTCAGAAATGTATTCAAAAGTTTAGAATATACTAGGAAGATATGTATTTTTGTAAGGCATTTTCTTTCCCACTAAGAAACATAACTTTTAATGCTATATTCTGTTGTCATATTTAAACTAAGTTATTTTTAAGTGATTATATAGTTTCCAATATTGTAATTTGTTTTTCCAGCCCTCTAACATCTGATGTCACTGTGCTCTTTGTATGTGCTCTGCTATCTAAAGGGAAAGGGTGCTGTGGAGAGGGTCCCAGAGGTCTGTCCTGAGGGGACTCAGTGCCGTCTTTGCACAGTGGCTGTGGCTGTGAAGAGCATGCATGTCACAGGCTGCTTAGGGCCATAGCTTCCAGTGTTGGAACCTGGGCTTTGAAGAGGTCGAGTGACAGCCAGAACAAAGTAAGATGTTGGGAGAATGCTTCAAAGCCCACACTATGTCCCTTGCTCTGTGTTTTTGATGCATTCACATAATTATCTTCCTTCAATAGAGTGGACACACTCTACAGAATAGTACATATTGTCACTGTTATTTAGGAAATATGGGGCCATGGGAATGTTGTATTCATAAATATCTAACACTGTTTCGTGTATGGGTGGGGTATGTGTATTTCAGGTTGGGCAGGTTGGTGAAAAAAAATCTTAACTATCCAGCTGCACCAGGAAGAAAGCTGAGAAAAGTTACTTCTGCTCAGACAGCATTTTAATGGAGAAGGTTCTGGTGGTTTTGCAGAGAAGATAAAAGGCCGTGGCAGTGAGTTAGTGGGCAGGAAAATACAGGCGGGAGATGGAAAACAAGGCAGAATACCCCAGAGGCATGGAAGCTGAAGAGGCCAAATCAAAGCGCTTTTACCCTTTCCTTTCCCCCCATGAGACCTATAGGCTCCTTCTTGATGATTCATTTGCCTCATCAATTCTCAGGTTCTGTTTGGTGGAGACAGCAGAGAGAAATAGTGACTCGTGTTATACTTACAGACATCATCAATCCCCTGGTGCCTTTAATCTGTTTGGGAGGTAATGTAACTTTTTCTGTTATTTCTCATGGAAGGCTGAAAAAATTGAGCTAAATTATGCCATTCTGTATGGAGGGAAGACAGCAGTATCCTACAGACAGCAATCATTTTGGCCCATCACTACTTGGCAGCAATCCTTTTTAAGAACAGGTATTTATATTTGCCTAATCAGGGAGATAGAATTGCTGTGCATTGATTGACTGATGTGTTAAAATTACCTGCAACTTCTGCTTCTTCTATGCAGATGCCTGAGTCCAGGATGAGGTGAGCTTTAGTGACAGTTTTGATAAATGAGTTATAGTCTACAGTGTGGAAAAATAGACAGATAAGGCATGCTTCTGTATCAGAAATGTGTACCTTCAATTCTGCAATGGGCAGAATTGCACCTGCATCAGCAATGTGCAGCCTTGGATGAGCTGAGTGTGAGTTCCTCAAGTCTAAAGGGATGGTAGTGTCTGTAAAAGGGATGGTGATGTCTGCTAAAGGGTGGTGATGTCTGTTAAAGGGATGCTGGTGCCTGTAGTTCCTACAAATCTGTTGTGAAGAGCTGGGCAGGCTGAGCATGCTCAACCACTATTAATGTTCATCTCCCCCTCTTTCCAGGCTGTGTCCTCTCCCTTGCAGTCACCTCTATTCTCATGGCCCTTGGGTCACCAGGCACAGCTGAGGGGCAGCAGACTCCAGGACAGCAGGCGCTGCTCCGTGGTACATTCCTCCATGGGCAAGGATCAATTTCTCACACTTTCCTTCATCTTTCTTTTTGTAAACATCGGGTGATGGTGCCCACAATTTTATGGGGGCCAATGGGTCAAAAGAAGAAAGTGAGAAGGGAAGGAAGTCGCCAATACCCTTATTCCTGTCTTTTTTGAGGAAAATTCTAGGGACTTGGAGAGTGGACAGTGACGGAGAGGGAGGCTCTCAATGGCAATATTGCCAGGGTACAATATTTTTTGTTCTTACTGAAATGTTCCAAGTTTTCCCCATTCTTCTCAACACAGTCATATAAAATGATGTGGCAATTCTAGCTGGTGTGAGGAGTTACTACATTGTGGTTGATGAGCCTTTCCCTGATGACAGTGAGGCTAAGCACCGTCTGTCCCTATCTGCCATCTGTATTCTTTCTTGGAGGAAATATGCATCTAATTTCTTTGCTCATTTTGAAATTGGTTTTCAGTTATTGCTTTTCTAGTTGAAGGAATTCCTAACATAAGTAGCAAATTAACCACATATCAGATGGTATGTTGCAGTGTGAATTCTGTTTGGTCTTACAAATAAAAACCCTGAGTCATGTAGTAGGGGGTAAAAGCAGAAAGATCAGAGAAGCAGAGCAGCCAGCCAGTAGCTCTTACTTCTACTGAATCCTAAAACCGAATGGGTGACCTTGTCTGTCGGAATCCACAAATTTAATGCAATGAGCTCCTGTCCACTTGTGCATTATATTCTTCTCTCTATCCAGCCATGCCACTCCTGTCCTTAGTTCTGGGATTAAAGACATATGAGTCCAAAGTAGTGGGATTAGGGGTGTGAGCAACTACCACCTGGATGTCTCTCTTGTAGACTGGATCAATCCTTGTTGTCCCGGGTGGCCTTGAACTCACAGAGATTTGCCTGAGTCTACCTCACAAGTGCTGAGATTAAAATTATGTGCCATCCCTGCCTGGCCTCTATAGATAACTAGTGGCTAGCTCCACACTCGGATCTTTAGGAAAGTATTATTTGTTAGAGCACAAACAAAATATCCCCCTTAATGTCCAAAATAAAAAAGGTTATAACAAATATAAGAAAAACAACATATAATAAGTACAATAACTATATACAGTATATAAGGCAATAAATATATCAACAATGTATATTCCATTTGCTTTTGACAAATTCAGAGAAAATATTCTGTATCTATCCTATCTTGGTGAGTCTAAAAGGTTGTATCTAATTCACTTTCTAGTCTAATTTGCATTATCAAAATAATCTTTTTTAATGTTTAATTTTTTTTCTTATTTTACATATCAATCCCAGTTCCCTCTCCCTCCTTCCCATTCCCCCTGTCCCGCCTCCTATCTCATCCCCCCCCCGCACAGAGAGGGTGATGTCTTCCAGGAGAGATCATCAAAAATTGTCAAGTCCTTTGGAGTAGGGACTAGGCTCTCCCTCCTGCCTCTAGGCTAAAGGAGCTTCCTTCCATGGGAAATGTGCTCCAAAAGTCCTTTTGTGCTCCAGGGATACATCCTGGTTCCACTGTCAGAGGTCCCTTAGACTGCCCGGGCCTTCTAACTGAGACCCATGTTCAGGGGGTCTGAGTCGGTCCAATGCTAGTTTCCCAGCTATCAGTCTTGGGGCCCATTTGCTCCTCCTTGTTCTGGTCAGTTGCCTCTGTGGGTTTCTTTAGTCTGGTGTCCCTATTTTCTTATCTCTCCTCCCTCTCTGCATCTGGATTCTAGGAGTTTGGCTCAGTGTTTAGCTGTGGGTGTCTGCTTCTGTTTCCATAAGCTACAAGATGAGGTCTCTATGATGGCATATAAGTTAGTTATCTATCTCATTATCAGGGAAGGACATTTAAGGTAGCTTTTCCACTGTTGCTTAATTGGGGTTGTCCTTGTAGGTCTCTGGATATTTCTCTAGAGTTAGTTTTCTCTTCAAACCTGTAATGGCTCCCTCTATTAAAGTGTCTCTTTTATTTGTTCTCATCTATTTGCTCCCTTACTCAATCTTCCTAGTCCCACATGCTCTCTTCTCCTCCCCTTCTCTTTCTCCTAACTCCCTCTCTACTCACTGCCCCCCCAATATGCTCAGGGGCTCTTGTTCCTTTCCCTTTCTGTGAGGGACCTTGTATGAATCTCTTAAGTTCTTCTTTGTATCCTAGTTTCTCTGGTGGTGGGAATTATAGGCTGGTGATCCTTTGCTCAATGTCTAAAATCCATACATGAGTGAGGACATACCATGTTCCTCTTTTTGTGACTGGGTTACCTCACTCAGGATGGTTTCTTTAAGTTACATCCATTGCCTGCGAATTTCAAGACTCCATTGTTTTTTTTTTTTTTTTTTTTTTCGGCTGAAGTGGTATTCCATTGTATAAATGTCACATCTTCTTTTATGTTCTCTCTCTCTCTCTCTCTCTCTCTCTCTCTCTCTCTCTCTCTCTCTCTCTCTCTCTCTCTCCTGTCTTCTATTCTTACCCTGACTCAATCTTCCTAGTCACACATACTTTCCTCTCCTCCCCTTCTCTTTCTCCTACTTCTCTCTCCACTCACTGCCCCCCTCCTGCTTCTCATGTGCTCTGGCAGACTTGTCCCTTCCCCCTTTTGTGACCATACCACACAAAATAACCCTATTAAAAATGGGGTACAGAACTGAAGAATTCTCAATAGAGGAAATCAAAAAGGATGAAAGGTACTTAAGAAAGTGCTCAACATCCTTAGCTATCAGGGAAATACAAATCAAAACAACTTTGAGATACCATCTTACTCCTGACAAAATGGCTAAAATTAGAAACACCAATGACAACTTATGCTGGAGAGGATGTGGAGAAAGGGGAACACTCCTCCACTGCTTGTGGGAGTGCAAACTTGTATAGTCATTTTGGAGATCAGTATGGCGGCTCCTCAGGAAAATGGGAATTAGTTTACCACAGGACCCGGCAATCCCCCTCTTAGGCATAAACCCAAATGATCCACATCCATGCAACAAAGACATGTGCTTAGTTATTAAAACATCTTAAATGCCATATTCTATAGGTCACTGAAGTTTGAAGTTTGAAGACCACCTTTCTATCTAAAATATGTTTGACCTTGAAAACATACCTAACATGACTATAACTTTGAATATAATGATTAACTAACAATTTGCATTTTTATATACTCATTTGTTGGTAATAATAATTCTCAAGGACTACAAATTCACATTACATTGTTAAATGAGTTGTATAGGTACTATGTTCTAACAAAGTTATTCTCAAATTTGTTTCAATATATAAAAATCCATATTAATGTAAAATATTTAAAACTAGTAGTTGCTTTTTAAAAGGAGACTCAATAACTTGTTGTTTTATCTTTATATATGTATGTATATTCCCTTTTCAGAGTAGATTCAATATATTCCACCCCTTTATCCTATCATATTTACATCACCCTTTTTTCTTTTCAAAACAAGAATCCTGAAACTACTCTCCTTTGTTTAGCTTTTTTCCTGACCATTAACAACAACAACTTGTAACCATTCTCCCTAAAGAATAACAAATATACATAACCCATTGAATGACCAAAAACAACTCACCCCACATCTTGGGAATGTGGGTATCATGTTCTGAAATGTACTTCCTGCTGTCTGGGGACAAGTGAATCTTTAGGGGATCCCGAAAAGAAACAATGGGTTACTTGTCACTTTCTGGGAGAGGCAGCTATATCATTTGTTGTCCATCTCTGCATTGGGAAAGTGCAGGACTTGTCTCAAGTCTTGGCTAGAGTAGTTTGTGAGGCAGGATCATCTCAGCCAATCAACCTGAAATTGTTCTGAGCAGTTTGTAGTTCAATACCCATCATTAGGTGGTGTTTTTCAGCTTAGTGGTGTTATCATAGTCCTGGTGGAATCATTGTGGGATCCCATCACATTAGGTCAGATTATTACTTTTCTTGGTAATTTTTTCTAGGTAGTTCTCCCTTCTTCTTTGGATACTTGTTTTTTCAACGGTCTTTGAATTCTTCAACCCTAACTTTGGGGAGTTTCTTTTTTGGCAAGTTATACCTGACCAAAGATATAAGAGAAGCATTTGTTAGTTGTATAAGTTAGTTTAGATCGAATGGTCATGCTGTTTGATAAACTACCACTTCTTTTAGTTAAGAGATCTCTCTTATTAAAATCTAATGTTTTAGTTGCTCTGGGGAGAAGTTTCTCCCACAGTGGCAGAGAACTACTGAACTGAATTTGACATGGGGCTTGTGAGAGGCCCCTCAAGGCATTTACCCATGTCAAAGATTTACCTTGATTGTTCCTTGTAGATCTGCATTATTTATTCCAATGCCTGCCCTCGCCACACCTTTTGTATAATCCAGAAGGGAGGGGTGTTCTGTTTGAATTATGCTTAGAAAAAACAAAACATGCCCTCTTTACAATACCTTTTTAGGTGGCCTTGCTTACCACAATTGAAACATTTAACATTTTAATTTGTCTTCAAACCTCTGGAAATCACCTCTTCTATCCAAGCATCATCCTGGTCATGAGATTCAATATTGATTTATCTTGGATCTATTCCTCCAATGGTCCTGATCGTGCCCTTAAAGGCCCAATTATCTGTTTGCATTGAGAATTAGCATTTTCAAAGGCCAGAGATTCAATTATTATTTGTCTAGATCTCTGAACTTGGTATCATTCTATTTACTGCTGAAGTCAATCTTTGTAAGGTATTACTGAAGCCTTCTTTTGGGCCATGTATAAATTTAATAACTCACTCAATTTTCTTTCCTACTTCTTCAAATCTGTCCCAAGCATTCAGAGCTGCTACAGCGCATAAAGCCAGGGTGTGGCCATCATATAGAGATTTTGTTTCTATATTAGCATAATCTCCTTCTCCCAAGAAGTTGGCCTTGGGAAATTTCCATATCTCTAGCCCTACTTTTTTTTTTTTAATGGTTTTAGCCTCACCTTTCCACCAAGTTCTTCATTGTAATTGAGGGACAGTCTCTAATAATGCTGTAACCAACTCTCTACAGTCTTAAAGAATAATTCCATTACAAGTTAACCATGAGTTTAACATCTGCTTCATAAAAGGTGAATGCATGCCATATGAGACTCTCACTTCTTTGAATTTCTTTAAATTTAACATTCAACAGGAGTCATTTTAAGCCTTGGGAATATCTGTCATTTGACAGTTACTGTAAGGTGACTGGATAAATGAAAATTGGTTGTTTGGAAAACTTAGGCTGTTCCTCTCTGACTTTATAATGCAATGCTGATATTGGATCTCCTTTAAATTCCTATGTCTGGGTGTGAATATCTCTATGATCAGTTTTAGTAAGTTTTTCTAAGGCCTATGTCTTGGCATTCATATCACTCAACCTTTTCAGAGATAAACCAAGAATTATCAAGATGATAATTAACATGTCAATTCCAGTTAAGATGATCATCCCTTCATTTAATTGATTTGTTTCAATTTTAAACCATGCATTGCATAATCATATAGAGACCTAACTCTCTCCATCATAATATGTTTCTCAGTTTTTAATGTGGGGAAAACTCTCTTTTAACTAATTCCCCCCTTTAAGAATTCCCAATTGTCTTACCAAAGATGCCAATGATAGCAATGAAGATGAGAGGCTGACTGTTGCTGCATAGAATAATAGAACTCTGAGAGTGTTTCAAAGCAGCTACCTGGTTTGGCAGCAGCCCTAGTAGGAGGTCCAGAGAGAGCTGGCAAGCCAGTGGGAGAAAAGCAAGTAAATCTAGCCGGAAGTCTGGAGACTCCCACTTCATGTAGTGCCAGCTAATGCAGGTGTGCTGGTGCGTGCGTGTGTGTGTGCATGTGGTGTGTCTGTGTGTGCATGTGGTGTGTGTGTGTCTGTGTATGTGTGTGTGTGTCTGTGTATATTTGTGTGTGTGTATGTGTGTGTTTGTGTATGTGTATGTGTGTGTGTGTTTGTGTGTGTGTCTGTGTATATTTGTATTGTGTGTCTGTGTATATTTGTGTGTGTCTGTGTATGTGTGTGTGTGTTTGTGTGTGTGTCTGTGTATGTGTATGTGTGTGTGTCTGTATATTTGTGTGTGTGTGTCTGTGTATGTGTGTGTGTGTTTGTGTGTGTGTCTGTGTATGTGTATGTGTGTGTGTCTGTATATTTGTGTGTGTGTGTTTGTGTCTGTGTATGTATGTCTGTGTATATGTGTGTGTGTTTGTGTGTGTGTGTCTCTGTATATGTGTGTGTGTGTTTGTGTGTGTGTGTGTGTGTGTGTGAATTCATGCCTTAAAGTTGGGTGCTAGAAGTAACATGAATTCTAATTGGTCTTGAAAATAACCTGGAGTCAGAAATTAGGGAATGAAATCTGAAAGAGAAGGAGATCAGCCAGCCACTACTTCTTATCCCTACCAAATTCTCAAATTTCCTCCTACCTTATCTCTCTCTGTCTGCCTAGCCACATCACTCCTGTCTTCAGTGTGGCTTGCAAACATTGATTCATATTCTGTAGGTGGCCCTTCTTTACCCCCCCCCCAGGGTTACACAATCCAATGTGTTCCTTTTTACTTTTGTTGCCTTTTGATGACATTTCTAAAATCAGCAGCATGGAATTTTTACTCTCTGTTTATTTTCCAGCAACTTTATAGCTTCAGGTCTAATATTCATGTCTGTCACGCATTTTCAGTTGATTGGTGTAAAATGGTACAATTGCTATAACAACAATATGGTGTCCCTCAAATAACAACAGTAACAATGAAAAACTTTTTGACCAGGTTGTCCCATTTCTGGGTATTTATTCAAAGGACATTAAGTTATGATTTAAGAGAGAGAGATTTTTACCCCTCTATCCACTTTAGCAATCATTTTCAATAGTCAAGATACAAAAACAGCCTGTTTCCACTTCACACACACACACACACACACACACACACACACACACGGGGTGATATAATCAGACAGTTTAGAAGGATAATTGCCATATGCAACTCCCTGCTGTCCTTTAGGGATGCTATTCTGTCAGGGCCCATAGAAATGGCTCAACATCATCTTGACTTAAGTCAGAGAGTTCAAACCCACTAGTACTCTCTCAAGGTTAAGCAATGGAATATTTGGCCTGAGGTGTGGCTGAACTATGGATGTCTTACTTTGACAACAGGATATTTAGCCTAAGAAGTAAGTAATGGATGTCTTACTTTAACAATGGTATATTTAGCCTAAAGTGTGGCTGTTGTTTAGCATGCCTTGACAACAAGATTTTTGGTTTGGGGTGTGGTTACTTGGTGTTTAGGGTATTGAGAATGTAATTACACTTGTTTGCTCTTTATAAATTAGCAAGGGGGTCTCTTTGTCTTCCCCCACTTTTGATGGGGGTGTTTAAAGACTGTGTGTAATAAATTTGGGACTTCCCCCCAGTATTCACTGGAGTGTCTTCCTGATCCTATCCTATGTCTCTGTCTTTTCTTTAGTATTTCTAATTTTTCTACCTGACATTTCTTAATCCACACTCCCTGTCCCCTGTCCCCTGCACAAACGTGGGCAACAACAGATATCCCTCAACACGTGCTACAGCACTATCCTAATTGAAATTAGCTATGATAGAAAAGTAAATACTGTGTGGATTTTGCTTAAATAATATATAGGACGATAACATAGTCATACTCACAGAAGCCAAAGTAGGACAGAGGTTGCTAGGATGAAGTAGGGAGCTGCTACATAAGAAGCAAAAGTTGTCATGGTGAAGTTCTCAGGTCCTCACCCAGCCCCTTGCCTTGGCAGCCATGACAGGTGGCAGAAAAGACCCAGCAAGATGTAGACCCCGATTCTAAAGGATGTGTTGAGCCCCCTACCTTGCCCAACCTTGCCCTAGTCACTAGGAAGCCCAGATACCTTCCATTTGGCAATGAACCAATCAGAAGTTAGCTGGCAGGCTCTGGGTGTGCCTTACTGATAACAGTGGAATGCAGAGCATAACAACTATCCTGGGAAGGCCTCTAGGCATGGCAAGCTACCTGCAGCTGCAGTTGACCAATCAACACAGGATAGGTTCCCCAGTCCCTGAGACTGTTGCTATACAAACAGCAGACTCCCAGACACTACCCTTGCTCTACCACAATATAGTTCTTGCTGCACTGCTGCTCAGGGTCCTCCTACTTCATCCACTGAGTCAGATGGATGGGGAACCCAAGTTAACTCGAAAAATTAAAGACTCTTTACTTTTGCATCAGATCCAGTCTCAGTGATATGGGAAGTTTAGAGTTTGGGCACAGCAATGGAAAATGGTGATGCTCTACATATCAACATATTACAGTTACATATTTGTTAAGAGGTAGAGATAATGTTGAGTTCTTACTATAAACTGAAAAAACACACACACACACACAAAAGCAAAACTTTGGCAGTTGTTTTTTCCCTCATTCAACCATTGCTATTGAAAGACCCGCGGAGGGTGTGGACCCTCATGCCCCGACTCAGGAAAGGCGGCCCTCCCAAATCACTCACGAGAAGCAGTCTTGATGCAAAAGCATGAGGTCTTTTATATTCTAGTGCACTGGAGTCCGCAGCCATACTCCATGTGGGGTAGAGGACTGGGAACCCTAGGTACAGGGTTTAGACAGCTTTTATAGGGTTACAACAAAGCCTGCGCATCATAAACCAATCATCTCATAGCATCCAGTGTGGACCAATTAATTTGAACTATCCAAGCCGGCACTTACCCCAGGAAGTCTGCTTTCGCTAGGGCTTCTGGGTGCTGTGACAAGGCTCATTTCCTGTGTTCACTCACTCACAGGTGCTGTCGTAAACAGCCCTGTTGTAAACTGTCAAGAATGTGACCTTTTGCCTACTCCTGGGGTCAGTGGAGAGTTAGGATAAATTTTTTCATCCTTACACTATAAATAACAAAAATTAAGTTAGGTATTTTGTAATGAAAAAAAAAAAAAAAAGAAATCAATTTGGTTCATAGTCTAGAGGGTGGTAGTCCAAAGCATGCCACCTAAATCTGACCATGCTTTTCATGAAGCAATAGGTTTTCTCTGAGTCCCAGGAATTGAACTCATGTCAACAAGATTGGCAGCAGAAGCCTCTTCCTGATGAGCTACGTCACTGGCCCTGATTTAAAGGTTTGAACAGAAAATAGCTTTATTTTTTTCATTGATAATCCTTTCAAATTGGACTTTTAAAAAGTCTCTGTATTTGGACCTAAATATATATCAATCTAACCTTCTTTAAGTAAGACAATAGAATTGTATGGAGACTACTTGCTGTCTTCTGATAGCTCTCAAGAGTCCATTCAGTAAAGGCTTGATCACCAACCTGGGATCCTGTAACAAGGAGATGGTAGGAGTTTTAGGAGACAAGGAGTAGCTGAAGGGTGTTTAGTTAACTGTGACATGCTCCTAAGGGCCCATAGGGATCTGGCCCCTTCCCACCTCCCCCTTTGTTCTGTGGCTAGCAGAGGTCAGCGGCTTAGCTGCTCACTCTGTCATGATGCACAGTCTTAAAGCATGACCCAAAATCTCAGAAACTGAGACACAATAAAGTATTCCTGCCTATGAATTGATTATTTCAGATATTTTGACTCAGGGACAGAATAGATACAGCTCTGTTATCACAGAGTCTTGGTTTTATCCCTACCACAAGAGAAATTACTTCCAGTTTTTACCCATCCATCACCAATGTCATAATACACAAAATGCTTAGAGATATTTGCAAGGAAATGCAACACAACTCTTTAAAATTGAATTGATAGAAACAGCTGCAAGCTGAACTCGGCAATTGTGTGCTCCCTAGGCAACCACAGACACACCAATAAGACATTTCTTCCTTCCTTAGGCTGGGCTTACAAAAACTCCTGCTTTCAGAATAGTTATCTTAATAATCTACGAGACATCCAGACCTGCATCAAATAAATAAATCTGTATTTGTGTTCTCTCTTAAGACGTTCAAATCGAAACTAGTTAGTGTAATTGCCTCTGGCTTGGTTCCTAGTCAAGAATCCACAGCTGTTGGCTTAAATGGGGATTTTTCTATTATTTTTTGGCTCTCAACAACTCTAACTGTCCAGACATGCTGACCTAAGCTATAGGGCTGCCTCCTATAACCATTGTAGAAATTAACATCCTGACATGACATGCATACCTAATGTATAGGGCTGCTTCCTATAGCCATTGTAGAAATTAGTGCAGTGAGAAACATTTGTAACCCAGACTTCTTGGTTCCCTGGGCGTATGCCAGGAGCCACATGAATAGCAAGCAGCTCTGGAACTCATGGAACATGACTTAGTGGCCAGCAAAAGCACGTCAAGTAAGCCTTGGAGAGGCAGAGACCAAGGGGCTGCATGTCCTAAGGACCTCATGCTGTCATTGAGCATAGCTCTGCTTATTGCCTTCCTGGTCACCATACCCATCATCATTTATAAGATGAGGTATGAGAACTCTCAGGGGCTTTCTAGCCCCTCACTGGGCAGTGTTCCTGGTACGATAATAGTGATTGACTTTTTCCAAGCATTGTTGCTAGGGCAGACTAATGATTCAACCACGATGCTTACAAAGAACTTAGACATGAAGGTTGATAGTAAAGTTAAGATGTTTTTGTTGATAGTTTTGATATTAAAAAAAAACCTTGGGGAACAATTTAAAGTTTAGAAAGGCATACCTTTAATAGTTGAGCAAGGGACTCATTGAGGTCAGAGAACAAGAACAATGGCTACCTGGTTATTATAGCTAACACGCCTTTCTTGCTAGGATAGGTTGGTGACCAAAGGTGGTAATTAGTTCCTGCCCTCAGCTCCTTGATATGCTTTTAATAAAAGATTGTTGATGAGTGGGTATGCCACTTAAGGATGTAAAGTGGAAATAACACTTAATATTTGTAGTTCTTTTAAGATTTTAAGATTACCTTTTGAGATAAATAATAAAATGATTGAGCCTTTCTTTGCAACCAGAAAATGCAGCTTGTCAGTAAAAGAGTTGGCTGAGAAAACTATCTTGCTTGGTTACACTTTGTTAATCTATAGACATGAATGTATGTGGGGGCTTGGAATAATCTGTAATATGTAAAATGTTGTATCATGTAAGAGAAATGAGAAACATGCTGTTTTTTTTAACTTGTATTCAATGTAATCATTTACTTGAAAAATAGAATGTAACCACATTGTAGATTTTATACTGCTTGAAAAATTTTGCTGTTGTATATAAGTTGTAAGGGAAAAAATAAAATTACTGAGAAGGAAACCATTTGGAAAAATGTACAGGGAAACATCAGGAAAGAGGTAAAAAAAATAGAGGGACCCTGACATGTTGAAGGTATGTGTGTGTGTGTGCATGTGTATATATGTGTGTGTGTGTTCCCCTCTTTTTCTTACATAAAAAAGTTGGTTGATTCCACGCCTCCCCTTCAGTCCCTGAGCTGCCAAAAACCTCACACTCCACTTTGTTTCAGGTACTTGAATGGCTAGTTAGGAGCATCATTTAAAAATAAATAGGATAAAGGTAAGTAAAATTTTAAGATCACTCATTAGGTTTACTAAGCTGATGTTGTGATGTTTGTGTGATGCTGTGCTATGAACATCCTATAACCACAATGCTTTCTTTAGTCACAGTCAAGGCACCTGATCCATGGAAGAGAAATATTCAAACAAGGCTCTAACCCTGGGACTAAGACACAGTATTACTTTGCAGTCTATTGCTATACTGTATTATTTCAGGGACTTAGAGCAATGTGTGGGCTAACCCCTTCTTGCAGATTCACGATGTATACTACTTTAACCGCCTCATTCACGGCATTTCTGTGTGGTTTTTTGAACCATGCATTCTTAATATTGTTTCCCCCCTGTGTACCCTCATTCCATCACCTCTGGTCTTCCTCCATAACGACACTAGTAATCTATACAATACACTTTGTGAAGGGCGGCATTGACTCAGCGGTGTCCTAGTGTTGATGCTATTTGTACCTACAATAGGTTGAGAAAAATATTCTAGGACAGAAAGGCAGGGAGGGAGAAAAGGGGAGAGAGAAGTGGGAGCGGGCGCAGAAGGTGGAGGGGCTTGAAAAAAGAGAAGCGGGAAAAGCTTGTGACGTAGAAGGAACACGAGAATGCATCACTTCAGGAGAGTAACCCAATGAAACTGAGTATTTAATATGGTAATTGTTTGAGGAAATAAAACACAATTGCTAGGTGTCATTTTTCAATATGCCCAAAGAAACAGCAAGTCTCAGCATGTTTTGAGTTTGGTGGTGGGCACCGTGATGGAGAAGGTGCAGTCTGCTGCCTTCCCAAAGGGAGTCACAAAGACCCGGAGGACAGTGTAGAGCACAGGACCAGTGCACCAGGAGTAAGAGGAGCAAGACCTAGGAGTGCAGAGAAAACTCTTCTGAAGTTGTGATTTCTAGGGCCTGCAGCAGGCTTCTAGCCCTTAGAAGCTGCTGCCTAGCGCCGGGTGCACTCCAGGCTCAACGAACCATTACACCCGTTACCTTAGGCAACCTATCCAACTGATGTCTGCCTCAGTTTCTTTATCTGTAAGATGGTGACATGAGAAAACCTACTTCATGGGGCTGTTGTGAAGTTTAAAGCATATTCCTGACTCACACTTTGATTTTGAAGTGTTTATTAAGTTTTAATTGTATGTAAATTTGCGTGAGTAGATGGGTGTGAGTACAAATGCCAACAGAATCAAGTGGTGTTGGGTCTGCTGGAGCAGGCGTTATAGACATTTGTGAGTCATGTGTTTTGATGCTGAAAAACAAAGTCAGGTTCTTTGGAAAAGGATAGGACTTTTTTTTTTTTTTTTTTTTTTTTTTTTTTTTTAATTACCGAGCCATCTTTCTAGCCCAGGGCCCATAATTTTTTAATTAAAGTTTTTATTCATTTTTCATGCCAACTACAGTCCCCCTTCTCCTCTCCCATCTCACCATGCTTCCCCCAACACACACCAATCCACCCCTTAGAAAGGGAAAGGCCTCCCATGGGAGTCAACAAAGCTTGACATGTTCGGGTTGAGCAGGACCAAGACCATCCCCACACTGCATGGAGGTTGAGCAAGGCATCCCACCATAGGGAATGGGTTCCAAAGAGCCAGCTCATGCACCAGGTCTAGATCCTGGTCACATTGCCAGGGGTCCTACAAACAGACCAAACCACACAACTGTCCCCCACATGCAGAGGACCTAGTTCAGTCCCAGCTGTGGGATTAGAGTCAGTGAGCTCCCCTGAGTTCAGGGCAACCATCTCTGTGGGTTTCCCTGTCATGTTCTTGACTACATTTTCTCATGTAATCCCTTCTCCCTCTCTTTGACTGAATTTCTGGAGGTCAGTCTGGTAATTGGTTGTGGCTCTCTTCATCTGCTTTCATCATTACTGATTGAAGGTTCTACGATGACAGGTATCTGATTATAGAGGAAGGCCAGTTCAGGCACCTCCACTATTGCTGACTCTCAAATGTGGTCATCTTTGTGAATTCCTGGGAATTCCCCCTAAGCCCATAATGGCCCCCTTTATTAACATATCTTTCATTGCTCTCCCACTCCATCCTACCCCAACTCAACCATTTCATTTCCTCCTATTCTTATCCCCCGTCCCCTCCCCTTTGTCACCCTTTATCCCCATGTTACCCAGGGTATCTCATCTATTTCCCCTCCCCAGGGAGATATATGTGTCTCTCTCGGGGTCCTCCTTGTGACCTAGCTTCTCTGGAGCTGTGGGTTGTTGTCTGGTTATCCTTTGCTTTGGATCTAGGATCCACTTATGAGTGAGTTTATACCATGTTTGTCTTTCTAGGTCTTGGTTACCTCACTCAGAATTATTTTTTTTTCTAGTTCCATCCATTTGCCTACAAATTTCATGATGCCATTTTTTTCTTATAGCCGAGTAACACTCCATTGTGTAAATGAACCATATCTTCTTTATCTATCCTTCAGTTGAGGGACATCAGGCTGTTTCCAGGTTCTGGCTATTACAAATGATGCAGCTATGAACATAGCTGAGCAAGTGTCCTTGTGGTGTGAATGTGCATCCATTCTTAAGAGTGGTATTATTGGGTCTTGAGGTAGATTGATTCCCAATTTCCTGAGAAACCACCATATAGATATCCAAAGGGGCTGTACAAGTTTTCACTCCCACCAGCAATGGAGGAATGTATCCTTTATTCCATATCATCTACTGTCATCAGTGTTTTTGATCTTAGCCATTTTGAAAGGTGTAAGGTGATATCTCATAGTCATTTTGAATTGCATTTCCCTGATGACTCAGGATGCTGAACACTTCCTTAAATGTATTTCAGCTATTTGAGATTCTTCTGTAGAGAATTCTCTGTTTATGTCTGTAACCCATTTTCAAACTGGATTATTTGGTATTTTGATATCTAGTTTCTTGAGCTTTTTTATATATACTTTAGAGATCAGCCCTCTCTTAGATGTGGGGTTGGTGAAGATCTTTTCCCATTCTGTAGGCTGCCATTTTGTCTTATTTACTATGTTCATTGCTTTACAAAAGTCTTTTAGTTTCAGGAGGTCACATTTATTCATTGTTGCTCTCAGTGTCTGCGCTATTCGTGTGGAAGTGTGCCAATGCATTCAAGGCTACTTTCCACTATCTTTTGTATCAGGTTCAGTGTACCCAAGTTTATGTTGAGGTATTTGATTCTTTTGGAGTTGAGTTTCATGCATGTTGATAGACATGGATATATTGGCCATCTTCTACATGTTGGCAACCAGTTATGCCAGCAATGATTGTTGAGGATGTTTTCTCTCTCTCTTTCTTTCTTTCTTTCTTTCTTTCTTTCTTTCTTTCTTTCTTTCTTTCTTCCTTCCTTCCTTCCTTCCTTCCTTCCTTCCTTTCTTTATTGTTCACTTTTTGCTTCTTTGTTAAAAATCAGGTGTTCTTAGGTGTGTGGGTTAATATCAGGGTTTTCAGTTCGATTCTATTTGCTCATGTGTCTGTTTTTATGCCAATACCAAGCTGTTTTTTATTACTATGGTTCTATAGTATAGCTTGAAGTCAGGGATGGTGATGCCCCCCAGATATTCCTTTATTGTGCAGTATTGTTTTAGCTATCCTGGGTTTGCTTAATTTCCATATGAAGTTGATTATTATCCTTTCCAGTTCTGTGAAGAATTGTGCTGGGATTTTGATGGGGATTGCATTGAACCTGTAGAATGCTTTTGGTAAGATTGCCATTTTTATTATGTTGCTCTTACATACCCAAGAGCATGGGAAATCTTTACATTTTCTGATATCTTCCAGTTTCTTTTTTCAAAAACTTAAAGTTCTTGTTAGACAGGTGATGGGAGATGTCATCTGTAAATGTGTTTCTCTTATTGGTTGGCCAATAGGAAAGCAAGATAGGTGGGACTAGGATCTGAGGAAGTAGTAGGGAGGAGTCGAGATGTAGAGACTGGAGAGAACAGAGGTCCGGGCCTTTTCTTCGGTAAGATAAGACCACGTGGAAATACTTAGATTAATAGAAGTGGGTTAATAGTTAAGACAGAGCTAGCCAATAAGAAATGCTAGTAACTGGCAAACAGCATAATATCTAATACAGCGTCTCTGTGTGTTATTTGGGGCTGGCGTGGCTATGGGGCCAGGCTGGTGGAAAAACTACTTATAACGTACAGGTCTTTCACTTGTTTGGTTAGAATTACCTCAAGTTATTTTATTTATTTATTTATTTTGGCTATGTAAAGGGTAATGTTTCTCTGATTTCTTTTTCAGCCCATTTGTCATTTGTATATAGGAGGGCAACTTGTTTATTATTATTATTATTATCATTATTTAGTTAATCTTGTATCCTGCCACATTACTGAAGGTGTTTAACAGCTGTAGGAGTTCCTTGATAGAATTTTGGGTGTCATATTATCTGCGATTAGTACAAGTTTGATTTCTTCCTTTCCAATTTGTATTTCTTTGATCTCCTTTTGCTATCTTATTGCTCTAGCTAGAACTTTAAGTACTGTATTCAATAGATATGGAGAGAATGGACAGCCCTGTCTTGTTCCTGATTTCAGTGGAGTTGCTTTGAATTTAATTTGATGTTGGCCAATGGCTTGCTAATTGCATTTATTATATTTAGGTGTGTTTCTTGTATTCCTAATCTCTCCAAGACCTGTATCATGAAGAGGTATTCAATTTTGTCAAAGACTTTTTCAGCATCTAATGAGATGATCATATTTTTTTTTGTTTTTTTGTTTTTGTTTATATGGTGGATTACACTGACAGATTAGAGCCAACCCTGAATCTCTGGGATGAAGGCACTTGATCATACTGGGTGATCTTTTTTATGTATCTTGGATTTGGTTTGCCAGTATTTTATTGAGTAATTCTGCATCAGTGTTCATGAGGAAGATTGGTCTGTAATTCTCTGTGTGATTTGGGTATTAGGGTGACTCTAGCCTTATAGAAGAAGTTTGGCAATGTTCCTTCTGATTCTATTATTTGGAACAATTTGAGGAGTAGCAGTAATAGTTCTTTGAATTTTTGGTAGAATTCTGCACTGAAACCATCTGGTCCTGGGATTTTTTACTTGGGAGACTTTTAATAATAACTGCTTCTATAGACCTAGGTGTCATAGGCCTCTTTGAATTGTTTTTGTGGTCTTGATTTAATTTTGGTATGTGGCTCCAAATGTCCATTTCTTTTACATTTTCCAGTTTGTGGAGTATAGGTTTTTGAAGTATGTTCTGATTATTCTTTGGATTTCCTAAGTGTCTGTTGTTATGTCTTCCTTTTCATTTCTGGTCTTGTTAATTTGGATACTCTCTCTCTCTCTGCCTTTTGGTTTGTTTAGATAAGGGTTTGTTTATCTTGTTGATTTTCTCAAAGAACTAACTATTTGTATCATTGGTTCTTTTTGTTATTTTCTTTGTTTCTCCTTTATTGATTACAGTCCTCAATTTGATTATTTCTTGTCATCTATTCCTCCTGGGTGAGTTTGCTTCTTTTTGTGTTAGAACTTTCAGGTGTGCTGTTAAGTTGCTAGTGAGAGATTTCTCCATATTCCTTATATAGGCATTTAGTGCTATGACCATCCTCTTAGTAGTGCTTTCATGGTGGTTCATAAGTTTGGGTATGCTGTAAATTCATTTTCAATAAATTTTTAATTTCTTTCTTTGTTTCATCTTTGACCCAGTGGTTATTCAGTTGAGCATTATTCAGTTTTCATGAGTTGTAAATGGAGTTCTTAAGTGGTCTAAGTAATAAAACCTGGATTCAGATATGGAGGAAAATTCTGAGAGACCAGAGAGAAGGAATAAACTACCACTACACCCTACCACCTTCATAGCGTCTCAGCAGACAAGAGAGAGAGTTCCTATTGCTCCCTGCTTATATCCTGTCTCCACCCAGCTACCTCACTTCCTGTCTGTCTGTACAGACCTCCAGACCTCTAAGGTTAGCTAGTGGTATTTCCATTCTCTGACCTTCAGACCAGCTGTATTTGTACAAACAAGGTATCACCACCATGAGTTTATAGGCTTTCTACAATTTGGATTTTGTATTTTATCTTTAAGGCATGGTGATCTGATAAGATACAGTGGGTTATTTCAATTTTTTTTTTGTATCTTTTGAGATTTTCTTTGTGACCCAGTATGTGGTCAATTTTAGGGAAGACTCTATGAGCTGCTGAGAATAAGTTATATTCTTTTTTGTTTGGGTAGAATGTTCTATAGATGTCTTTTAAGGCCATTTAAGTCACAACATAGTTAATGCTATTATCTCTCTGTCTTGCAGACCTGTCTATTGGTGAGAGTGGGGTATAAAGTCTCCTCCTGTTAGGGTGTGGGGTTTGTTGTGTAATTTAAGCTTTAGTAATGTTTCTTTTACATATGTGGGTGCCTTTGTATTTGGGGAATAAGTGTTTAGAATTTAGGTTTTGTTGAACATGTTTCTGTGCTTTTGGGGTGGTATTCTTGTTCTATCCTTATTATTCTTGGGTGTGGTCTTTTGATGGTTTCCCATACTTTTTGGACATTTTGTGTCATGACTTTGTACAATGACTATATGCAGTAAAATGTTTGAGTGTGAGAGAGAAAATGCATGAGAGCAGAGAATGAGAGAGGAGGAGAGTTGAGAAACAGAAAAAACCCATGGAATGCCATGAAAAACAGGAGTATATATGTCTAAGAGAAGGCGATGTTTGATATGAAATGCATACAGAAAAGCAGACAGGCTGGGAAGGGAGCCGAGTGAACTGGATTGGAAGTGCATACATAGTAACCTGTGTGACCAAGTACTTCAGGAATTATGATCCGAGCTGCAAACAGCCTGAAGTGAAATAGGCCAGGAGAAAGCACCAGCCTACCATAGCACAGCTATTGAAGTTTCTGGTTCTTGTCTGTCAGACTAATGGCTTTGTGCTGTCCATTGAGTATACATGTGCGGGAACAGGCTGAGGAGATGGAAGGAGCTCACTGTCGGACTCCAGGGGTCAGAAATGATGGATCCTCTGTTGAGCATGTGGTTAGTCCTTATTTCATCCAAAAAGATGTGAAATATTTACCATTTAATTGAAATTCTGTTTGCAGCCTCTGTAGGCAGTGGTAGCTATCATTGTCCCACAGATGGGTTTGGAAATTGTCAAGGAATTAAAACATCAACTTCGCAAATTGGTTACTCATTTTCCCCCAAATGTACACTGAATGCGCTGTAATGAGCATGCTTTAGGAAGTTCATGGAAGTAGATAGACAGATTTCAGTTACTGGTAATGAGTTAAAATAAGGTGATAAAAATGCCACAGCTGAGTGTGGGTTTCACCCTCTACTTTTGAGCACTCGATGTGGCCCACTGGAAACGGTAATTGAAATGAATGGCTGAGCTGACTACCCAGCTCTGTTAATATGGAAGAAGAAAGGGTAGAGGAAGGAAGAGTGTGCTGGAGGAGGAACAGGCTGGGATTCCATAATTAGTGATGGCTAAATCCACGAGCTTCCTTTACAGTATGTCTGCCTCATTAAATCTTTAAATAAAATATTTCTATCAGATATAATAGTTTATTGTAGGAATGTTCAGATTAATTTTTTACATTGCATTATTCTTAGCAATGTTAATGTTAATTTGCAAATTCTTATAACTTCCTTGTGGGTTATATAAAATGTTTTGCTGCCTTGCTATATCATTTCCTGCTGAAAGAGATTTGCTTCTTTGCAGTTATTGTACATGACCCCCAGAGAAGGTGAAAGGGACAAGATCTCCAACAAATTGGGAGCATGGGGGGGGCAGACGAATTCGGAGAAAATGAGGGGAGAGGAAAACATGAGGGAGCAGGAAGAATGGGTTGGGGAACAACAGAGGAAAACAAGAACAGAGATACCGTAATGGAGGGAGCATTTACAGGGTTAAAGAGAAACCTGGCACTAGGGAAATGCTCAGAGATCTACAAGGTTGACCCCAACTAACAATCTAAGCAATAGTGGAGAGGCTACCTTAAATGCCCTTCCCCTATATTAAGACCACATTATATGCTATCCTAGATCCTTTATCTAGTGACTGATGGAAGCAAAAGCAGACATCATAGCTAAATACTGAGCTGAACTCCTGGAATCCAGTTGCAGAAAGGGAGGAGTGATGAGCAAAGGGGTCAAGACCAAGCTGGAGAAACCCACAGAAACTGCTGACAGTGGAGCTCATGGACTACAGTCTGATAGTTGGGAAACCAGCATAGGAGTGACCAGCACCCCAGAATGTGGGTGTTAGTTAGGAGGACTGGGCAGTCTATGGGGTCTTTGGTAGTGGATCGTGTTTAATCACAGCGTAGGGATGGACTTTGGGAGCCCATTCCACATAGAGAGATACTCTCTCAGCCTAGACACATAAGGGAGGGCCTGGGCCCTGCTGCAAATGATGTGACTGACTTTGAAGACTCCCCATGGAAAGCCTCACCCTCCCTGGGGAGCAGAAAGGGGATAGGGTACAGGGGAGGAGGGAAGGTTGAGGGGCTTTATACCTATAAGATGTGAACATAACAATGCAGATGAAGCAAAAGAGAATGACCTTAAAAGCAACTTCATGAAAATGATAGAGGCCCTCAAAGAGGATTTGAGAAAATCTCCTAAAGAAATGGAAGCAAAAACAAACAAAAAATGGGGAAAAATGGAGGAAAAGAGGAACCAAAAAATACAAGAAATCAACAAATCTCATAAAAAAAGCAAGGAAAGCCAAGAAAGAACAATCAAACAGATAAAGGAAACTATTTGAACAGTTCAAGACCAGAAAACTGAAATAGAGACAATAAAGAAAACAAAAATTGAGCTGAACTATTGAAATCCAGTTGCAGAGAGAGAGAAGAGATGAGCAAAGGGGTCAAGACCTGGCTGGAGAAACTCACAGAAACAGCTGACCTGAACAAGGCAGATTTCATGGACCCCAGACTGATAGCTGGGAAACCAGCATAAGAGTGACCCAGATCCCCTGAACATGGTTCTCAGTTAGACACCTGGATTGCCTATTGGGCCTCTGACAGTGGAAGCAGGATGTATCCCTGGTTCAGGAAAGGACTTCAGGAGCCCATTTCCCCATGGAATGATACTCTCTTAGCCTAGAGACAGGGGGATGGCATAGGTCCTACCTCAAATGACTTGAAAGACTTTGATGATCCCTCATGGAAGGGCTCACCCTTCCTGGGAAGTGGATGGGGGATGGGATGGGGATTTATGGGGGCATGGGAGGATAGGAGGGAGAGGGAACTGGGATCAATATGTAAAATAAGAAAAAATAAATAAAACAAACAAACAGCTAGCCAACCAATGTGTAAACTACAAAACCAAGAACTTTGTGAGATGAACAAGGGGGATTACTAGGGATGAAGTGGGGGAGGTGGAAAGTGGGGAGGGATAAAGAAGAGAGGAAATAAATATCATCAAGCACTTCAACATTGCAGGTATATATAGAAATGGTCAGGGCTTTGTACAATAATTTGAAAACTGAGAAAGCAGAAAGGCTCCTTGATTTTATTCAGTAACTGTTCTTAGGAGCTACAGGGTTGGGCTTGAAGAGTAACGTTAGTTATGTTCAGGATTATGCTTAAACATGGCCTGAAACAATTGGTGTTACTTAGTAGGTAATGAATACAAGGAAATATAACACAGCCGAGAATAGAATGTTAAATAGAGTAATTATCCTTTCCTCTCACTGACTTTTTATTGCAAAGCGTTCTTCCTGATTGTGACTTCAACCATGCAGTGTCTTCATAACATCTTAGCCAATCATCTTCTTCCATGATTTTTCCTGTCTACCTTACTTACCATGTTAGTACTGATACTATACAGCCACTTTTTGGGGACTGTCTACACCAAATCACAAGTTAATAGTGAGCGTGGCTAGGACCCCAGAACCCCACACATTTGACTCAGTGCAGTAATCCTTCCAGAGGGGACTTCTGGTTCAGTGACATACTTCACACCTCTCTGTACAGGATGCTAGTCTTGATCCAGCATTCAAGGTGAGGATGTGAATCGAGGAGCTAGAGCTTCTTGAATTTGTATGTAATCATTGTATTTTCTGTCTTCAATGGTACAAAAAGAGGAATCAATGGAAATCAACTTTTATTCTTCCCACTCTTGAGGAGTCCATGTCCATGCTTGTCCCAGGAAGAAGAGTATGTCATTTCCTTACATCAGAGTCATGGAACCCAGATGAAGATAATCCCTTCCACTTTGATGAACACTAGGTCTTTAACTGCCGAATCCTTTTCTCCACCAGCTTATGAAACATTCATGACATGAAATCACATTTTCCTAAGGTGGTTGACTTTTTGCACTATCATGCCTGTGATGGCAGGGAAGTCGGTTGTGTGGGGTTGCAATGTATAGGATTGCTGATACCCTGCTCCTCTGTGTGCTGGGGTAACCAGCCCTAACCACAGCATATCTGCCACGAGGATTTAAAGCCATATTCCTATGTTTGAATCTTACTTGACTCACATCTCCTTCCAAATTCTGGAGCCATTGAGGACACCATATTTGCAGTGTTAAGACCACATTCTAAGATGAAAGCCTCCTACACAATCATGAAGTCAAGGTCGTTTTTAAAGGAACTATAAAAAGAGATTGATAGATCTGGTCAGCAACAACCCCTCTTTTAATAGAAATTTTATATTTGAGTAATTTCTGTCAGTATAGCTTCTCTGCAAATACGTTTTTGATTGGAAATAAATGATACCAGCTATTTACTCTCCACTCTGCAAATGTATCTGACATAACCGCTCTGTATTTTATGTGTGGCCTGGATAGGCATTCCAAAAACTCACCTAGGGAGACTGCAGAAGAAATTGTCTGACATTCTACCTGAGGGGACAATGTGACGAAGCGGCAGATGGTGGATGCAATAGTCATTCTGACAATTATGGGACGTGAGAAAATGTGCTTATTTTGTGTTTGAGAGCAGTGACCAACATTTCTTTTCTATTTTCTATATCATCTATCAAAAACTGATTCAAGGACCTTTAAAAAATACTGTTCACCAGTTTGCAAGATGGCACCATTATTATTTTTTTTTTTTTTTGAGACAGGGACTCTGGAGCTTCCTATGTATCTCAGGCTGACTTTGAACTCAGGGCGATCCTCTTGCCTTAGTCTCCCTAGTGCTAAAATGGCAGACTCGAGCTACTATGCCTAGATCAATTTAAAAACTCTTCAAGGGCTGGAAAGATTGGTGAGTGAAAAGGAACACTGGTCCTCTTCTTGGGGACCAAGTTCATTTTCCCAGCAACCAAACAGTGTCTCACAGCCATCTCAACTCCTAGTTTCTGGAACCTCAATGCACCAGGCACATATACAGTGCAGACACATATGCAAGCAAACCATCCATACACAGAAAATAAAAATAAATAAGTAAATATATCTTTATAGGATTGGGAAAAATACATCTTTATAAAGTTGGGAATGCTTGACAGTAGTAGAACAGCTGCTTAACACACACATACACACACACACACTCACACACACATATACACACACATATACACACACATACACACATACCTACACACACACATACATATATACACACATACATACACACACATACATATATACACACATACACACACATACATATATACACACATAAATGCACACACATACACACACATACACACATACACACATGCACATACATACACACACATGTACACACACATACATACACACACACACACATGCACACATACACACACACAGATCACACACAGGTACACCCCCCACACACACACACTTTATGTACGTTCATCTAAAAATAAGTACTAATAGGCTCCCCAGATAAACTTAGAGGAATATAGGGACTGTTAATTTACTATTTGCTATAGGCCATAGGTGATTAATGATGGCTTCAATGTGCCACAATCCCCATACTTACTACCAACACATGGCTTCTACTTACCTGACAATTACCAGGTGATGTTACCAGGACATGCCAGCCACAAATCCCTTTCTTGTACATCTCATGGAATCTCCACAACACAAGCAACAGGCATTTTATGGCCTGTTTTATGTAAGAAATCTGGGATTTAGGCTAAATTAAGAAGCTTAAAGTAACCTAGGCAAAAAGTGTCAGCCTCAGGGCTTCAATCCCGACATTCTGATTTTAAAACACATTTTAACCAGGATGTTCTGTGTCTGTCCAGCTCCAGGTGAAAAGAGCTTATTCTCACAATCTCTAAAGGAATGTTAGCATGGTTTTAGACATGAGCTCCATCTAGAGCAGCAGCCCTCCTTCCTTAGCATTAGAGCCCTGGTTTCCAGAAAATGCTGTGGAGACAAATTACTGGCTCCATCAAATTATACGCAGAATACCTTATAGTGCATAGGTTACAAATTTTCACAGCTATAAGCTATCAAGTGATTTGAATGTGGATTTGGTGAAAAAGCTCAAAGTAGCAGTTGGTCTGCGCAGACACTGTAGCTAGATTGCCTGGGTTCAAACTCCAGGCATGTTGCTTTTTTAGCTGGGTAATCTTCATTAATACATAGCCTTGGTGTCTTATTTCTTTCATATGTCTAATGATCTTAAATATAGTAAGTGCCTGCTAGGGATTGGTCTCAGTTAGAAGAGCGCTTGGGTTTGACTCTCTAGGTAGAGATAGGAGGGCCATAAGTTCCAGGTCATACCCAGGCACATAGTGAACATACATGGGCTGCAAGCTATTGTGCCTTTTTCAGTAAATACTTATGTTGTAAATTGTTGGTGATGACAACATGAATTAAAACTCACGTAACAGTTGGATCAGTTTCTGGTTCTAATAGGAAGCAGTATGTGCCATTTCCTTGGATGCCAAAAGCCAGCTGCATAATAGACTGTCCACTTAGAGATCTTTCCAAGGTTAGGAATCATGGCTATAGAGCAGACTTGCAGAGACACCTTGTTTTTTTCTCTCCCACACCTGACCTGTATCCTTCGGTTTATATTTTTCAATATTGCCCAGCGTGTAGCTTTCAGAGACGCTACCCCGAAGAGTGTTAGGAGTTCATATGCAAAGCATTTACACCCAGGGGCTGAACCAAAGCCAATAAAAATGACTCCATCTCTGGGGAGCAGCATCTACTGTAAAGGGAACATGATGAACATAACAAACATTGGTTAAAGAAATTACTCAAGGGAAGGCATACTGAGAGGGAGTCCAGCATGGTTTAAACACTGTACTTTCATTTTAGTTCTGCATATCAATAAATAATTCTCCCATTCGGTGAATGCTGAACCTAGAGTCTATGTTAATTGCTATCTTTCTTCTCAAATGAAAATGTTCTCTGCTGTGTGTGCTATTTGACAAGCACCAATATTCGTCTGTACACACAGGTTCTACTGCAGCATACTGAAAGGAATTTTTTTTTTTTTTTGGCAGCCTAGGTAATTGCAGAAGAAAAGGCCTCAAAGGGCTTTCCTCCCTACAGTAAAATGGGGAAGGATACTGTGGACAGTTGTAGAAGGATTTTTATCTCAGGCCAAGGAGGAAATAATTGAGGATGAGACAAAGCAGTTGGCTGTGTCACAGAAGTTAGGGGGTTCTGGGATTTTCAAAGAAAATTCTCATTCCTGTAATGCACTTACACACACACACACACACACACACACAGACACACACACACACACACCAGCCTGAAAGTTTGTAATACAGAAAAATCAAAGCACCAGCTAACTCAGGGATTGGCACCTGAAAGCCTAAGAACTGAGGCAAATTTCTGGAAAAGCCTCTCTTGGGCAAACTGAGAGTTCCTGTGGCATTTGTTCACAGAGCAACAATAAGTGGGAACTCTATGAGGTGACACGAAGAAAATGCCAAACATTTCCTATTCATAGTTCCTTTGTCTTTCACACACAGGAGTGAAAACAAAAACAGTCTGATGTACCTTCTAGAACAATGTTCTGCTTGTGGATGAGTGTGGCACCCCAGAGGCGAGTGTCCACATGCAGTCCTCTTCACGCGATGCTCTGTAGGCACCCTCAGTAGCCAAAGAACATTCATTTGTCCACATTCAATATGCTGCAGAGACATAATGGAGGGCGGACCACTGTTAAACAATTTCTCAAGGATACCACTCCCGACGCCTCCGCTTTAAGGGCTGTGGTTCTTTCTCATGCTTCAGGGTTCAGGCACCAGTCAGGGGTCCCCGTCATGGAGTCTCTGTGGCAGTGGGTCTGTGTAGGGGCTGCTAGTGTAGTGCAGCTGATTGAGAAGACACTTGGGGAATATGGGAGTAGAGGGTTGAGAGCTGGTGTCTGTGAAATTTGCAATCCCCGAAGGTCTTTAAAATGGTTTCTACTACTGTCCTCCCCCCCTCCATTTATGTTGCCATGCATTCTGGAGAAAATAACGTTATCACAACTACCTCTCTGTCAGCATGGGCACGCTCAGATGATAAGCTTTCCTCACTGTTCTTCTCAAGGGAATATCCTGCTAGCCAGGCCGTCTCACAGACTTCTGCAACCAGTCTCCATGTCCTCTGTTTCCTATTGCAGAGTATCTCCAAGCTCTTGAGTCACTCTGCTCATCCCCATCTTCAGCATCTTCCTGTCAGTGGACAAGCACAATCTACTCTCTCTTCCTTGGTTTCCAGAACAAGTGATGCTTCCCTAGCCTGGCAGGCAGTGACCCCAGTTATTCTTATGTTTGTTTGTTTGTTCTTTTTTTATTTTAAAAATATTTTTCATTTTACATAGCAATCCCAGTTTCCTACCCACTCCTCTCATACCTCCCCAAGCCTCATCCTCTTCCCACCCCCCACTCACCCAGTCCTCATAGGGTGTAAGGCCTTCAACAAAGTCTGGTGTACCAAGTTGAGGCAGGACCAAGCCCCTCCCCACTGTATCAAGGCCAAGCAAGGTATCCCGCCATAGGGAATGGGCTCCAGAAAGCCAGCTCATGCCCCTGGGATAGGTCCTTGTGCCACTGCCTGGGGCCTCTCCAACAGATCAAGTCGTATAATTGTCACCTACATTCAGAGGGTCCCATGCAGGTTCCCCAGCTGTCAGTCCATAGTCCGTGAGCTCCCACTAACTCAGGTCATCTATTTCTGTGGCTTTCCCCATCATGGTCCTGACTTCCTTATTCATATGACTCCTCCTCCCTCTCTTCAACTGAACTCCAGGAGCTCAATCCAGTGCTTGGCTGTGGTCATTGCATCTGCTTCCATCAGTTACTGGATGTAGGTTCTAGTAGTCACTGTTCCAATGAAAGGGGCCTGTTTAGACACCCTCTTTGTTTTTTCTAGGAGTCTTAGCTGGGGGTTACCCTTGTAGACTCCTGGGAATTTCTCTATCACCATATTTCTCTCTAACCCCATAATGACTCCCTGTATGAAGGTATCTCTTTCATTGCTCTCCTCCTCTGTTCCTCCCGCAACTCAGTCTTCCTGATCCCTCATGTTCCCATCCCCCATTCCCTCCCTTTTCACCCAGGAGAGCTTAACTGTTTTTCTTTCCTGGGGCCCTCCTTGTGTGTCTCTCTGAGGGTCCCTCTTTTTACCTAGCTTGTTTGGAGCTGTGGATTGTAGACTGGTTATCCTTTGCTTTACATCTAATATCCACTTATGAGTGAATACATACCTTGTTTGTCTTTCTGGGTCTGGGTTACCTCACTCAGGATGGTTTTTAATCCCAGCTTTTCTAAAAGCACACAGTCACGTGTTTTTCTTATCCATGCCTCCCACTATATCTGTTAACTGACCTGGGGAATTTCACTGACCATCTCCTCCTGAAATCCATTCCAGCCTCAAAGGCCAGACTTAGAAGGCAGACCTCCAGGGTCCTCTCTGTAGACCCCCACCGTGCTCAGTTATGTTCCTCTCCAGCTAAACTCCTCCTGTATTATAGTCATTTTGGAAGACTCTGTCTTCTTTTAGCTTGTAAACTTCTTCAGAACAGCAACCTGTTTTGTGTTTTCCCCCTTCTATCGGGGAATGGGGATCTAGTAAAACAGAAATTAGAGTAACCTGAATGAAAATTCAGGTAAAAAGAAGTTTTTATATTATTTTGCCCAGGAAACACTTTTCTTTTAACCAGCAATCAAGAACTGCTTTAAAAGTGCTGCTCAGTCAAGAATAGGGTGGGCGCCTGCAATCCCAGCACCCTAGAAGAGAGGCAGGACCATGAGCTCCATGCCAGTGTGCAGCATGATAGTGTACTGGCTTCAGGGAATGAGTGATAACTGGAAGGGCATTTGCCCATAGTAAACAAGGCCCTGAATTCAATCCTTAGTGTCTCAGCAAAGGAACAAAAGAGAGAGGAAGAAAGAAAGACAGACCAAGGTTACTTCTTGGGTGCACGCATTCAGGAAGTTTATGTCATGTGTGTGCATTTCAGTGCACATGTGTACACATGTGCATGTTTTCATGTGTCTTGTGGCTGTGCTAAGATACGTTAACAAAGGGCAAAGAATCCTTAAAATGCACACAACTCATTGTGATAATCATTGAACTTTCATCACACATTATCGTGACCCCAAACAGGCTATATGATGTTAATATATAGTTAATAATATAAGGTTAACAGTTTGAAAGTCAAATTTATGTCATTATCCAGGTTCCCCAGTAAGCTGTCAGTTATTGTAATCACTGCTGCAGACACCTGATATCAAAGCCTATTTTGGCTCCCAGGTTCTGTGCTTTCACTGGATAGCCTGATTGTTTCTGGGTCTATGACAAGGTTGGACATTTGTTTATCAGATGGCCAGAACATGAAAGAAGAACAACACACTGATTTGGACTGCCTTTCTCTATGCATGCCCCAATAGTGAAATTCCTTCCGCTATGTTCTACCCTTTAGTCTAGCACGTAGGCCTTTGAAGGTCAGTTACTTAAACCATGACATTTTTCTTTCCAGGTGCTGGGATCTAGTCCATAACCTGGTTTATAAGAATCTAGTGCTCTATCCTTGAACTGTCCCCAACCCCAAATCACATCATTCAATTTCTGGACCCCAGTGGCTTATGTTCATGCATAATGCGAAATCCAATTGGTTCCTTTCTCTGGGTCCCCAAAGTTTTAATCATCTCATCTTTGCTCAAAAGTTTAACTTCAATGTCTCCCCTCAGACTCAAAGCCAACTCAACTGCAAACTCTTAACAGTCAAAACTTACACTAAATCCAAAGTCCCCATGAGCAGCAGGGAGAGTGTGCTTATGCAGCCCCATCTCTGCAGCATCCCTGGCTGCAGCTCAACCCTCTGTTGAGCAGGTTTTACATTGTGTCTGCAGCTTGCGTTGGCAAGAATTCAGAGTCCCTTGCATCTCTAGCTTCATAGGGTTTTCACTGCAGTTTTAGCTTTACTTCCCACCCACCATCCTTACAGCAGCCACCTGCAGGAACTCTAATGCTACCGAAACATTGCCTGGCTTCCCAGTCCTTTCTCTGAAGTGTTGACAGAGCCTCTTTATCTCATAACTCTGGTCTTCTGCGGGCCTTGTAAAACCAGCGTAGTCTGGATGGTACCAGAGCCACCGAATCCAGTGTAGCTCGCATCTGGGTGTATGGAAATTATGACCGAACAGCCTCTGAGGGTCTCGCCAACTGAGCAGAGTGCAGGGAGTCCCTGGCTTGTCCTGGATGAGCAAGTCACCTCCAGCTCTTCCCTCAAAAGAACTGGAAGACAGGAAGAATGCTGTGAAACAGTATCTTTCGGAAATGACAGGGATGCTGCACACATGAACTTGCAGAAGCTGTGGCTGCCTGAATAAGAGCAAGCCAGTCAAATTCCAGCATGGATGGAGAGGGACTCAGGAAGTACCCCGGCCCTGAATTGGGAGCTACTGGCAGTTGATTGTTGCTGGGGAAGGGAGGTTAATTTTTTTTAGGTGTGTCCCCTGGTAAATTATGTCTCAGTGGGTGGTCCTGATCCTATTAGGGCAGCACTTTCCATGAAGGACAAGGGTCCACGAAAGGGGATGGGCTACAAGAGGGGTGTATGAAGGGGGCAGAGGGGAATACACTAGGTGAGGGGCAAGACAAGAGTGCATGGAGGGATGTGTGGGAGGAATATATGAAGGGGGCACTGGAGGAATACTATATTTGCTACAGTACATGCACTAAAACTTTCCTGTTTGTCTGCGGTGTGATTTCTAGAGGTCACGCTGAGAACAATTTCACAATGCTTGTATATCATTAATTTTCTTCATTCTTCTCTTAATATGTATTTATGGGAGTAATTAGGCGAGGAGATAGGAAGTTATCTCCAGGGTTGCTCTAAGTCTACCAGCTCATAAGAAAGACAGGTTTGCAATTTATCAATGTGAGTGTTGTATTCTCTATGGATGAGGAGGTTCTCAAAAGACGTGCAATGTATGAGAACGCAGATACAGCCTTACAGAAATGTTGAATGGTGCATAGAGAATGGAAGGGCTATTTGGTCTACCACAAATCCACAGGGCAATAGATAGGGACACGGTGCACTTTCAAACTTCCATCCATGGGACTTTGCATGTGGCATAAAAGCAAAGGAGGGTAGATCAATGGTGCCTAGCATGGGGAGCTAGTTTGAGGAAAGCTTGGCATTCCCACCTTCCATCTTTGAGCTTTCTCTGGGATTAGAAGGTATAGGAAGGTCTAAACAACAGGTTACCTCTGACCCACTTAAGAGATACCATGCTGTAAGATGCTTAGGCAAAAAGATGGCATATAGCCAGGCAATGGGCACAGACCTTGGCAGCATGTACATGCAAAAGTCCCTGCCAGTAATGGTGGTCCAGCAGCTTCACAGAAACCTTCCTTCTTACACTGTGGGAAGCTATTTTCATCCAGATCATAGTTTTAAGGCAGAAGAAAGGAACTCACTTAAAACGACATTGGTGACATTTAATTATATTTTAACGTCTGAGAAGATTCAGTAACTTGTCCCAGCTGAGCTATGAAGATCTCATTCCAGATGCACAAATGGCTGTCTGGGATCTAGACGTGGTCAAAGGAGGAAATGCCACAAGCAGCCAGAGCTTCTAACGTTCCACAGACCTCATTGTGAAAGTCCCTTTGGTCTAGCATCAATTTATTTTCCTGTAGTTTCAGCTCGTTTCCTTGTTTCAGTCTTCAGGGAGGCTAAGAAGCAGACAGCTGTAAACTACTAGATAATGGCCCTTTATAAACTGGAGACACATGAACTCATCTCTCAGCCCTTACCTTCCTGGGGTGAGCAACTAACAGGCCCTGAGTTCCTGAGGCTGAACAATAGGGACTCTTCAGGTTCTATTCATAGACATGCCCTTTTAAATCGCCACTTTGCATTGTCCTAGTGACTGGCATACCTCTATTCATGCAGCTGAGATTGTTACCCACAACCAGGATGGGTGAGCATCTTCAACAAATGCATCATCATTCCCATACCCTACGGGATCACTTCTCTTGGGATCACTGAATCTGTGATTATCATCAAGTGTTCAATTATATATATTTTTTTGTAAAGCAACATGTTACTATTGCTTGAGACCAAGACAGCATCTAGATTTCTTTTGTGTGGATCCAACTTCCCATATTATGTTTGGGAATTCTAACAGTCGTTTTTTGTTTTAGTTGTAGAACTTGACTTCACTGCTGGAAAGTCCTCTGCCCCTTACTTTATTTATTTCTAGCCCCCTTTCTCACTTTCATTTGCTCATCATTTTACTTGGATATCCAGAAATTGTGGTGGCATCTTATTTGTGAAGCTTTCCCAGGGGTGCAGAAAGCAAAACTAGCCACAGCCCTAGAGCCAGGCAATGAAGATACACACCTTTAATCCCAGCAGTCATACTAGCTAGCCATAGATGCCAAGTGGTGGTGGTGCACACCTTTAATCCCAGGACTCTGGAGACAGAGGCAGACAGATGTCCGTTAATTCAAGGCCACACTGAGCTACACAAAATGGATCCAGTCTAAAAGAGAAAGAGAGCTCACACAAAGGTGATCTCAGCACTTGGGATCCCATGCCTTTACTCCCAGCACAGGGGCGATAAGGCTGGGAGGAGAGAAATATAAGGCAGGAGGGTTTGGGAACTGAGAGGATTGCAGTCTGCGGCTTGGAGGAGAGCATTGTGCTCTAAGGATTAGTGGAGCCAGGATCACCCAATTCAGCCTGAGGGCAGAGGTAAGAGCTAGTGGCTGACTGCTTTGCTTTTCTGATCTTCAGTGGTTGTATTAATTATAAACAATATGTCACCACAAGAAATGGTTCAGGCTTTTACTTCTCTGTATAGCTAAACATCTTATAACTTGTAGATGCTCCTTTGAAAGGGTCATAGATGCCTCTTTATGTTTCTTTAGAGCAGGCTGGGGCATCCATTGAGAGCTAAGCCCTGCTTTCCAACATGCCAACAGTCAAGTGGTGGCAATTATTGGGCATTCACTTTACCCAGACACTGCAATAGGCAAGGGCTTAACCTTGTCCCTGTGGTAATTTGATTCTTGCTTTGGGAACTGGGGACCTGTAGCTAGAGGGGCTCATCTTGCCTATTTATCTCATGACCTGGCATAGCACAATATCCTTACGGTATGATGTACAAGATGATTGCCTAAGATGTGGCATTGCTCCCAATTAACCTGTCCCCAAAGGGTTTGAATGCACACTTTCTTGCTGAATCTGCCAACAGGTACCGGTTAAAATAATGTAAACTTTCTAAACATTCTCTTTTGGCAGTGAAATCAGTGTTCAACACTAAATGTTGTTAGCAGTTCAATAAATACTAGAGTCCATGTAAGACTAGTATTATTGAAATAGGCTAACTGTAAATCCTGGAGACCATAATGACTAATAACCAAGTATTAGAAAATAAGTATTATAGAGGCTGGAGAGATGGCTCAGTGCTTAAGAACACTTGCTGTTCTTGCAAAAGACCCAAGTTCCCAGCAACACATGGCAGCTCCACCATCTTTAATTACAGTTCCAGGAGACCAAATGAACCTCAGCAGGATCCAGGCATGCAAACAATCCATATAGATGCATTCAGGCAAGGCATTCATATGCATAAAATAAATATAATTAAAATAAAACCAACAAAAATCCATATTTTCCATATGACTCAAATCCTGAAAATCTCCCTGGATTCTTGTAGGCACAGCCATCAGAGAGGCCATTGGCTCTGGTCTGCTAGAATACAGTGTATTTCTTGTCCTTTTCATTCATATGACCAACATTTATAGGTCACCAATGGGATTCATGACCTCCTTTTCCTGAAATCTACAGAGATCTTGCTGGATTCTTTGCATTTGTAGGTAAGGCTTGAGTCCACTGGCCAGCTATTTTCACCAGGGACTGAGGATTTTTCAGTCAAGAATTTGTTCTATGGAGTCAGGAGCCATAGTCTTAATCTGATAGCAAAGTAATACAAGGCTGAAGTGGGAGGAATTTAATATACAGAGTAGTTACTGGGAGCTATTTATAGTCTTAGGTGATAGAGATAAACCTGGATATAGGCAAGTAGAGAATACTAAAATAGGTAGAAGACACACCCAATATTTTGACTTTGCCACACATCGACACAATTCATGCTTGAGAAATGAGTAATTAATCTTAAAAATCTGCTCCCCAATTCTACAATGTGATAAGTAAATATCTAATTTTGTGTTAGGCTAAACTCATAGATATCCTTGTATGCAAATTACCATACTGTTAGTAAATTAAAACAATAACAAAACTCAAAGAATTTCGTTATGAGCAGCCTTGAGTATTCTAACAAAGTAAAATGTAATGCAAAGGAGAAATACAGGTCTGGATTCTTGCTGGGGAGAAGTAGGGAACTATGTAGCTGCCCAGTGCCATGAAATAAAAGGTGGTGGGACTAATCCCCACTTCTTGGGTGAGATTTGTTCTGCAGGTGGGTTTTCCTGTGCCATCTGTGAGAAAGCACAATTTTCAGCTTTAGACTTGAGTCTAGATCTAAGTCAAATAGACTGTGTGGATTTAAGCTTCATCCTTTATCTGGACTAATAGACCCAGAGACCCTAATGAGACCTCAGAGTCAATGGGTCCACAGGCCATTTGTCAAGTTAATTCTGTTACAGAAGTTCTCTGCTGCTTGATGAGGAGACTTGCTCTCCCCCCCCCCACCCCCAGCGGAGCTTTGGTGCTGGGCTTTTGGTCTCTGAGACTGTAACCTTGAGCATTCTTTGATGGTTCCTTCCTCTCCTGTATCCTTGCTTAGGTTCCCAGCCTTATTTCCCTTTCTGCTTTCTTAATATAGAGCCAATGCCTATGTCATTTCCTTCATCTTTGCTGTATCCTCTGTGTTTATTATTTGGTTTTGTATGGTGCTGGGGAGAGGCACCAGCAGGCTGCTGTGTGCTGACAGAACCTAAGCATCTGACAACTGGGCACCCAGCTCAGGAAGGACAACTAAGCTCAGCTCAGGAAGGAGGACTAAGCTCAGATCTTGAACCAAAACAGACCCTTATCTCTATCCCAGATGGCACGATTAGGCTCATATCGGTGAAAGGAAATCCATGCTCACCCCCATTGTCCTCGTGCTTTGTGATTGGGAGTCCTCCCACACCCAAGTGCTCCCTCCACATTGCTCTTCATCCACACCATTATGTAATAGAGCTCACATTGTATCAACATAAGAATAATCTGAAGTTGCTGAATTCAGCCGTCCAGGTCCAAGTATTTTCCCAACCCTGGTAGGTTCTGTTGAATATTCTCTAAATATAAACATGAAGACAATTACATGTTGGGGTGGGGCAATGTCAGGAAAAGTTTATCTCCAATACTACATTCAAATGTAAGCACCATTGATCTTTGTATGCTACAGGGTCTCATGTTCACTAGGCCTCCTTTGTATGCTACAGGGTCTCATGTTCACTAGGCCTCCAACTCTAACTCCCTATTTAGCCAACTCTCCTACCTCCACCTCCAAAATGCTGGGATTGTAGCTGTAGAGCACCATGACCAGTTCATGTGATGGTGGGATGGGATTGAAGTCAGGCTTCCTACTTGTTAGGCAAACCCTTTTCCAACTGAGTTACATCCTGCTCAGCTTAATTATTTCACCAATAACGATTATGGTATCTTTTAAAGACACTTTATTGATATTCATTTTATATTCTTGAAGCAGAGTATATTCTAATGGAATTACATTTTCATATAATAAACTGTATCCATTTTTGCTCCTGTACCCATCACTGGCATCGAGGTCGCAATCACACCCCCAGAGTTGCCTTATACCTAATGCCCATCTTGGGGGCCTGCTTGTGGTTGGCAGTGATCTACTTCCTACCACTCTACATTTCATGCAGTTTCAAGTACCTCTCACAGCATAATTGTTTTTTTCCATTTTATGTATATTTATTATTTTTCTTATTTTACATATTGATCCCTCCCTCCCTCCCATGCCCCCTGAACACCCTGCCATCCCATCCCCCCCCCCACACACACACACAGGGAGGGTGATGCCTTCAGGAGGGGTCAACAAAATCTGTCAAGTCATTTCGAGTAGGGACTAGGCCTTCACTCCTGCCTCTAGGCTAAGGGAGTATCCCTCCTTGGGAAATGTGCTCCCAGAGGTCCCTTAGACTGCCCAGGCCTTCTAACTTACAGCATAATTCTTACATGTCTGACTGTATGAAGCTGCACATATTACAAAAGTTGTTTTTATTTCACAAACACATCATGAACACTTTCCATGGTTTTAATTATTGTCTTAAAATTTAATTTGCAATGACAATATCATAGTCTGTTTTATAGACATGTAGTTTTTTCATAAATAAGATGTTCTTATGAACAATTTATGGTATCTCAATGGCTTGGATATACTTTTATCTGTTATATAATTTCCCAATTTCTGTAGGATAAATTTCTATAGTCTGGCTTCAAAATCAGAGATTCACCTGGCTCTTGGGTACTTGGATTAAAGGTGTGCATCCCAACACCCAGCTATTATGCAAATTTAATCTCACAAAAGCAACATACTAAAATATATGTAGGGGAAAAAAAACCAGTCTAGGGAGATCTTTAACCAGTGAGTGGACTCCTGGTAAGACATACCTGTATTCATTCTTCTTTGGTATTCATGAACCTTAAGTGTCTGTGACTCATTCATGGATTTTAGACATAGAGCAAAGAATCACCAGCCTATAATTCACACCACCAGAGAACCTGGGATACAAGGAGTAACTGAAGAGATTCATACAAGGTCCCTCACAGAAGAGGAAAGGAACAAGATCTCCTGAGCACACTGGGTGTGGGGGGGCAGTGAGTTGGGAGGGAACAAGGAGAAAGAGGAGGGGAGGAGACGAGAACATGTGGGACCAGGAAGACTGAGTTGGGGGACACAGAGACGAGAGCCAATAAAAAGATACCACAATGGAGGGAACCATTATTGGTTTGAAGAGAAAACAGACTCTAGAGAAATGTTCCACTGAACAACAGTGGAAAGGCTACCTTATATGCCCTTCCCTAGTAATGTGATTAATAACTAACTTACATGCCATCATAGAGCCCTTATCTAGTAGCTGATGGAAACAGAAGAAGACACCCACAGCTAAACTCTGAGCCAAAGTATTTGAATCCAGTTGCAGAGGGGGAGGAGTGATAAGAAAAGGGGCCAAGACCAGGCTACAGAAACCCAGAGACAGCTGACCTGAACAAGGAGGAGCAAATGGGCCCCCAGACTGATAGCTGGGAATCCAGCATTGGACCTACCCAGACCCCCTGAACATGGGTCTCAGTTAGAAGGCCTGGGCAGTCTAAGGGACCTCTGACAGTGGAACCAGGATGTATCCCTGGTGCAAGAAAGGACTTCAGGTGTACATTCCCCATGGAGGGATACTCCCTTAGCCTAGAAGCAGGAGGCAGGGCCTAGACCCTACTCCAAATGACTTGACAGATTTTGATGATCCCTCTTAGAAAGCACCACCTTCCCTGTGCAGTGGGCGTGGTGGTGGTGGTGAATGGGAGGGGTTCAGGGGGCATGGGAGAGGGGGGGAGGGAAAAGGAACTGGGATCGATATGTAAAATAAGAAAAAATAATAAATAGAAAAAAGTTTCTATAGTATATTCTGTGGTGTGTTGTGATAACCATGGAGGTGACCAGTTTGTCTTTAGGATGATCCTGATAGTGGGTATATAGGCACAGGAAGCTGAGCCAGGTGGGGCTTTACAATGCCTGCTCATTCCCTACAGTCTTGCTACTCCACCAGGGCTAGCTCTCTCCACAATATCCCTGAAAAACCATGGTGGCAAATAACTGCACAGCTTCCTCTCTACCAGCAACCACAACCAGCCATCCGGACCCCTCTTTGGTGGCCCTGTCAGTTAAAATAGTGCTTTAAGCTGAAAATGCCAGGACCACTTAGACAACTGTCAAAGTGTAAAGGACCCAAAGCCATCTGAAGAGAGAAGCAATTAAATAATCCTACCTTGAAGGTAGTACCAAAACTGAATCAGACCCTCATTTCCAGGCACATTACTCTCTAATTTAATAAATACAGCAGTCTTGGGGAGGTGGCTCCACCAATAAAATGCTGCTATGTTGCAAACACAAGGATCTGGGTTCGGTTCCCAGACCCACACAAAGAAAGCCTAGAATACCACTATTGTTATGACCCCCGCTGAGGATGCAGTGACAGGGCCGTGTTCTGTGGCTCACTGACAGGCAGCCTGCCCCAGTTTCTGAGTTCTAGGGCAGTTCAGTACCTTGTCTCTCTCACATATGCACAGAAAGATGGATGGCACCTGAGGAATGAGACCTTAGATCTCCATTGGTTTGCTGCACATACACACACACGCACACACGCACACACGCATACAGTGTGTGCATGTACTCTCTTTCTCTCATAGGTGTGTCTGCACAGACAATATGGAACCTATTCATGGTATACTATACACACTGCCATATGCACTTACATAATCACAATACAGCATTACATATAGTCTCTTAGACACGCTCACTCTCTTCTGTCACACACACACACACACACACACACACACACACACACACAAGCACGCTCTCTTGACTTTTCTGGCTCACTGTGTAGGAACTCCAGTCCTTCCCAACCTGTCTTGATGCTCCTGTGCATACCCTCTGTTGCCTCTGTCCCCCACTGGACTACAAAACAACTGCTGTTTTCTCTCAAGACCCTGAATGCCACGGGCACTGTAGACTAGGCTATGCTGGACATCCATCATGGAGGGGAGTTTGATTCAATCACCACTGCATGGGGTAGGTGATAATGTACCACTACAATCTCAATGTCTCATCTTAGCAGTTAGTTCTTTGAGATATCGCTGACTCTATTACAGGTTTCTTCTATGATTCAGGCATGGCTCTGTAGGACAGTCATGTGAACATGGCAGTATGTTCTCTATTCTTTCCCTTAGAGAAAGTACTTTCTAAGATCCCCAGTGACGATCATTCCTTAAGAAAGTAGTGAGTCCATTCTCCTTAAGAGTTCTCACAAGGAACATGGCCATGGAATCTACTAAGCAGGGCTCACTTGGGCTCACAGAGACGGAAGTGGTAAGCACGGGGCCTGAATGAGTCTGCCCAGGTTCTCTGCGGTGTTATAGCTGTTTGCTTGGTGTTTTTGTGGGGCTCCTAACAGTGGGAGTAGGGTGTCTCTGACTCCTGCATACTCTTGAGACTCTTCTTCCTATTTAGTTGCCTGTCCAGCCTCAATTCGAGGGCTTTTGCCTGGTCTTATTGTATCTTATTTTGTTGTGTTTGGGTGTTGTCTCTTGGGGTCCTGCTCTTTTCTGAAGGGAGATGATGGTGGAGTAGAGCTGGGGACGAGGGGTGCTGGGGGGGGATGGGAGGGGTGGAGAGAGGAGAAAGGGTGGCCAGGGTACATTGTATGAGAGAAGATCGATTTTCAACTAAAAAGGAAATGAAATAAGAAGAAATTCTCCAGGACTGAGTGCCATCTAGACTGTCAAGGTGAGGGTCGCGTTTAAACTTAACACTGGGCCTTCCAGGGAACACGCCATCAATTCCCCAGTCACAGCGTATTTGCAAAGAACCTGGATTTCAGACACAAACTGCTTCAAAGCTAGAGAAGAATCCTTCCTAGGGAGAGCCTGTGCAGCCAGACACGGCTAAGTCAGGCTGTGTAGGACCCACACGTTTCTTTCACCACCCATCTTACTGGAGCGTGAGCTTCTGATCTGTGAGTCTGCAGAGGCTTCTGATGGAAAAGAAAGGGGTTCATAAATCATGACAGAGAACTGCTCCCACCTGTCCTTGAGGAAGAGCTTCAGCCTCTGCTTCCTGTAGAGCCCACATGCTATTGACTCTCCACCTTCAATGCTGATACCTGCCTGCTGTTTACAGATTAATACAGGCAAGGCCCTGGTCATCGATCTCCTATATTTTAGCTGAAACCTTTGTTGTCTACTAAACACAAGGCTGGATTGGCAGAATGGAACACTGTTCTGCAGTTTTTACAAAATTTGAGGGCACCAGAAAAGAAATGGAGATAACTTTAGGCCATGGCTATAATCAAAGCCACAGAGAGCCATATGACACACCTTTGAAAGTAAGTTTAGCAGATGCTACCATGTTGTCATCAAGTCTAGTGCCCCAGATTCATGATATCTGTCATTTTCTAAAACGACTTCCTTTCTACCTCAAGCCCAGTGTGTTGGGAATATACCAAGAAGGTCCTTGTGCCCATAATTTTCCAGAGAAAGCAGAAATGTTAAGCACCCAGGATTGCTTTTCCAATGGAAAAGATGATCGTCCACCCAGAAAGCTGAGAATTGAAAGTGATTACCAGCCAGGTGAGCTGTGTCAATCTGTTGGGCAAGGCTATATCAAACTTCTACAGCCAGGGCTAGAGGTTATTAGTAAGCTAAATGACCCTCACAGCCAGTGGCTCCCCAGGCTCTCACAACCAGGACCAGTGGTGGCTCATAGTCCAAATGACCATTAGCTATGACTGAGGTCAGGTCAGATCCTTCCTTAGGCTCTTGAGCTAGTATGTCTGGAACCCATCTTCTTGGAGGGAACAACATGTAGCCTGAGTCGAGTTTCAGTGTAATTATGCTTCCTTGTGCAACAAGTATTATATTATACCAGGAAAGTATTTTCCAAATTATACTGGGCTTAAGTGCATTGGGAATAAAGCGCCTCTAATTAGATTCCCTGAAGTCTGCTCCAGGCTGATAAAGTCAACCTGCACCTTTCATTCTTACCTTTTTGCTTAGCTTCCCCGTGTGATACCTGCAGAGACAGATCAAAACCTCCCCTAGTTGTTGTCAGTGCCTCTAAAACGAGAGACTGCAGCCCTGCAGAGAGGAAACCACCAGTTGCACAATACAATGTTTTGGCACCTTTGTACACTATTCATGTAGAACTTTAAGCTTGAAATGAGGACAGCTAAATTTCAGGGATTGGTTTCTCTCACATTTACCTCAGAATACAGTCAGCTTTGTGCCTTCCAACTAAGTAGAGTATTGATGAAGTACTAAGCCAAAAGTAAGTTTCCATTTTTGTGACAGCTTAGTTGTACAACCCTGACCTAGGCTAAGGAAGGCAACTCAAGGTTGAGGAAGACTTCAGAGCTAGACACTGCCTTGTGCACAGTCTGCTCAGATGTGCTCTGCTCTGCCATATAGGGGAAGAGACCAAGGCCCCTGCTGGCTTTCCCAGAGCTTCATAGGAAGAATTTGTGTCCTGCATTTCCTCTATGAGCCTAGGCCACTTGCCTAGCAAAGAGTGAACTTCCCTGAACTTCCTCCTTTACCACCCCCCCCCATAACCTGCTCTGTGCATACTTGCTGGCTGGGCCCAATTGTCTCCTTTCCTCCATTCCCCGGGGAAGCCCTTTGTTTCAAATTATTTTACATTGAGATCCTATATACAGAGTCTGTGTTTTCTAAGTGATATTATTTAATATTTTTATTTCTGTGACCTCTCATCTGACTTTTAAGTTCATGGCTCTGTCTCTTACATTTGTTTGATTATGACACCTCTGACAAAGAATGATAACGGAGGCCAGGACATCTGGATATTAATGTTTCTTCAAATAGATGGTGATTGTTTCAAAGGCAAAGGCCATGTCTGAATAATCTTTGCATCCTACACACATTCTCAAAACATAGCAGGGGTGTTGTGCATATGCAGTGAATACATAATAAACTTATCCTCTCTGCTAATAGTGAATGCCATATAGTTCATCTGTTTGTAGTTCATACATCCAGAGTGAAACCAGCAGTCAGTCTGTTAGTCACATTGCTCATTCATCACCGGTTGCCCCCTTTCCAGTGATGGTGATGGTGTTTAATCTGAGTCAAATCCAACACATCTGGAGACCTTAGCAATACAAGGAAAGTCAGCTCCCTGCTGGAGTCTGCTGAAAGCTTTTGAATAGCACCACAAGAAAACAACAGACTGCCATACTTGTTTGTAAGCTACATTCCAGTTTCCCTCTCCATCATCTGGAATTGAACTGTATGTGAAGCATCGCAGATGGAACCAAACCACTCACTATATATCTATCACTGCACGCAGAACTCAGGCAGCAGGAACAGCAGCATGCCAGTGTCAACTTTCTTCCTAGCAATAGACTCTGATTTGACAGAATCCAAGTTCTCTGTGAATATGAGATCTCTTTCAACTTAAAGTCGAGTTCCAGAAGGCTTGCTTTTACAAGATCTATGGATGGTAGTTTACTGAAAAACAAAGCAAAACAACCGGAATCTGAATTCTGTGGTAGCTTCGTACACTCTTATTTCTGAGGATTATGTTGTCTCTGGAATGTTCTTGTGTTGGAACACAGTAGCAGTTCTCAGTATAACCAATTCCAAGAATGCTTAAGCCAAGGCCCCAAACACAGCACCCATCAGGGCCAGAGAAAAGACCCCACTCTCACCACCTTCAACACTGCAAAATCAGCGTGTTGCTGAGAGGTTCCCATTTCCAGTTTCACATTTCAAAACTGAACTTCTGATCCAGGTCTTACCCACGCCTGCAACAGCAAAAGTCCTCGATTCCAGGACAACCAAGAGGAACATCATCTTCAACGGATGAACTAGTTTTAAACAGAGCAAAATGCTATCCATACCTCAAATGTTAATAAATAACAGTGGGTCTTTACTAAGGGTGGTGGTGGTGGTAGAAATGTTACATATTACCTAGGTCTCACACAGTGACACTCTGTTTGCCTGTTTAATGATTTCAAAATTATTGAAAAAGTTCAAGTAGGGAAAACCATTCTTTTTATGTATGTCTATCAAGTTTCCCCAATAGTCAGCGTTAAAAATGCAATTCCATTCTTTACCTTATCTGACCTGACCTATACTCACCTAACTGTGCCAGTTACTGAGGATTCTTAAGTTCTTCCAGTCTATTACAAGCCACACACAGCTGACTCCAATGGTGTCGAGCCTGGGCTTAGTCCATGCTTCCTTCCTTATTTCCTTCCTCTCCCTTCCTTCCTTCCTTCCTCCCTTCCTTCCTTCCTCCCTTCCTTCCTTCCTTCCTTCCTCTCCTTTGCTTCCTTCCTTCCTTCCTTCCTCTCCCTTCCTTTTCTTTCTTCCTTCGTTCTATCTTTTTCAGTTATTAGCCATATATTTGTACTATATTCTCCTAACTATGAACTGTAGTTATGAATATGGATTATGTAAAAAATAAATAGTAGAAGTGTGGGAGACTCAGGGCTCAACAAAAGACATTTAGCCACACATTTCCATTGATGGTAAACACTCAGAATGTGACACTCCTGAATTGTCTAGAATCAAACATGAAAAGGCTTGGCATCTTCTTGAGAAACCAAGAGCACAGGCAATAATCAAGGAATGATTTCAGAATAGTCATGGTAGAATGGTCCTGGTTAATAGCAAAAGATGGTAACACTATGAAAGTTATCACGTGATTTTTTACCATCCAAAATGATATGTGATGCTAGAAGGACATTTATTAGAATGTTCTTCGTACAAGGGTAGACACTAAAAGATGCACACTGATATCTACTCAGTTACTACTGTATATGCTTATGTGTCACATAATCCCAGTGCACAGGTATAGGAGCAGTGAATAACAGATTCTGTTCTTGTAGAGTTTACCTTCTGGTGTGACAAACACAGATTCATTATCCTCTTTTTTGAAATCATTTACTACCTCTCTAAGAAGATCTCTGCATTTAAAACATGTAAAACACCAATAGTAAATATTTTCAACAACAGATGCAACAATGTTACTGGGAGGCTGAATGTGCTGGTGGAAGGGATTCATAATGGCCAAGAGATCAGAGTTCAAATCCAGTTTCTGACAGTACCTTCAGGTATGAAGATATTAAACTTTTTCTTATTAGAGTCTCATTATCATCCATGCAATAAGCATAAAAACAGCTTTATAAGGATGTTCCAATGACTAAATCAGAAGATATTCATATGTCTCTTTATGAGCGGATGAACACATGAATACTTTAACAAAGTAGGATGCTTGATTTGTGCATTAAAGGAGAGCAAACTTAACCTGACAGGAGCAATCCTGGTGGAAGACATGTGTGGAATATCATAAGACTTTGGAAGAGAGTCATCTGAACCACTTGGCTGTAGCCGTGAGTTCACGCAGATAAGCAAGTAGAAAATTCAAATGATTGGTGGTCCTTGGATGACTCACAAAAGAATTTATGGAAGTCAGAATCGCTCCCATGTGTATAGACATCGAGACACAGCATAATTAGGTGAATCAGCCAAGGTTATATCATTAACTGTAAAAGCAGAATCCTGACATCCATCTGGCACTCTCTCTCCTGGATGGCTCGGCCAGTTGTTAAGACTGTATCTTATCATCCTCCCATCAGTTCATATCTGAATAACCAGAGCTTGCTAGACATTCTTCATAATAGATGGCAGCTTTCCCACACAGCCCTCCAATGTAAGTGTTGCATTCATGGCAAGAAAAAGCAGTCCCAAGACAAGTGAGGGGAATGAAAAACAAGGCACCATTTCTCAAAAACGAGATGGTGCTTTGCAAAATGAAGTAACTTTATGATGCCATCTGGAAAATGTTTTTGTATTCCCAATACAGTGCACTGAGCACAACTTAAATTTGACTAACCAGCTCTGAGGTGCTCTTCTGCACCTCTCCATATGGACATGGGCTACAGGACTCCATGTTATTAGTCCTTGGGCAGAAGGGCTGGGCGACTTCTCAGGACAAAGAAAGGAATTGTCAGGTGAATGTCAACAATGCACATTAAGTTAACTTTAAAACTTTTCAGGGTTGAGCTGGAGTTTGTTTACAAAGAAAATACATCTAGCTCTAAGGAGATTTCATCTTCCTCCTCCACCTCTTCCTGCTTTCTTTTAGTCTTTATTTCCCACATCTAAGATGCACACACAAGGCGATGTCATATTTTCAGACTTAAAACCTTCAAATGGGTCCGGAACCCTGAGACCATTAGTCTGACTCTTGCTGATGTTTGTTTGTTTGTTGGTTTTTTCAACACAGGGTTTCTGTGTAGCTCTGGCTGTCCCAAAACTCTCTCTGTAGGCCAGGCTGAACTTGGACTCATAGAGATCCTTCTGTTTCTGCCTCTTGGGTGCTGGGATTAAAGGTGTACACCACCATGCCCAGTGGCCTCTGGCTGCTTTAATTGGCAGGTGTTGCCTGCAGTCTCTTTGATACTAGAAATGGTCTTTTGAAAGAATTATTGTAGTTGGGTTTTGGAATTGTGGACAGCCAAAATCTTGACTTCATAACTTTTGTAATGGACCCTAATTTTAACACAAGTAGAAAAGATTTAAGGCCTCACAAGTAAGACACTTTCATTAATTTGGATAGGAATTAAACCCAAACTAACTTGCTTTATAAAAGGGTTCCAATGAAACTTACAAATAAGAACATTTAATTTGCAGGAAAGATCAAATTGCTTTCAAACAATTAAAAGCACCAATTTATGGAAAAACGATTGATATATTTCCCTATTTGTTGAAAAAGCATCTCAATGACTTTCCATGATCGCATTTAATTGGCTTAACTTGAATTACTTAATCTAGTTGAAATCAATGGAATTCCGTGTCTTTTAAAAATTACTATATTAAAACTGCCTTGCTCGTTTAGTCTAGAAACAGTGATAATTTATAAGAATCTGCTATTCTGTTCTTTGACATCCTTTCAATGGTGAACACATGCAAAGCATAAGAAGTGGTTTTGTGGTTTGCTGGTTACATAGACAACTTTGCCTTACGATAACAGTATGCAAGATTTTTCATTTATTCTCTCTCTCTCTCTCTCTCTCTGTGTGTGTGTGTGTGTGTGTGTGTGTCTGTACCTATGTGGATCTATTTGCACTGTATATGTACAGGGACACACAGAAACCAGAAGAAGACATCAGAGGCCCTGGAATTGGGTTTCAGTCAGTTGTCAGTTGCCTGATGTGACTGTTGGAAACTCAAACTGGATCCTGTGGAAGAAAGATCAATTAAATTCTGTTCACCACTGAGCAGTCTCATCAGCCCTCTGTCTGCGTTTTTATCAGGAATGGGAAACCAGTCTTAACCACTTCATTGACAAGACAGAAAACAGCGAATTTGGCTAGCAGGCAGAATTTTAATTTTAAAAAATTGGTGGGAGAGAATGAAGCTTTAAATAAACATCTGAAATTAAACATTTGTTTTTCACACAGCGCACTATGGCTTGGTTATGAGTTAGCTTACTATGTTTTAAAGGATATAAATAAAGGTAAGGAGGGAATACCATAGCCTTTGGGGTCAGACAGAATCGTTGCAATGCTGGCAATGCACTCCATCTGTGACCTCTAAGTATAAAGATGAAGCTCCATTTGAAGGTGCAGTGGAATGGTTGGAGCTATTTAGACTAGATCCAGTGCATGTTTAGTATGCACCAGACCCTGTTCTGGAAATATATATAATTTCTTCTTTAGTACAACGGGTACATCTGTGAGGTAGACATTTTTATAACTCCATTTAACAAGTGAAGAATGGGACCCCAGATGGGTTGATTGGCTTTGCAAGGCCAGGTGCTATTGCTTGCCATTACTTTCTAAGGACTTACAGATGTAGAAGTCTAAAGTGGTTGAAGTATTGTGCAGTCTCACACCGGGTGAAGATGAGCATGGATTTTCCTTCTGTCCTAACCATTTTCACTGTCCTTTTGTCCTTTGGGCCTCAGCGGTGGAGTGCCCCATGTCTCTCCTGGCCCCCATTTCCTTAGCAACAATTTCTATCCCTAAGCTTTTAATCCTCGTGTCTGGGCTTGGGGGCTCCCAAGTCTCCACTGACACCCTGTCACACTTCATTCCTGTGCCCTGTTGCCTATTTGGGGTTTTATGCCACAATTTACAGACAACTAAAAATTATACAAGCCAAATAGCATAGCATACTTAATTTTTCTCTTTAAGTCCACTTTTTCTTTCCTCTCTAGCCTCATAAAATGCTGTAGCTTCCAGTCCTTGTGCTCCAGATAAGAAAAAGCCTGTGATTCTTCCTGTTTTACACAAACTCCTAAGCTTTAGGTTTGTGTTAATCAGTCCTGTGTTGCTGTGACGATCGAACCAGGAAAGGCATGTTTTGGCTCCTGGTTTCCAGGGTTGCTGTCTGGGGTTGGTTGGCTCTGATGATTCTGGGTAGGGGTTAAGCAGCATGGTGAAAGGTCATGGTAGGGGAAAGTAATGGGCTCGTGACATCTAGGAACCAGAGTCAGTCAGGAAGGGCTTTGGGATAAAACACACCTTTCAAAAGCACACACCCAGTAACCTACATCCTCCAATCAGTCCCCATCACACTAATATCCTATTTAGTATGAAGTCATCAATGCTCTGATGACCTCTCATTGGGCCCACAGGTTGGGCATCATGCAGATAGATGCCTTCAGGAGACACTCTTAGTCAAACCATAAGAGAGAGGACCTTTTCCATCCATACTCACCCTGTCCACTCCAAACCACCCTCTTTCCTATTTAACAGCATCAGGAATCTTCCAACATTTGTTTCCCAGCTGCCTCCCTGGCCTGCCACACAGACCCACTGTGTGTGAGAAGCAGGTTCTTACTTTTAGAATATCACTCAGATAAGCTTATTCTACTTAAAGCCTCAAGCATCTTCCTAGTGTTTCTAAATTAGACTTAAGTGCTGCATGCTAGTTCACAAGCCATACAAGATCTGGATTCTGCCTACATTACTAACCTCACTTCATCCGTGTGTTTTCTTCCATACGCTCTCTCCAGCCACCTGGAGCATCTGCTTAGGCCTGAGATTTTTTTTTGAAGTTCATTGCTATTTTTAGAGGATGTCTAGCTTTTCCTGCTTGTAGACTCAGCATCCAGTGGCTAGCTCTTTTGTTAAATCCCACTACGAATGCGCCAGCTCCAAAAACCTTTGCAACCCAATGTGACACAGGCCTATTAGTCCACCCCTTTCATTCTCTGCACTGAGCTATTTATAACTTTTGTTTTATTTTATTCTTCCTCTGTGCTAAGGGTTGATCGTTGTTCTCCGAAGCTAGGTTGTCACAAGCCTGTTCCTGGCCTCGCTGTGGCAGGACTGTGAGGAGGAAGGAGGCTGTAGTGAGAGGATTAACCATCATGGGAATATTTTCTCAGGAAGTCTTAGGAAACTGGCCTCTTCCTGTTCCCTCTCTTCCCAGGCACCATGAGCTGAGATGTTTGCTTGATTTGCCAAGTGACTCTGTCATAAGGCACTGACTTGTTGCAGGCCCCAAAGCAGCAGAGCCAACAGATCATAGATCAAAACCTCTAAAACTGTGAACCAAATAAACTTTCCTTTAAGCCAATAATCTCAGGGATAGTCTATAGAATTAGAAGGCTGATACATGTGCTTTCCAACAATCACTACCCAACACACACACATCCACACATCCACATCACACACACACACACACACACACACACACACACACACACACATTACTAAAGGGCCAAGTTCCATTGGGCAGCAAGTGGCTAAGTAAGATCCGTCACTGATCATTTCTCCACATATGTACCAGTTTCAGCAAGTATTCACGCACCAAATGATCTTCACAGGGCCTAAGGGAGCCAATAAAGAGACAAGCTGCCTGCTTTCAATATTAAAAATAAGCACCACAGAAGGAAGATAGAGAGAGCTAGCTGAGTTGACACTGTCCCTTATTCTAGCAACAGTGTGGTGAGAAATGTCTCCTAGTTGGAAGAGGAAGAAATAGGGTAAGACTAAAATCAAAATAAGAAAAAAGAGACAGGGGAAGTCATGATGTAGTGATAAAGGGGCCATTCAGCTAGAAAAAATAAGAAATCTAGATGTGTTTGCTCCTCATAGCACAACATCCAACTATGTAAAACAATCAACAGATTCAAAGGGAGCTAGACATGAAAATGATGACTGAAGACTTTAACACTTAGGCTTGGCAGCCAGTACCAGGATCGCTTCAGTGAAATCTGCTATTTGGTAGATTTCCTAACCCTACTCCAGGCCCTGGAGCTGCATTAGCCAGATGACTAACCGCCTTTTTCCTCCATCTAGCAGAAGAATGGAGAGCAGGTCTATACATACTCAAAGGCAAGTTGCAAAAGCTAACCCAGGACTGTCTCACAGCACAGTGCCAGGCTTGTTGTGATAAGATCCATCCTTGCCCAGGTGCTTTTCCACACAAGGTCTAGCAGTTGTCCTACTCACTCACCTGCCTGCAGCTTCGATTATCCCCAGGAGGTGTACACAAGATCGGACCTCTTAACTGTTATGGAGCAGAGGGGCTCATGAGTGCAAGTATTGCCGCTGGGATGGAAAGGTACCCCGGTGGGTGGCCAGGCTCCAGGGAACGCCACAAAGTCCCACTTCACAACAAACCGCACATGACAGATTTATTGGGAGGGAAAACCCAGGCAGTTGAGGCCTCTGCATGGGGAGAAGCAGCAGAGAAGGGAGCAGAAGATGGGGTTTATACAGGGTTTCTTGGTAGAGGGTGGAGCTTTGCAGGGTGGCCTGAGATTGGAGGGATTATGTGGCTTGATCTTGGAGAAAACTAAGGAATTGATGGGATTTTTTTTTCTTTTTTTGTAGAATGGGGTTTGGCTGCTCTAGGGCATTGAGCAATAGGTGTCCACGTGGCGGTGGACAGAAAAACCATACACCTTACAAATGGCGCCCACGTGGGAAATAAGAATTTCCACTTAAAATTTAACAAAAGCTTAAATAAGGGTTTTAGAAACAAAACAACAGAGACAAGCAAGGTTTCTTGGTAGCAGCATTTTTCTTGGTTGGACTCTGCTTTGCTAGAGACAAGCAGATTAGTGCGCGGCTCCTTTAAGGGAAGATTCCTGACTCAGCATAAGCGGCAAAAAACCGCACAGCTTTTAAGAAGCACTGCTAACAATTTATTGGTGTGTATGAGAGCTTGCAATGGCAGTGACCACATCTCCAAGCCAGCAGCATGCAGACCAAGGTGGTGTCCACAGCTCTCATTGCTGGTGGTAAAATAGCCTGTACCATGTTTGGTAAACCACGCAGAGTGAATTCCAGGACAGATAAAAGTTACACAGTGAAACCCTGTGTCAAAAAATAAAAAAAATAAAAGTAAAAGAAACAGAGTAATAAAAAAACCATAGATGGAAAAAAATTGTATACTGTACAGTATTATATTGTCTTTGTATTGTTTGACTGCTGAGGAAATAACAACTGTTAAAACAAATGTTGCTGGATTAATTCAATTTATATATTTTTAAAATGCTTTGACTCAAAAATTTAAGTCTAAGGACAAGTTACTGGGGAAAAGGATTTCTATTTTTGTTTCCACAGAAAATAAAAAGCTGTGGATTCCTTCCAGACTAATGTAGTTTGAATAAGCCAGGCCCCCTGAAACAGAGTTACTGGTGATCCAACATTCAAAACAGCTTGGACAAATCAGCCTTGCAGACTACAGCCAGGATTTCTGCGTCTTCTTAGGATTCCCCCTTGACAGCACCCTTTACCAGCAGGAAGTAGTTTGGAAAGAACGACACCCAAATTCCCAAATATTGTTTATAAATGTTTGTTTTCATTTAAATGGGCTTGGTTATAAATGGTTAATGATCACAAACAATATCTTTTTAAAGGTAAAAAGGGGATTATGATATAGATGTGAATACTTTGTTTTGGAATGGATTTTCATTTATTGATACAAATTTAAGGTCAGTTCTGTGATGTGTATATTCTCCTTTTGTTTAGGTATTGTGTTTATATAGCTCATTTAGAAATGTAATGTATAATGTAGTACAGATAATCGATAATTATCTATGATAGTCAAAGTTTAGAGTTAGGTTAGGTAGGTTTTTCAAGATACACAGAGATGTATTTGAGATAGATAGGCATTCTTCAAACTTTTCAAAGACCTATAGAATATGGCATTTAAAAATGGTTTAGTGTTTTTCTTGACAGTGAGACATAACTGCTCCTGGCAACACCACCTGTATCAGAAAGGAAGATGGACATTAAAGAAACTCATGATGGAGTTTGCTTTCATATGGCAAGACTAGCCATTTGGACAAGATACTGCTCTTGTCTGGACTGTTTAACTTTATGCTGTACAAACTGAACATGCAGGACCCAAAGAAAAGTGACTGCTGATTCAAGATGGACATTGCTACAGAGTTCCTGCTTCATGGAAGAATCTGCCAGTCAGTCTGCAGGACTCAGAGAAAAGTGACTGACAAACTGCCAATACAAAAAGACAGTTTAAAGTTTCCTGCTTTGCTGAAGAGTCTGCCAGACACACGATGGCCTATGGGCTGAAGATGGAAGATTACAAAAGAACTTCGGTTGACTAACCAGACAAGTTGTCTCTGTCATTTCTAGAGTTTATATATTATCCTTCTGTGGTCTTTGAAGGAATTGAAGACAGATAGTTAAGGTTATAGTTTTCCTTAGTTAGGATTAAAGATAAGTTACATATAGGACTTTAGACTCACAAATATAGGATAGATGATAGAATAGTTTCTTCAAATCTTGCTAAATGTTAATGGACTAAATAGTGTTAACTGTGATTCTTATTTGATAACTGTTATGTGATATATTTTGCTATATTAAGGTTGAAACCCTTCTTTTTATTTTAGACAGAAAAGAGGAGATGATGGGAGATGTCATTCTGTATATGTTTCTCATACTGGTTAATGAATAAAGCACTGTTGGCCAATAGGAAAGGAAGACAGGAGGGACTAGGAGACAAGGAGGAAAGAGGAAGTAGTAAGGAGAGTCAGGATGGAGAGCCTGGAGAGAACAGAACTGCCATTCCTCCGCTCTCGGTAAGACCACGTAGAAATACTTAGAAATGGGTTAATACTTAAGACAGAGCTAGTCGATAAGAAACTAGCACCTTGCCAATAGCATTGTATGAAATACAGAGTCTCTGTGCATTATTTGGGGCTGGCGCGGCGGCGGGACAAGACCAGCGGTGGCAGGTGGAAAAACCAAACTGTCCTTCTTACAGGTTTGTTATGGCTGTTAGTGATGCCTGGGATGCTGAGGGTTGGGGCCTAGCCTATGGAGCTCGGTGTGTGGGTGTGCCAGAGTAGTCTGGGGGTGGAGCCTGAGTGCTGGAGGGATTCAGGGGTGGGGCTGACAAGAGTAGTCTATGAATATGGCAGGAAAAGTCCTCCCAGCCTCATGAGTTGGCCTGAATAGTCAAGAGTGAGGACCTGCTCTTCATGAAGGAATTATATAGACAGTTAACAGCTGGTAAGGGTGGGGAATCATGAGGCCCCTCCTTCCCTGGTATTTATAGACAGATAACAGTTGCTGGAGAGAGTTTGCTCTTATAAACTGACAGTGCTCCAGGAAGTAGCCCCTCACTCATGTTCTTGTAGAATTAAACTCACTGGCTTGCCCAAGTACACCAGGGTAGGATTGTTACTTTGATTATTTTGTTGATGCTTTGTGTGGGGTGAGCAGAAGTTTGTTAACACTTTTCAGTACAAAGTCACATGACAGCATCCATATGCAGCCCCAAGATAAAAGCTCTGGGCTTACAATTACAGCAGGCAGAAAGTTGCACACTGGCGGGGGGTAGCTATGATTTGGCTTCCATTTCTTCCTGCTATAGTGTAGGGCCTACATGTACCTTTGAGACTGTAGGGGTTTTTGTTTTGTCTTGTTTTTGGCTATAAGATTCAGGTGTGACTCAACTGAACACAACCTTCTGATGGCCAAAGGTCTGACTTTACCAACAACATTCCAACAATGAGCGTCATAATGTGACAAAGGATCCCATTCTCTAGTGCTAGGATCAGGCTAGTGAAAGCTAAAACTGTACAGGTTCTACAGGCTTCTATTTCCAGGCTGGCGACTGCTGAAAGAGTCTCTGGCATAATTCCAGCATCATGTAAAAACGGCAGGTGAACCATTCTACAGGACAATGGAGACATGAGCTCACCTCAGTAGCAAATAGCCCACAACAGTATGAGCCTTGGCCCTAACCCCATGTTGTGCTAATCACACTAAGCTCTGAGCTCAGTGTATACACAATACAGCTTTCGAGAATTAGTGATTATAGAAACGTGTGTTACATGTTCATCCCTCCATGGTGATCATACTCAGTGCTGGCCAGAGTCCCACAGTGCATGACTAGTGACTGTGGATGAAGTGTCTGGGCCTGAACCACCTCAAGAAGATGCTTAGGGGAATGTATTGTCTTTGTTAGGTGTGCCCCAAATTAAGGCTAAGCAATACACTAAGAGCAGATTTGACATAATTTAGCCTTCGTTTATCCTCTAGTGTCAAAATATCAATAACATGCCAAGAGCAGACACATGAAAACCCTGGGCATAAAATGTTGTCCATCTCTAGAGTAGCTAGATTGACTACAGGCTAGAAGAAAATGATAGACATCTACAAAGATCATAGATACTAGAACACACAGCTGATCCTTTAATGCCCAGATGGCATGCACATCAAGCATAAGGTGGTTGGGAAAATTTGAACTTAACAGAGAGACAATATAAGCTGCCAGAAAATGATTGAAAGAGTATGAGTAAACTTTTGGATGGGGAATTGAAAACAGAGCTTTTATGACAACTCAACCAGTTTCAAGAAATCACAGATATAACAGTACGCTGAGAAACTTAGTAGGAGAAAATAATTCCAAAGAAAACTAAACAGGAACCTGTTTGGTATGATCTTTTTGTACACTGTAAGATGTGTCTTTGCCTAAGGAGCCTTCTTATTGGTTTAATAAAAAGCTGAATGGCCAATAGCTAGGCAGGAGAGAATAGGTGGGACTTCCAGGCAGAAAACAGAACTGGGAGGAGGAATCTAAATGAATGGATTTCTCCAACAAACGTAGAACAAGTGGGGCATAAGGTAACAAAGAAAGGTAAAGAGCCATGCGACAGAACATAGATTAAAAATATAGGCTAATTGTGCTATAAGAGCTAGTAGGAAACAAGCCTAAGCTAAATGCCAAGCTTTCATAATTAATAATAAGTCTCCATGCCATTATTTCTGGGCTAGCAGTCCCACAAAGGAAAGTCCAATTACAGAAACCCTGAGCTGAAAAATACACTCAGGAAAATTTAAAATATAACAAAAGACAATAACAACATAAGGGTTCAAAGAAAGAAAAAATAGTGAAAGGAAGACAGACTATGGGAAACTATACACATGAGCAAAACATAAAAAAAGATTGGAGGGGAGTGAAGAAACATCCTTGGAATTTTGGGGTACTGCTACAGAACAAACAGTCAGGCTATTTGAGTTTAAGAGGGTCTTGAGGATGCTATGGGTGTAGCAAACTTTTCAAGCATCAAGAAGGATACAAATATCTCGGTACAGGATGAACACGTTGCAAACCAGAGTGAACTCAACACTATGTCCAAGGCTATGAGAAAGGACATCACACATAAAAGATACTTGTAATGAGTCTTCCTCTGTTCTGCCATCCAGCTCCCAAATAATGATCCAGAGACTTCTTACTAATTATGAAAGCTTAGCCTATGGATTAGGCTTATTCCTAACTAGCTCTTATAATTTTAACTCATTTATATTAATCTATATATCTATATTATATCATGTGATGCTACCTCTCTTCAATCTTGCAACCCGTTTTCCCTCCCTGTATCCCGGCATCTCCTGAGTGTCTAGAGTCCCCCTCCTCTTCCTTTTTTTCTGCTTGAAAACTCCGCCTATACCTCCTGCGTAGCTATTGACCTTTCAGCATTTATGACAACAATCCCAGAAATACATCTTCACACAGTGTACAAATACCCCACACCAGTTCACTTGACAGCAGATTTTCAAAAAAACCACCCAGTCTGGGTGACAGTGTTGTGAGATTCTCACAGCATTGAATGGACAGGGAACTGCAGCTCAGAACATTGCACAACAGAGAAAGAAAGGCCTTGCCAGGCCAAGGCAGAGAGAAGGTGATGCATCAAGCCAAACCTCCTCGTAAGCAACGCCCTTTTCCAACTGAAAAGACGATGCAGAAAAATGCACCCTAAGGAACTGCACACAAATTCAGGGTTTTAGTGTTATAAACATTGAGCCTTACTTCATTAACATAGGTAACTTATAGTTTGAAGAATCAATCTAAAGATATGTTTACTATTAACAAAACTGAAATTCAGGGGTGCTCAGAGATTAATAAAGACATTTTAGGCAATCTTGACTTCTTACTGTTTCATTCTGAATCTAACACTTTGGTTGTGTTAGTGTAGTAGTGACTGGTAAAAGAAACTCAGTTCAATGAAGACAAGGAACCGAGGACCCCTTAATCCAAGGCATCAAATCTAGCAGAGGACATTCCAACAGAATGAGGGGAGCTATTGATCACCTTTCACTGCATCATCATGCTGTCAGCTAGGAGATCTGGAGCCCATCTTTTTTGCCTGCTGCCCTGGATCAATACAATAGATCTTTTCCTTCAGAGGTCTGTCTGAATCCTATTATTCTGCCTCCATGCATGTGGAGCTAAATTAATAATGAGGACTCGTGGGCTTCAGGGCATTTGGAAATGGCTATTATCACTATCCACACCGCACTTCATGGATCATGAGTCAGTTATAAAGATCCTCCTCTAGCAAGCCAATGGGGCATCTCATGTCTTCTCTACCAATGGCCACAGAGACACAGGCCTGCTTAGAGCTCTGACATGACTGTGAGAGCCTCCTTAGGTCTGTGAATTGAAACAAAACCTTCTCCATACTTGTTCTGTAAGGCTGAGGACAAGAAGGAGTTTAATAGGAGATATACTGTAAGGAGTAAGGTTTTTCCTCCTGCCTCCAGTCTTGTCCCGCCATCGCACCAGCCCCAATTAACACACAGAGACTCTGTATTTGAATTAATGCTGTTGGCCAGGTACTAGTTTCTTATTGGCTAGCTCTGTCTTAAATATTAACCCATCTCTTTTAATCTATTATTTCCACGTGGTCTTCTCTTACCGGGGAGCTGGCTGGCATTCTGCTTTCTCCAGACTCTCCATCCTGACCCCTCCTTTCTACTTCCTCTTTCCTCCTTGTCTCCTAGTCCGTCCTATCTTCTTTTCCTATTGGCCAACAGTGCTTCATTCATTAACCAGTATGAGAAACATAAACAGAATGACATCTCCCATCAGATATACTCTATGAAACAAACTGAACTTAACAGTTAAATAAAATGACAAATTGATCCTGAGTATACAAGAATAAACCACTGACCCATCATGGGGCATAGATGGCTTAATGATCCTCCATCAAGGTCGGTTAGGAAAATGTTTGAGTCCTGCTCTTTTCATCTGTTACAGACTTCGTTTTAATACTGCCATATGGGTCTGGTGGGGTGGGAGGTGATGATACCATTCTTTCTCCTGTCAGTGTCAATTCAATTAGGCTCTGGGTACCTTCTTTGCAGACTTGGATATCTTTCCTCACCTCGAGGTTATCCAGGACCTCAATCAATCTCTGATATAGTGAATAGCCAAGAAACAATCATGGCTGAAGGGAACGGGAGCCAGTTTCCTTGGAGAGATAATCCTCTGCTTATCATACCTGTGATTTCCATGCTTAGCCCTCTGCTCCAGTGTGTGGATGGCTGTAAGATGCACAAGCTGTTATTGCTGTAATGTAAGTGAACTTTCATTAGCAAATCTGATATTGGGTACAGCATGAATTCACATATTCTCTAAGGTATATATGGCATATACATATGTGTAGATGTATGCATGGCCATGTTGTACCTTTTTGCATGTATGCATGCACAATGTACATTTTACCATATGTCAATGGAGAGGTTGAACTGTGTGGTTTCCTGATGTTTTATTTGCTTTATCACATAGCACAGAGTGGCTGGGTGGAATATTGTCCATGATCAATGCTAAGGGACAACAAAATGGCATCAAGGCTTTCAAATGTTTGTAAATGTCCAAAATGTGTGCAAACTTTTATTTTGAAGGGGAATATACTCTTAAATATGTATATTAAAGAAGGATTAAAATACTTAGACATATGTAAATATCTATATTAAAGAAGGATTAGGCTTATCTGAGCATGAGAGAAAAACAGGAAATTCCCCAGTGCAATAAATGAAGGGTTTGAGATGGATGGGTTGGAATTTGCGGAGGGGGGGGGAGAAGGGGTGTGGTGAATACAAAACATTCACACCTAAGTGGAAGGCCTAAGTGGCTTCACCTAGACTAAACAAACAGTCCTCATCAAACCCATTCCAGCTTCACTGAAGCATCACCTTCTGCCACATAATTTAAGTACTTTTTATCTTCTAAAGAGCCCCAGGTGACAGTATGCAGAGACTAACATTAAGAAGCAACTGTTCCATGGTGGAGGCTTTTTATGTTGTGAAATTCACACATTTGAGTGGTGAGTGCTAAGTAGAGATTTTAGAATCTATTTCTGCCTAAGCATCTCCTTAGCCAATGCGTGTCAACCACATTTGGTTGATCAATGATCAAACTCCCTAAATTCTGACTTGCATTGCAGTGTTGTTCTCATAGTTGTATTCAAGAAAGTGTATTTAAGCTATCAGATGGTGAACACTGATATTTAGTATTATGACCGTAATCATGATAAAAGTAACCTGAACACTAGGGAGTTAGAAATCTAGCGATACCTTAACTAGTCTTTCCTTAGGGGTGTTCCTGAGATGCTATCCATCATTTGTTTGGCTTTTGTTTTATGTGAGATAGTTTCTCTCACTGGACTGGAACTCACCTCATAGTCTATCCTGATGACCAGCAAGTCTCAGAGAGTCTTTTCTTTTCTTTTTTTCCTAGAAGACCCAATATTGGGATTACCAATGTGTTTAATTATGCCCATGTTTTTTTTTTTTTTTAACATGGATTCTGGGGACCAAAATCAGTTACACTTGCCCACAAGGCTAGCACTTTGTTCATTGACCTGTCTAATCAGTTCTAAAACAGAATAAAACACCATGTGTTTTCTTCCTTCTGAAGATGGTTGGGATTTGAGGCTCATCATTTCATCCTTTCTTTTCCAGCTGTGAATAAAGATAATGCAGGTCAGGAAAAGTCTCAGTGCTTAGCGTGCTCTGTAAAGTTTCCTCAATTATAGCTCAAATTACCCAGCATTTATCTCTCATCAAGACTCACTCCGTTTTCTCATTTAAGAAACCATATTATATATAAGATTAATAAACAGTGCTCTTCACAGCTCCTCCTGCCTATACAGCTTGTCAATCATGTCTTTCTTAACGATCAATCCTCAAGAGGAACAAGGGGAAGAATAAAGAGAAAATACTTATACATATGTAAGTATGTACCTCTTGAGAACAAAGCAAGGATGTTTTGAGGCACATGGATTGCATTCAATGAATTATCAAACTTGCTCAGAACTGTCTTCATAGCGCTTGATTTAAACTGCTTCCTACACTCTCTCACCCCTCTGGAGCACTTCCAGCCATGTGTGAATCATATTAAATATCACTTCAACAGGACTGAAACAGCTGCCCCAGCTTCCCGGAAACACAACGACCTACAACTTCACCTGCTACTCTTTCTCCTCTGCAATGATACGTTTTGAAATGGATATTAAATTTATTTTTTCTTTGTGGATATTGAATTATTTCAATATAAAATACTTAATAATCTACCTTTTCCCTAGTGACATGAATGCCATTTTTACCTTGTAATGAATTATCTTACAACAAAACTATGCTTTTTTATTTTAAGCAGAACAAATTTCACTGAAAGGTGTTACAGAGGAAAAGGAAAGGGCAGATCCTACCTTCTTCTGCGTATGTGACTCTGCATATAGTAGAGGTCTAAATATCACCTCTTTTTTAGTTGCACTATTATGATTGTTATTCACTTTCATACATATATACAATGAAATATGACCACAACCACTTTTCACTCTCTACTTTTAGTTTTATGTCAACTTGACACAAGCTTTGTGCAGGAGAGCAGAAGACCATGACAATATTTAACAACTCATTCATGCATAGCCATATTTTAAAAAGGCAGGAGTGATAGACTTCTTTGCTAACTCCCCCTCATCACTTTAGTGCTTACCTGCTGTCTTTGTCTTAGAGATGTGTGCTTGACTCAGCCAACAGAAACTGCTTCAACCTATCTGATTTGGAAGTTATGTCCGAAAGGGGAGGAGGATGGTTGCAGATAAGGCCTTGTGACCTTTGCTGCTTTTAGAGTAAGTTTGGGGAGTTGCCTAAGAGAAAGATAGATAGTTGCCTGTTTTATAAACTCTGTGGAAACAAAGCTATTCACCTGAAGACGAGCCAGTGCTAATGGAAGTCTTTTAACAAGTTATGCCTGAACTTTCTGAAGTTAGTCCTGAAAAATAAACTTGGAATCATAGATATTTCATATATAGTTCCCTGGAAAATATCATTACAATAATAAGAATCCAAATGTAAGTAATGTCTTACATATAATGTAAGGTCATATAATTTGGGTCAAAGTGCATCTTCATACAGTACAGGCACCACTGGTGAGGTTCACCGTCATGCTTGGACTCTGCTTTGACTCTGTCATGTATCCTTGAATGTGGAGAAAGATTTCTCCCATAAGAATTAGAACAGACCACCCCATATTCTGAGTGATTTCAGATGATCTAGCCCCTTCTTTTGTAAGATTAGATTAGTAAGATCTATTTTATATTATATATCCTTATTAATTTACTGGCTGCTATATTTAAATTATCTCATAAAATGAACCTAGGGAAGGAAGTGTTTGGCTCACAATTAAGGCTACAGTCCAATATGGTGGCAAGAGTGACTGGATCTATGATCAGAGGAGCATCGGATATTTGGTCACACTGCATCCAGAGTCAGGAAGTGGGGATGGGAGGAGACACATGATCAGGCTGAATTCTGCTTTGCCTCCTTGTACTCAGCTCAGGAGACAATGCTGTATTAAGGGGGTCTTCCTTTAGTTAAGCCTCCTTGCTAACTTTCTCAAAGATGTACCCTTGAAGATGTGTATCTCCCAGGAGATTTCAGACCTAGTAAAGCTGACAATGAAGACTAACCATCACAACATCTGAGAAGAATTTCCTTTAGAGGCCTCTGGGGAGTGGGTGGGGGTGGGATGGGAGTGGGGTGGGGGGATGGTGTGGGGAATGGGAGGACGGAAGGGAGAGGGAATCAGGACAGAGTGATTGGTGTGTAAAATAAGATTGTTTTTAATTTAAATAAAATTGTTTCCTGTATAAGACATGCTTACTTTATAGGCAATTAGCATCAGTGGGACTTCTCAAAGCTCTTTGTTTTTATCTGGGGCTCCAGTCCCTCATCTTAACATCTGGTATTGATGACCTTGAAGGATGCCTACATAGTTGACCAGTAGTAGATGGTGAGTTACTTAAGGGTAGTGGCCCATTTTAGGCCTATGGTAGCAGAGCACAAAGATGACGCTAAGAGAAATGAATGGCAGTGATTTTAACTGGATTTTCCACCTTGTTCTTTGCTAGAGTTTATGGTTGAGAACTGGGCTGGAATAACAACTAATTTTATTCCAGGGCTTTATTCATGGCTGCAGTTAAGATTTGGCAATAAGCTCAGTGGGAAAGAAGACATTGGAGAATAACTAATGTGTGTTGTGCATGTGGTGTGTGTGTGTGTGTGTGTGAGAGAGAGAGAGAGAGAGAGAGAGTTTCTCTGAGACAGTCTACATATATTTATAAAGGGAAGAGAATTGTTTCAAGTAGTTTACCATGAGACATGAGACAAACATCCTTTTCCTTTGGATAAAACTCATGCCGCAGGTTAGTGGGACTTGTCCCGTTCGTTGTTTGTGCGTCACTTTCCAGGCTTGAAGCTGTGCTAACTAAGGTGTCTCTAAAGCTCTGTCTGCTGTGTCACTTTTAGGCTATTATGGATAGCTCAGCCACAGCAGTAGTCAAGTTCTCCTGCAGGATACGGCAGTCAAAAGGCAGCCGTCATCCTCAGGTAGCAAGAAAGGGAGAGGACGATGAGAAACCGTGTTTGAAGAACAAGAACAGGGATCATTTACGAAAAGGCGGAAGACAAACACGAGTATTAAAATCTGAACAAAGAAAGAGAACTCTGCCTGTGGCAGTGGGGGGTAGGAGAAGCTCAGAGCAAGGTACTGAATTAAGCAGTTCGGAGCACTGAAATGCACTCAAGACAAACGAGGGGGACCCACCTGTCCCTGGCATTGAACAGGTGCTAAGAGTTATTAAGTAAGTTGAGCCTGCTATTAGTATTAATGATGAGTCCTTCAAACTTGTACTGTAAGCATTCCTCTGAAAGCCATGTGTTTATGAATAAAAGGATATATAGGTAAATTGGACCCGCCCTTGTTCACAGGCTCTCAGCCTGAGGACTGTCCATCAAATAGGCAACTAGACTACCCTGGTAGCAGCATCATTTATGTGGAGTACCCTATGGAGTCTTTAGACAACTACACAGAGACTGATGCTGGCTTCCCTGGCTGCTGAAGGCCCAGCTCACCCCAGGGATGTTCAGGATACTCTGCAGCAGCCGGTCATCACAAGCTTGAGTGAGTCACTTACACCTGCCTGGTGGAGGAGCTGCAATATTTGGCTGTCAGTCACGCAGGGGCAATGTGACAGCCATCGCACAAAACCCACCTCTTAGGTGGTGTTTATAGCATGGAAGACTGCGAAGTGTGAGCCTTGAGAGAGGCGGCTAAAGGTGCCTTGGACATCACAGAGAGGCCTGACATTGCAGTGCTGATGCAGAGGCCAACACTAGCCTGCCTGCAGGTTCATACTGACAAGTGCTGCCAATAGGCTCAGCACGTCCTAGCTCTTCACATGGATCTGATACCGTCTGGCCTCTGATACCACATACCGGGCTCCCGAAGAGCCCAGGAGGCATTCCCTACTCCCTATCCTGGCTTTCAAGCCCAACTGCTACTTGATAAATGAAGAGGGCTAAGGAGATCAGACCCATTTTCCAACTCCTTGAACTGGATTTTGGAGCATCCTTGCCTGTGTCTGTTGCCAAGTTCCCAATCCCAAGGGGCGGACTGTCCACTGTAGAGCAATAGCGGCCACTATTACACTGACTAAATAGCAGCAGCCTTGTACATGCCAGACCGTACTGACCTGCCCAGAAAACCTATCTGCCTTCCAAGATCCCGTTGATTGGCATGTGGAAACAGCCTCCTGACGAGAAATTCCAGCCATCTCCAACACCCAGTTCTTGAATGGTCCCTCGGGTTCTCGGCTCTCAAGGAGTCCCAGATCACATCCTAGTTCTCAAAATCACTCTGGACATATGTAAGCACAGTGACTCTGTCCTAACAATACCCTTAACGATTCAGCTGAACAGTTCCAGAGTGGCGGGGGCAGGACGAAGACGCAGCATGGAGGAGGCGGGGAAGCATGGGCTGCTGGTCAAAGGTGAGAAACAGCCACTGTGGTACCAGAGAGCTCAGGACTGACGGCCTCAGGTTCCAATCTGTGCACAGTGGCACGGGATGCTGCCTACGACCAAGGGCCCCTAGTACGTGATGCAGGAGCAGCAGCTGCAGCAGAGGGATCCTTCTGCCAGTATTCACTGCTGCCAACCACTGAGGGAAAGGAAGGCTGACGTCAGGGTTTATGCCTCCATGGAGCAAAGGAGTTCTCAGCCAACTTAACGGTGAGGGTCACATTCACTCCCTGGTGTTTGGAGTGCTAGACAGAGATTATGGGCTGGAAAAAAAATAATGATCACAGACAGTGACCAAATGTTTGAAAAGAGCTAATTCCTTGTTTCTCCAAGTTTACCAAAATGATAGAAAATGAGTCTGATTCACATAAACACACACACACACACACACACACACAAAACAAAACAAAAACAAAACACCATAGGAATGGGGTGATGAAGGTGATGAAAGAATTATGGATTTGGGTGTTTCTGCTGCCCAGAACTGTGTTAGAGACAACGTTGATGTCAAAAGGCATCAATCATGTATCCAGAGAAGGTTAGAAACAGGGTCTAGCTTGGGCTTCAAAGAATTCCTACTGGGGATAGGGCGGTCCCATCTGACCTTGCTGTGAACCATAAGATTAGGAAATTCTGAACCCCAAATGACTTGACAGGTTTTGATGATCCCTCCTGAAAGGCCTCACCCTCCCTGGGGAGTAGATGGGGAATGGGATGGGGTGGAGGGGTCAGGAGGGGCATGGGAGGATGGGAGGGAGAGGGAACTGGGATTGATATGTAAAATAAAATAAAAGAAAAAAGAACCCATGACAGCCAGTGTGCAGACACCCTCTTCATCACTTACTTTATTTAGTCACATCATAAATATTTATTGAATGTGTGTAATGTGGACATCATGTAGATGTAGCAATGACCTAACAGGTAATTTTCCTCTTTTTTAAATTAATTTTTATTTAGAGTAAAAACAATCTTATTTTATATACCAATCCCAGTTCCCTCTCTCTCCCATCATCCCATTCCCTCCATCATCTCCCCATCTCACCCCCTATCCACTTCTCAGAAAGGGTGGGGCCTTCCATGGGGGTCATCGAAATCTGTCACATCTTTTGGGGCAGGCATCTTCTTGAGATGCCTTTGTCTTGGAGAAGAAAGGAGTAGGCCAGAGTCATAGGGGCCTGTGCCTGTGCTGGCTGCTTACAATGGACTCTGTGCTGAGCCTCAGGCAGGGGGAGGGCAGGAATCTTGAGGCTGTTGAATTTTCTGTCTCTGAGCACCAGGGTGCATAGAGGGATTCTGACATAAACCCTGCACAGGATTGAATTTATTTGGCAATAAAGTCCCTGGATTTGATTTTAGCTCAGAAACTAAGTCTGCCCTTAAGAGCTAAAGGGAAGAGGTTGGAACAGCTGATTTCGAAGCACAACCACAAATCCTGAGATGGCAGGGTGCACACTCACAGCAAAGGGACAGCCAGAGCAGCGCTGTTGACCCCAAGCTGGGCAGTGTAGCATGACGGAGAGAGACTGGAAATGCACGGGTGATCCTAGTATGGATGCATTCAGAGCGCCAAGACATAAAAGAGAAAGTGAAAGGAAGACTAATGCAAAAAGAAGGCCAGTGGGAGCGGATGAGAATGTATGACAAGTGGATCCGACCCAGACACATGATATACATTTCGAGAATGTCGTAATGAAAGGCATTATTACATACAATTAGCATATGCTAGTAAGGAAAGTAAAAACGAAGAAGAGCATCATTTCATTGATTTCCTTTGGGTTTGCTTTGGACTGGAAATTCTATGAGGACCCCTGTCAGTCACACTTGTGAGGAAAAATTCACCATGAACTTAAATGCGTGATTGGCATCTCAGCAGTGGCGCTGGGGTGCTGAGGTGAGGTAGCCTGGGTCATATTGCAATATTGGGTCACACTGATAGTATTTTCGGGGAAACGGAACATTACTTAATGGACAAATTATTGGTGTTAACTTTAGATTTTCACTTCTTGTGTAGATTGATTTAGACTCCAAATCATCCTGATAACCAACCGCTTTAGGAGCTAAACAGAGGGGATGAAGGGGACAAATTGAACTCCATTTTATGAATCAGAGATGATATCTGCTCGGTTTCTCTGAGGAGCTAGCTGCTTTGGAGTAAGACTTGGAGGTCCTTTCCATTCATGATAGTTACTTCTCATAACACTGCCACAGTACATATGTTTGTTCTTTTACAGACAGAGAGGCTAAGATGGAGAGAAATTTTTAAAAATTGCTGCAGTTACATATCCTGTTAGAAGTCAGCATCCAAACTGATGCTGAGGTAATTTTATAAACTGTGGTTTTCTGTGCACCTCATGGCATCATTATAATAACCTCACATGAAGTCGGCTGCCTGTTGGCTTGGTGCCAGTAAAGTGGCTCCAGATGGAAGGTCTTGACACTTGGTCAAACACTTTCCTGACTTGGCAAAGCCATCCATTAATTGGTCAATCCATACACACAAAGACAAGCATTCCTCTGGACATTCTCTGATGTCTCTGGTACCTTGTATCTTCTCTCTTTGACTTCCTTCCACATTCTTTACCCTGCTTTTGCCCACAATATCCTCTCCCACCCCCGCCACACAGGCTATCCTTTGCTTTAGAATGTGATGCTGTAGCCATTTGGTTCATGTAAATGTCTCTAAAAATACTGAACCAACCTGTCCTCCAATAATGTTTAAATAGTATCTGTGTGTACATAGTCTCCAGAGCCAGGAGTTACACAAATGGTATGAGTCCTAAGAGGGCTTGAGTAACCTCATAAATAAAACAGGACTCTGTGTGTTGGTGTGTCATCTCCATAATTCTATGCCTGTGGATCCATAATACTAGGTTTAACTTCCTTGTAACTCTGAAATTGTAACTTTGTTTTAACCTGATATTTAAGTGCTGCTGGTGGCCAAGAGAAGATGGAAAAGAACAGCCCCTGGCAGTGCAGAGGATTCCATGACAAAGTCTGCTGGCTTGCTGGCATTCTTCCAGAAACATATTGTGCAGAGTGTTTCATGCAGTAAGAGCAAAACTCTGGCTATTGGCTTACTTACCATTTCCCCCACAGTATTAACTAGCCTTGGAGAATTAAATAAAACACAGAAATATAGTTTTTAAAATTACAATACCCAAATATGCAACATGAAAGCCAGCTTTTTTTTGGTTTAATTAGCATGACGAAATAAATGCCCAAGCACGACAATATAGTTCAAAATGCAAGTGTTAAGTAAATCGGAACAAACACACTTTGTATAGTAGTAAAGTAACCACAGTGTTTTCTTCCCAGCATCAAAAATGAAGACACACCCAACATATTTGTTAATAGTGATACATAGAGGAGGAAGATAATATAAATAAAACAAGTAAACTCTTGTCAATACTAAGTTGCAATGGAGGCAGTAGATACTGGGGAGGCTGGGACATGGGTGTCTGCTGAGGAAGCAGGAGGCACCCAGCAGAGCCAGCCCAAGAAAGAAGCCACACTGCTGCTAGCAGAGCAGCTGCAGGGACAGAGTCACCCTCGCTCTTGTGGCCCAGATGCTCCCACCTCAGAGCCTAGCTGGCCGACATGGAGCTGTGGGGTACGGTGTCTGCTCTGCTGTGTCTTCCCGTTGGTTTTAGCTGTTTAGAAATCCTTCATGCCTCTCTCTCTCTCTCTCTCTCTCTCTCTCATTAGAAACATTTATTCCTTTCCATTACATACTAAAAATACATGATTTACTTTTTGCCCTTACAGAGGCACATATCTAAGAGTTTGCTTTGAATGTCAGAGGGCTTTTGGACTTAAACATAAAAAGCAGACACGCGTATCTTTTGGTTTTTGCTCCTTTCCTTAAGCACCTGTGTTGTTGACAGTTTCAGCCATGTACGCCATATTCTTAGTTCTTTTCATGCTGTCATTCTTTCTCACTGCAGCTGCCTCTGCTGCTGAAACCCATCTTCTTCAGACTTAAAAACTTCTGAACAGCTCTGCCTCTTTCCGTGCCTCTTATACAATAGGACCAGAAAAAATAGAGCCAGTATGAACTGAAAGCACAGGCCAGTATAAATGTATGTTTCCTCCTTTAAGTTGATTTTTCTCTGGCGTTTGTCACAGTGATGGAAAGCCAATTTACCAAATTAAAAATGATCACTATATATACTCGAATAGGTATTTCTTGAAACAAAACATACAAGTGAGCAAAAGTCTATGCAAAAGGCTCAACATCACTAATGACTAGGAAGCACAGTAATACCATCTCACTCCAATAAGACAAGCTGTTATTGAAAGACCAAAGACAGCAAGTTCTGGAGAGGATGTAAAGTGAGAACCCCAGGACCTCATTCGGAAGGTAAGTTGGTACAGCTGTTATATAAAATAAAATAGCTGTTCCTCCAAAATTTGAAACTAAAACCCTTTCATAGTCCAGCAATTCCACTACTGAATATTTAATTCATATTAACCAGGTTTTCAAAGAAACATTTGGACTTTCACATCTGTGCAGCTCAATTCTCTGTAAACAAGAAATGGAAACAGCCTAAATGCTTATCGCTTGATTAATGGATAAAGGAATTGTGGGTAGACACATGATGGCGTACTATCCGTCCATAATAAGGAATGAAAGATTGTTCCATGCAAAGACATATATAGAACTGGAGATCATTACATTAAATGAAATAAAGTAGACAAAGAAAGACAAATACCACTTGATCATATTTATACATGGCACTTGAAAATGCTGATCCCTGTTGTGGGATTTTGATCCGTTTAGCCAATGACTTTTAGGGCAGCCAGCCCTAGCGTGTGATATTGTCTGCCTACGGACAGCTCAAAAGCTGAGGGAAAGAGTCCCATTCTCTCCTGCTCTTACACTCTCTTGGGTGGTCGGAACAGATTAGGCCACAGAAAGATGGCTTCCTGTTGATGATCTTCAACCCTGGGCAGCTGGACAAAGGCAGCTGGATCAGTGACATCTAAATGGTTCTGTATCAGTGAGTATTTGTCCCTATCCTATACCTAGATAAATTCTCGAGACCCTTTTATTGCCTCTCCTGGCTTCATGTAACAGATCCCAGAGAGGATGAACACAGGATAATGATTGCCAGAAGCTGAGACAGTAGAGGTTAGAGAGGGACAGGGTGGTTGATCAATGGTCACAAAGTTGTATGTACGTAGGAGTGGAGATGCTCTGCAGTTCTATCTCACAGGAGGGTCGCTGTAGATGATAATACTCAGTGTATTTCAGAAAGCTAGAAAAGAGAGTTTCCAATTTAATGTTATAAACCAATGGCAAATGATTGAAGAGTTGGATATGTTTAAACTAATTCAAAATTGTGCAATCTATATACCTGTTGAATGACATCCCATTAAAATTTTGTGTTTATGTACTAGTTAAAAATAATCTTAATGATGTTGGGGAGGTTATCTTAATAACTTATTAACATATGTTTATAATATATCTTAAAGATACTGGGTTAGTAAAGTTCTTGCCTCATGAGCATGAGGACCTGAGTTTAGATCCCCATTACCTATGTAAAAGTCCTGTGCAGTGGTGCACATCTGTAATGCAAGAACTAAGGGAGAGAGTTGTGCAGATGGGGGAAGAGAGAGGCAGATCTCTGAGGCTTTCTCATTAGCCAGTCTGGCCATTGTGGTGGCCCTCACTCAACAACTAAGATGGAGACTGAGGAGGATGCCACTATCAACCTCTACATGCATGCACACGTAAACACACACACACATGACCTCCACACATACACACAAATAAAAAGCACAATTAAACTTGAGTGCCACAGTCCTACAGGACACAAAGAAACATTGTAAAGTACAAATCAAGAATGACAGGGATTGTGTGGAGGAGCAAAGCTGTTCACCTCAGAGATGACAGTAAACAGAAAAGGCACCGGGACAGATGACCTTCAAAGGGACATACTCACTGACCCACCTTCTCCCACTAGACCCACTTCCTACCACTTTCACCACTACCCAAATCATCAACAGCATCCGGAGAGCATCTGAAAGTCTGCAGGAGCTGCTTCATGGTACAGCACTAATGGGGTGTGTGTGCGTGTGTGCGTGTGTGTGTGTGTGTGCGTGTGCGTGTGTGCGTGTGTGCACGTGTGTGTGTGTGTGCGTGTGTGTGTGCGCGTGCGTGTGTGTGTGCGTGTGTGCGTGTGTGTGTGCGTGCGTGTGTGTGTGTGCGTGTGTGTGTGCGTGTGTGTGCGCGTGCGTGTGCGTGTGTGCGTGTGTGCACGTGTGTGTGTGTGTGCGTGTGTGCGTGTGTGCACGTGTGTGTGTGTGCGTGTGTGTGCGCGTGCGTGTGTGTGCGTGTGTGCGTGTGTGCGTGTGTGTGTGCGTGCGTGTGTGTGCGTGCGTGTGTGTGTGTCTGTGTGTGTGTGTCTGTGTGTGTGTGCGCGCGTGTGTGTGTCTGTGTGTGTGCGTGTGTGTGCGTGTGCGTGTGTGTGTGTGCGTCTGTGTGTGTGTGCGTGTGTGTGTGTATGTGCGTGCGTGTGTGTGTGTATGTGCGTGTGTGTGCGTGTGTGTGTGTGTGCGTGTGTGTGTCTGTGTGTGTGTGTGTGTGTGTGTGTGTGTGTGAGAGAGAGAGAGAGAGAGAGAGAGAGAGAGAGAGAGGCAGAGGTGGGAGGAATACTCGGTCGGCCAGGGAGGGAACAAGGCAAACCTATACACAATGACGCCACAGTAACTGCTGACATTTTCTTTCTTTTGCTTTTGGGAGAGTAGCAAACTCATTTAAAGTTCTTTTCTAAAGTGTACATGTGTTTTCATATATAGTCTCTCCAGTCATATAGTTCAAATGAAGTATTCGCATAACACCACTCTAAAAGATTAAATAAAGCAAACGTTCGCAATAATGAACAAACCCTCCAGAGCAGAGAACTACATTTGGAATTATGGAAATTTCTAAATCTCTATTGTCCTTTTAATTTTTTCAGTGTTATGTTGTCTTGACTTATAGTTTACAACTTTTATTTTATTCTTCTTCCTAAAGTTTAGTATGTATTGATAGTTATAATTATGACACAAAGTGCGTTTACTTTTCTAGTTATTGTTTCTATATGAAGAAATATGCATGGAAATTGTCTTTCAGGTTCACAGTCAGGCATTTTCCGTAACACATCACTGTTGTTGAAGCGTATTAATTATTTTCCTTAAGCCAAATGCATTCATTTGGCTTCCTGAAATGCCAAGAGTCTCAAGGTGTAACTAAACAAGTCTGTTAATGTCACTGCTTGGCTTCCCAGTGACAGTTTCCTCCAAACATGATACAATGGCCACTGAGCACTGATTCTATAATCCCTCTTATGTGACAGACCTGCTCTGTTTTCGGGGAAGAGATGTGGTGCTTTCATTTGTGTTTAAAGATTATTGAACAAAACACACATCGTACAGTTTTCCAGAGTCTCTTCTTCAACCATGAGGAAACAACAGAGTGTTTTCTCTCCGTTGCCATTTCCTGCTCGTTCTCAAGCAGCTTTCAGGTGAAATGCAGTAGACTAGATGTTCCACCTCAGCCTTCCCAGATAGCTACAGTGGTTGGCCCAAGGTTCTTTAACTAATTTGCCTATGCCTCTTGTAATCACAACAACCCTTGTAACTCTGTCCTGCTTAGCAGGTGAGGTGCTAAAATTTTAAAGCTGCTTTATATTGCTTCCCAGTCTTGGGTCACCAAGACACATTTCCAACATTTCCTCCCAATTACAGGGAGGGCCTGTGTGTGATCCATGCTCCGAGGCTAGTATTCAGTATGTTGTTGTGACACAACAGGTCTAAGTTTGCAAGTTTGCAATCCTAGAAGGTACCCGGTCAGTGCTGGGTCTGAAGCACACTTTGAATGGCAGAGCCTGGACACTCAGAAGGCAATGAGCCCAGCTTTACACACGTTCACTGCTTTCTTCTTTGAGCAGTTTGGCACTGAAGTGTTAAATCTTTACAGACTACTTGCTGCTCACAAGCTTAGTAAATGTTTGTGTGTGTGCAAACATGAGTGTGCAGGCATCAGTGTGCATGCGTGAGAGACTGGGAGGCGTGTGTCTAGATGTGCATGCACACATGCACATGCCTATGGAGGTCACGGTTCACCTCAGCTGTCATTCTATAATTCCCATCTGCCTCGTGTTTTGAGACGTGGTCTCTCACTGGCCTGTAACTTTTCAAGCAGGCTAAGTTAGATTAGCTAACTAGTAAGTCCCAGGGGTCTCCTGTGTTCACCCCTCTAGGCAATGGTATTTCAAGTGTCATGATTTTAGTGAAAAAATGCCCCCATAGGCTCAGACATTTGAACATTTGGTGCTGTTTTGGGAGGTGGTGCAGTCTGGCTGAAGGAGGTGTGCCCTGATGGACAGCTTTGAGAGATTATAGTTTCACTGCATTCCACTTTGCCATCTCTGTTCTTTGCTTGAGCTTTCTCTGCCATGATCCCCCTGTGGTGGACTCTCATCCCTCTGGAACCTAATAAGCCAAAATAAACTCTTCTTCTCATAAGTTGCTTTTTGTCATGATGTTTCTATCACAACAACAGAAAAGTAACTAATAAAGCAAGCGCCTGCCATTGTACCTGGTGTGTGTGTGTGTGAGTGTGTGTGTGTGTGTGTTTATTTTGAGGCTCTAGCTCAAATAATAGCTTTTGAAAATCAACTGGTCTACCCAACTGTTTAGAGTATTTAAATCAAAAGACCCAGCCAGCTTATGCTGTAGAGAATCTAGATGGACACAGATAATTAATCCAGTGCATATGGGATTTTGCTAATGAGGAGGGTTCTGCCATACCTGCTTACCAGAAAAATGGCATGTATAGTTTATGAACATGTAAAATATGAACAAACTATGTGTCTGTGATTACAAAAAAACGAGGAGAAAGTCAATGCCAAAGGAAAACCTGTTAGCTACCAAGACTTCAGCTAACTCATTTCTTCATTCCTGACTCTTTTGTCTTTCTGTAAAATAGTGCTCTATAAAAAGGTCCTGGAATTTGCTCTCTGGGGAGTAGGTAGCATTACATTCTTCTCTACAAAAGCCCTTTCTCTTACAGGCATTTATTTGAAATCTCTCTTAGTTATTTACGCATCACTCGTACAGTTAACTTCCTGTAGATTGTAGATAATTTCAATCAGCGGTATCTCTAGCAAAACCCCTACCCTCTCATTAAAGGCTCCAGCAGTTCTGCTGTAACTGTCCACAGCAGCTTTGTGATAGTTGTTATTTCTGTTTGCAGTGGTTTATTATGAAGTTCAGCTCTTCTCATGTCTAGATAATCAGCATCTCTCCAGGGCAGGAGCAGCAGTCAGTGAGTGATGTCAGAGGGATTGAGAACTACCGCATTGTGGCTGCCGGCCAGCAAGAGGGTTCAGTGGAATGCCTGCTGCACATTACTCTGTGTGATGGAGGTGACACTCAGTGAGGCTTTGGGGAACTGTACCAATTTAAAGTAGAACCACGGGGCATTCATTGTATTCCAGAAGACAAGCAACACATTCTTTCTTTTTCTTATTGCTCTATCTCATCTCAAGCTTGCAAAGAGAAATGACGAAACCCCAGTTCATCTGAGTACTACATGTAGGAAGAAAATTGAAGCATAAAGCATCAGAAGGTGATGGCATTGGTCAGTGCTTTGCTGAGCTTCTCTGGAGCCAGAGGCAAAAGGACATCTTGATGTGATACTTATCTTCTCTTTATTAAAAAGTGTGACTTTTTTTTTTTTTTTTTTTTTTTTTTGCTAAAAAGATTCCCTTGGCATAATCACACAAAAAATATTTATCTTCATCATTGAAGTTTTGTCAATATTTTGTGTTCAAGATGATCAAGATATTCTTGGCTTTGTCATCAAACAGGCCAAAAGGAAAGGGAACTTATAAAAAAAAAAAAAAGACCAACTCACTACATATTATGACAAAAAACTGGCATTTGGTTTCCAAGATTGTTGCTGTGGTTTATTTGGGTCTTTATCATAGGTCTTTTACAGCAATTTACAACTTATCAAAGTCAGGCTCTCCATGCACTTGGTGTAAATGTTGAGACAAGAATGCTCCCAAATGTAGGCAGTGTGCAGGCGTCTGTTTCCTCAGAGTCTTCATCCTAGGAATGGTGACCCCTTCTGCTTTTCACCTTCATCCTGAGGTGCCCACTGTATTAATGTAGATAGGAAGTTTTGTTTGGAGCAGAAAATGTGGGCATCTAATTTACAGGTCACATAACATCAGCTCTACGTTCATGGTTCTCTTTCTTCTCTGTGTTAACTGGTGGGGCAGTCCATTTTACCTCTGTCTTCACAATCTAATTCACCTCTACTTAGCAGCCTGTGTTCCACTCTGTGTCTCCAGCTTTTTCCACAATCTCCATCAATCTTTTTTTTTTTTCCTTATTATGTGGAGGCAAGGGCAGACTTGTTTAACATTTCTGAAAATCCTGCTTTTTGATGAGAAAATATTAGTTTTTTTGGCAATCCTAAATGTATATTTCCTTGAATAAATGCATGGTGGTACAAGAAGCAGTCATTGTTACAAGTAGTTTTTCCTGCCAGCCTGGTCCCACAGCCACGTCAGCCCCAAATAACACACAGAGATGCTGTATTAGATATAATTCTGTTGATCTGTTACTAGTATTTCTTATTGGCTAACTCTGTCTTAATTAAGTATTAACCCATTTCTATTAACCTAAGTATTTCCACATGGTCTCATCTTACCGGAGAGAGGGGCCGGGATTCTGCTCTCCCCGTCCTCCATCTTGAATCTCCTCCCTACTCTTCCTCTCTCCTCCTAGTCTCCTAGTCCCGCCTATCTTGCTTTCCTATTGGCCAACAGCGCTTTATTCATTAACCAATATGAGAAACATATATATTTACAGAATGACATCACCCATCAAGTCATGAATCATGGACCCTAGATACAAAGAAGTGATGTGGTCCCCAATACTCATGAACCTACACTGGGGCCCTGTATCTCAATAGATTTAGTCACATGACTGTCTTTGATTATAAACTTCAAATGTGGAACTTGGCATTTTCTTAAGGTATGAGGCAGGAGCCATGCCTGAAAGGGCTTTAAACATCTCCATGACTGAGAGGGCAAAGAATGACCTCATACATTCCCTTGTCATGCTACTTGGCCATTACATAGGATAGAAGGAGCTCATTACATTGTCATTTTTTGGCAGAAGAGTTTATGCTTAATAATTTTAATACTTAAGTCTGTATTTAATTTTTTAAAATCACAATTAAGAACCATTCCCACCCCCAGTCAATGGCTTATAGGAAGTCAGAGATAGGATCAAGATTAGACTTCAGATGAACTGTGATGCAGGCCAAGCCTGTGGAGACTTTAGGGCTTTTCATTCTGACAACAGACACCGTGATTACTTTGGGGCATACTGTAGTGACTAAATTAGCTAATACAGGGAATGGCTGCACACAGCAGGCATTTGTTATCTTACATTGCTTTTAGTGTAAGCACAGGCACTGTGTGGCTGAATTCTCTGTTCAGCAGCTTTCAATTCTGAAAGCAAGATGTCAACTAGATTTATTCTCCTCTAGAAAGTTGTCTATTCAAGTTGACAAATCCTTTCCAGATTCCACAGGGGATTTTTCTCAGTCCTAGAGGAGGTGACTTTCAAGTTTTTGTTAGGCTCCTTTGACATTCAAAGCTAGGCACAAAAGAATCTCCTCTCACACAAAACCCATCTCATTCTTTTCATCATCCAAGTGGTTGGAAAAGCTCACCTGATTAGGAAAGCCCTGCAGCATCCTATTCATTTTGGGTAGCTCAATGTTAACTGATTAGAAGCCACACGGCTGTACTGGCCTCCCTTGATATGTACAGGTCTGCCTGCACTGAACAGGGAGGAATCAAACAGGCATATTCACTGTGGAGCAAATGCCTCTGCAGCAGTCTTAGGATCCGATCCTGCCCATACCAGTTCTGTGGCATGAATTTCTATTGCTGCTAGTCAAGCATGAACTAGATCTCACTAGGAGGAAAACTGGGAGGAAAGACTTCTAAGTTATAGTGGGGCATCGTATAGAAATGAACTGTGTACCTAACAGCCTTGTTAGAACGGCAGGGACTTTAGAAGGGTCAAGATTCCTTAGCTCAAGGAGACATCTGACTTGGGATTTAACAATGTCCCAGTAACTGAGTGTGAAATGGCATCCTCACTTCAACTGCATAGAGGGCAGAAAACATTTAAGCCAGGACAGACATTATAGGATTATCTGTATGGAGGATGAAGCTAGGTACACAGTTGTTAAAATTAGAATTAGTTGCTGAGGCAGTAAGTCGCCCTGTGTCTGCTGTTCTTTTAATGCAGGGTGAAATATCATGCCTTCCTGGAGGCTTGAGGCCCACATGGACTGAAGAGAATGGAGCAACAAGTGTTGGCCCCGAGTTATGGCCAGAAAGGAACCCTATGAGGTCAATGCTCATCGTACTGTACTGTGTCTGGGAAAGGATGAGAAGAAATCAGGACCCAGGAAGCTCAGTTAATTAAAAACCCTGAAAAGCTAGTGTGTTGCCATGACACTACATTGGCAGGAACAACAGAGGAAGACTGGGTTGTGTAAAACAGCAACAGTATGAAATCTGGTCCTCTTGTCAACTTCTCCATCACAAATGATGGTGGGTATTATAATACCTACCATGTGTGGGAGGCCTTGACAGAGTCCATGGTGGATGAGGGACAATCATCCCAGGCAGACAGAGCTTGAGTGGGAAGTTTTATTAGGAGTGGAGAGGTAGGGAGAAGAAGAGAGGGGGGGAGGAGAGGGGGAGGCAGGGGGGGAATCCTGTAAGCCCCTTCAGAGGAACAGTGGGAAAGAGGGAGGGGAAGTGGGTGGAATTTTCCTCTTAAAGGATCATTTGCGCCTGCGTGCAGACTATGTAGTGATGCAGCAGCCGTAGGACCCTGGCTAGCCAGGGCACTACCTTAGTGTATGGTGCCAGGTGACAGGGGGCACACCAGAATAATGCCTGAATCCTTATAGTAGGCGTTTAATGTTAATTTGTGGATCCAGATGTGTACAAAGCTCACTGGCCCACAGATTAGCATTCCAAAGTCAAAACTCTTGACCACTTTAATATTCATAGGCAGAATTCCCTGCTGTTTTCCACATTAAACTCTGGAAAGTAAGTCCAACGAAGAGGGTTCTAATTCACATTATGAAGTTCTGTAATGTCTTCAAGCTTTCATGAAACAGGCAGCACTGTGTCATCACCTGCATGGTCTATTTGCATGCCTTCTTTCTCTTTTACTCATCTTTCCAGAGTTCTGATTGGAGAAAAAAAGCCCACTCTCAGCTTCTCTGAAGCTTCTTAGAACCATTGAGTACTTTTCATTTTAACTTAATAAAAAATACTTATTATGATAACATTCCTCGATAGACAAACTCAAGCCAAACAAAAATGCCATAAAGCAATAGAAAAAAGACGATGTAGGCTGGGGTAAGATTACAAATATGCCCTTGATTCTAATGGTACATAATTTTCTCCTACCACTGGATATTTGAATATCTGGTGTTGACTTTGATAAACACTGTCATTTACTGATCTACTCCAGGAGCTGAAAAGGTATTCTAGCCAATATCTCTGCCTTTAAGTAACTCATTATAACGTAAAGAACCATGAACAATGACATGTACAGGAAATAAAAGATTGAACAAATAACACAACAGTAGAGGAAGGGGACACAGAAAACTTTATACAAGTGGCTAGTTGTTGTGGGAATATATATTTTGATAGTGGGTCCAAGAGGAAAGTAGTAAACATTAGTAACATTTCTGTAAAACTTCTCTAGTAAGGCTTTTTACTTGGGGGGAGTGGGGGGGAGTAGAAAATGCGTGTGAGGTGATGGCTTTTGGACTCACTCTGAGTACTACCATTTATAATTTTTCATGTGAAATCTTTTTTTTTTTCTTTTTCTTGTTAAGGTACTGGGGATTGAGCTTAGGGCTTTGCTCATGCTAGGTAAGTGCTCTACCACCAAGCTGTACCTACAAATGTTTCATATCAACTCTACAAAAGAGATATTACCTGAATTTCACCAGTAATCTCCAGGAACCTCAATGCCTTCAAGTGCATATTATATTACTCTGCAAAAGGAATTGTCCCCCCAGTTGAAGAATTTTTTAATGACCTTTTTTTCCTCAGATATTTTGAGTGGGAATTTATGCTGAGAACTTCTTACCTAGTGTCTATTGAGGTTATAATGGGAAAGATGCTAGTAGGGCTGTGTTGTCTGAAGGGTGGGTAGTGCTGAAATTGCGAGATGGCTTGCTCGAGTACCTGACAGATGCGATTGGATTCCTGCAGAGATCTCAGAGAACTGTTGACCATAAAAGCTACACAAAGTGACTCATGGTAGACAGTATACACACACACACAAACATATATATACACACACACACACACACACACACACACACACACATATATATATATATATATATATATATATATATATATATATATAGTCCTAGAGTGAATATGCAGAGCCATGCAGAAGCTATGAGAAACTGCTGACTAGCCTTGGGATAATATGGCTTTACTTCTGTCCTACTCTGTGGGTGATGTGATCAGAAGGCAGGTAAAAGATTTCAGTGTGACCCATAACACCACCCCCCCAATAAGGTGAACATGTAAGTGCTTGAGAGATCATATTTTAACACCACAATTGTTTCAAATTAAACAATAAAGACCCATGTCATAATCAACAAAATTTCTAGTAAAATGCAGGCCATGCCATAAAGGATGTTCTTTACTTGATAATGGGGAAAGCCTAACACCAATGAGATTAATATTGGAATAATGTATCAATTCATGAGTTAAATTACAGAAAAGATATGAATAGTCTTCCTCAAGAATAGCATGATGTGTTGATGTAGGAGCTTCACCATCAGGCCACTCTGTCTAGTTGTCTCTGCAGGAGCATCACCATCAGGACCCTGGTGTGATATTTCCTTCTGTATTCCATAAATAGGTACATATGTGTTGATTTTATTGGTTGTGAATAAAACTGTTTTGGCCAATGGACAGATAGGATTTAGCTAGGCAGGAATTTTAAACAAAGAGGCAAGGAAAAGAAAGAAAAAGAGATACATGAAGGTAGAACATCCAGACATTCTTTGGTAAGCCAAGACCATGTAGAGATAGAGAGATTAATAGAAATGGATTAATAATTAAGAGAGAGATAGCCAATAAGAAAACTTAACCATTGGCCAAACATTTTATAATTAATATAACCATCTGTGTGCTTTTTTTTTGGGACTGCAGGACTGGGTGGTACAGAAACTTCTGTTCACAGGTCCCCTCATTCTGGTTGTCTCTGCAAGATGGTCACTTCTCAACTCTACTAGAAAATTGCCTATATCACACATCTAGCATCAGCATGTTGGTCAAAAGAAAGACACTTCTAACTGTTGGTTCAAGTTAGAAACCTGCCTCTCTTCTTCGATCACACATATATCCTTGCTTTGTTCTTGTGGTTGCCCCTGCTTGTGGAGGAATAGCCCCTGCATCTTATCCTATCACCATGATTTAAGGTTAGAAAACAACAACCTTAATTGGAGAAAGCCTACAAACTCCTGGTAATTAAGCAATGCTTAAGTGAATCATCACTGGATCAATCAATCAATAAATAAATAAGTAAAAGATTTCCTAGGATTCAATGGAAATGAAACCACAACATAGGCAATCTTATGGGACAATATAAAAGCAGTGCTAAAAGGAAAGTTCATAGGACTAAGTTGCTATATAAAGAACATGGAGAATTCTTACACTAGCAATTTGACAGCACACCCAAAACCTCTAGAACAAAAAAAAATCAAACTCAACCAGAAGAGTACACAGTAGGAAATAATCAAAATGAGGACTGAAATCAAGAAACATAGAAACAAAGAGAACAACACAAAGAATAATGAAACAAACAGTTGGTTCTTCAAGAAAATCAACAAGATAGACAAACCCTTATCCAAACTAACTAAAAGGTAGAGGGAGAATATCCAAATTAACAAAATCAGAAATGAAAAGGGGTACATAACAACAAATAGCAAGGAAATTCAGAGAATCATTAGATCATACCTTGAAAACATATATTCTATAAAATTGGAAAATTTAAAAGAAATGAACAATTTTCTGGGCAGGTTCCACATAGCAAAATTAAATCAAGACCAGATAAACAATTTAAATATACCTATATCCCCCAAGGAAATAGAAATGGTCATCAAAATCTCTCAACAACAACAACAACAACAAAATAAAAGTATAAGCCAAACAGTTTCAGTGCAGGATTCTATCAGAATTTCAAAGAAGACCTAATACCAATACTCTTCAAGTTGTTCCACACAATAGAAACAGAAGGAACATTGCCAAACACTTTTTACAAGGTCCTTTACCCTGATACCTAAACCACAAAAAGAAAAAAAACTAAAAAAGAGAATTGCAGACTATGAAAATTGATGCAAAAATACCCAACAAAATACTGGTAAACCAGATCCAAGAACAGTTAAAAATTTTTTTACTCACTATGATCAAGTAGGCTTGATCCCAGAGATGTGGGGAGGGTGCAACATATGAAAATCTGTCAGTTTAATCAACTATATAAACAGACTGAAAGAAAAAAAAATCTCATGATTATTTCATTTGATACTGAAAAATTCTTCTACAAAAATCCAACATAATAAAGGTATTAGAGAGATCAGGGATACAAGAACATACCTTCATAATAAAGGTGTTGGAGAGATCAGGGATGCAAAGAACAAAACAAAACAATAAACAAGCAAAAAATATACCTAAACACAACATCAAATTAAATGGAGAGAAACTCAAAGCAATCCCACTAAAATCGGGAGCAAGATAAGGCTTTCCACTCTCTCCATATCTATTTAATATAGTGCTTGAAGGTCTAGCTAGAGCAATAAGACAACAAAAGGAGATCAAGGGGATACAAATTGGAAAGGAAGAAGTCAATCTTTCACTATTTGCAGATGATATGATAGTTTAAAAAAAGTGACCCCAAAAATTCTACCAGGGAACTCCTACAGCTGATAAACACCTTCACTAATGTGATAGGACACAAGATTAACTCAAAATATTAGTAGCCCTCCTGTATACAAATGAAAAACAAGCTAAGAAAGAAATCAGGAATATCACCCTGTGTAATAGCCATAAATACCACAGTATATCCTGCAGTAACTCTAATTAAACAAATGAAAGACCTGTATGACAAGAACTATAAGTCTTTAAAGAAAGAAAATAACGATGTCAGAAAATGGAAAGATCTCCCATGCTCTTAGATAGGTAGGATCAACATGATAAAAATGGCAATCTTACCTAAAGCAATCTACAGTTCAATGAAATCTCCATCAAAGTCCCAACATAACTCTTCACTGACCTCAAAAGAACAATACTTAACTTCATATGGAAAAAGAAAACACTTAGGACAGCCAAACAATCCTGAGCAATAAAGGAACTTCCAGAGGCATCACTATCCCTGACTTCAAGCTCTACCATAGAGCTACAGAAATAAAAGCAGCTTGGTATTGGCATTAAAACAGACACATGGATAAGTGGAATTTAATTGAAGACCCTATACACCTATGAACTCCTCATTTTTGACAGAGAAGCCAAAATTGTACAATGGAAAAAGGAAAGCATCTTCAACAAATGATTCTGGCATAACTGGATATTGACATGTATAAGAGCACAAATAGATTAGTGTCTATTGACATGCATAAAACTCAAGTCCAAATGGATCAGACGCCAACATAAATCCAGCTACACTGAACCTGATAGAAAAGAAAATGGAAAGTTGCCTTAAATGCATGGGCATAGGAGACTACTTCCTAAATATAACACTAGTAGACTGATGGAGGATTCCTGTCTGTATTCTGTGAATATATGTTTCTCTTATTGGTTTAATAAAACACTAATTGGCAATAACCAGAAAGGAAATATAGGCAAGGCTACTAGGGCAGGAGAATTCTGGGGAGTGGAGGCAGAGGGTGAGCCACCAGAGAGATGCCATGTAGCTGCTGGAAAGACAGGATGCCGGGTAGTAAGATAAGACCATGTAGAAATACATAGATTAATAGTTACAGGTTAGTAATTAAAAGAGAGCTAGCTAATAAGACGCTTAAGCCAAATATAAACTTCTATCTATCAATAAATCTATCTATCTATCTTTCTATTGGTTTTTCAAGATAGGGTTTCTCTGTATTGCTTTGGAGTCTGTCTTGGAACTCACTCTGTAGATTGGGTTAGATTTGAACTCTCAGAGATCTGCCTGCCTCTGCCTCCTGAAAGCTGGGACTAAAGGTGTGCACCACCAATGCCTGGTGTTACTTCTGTGTATTTATTTAGGTCTAAACTGCTTTGGGACCAGGTGGGACATAACCCCTGTCTGCATATGGTGCCTTCAACATGGGGCAAGAATTTCCATGTAAAACCTGACCAACGCTTAAAAAGGGATTCTAAACACAAAAGAACAGAGGCAAGCATAGCTTCTTGGTAGCAGCATTTTCTCAGTGGGCTCTGTTTGCTAGAGGCAAGCAGAGGCTCAACTCCTTTAAGAGAAGCTTCCAGACTCAGCATTGATGGCCTCTTATACTCTTTTAAGAGGGCCTGTTACCAAACAATTAAATGATGTTTATGTTTATGAGCAGCCAGTGGATGCTTCTTGGTGGTGGCTTGGCATGGACCTAGCAGTTTTGCAGAGTTGTAGCAATAGGCATGGCTCCCACCAGTAAACCTTCCATGAAGCTACTCTCAGAAAGCTAAGGAGTAGTGCAGGGGCAGTCACCACTTTAATTTTAGTCATGATATTTATCATATTAAAGACTCACTTAGCAGAAAAAAGACAGTAAAGACAGATGCAGAAGCAACAATAACAACAAAACCTCTAAATGTACTGTACATTTAAAAATAGATGGAGGCTTGAGAGAGAAAAGAAAAAGGATAAAGTCCTCTAAAAAGAAATAGAGTAGCTGGGTGTGGTGGCACATGCCTTTAATCCCAACACTTTGGAGGTAGAGGCAAGCAGATCTCTGTGAGTTCTTGGCCATCCTAGTCTACAGAGTGAGTTTCAGGACAGTCAAAGATATACAGAGAATACCTGTTTCAAAAAACCCCAAAATAAAAAATAAAAATAAAAGAAATAGAGTAATTAAAAGAGCTATATAGAGATGGAAAATACACAGGGAGTATGGATGCTGTATGTGTTATTGTGTTGTCTTTGAATTGTTTGACTGCTTAGATAGGAACAACAACTGCTAAAAAACATTTGATTATAAATGCTGCTATACTGATAGATTATTCCAACATGTATATTTTGAAAATGCCTTGACTTCAAATATTATGTCTAAGGACACATTACTTTGGAAAAGAGGTTTTGTTATTATTTCCACAGAAAATGAAAAGCTGTGGATTCCTTCCACAATAGTATGGTTTGATCAAGTATACATTTTTTTTTTCATTTAAACAGGGTTAGTTAGAAATGGTTTCTGATCATAGTCAGTCTCTCTCTAAGGGAAAAAAAGGCAATATGATATAGAAATGTATGATTTGCATTGATATGGATATTGGTTTATTGATAAAAGTTTAAAGTCAATTTTGCTGTATGTATATTTCTACTCTTGTTTAGATGTTGTATTTATACAGCTCATTTAAGTATGTAATGTATAAGTAAATCCAGATTATAAATAGTAGCCAATCATAGTCAAAACTTACAATCATGTTAGTTTGATTTTCTAGATATACTGTGATATAATTTAAATGGATAGGTGTTTTTCAAAACCTTTCAAAGACCTACAGCATATAGTATTGAAAGTGGTTTATTAGTGTTTTCATGATAAAGAGATACCAACTGCTCCTGGAAACAACAATTGAGTCAGAGAGGAAGATGGGCATTGAAGAAACTTGTTATGGAGTTTGCCTTTGACATGGCAAGGCTAGTCATTTGGGCAAGAAATTGCTCTTGCCTGGATTGTTTGACAGTATGCTGTATAAACTGGACATGCAGAACCCCCAGGAAAGTGACTGCTGAACTTGCCAAAACAAGGTAGAATAGTCCTTCAGGGTTCCAGGTTCATGAAAGAGTCTGCCAGACATTCTGCAGGACACAGAAAAATGACTGACAAACTGCCAATATAGGCAAGACAGTTTCAAATTTCCTGCTTTGCAGAGAAGTATGCCAGACTCTCTAAGTCTGTAGAATGAAGTTGGGTGACCCAACATTACGAAGGACTTTGGGTGACTGTCTAGGCAGCAAGATATCTCTGTCAATTCTTGAGTTTATATATTATCCTTCTAAGGTTTTTTTGATGGAGTTGAAGACAATTATGGTAATGGTTTTCCTTAGTTATGATAAAAGATAAGTTACACATAAAACTTTAGACTCATAAAGGTAATAGATGATAGAATATTTTATTTAAATTTCACCAAGTGTAATTGGGCTAAATATTGTTAATTATAGTTCTTGAATGACAATTGTTTTGTTATATATAATTTTACTATGCTATAGTTAAAACTTCTTATTTTACTTTAAACAGAAAAGAGTAAATGAGGGGGAAATTCCTTCTTTAAATATGTTTCTCTTATTGGTTGGTGAATAAAACACTGATTAGTCAGTACCCAGGCAGAAAGTAGAGCTGGGGCTACCAGAGGAGGAGAATTCTGGGGAAAGGATACAGAGTGTGAGCTGACACAGAGATGCCATGTAGCCACCAAAGGAATAACATGCTGGATCATTCTCTGATAATGCCATTTAGAAATACATAGATTAATGGTTATGGGTTAATAATTCAAAGCTAGCCAGTAAGAAGTCTAAGTCATTACCCAAATATTTTATAAATAATATAAGCCTCTGTATGTTTACTTGGGACTAAAAAGCTTCAGGACATGTCTACAAGGTATAGTAGTCTGGCATCTGTGGTCTTTTAGTGTATGCAGAATGTCTATCCAGATTTCAGAGTTTCAATTGAGAAGATAGATGTAATTCTGATAGGACTGTCTTTAAATGTTATGTGGTCTTTTTCCTTTACAGCTGTTAGTATTCTTTCTTTATTCTGTATGTTTAGTGTTTTGATTATTACACATGGGGGACACTCTTTTTGGTTTACTCTATTTGGTGTTCTGTAGCTTCTTGTACTTTCATAGACATGTCCTTCTTTAGGTTGGGAAATTTTTCTTCTATGATTTTGTTGAATATATTTTCTGTGTTTTTGAGCTGTACATTTTCTTCTTCTTCTTCTGTCCCTATTATTCTTAGGTTTGGTGTTTTGATGGTTTCCCATATTTCTTGGATGTTCTGTGTTATGACTTTGTTGGTTTTAATGTTTTCTTTAACCAATGCATCTATTTCTTTTATTGTGTCTTCACTGCCTAAGACTCTTTCTTCTGTCTCCTGCATTCTGTTGTTCCTGTTTGTTTACTCAGATTTTACATTTCCAGAAACCTCTTGATTTGTGTTTTCTTTATTGTCTTTATTTCAAATCTTGGACTGTTTCCACTTTTTTTCTTGGTTTTCTTTAAAGGATTTATTGATTTCTTCCCATTTTTTGTTTACTTTTTTCTTCATTTCTTTAAGAGTATTTTTCATATCCTCTTTAAGGGACTGTATCATCTTCAAAAATTATTTTTGAGATGACTTTCTTCTGCTTTATCTGTGTTGGAATGTTCAGGTCTTGCTATTGTAGAACCACTAGTTTCTGGTACTGCTATGTTGTTCTTTATGTTGTTGAATTAGTTTTTACTCTGTCAACTACCCATCTCTTCCTCCAATCAGTGCAAATAGAGCCTGTATCTCTCTGGGTATCTCTTCCTCCAATTGGTGCAGATGGAGTCTGTAGCTCCAGGGGTTGCTTGTACTCTAATTGGTGCAGGTGGGGTCCATGGAGGTCTGTGACTCCCATCATTGATCTTCCTCCAGGTGCAGGTGTGTCCTGTGACTCTATGGTTGTTCCTTCTCCAGGTGTAGGTGGGGTGTGTGGTTCCCTTGGTTGGATTGTGGCAGGGAGGATGGGGCTGCAGTAGATGGGTTGGGCCATGGGATGTGTCCCCATGGGCATCTAAAACTTCTATCATGTTCATAATTGGATAGATGCAGAAAGTCCACTAAACTTGAGGTTTGGTATCTTGACTTTTGTTGGCTAAATCAAACAATTTATTATGTGTGTGCAGCTTCTGGAGGAGGAAGTATTGTTTCATTTCAAGAATATAGCCACTGATGAGCTTCCCATATTCCAGTAGGTGGCATATCCCATGCACATAGAGACAGAACTAATCAGAATTAGTAGATTATAAAAAATATAAATTAAAAATAAATTAAATTGTGATGGAGGTCTGGTAAGGGTATATAGGGAGAGTAGAAATGAGAAGGGGCTGGATAAGTTAATATTTCACCATATACATGTATATTATCAAAAATAAATAAAATTTTAAAAGTTTAAATTATTTTTAAACTTAAATTAAAATTTAAAATTCTTGTCAAGATGACTTCCCACAAAAGGGATACCCATTCACTAAGAAATTACACAGTGCCCTGACTACACTCCATCTTGACTTAGGATCACAGAGTTCAAAGCTATTCTTCATAGTTGAAGCAAAATAACAGGATGTTTGATCTAGGTTTGGTTACTAGATGTTTTACTCCTCAAGGCCAATGGCAGATGCTTAGCAAAGTTTGTGGTTATTAGATACATTAAGATTTAAGGAATTAATTATATTTGTCATTCCTTGTATTGTGGTGGGGAAGTCTTTTGCCTCCCCTTTTGCTTTGGGTATAAAAGTACTATGTAAAATAAAATTGAGGCATCTACAGTATTAACTGAGCCCTCAACTCTATCTTCTGTCCCTTTCTTTTCTCAGTCCTCACTCCACCTTTCTGGCATGTTTTATCAGCTGGTTTCCAACAGGGCCCTTTCAGCATAGTGAGGTCTGACCTCCTTAGTAAGATTCATAGAGTTCTAGCATGTCACTGACTCCAATAGCTATGTCTGTGCTTTTATCCTAAGTGACCCTCTCTAATAAAGCAGAACATGGTCTAAATTCTCACGTGAATCACAGGCTTCTCCAAATAACCTTTCCATTACCTGTCACCTATCTGTAGGCCTCACATGTGAGTTGGAAGTGAAGATAATTCTAGGAAAGACACTGGTTACCATTCTTTATAAGAGATTCCTCTAAGAGAAAGAAAGGACTTCTTATTTTAACCAACTGCTGTCCTTTTATCTGTTTGTGGCTTGTCGTTACCTTTTCATCTTTTTCAGGAATTTGATTGGGTTGACAAAATATGTATATGGTGTCTTATGCCTAGGATGGACAATCTGGAAGTCTAACAACCCCAGAATAGAATCTAGAAGAAGACCCAGGTGTGTGTTAGACCTGCTTGGTAACCTTCCTGAAAGCAGTGCTTAAATGAGTCTACCAGACCCAAAATAAATGATGAATAAGTATTTATTAGGAAAGCACTTACACAGGTAAGAGTAAAAAACCACTATGCTCTTCCTGCTCCAGAATATGCAGTCTCTGTCCTTTTGCTGCTCTCTGCAACACAAGAGAACTTGAGCCAGTTCCTCTTTCACCATATAAGAGGTCACATCTGCACCTGAAACCATGCCCAAGATGTGTGGCCACCACCACAAGTTCCCTGGCAAGGCAAGATGCCACTACACATTTCTACTGCTTTTCTTTTCTTATTGGGAGAATGGGAAACTCTAAAGGCCAGGATGAATGGCACAGTCCAAAGTGGATTTAGTCAGGGGCTATGTGAAAGGGGTGAGGAGTTGTGGAGAGTGTACACCATGTGTCAACAGATTTTACTAGGCATGAGAGCTTTAAACTAGAAAAAAGCAAGTGATTTTGTTTTTGAACTTCCAAAGTGTGTATGACTCTTAAGAAAGTGGAGCGGGTGGACACAAAGAATGGATCGTTTTTATGCCTAAAGCATTTATAACTCCAACTATCCAACACTTCCCATCAGAAGCCGAAAATATGCATGGAAACTTACTAAAGTCACCTTTATACATGTGGTTCATGAATATTCAGATGTATGAGTCAACAAGCATGACATAAAATGAACTGGTTCAATCTCTCCTTTGTTGTCAAGAATACCAGATATAAACAGTCTTTTTGCACAGCAAGGTGAGGTCATGGCTTTGGGCATATTTCACAAATTACTTTTGAAGGTTAAGTATGGGATAACGTTCCCAGATTCTTTGTTAACAGTGTGAGCTGGAAGCCCTTATTACTGTCAATGATTAATCCATGGAATACTTTTTGCCTGATAACACAATGAGAGAAATGTAAGACAAGTTTTACTTTCATAGGTGGCATGATAACAAAGTTTATCTAATGTTCTGTTTTATTCAAAAAATCTTAAAAATCAAATGATTCAAGATAGGTAATAATTTTTATATAGATTGCTATCATTAAGGATGTTTTGGTGAAAGTAAAGTTTTGTTTAGTTTCATTAATTCATGGATGTATACTGAAGTTTAATTTTGTGAACAAATGCCATGTTGGTCATTTATTAACCAGAACATGTAAAAAATTATTGATTTGGGAGACAGCTAAGCTAAGTTTTCCTGTCTGCATCCAGTTCCTTTTACCAGTGCCTCAAGTGAATATTTTCACTAGGAAAAAAGTATTCAAATAAAACCAATGGACAGAAGGGATGATGATAGTAGTGGTGGGGTGCTTCTGATGGTGAGAGTGTATGTGTGGGATGCTGATGATGGTGAGAGTGTATGTGTGGGATGCTGATGATGGTGAGAGTGTATGTGTGGGATGCTGATGATGGTGAGAGTGTATGTGTGGGATGCTGATGATGGTGATAGTGTGTGTGGGATTCTGATGATGGTAATAGTGTGTGTGGGGATGCTGATGATAGTAACAGTGTGTGGGGGGTATATTTATGATGGTGACAGTATGTGTGGGAGATGCTGATGATGGTGAGAGTGTATGTGTGGGATGCTGATGATGGTGAGAGTGTATGTGTGGGATGCTGATGATGGTGAGAGTGTATGTGTGGGATGCTGATGATGGTGAGAGTGTATGTGTGGGATGCTGATGATGGTGATGATGATGACAAAGATGGCAGGTCATGATGGTGACAGTGATGATAATAATAATGGTAGTGTTGAAGGTGCTGGTTATGGTGCTGGTGGCAGGGGTGGTATCTATTATTTACTCAGCTATTACTATTTGCTTTATTTCCTCTCTGCTCCTTTTTGACTAGGTCAGAGTTTATATATCCTATTTCTTTCTACATCATAAAATTAATTATTTCTCAACTCTACCAATGATAAAATGGACACTTCTTAGTAGAAATACCTTGTAAAAAAAAGTTCACAGCTGGTAAAATAGAGCTGGAATTCAGTGTAATTATTGGACTTGTATTTCTTTTTCTTTGAGGTTTTAATATAGCTAAGTTCATGTATTAAATGCCTTTCTATATTGTCATTTCAATGGCCAGCAGCAGAAAAAATCTTAAATAGAAAGCTATAAACAATAATCAATGATTCCTAGCATGAGAAGTAGGCATGTAAAGGCTACTTTGAAGTTGCTGAGAAGGGGTCTCCCAGAATCTCCCAGGCCACAAAATATATTGTGTAGCATTTTTTTTTCTGTGATTTGTGAGGCTGGAAATGGGACTTAGGAGATCCAAGTAAGGGAGCCAATTTTTCTGTTATCTTCTTGTAGGTCTTAGTTCCTCATGTATGAAATGAAGAAAGGGCTTAATCCAGTCACCACATCTATTTTGAGTAACCAACTTCATGTTGAATGCATGCAGTAAATGAACCTTATGGTTGTCTGGACATCCTGAAAAACAAGCCTCCCACTTCTTCACAAGTCCAGTAGTTCAAGCCTCATGTAAGTTTTTTTTTTTTTTTCCCCCGAGGTGAAGGATATCATGTAAAACACAGTATGGGTAATTTTTCAATGTCATTGCAATATTACAAACCCAATACTAATTCATCTGTTAACCTGTTCTCCTAAGACTTGGTAGTAAAACTCAATGTTTCTATATTCCTTTCATCTTCAAAGCTTTCCCTAAATGAATCTTCAAAATACACCAACGTGGGTCCATACCAAATACTGTACTCTTCTTGGTTTCCATTACCTTTCCTTGTCAGTCCTAGTCTTAGAATGGAGTCCTTAGAGGAGACCTCAAAAGTTCTTTAGTTGAAAATCAAATGTGGTACTTGTTTCTTAAACATTCATACCAAGCATTTACCCTGTGTAGAAGATAATTATCCACTATACTGCATAATTTAAAGATATCTTTCCAACCCAAGGGTAAAGAGCTCTAACCTGTTAGTCCCACTCAGTCAGAACTAAAATGCAGAGGTGTCTGTTACCTGAATCCCTGGCAGCTAGTCTTGGTGGACCACCTTAGCAAGCCAGGGTCAAATAGTGCCAGGGAATATCTGCAGGCAAGGACCTGTAGTATTCAGATGGATGTTTTCCTTGAATTCAGTGATGAGCCTTGGGAGGGGTAAGGTACCTTTTACTGTCTGAGCCAACCAACAAGCAAACACATTGCAAACAAACACAAGGGAATCTCCACAGTCATGTCCCATTATTGACCTTGCATATCTCTGCATTAGTAGATGCCGCATTTGAAAGTCTAGTGAGGACAGACTCATATTTTTTTCATGCTCTTCCTTCTTTTTTGAGTGTTGTTGGGTTCAAAGTAAGACCTAGGATTTGGGATATTCTTTTTCTTACTCCACCAGGGATCTGTAGAAAAAGTGATAAGAAAAGAACTTGGCATTTTTCTGTGTCATTGCTGCCTTCTTTTGAATTAAAAAAAGCTGACCTCAAGCTAAATTTTGCTTTCATAGGGTAACTGTTACAGAACAATCGATACATCCTGTGTATTGTCAGTGAAAAGGAACTTCTCAGCTCACAGACCAATTGATTTTTTATGATAATATTATTTAAATTTAAAACAAGCTTCTTTAACATGTCAATTCCAGTTCCCTCATCCTCCCATACTCCCATACTCCCCCCCCAAAAAAATACACCATCTTATCTCCTTTCTGCTCCCCAGAGACGGTGAGGGCTGCCATGGAGGATCTTCAAAGTCTGCCTAGGCCCTCTACCATGTGTCTAGGCTAAGGGAGTATGCCTCTATGTGGAATGGGCTCCCAAAGTCCATTCATATACTGGGGATAAATAATGATCCACTACCAAAGATCCCATAGACTCCCCAGTCCTCCTAACTAACATCCACATTCAGGGGGCCTGATTTGATCCTATACTGGTTTCCAAGCTATCAGACTAAGGACCATGAGCACCCCCTTGTTCAGGTCAGCTGATTCTGTGGGTTTCTCCAGTTTGGTCCTGACCCCTTTACTCATCAATGATCCCTATTTGTAACTGGAATTCAGGAGTTTGGATCAGTGTTAAGGTGTGGGTGTCTGCTTCTGCTTCCATCAGCTACTGCATGACGGTTCTAGGATCACATATAAGGAAGTCATCAATCTTATTATCAGGGAAGGGCATTTAAGGTAGCCTCTCCACTATTGCTTAGATTGTTAGTTGGGATTATGCTTGTAGATTTCTGGACATTTCCCTTGTGCCAGATTTCCCTTTAAACCTTTAATGGCTCCCTCTATCATGGTATCTCAATTGTTCCCCTAACTCAATCTTCCTGCTCCCTCATGTCCTCCTCTTCCCTCCTCCCCCGCCTTTTTCTTTCCCCTAACACGCTATCTTGCCACGCCCCTCCCTCCCCTCCTCACCCCCCCACCCCCGTCCACATGCTCCAAATTTGTTCAGGACATCTTGTCCTTTTCCCCTTCTCCAATGGACCATGTTTGTCTCTCTTAGGGTCTTGCTTGATTTCTAGCTTCTCTGGCTGTGTGAATTGTAGGCTGGTAATCCTTTGCTCTGTGTCTAAAATCCATATATAGTGAGTACATACCTTCTCTTTTTCTGACTGGCTACCTCACTCAGGATTGTTTGTTTCTTCTAGTTTTATCTATTTGCCTGAGAATTTCAAGATTCCATTGTTTTTGTTTTCCCCACTGAGTAGTACTCCATTTATATATGAACCACATTTTTCCTATCCATTCTTCAGCTAAGGGACATTTAGGTTGCTTCCAGGTTCTGGCAATTACAAATAATGCTGCTATGAACATAGTTGTACAGATGGCCTTGGTGTATGAATGTGTATCTTTTGGGTATATGCCAAAGTGTAGAATTACTGGGTCTTGTGGTAGACTGATTCCCATTTACCTCAGGAACAGCCATACTGATTTCCAAAGTGGCTGTACTTATTGCACTCTGGGCAGTGGAGGACAGTTGCCCTTTCTCCACATCCTCTCCAGCATAAACTGTCATTGGTGTTGTTTGATTTGAGCCATTCTGACAGGTATAAGATGTATCTCAAAGGTGATTTAATTTTCATTTCCCTGATGGTTAAGGATGTTGAGTACTTTCTTAAGTGTATTTCAGCCACTTTAGATTCCTCTATTGAGAATTCTCTAATTAGTTCTGTACTCCAATTTTCAGTTGGACTATTTGGTGTGTTGGTAACTGGCTTCTTTAGTTCTTTGCATATTTTGGAAATCAGCAGTCTGCCATATGTGGGGTTGGTGACTATCTTTTGCTATTCTGTGGGTTACCATGTTGTCTTGTTGACTGTGTCCTTTGCCTTACAGAAGCTTCTCAGTTTCAGGCAGTCCCATTTATTAATGGTCCATCTCAGTGTCTATGCTACTGGTGGTATGTTCAGGTAGAGGTATCCTGTACCAATTTGTTCAAGGGTACCTCTCCCTTTCTCTTCTAAGAGGTTCAGTGTGGCTGGATTTATGTTGAGGTCTTTTATCCATTTAGACTTAAGTTCTGTGCATGGCAATAGACATAGGTCTATCTGCAAACTTCTACATCCAGTTGTGCCAGCACTATTTGTTCAAGATAATTTCTTTTTTCCATTGTATAATTTTAGCTTCTTTTTTTAAAAGTCAGGTGTTCATAAGTGTGTAGGTTAATATCAGGGTTTTCAGTTCGCTTCCATTGGTCTACCTGTCTACTTTTGTGCCAATACCCAGCTGTTTTCTCGACTATAGCTCTGTAGCAGAGCTTAAAGTCAGGGATGGTGATGCCTCCAGAATTTCCTTTATTGTACAGGGTTGTTTTTACTATTCTGGGTCTTTTGTTTTTCCATATAAAGTTGATTATTATCCTTTCAAGGTCAGTGAAGAATTGTGGTGGGATTTTGATGGGAATTGCTTTGAATCTGTAGATCGCTTTTGGCAACATTGTCATTTTTAATATGTTGATCCCACCTATCCAAGAGCATGGGAGATCTTTCCATTTTCAGGTCTTTTTTAAAGTTCTTTCTTTAAAGACTCAAAGTTCTTATTATAAAGGTATTTCACTTGTCTGGTTAGTGTTACCTCTATTTTATTTTTTTGGAATTTTTATTACTTTTATTTTTTTCTTATTTTACATATTGATCCCAATTCCCTATCCCTCCCATCCTCCCATGCCCCCCCCCCCGATAAACCCTCCTATCTCATTCCCCATCCAATCCACAGGTAGGGTGAGGCCTTCCAGAAGGGATCATCAAAATCTGTCAAGTCATTTGGAAGAGGGTCTAGGCCCTTCCTCCTGTCTATAGGTTAAAGGAGAATACCTCTGTGGGGAATGTGCTCCCAAAGTCCTTTTGTGCACCAGGGATACATCCTGGTTCCACTGTCAGAGGTCCAGTAGATTGTCCAGGCCTTCTAACTGAGACCCATGTTCAGGGTTCTGGTTCTGTCCAATGCTGTTTTCCCAGGTATCAGTCTGGGGGTCCATGAGCTCTCCCTTGTTCATGTAAGCTGTAGCCTGGTCTTGATTCTTTTGCTTATCATTCCTCCCTCTCTGCAACTGGATTCCGGGAGTTCAGTTCAATGTATAGCTGTGGGTATCTGCTTCTGTTTCTAATAGCTACTAGATGAAGGTTCTAGGATGGCACATAAGTTAGTTATCAAGCTCATTATCAGGGAAGGGCATTTAAGGTAGCCTCTCCACTGTTGCTCAGATTGTTAGTTGGGGTCAGTCTTGTAGGTCTCTGGACATTTCCCTAGCATCAGCTTTCTCTTCAAACCTATAATGGTTCCCTCTATTATGGCTATTATTGTATCTCTTTTCTTGCTCTTGTCTATTTGTCCCCAGACTGAATCTTGCTGGTCCTACATGTTCTCCTTACCCCACCCTTCTCTTTCTCCTAACCTCCTCTCCACTCATTGCCCTCCCCCCAGCTCCTAATATTCTCAGGAGATCTTGTTCCTTTCCCCTTCTGAAAGGGACCTTGTATGAATGGCTTGGCTTCTTCCTTGCATCCTAGTTTCTATGGCAATGTGAATTTTAGACAAGCAATCCTTTGCTCTATGTCTAAAGTCCATATATGAGTGAGTACATGTTTGTTGCTATTTTAAAGGGTGAGGTTTCTCTGATTTCTTTCTCAGCCACTTTATCATCTGTATATAGTAGGGTTACTGATTTTCTAATTAATCTTATATCCTTCCACTTTGCTGAAAGTGTTTATCAGCTGTAGGAATTCTCTAGTAGAATTCCTTGGGTCACTTATGTACACTATCATATCATCTGCAAGTAGTGAGAGTTTGACTTCTTCCTTTCCAGTTTGTATCCCCTAATCTTCTTTTGTTTTCCTATTGCTCTAGTTAGTACTTCAAGTACCATACTGAAAATATATGAAGAGAATGGGCAGCCTTGTCCTGTACCTGAATTTAGAGGAATCTCATTGAGTATCTCTCCATTTAGTTTGATGTTGGCTGTTGATTTACTGTATATTGCTTTTATTATGCTTAGGCATGTTCCTATTATCCCTGATCTATCCAAGATCTGTATCATGAAGGGGTATTGGATTTTATCAAAGGATTTTCTGCATCTAGTGAAATGATCATGTGGTTTTTCTTTTTCAGTTTGTTTATATGGTGGATTACATGGATGAATTTTCCTATGTTGAACCATCTCTGCATACTCTAGATGAAGCTTACTTGGTCATGGTGGATGATTTCTCTGATGTGTTCTTGAATTCAATTTGCCTATATTTTATTGAGTATTTTTATATCACTATTCATGAGTAATATTGGTCTGTAGTTCTCTTTCTTAGTTGTTTCTTATTGTTGCTTGGGTACCAGGGTCATTGTAGCCTCATAAAAAGAGTTTGGTAATGGCTCTTCTGCTTCTATTTTGTCGAACACTTTGAGGAGTATTGATATTAGTTGGTAGAATTCTGCACTGAAATTATCTGGTCCTGGCATTTTTTTGTTTGGGTGACCTTTGATGAATGGTTCAGTTTCATAAGGCTTTATAGGTCTATTGAATTCCCTTATTTGGTCTTGATTTAATTTTATTAAGTGATGTATACTGAAAAAATTCCATTTCCATTAAATTTTTGAATTTTTTGGAGTAAAGGTTTTCAAATATGATCTGAAGATTTTCTGTATTTCCTCTGTGTCCACTGTTATTTTTCTAGTTTCATTTCTGAGTTTGTTAATTTGTATGTTCTTTTTTTTTTTTTGTAGTTTGGATAAAGGTTTTTCTAACTTGTTGATATTCTCCAAGAACCAACTCTTTGTTACATTGATTCTTTGTATTGTTTTCCTAGTTTCTACTTTATTTATTTCAGCCCTCAAATTTATTATTTCCTGGTGTCTACTCCTCCTGGGTGAGTTTGCTTCTTTTTGTTCTAAGGCTTTCAGTTGTGCTCCTATTTCTCTAATGTGACCGTCCTTCATTTTCTTCATATGGGCACTCAGTGCAAAGCTTTCCTCAGCACTGCTTTCAAAGTGTTCCATACGTTTGGGTGTGTTGTGTCTTCATTATCATTGAATTCTAGGAAGTCTTTAATTTTTTTTTATTTATGTCTTCCTTGACCCAGGAATGCTACAATTGTGCATTGTTCAATTTTCATGAGTTTGTAGGGTTTCTACAATTTGTGTTGTTCTTAAATTCTAACTTTAAAGCATGGTTGTAAAGATACAGTGGTTTATTTGAGTTTTTTTGTACCTATTGAGGTTTACTATATTGCCGAGTATGTGGACGGTTTTAGAGAAGGTTCCTTATGGCACTGAGAAGAAGGTATATTGTTTTGTATTTGGATGGAATGTTCTATAAATGTCTGTTAAACCCAATTGGGTCATTACTTCTGTTAGTTCCTTAGTTTCTTTGTTTAACTTCTGTCTGGTGGATCTGTCTAGTATTGAGAGTAGGGTGTTGAAATCTCCTACTGTGTGTGAGGTTTTGTGTGTGATTTGAGTTTTACTAATGTTTCTTTTACGAATGTCAGTGCTTTAGTACTAGGGGCACAGATGTTCAGAATTGCGACTCATCTTCATGGATTTCTTCTGTAATGAATAAGAAATGACCTTCTTCATCTCTTTTTGTTGATTTTAGTTTAAAGTCTAATTTGTTTGGTATTAGCATTGCTATATTGGCTTGTTTCTTAGGTTCATTTGATTGGAAAATCTTTTCCAAACCCTTAACTCTTCTTTGAAGTTGAGGTGTGTTATTTGTGTCCAGCAGAAGGATGGATTCTGTCTTCACATCCATTCTGTTAGTCTATATCTGTTTATAATTGAGGTAAGTCCATTAATATTGAGGGATATTAATGACCATTAATTGTAACCCTTTCTTTCTTTCTTTCTTTCTTTCTTTCTTTCTTCCATTCTTTCTTTCTTTTTTGGGTTATCCGAGACAGGGTTTCTCCGTGGCTTTGGAGGCTGTTCTGGAACTAGCTTGGTAGAACAGGCTGGCCTCAAACTCACAGAGATTAGCCTGATTCTGCCTCCCAAGTGCTGGAATTAAAGGGGAGTGCCACCAAGGCCCAGCAATTCTTAATTCTTGTTTGTTTTGGATTTGTTGTTGGTCATGGTATTGTGTGTTTATTTTCCCCCATTCTTCTTTTGGCTGTTGGTAATGTGTGATTATCTATTGCCTATGGTTTTGTGGGTGCAGTTAATTTCCTTGGGTTGGAGTTTTCCTTTCAGAACTTTCTGTAGGGCTGGATTAGTTGATAAGTATTGTTTAAAACTGGTTTTGTCCATGTATAGTGATTTAAAGCTTTTATGGGCATAGTAGTCTGGGCTGGCATGTGTGGTCTCTAGTGTTGGTATACCATCTATCCAGGACCTTCTGGCCTTCAGATTTTCCATGGAGAAGTCAGGTGCAATTCTGATAGGTTTGTCTTTATATGTTATTTGGCCTTTTTCCTTTGCTGCTTATAATATTCTTTCTTTATTCTCTATGTTTGGTGTTTTGATTATTATGTGGCTAGGGACTTTTTTGTGGTTCATTCTACTTGGTTTCTGTAAGGTTCTTGTACTTTCATTGGCATGTCTTTCTTTAGGTTGGGAAAATTGTCTTCTATGATTTTGTTGAATATATTTTCTGCACCTTCGAGTTGTGTTTCTTTACCTTTTTCTATACCTATTATTCTTAGGGTTGGCCTTTTCACGGTGTCCCATGTATTAAGGATGTGTTGAACTTAAGGTTTTCTTTGGTCGATGAATCTATTTCTCCTAGGGTATCTTTATTATATTCTCCCTCCCATCTCTTGTATTCTGTTGGTGCTGCTTGTGTTTGCAGTTCCTGATCATTTGCCCAGCTTTTCTATTTCCAGCGTTCTCTCAGACTGTGTGTGTGTTTGTTTGTTTGTTTTGTTTTGTTGTTGTCCCTATTTCAGCTTTCGAACCTTGCACTATTTGAATTGTTTCTTGCAATTTTTGGTTTGTCTTTTCTTCCATTTCTTTAAAGGTTTTTCTCATTTCCTCTTTTAGGATCTCTAGCATCTTCCTGAAGTTCCTTTTATGGTTTTTCTGTTTTTCTTCATTTGTGTTGGGATGTTCAGTTCTGGCAGGGGTGGACTCTGGTCTCATCATATTGATTTTCTGTTGTTGAGTATGTTCTACACTGTTGTCTACCCATCCCTTCTTCAAGTGTGTACTGGTGGGGTCTCTTCCTCTCCTGGTGGGTATGACACCAAGGTTCTCTTCCAGTGAGTGCAAGCTGGTCCAATACACAGATGACTCTCCCCTTCCAGAACTAGGGTTCCTGCAGACTCTTAATGAGGTGGTCCACTGGGACAGGTTCCCCCATGCACAGTCCCCAGGTCAGGAGGCTCCAAGCAGAGCCTTGGAAGCCAGGCCAGAAACAAGCCCATGCTTGCCCCTTCCTGTAGGTAGAGGTGGGACTAGGACATAGGCAGACTCAGGATGGGCTGGCTGGCTGGGTTGGGCTCATGAGAAGTCCCTAATCCCTAGCAAGCTCTGAGCAGGACACTGGAAGCTCCTGTGCATGGAGCTGGGAGCCTCTTGACAGGCTGGTTCACTGGGGTGTCTTCCCCCCATGTGTGCACAGATCCCGGGTCTCAAGAGGTTCTGAGCAGGGCCCTGGAAGGTGGGCTGGAAACTGGCCCAAGCTCACCTCCTCCTGTGGTTGGAGGGGGGACTAGGACACTGGCAGACTCTGGATGGGCTGGTCTGCCAGGATGGGCTCCCCAGCAAGCCTTCCCCAGTCCTCAGGAGGCTCCCAGCAGGGCACCAGAAGCCAATTGATTTTCATGAGTTAATACAAGTCCAAGCAGTGAAAAGGCTTCAACAGCAATGCATGCTAGTATTTTCTCATGCTGCCAAATTGATAGCTTGCTTTTTCTAATTAATTAAACCATCAGGTCTTTAGATTGTGTCAAATCATGTCCTATGATCAAAGGCTTTCAGATGAAACCAGAAGATGAACACCACTTTAAGGTGTGATTCACTGCAAATAAGGCTTTTTGAGTCTCCTGCCTGGTGCAGTCCTCGAATGGCTGTCAATCCTGTCTAAAGATAGTTTCAGTGGGTGGCAGCATTTCTGAAGTGTAGTGCTTAATCCATGGATAATTTTCAAACATCCTTTTGACAACCCAACTGCAGTCTCTCCTCTACACCTACTCTGGCATTTCTATCTCCACCTCTCCTCAGTGTGTAGCCAAATCTAGGTAGCCTCGTACATGGAGGAACAGCATAACACGTGGGCAAAGACTTTAATGAACTACAAACAAACAAAACACGGGGAACAAATGCTGGCAAACAGAGTCTCCAGGAGCCAAATTGAAAATTCAATTTGTCATGGTTTTCCACCCCTGGAGAAGGGACACCACATGAAGTCACCTGTCCACAGCTTTCAGTTCTGTCTAAAATGTGTCATCTGACCTGGGCAGCAGGGACGTGAGCTGATCCCATTTAAATTCTGAAAGGAAGAATGGCTGAAAGAAAGCATGCCACATATGGCTTTCCCCAGGGAACTAGGGTAGCAAAGGTAAAGCTCTATTTTAAGGACAGTGATTGAGAGAGAACTCTGGAAATCAGCAAGAATGTGACAGGAACCCTAAATAGCACATGCTTGGGGAAACAAGCTAGAAACAAAAAGCCAACTACAACTTCAATTGCAGATTTCTGGCAGTGTGGTGGGCTGACAGAGACTCCTCCCTTCCCAGTCAATGCAAGTAGGGAGACTCTAATGTAGCCTAAGCCTAGAAGCCCTAACTACAGGAGAATAGCACAGTGTGTACAGGATTTAAGCTTAGTTTGGAGAGCTAGCTCCTCTAAGAGCAACTTCTTTTTTCTTCCTCCACAGAAACAATGCACACTGAACTCTTGCCCACCCCTCTAGAATTCAACTTACAGCAACAGATAACTGTGTAATGCAATCCAGTCTTAGGGGCTAGCAGCTGGCTTCCGTATACCTTTAGAAGCTTTCGGGTAGTGCATGGATGTCTCAAAGGGTACAGCACACGCTGTAAGTATCATGCAACCTCAAAAGCAGTCAGCACCGCAGATACTGCAGAAGCCCCACACATTCTTGTCCTGTGGACACTATAAAACTTCCCTTCTTATGCTCATAGCATTTGGATTGCAACTGCTGGCGCCCCCACATCCCTGGAATTTCCAAAGCCTATCTTAGGAAATGGACCTGGAGAAGTTCTTCTTCATAAACTTCTGCTTCAAGAACATGGCTGTCAGTGTCACAAACACTAGGTCTGCAAGTGCTCCATCTGTGTGATATAAGGACATTTCACCCGTGTCCCAACGCTCCTGTACTGCAGATGGGAGAAGTGGTGATGCTGAAGCCTAGGACAAACTGGTTCACTGAGGGACCTTGCTATCAAAGTGGACTCTGGCTGCCAGGTATCCCTGCATTCTGCAGTCCCTACCCTGGCTTGCATACCTCACCCCCAGCCCTGAACTCTCCAGCCCAAAGAGTGGGCTGGGGTTGACCCTTCCCCAGCTGCTCTTCCCTATACAATGCAGCCCCCATGTCTATGTGGTTCCTTTCAGATTCGGGGTTGGGGATGGCATCTTAGCCTCTCTCACTCTCCTCAACCCGCTCCCCTCACAGGGACTGGCTCAGTGTGCTGATCCCCTCCATTCTGGACACTTCCAGATGTCTCTGGCTGTGTTCTCTCTTTAATCTACAATAAACTTTCTCCATCATATCTAGGAACAGTCATGTCCTCTTTTTATTTCTTTTTTCATTCACAAAGAATGTGGCTACTAATGCCACAAACCCCAGATCTACCTGTACATATCTATCACTTCAGGGCATAGGGATAGCACATCAGTGATTGCATTTCCCTGCGATTACTACATGGAATCTGGGGGTAATTCTTTGAACATCCCATACTACTGAGATCACTGCAGTGAGTGTTACAAGCCCTAGTATTTTTGGTGTTTAAGTGTGTGGCCTGAAGAAATGCACTTTTGGAAGCATAAGTTCACCTTATAGCCATACAACATTGCTCGTGGACTGCTTTAGTTTTGAGTATTGAGACACTCAAAGGTGCTCTCGACAGCAGTGATAGACAAATATATCACACAGCAGTTTCCCTTTTGAGGTCATGAAAACAAAAGCCAAAGACCCTACCCAACTGATACCCTATCTTCCATTTCATGCAAAGCACTTTCCCTACCAAGTTCCACAGAGATGAGAAAGGGGATGATTGCATCAAATGTACACGTATTATCCCAGGGACACAAACATGAAAAGAAACACAACACCTCCAGAGGACAGAACAAGCCTCCAGAAATAGTCCTGATTCGAACTCTGAAATGTCTACAAATCAATTCAAAATAATGAATCTAAGAAAACTCAGAGGCATTTGACAGAATACAGGCAGACAGCACAAACAAGAAAAATTCATACATGAATGATAAGATCGCTAGAGATATAAATACTAAAAATTAACTAATTATAGATCTTGAAGTTAAAAATAATAGACGAAATAAAAATACAACTGAGACTTTCCATAATATACTAGAATAAGCAAAAGAATGGATTCTCAATTTGATGACAAGTATTTTGAATTATCCCAGTTAGATAGAAGAGTAGAAGGAAGAAGAAAAAGGAGCAAGAGGATAAGGAGGTGGGAAATGGGAAGAAGAGAAGAGGAGATAAGAGAAGGAGGAACAAGAGGTGGAAGAAGATGAAGATAAGGAGAGAGAAGAACATAAGATTAAAATGTACATGATATGTGAAGCAGTATTAAATGAACAAATATTTGCATTATGAGATTATCATATGTAGGAACACATCATGGAAAATCTAGGTAATGTAATATATAAGCAGTGTTAAGTTTTGTGATGAAGGTAATTTGAGTGGGTTTGAAATCTGAGACAAAAAAGTTGAGAAGTTTAACCATAATTGTTAAAGAGATTAGCACCTTCAAAGAGATACCCAGTGCTGACTGACCACTGGGAATTAGAAAAGGTGTCTTGAAGGCAAGAGTCACCCAGTAAAAGCTACGGCTCATGAAAGATATTTAAAAGGAGAGAGCCTAAACTAAGAATGCCTCTGAAGGCCTTCCTTCCTTGACAACAATAAAGTGGGAATGTGTCTCAGATTGAGACATAAAACATCTTGGCCTGACATGAAAACTTGAAAAAATTGTTCACATGACACTGTTTTTACAGGGGTGAAAGGTGCAAGAATGAGGGAAAGTAGACCATAAAACTGCTCATCAAGGTTTCAAAAAGCTGTGGTGGCTAAGTAGCATCTAGCAGGGTTGGAATCCTTGCAATGACACCCTGAAGGGCCATTGAATGAAGCTGAGACAATGAAGTCCAGGTTGCAGTGGAGGCTCCAGGATGCTGGACATGCCGGAACCCTGGGTGTCTTTCTGGGAGAGTGGAAAACTGGGATGGAGGCAGCCTAAGACAGAAGCAGAGTTGTGACCAAAGCCTGTTGGAGTCCTGATACTCTGTCTTATCATCATGAGAACAGGGGAGACATGGAGATGCAAATACAATATTTTCTCTGCTGGGTTTAGGTCTTGTTTTGGTACTATATTTCTTGCTGCCTTCACCCAAATTTCTCTATATCAGATTAAGGATGCTTTCTCTGATTCAGAAGTAGGTAACTTTTCATTTTTATTTTACTGGCTTATTTTTATCTTATGGAAGAGTTTATCTTGACAAATATGCTATTATTTGCTGATATGTGTATGTTAGCTGTTAACACTTCGACAAGCAGGCTACAATCAGTATAGCTACAGAAGTGAGGTAAAGTGTAAAGGATTTGGGGGACAGGAAGGATCTCCCATGGAAGGGAAATAGAATAGATAGTTACAGATGGATGATGATGATTGGGACGGGAGAACCAAACAGGAAAGGGAAAGAGACAGGGAGCTGAAGAGAGAACACAGGGAGTGACAGCTATTTTTAAAGGCTATTTGAGGGGTTGTATGAATATCTAATAAAGTGGAAACTTCTTAAGATATATACATAGTTGAGAGTGGTTTAAATGAGACCAGTAAATATGGGATTGTGAATTGGACATTTCTTGTCAACAAATTAAGCCTCTTGTTCTGGGAATTGGCTACATCTCTTAGAGTTCTTTACCAAAGAGACCCATGGGATCCTCAAAACAACACAATAGCTATTGCCAGTGCTATTGATTGCCCTCCACAAATGAAATGCGAGTCACTATTGCTGAAGAAGACACCTATACAACTCATTCACCACAAAGAGGTCAAGCTGATGCCTAGCTAGAACATTCACCCCTACTAAGCACTAGTGTTTGCCATACTGGAATGTACTTTACAGGCTACTAGGGGAGAACAGTAAATGACAACCTAGTTACAAACCCTTCTACCTACAATGATGAACTGACTGTAAGTTCTGCTAGTTCAATAATGACGCAAAGCTTGTGGGAGTAAGGATTTAAGGCCCACTACATGAGATGGAACCCAGACATGATGCTGCTTGGGTAATCAAGAACTTGAGACTAGACAGACTAGGACCTAGAGAAAAACTGTTGTTCTTTGAAAAAATAGGGGCTGGAGAGATTGCTCTGCAGTTTAGAACACTGGCTGATCTTCCACAGGAGTTGGCTCAATAACTAGCATCCATGTGGCAGCTTATGACTACTTATAACCTCCAGTTTCAGGGGGTATGACACCCTCACAAACTCTTCATGAAGGCAAAATGCCAATGCACATAAAAATAAAAAATAAATATTATTTTTTAAAAATAGTAGCAGTAAAATGAGCCCTAACACCATTCTACTATAGTCATAGGTCAGTGCCTTGCTAAAACATCACCAGATGAGCAGATAGGAACAAAGACAGAACCACAGCCAGAAAACACTCAGAGTGAGAAACCTTGGCACACTCAGCCATCAAATACCTCCTCCAGGTCACAGAGAACCCCATAGAAGACGAGGTGGAAAGATTATAAGAGCTAAAGAGGATGGAGGACACCAAGGAACAAAGGTCCTTTAGATACAGCATGACTGGCTCATATATGAACCCACAGAGACTCTTGCAGCACATACAGGTGTACACAGGTATGTGCCACATGGGGTCGCAGTGTAGACAGTAGAAACGGACACAAGCCCCCATCTCTAATGCAGAAGATATCTCCAATTCATGACCACTTGGAAATGAAAATTTGTTTTCTTCAACGGAGTCTCACTGAGGGATACAAATCACCCATAATGGCATCTTTGAGGAGGTTTTTGTTTTGTCTCAATGTTTAGTGAGGTCATTCATTTATTTATTTTGAATTTTTAAAAAAGTTTTACTTCAGGTTCTTTTTGTTTTGTGGCTTTTAAATAACATTCTTTCTTCTATTGAAAAGTAGATTCTTTTCTTATACATCATATCTTGATTATAGTTTCTCCTTCTCACTTCCTTCCCATCTCCCTTTCCCTCCAGACACACCCCTTTCTCTCCTTTCTGTATCTCATTGGAAAAGAACAGGCATCTAAGAGATAGCAACCAAATATAAAACTATAAAATGTAATAAGATGAAGCAAAAACTATCATTCTGAAGGCAGACATGGCAACCCAAAAGGGGGAGAAGTCTCAAGAGCAGTCAATAGAGTCAGAGACCCACGTATTTCACTGTCAGGATCCCATAAGCCAAGCTACTCGCTATAATACATACATAAAGACCTGGTTCAGACCCATGTATACCTTGTCGTATGTGCCTTGCTTAGTTGATTCAGAGGGCCTTGCTCTCCTCATGTCGTCCATCCTTTCTGGTTCTTATGATCTTTCTGCCTTCTCTTCAGCAGGATTCCCTGAGTGAGTGGTTTATTTGATGGACACCTCCGATTTAGACTCTCTCCATACCATGTCTGGACAGCTAACAGAACAAAATGGAGGGCCTTCTCCCCCTCTCAGGGCTTCCTTTCTGGCTGACATTATATGGAAGCTGTACTTGAGTCTAGCTGCCTGACCTATCTCAAGTGTGATCTTTGACACTCTTGGGAACTAGCAGTCTGCTAACCCCGCCGCCAATGATGGGCGGAATGCTAATGGCCACGTCATCACTACATCAGGCTTTACCTGGCTTCTCAAGCTTTACCTGGCTGCCAGGGGACTCAGTTATGCATGGGCAAGCCCCCCTTTTAAAGCAAGCTCACCTAGCGTGCCCCTCTCTTGCCATCTCTCTCTTTGCTCTCTCTCTCTCTCTCTCTCTCTCTCTCTCTCTCTCTCCCTCTCTCTCCTGCTTTGGGTTGGCCACCAGCTACCCCCTTTCTCTCCCCTCTCTCAATAAACTCCACGTGGGCGCTGAGTCTCATGTTTGTGTTTCACAGGCAATAGCTGTAGCAAAAGAACAACAGAAATAAATCCCTATAGATACTCCACCCTTGCTGCCCACATGATACTTGGTTATTGTGTTCCATCTGTAAGGTAGAACCATGCTGGCAAACACAAATTAGGTGATGCTGTAGCTGCTGTCTCCATCCCATTACTCTGAAATAAAATTGAGCTGGAATACTGAAACTGTAGTCCAAAAGCTGTTTCTATCATGCTCACAGCTGTCTGAACCCTTCTGCTTCCTCCTTCCTGGTGGCCAACAATCCCTGAGGAGGAGGGAGACCCACATATATAATGGATAAATTTACTGATTGTTATATATTGAACCACCCCTGCATCTCTGGGCTGAAACCTACATAATCACGGTTGATCATCTTTTTGATGTGCAAGAATTTTATGAATATTTCAACATCAATGTTCATAAGAGAAATTGGTCTGGTATTCTTTGTTGAGTTGTTATGTAGTTTGGGTATCAGAGTAACTGTGACTTCATACAATGAATTGGACAATGTCCTTCTGTTCCTACTTTTTGGAATAATTTGAGGAGTATTGGCAGTAGCTCTTCTTTGAAAGCCTAATAGAATTCTATGCTAGAATCATCTGACCCTGGGCTTTTTGGTTGGGAGACTTAAAATGATTGCTTCTATTTCTATTACAGGTTTTTAAAATTGTTTGTTTGAGCTTGATTTAACTTTGTTAAGTGGAACCTATCAAAATTATTCATTTCTTTTAGATTTTTCCAATTTTGTGGAATACAGGATCTTTTTGTTTGTTTGTTTTGATAATTTTTTATTTACATATGAAACAAGCTTGTTTTACAATTCAATCCCTGTTCCATCCCCTGTCCCTCCCACCAACCCCCATCCCATCTTCTTTCTGCTCCCCAGGGAGGGTGAGGCCTTCCATGGGGAGTCATTTGGAGCAGGGCCTAGGCCCTCCCCCATGTGTCTAGGCTAAGAGAGTATCCCTCTGTGTAGAATGGGCTCCCAAAGTCCATTCCTACACTATGATTAAATACTCATCCACTACCAGAAGCCCCATATAATGCCCATTACTCCCAACTAACACCCACATTCAGTGGGTTTGGGTTGGTTTTATGCTGGGTTGCCAGCCATCAGAATAGAGTCCATGAGCTCCCCCTTGTTCAGGTCAGCTGTTTCTATGGGTTTCTCCAGCCTGGTCTTGACCCCTTTGCTCATCACTCCTCCCTCTCTATAACTGGATTCCAGGGGTTCAGCTCTGGGTGTCTGCTTCTGCTTCCATCAGCTACTGGATGAAGGCTCTAGAATGGCATATTAGGAAGTCATCAATATCATTTTTGGGGAATGGCATTTAAGGTAGCCTCTCCACTATTGCTTAGATTGTTAGTTGGGGACATCCTTGTATATCTCAAGACATTTCCTTTGTGCCAGATTTCTCTTTAAATTGATAATGACTCCCTCTATTATGGTATCTCTTTTCTTGCTCTCCTCTATTCTTTCCCTGACTCAATCTTCCTGCTCCCTTATCTCCTCTCCTTTTCTTTCTCCTAACTCCCTCTCCCCTCCCTCCTGCTCCCAATTTGCTCAGGAGGTCTTGTGCCTTTGCCCTTCTCAGGGGGACCATGTATGTCTCTCTTAGGGTCCTCTTTGTTTCCTAGCTTCTCTGGTGGTGTGGATCATAGGCTGGTATTCCTTTGCTCTTTGTCAAAAATCCCTATATGACTGAGTGCATACCATGTTTATCTTTCTGTAACTGGGAGAACAGGTTTTTAAAGTCTGTCCTTATGACTGTGGATTTCCTCATTGTCTGTTGCTATGTTCCCCTGCTCCTTTCTAATTTTGTTAAGTTGGATATTTTCTGTCTGCTTAATTTGGTTAGATTTTGAAGACTCTGCATGGAAAGCCTCATCCTCCCTAGGGAGCAGAAAGCATGTGGGATAAGGTGTTGGAGGAGCAGGGGAAGAAGGAAGGGCTAGGAAACTGGGATTGACATATAAAACAAGCTTGTTTCAAATTTAAATGTAAAAAAGGGGGGTTGGGGGAAGACTTTCTGGAAGAACCAACTCTGTTTCATTGTTTCTTTGTATTGTTCTATTTGTTTCTAGTTTGCTGGTTTCAGGCCTCATTTTGACTCTTTCTCACCATCTACTCCTCTTGGGTGATGTTCCTTCTTTCTCTTCTAGAAATTTCAGGTGTACTATTACATTGCTAGTATGGGATCTCTTCTGTTATTCTACATAGGCACTCAGTTCTATGACATTTCCTCTTTGTGAAAAACAAAAAAGTAAAGTTAAAGAACCCCCCCCCCCACTTGAAGGACAGACTAACCTGGAAAGATAACCCAGACCAGTATCTGTTTCTTGGAATTTGCTAACTTCCCCTCACAAGGCTCTGAGATAACAAGATACCAAGAGTTCACACTGCCCCTCCTTTCTTGTGAGTCAGCAGGTGGTGAATAGGGTCCTTAAGAAACAAAGAGATAACTGCACCTTTGGTTTGCCCAGACAAGATTAATTAGCACACCCTGAGGCTCTAAGGTCTGTTGACCCTAATAGGGAGACCATCCAGCCTCAAAGGTTCATGTACTCAATGGACAGGGGGTCCCACCCCCTCCCTAAGCTTGTGGGTTTGCCTTTAAAAACACCTGTGCCCCCAAGATGGGGCTTCTCTCTAGCCTGTGTGCTGGAGGAGCCTGTTTGCGCAAACGTTTCCTGTTCATTAAAGCCTCTTGCTTGTTGCAGCAAGACTGGACATTGAGTTCTTGGGGGTACCGACTAAAACTGGAAGACTCCTCATTCTGAGGGTCTTACATTTGAACTGCTTTTATTATGTTTTATAATTTGGAATAGGCTATGTATTCATTTTCACTGAACTCTAGAAATTCTCTATTTTCTTCATTTATTTCTGTCTTAATAATTTTTTTTTTCATTCAGTAGAAATTTGTTCAGTGAGGCTTTCATCATTTCTGTTGTTGTTTTCCAAATTTAATCTGTGGTAGTCAGATGGCACACAGAACATTATTTCAATTTTCTGTATCTATTTAGACTTGCTTTGTATCTGAGTATGCCAACAGAAAGTTCCACGAGGTGCAGAGTAGAAGGTGTATTCTTTTGGGTTTGGTTGAAATTTTATGTAAGTATCTGTTAGATCCATTTGATTTATAACATCTGTTAACTCCAGTGTTTCTGCTTAGTTTTTGTCTGGATGACCTGTCCATTTTTGAGTGTAGGGTACTGAAGTTTCCCACTCTCAGTATGTGAGAATCAGTATGTGATTTAAGTTGTAGTAGTGTTTGTTATACAAACTTAGGTGCCTTTTTCATTGAAGCAAAGATGTAAAGAATTGAAATGTCATCTTGTTGGATTTTTCCTTCAATGGTATTCTTCACTGTCTCTTATGATTAGTTTTGGTTTGAAATCTATTTTGATAGGTATTAAATTGGCTATGTTGTATCCCCGCACTGGGGAGACCGCCACTAGAATCCCGGTATGCAACTATCTTTCCACAAACCACAGAAATCGACACTTGATTCAAAACAGCAAATTCCAGCCGGTTGGGGCTCAACTTGCACCACACAAAGGAGGAGAGAGAGCCCCAGCCCAATTTTACATGAGCTTATAAAGACAAAAACTACAAGCAGGGGAGGGGGTCTGGGGTTAGGGCTAGCAAGCTCCTGATTGGTTGGGCCCAGGTGGGAGGTTGTTGGCCATGTTCATGCTCCTTATCTGGCAACTGCATCTGTGTTTCTAGGAAATGTTTTACAAGACCATCCCCGGGGTTCTTCCTGGTCAGGAGTGCATGTTCTCAGGCTATTCTGGGACCTAGGGCAACTGGAAAAATTCCATCTTAACAGCTATACCAGCTTGCCTCTTAGGTCCATCCATTTTCTTGGGATTATCTTTTTCTAATCCATTACCCTGAAGTCATGTCTATCCTTGATGATGAGGTGTTAATTTTTGGATGCAGCAGAAGGATGGATTCTGTTTTCACATCCATTTTGTCACTCTGTGTCTTTTTCTTGGGGATCTGAAACCATTCATATTGAGAGACATTAATTATCAATGATTGTTGATGTTTATTATTTTTTTGTTGGTGGGGTGTGTGTGTGTGTGTGTGTGTGTGTGTGTGTTTCCAGTGTTTTCAACCTCCTTTGGTTGATGTTTTCTTTCTAGCACCTTCTATAGGTTTGGATTTGAAGATTGTGGTACTTTGAAGATACCTGGCTCTCATAATCTCACAGACAATGACACTCTTAGGAGTTATTGACTTATTGGAGTAAGTATGGCCTTGTTGGAGGAAGCGTGTCACTGTGGGGTTGGGTCCACAGTGACACACTTACTCAGGATAACACCCAGTGTTTCAGTTGTCAGTTTCCTGTTGCCTGCAAGATGTAGGACTCTCAGCTACAACTACAGCATCACACCTACCTGCAGGCTGCCATGATCCTATGTTGATAATGCACTGAGTCTCTGAAACTGTAAGTGAGCCTCCCAATCATATATGTTTTTCTTAAAAGAGTTGCCATGGTCACCGTGTATTTTTATAGCAATAGTAAACCTAACTAAGTTATAGATATTGTTTAAAATTGATTTTTATCATTTATTTAGTTTTATTTTCTTCATCTATCATGATTGAAAATTTTGCTGGGTATAGTAGCCTGGGTTGGCCTCTGTAGTCTCTTACAATCTGCAGCATATCTGTCCAGGCCCTTCTGGCTTTTGAAAACTCGGGTACAATTCAAATAGGTCTGCCTTTGTGTGTTACTCAGTCCTTTTCCTTTTAATATTCTTTCTTTGTATGTTTAGTGTTTCAATTATTTTATGGTGAAGGGACTTTCTTCTCTAGTACGATCTATTTCGTGTTCTGTAACCTTTTTGTACCATTATAGGTATCTCCTTCTTTCGGTTAGAAAAGTTTTCTTCTTCTTTGATTTTGTTGAAAAAAATTTCTTGGCTTTTTAGCTGGGTTTCTTTTCTTTCCTCTATACCTATTATTCTTAGGTTTGGTCTCTTCATAATGTCCTAGATTTCCTGGATGTTTTGTGTCATGATTATTTTAGATATAGCATTTCCTTTGATCGATGGCTCCGTTTCTTCTATTGTGTCTTCGATGCTTCCCATTCCCTCTTCCGTCTCTTGTATTTGCCTCCGTAGTTCTTGTTTGAGTTCTTAAAATTGTAATTTCCAGAATTCTCAGTTTGGGGTTTGTGTATTGATTCTATTTCCAATTTCAGATCTTGAACAGATTTTATTTATTCCCTTACATTGTTTGTTAATGTTTTCCTGAATTTGTAAGGGATTTGTTTCCTCTTTAAGGATCTCTATAATATTCATAAAACTCTATTAAAGTTTTTTTTTTTTTTTTGGTGCCTCAGCTATGTTGGAATATTCTGGGTTTGTGGTGGTAGAATAGCTGGGCTCTAGTGGAGACTTATTCCCCTGGGTATTTTTGATTATGTTTTCATGCTGTGTCTACACATCTGGGTTTGGGAATAGTTATAGGTCTAGGTGCTAATTTCTTGGATTTGCCTTTGTTGGGTGAGTGTTCCATGGCTTCTGTTTCCTCTCTAGATTTTTGAAGAATGTGATAACTGTGTGTTGCCATTTGTCCTGGCCTGCTCAGCTGATATGTTCACATGAAATCCCTGCTGGTGTTGCAGGGTAGGTAATTGGGATGAGTTGGGGAAAGGACAATTGGAAGAGAAGATCTCTGATCTTTTGGGGCTGAAGTCAGTGAGGAAATGGGGACTGCAGCAAGTTTCAAGCTGCAGTTGGAGATGAGGCTGGGGGACTGGATCTCAGGAGCAATAGGAGAGCTGTATGTCTGCCTTCGGTCTACTTGTTGCCTTGGGGTGAGTAGCCTTCTATTAAAAGGGGGTGACAATCTGGGACAAAGCAAAAGAGTGTGGGGAGGAAGGTTGGAAAAAAAGATGTGGGATCCATAGTGTGCTGCTATAAGAGCTGGGAATAAGACTGGGGGATTGGATCTGGCACAACAGAGAAACAAGACATTGTATACAGGCAGCCTCCCTGACTTTCTGGAAAGTATGGCCTGTGATTTCCCAGGGAGTGTTTGTGGAAGTTGGGGGCTGGGATAGGTCAACTGAGTGGAGATGAGGGAGGGAGATAGGAAAATGGTTTGTGGAATCCCCAGGAGATGTCAGCAGTGGGAAGGAAGGTAGCAGCTGCTGTTCTGTTGTAGTGCTAAGAAGACTTGGGGAATAGGTGTGGAGGAATGGGGAAGGGGACACAAGGGAGCACAGAAGGTCTGCAGGCAACATACCTGGTTTTCTGGAAGACATGGTTTTATCTGAGGGTCAAATTTTAAAAATTATTCTTCCTGACCATGGCCCCACACCCACCGGAAGAGCTGCCACCATCAGAGCCTGGGCTCTGTGCCCACTGTGAGAGGCCCCACCTCTACCCACTGGAAGAAGAGGTGGGAAGACGGCAGTACACGAACACATTCGACAAAAAAAGTCATTTGACAGCACCAGAGTTTAAGGGTTCTAGTTTAAGGGTTCAGCAAGATCTGAACATCCCAACACAGATGAAGAAAAACATGACCTTAAAAACCTTATGAAGATGATGGGTGACCTTAAAGAGGACATGAGAGAATCCCTTAACAAAAGAAAGAAAAGACAAAAAAAAAAAAAAAAAAAAATCGAAGAAATGGAGGAAAAGACCAAAAATAGCAAGAAATCAACAAATGTTTAAAGAAAATACAGAAAAAACAAACAGGTGAAGAAAACCTGTTCAAACTTCAAACAATTCAAGACTTGACAGTTGAAACAGAGACAATAAAGAAAACAAAATGAGAGAATGCCAGAAATAGGAAATCTGGGTAAAGTATCAAGAACTACAGATGCAAGCATAAAGAACAGAATACAAGAGATGGAAGAGATCATAAAAGAAATAGATTAATCAACCAAAGAAAATGGTAAGTCCAACAAGTCCTTAATACAAAATATATAGGAAATATGGGACACTATGAAAAGACCAAACCTAAGAATAATAGGCGAAGAAGCCCAGCTCAAAGGTACAGAAAAATATATTCAATAAAATCATATAAGAAAACTTTCCCAACCTAAAAATGGACATACATATGAAAGTACAAGATGCTTACAGAACACCAAGTAGATTGGACCAAAACAAAAAGTTCCCTTGCCACATAATAATCAAAATACTAAACATACAGAATAAAGAAAAATTACTAAGAGATGTAAGGAAAAAGGCCAAGTAACACATAAAGGCAGACCTACCAGAATTATACATGACTTCTCAATGGAAAATCTGAAAGCCAGAAGGTCCTGAATAGATGTTCTGCAAACAATAAGAGTCCACGGATGCCAGCCAAGATTAGTATATCCAGCAAAGCTTTCAGTAACTACAGATAGAAAAAAAAAAAAACAAGATATTCAGTGACTAAACCAAATTTAAGCAATAAATATCCAATAATTCAGTACTATAGAAAGTAATGGAAGGAAAACTCCAACTCAAGGAAGCTAGCTACACTCACAAAAACACAGGCAATAGATAATCCCACATTACCAAAAGCCAAAAAAAGGGGACACACACACACACACACACACACACACACACACACACACACACACACAATACGACCCCCACCACCACCAAATCCAAAACTATCAAGAATCAACAATCAGTGGTCATAAATATCCCTTAATATCAATGGTCTTAATTCACCTATACAAAGACACAGGCTAGCAGAATGGAAATGAAGACAGAATCTATCCTTCTGCACTTGAGAAACCCACCTCAACTTCGAAGATACACATTACCTTAGAGTAAAGGGTTGGCAAAAGATTTTTCAATTAAATAGACTCAAGAAACAAGCTGGTATAGCTATTTCAATATCTAACAAACTAGAATTCAAACAAAATTAATCAAAAGGTATGTAGAAGGACACTGGAAAAATAATCAAGTTGAGCTCTCAATTCTGAACATCTATGCCCTAAATACAAAGACACCCACATTCATAAAAGAAACATTACTAAAACTCAAATCACAATAGAACCCGACACACTTATAGTGGGAGATTTCACCACCTTATTCTCATCACTAGAAAGGACTACCAGACAGAAAATTAACAATTTAGTGGAAGAACTAACAGAAGTTATGACTGAATTGAGTTTAACAGATATCTATCGATATTTCATCCAAACACAAAAGAATATACCTTCTATTCAGTGCCACATGGAACCTTTTCTAAAATTGACCACAATATTGGCAACAAAGCAAACCTCAAAAGATACAAAAAATTGTAATAACCCCCTTATCAGATCATCATGGTTTTAAGTTAGAATTCAACAACAACACAAATTGTAGAAAGCTTACAAACTCATGAAAATTGAGCAATGATCAATTGTACCACTCCTGGGTCAAGGAGGAAACAAAGAAGGAAATTAAAGACTTCCTAGAATTCAATGAAAATTAAGGCACAATATACCGAAACTTATGAGACACTTTGAAAGCAGAGCTAAGAAGAAAGTTCATAGCACTAAGTGCCAATATAAAGAAACTGGAGAACAGTCACACTAGAGAATTAACAGCACACCTAAAAGTTCTAGAACAGAAAGAAATGAACTCACCGAGGAGGAGTAGATGCCAGCAAATAAGCAAATTGAGGGCTGAAATCAATAAAGTAGAAACAAAGAAAACAATACACAGAATCAATTAAACAAAGAAAAACAAGATAGACAAACCTTTATCCAAACTAAAAAAAAAAAAAAAAAAAAAAAAAAAAAAGGCAGAGAGAGAACATGCAAATTAACAAAATCAGAACTGAAAAGGGGGACATAACATTGGACACTGAGGAAATCCAGAGACTCTTCAGGTCATGCTTTGAAAACCTGTACTCCAGAAAATTCGAAAATTTAAAGGAAATGGATAGATTTCTGGATAGATATCATCACTCACCAAAATTAAATCAAGAACAGATAAACAACATCAATAGACCTATAACTTCTAATGATATAGATACAGTCACCAAAAGTCTCCCAACAAAAAAAGGCCAAAGGCCAGATGTTTTCAGAGCAGAATCTACCAGAAATTCAAAGAAGAGCTAATACCAATACTCCTCAAAGTATTCTACACTATACAAGCAGAAGCCTCGTAAACTCTTTTTAATGAGGCTATAATTACCTTGGTACCCAAACCACACAAAGGCATAACTGAGAACGGGAACTACAGACCAACATCCCTCATGAACATTGATGCAAAAATTCTCAATTTAATACTGGAAAATCAAATCCATGAACACACCAGAAAGGTCATTCAAAATGATCAAGTAGGCTTCTACCCAGAGATACAGGAATGGTTCAACATACAAAAACCTGTCAATGTAATCTACCATATAAACAAACTGAAAAAGAAAACTCAAATTATCATTTCGCTAGATTTTGAAAAAGCCTTAAACAAAATCCAGTACCCTTTCATGATAAAGGTCAGAGATAACAGGAATATGCCTAAATATAATAAAGGCAATATACAGCAAGCTAACAACCAACATCAAAATAAATGGAGAGAAACTCAAGGTATTCCTTTAAAACCAGGAACAAGTCAAGGCTGTCGACTACCTCTTCATTATTGTACTTGAAGTTCTAGCTAGAGCAATAAGACAATAAAAGGAGATCAAGAAGATACAAATTGGAAAGGAAGAAATCAAACTTTCAATTTTTTGCATATGATATGATAATTTACATAAGTGACATGAAAAATTCTATCAGACAACTTTTACCAGCTGATAAACACCTTTAGTAAAGTTGCAGGATACAAGATTAACTCAAAAAAAAAAATAATGGCCCTCATATTTATAGACAATTAATAGGCTGAGAGGTAAATCTTTCACAATAGCCACAAATAGCATAATATATCTTGGGATAACTCTGACCAAACAAGTGAAAGACCTGTATGACAAGAACTTTAAGTCCTTAAAGAAAGAAGTTAGAGAATATCAGAAAATGGAAAGATCTCCCATGCTCTTGGATAGGAAGGATCAACAGAACAAAAATAGCAATCTTGCCAAAAGCAATCTACAGATTCAATGCAAATCCAATCAAAATCCCAGCACAGTTCTTCACAAACCTTGAAAGGGCACTAGTAAACTTTATATGGAAAAACAAAACACCTATGGCAGCCATAATAACCCTATATAATAAAGGAACTTCCAGAGGCATCACTGTCCCTGACTTCATACTCTACTATAGATTTATAGTAAGGAAAACAGCTTGTTATTGGCACAAAAGCAGACAGGTTGACCAGTGGAATTGAATTGAAGACCCTGATAATAACACACACCACCTGATTTTTGACAAAGAAGGTAAAACTATACAATGAAAAAATGGAAAAATGGATGCTGGTGTGTAGAAGACTGTAGATAGATCCATATCCATTGCCATGCACAAAACTTAAATACAAATGGACTAAAGACCTCAACATAAATTCACCCACACTGAACACCTTAGAAGAGAAAGAGGGAGGTACCCTTGAACAAATTGGCATAGAAGACTGCTTCCTGAACATAACACCAGTAGCACAAATACTGAGATTGACAATTAATAAATGGGACCTCCTCAAACTGAGAAGCCTCTGCAAGGCAAAGGATTCAGTCAAGAAGACAAAACAGCAGCCCACAGAAAGGGAAAAGATCTTTACCAACCCCACATGTTACAGATGGCTGATTTCCAAAATATACAAAGAACTCAAGAAGCTAGTCACCAAAACACCAAATAATTCAATTGAAAAGTTGGGCAGAGAACTAAATAGAGAATTCTCAATAGTGGAATTTTAAATAACTGAAAGACACTTAAGAAAGTGCTCAACATCCTTAGCTATCAGGGAAATGCAAATCAAAACAACTCAGAGATACCATATTACTCCTTCAGAATGGACAGTTTATGCCAGAAAGGATGTGGAGAAAGGAGAAAATTCCTCTATTTTTGGTGGGAATGCAAACTCATATAGTCACTTGGGAAATCAGAATGGCAGTTTCTCAGGAAAATGTGAATCAGTCCACCACAAGATCTAGCAATTCCACTCAGGCATATGCCCAAAGAATGTACATTCATACCACAAGTACTTCTGTTCAACTATATTCATAGCAGTGATATTTGTAATAGTCAGAACCAAGAAACAACCTAGATGCCCCTTAACTGAAGAATGGATAAATAGAATGTGGTTCATTTATGCAATGGAGAAAAAAATGCAGAAAAAATTAATAGAATCTTGAAAACCACAGACAAATGGATGGAAGTAGAAGAAATCATCCTGAGTGAGGCAACCCAGACACAGAAAGAAAAACATGGCATATACTCATTCATTAGTGGATATTAGACATAGAGCAAAGTATAACTAATCTATAATACACAACCCTAGAGAAGCTAGGAAAGAAGTAGAACCCTAAGAGAGACATACATGGAACCCCCAGAGAACAGTAAAGGAACAAGATATCCTAAATAAATTGGGAGCACAGTCTGGCAGAGGGATGTAGGAGAAAGAGGAGGGGAGATGGGGAGGGTGGAGGAGAACATGAGGTATCAGGAAGATGTAGTTGCATAAGAACAGAGAAGAAAATAAAGAAAAGAGATACCTTAATAGGGGGAGCTATTATGGGATTAACAAGAAATCTCCAGAGACCCACAAGGATGACCCCAACTAATAATCTAAGCAATAGAGGAGAGGCTACCTTAAATGCCCTTCCTCTATAATGAGATTGATGACTACCTTATATGCCATCACAGAGCCTTCACCCAGGAGCTGATGGAAGCAGAAGTAGAGATTCCCAACCAAGCACTGAGATGATCTAGAATCCAGCTGTAGATAGGGAGGAATGAGAGCAAAGAGGTCAAGAGCATCTGTCTAAACCAACAGAAACAGGTGACCTGAGCAAGTGGGAACTCATCAATTCCTGTCTGACAGCTGGAGAAGCAGGATATGACCAAACAAGCACCCGTGAACATGGGTGTCATTTGGGGTTCTGGGCAGTCTATGGGGCCTCTGACAGTGGAACCAGTATTTATCCCTAGCCCACGAATGAACTTTAGGATCCCATTCACTATGGAAGGATACTCTTGCACTTAGTTACAGGGGAAAAGGCCTGGGCCCTTCATCAAATAATGTGACAAACTTTGATGATCCCCATAAGAGGTCTCATCCTCCCTGAGAAGTGGATTTGGGTTGGTATGGAGGGTTCGGGTGGCATGTGAGGATGAAAGGGAGAGGGAACTGGGATTGCTGTGTAAAAATAAGATTTTTAAAAATTTAATTAAAAAGTATTGTACTTTACAGGTTTTTTAATATATATTACAGCTCCAGGTTTCCTGTTTTTAGGGGCTCCCTGTGTGTCAATATGTATGTCTCTGCATCTATATGCGGTCTTGTGCTTCTTGTTTGGCTCCTTTTCTTCTGTTTTGTTTCATTCTGATTTTCTGGTTTATTTGTTCTTGTCTTATGTTATCTTATTCTTTAGATGCTTTAGGTGGTTTCTAGATTTATATTGTTTTCTAATGAGATACAGAAAGAGGGTAGATTCAGATTGGATGGGAAGAAAGCAGGGAGGATCTGGGATTAACTGGGGCAGGTGAAATTTTAATCAGATTATAATGTGTAAAAAAAAAAAGTCTATTTTCAATAAAAAAATAAGAAAAAAGATGTCTCAGTGGGTAAAGGCACTTGCCTCCAAGTCTGATGACCTGAGTTAGAAGGCCATTATGAGTGGGTTTTTTCTTCTGGTCTGGTCCTACCGACATGCCAGCCCCCAATAACATACAGAGACTCTGTTAGATAAAGTTGTAGGCCAGTTACTAGTTTCTTATCAGCTATCTCTGTGCTAAATATTAACCCATTTCTATTCATCTAAGTATTTCCACGTGGTCTTATCTTAGTGGAGAGAAGGCCCAGTGTTCTGCTCTCTCAAGTCTCTCCATCTTGACTCCTCCCTACTACTTCCTCTCTCCTCCTAGTCTCCTAGTCCCACCTATCTTGCTTTCCTATTGGCCAACAGTGCTTTATTCATTAACCAATATGGGAAACATATTTACAGAATGACATCTCCCATCAGGCTCAGACTTCTGTTCTCTCAAGTCTCTATATGTTGACTCCTCCCTACTTCTTCCTCTCTCCTCCTAGTCTCCTAGTCTCAACTATCTTGCTTTCCTATTGGCCAACAGTGATTTATTCATGAACCAATACGAGAAATATATTTACAAAATGACATCTCCCATAAGCTGTTAGTCCTATAAGTTGTCCTTGACTTCCACATACATGCTGTGAAACCACATGTTATGACCAGATCTCAGATTCCCCCCAAAAACGAAGAGACTGAACCCCATATGTAAATGCAAAGAGGTTTTATCAAGTTCAAATTGAACCTCTGTGTGTATTGTATTGGCATGATCAGACAGCCTTTAACTCTAACTCAGGGTGGTTTTTCTTTTCTTTTCTTTCTTTCTTCTTTTTTTTTTTTTTTAATCACAACAGAGGTCAGGGTAAGGGATTTCTAAGGTTCAGGACCCTTGATTAGCTGACATTTGTTTGGGGGTGTCTTGATGAAATGGGATGGTTGTCCTCTGGGCTAAGGGACATCTGGTGATCCTATCTACAGTAGTTGGTATTTTCCCATTGGATGCTGATTGGCTTGGGTGGTAGCTGCATCATCTCAGCTTGTGTACTCTTTCTTGGAGTTATGCGTTGCTTTAGTGTAAATGGGGAGTCAAACCTATTTGCTGGTTGGTTTCAATTAAGCCTGCCATGGCAGATGTGTACTAAGCTGCCCTAGGCTCTACACCACATGCAGAGAATAAATGAATGTAATAAGAAAATAAAAAGTTATATTAGAAAAAGGAAAAACATTTTCTTGATTCTCTGAATACATTTGAGTTTTGTGAATATTGTTGGTATTCCACAAACTATGAGGATGTTTGGAGTTGAAACAAATGTATTTTCATCATGAAGTGAAAATGAGACTTTAGGGGCCAGCGTGGAGTATTTCTTAATTTTTAAATAAATAATAGATGTGGTAATATTTTGTTTATGATATAACAAATAAAGCTTCCCTGCAGGTCAGAGTGCAAAGCTAGCTGCACTAGCTCTGTATAAAGGACACACGGTGGTTGAACATACTTTTAGTCCCAGCAGCCACACTAAGTAGAAGTCAGGCAGTGGTGGTACATACCTTTAGTCTAAGCACTCAGGAAACAGAGGCATATAGATTTCTGTTAATTCAAGGCTACCCTGCCTACAAGAAATTGATCCAGTCTAAAAAAAAGAAACATCTCACACAAAGGTCATCTCAGTACTTGAGGGGCATAGAGGGGGATAGTCGCGAAAAACAATACTGGAACGGGGGAGGATTTCAGAGTCATGATGGGGAATGTCTTTCTATGTATATCTTTCTGTTATTGGTTGATGAATAAAACACTGATGGCCAGTAACCAGGCAGGAAGTACACCTGGGACTACTAGACATGAAAGGTTCTGGGAAGAGGATGCAGAGAGGAGATACCATGTAGCTGCTAAGGAAGCAAGAGGTTCAGACATCACTGAGTAAGTTAAGAACTCATGGAGTTACACAGATTAATAGAATAGGTTAATAATTAGGATCCAATAAGAAGCCTGAGCCATTTGGCCAAAAGGAATACATCCTGGCTCCACTGTCTGAGGTCCCTTAGATTGTTCAGTCCTTCAGGCTTAGACCCATGTTCAGGGGGGCCTGAGTCAGTCCCATGCTGGATTCCCAGCTATCAGTCTGGGGGCCCGTTATCTCCTTCTTGTTCAGGTCATCTGTCTCTATGTGTTTCTGCATCCTGGTCTTGTCCTCTCTCTCTGCATCTGGATTCTATTTCAACTCATTGTTTAGGTGTGGGTGTTTGTTTCTGTTTCCAACAGGTACTAGATGAGGGCTACATGATGGTGGATAAGTTAGTTGTTGGACCTTGCGGACATATCCCCCATGGAGGGATACTGCCTTAACCTAGAGACAGGAGAGAAGTCCTAGTCCGTACTTCAAATGACTTGACAGATTTACATGACCCCACCTGGATGGCATTGCCCTACATGTGGAATTGGGGTGGGGGGATTGGAGGGGAGGGTGGTCAGGGAGCATGTCAAGGGGCAGAGAGGGTAAGAGAGAGGGAGGGAGAGAGAGAGGGAACTGGGATCAACATGTAAGATAAAAAATAAATAAATAAAAAATTAAAAAGAAAAAAAAACAAACCTGAGCCATCAGCCAAAGAGTCTATAATTATAATATAGCCTCAGTGTATATATTTTACCTGATTGGTAAAAAACAAAAACAAAAACTCAACACAAGGGAACCTCCCAGGAATTACAAGGGTGATTCCAGCTAAGACTCCAAGTAATAGGGGTTATATAGCCTGAACCAGCTTATCAGTTCCCTGGAAGAATTTTGAGGGTCACTTATGTATATCATCTGCGAATAATGACACTTCAACTTTTTCCTTTCCAATTTATATCCCCTTGATTTTCTTTAATTGTCTTATTGCAATACCTAAACTTCACTTACTATATTGAATAGGTATGAGGAGAATGGACGTCAGGTCTTGTTCCTTTAGCAGAATTACCGTGAGTTTTGCTCCATTTAATTTGATGTTGGCTATAAGCTTGCTGTAAATTGTTTCTATTATGTTGAGGTATGTCATAGTATACCCAATTTCTCCAAGAATTTTATTATGAAGGGCTGTTAAAAGATTTTGTCAAAAGCATCTTAATTTAGTTTGTGAGCATTTTACTAAGTATTTTTGCACCAATGTTCATGAATGAAATTGGTCTCTAATTCTCTTTCTTTTTTGAGTCTTTGTGTTGTTTGTGTAGCAGGGACTGTGGTATCATAGAAAGAATTTAGAAATGTTCCATCTTTTTATATTTTGAGGAATTATTTGAGGAGTATTGATATTAGCTCTTCTTTGTAAGTTTAGTAAAATTTTGCACTAAAACTGTCTGGCTCTGGGCTTTTTATGTTTGGTAGACTTTTGATGACATTTCTATTTTCTTAGAGGTTACAGGTCTATTTTTTTTTCTAATTTTCTATATTGATCCAAGTTCCCTCCCCCTCCCTCTCTTCCACCCCAAACTCCCCACCCTCCCATCCCATCTCCCCCTCCCCCCCCCACTCCACATGTAGGTTGATGCCTTCCTGGAGGGGTCATTTAAATCTGTCAAGTCATTTGGAGTAGGGACTAGGCTCTCCCTCCTGCCTCTAGGTGAAGGGAGTATCCCTCCATGGGGAATGTGCTCCCAAAGTCCTTTTGCGCACCAGGGATACATCCTGGTTCCACTGTCAGAGGTCCCTTAGACTGCTAGGCCATCTAACTGAGATCCATGTCCAGGTGGTCTGAATCAGTGCAATGCTGGATTCCCAGCTATGAGTCTGGGGGCCTATTAGCTCCTCCTTGTTCAGGTAAGCTGGTGTTGTGTTTCTGTAGTCTGGCCTTGTCCTCCCTCTCTGCATTTGGATTCCAGTTAGCCTCAATGTTTAGCTGTGGGTGTCTGCTTCTGTTTCAATCAGCTACTAGATGAGGGCTCTATGATGGTGGATAAGTTAGTCATCAATCTCTTTATCAGGGAAGGGCACTTATGGTAGCCTTTCCACTGTTGCTCAGATTGTTAGTTGGGGTCAGAATTGTCTCTGGACATTTTTCCAGAGTCAGTTTTCTCTTGAAACCTATAATAAATAGCTCCCTGTTTGCTCTCTCTCTCTCTCTCTCTCTCTCTCTCTCTCTCTCTCTCTCCTATTCTTCCCCTGACTCAATCTTCCTAGTCCCACGTGCTTTCCTTTCCTCATCTTCTCTTTCCCTTAACTCCCTCTCCACTCACTTCCCCTCCCCCTCTCCCAATATGCTCAGAAGCTCTTGTTCCTTTCCCCTTCTGTGAGGGATCTTCTATGAATCTCTTAGAATCCTCCTTGTATCCTAGTTTTTCTGGCGGTGTGAATTATAGACTGGTGATCCTTTGCTCTTTGTCTAAATTTCATATATGAGTGAGTACATACCATGTTCCTCTTTCTGTGACTGGGTTAACTCATTCAGGATGGTTTCTTCAAGTTCCATCCATTTGCCCATGAATTTCAAGATTCTATTGTTTTCTTTTTTTTCCGCAGAGTAGTATTCTATTGCATAGATGTGCCACTTCTTCTTTATCCTTTCTTCAGTTGAGAGACATCTAGGTTGCTTCCAGGTTCTTGCTATTACAAAATGAACATAGTTGAACAGATGTCTCTTTTGCGTGGATGTGAATCATTTGGGTATATTCCTAAGAGTGGGATTGCTGGGTCCTGTGGTAGACTGATTCCCATTTTCCTGAGGAACCGCCATACTAATTTCCAAAGAGGCTGTACAAGGTTGCACTCCCACCAGCAGTATAGGTGTGTTCCCCTTTCTCCACATCCTCTCTGGCATAAGTTGTCATTGGTGTTCCTAATTTTAGACATTCTGACAGGAGTAGGGTGGTATCTCAGAGTTGTTTTGATTTGTATTTCCCTGATGGCTAAGGATGTTGAGCACTTTCTTAAGTGTCTTTCATCCTTTTATATTTCTTCTATTGAGAATTCTCTCTTCGGTTCTGTACCCCATTTTTAACAGGGTTATTTGATGTTTTGGTGACTAGTTTCTTGAGTTCTTTGTATATTTTGGAGATCAGCTCTCTGTGAGAAGTGGGGTTGGTAAAGATCTTTTCCCAGTCTGTGGGCTGCCATTTTGTCTTGTCAACTGTGTCCTTTGCCTTGTAGAAGCTTCTCAGTTTGAGGAGGTCCCATTTATTAATTATTGATCTCAGTGTCTGTGCTACTGGAGTTATGTTCAGGAAGCAGTGTACTGTAATTAGAGGTTACAGGTCTATCTAAATTGTTTACCTGATCTCGATTTAAATGTGGTCAGTGGTGCTTTCAAGACATTTGTCCATTTATTTTAGATTTTCTAATTCTGAGAAATCCAGGTTTTTGAAGTATGCTTCTCTAGATTTCCTCAGTTTCTGTTGTTATGATCCCATTTTTTGCTTCTGGTTTTATTAATTTGGATATTCTCCCTCTGCCTTTTAGTTTGGATAAGAGTTTACCTATTTGGTTGATTATCTTGAAGAACAAATCTTTGTTTCATTTATTATTCATATTATTCTCCTTGTTTCTATTTCATTGATTTCTTTCATCCCTTTGATTATTTCCTGCTGTCTTCTCCTCTTTGATATGGTTGCTTCTTTTCATTTTGGAGCTTTCAGGTGTGCTGTTAAGTTTGCTCTAGGACTTAACAGGTGCTCTGTTAGGATGAAGTCTTATTTTATATATTAGGATAACTACATGAGCTTGCTTCTTAAGCTCATTTGATTGGGAAATCTTTTTCCAACCCTTTACTCACAGGTAATGTCTATTTGATGTTGAGGTGTGTTTCTTATATGCAGGCAAATGACAGATTCTAATTTTGTATTGATTCTATTAGCCTCTATCTTTTTATTAGTAAGTTGACTCCATTGATATTGAGGGATAATAATTACTATAGATTGTTAATTCCTGATATTTTGTTGTTGTTGTCAGTAGTAGTGGTGGTAGTGTGTGTGTGTGTGTTTCTCTCTCTGTCTCTCTGTCTGTCTGTCTGTCTCTCTCTCTCTTTCTCTCTCTCTGTGTGTGTATGTGTGTGTGTATTTTCCTTCTTTGGATTTTGCTTGTGTGAGACTATCTATTGCCTTTGTTTTTGGAGGTAGAGTTAACTTCCTGGGTTGTAGTTTTCCTTCTAGTATCTTCTATAGCATTGGATTTGTCAAGAAATATCTTGATTTTCCATCTATAGTTATTTACAGTTTTGCTGGGTACAGTAGTCTGTGTAGTCTCTTAGATTCTGCAAAACATCGGTTGAGGCTGTCCTGGCTTTTAGTGTTTCCAATGAGAACTTGGGTGTAATTCTAATAAGTTTGTCTTTATATGCTACTTGGCCTTGTTCCTTTGCAGCTTTTAAATTTTCTTCCTTTGTTCTGTATGTTTAGTATTTTGATTATTATATGGCATGGAGATCCAATCTATTTGGTGTTCTGGAAGCTTCTTGCATCTTTAGAAGTATGTCCTCCTTTAGGTTGGGAAAATTTTTTCTACAGTTTTGTTAAACATACCTTCTGGATTTTGAGCTGGTATTCTTCTTCTGCTCCTATTATTGTTTTGGTTTGGTCTTTTCATGGTGTCTCAGATTTTCTGGGTGCTTTTTAAGAATGTTTTAAAGTTAACATTTTCTTTGATGAGTGAATCTATTTCCCCTATCGTGTCTTCAATGACTGAGATTCTCTCTTTTATCTCTTGCATTCTGTTGGTGCTGCTTGCAACCTTAGTTCCTGTTCATTTACCTAGCTTTCCATTTTTAAGTGTTGAACTATTTCCTTCACCTGTTTACTTTCTCTTAGCTTCTTGGCATTCTTTTGGGTATTTATTGATTTATATCCAATTTCTTGTTTTCTTTTCCTCAGTTCCTTTAAGGGGTTATTTTATTTCCTCTTTACGAACCTCTATCATCATCATAAATTATTTTCAATGTTGTTTTCTTGAGTTTCAGCTGTGTTGGGTTGTTCCGGTCTTGTCATTGCATAAATTTGTTCTGGTGGTGACATATTGCACTTTGTTATGTTGATTGTGTTCTTGTACTTCATTTATGTATCTGGATTTGGGATAATGATAAGTCTAAATGTTGGTTCCTGTGCTTGTCTTTGATGGTTGTTTGTTTTGTTCCTTGGTTTCCCTTTTCTTTCCTGTCATCTGGCTTCAGGGGCCAAGGTTTTTGGTGACTACTGAGTCTTCAGGTCTAGTAAAGTGTCTCTGCTGGGAATTTAGGGCCTGGGGACCTTAGACTGGGCCTGGCCTCTTGTAATTCCACAGTCTACTTCCAAATTTGTAGGCTGGGATATGCAGCTTGGGATGGGAAATAGGGTGGTTGAAATCTAGGGTTGTTGGGCATGTTTAAAGGTATTTAGTGGATGATGTAAGAGCCGCTTGACCTCTTACAAATCTTCTGGGGCTCTGGGCCCTACTATGGGGCCCAGGGGAAGGGGTACAGTCTGGAGTTTTGGGGTGAGCTTTGAGGAGTGATAGTGGGCAGTAGACAGTGGACAGTGAGCTGTATTTTACCTGGCCACTGGTAAAGCTAATGTCTTTTTCTGAAGTTGTAGGCCAGGTTATGGGGCCCAGGAGAGTGGACAAAATCAGCATGGAATTTTTTTTAATTGTTATCATCTGGTGTCAAAATGATGAGGGGTGGAATTATAATGACTAATAGTCATTGTCAAGCTGACTAGGTTTAAGTTCAACATGGAAAATACCATGTCTATGAAGGTGCTTTCATCACGGTTGAACCAAAGAAGGAAAAGTAGTTCTGAATATGTGCTCCTGGACTTAGTACAGAGGAGGGAGCAGACTGAGTGAGGCAGCAGCCACATGACTGTACTTCTTACTCCAGGTGTTCTGACCAGCCACCTCACATTCATTCCCTTCACTCCCATGATGCATTGGACCCTTTCTTAAAATGTGAGCCCAAACATACTCTTCCTTCCTCCAGTTGCTTTCGTGAGGTGTTTGTCACAACAGAGAGAAGAGTAACTAATACAGCATCTTTCTGTACATGTTTGAACTTCCATTTCTGCTCAAATAAGATATAGCTATTGTTACAAATGAAGAATTCTCACCCTTCTCAAATGTGAGATTTACATTTCTAACAGTCATTTTAACCACCACTGGAAATAATAACTCCTACATCCCATTTCTGCTTCACTGGCTATTCTATTGCCTTTAAAGTACATTTTAAATTTAATCCACAGTAGTTTGTATCTAAAATTTAAAACTTGTCAGAGAAGAAAATGGTTCATGTATAAACAAATACATGTAATAAGTAGGAAACATATAGAAATATTAAGGTCTTATTGCAGAAACTGTTCAAATGGCTTTAGTCCATATTTAATTATTTTTCCCCACCACCAGTTTTGTATTTTTTCCACATTTGCATCCACAACTTTAGCTAGTTGAAGTTATTTGCTTGGAAGCATGACTTGAATTAATCTCCAAAGGTCTAAGTTATTAATTAACCTAATTTTTTGTTGTTGTTGCTGTCATTCTATTAAATTGTTATATTGGATATGGATGTACTAAGAGACACACCAGAGTTCAGGTAGACATTTCCAATTCAGTAACACTTTCTCTTTATGTAGAAAGACATCAAAGCACAGTGGAAAACTCCTGAGAGGGAGTTATTAGGGCATTAATGAAAAGAGGCCTCCTTACCCATTATTTCCCGAGGTATCATAATTTCACTGTTGGGGAAATAGTGTTATATTCTGCTCTATGATTTAAAGCACATGGTTTTATCCTGCAAACAAAATAGCATCATTTTTTAGGATGTGTCCAACCTGTGTTGTAATTGAGTTTCCCATAAGCAATATTTCATCCCATTAAGCACATCTGGTTCTAGGTGATGTCACCTGTAGTGAGACCAGTTAATGACATAGCTGCACTTACTTCGCAAGGAAATGAGTTCTTTCATCAGAAGCAATGTTGTGCAGACTTCCATGGCAGGAGGTTGCCTTAGGTAGGATTTCTGTTGCTGTGAAGAGACATCATGACCACAGTCACTCTTAAAAAGGAAACCATTTAACTGGAGCTGGCTTATAATTGAGATGTTGAGCCCATTATCATCATGATGGGAAACGTGACAGCATGCAATCACACATGGTGCTGGAGAGGTAACTGAGTTCTACTACTTAATCTGCAGGCAGCAGAAGGACACTGTGTGTCACAATGGGTATAGATTTGAGCATATGCAACCTCAAAGCCCACTCCTGCAGTGACACACACTTCCTCCAGCAATGCCACACCTCTTAACAGTGCCACATACTATGGGCCAAGTACTCAAACACGAGTCTACAGGGGGAGGCATTTCTATTCAAACCACCACAGAAGTTAAAGCATCCTTGCAGGCTATGGGTGCTGATTTTGACATAAGCATGATGGCACAGCAAGCAAGTCTAGAAGGCAGGTTTCTTCTAGGGAAGATGAATCTTTGTTGCTTTCAAGACAGCTTACTAGTCACCTTCATTGCGTGAATTTTGCCCAGCTTTAGTCTTTGACTTTGGCAGACTAGGTAGTGGCATTAGCCAGATCATTCTTAGCAAAGGAAATTGATATTGCTGAGTCCTTGTGTTCTTGCTACTATGGTCATTTTGTTTGCTGGTCCACTTAACAAGCACTAATGTGGTTAGAGAGAGGTTTATGTCATGAAAGCATGCTGCCTACATACAAGTTTCTTTTAAGAATCTTCACCTCAGTAGATGCATATAAACACAAACACTGTCACAATTGGCACCATTGTGGAATTTCTTCTACAGATGTCACCCACGTCCTCATATTCCTGTTTGGCCCCAATTTCCCGAGACAGAGTGGTTAAACAAACCAATTGTTGCAGTTTTACACACTGTTTTCCTTCAGAGCTGTCCTTTAGAACAGTGGTTCTCAACCTATGGGTTGCCACATCCATAGGGGTCACATATCAAATACTTACATTGCAATCATAACAGTAGCAAACTTACAGTTATGAAATAGTTTTATGGTTGGAACTCATCACAACATGTGGAACTACTGTATTGAAGGGTCACAGCAGTAGGCAGCTGGAGAACCACTGCTCTAGAATCTTGTCTGAGTGAGACTTCACTGGTACAGCTGTCTTCTGCTTGCTAGTTCTATCATATACAGAGCCATGTGACTGGAAATAATTCTTCCCATCATTTGGATACAAAAAATATATCCTCATATTGCGGTTAAATAAGGATCAGGATAAACAAATAGGCTGAATAGATGTTTATTCAGGGGGAAATAACTTACAACCTAGACAGATGAACATCAGGAAATTCCACCCAATGCTCTCCTGTCAGAGTCCCGCCAGCAAGAGAGCTTTTCCCAGCTCTTCCTCTGACCTCCTTCCACAGGTTACTTTCGCCCATGGCTCCACCCCCCAATGGGCGTGGTCAGTGCCACAGAAGGACTATCTCACTACATCCTCAGAGGCCACAAACATGAAGACAAAGCAGTCAATACAAGAGATTTCCTGCTAGAGTTAGCTTCTTACTCTGACTTTCAAGGTCTGGATGAACTTGGTCTTCAGAATGTTTTCTTTGGTCCCAAAGAGCTTGTTGTGGCAGCTATCCACCCCAGAAAATAATTATTTGAGAGAACTGTAGTTTATGAGGAAAAGCTCATGTCTCATTTCTGCCTAATATACTCTTTCTAAGCATTCAGTTTCTACCAATGACCAACATTAAGTCAGAGGGTATTTTTCCAAGGAAAGGTGCTGTCTGCAGAAGTTAGCTTCGGTTTGCTTCCAAACTGTAGAAATATCTATTACTCTTCTTGATATTGCTAAACTCCTTATACAATGTTGCTATGTTTCGGAGGTTCTTCAGATATTGTCAGGCCTGTAGGTGCTTCAGGTATTACTGGGTCTGCAGCTACTTCAGCCATTGGTGAGTCTGTCATCTCAGCTTTCACTTCTGCTACAAAGACTATTGCAGCTTGGCTGGTCCTGCAGCTCAGACTTGCTTTAAGCCTTTTCTTTCTATCATCCCCACTAAAAACTGACAGCCTTTCATGTGTCTGTGGGAAGAAACAGCACACAAGATAATGTATAAATTGCCTCCCCAGTTGCATAATGCCTGCCAATCATCTCCCTTGGTGTTCCTCATAGGTAACAAGATATGAATTTCCCCCTTTTTTTCACCTTGGAAGAATAATCTTGACATGTTTTGTGAGAGTGAAACATCACTTACTTCACTGGGGTATCAGGTATTCACTCTAGTGACTTAAGTCATTTGGTCCCAGACCTAGAATTTATTTTATGTGTTTAAAAAACACTTGAGTAAGTTACTATCCTATTTAATTCTGGAGAATATCATGCTCAGTTAGCCCACTGCTAAATACATGTGAGTCAAATCAATTTGGTTATTGTTATTATTATCATTATATCCCTGTGGTAAACATGCACACCTTGATTTTTTTCTAAGTGACATCACTTGTCTGACTTACTTAGAAACACTTCTTGAGTTTTGGCTTTTGTGTGATAATTTGTACAAGTCCTGCACAAGCCTTGCAAACATTTCAGAGTATAAATTCTCTCTCATGCTGGGTCTTGGGAGTATGGTGAGATATGACTTTACTCATGGGTCTAGTACAGCACGGTACAGTGTGTGTGTGTGTGTGTGTGTGTGTGTGTGTGTTTGTGTGTCTGTTTCTGTGCCTGGGAAATGAGCATGGGTTTTCAAGGCTTCTGCTCAAGGTGAGAGTACCCTAATATTTTAATTAAGTTTTCAAATGTTACAGAGAAATCTAATTTCTTTAATAACAAAGGCTTAACATGACATGGTTTGGTTATGTGGGTTCAGCCAAATGTCTTCAAAAGCTTCAGGATTTTATTATTTCTTAATCAATATCCTAAATTTCTCGATTTAGGTAAAAACTAAAGGACAATGTAATGTCCTTCTGTATACTGTTTCTCTTAATATTTTGGCCAATGGACAGGCAGGATGTAACTATGCAGGAAGTATAGGCAGGGCTACAGACCAGGAGAATGCTGGGAAGAGGAACACAGATCGTGAGTCAGGGGAGAGATGCCATGTAGCTGCTGAGGAAGAAAGATGGCTGGGCATCATGGTAAGCCAAGACTACATGGAGGTAAAAGATTAATAGTTATGGGTTAATAATTAAGAGAGAGTAAGCCTGAGCCATAGGCCAAAAGTTTATAATTAATACAAGCTTCTGCATATTTGTTTGGAATTAAATAGCTGCAGGATTGGGTGGGACAGAAACTTCAACAACAACAAAGAGTACCAGTTTCTGAGGACTCAAAAGCATAACAAATACCAGCCCTAAGTCATGGGCTTTGGAGTGTTTCTCACAACCCAGAATGCAAAGCATCAACTAATTGGGTCTCAAGCCATCCATTCCAGGTATCTCCACATCAAAGTCAACTGCAGATCATTGATTAATTATAATGTCATCCTACAGGTAGAAAAATGGAATTGAATTGAAAATCCTGATATTAACCCACAAACCTATGAACACCTGATTTTCAACAAAACAGCTAAAATTATACAATGGGGCGAAGACGGTATCTTCAACAAATGGTGCTGGCACAATTGGATGAGGGTGTGTAGAAGACTATAGATAGACCCATGTCTGTCGCCATGCACAAAACTCAAGTCCAAATGGATCAAAGACCTCAACATCAATCCAGCCACATTGAACCTCTTAGAAGAGAAAGTAGGAGGTACCCTTGAACAAATTGGTATAGGAGACCGCTTCCTGAACATAACTCCAGGGGCACAGACACTGAGAGAAACAATTAATAAATGGGACCTCTTCAAACTTAGAAGCTTCTGTAAGGCAAAGGACACAGTGGACAAGACCAAACGGCAGCCCACAGACTGGGAAAAGATTTTCATCAATCCTATATCCAACAAAGGGCTGATCTCCAAAATATACAAAGAACTCAAGAAACTAGTCAACAAAACACCAAATAACCCTATTAAAAATGGGGTGCAGAACTGAAGAAAGAATTCTCAATGGAGGAAATCAAAAAGGCTGAAAGACACTTATGAAAGTGCTCCACATCCTTAGCTATCAGGGAAATGAAAATCAAAACAACTTTGAGATACCATCTTATTCATGCCAGAATGGCTAAAATTAGAAACACCAATGATGACTCATGTTGGAGAGGATGTGGAGAAATGGGAACACTCCTCCACTGCTGGTGGGAGTGCAAACTCATATAGCCATTTTAGAGATCAGTATGGTGGTTCCTCAGGAAAATGAGAATTAGTGTACCACAGGACCTGGCAATCCCCCTCTTAGGCATATACTCAAATGATCCATATCCATGCAATAAAGACATCTGTTCAACTATGTTCATAGCAGCACTATTTGTAATAGCAAGAACCTGGAAGCAACCTAGATGCTCCTCAATTGAAGAACGGATAATGAAGATGTGGCACATCTACACAATGGAATACTACTCTGCAGAAAAAAAAATACTGGAATCTTGAAATTCGCAGGCCAGTGGATGGAACTTGAAGAAACCATCCAGAATGAGGTAACCCAGTCACAAAAAGAGGAACATAGAATGTACTCATTCATATATGGATTTTAGACCTAGAACAAAGAATCACCAGCCTGTAATTCATACCACCAGAGGAACTAGGATACAAGGTGTATGCTAAGAGATTCATATAAAGTCCCTCACAGAACCTGGAAGGGACAAGTTCCCCAGAGCATAGGGGAAGTTGGGAGGGCAGGGAATGGAGAGAGAAGTAGGAGAAAACGAGGGGGTGGAAAGGAAAACACGTGTGACCAGGAAGATTGAGCCCGGCTAGGAACAGATGAGAGGGGAGAGAGAGAGAGAGAGAGAGAGAGAGAGAGAGAGAGAGAGAGAGAGAGAGAGAGAGAGAACATAAAAGAGGGAGCCAATATTGGTTTGGTTTGAAGAGAAAATTGAACCCAAAGAAAGGTCTGGAGAACTACAAGACTGCCACCAACAAACAATTTGAGCTTCCATGGAAAGGCTACCATAAATGCCCTTCCCAGATAGTGAGATCAACAACTAACTTATCCATGGAGCCCTCATCTAATGCCTGTTGGAAACAGGAACAAACACCCATACATATTCACTGAATCAAACCAGAACCCAGATGCAGATGGAGAGGACAAGACCAGGTGGCAGAAACACATAGAGTCAGCTTACCTGAACAAGGAGGAGCTAACAGGCCACCAGACTGATAGCTGGGAAGCCAGCATGGGACTGACTCAGGCCCCCCCTGAATAAGGGTCTCAGCTGAGCAGTCTAAGGGACCTCAGACAGTGGAACCAGGATATATCCCTGGTGCGCAAAAGGACCTTGTGGACACCATCCCCCATGGAGGGATAACTGCCTTAATCAAGAGACAGGAGAGAAACCCTAATCCCTTCTTCACATGACCAGTCAGATCTACATGACCCCAACTGGATGGCATTCCCCTACATATGGAATTGGGGTGGGGGGATGGGAGGGGAGGGTGGTTAGGGTGCATGTGAGAGGGCAGAGAGGTTAAAAGGGAGGGAGGGAGGGAGAGAGAACTGGGATCGACATATAAAATAATAAATTAAATAAAAAAAAATGTTTTGACTCCAAAATTTAAGTTCAAGGACAAGTTACTAGGGAAAAGGATTTCTATTTTTGTTTCTACAGAAAATGAAAAGCAGTGGATTTCTTCCAGACTAATGTGGTTTGATCAAGCCAGACCGCCTGAAACAGAGTACCAGGTGATCCTACACTCAAAACAGCTGGATAAAGCAGCCTTGCAGACTACAGCCAGGATTTCTGCATCTTCTTAGAATCCCCCAGCAGGAAGTAGTTTGGAAAGAATGATGCCCAAATTACCAAAGATTGTCTATAAATGTTTGTTTTCATTTAAATGGACTTTTGGTTGTATAAAATAAATTAAAAAAAGAGAAAAAAAATAATGTCTTCCTATTCTGTGGGTTAGTCCTATCCAATTTCACTTCGTTGAGAAGCACAACACTGAACTTTAGCACAAAGACATGATCAAATCCATTGTCTAATGTCTTTGGGGGGATTAATTCCTGCTACCCATCACTTATCAATCAGTTTCCAGTTCGGATACAAACCACACAGGAAACGTTTAATATAAAACATCATTCAATATAATAGGGCTTGAGCCATGAGAAGCTACAAATATTTAAGGAGAATATCAAAGAACATTTTAGGACTGCATTGGAGTACCCCAAGGAAAAACAGGCTTGGAGGAAGTTCTCCTTGAGCTAAGATTTAGACATTCTTGCAAGTCTGCTTCAGTCAACTTACTGGAGAGTATTCCCAGGTTGCACCAGTACCAGGCAAGCAGGCTAAGGCAAAGGACAGGACTACATGCAAACAGGGATCATCATCAGAGAGACACCATAAAGGGACTATCTGATTAGAGTCAGACCTGCAGTTATACTTTGGCCCAGCAACCGAGTGCCCAAGTAACATGGGTGAGGCTACTCTAGTTTCTCATCAGCATCTGGGGCAGACATGTGGTGGAATAAACAAAGAAACCAAACAGCAATGTTCCATTGCAGAGTATCTTCCTCCATCACTACCTTCATCAGCAATGTTTACTCCATGGCCTTTGCAGGGCTGTGAAGATAGGTCAGTAGATAGAAGTGCTCACTGTACAAGAGTGAGAAGCTGAGTTTGAATTGCTAGTACTCAAGTAAAAAGACAGGTAAGGTGGGACATACTGGTAGCCACAATGGTGAGGACATACAGGTAGTAGACTGCAGGATTTGGGTGTCCAGCCGGTCTAGCCAACTGGTGAGCCCAAGGTTCAGAGAGAGATACTGGTCACAAATAAGGTGGAGAGTTATAGGGGAAGCCACTGTACACACACACACACACACACACACACACACACACACACACACACAGGCTACATACAGGGACGTGTATATAAACCACACAGAGATTTTGTGTTCATAGAAAATCTTACTAAAGGTAAAGGTTCCAGTTACCATCACCACTGAAGCAGGGAGGTTGGGGCTGAGGCACAATCCAATCAGTTAGGGCTGAACTTGTTGACCCCTATGTTTCCTTTGCTTTCTTTCCTTACTCTATATTATCAAGTGTGCCCTATAGGAAATCATGTACCCTGACTGCTGTAGTCATGATGATAAAAACACCCTGAAGTGGAGGTTACTGAGGAGGCAGACAGAAGGCATTAGCTGTTAAAATACTGATGCAATTTCATTAAGTGATACTGAGAATAAATCTGGTGTTACCAATTTCATTGTGATCTTAATTTTCCCTTCCCTCTTCTGTAGCACAGAATATATATATTCTCAAAGATTTCTTTTCCATTGCTTCTGATTTGTAGTGGCAATGATTGGAATTTAGCCAAGAAATACTGTCACAATTACCTGGCTCCCTGGTGGCCCATGGAAATGTTATCAGTTTAACAAGAGCGATTTTCCTAATACTGGTTGCCCATTTGAATAGGTCTCAGTAGACAGATGGGAGTATTTGCCAGCACAAAATCTGCTTTTGAGCTTGCCCTAACTCAAATCACTCATTGAGTCTTAAAGGAATGGTGTGTGGGACGTTATCTTAGAGGCTGGTAAGCCTTTTCTGTGAAATTGTGTTCTAATTTCAATTGCAAATAAGCATTTTCCAATTTCAGAGTCAATAAGCAATATAGTTTCCAGGCAATGAAAACCAGGCTGTTGGACTCCCAGGCTGGACCCCTGCTACCAGTGTGGCAGACATGGTGATGCCAGTGTTGTTCATTCTGTAGATGCTGTCAGGCAAGCAAGCTGCGACAGATAAACAAAACATGTCAGACTCTGAGGTCTGTACCATCGCCTGGCTCTCCTGCCGGTGAGAGCTAAATATGAAACCCCCTTTTACTTCCCTTCTCAGTATTTGACTACGGAAGCTTCTAGAGGGACACTTAGACTCACATAGCTAAGCGATGCCTGGAGGCCCAGCGTGAGCAGAGAGGCAGTACCAAGTACACTCTGGAAGCTGGCAGCTCACTCCAGGCTGTACCATCTCCTGTAGTTGTGCATGTCACTGGGGAGTGTGGTCCTACGTGCCTTCCCTTGAAAAGAAGGTTCTCTTTCATCCCACGGCCCCGTGGAACAAAGTGATTGGCACTAATCAGAACAGGGGTTAGGTATTGACCTATCCTAAGGTGCTGTTTTTGTCAGACAGTTAATTTTTACAGCTCCTTTTGGGTGACTTCCCAAGAGAGGTCCTAGAAAGTGTTCATCTATATAAAAGATTAGTTAAAGCAAATTAATATCTGATAACTCAGAAGCAAACATACATTCACTATGTTTAAAGAACACAGCCCTGCTTCAGCTCAGTGGAACAATCTTGTGGATCTGTGTACATGAATGGGCATGTTCATGAACTTGCAGATGCATGTGTGCTACAGTTATTTGTGCATGTGTGTAAGTGCTGAAGACAGAAGGACAACATTGGCTGTCATATTTTGAGTGCCCTCTATTTTCTTTCCTTCCTTCCTTCCTTCCTTCCTTCCTTCCTTCCTTCTTTCCTTCCATTCGAGATAGAATCTCTTACTGTCTTAGAATTCAATACATATGGCTGGTGAACAGTCCAGTAAGCCCACAGTTCTGCATGTCTCTGTCCCTCAGCACAATGATTCAAAGAATAGTACCATTCATGTATTTTTCCATATACGTGTGTGTGTGTATACACATAAACACACACACACACACACATACATACATACATACATACATTGAACTCTGGGGCTGGATTCAGGTCCTTGGGTGTGCAAGACAAGTACTTTGCAGATTGACCCATACCCTAGTACAAATTAAACCCCGTATCTCTCCAGTCTCAGCCCTGCCTGCCTGGATCCCCTTAACCACCTCAATCTTGCTGCTAGATTTCTTTTAACTTCCGTAATGGAGCCAGTAACTCCTCTGAGTATTTCAGCACTGGCCATGAAGCCCAGGGCCTCACACATGACAGGCACGCTCAGTCCACCCCTAGCCCTTCAGTTATCAAGTCTGGTGGGTGTCATTAGGGTCCTTTTCCTATAGACTTTAATTCAGCTTTTTCTCCTGTGACCGGAGCTTGGTTGCTTGAGAGTTTATTTAGACCTCTGTTCTAGGGAGGGTAGGGAGTGGGAATAGACCCCCCCCCCGCAGGTGTATATTCAGGGTCATATTAAATAGCCCTGGCTGGAGAATTTTAACAGAAGTACACTTGGATTCGGTGACCTGTGCTTCCTCTGACCTCTGCCACCAGAGCAAAAAGGCATTGGTGCAAGTAGTCTCTTAGCTAAAATGGCAGCATTAAGCACTTGGGCCGGCAGCCATAAAATAACAGCGAGTACAGGACCTTCATTTGCCTTCTGGCTGTGTCTCTTATCGGCTACATGAGCTGCTTTACTGCTTATTGGAATATATAACATGCACAGACAGATATCCACATGTATGTACATATGTCTGTGCATGTGGAGAGGTAGAGGGGAGCAGTCATACTCATGGACTCTGAAATAGATGGATCTTAGATTAAAATATTGATCCATCACTTAATTAGCTGTGAAACATTGAGGGAGCATTAGTTTTCACAGATATAAAATGGCAATAATTTCAGATCTTACTTTGTGGCTTTGTTGTAGAAATTTAAAAACGTGCATGCAAAGCTCTGGGTAAAATGGCTGGGACAGAGCAACTCCCTGATAGTAAGCAGTAGCTGTGATATGCATACATATACACACAACCTGTTGAATTATTTGTTCTGTGACCATAAGCATCTCCCTTAGCCGCTCTTAGCTACCTTTGCATCTGAACATTAACAGCTACCTTCTAGGTTTGTTTTCATGGTTAAGAACAAAGAATAGGTACTACTGATTGAGGCATTAACGCTGTACATGGAGTCTCTGTATTATTATATTAATACAATTTTAAATTTTATATGGTGCAAGATAGTGTTGTGGAGCTGGGGAGGGTGGTGCATGCCTGTACTCCAAGCAGTTTAGTGGCTTCTGAGTTAGAGGCCAATCTGAGAGAAATGGTGAATGTCAGGCTAGCTGGGGCTATAGTGTGAGATTCTATTTGTCAAAAGAAAGGAAAATGGTCACAAAATAGAATGATATCACTGTGTCAAGCTGCTGGTTGGAGCACCCTCTACGGAATGAGCCTCATTCACTTCATCATCACTTCTGACTGCAATGCCACTTGGGAAGCAGAGACCTTTCATTCTGAAGTGGTCCACGGCCGATCAGAAGGTCAGACAGCGAGCCAGTGCTCTGATTTTGCAGTCAAAGGGCAGTTCAAGCTGTCCCTCTGTGTTTATGAGGAAGAGAAAGAGCAGGGCGCAGGTGAGTGTTTCTGCATCCAACAGGTACATTTCTACCTATGCTGCTTTGAAAGCCAGCACTTGGAAGTCTTGGCACATTTGAACTCCCCCTTCCGGCGAGACAGGACACAGACACACATTTGTCATGCTCACACACAGACACACCTTTGTCATGCTTACACACACACATTTGTCATGCTCACACACAGACACACATTTGTCATGCTCACACACACACAGACACACATTTGTCATGCTCACACACACAGACACACATTTGTCATGCTCACACACACAGACACACATTTGTCATGCTCACACACACAGACACACATTTATCATGCTCACACACAGACACACATTTGTCATGCTCACACACACAGACACACATTTGTCATGCTCACACACACAGACACACATTTGTCATGCTCACACACAGACACACCTTTGCTGTCCTCACACATGTACACACATGCAGACTGAGAAAAGTAGGGAAGTGTGAAAGTAAGCTTCATATTTTAAAGTCTAAAATGTGTGGGGCTGTGCAGCAAGATGAAAACACACACAGGGTTTACATCACCATTTCAGGGCCAAAAAAAAAAAAAATTTGTAGGAAGCTCCAGTCTCTACTCTGAAGTTCTTCTGAAGTTCTTCTAATACATTCATAATCCCACTCACATTATGGAGAGGAATCTTCTTGTGTAAAGGGAACAGATTTTACATGTTGATGTCACAACACACAAAGCAACAAGCTGCCAGCAGCCCCTCAGGCTAGACTCTGGCTAAATTGTGGAATCAGATGTTCCATTGCAGCAGAGAATACTACTGCCCAATTTTACTTGAGCTAGTAATGAGAACTCAGAATAGGATAGATGACATTTAGCCTTCGAACACAGACAGACTGGTTTTGTATGTCACAGATGTGTAGCTTGGCATTTTCACCGGATTCCTAAAAGTGGGAATGGGGGCTTCTCTGCCTCTTTTGTCTTTTTTTTTTTTAATTTAAACTTGAAACAAGCTTGTTTAACATGTCAATCACAGTTCCCTTTCCATCCACTCCTCCCCTGACCCCTCAACCCCTATTCCATTCTCTTTCTGCTCCCCAGGAAGGGTGATCTTCAAAGCCTGTCATATCATTGGGAGCATGTCTAGGCTGAGGTAGTATCCCTCTATGTGGGATGGGCTCCCAAAGTCCATTTGAAAACTAGGGATAAATACTGATCCACTACTAGAGGCCCCATAGACTGCCCAGTCCTCCTAACTGAGAGCCACGTTCAGGGTATCTGGGTGGGTTCTATGACTGGGATGCATGAGCTCCCCCTTGTTAAGGTCAGCTGTTTCTGTGGGTTTCTCCAGCCTGGTCTTGACCCTTTTATTCATCACTCCTCCCTCTCTGCAGCTGGATTCCAGGAGTCCAGGAGTTAGATGTGGGTGTCTGCTTCTGCTTCCATCAGCTACCGGATGAAGGCTCTAGGATAGCATATAAGGTAGTCATCAATTTCATAATTGGGGAAGGGCATTTGAGGTAGCCTCTCCACTATTGCTTAGATTGTTCATTGGAGTCATCTTTGTAGATCTTGGGACATTTCCCTAGTGACAGATTTCTCTTTAAACCTATAATGGCTCCCTCTATTATGGTATCTCTTTTCTTGCTCTCCTCTATTCTTCCCCTGACTCAGCCTTTCTGCTCCCTCATGTCCTCCTCTCCCCTCCTCTTCTCCTCTTCTGTTTTTCCTAACTCCCTCTCCCCTCCCCCTACTTTTAATTTGCTCAGGAGATCTTGTCCCTTTCCTTTCTCCTGGGAGACCATGTATGTCTCTCTTAGGGTCCTCCTTGTTTCCTAGCTTCTCTGGTGGTGTGGATTGTAGGCTGGTGATCCTTTGCTCTATGTCTGAAATCCATGTATGAGTGAGTACATACCATGTTTGTCTTTTTGTGACTGGGTTACCTCACTCAGGATGATTTCTTCTAGTTCCATCCATTTCCCTGCGAATTTCAAGATTGCATTGTTTTTGTTTTTGTTTCCCCCACTGAGTAGTACTCCATTGTGTATATGAACCACATTTCATTCTTCAGCTGAGGGGCATTTAGGTTGCTTCCAGGTTCTCACAATTACAAATACTGCTGCTATGAACATAGTTGAACAGATGCCCTTGTTGTATGAATGTGCATTTTGAGTATATGCCTAAGAAAGGAATTGCTGTATCTTGTGGTAGACTGATTCCCATTTACCCGAGGAACAGCCATACTGATTTCCACAGTGGCTGGACCAGTTTGCACTCCCACCAGCAGTGGAGGAGTGTTCTAATTTTTTCACATCCTCTCCAGTATAAACTGTCCTTGGTTCTTTTAGCCATACTGACAGGAGTAAGCTTTTGTTGTTTTGATTTGCATTTCCCTGATGGCTAAGGATGTTAGGACTTTCTTAAGTGTCTTTCAGCCATGTTAGACTCCTCTATTGAGAATTCTCTAATTAGTTCTCTACCCCACATTTAATTGGATTATTTGGCTTTTTGGTAACTAGCTTCTTGATCTCTTTGTATATTTTGGAAATCAGCCCTCTGTCAGATGTGGGGTTGGTGAACATCTTTTCCCATTCTGTGGGCTGCCATTTTGTCTTGTTGACTGTGTCCTTTGCCTTACAGAAGTTTTCAGTTTCAGCAGGTCTCATTTATTTATTTATTTATTTATTTATTTATTTATTCATTTATTCATTTATTCATTTATTCATTTATTTATTGCCCTTTACAAGCATGTTTTATTTATTGTTTAGAGTAAAACTTCTAATCATTTCACTCTGCTGTCTTGTATCAAATATTTCTTTTTCTTTTAATTATTTATTTTTTATTTTACACGTCGATCCCAGGCCCCATTTATTAATTGTTGATCTTGGTGTCTGTGCTACTGGTGTTATATTCAGGAAGTGGTCTGTACAAATTCCTTCAAAGGTACCTCCTATGTTCTCTCCTAAGCAGTTCAGTGTGGCTGGGTTTATGTTGAGATCTTTGATCCATTTGGACTCAAGTTTTGTGCATGGCAATAGACTGCCATGTCTGCACTCTAATGCTCGCCAGCATCCAGTTATGCCAGCACCATTTGTTGAAGATGCTTTCTTTTTCCATTGTATAGTTTTAGTTTCTTTGTCAAAAATCAGGTGTCCATAGGTGTGTGGGTTAATATCAGGAATTTGAATTCGATTCCATTGGTCCACCTGTCTATTTTTGTGCCAATACCAAGCTGTTTTCAGGATTATAGCTCTATAATAGGGCTTGAAGTCAAGGATGATGATGCCTTGGGAAGTTCCTTTGTTGTGCAGGGTGGTTTTAGATATCCTAGATCTTTTATTTTTCCATATAAAGTTGAGTATTGTCCTTTCAAGGTCTGTGAAGGATTGTGCTGTGCATTTGCTCATTGTTTTATATTCATGAGTTTGTAGGGTTTCTGCAATTTGTGTTATTGTTGAATTCCAACTTTAAAGCATGGTGGTCTCATAAGATACAGGGAGTTATTCCAATTGTTTTGTTCATATTGCAGTTTGCTATATGTATGTGGTTGATTTTAGATAAGGTTCCATGTGGCTCTGTGAATAAGGTATATTTTTTGTGTTTGGATGGGATATTACATAGATGTCTGTTAAACCCAATTGAGTCATAACTTCTGTTAAGTTACTCTTTTTTTATTATTATTATTAAATTTCTGTCTGGTGGTCCTGTCTAGTTGTGAGAGTGGGGTGTTGAAGTCTCCCACTATAAATGTGAGGTTTTATGTGTGATTTGAGCTTTAGTAATGTTTCTTTTATTAATGAGGTTACCTCCGTATTTGGGGAAAATGTTCATAATTGAGACTTGAACTTAATGGATTTCTCCTGTGATGAATAAGAAATAACCTTATTCATCTCTTTTGAATGATTTTAGTTTAAAGTCTAATTCGTTATATATAAGGATTGCTGCACCTGCTTGTTTCTTGTGCCCATTTGATTGCAAAATCTTATCCCTTAACTCTGAGGTAACATCCGTCTTTGAAGCTTAGATGTGTTTCTTGTATGCAACAGAAGGATGGATTCTGTTTTGGTGTCCATTCTGCTAGCCTGTGTCTTTTTATAGGCAAGTTAAGCTTTGATGTGGTAATATTATAGTTCGTTATGCTGTATTTGGTTGATGTCCCTGGGAGGCCTGTCCTTGGAAGGTGGGAGGGTGGGTCTGGAGAAAGGGGAGGAGTTTCAGTCAGAGACTGGAGGAGGGGACAGGGGGAACTACAGTTGGACTGAAATATATCTCAGCACAGCTTAGCATTCCTTCCCACAGACCAGGAAAATGATGCTATAAATGCTATTGACTCTTCTGCTTGTGAGCCACTCACTGGTGAGATGATTGAACCCCAATTAGTCTAAACATAAATGTGTCAGTATTCCTCATGCTTAATTGTGATTAAGAATGGTTCAGTATCTGAAGAAACTGACAATTCTCATGGTGTTTACTTGGGTCTTTCCACCCTGTAGATCCTAGCCGAGGTCCGACATTGAGCAGATCTGTAACAAGCACATGATTTCCGTGCAGGTGTTTTGGTGGCTGTACCTGGAGTTGTAGTACTCTGGAAAGGACTCTAGCCACAGAGTATAAATGCATGTAGGGAGCAAGACAGGAGCTTGTGGCCATAGTCACTAGGCTTCACTGTCGGACCAGACCCAACTATCTACCTTAGGCCTCTCAGCCTAAGGAAAGCAGCGGATCGCTAAAGACAGAAATAGCCCTGTTATATAGGTCACTTGTCTCTTTACTTAGATGACATTTATCATGTCAATCCAGGACAATGGTTTCATTAGCTGGAATGTTCCACAGCAGTACCTGGCATTGATGCTCTTACTCAGAACCTGTCCCTTTAGACATAGGAGACAGGGCACTCTGAAGGTGAAGCTCTGACTGTCTTCTTGAGCATCCGCATCCAAGGCTTGTTAGATGTCACACTTGATTATGGTGACTCTCTTTTCATGCAAGGAAAGGATTCCTTGACTTGTGGTATAAACTACTTCAAGGTTGTTTACTGCCAGCCCATATAAAATCACCAGGTTTCCTTTTCTTTTATTTTGTTTTGAATCCCTGTGAGGAATGTGCTTCAAACTTTAGTGGAAATCACAGATTACATAAATATCAGTCATGCTGCACTGTTCATTGCGAATGCATCCATCCTGTTGTCAATCTCATATAAATACAAAGCCTCAAGGTTGCTCTTGCTAACTAACATCATCCTAGGTTAGTGTAGGATCTTAGGTCATGTCTTAGAGTTTTCCTCATGTCCATTATGCTTGCCTTACATTGCTTGGGCCCAGGTTTGCAGCTTGTCCTTGAGACTGTAGCTTTGACCTGAACTATCTCCAGTCATTTAGAGCTGTGCTTCTCAGCTCCATGACAGGCTGGGTCTTAATCTAAGCCAATGATGTCATCAGGATTTGCAGGCTGTGATCTGCTTCTCTTTGAGCCAGTGACCTGCTTGGAATCACACCAGTTTAGGATTATTGGATAGCAATTTAAGATGCCATCATTTTCAATTTTGATTTCCATTCCAATCCCTGCACAAGTTCAGATTTTTTTTTTACCAGCTCTCTCCCTTTCAAGGCCATTGTGGAGATGGACTTAGCAGATTCTTCTAAGTTCTAAGAGAATGTGATATTACATGAACAATAACGGGCAGTGGCATTTCAAAGAGACAAAGTTTATAATTATATTTTAAGTTGATACAACATGCAAATGCACTAAAAATTTTAACAGGTGTCTTAAGCGAATTCAAAACTTGGAGCAAGGAAGACAACTTGCTTGGTCAAGTGCCTGCCTTACAAACACAATGACTTGAGTTTGATTCAGATGACCCATGTAAAGACAAGCGTGAAGACACATGCAGGAGTTCTCTGAGATTGGGTGGGCCATCCACATTCCTATATTTCACCCTGAAATGGGCTAGGCATCCCCAGGATACATTGGATCTGCAAACAGTGTTATTTTCAGCTCAAAAGAGGAAGAACAGAATTCTCTATCCAGACTTCTATAGGCAGAACATTTGCTTCAGCATAGAGTCATTTGTTGTTAAAATAGCACACTGCTTTCCACCTGGAGATTGTTCCTGGCATGTCCAGCTCTTTGAGTTAGGGCCCCAGTGACAATCTGTCCTAAGATTTGAGAACCAAACCCTTCCTCTGAGTGGGTTCAAAGCGCAATTCATTAACATCTAAATATTTTTCAAAGTGTACTATCATAATCATTTCTAGGGACAGTGTATATTATGGTATAGAACACAGAATTACAGAGCAAGGGGGACATTGCTAAGAATCGCTCTGAACTCTGATAGGAAGGTACCATACTTCTGAGATTCATTATCACTTTACAATGTGCACAAGGAGAACCCATTTGCACTGTCACCTTAGGGGCAGGGAATAAGCAGCCACTTTATCAGGACCGGTGATGCTCAGCTGCAGACTGTCTCCAAAAACGCAGTTGTGTTTTGATAGCCCATCAATCTCAGCTCTTGGGCAATTGGCTTCCACCTATGCTGATGTGGGAAATCAATCATGGTTCCCAGAAGGCAGAACAACTGTTTCCAAAGGTCACATTCAACAATTGCAGTTGCTTTTCCTCAGGAGTGTAAAAGTTACATCTCTGGGTTCTGCATGAGTTCTCCTGGGAAATTTAGAAGAAGGAAAAATGGAGTCCGTATCATTGGTAGTAGGAAAGTCAAATGGAAGGGCTGTCATTTTCAAAACCTGTCAGTATATCAAACTGACTTGGAGATTTGGAAAATTATGCAATTCAAATTTCTCACAGATCTGCCATGGTTTCACTCCAAAAGCACATTCGATACATCTCAGCATTCTTGCAGACATTGATTTTTAACAAAGACTATAGCATTCTTCCTGGGCACTTATGGTCAACAGAGTCCCCATACCTACATTGCTCTCATGCATGCCAATTGACTGACAATTTCTGTTATTTTTCTTCTTCAGAGCATATCCTCTATCTATCCCTATTTTTATTCTTCCTTGTAAAATGATGCAAAATTGCACCCGGATTGTTGAAATGCCTTGCTTGAACTCAAATTTCAAGGCTCTTTCCCTACAGTTTACACAGAGCCTCCTCATCTTTCTTTCCACACCCTAGGAAAAAGGTATTGCATGCCCATGTAGATGAGGACATTACCCAGGCCCACTGAGCTGAAATGTGTAGAGCATTCAAGGTCATGTCCTATCTTGACAGGTTAAAGATGATCTCCACATGCTGGGTTTCACTGTTTTCTATCCTTCCTAACTGATCTTCATCAAAAGTATTAGTTGTTCTACATCTCTCTCATCTCCAGTTACCCATCTGTCTTAGTCAGAGTTCTCTAGAATAATAAGTATAATGATAAATATTAAATGGTAATTTATCAGATTATATAATTATCAGCTTATATAATATGGTTCACAAAGTCACCTTAAAGGGGCTGAGAATCCTTTAGTTTCCCAGTCCACAAGGTTAGATGTTCCATTAGTGCTGAAGACATGGAGGATTCATGGAGGAGTCACTCTAGTGTCCAATAGAAGCTGGAAGAAGCTAGTTCTAATACCATTAGAGTTATGTTTTTATTGCTGTGTAGAGAAACCATGACCAAGGCAGCTTATAGAAGAACGAATTTATTGGGACTTATACTTTCAGAGGATGAGTCCATGACCACCAAAGCAGGCAGTGTGGCAGCAGACAGGCAGGTGTGATACCAGAGCAGCAGCTGAGAGCTTACATCTAAAATATAAGCATGGGGTAGAGAGGGAGGGGACTGACTGTCAATGGCATGGGCTTTTGAAACTCCAAAGCCCACACATATTGGCATATTTTCTCCAACAAGGTCACACTTCCTAACCTTCCCAAATGGTTCTACCAACTGGGGACTACCTTCTAATCCTTTCCAAACAGTGTCACCAGATGGGGACCAACCATTCAAGTATATGTGCCTGTGGGGGCCATTCTCATTCAGGCCACCACATCAGTGAAGTGATGCAATGAAGGTAGCAACAAAATAAATGAACCTGGCTTCAAGAGTGAGGGACAGCAGGCAAAAGCAAAGTTTCCTTTACCGTTTCTCTTTTTATCTGGCTGCCACTGGAAGGTAGCACCCACAGTGGAGTGAGTCTTCCTGCTTTAATTAGCCCTATCAAATAAATCCCTCACAAGAGTGCCAGTGGCTTTGTCTTTTAATTGATCCTATATCCAGTCAAGATGATGACCAAGAGTAAGAATTTCTTTGCCCTCCCCTTCTCCCCTCTTCTTTTTCCTACCTCCTTTCCCTCCCCTCCCCCATGTTCTCCCAATTTACACAGATCTTTGCCCCTTTCCTCTTCTTGGGGGGTCCATGTATGTCTCTCTTAGGACCCTCCTTGTGAGGGATCAGGGAGGTCAAATATGGTGAAAAACAAAGAAGGAGATCAAGGAAAGAGATAACTTAATAGAGGGAGCCGTTATGGGCTTAATGAGAAACAGGGCGCTAGGGAAATCTCCAGGAATCCACAAGGATGGTCCTAACTAAGAATCTAAGCAATAGTGGAGAGGCTGCCTTAAGTGCCTTCCCCCTATAATGAGACTATTGACTACCTTAAATGTCATCCATCATACAGCCTTCATCCAGTAGCTGATGGAAGCACAAGCAGAGATTCATAGATAAGCATTGAGCCAAACTCCTGGCTCAATGTAGAGAGGAAGGAGTGATGAGCGAAGGGGTCAAGACCATGCTGGGGAAACCCATAGAAAGAGCTGAACTGAGCAAGTAGGAGCTCACAGACTCCAGACTGACAGGTGGGGAACCTGTATAAGACCAAACGAGGCCCTGAATGCGGGTGTCAGTTGAGGGACTTGGGCAGTCTATGTGGCTGCTGACAGTGGAACTGGTCTTTATCTCTAGTGTATGTATGAATGGGTTTTGGGAGCCCGTTCCCTATGGGGGGGACATTCTCTCAGCCTAGATACACTAGGAGGGCCTATGTCCTGCCACAAATGATGTGACAGGCTTTGATGATCTTCCATGGAAGCCTTACCCTCCCTGAGGAGTGGATGGGGGTGGAATGGGGAGATGGTAGAGGTGATGGGAGGGTAGGAGGAAGAGGGATCTGGGATTCGTATGTAAATAAGATTTTTAATGTAAATAAAAATGTAAAAAAATGAATCCCATACCAGCATCTATGGTATAGTCTAATTAGGCTTCTATAATAACATACCACATACTGTATATACTTTAAAAATATCCAGCTTTAATATAAAGATTCCTAGTCTTATTATATCTTGTTATGCTAAGTTTAGTTGATGTACTTGGGCAGCCTGCTCTCTTTTGAAGGGAAACAGAAGAGGAATAAGTCTGGGGTAATGGAAGGTTGGGGGTTTGGAGGGAGGGGGAACCGCATTTGGGATGTAGTGTATGAGAAAAGAAGAACAACACAAATATATACATTGCTTCCCCCATGTAGCGGATGCTGGGAAGCCATCTGGTAAGTGAGCATCCCTTGGGTTGCTGCCAGCTTTCTGACTGTGCTCACACAGCCTGGCCTTAATACTTGGAGAAAGAGTAACACAGGACTGTAGACTTGTATTATTATTGTTCTCTCTGGCTCTGTGTGCCCTCCATGATACTCCACTCCTTTTCAGCCTTTAATGCATGGTTTAGCTCTTTGTTTCACATCACCTTGTTCCTGCATAAGGATGCATGCGTGCTTCAGCCTCCTTTGTCTGTGCTTTGTGTTGTCACATGACTCGTTCTTCACAGAAACCTGCCTCTTGGCCTAACTCCACTCCTTTTATTTTGCTCATATTCATGTCCCCCCCACACACCCATTCTACTTTATATTGCTACTTGCCCAGGCTCATACCTAAAAATCTAAAACTGGGACTCTAAATTTATGTTTCAGGCATGCGTTGCCAAAATCTTTCAATTTGTTTTCCACAGAGCCTGGATGCGTTGAAGCAGTGTGTTTGTATAGCTATACTTGCCCTAACACTGTCTTACTTCAGAGACCCACATTGTTTTTAACCTCGGAAGTTTGAACTTCTGATATTTCACACAGAGAGTTTTATAGCAGTTGCTTGCAAGTGTGTGACAAAGGAAAAAGCCATTAATTCTAGAGAAGCATGACATTGTGACAAAAGTACATGACAGCAAAAAGTGACAGAAAGTATTTCATGTGTCTCTCAACAATCCAATTAGGAAATGTCTGGATAGAATTTTGGTTCCTGCATCTAGTCCTTAAAACACAAAGATCAGACATATTTTACATACAAGTCTTGTTTTGAAAATACTATGTAGGATGAAAACTATGTAGAATATTTCTTACATGGTTTTGGACTGATACGGACCACTCAGAAAGTTTCTACTGTTGTGTTTACTAGTTGAAAAGCAGATGAAATAGTTGGCTTGACTTTGGAATACATATCATTAAACAGAAAAAGAACTTTAAATAACCAACACAATTCAGCCCACAAAAATGCCTGCATTATGAAAGCCATGTGAGAAATGACACTGAGTGACTACGAGCAGTTTTGGGGTGCCCCATCACCATTAGGGAAGGCAAGCTTGTTCCATTTGCTCACTACACAGATTTGTTGGTCCCCCCCCCAATATGTAGTAGGCACTCATAAATCTGGACCACTTGATTAATTAGTTTCAGCCTTGCAATTCGAGAGAGACAGTGGCCTGTCATTGTTTCCCCACATTGCTTGACCAGATACCTGAGTGCTGCTGAGACCTCACAGACCACTGTAATCACAGGACGAAGATCAGCCATCCACACTGCCTACAAAACTTGGGGTGCTAGGGACACTAGCACTCAGTTTTTCCATCCAAAGCCAGGGGAGGGGGGACTGAAAACTTGTCCAATTAGGACCACAGGAAAGTGCCTGCCAAGGAAAGAATACTGTTCAGGAAAATGTTGCCATGATAAAGAGCTTTAATAAAGGTCTTAGAAAAAGTGTATTACCCCCAGGTGAGTGATAAATACCCTGAAACCTTTCAACTTCCCAACTCTGAGCAATATTCACTCCATGGTTCTCCTCTTAAATTTTCATTATGGCAAAAATAAATGTATACATACTTACCCTATCTATTGAAGCTATCTCATATTTATGAGTGGGAAAGTCTCATATATTGCCTTATAAGTTCCCTGTTTTTGTTAAGTTGGATCTATTTCCCTCTTAAAACCCCTGTCGGTTTAAGTGTCAGAATAACCCACAATGCCCTTTAAAATCTTCAGTGTGCATGTACTAGAAAAATAGAAACCCTAAGCCATGGTCAGGACCATGCCTAGCCTTGGTTTAAAACAAAGATTCAAATGCCAAAGTTCCAAAATTCTGATTTTGGACCAGGAGTCACAGAGAGTAATTGTGGAAATTGGGTAGATTCTCTCTTGGATATCAAAGGAAGGCCTTTGAGAGGGTAAGAATTCTTGCAGTATGGAAATCGGGATTGAAGTTTAGATCCTTCTTGTACCTGGAATCCAGAGGAGATGGAGGGAAGAGCTAGCCTGGCTGAAAAACAGCTCCAGGTTCAGTGAAATGTGATAAAATAGAGTGACATCTGGAAACCTCAGGTCCACCTCTGGTCTCCAGACTGTCCTGTACACACAGACATAGACACACACATGCAAACAGTCCAATAAATCATAGAATGGGCTCAAAACATATTACAGGGATTAGCAGAAGCATATGGGAGATATGTAGTAGAATGTAAATGAAGTATTTCTGGTTTTTAAAATCTCAGTCAGAGCGAGTCTCTCATTCTTATTATTCTATGTGTTTTATCCCCCTTCTGAAAAAAAAAAAGTATAGTATTCTTCAAAACATTCCCTTTATGGGAGAACTTGGCCACTCATTTGGTGCATGTGTTCTTGTGTGTGTCCTACAGAGATAATGTCTATCTTATACATAGTCATAAATATGGTTTAGTTGGCACTGGTAACATTTAATGCTCCGTAACTAATGTTATTATTATGATGCTGCTTGCCTACTAAATTGTAGAAAAATGTGAAGACCCAGGCAGGTTTTTATAGCAGATAGCTTTACTATTGTAGTGCTTTTTCACATGTAGTTAATACATCAAGCACTAAGCCAAAATATAGGCAACCCTGAAGGGGTATGTGGGAAAACAGAATAACTTGGAATGCAAAGTGTGATGCTCGCCTTGTGAAGATAAACACGTTGACTTTGATCTTGAAGTCTGATGATCTAACCAGAATTCCAGCACCAGGGCATATTTGGTAAGAGTTGAAGAGGAGGAGTACAGCTTTCATGGCCAATTCTCTTCTCCACTAGATAGCTTTATTACAATTGTCTGTGTGTGACCACGTGGTGTATCTCATAGGAAGCTTGTTTATACTGCCAGAAACCTGTGGGACCCTTGTTTGACCTGGTCTAGTTCATACTCCCTGGTCATTGCATTGGTGCTAGAAGACAAATATTTTTATTTCCTCAGAATCCTGGGGAAAAACATTGCCTGCAGCAGTCCCCAATCCTTTAGACATAGATAGACTTGTCAAGGGTGATAGAGATACATTTGGTTAGATAATTGAATTTGTATTCCACCTGAATGCCAGGGCAAATTGGTAAACACCAAATAAGAACTTACTACACCTGTATAGCAAGGTGCACCTTCATTAAGTAAAGCATCTGGAGGTCAGAGGTCAAGAGTGTGGCCAGAGTGCTTCCTCCTCTTCAAGAAGGCCATTACTAAGACTATCTCTGAGATGCAGATCCTGAGCCTATAACATTATTTCTTTTTGTATAATCTCATCTCTTATGTCTCTCTGCAAGAAACCCTGCCAAGGGTCAACTTAACCTTATGGCATCTTCCATTTTCTCTTTTGGTCTGACAGGCTCACTGATCTCTCCTATAAACAAACCCTGTATTTCTGACTGCATCATGTCAGTGCATTCAGAAACAATCCTGTTCTCTGTCTCACATGCCATATTACATGCTTAACATGTTAAGTGTGGGATATCTTCAGACTCTTTCTAGAATAGTAAGAGCCCAGAGGGATGTTTGATTGGTGTACTTGGTTCTGTAAGCTTCACCAGGTTTAATCTTGATGTCTGAGAAGTTCTTATGTTATCCAGATAACAGAGATGACAGTATAAGTCAGGAGTTGACCTATAACAAAGTAGACCCCTGTCCAAATGAACTGCCTTGGACTTCTCATTAGGAAAACTGGGCTTTAATTCTATAGTTGCTTAAAACATGGCCTCAACTAGATGCCTAATCTTTCCACTATGAACTTTACTAATAGAAGGCACTGTATCTCTTCCAGCTGTTTCTCTGTTGTCTCCTGGTTCAAGTTAGATAATAGATAAGAATAGATTCTTAAAAATAGCAAGCATAATAGTTTGACAATGTTTGTAAACAACACATTGCAAAACAACTCTGTAGCCTTTTGAATTCCATGGTGAAATGCCATGTTGACCTCCACAGCAAGTCTGCTATGTTCCCAAAGGAGACACTGGCCTTTCCGGTACAGCTTTCTGTTTCTTGGTCCACTGCATTCCCTGTGCATTGGCTGTATCTGCCATTCCAGTCACAGTCAGCTTTCAGCACTGCTTCGTGTCTCCAAGTTGCTCTTCACGTTTGGCTATAGGTTGACACTAATAAATGTTCATCAAGCACCAGCTACATCGATTCTTGAGGATGCAAAGATAACTAAAGCCCAGCCTCTACACTTAAGAAATGTACAATTTCTCTCAAGTTATACTGTAAGGGAAGAAAAGAATAGGAGGTTGATGAAGAGTATTCTCAGGGGCTATGACTGAGAGTAGCTGCTTCCACTCCACTCCACTAACTGTAGGGCAGTACATAACTTCATACAGCAACAGATGAACATAGAAAATATGTTCTTCTGCAGTGTCTCACTGCAGTGGCAGGGATGTGCTGGCCATTTAATGTTCTTTCTGCAGTATGATCTTTGAATAAAATGAACTGCGGATTACATGTGAGCACCTGCAAGAGAACAGAGAGAATGCAACCTTTAGACTTGCTGGGTTTGTGGGGACCTCGGAAGATGAGGGCACTGGAGTTGAGCAAAGTTGAGGAACAATGTTAGGTGATTGTTAGGTGATTGTTGATCTGTGCTTTAGGGAAAGAAAAATAAATTTGCTATGTTGAATTCTATAGTCTCGTGGAATATTGTTAAGTGCAGAACAATAAAGATAGATTGGGGGTAGATTTATAAGGTCTTCCCATGTCATTAGAATGCAAATTCACTTTATCACATCATGGGAAGCTATTGAAGATTTTTAATGAGAAGCTTTGACATGGAGAAAAAAATCCTCTAGTGGCAGAGGACAGAAGCAAATATAGTAGGTGAGTTCTGCAATGCTGTCATGAAATTTGCAGGAAAATGAAAGGACTGAGAAAACAAATCATCCTGAGGGAGGTAACCTAAAGCCAGAAAGACAAACATGACACATACTCACTCAGAAGTGGACGTAAAGCACAGGAAAACCAGGCCACAAACCACAGCTGGGTAACAAGGAGGATCCTAAGAAGGCATGGATCACCCTAAGAAGGGGAAATAGATGGGATCTCCTGGGTAAAATGGGAGTCGGGGGAGAGAGCAGGGAAGGAGAAAAACGATGAGAAAAGGGCAGTCAAGCTGGGGGAGTGATGGAGAGGTAGAACAGTGAAAGAGAAACCTGGCGCTAGGGCAATTCCCAGGAATCCACAAGGATGAGCCCAGCTAAGAAGACTCCTAGCAATAGTGGAGTGGGTACCTCAATCTGTCATCAGATTGATGACTACCTTAATTTTTATCATAGAGTCTTCATCCAGTGACTGATGGAAGCAGATGCAGAGATCCACAGCCAAGCACCAGGCCAAGCTCCAGAAGACCAGTCAAAGAGAGGGAGGAGGGATTACATGAGTAAGTATGGTAAAGATCTAAGCTCATGATGGAGAAATCCACAGAGCAGCTGACCCGAGCTCATGAACTATGAACCAACTAGGAAGCCTGCTTGGGACTAAACTAGGCTCTTTGCATGTGGATGACAGTTGTGTGGCTTGGACTGTTTGTGGGGTCCCTGACAATGAGACCAGGATCTATCCCTGGTGGATGAGCTGGGTTTTTTTTTTTGTTTTGTTTTGTTTTGTTTTGTTTTGTTTTTGCCCATTCCTTGTGGTAGGATGACTTGCTCAACTTTGATGCAGAGGGGGAAGCGACTGGTCCTGCCTCGATTTGATATTCCAGACTTTGTTGATACCCCATGGGAGGCCTTGACCTTTTTGAGGACTGAATAGGGAGGGTAGGGGGCAGGAGGGGAGAGGAGAGGAGAGGAAGGTGGGAAGAGAAGGGGAACTCGGGTTTGTATGTACAATAAATAGAAAATTTAAAATAAAAATTGAAAGACAATAAAAAAGGAAAAAAATGAGTTCTGCCAATAGGCTTAAAAAAGAACTACATGCTGGGATTTCCTGGGGGGCCTTTAAAATACAAATGTGTATTCCCCTTCACTAAAATAATTCAATGAGAAATTTTGCAGCATGTACTATACTTTTCAAAGCTGACTGGATTGACTCATGTAGATAAAATTATAAAGATGAACATCAAGAACTGTCCCACTAATTAAGTTTTTTTCTGTCGTTGCTAAACAGGAGATCTGGATCCCAGGATGGTCTCAAACTCATCATGTAGACCTGACACTTCAAGTCCTTTTGCTTCCATCTCACAAGTTCTAAGATGGCTCGAGTCTTAGTCTTGTTCCATTGCTGAGAAGAAACACCATGTCCAAAGCAACTTAGAGAAAAAAGCTTTTAAATGGGGGCTTGCTTCCGGTTTCAGAGCCCGAGTTCTTGGTCATCATGGTGGGGAGCATGGCAGAGGCAGGCAGCCTTGACTCTAGAGCAGTAGCTGAGAGTTTATGTCTTATTTCTAAGTTGAGGGCAGATAAAGGAATAGACTGGGCCTGGTGTGGACTTTTAAAACCTCAAAACCCATCCTCAGTGATACACTTCCTTCAAAAAATCCACACCTCCAAATACATCTCAAAACAGTCTACCAATTAGGAACCAAACTTTCAGATAATCTCTATGGGGGGACATTCTCACTAGAACCACCACAAGTGTGTACTGCCACACGCTTTATTCATTGCTAGGTATTGAATCATTCATCTCTTTGTTCATGCTAGGCAGGCACTCTTCCTGCTGAGCTACACCTCTACCCTAATTAGGCATTTTAAGAACCTTTTTTTTTTTTTCTTTTTCTTTCTTTCTTTTTTTTTTTTTTTTTTTTTTTTTTTTTTTTGTCAAGTAAAGAGGATGTGATATCTTAACTGTTTGATAATGTTTTCTTGTCATATAATCCTGGTCCCAAATGGATTGTCTTGTAGTTCAAGCTGGCTTGGATCCTGGTTTGGAATCTGCTGAGAAGGATCAATGCCCCCATACATTTTTACATAAGGCGAGGGAAGCAAGTACCATTTCTAGGCATTGCTCCCAGCATTTGCACACAAAGGATTCAACTACTTCCCAGTACCTGTTGAGCTGTCCATATCAGTAGCATATTAAAAGACAACTCCATAGTACTGTGACTTTTAATATCTTCCACATCCTCTCCTCCAAGAATTTTATGTCATCATTATTACTCAAGTCCTTTATTCCATCTCAAGTTGCCATAGTGCTAATTATCTTGTTTTCTGAGGGAGCAGCTGCTGCTCTTTACAAGAATGTTCATGACCAGAAACTGAGAATTATTTCTGCTTATGTGTGGGTTCTATTAAGCATGGAACCCTTTCTGCAAATACCCCCAAGCAGATGGGTCTGGATTCTTTGAAATATACTTTTTCTCCAGGATACTCCTTAACATTTTGAACTTTCCCTTTTGGGTACATTTCTCATGGATGTGGTGAAATACTTGACAAAGGCAAGCAAAGGAAGAAAGGCTAGGGTGGCTCAGATTTTAAGGGGACAGCCCATTGTAGCTCTGCAGGCATGGAAAGGAATGTGTGTGTGAGCTGTCTGGTCACTTTGCATCTTCAGTCAGGCACGAAAGGGTGAATGATGTGTTCAGCTCTCTTCCCTGCACTTCCCATCGAGTTACCAGCAATACTGCTGTCCATGCTAGTGGTGGGTATTTGCTCCTCACTTAAACCTCCTTGGAAACATCCTTACATGCTGCAGAGGGGTATTTCTTGATAACTCTAAATTCCATCAACAACATTTAATTGTCACACAGCCTGCCAGCCCACAGCTTCGAACAATTTTCAATACTCACAATTTTAACATCTGCTCCTTTACAAGTGAGACCCATTTATTGGCAGCCAGCAATCTACCTCTTGAAAGCTGTCTTCAAGGAGTTCTCGGGGAGAGTTTCAGGACACACAGAGATCCTCTAATTCACTCTGATCTCTTTGGGAACCGGTGTTCCTTGTGTCGCATGATCTTATATTCTTTGTCCCCTCCTCATCAGCATGTGGCACGCTGGTAAGGCAGCAAAGAGCTCTACTCTTAAGCTCTTGCAGTCAAATACAAACAAGAGCCTTGCTTCTTTCTATCTGTCCCTTGTGGATTGCAAAAAACACATGCATGCCAGAAGCCCAGGACACTGGCAGGCATCTCAAGACTTTTCAGAATAAATAGGCCAATTAAATTCTGTTGTTCCTTATGGTATAGCTACCAACACATCAACTTCTTGTTTGCAAGGCAGCTTTGTAGTCTAAACTTTGTGCAATATATACAACCCACTTTAAATAAGACAGGATGGCCCCCAATTTCCTTACCTGAATTCTGTCAGCAATGCCTTGAAAACCCTGATCACTGTACACAAACAACAATCTGTCTATGAAGGATGCCAAGCTGCTGCGTGGGCTGCAGAATCTGCAGCTGTGTTAGTGTTCAACAGTTCATTCTGTTTTGCCACTTTTCTATGCTTTTTTGCCCTCTGGAGAGCATGAGAGGAGGGGGAGCATTGCAGCTGTCAGGTCTCCAAAGCCCTGCAGAGGGAAGTCAATGGCTGCTGCTATGCTCCATGGCTGCAGATCAGCTGCACTTCGGAGCAGCTGGAAGGGAAACTGGAAATTCCAACTGTGGTGATTCTCGTGTGGTGAGTTGTTAAGCACTGTCTTTTGAGAAGACTTGAGTGCAATACAAATAGTTGACTCCATACTTATGTCTCTTGCAATCTTTCAATGCTGCTTTCAAAGGGAAAAAATCACTTCACAGGGACAAGATGCTGCCTAATATGAGACTTGGTGTTCTCGTTTGCATGCAGCCACAGAATGCTTTTCCAGCCTTGGCTCTTCCAAACTTGCTATTTTAAAGAAGGAAAAAGCCGGGAAGCCATGTGCTTTTTCAGTTTTGTCTAAATTGAATCTATGGTGTGCAAACAAGTAAAGCAACACTATATTTCTTTATCTGAGTTTAACATGACATTACACGAGAGAGTGCAAGTCTGGATAAAGTGACAGTATACTTGTTACTTTCCAAAGTTATTCTCAATTCCTCAATTTTTGAAATGTGTTTGTGTGTGTGTGTGTGTGTGTGTGTGTGTGTGTGTGTGTGTGTGTGCGCGCGTGTGTTCACATGAAAGGCAGAGGACAATCTTGGGCATTATCCTCCAGATGCCATCTACCTCTCTTGAGAAAGGGCCTCTCCTTAGACTGGATCTCACCAATTAGGCTACACAAGCTGACCCATGAGCCTTTGTCACTGTCATGTCCCCTGTGGGAATTCCAAGAGTTTGGCACCATGTGCTAGTTAGTTAATTTTCGACTTGATACAAGTTAGAGTCATCTGAGGGATCTCAACTGAAAAATATGCCTCCATCAGGTTGGTTTGGGGACGATCCCTGGGAGAGCAAAGCCCACTATAGGCAGCGCCATCTTACCCTTGAGATACTCAGGTGGTCCTGGGTTATATCAAAGGAATGGGCTGGGCGGATCATGGAGAGCAAGCCAGGAGGCAGTACTTCTCCATGCTCTTCACTTAAGTTCTTGCTTCTTGTTTTGAGTTCCTGCCCCAACTTCCTTCAGTGTCGGACTGTGATCAGAATTTGTAAGCTGAATAAGCTCCTCAAATTACCTTTGAACGACAGAAACCCAAACTCAGACACACCACATCTGGCATTTTTCACATGATCCCTGAGGATTGGACTCGGGTATTCATGTCTGCAAGGCAGAGGGAAGCCCGTATCAACCAATTTTTATTTCTTATATTAGATGCATATGTTATAAATTCAGAGATGCTAATAACTGGACAAGGCTTCACAGATAGTCTGACTTAGGGTAACCCCAATTACTTTCATCTGTGACCATTCAATCCATTGCTGCGTCCTGCTCTGCCTCCATCAAGTGCCCTTGGTGGTATTCAACTCCAAAGATAGTTGAGTGAGGCAACAGCCATTGGGGCCAGCCTGGACAGCAACTCTGCCCCTGCCAACTGTCTAACCCATGCATACAAAACTTCAAAAGCATGGAATGTCTACATCATTGGTAAAAATAAAATGTACAGTCTTTAAAAACAATTTTGATGATTATCTAAAGCTAAGAAATCTGAGGCCAGAGTGGGTAAAGCTTTGCAAGCTTTTCTGAAAAGCTGGCACTGCAGAGAGTCAAGGTACAGTCCAGGTTTACTCCTGCTTCAGGGTCCCCTACACACTAGAGGTGGTAGCCAGGAGCTAACACATCGGTGCCACTGACTCAGCCCTGAGGCAACAGCAATAGGCAAGGAAGAGTCAAAAATGTATTCTGCCTTCATAGAGCTTATACCCTGATAGGAAACACACTTGACTGTTCATGTAATTGAAATCAATCAGGGTTGGCCAAGAACAAAGCATAAGCATACAGATATGTATGAAAATATGACAGACATTTCTTTGTATGGTAACCAACATTTTACTACAATAAACCAAGAAGAGAGTTATCCTGGTTAAAATGAGGTGAGTTTTTTTATAGCCGAAGTCCGTGTTTACTCTTTTATGGATGTGGAAAGGAGTCTTCAGTTAATGAGATGCAACTTTAGTGACTCAAATGCCAAGAGTGGCAATGACTTAATTGACTTCATCGCTTACTGTTCATTTGACACCTATCATTTGCTACGTACCATGTTAGGCATTAGGAATTAAAGACAAGAAAGATAGGTTCTCTACTCTAGAAGGCCCAGAGCACACAGCTGAATGAACAGAAGTGTATCTTGGATAAAATAGTCATGAACACCACAGGATGAAGATGTTGTAGAAAATGCTGTGGGAGTAAGTGTGAAAGTCAATCTAGTTGGTGGAATGGGAGATGTATACCTTGCAAGGCAGGGACCCTTGGCTGGGCTTTGACAGGTGTGCAGTGGGGTAGGGCATGCGAACTCCATTGCAGATAAGACAAACCAGGAGCAAACTTCAGGTGCCTCTGCTGCTCCCCTTTTGTGTTCATTCTGCTCTACGAGAGGAAGCTGTGCATATTCCCCAGGGGAGAACTGGAGAGCTAAGAAAGCCTTTGTCTGTAAGATATCCACCATTGTGATAAGGCACTGGAGAAGAAACAACTCAAAGGGAGGAAATATGTACTCTGGCTTATGATGACTGATGCATCATTCCACAGTCAAATAGTCCAGTTGTGTTTAGAATTTCAGCAAAGCAGTACTTGGAGGAATAAGGTAGTTTCAGAGGAAGGTGTTCATTTTGTAATTTCCAGGAAGCAAGGTAAGAGGAACAAGATGTGCTCTTCCAGGGCGTGATGGTTGGAAAGTACTTGCTTCCCATAATCACATAGGATACCATTAGGAATGGCACTATTGTGGCTTTGTTGGAAAAGTGTATCACTCGGGGCAGGCTTTGAGGTATATTATACTCAGGATACAACACAGTGACAGTCGACTTCCTGATGCTTGCAAGATGTAGGACTCTCAGCTCCCTTTCTAGTACTACATCTGCCTGCAATGGTTCCTGTCACAATGACAATGGACTGAACCTCTGAAACGGCAACTGAGCACCCTTAATTAAGTGTTTTCATTTATGAGATTCTGTGGTCATGGTGTCTATTCACAGCAATAAAACCCTAACTAAGATGCAGGACATGCACCAATGACTGATGCTGGTCCCACCTCTCACCATTTCTCAGGTTCTCCCCTCTGCCAGTAGTTCACCAATTAATGCATCAACTGGTTGATTAAGTCAGAACCATCATGATACAACCACATTTATAAACTTTACCTAAGAAAATTGTGGTACCAGTTTCTCTGCTTTATGTCAACACTCAAGTATTGGGGGAACTTTGCAGATCCAACATATGACAATGACTCTTCGTAATTGGATTTGAACTGGTGTAGCACAATGCCATCTCCCACCTTCTATCCTTCAAAGTAGGTTTCGTAAAGAATGAGGGTGATGGGAAATCAAAATTATCAGAGTACATGATATACTTGAATAAAAATGTCATTATGAAATGTATCACTTTGTGCAACAAATATACACTAATGCATTAAAAAGAATAGGTTTTCTTCAATAGAAGCATTAATTAATAAAAAAAGCTCCAAGCACACTCTTAATACATATTAGCTCCTAATGATTAGATCATGTTGAGAAATGGTAGTGTTAAATGGTTTTGCTCCTGTTCACAGCTGGAGTGTGCCATATGACAACTCTCAGAAGTCTTAAGGTTTTCTCCTGAAGTTCACAGGCCATTCTTCACTGTGGAAGGAATAGAAGCGATACCATTTTGGCTTGGAGACTGTGCTGCCCCCTGGAGAGGGAGCTATTACTGGTGGTAATGATTTTACTTTTACACATTTCAAGTTTACCTTGGTGATTTTTTTTTCCCAACCCCATTAAGACTTATAGGCAGGAACGGGATGCTGCCAGCAGCCTTGAGTCTCATGTGTTGTCATGTCTGGTCCATTTATGTAGGTCCTGTAGCTTCCTTATCTCCTTCCCAAGTTCTCCAGAATAAATGTTTGCTTGGTTTAGTCATTGGCCTGTGGTATCCTTAACACATCTTTTAGCATTCTTGCTCTGTGGAATGTAGGATGTTTTCTCTTAGCTTGACAGAGCACAACTCTGACTCCTGGCCATTGTCCAAAGCCCACTATGTGGCAAATCTCAACACAGATATATATTCTGTCACAGAGGACGATAGCTGGAGATTGTGGAGTCCAAATTTAGGTGTCAATTGGCTTCTTTCGCTTGTCCATGCCTACCTTCTTTTTGTATTCTTACATGGCAAAGGTAAAAGCAAAGGTCATCTGTTTTATGGAACCCCTTTCAGAGTATTAGGATTTCATGTTTCTTTCCCCTGTGATTCCTAGGCTGAAGCCTGATTCTCATTGCAATGGAATTTGGAAGTTAGATATCTGGGACGTGATTAGGTCATGCGAGTGATACCTGGTAAGCACACGTAGTGTCCCCACGAGGACAAGAGAGTGATAATTCTACTATGTGAGACCACAGGAGAAATATGACTTCCTCTAAGCTAGGAGGAGTTATTTACCAAGAGTTGAACTGACACATTGATCTTATACTTCTTGGAGTATCTGTCGTTTAAGCCACATTGCTTTTAGTGTTATTACAGCAACCTAGGCAGAGTAACATAGAAGGCCACAGATTCTATTGACAAGGGCCCCATCTTCACAACCTAATTACTTTCCTAAGGTTCTATTCTATCACACTGGGGACTAGAACTTTACTATTCGAATGTATTCAATATATAGCAGATTAAATATTCTGAATAAACTTCTGTATGGTATGGAAATTGTAACTCAGTTCCCTTATTCCTGTTCATTGGAGAACCTTCTTTCTACTTCGACTTCCATATGCCCTTTACTATATCATCCAATACAGTGATTTTATGTGACATAAACCATGTAATACCAACAATGTTTATTTTGCATCTTACTATTTGTAGTAAAAGGAACTACATTTTTATTTATTTATTTTTGCATATGTGGAAACGTTTATACCATGGCATGAGTGTGTGGTCAGAAGACACTGTCAAATGCTGGTTCTCCCCTTCTACCATGTGGGTCCTGGGGATATAGATTGTCAGGCTTGGTGGCAAGCAGCTTTACCTGTTATGCCATCTTGTTAGCCCTTTCTTAAATTCCTTTTAGGGTTTTCATAAAGCCACCTTTAAGAAAAAGCATTTAAATGCACTCCCTTTTATAAATTGAGAAATAAGTACCTTCTTCAAGTAGGATATAGGAATACTTGAAAGCTCAATACTCATTGATCACTTAGTTGTTGATGTTCCAACTGTGGATCTCTGGCCACAGGCTTTTGTAGAAAAAATTTACATCCTCATTAGTGTCTCTATGAATTAAATATTAACTTTTTGCCATTTGGTACATTAAGCTATGATAGGAGAATGATTGGTTTTGAAAACATAGTTTAACATAGCTGTGTTTCATCAGGAATAGGGAGACACCATCCCTAATAATACATTCTATCTAGAGAGAGAACTTAGATTTGTGTTTCATTTAAAGGTAGCTCCTTTTGTTTCTGCTTAAAATGCTGAGTTCTATTTCATTGAATTACCACTGTATGTTCAAGAGAAGTGCTGAAAAGGAAATATTCTAGCAGCAGTGTTGAATATTATAACAGGCAGGAGGAATCACTGAAGGACAAAAACTAATTTTAAAACTTTTTTAGCAGTTTATATGGATTTCCTCATCCTGGTCTTGACCCCTTTGCTCATCACTTCTCCCTCTCTGCAACTGGATTCCAAGAGTTTAGCTCAGCACTTAGCTGTGTGTTTCTGCCTATCCACATGGGACCACCCGTAATTTCCACCTGCCTGGCCTCTGACCCCACCACTGGTAGTGCAAAGTTGTACAGCCAGTTTGGAAATCATTATGGCGGTTCCTCAGGAAAATGGGAATTAGTTTACCACAGGACCCGGCAATCCCCCTCTTAGGCATATACCCAAATGTTCCACCTCCATGCAACGAAGACATGTGATCAACTATGTTCATAACTGCATTATTTGTAATAGCAAGAACCTAGAAGCAACCTAGATGCTCGTCAACTGAAGAATGGATAAAGTAGATGTGGCACATCTACACAATGGAATACTACTCTGCAGAAAAAAAAAATAATGGAATCTTGAAATTCGCAGGCCAGTGGATGGAACTTGAAGAAACCATCCTGAATGAAGTAACCCAGTCACAAAAAGAGGAACATGGTATGTAGTCACTCATATATGGATTTTAGACCTAGAGCAAAGGATCACCAGCCTATAATTCATACCACCAGAGGAACTAGGATACAAGGTGTATTCTAAGGATTCATATAAGGTCCCTTGCAGAAGCGGGAAGGGACACATCCCCCAGAGCACATGGGAAGTGTGTGTGGGGAAGGGCAGCAAATGGAGAGAGAAGTAGGAGAAAGAGAGGGGGAGGAGAGGAAATCATGTGCAACTAAGAAGATTGAGTCAGGGTAGTAATAGAAGATGAGAGAGAGAGAGCGAGAGAGAGATCATAAAAGAGGGAGCCATTATTGGTTTGAAGAGAAAAATGAACCTAAAGAAAGGTCTAGAGACCTACAAGCCTGACTCCAACTAACAATCTGATCAACCTTGGAAAGGCTACCATAAATGCCCTTCCTGGATAGTGAGATCAACAACTAACTTATCCACCATCATGGAGCCCTCATCTAGTACCTGTTGGAAACAGAAGCAAACACCCATACCTAAACACTGAGTCAATCTAGAATCCAGATGCAGAGGGAGAGGACAAGACCAGGTTGCAGAAACACATAGAGACAGCTGTCCTGAACAGGGAAGAGCTAATGGGCCCCCAGACTGATAGCTGGGAATCCAGCATGGGACTGACTCAGACCCTCTGAACATGGGTCTTAGGTAGAAGGACTGAGCAGTCTAAGGGACCTCAGACAATGGAACAGGATGTATTTCTGGTACACAAAAGGACCTTGTGGACACATCCCCAATGGAAGAATACTGCCTTAATCTAGAAATAGGAGAGAAGTCCTAGTTCCTACTTCAAATGACTTGACAGATTTACATGACCCCACCTGAATGGCATTCCCCTACATGTAGAATGGGGGTGGGGGCATGGGGGGGAGGGTGGTCAGTGTGCATGTGAGGGGGGCGAGAGGCTAAAAGGGAGGAAGGGAGGGAGTTAAGGAGGGAAGGAGAGGGGACTGAGATTGACTTGTAAAGTAAAAAAAGAAATAATAAAAATAAATAAATAAATAAAGAAGAATTTTGAGCTCTTTTATTTAGTATTGCCAGCATCTATAAATGTGCCTTAGGCACCGAGACCTAATGTCTTCATTCTTGAGAAATATATGTCCTAGAGATTGGTATTTTGTCATTACTTTAGCATTTTGAACTGTGAGGAGTTCTGATGTCTCCTATGCCTAACTTTGCCTGCCTGCTTGGCTGGTTTTTTAGTCTCTGCCTCACACATGATTCAGCAAGTAAGAGTATGGAGCCTCAGAAGACAGAACTTTACTACTATCCCCATCGTTGAGGTTGGTGCTTCCAATGGACGAAGAAGGCATTCAACAACGTGAACTTTTGTTCCTGTGGAGTGTATGTGCTCATTATTTTAGATCTAGGCTTTTTTTACTTTCTTCATTGAAATTAACAGTCACACAAAGTTGTACATATTTATGAGGTATTGTGGAATGTTTCAATATGTGTATACACTGTAAAATGTATAAATGAGGCTAAACATATGTGACTTCTCAAATATTTATCATTCCCCAGTGGTGAATCCTCAAATAATTTGAATGCATACATTCATACACCTCTAGGTTTCTCTTTTAGAAGTTTCATATATTCTTTGTACATACTGATGTATTTTATAGACAGTTTTGCTCAAATTTGTCATGTGTTCTGATATCATGTGCACCTCCATATTCCATCTTTTCTTCCCCTTCACCTGAGTCCCTTTCCTCTTCCTAGGTTTACTTCTACATTCATGTAACATATATCTGTTATTATTTTAGTTATATACAAAATCTAGGCTCCACATGTAAGGAAACTCTGGCTTGTTTCATTTAACATGATGTTCTACAGTTGTATCGGTTTACCTGAAAATTATATACTCCCAATCTTCTTTATGGATGAATACAACTCCAATGTGTTTATGTCAACATTTTTAAATCTATTTTTCTGCTGATGGACATCTATATTATATTGTCACTAATGGAAGAATACGTATGTTGAGGTTCAGAGGTACTGTAAACAACCTGAGAAACAGAGGGCTGTCACCTCCACCAAAGAATGCCCCCAAATGTCAGTAGTCCTTAGAACCTGTGTCCTTTGTGGTTTATGTGGGCAGTCATGACATGTATATGTGTTTTGTGGAGGATGTGGATGAGTGTAATGTGTGGCTGTGAACATGGGGGAGTGTGTACAATTATTCATGGAGGCCAGAAAACAATGTCAGATATCTTCCTCCATCTTAGTCTTTTGATCCAGGGTCTCATTGATTATAAAGCTCTCCAATTCAGCAAGTTTCTAGGACCCTTCTCTTTCTGACTCCTAAAGTTGGCTGTTTACATGGGTCCTGGGGATTTGAACTTGGACCTTCTTTTTTTGGATAGCTATTCCTGTTACCTACTGACTCATCTCCCTAGCTGGAGGAACTGTTTTTTTAAGGGAGGGCAGTGCAGGTATCTTATTACCTGTCAGTGTCGTCCTATATATCCAGAGAAAGTCAAGATGGCATTAGTCATTGTTGTATTTTGACCACTCAGTAGAGTGCAGGACCTGAAACATGGTCAATTCTCAAAAATAATTGCTGAGTGAATTTATGAAAAAAAAAAATGTCCTATTAAAAAACTAAACATACTATGCTGACGATTTAGCCTTGTCTCATTTCCTTTGTTCTATTTCAAGATTCAGTTTAGGCCTGTAATATCCACAGTTCTGTGGTTTTTCTTCTGTTTTCAGTTCCTATTAGGGAAAAAAATAAAAAGGCATGAGCTTGAGACTTATGTGAAAGCTTACATGGTTTGTTAATAAATCTCTTGGAGAAAGTTTCTTCTTGTGGGTAAAACAGGAAATGACTTTACTTCCTGTAGTGCCAAATGTGGTAAGCTCTAGGTACTGGAATCCAGTAACTTATTTTTAGTCTGATATTTTATTCCATTTCTGGGTAAATAGTTGACCAAAATACTTTCTTCCTCCTATCAATTACCACATTTACTGGTTCACTGATTTGGTCAGGATTGCAGAGTGCAAGCTGTGTGTCTTAGCAAAGCTAATTTGTTCAGCACTTCTCATCAAAGCCTTATGTTAAACACCAGCATCTTCACTGAACCATGTGTGAGTACAGGAGAAAGTAAATTATCACCTTCCGTTTTGTTTACGAGATAACCAGGTTGTATTTAGTGTTCATATGAGGATTAAATGAGGAAACCCCTCTCTACGTTCTTTTCCTCTCCTCTTTTCTCCCTCCCTTGCTTATATTTTACTTTCCTTTTGCTGGGCGGTGTATGAATATTTGCCTGTGCCTGCATGCTGAGACCAGGAACAGGCTCCTGCCGTCTTTCTCAATTTTTCTTTGAGTGGTTGCTGTATATGCTAGTTGGCCAGCAAACCCTGGGATCCACCCATCTCTCACCCCACCAGCCCCCTAATGTTATAAGTGTGTGACCACACAAAGCTCTGTTAAGCGTATACTAGGGATCAAACTAAAGTGTTGATACTTGCAAGGCAGACACCTTACCAAGTGAAGAATCTCCTTATGCTGCCTTCTGTTTAACAAAATGAAAGTTTGAGGAGTAAACATGGTGATTATATCAATGAATTAAGCACAAACTATCCAGGAGAACCAGATATCATTTTTAAAAAATCTGGTAGGACTAGGTAATCTAAAGTGTAGTAAAAGATAGAACTCACAAGAAAACTTGAAATTCTTTTCCAATGCCTACTCATCACTGTCTGTCTCTCACTGAGACACTTTAGTATTTGCTGAGGAATTCAAGGTAGATTCTTGGAATCTCTCCTGAGCTCTCTTCCCATGACATTCTACATTTAATGCTTTGTTTCCCAAATGTATCTGGAAGCTGGATCTCAGTTTCTAGCACTTGGCCTCCAGAGATGGAGCCACCTCTCCCTGCTGAGCATGCTAATATCTTTTGCCCTCCCTCTGTGGTTAACTGAGCACCACAGAGACCTTGTACTATCCCTCTGTATTACTCCATGCCCTTGCTCAATACTACAGATTCCAGCAACAAGGACAATGCAAATTCCTTAGTCTTCTCTGCTAATCTCCATGTGATTGGCTCAACACCATATCCTGACCTGATAGGCTCCACACAATTGGCCTTGTCTTCTTCCAACTTTTCCTTAGTGTTGGGGCTCCTGCCTCCTCCAGCTTCCCCCTTTGCTATGTTTTGTATCATCTTTAGCTTATTTCTATCTGATATTTTTACTCATTGTTTTCTCACTTCTTTGAGGCACCAACAAAAATGTTTCGTTTTTGTCTAGCCTGAGAAAATATCCTTCCATAGGAAATGGGCTACAAAATCCAGTTCATGCACTCGGGATAAATACTGGTTCCACTTCCAGAGGCCCCATAGACTGATTCCCCCCCCCCCACCACCATCTGACACCCCATGTTCAGGGGAACTGGTTTAGTCTTATGCAGGTTTCCCAGCCGTCAGTCGGGAGTCTGTGAGCTCCCACTTGCTCAGGTCAGCTGTTTCTGTGGGTTTCCCTAACATGGTCTTGATCCCTTTGCGCATCACTCCTCCCTCCCTGCAACTGGATTCCAGGAGTTCAGCTTGGTACTTAGTTGTGAATCTCTGCTTCTGCTTCCATCAGCTACTAGATGAGGGCTCTAGGATGGCATGTAAGGTACTCATCAATCTCATTATAGAGTAAGGGCAATTAAGGTAGCCTCTCCTCTATTGCTTAGATTCTTAATTGGAGTCATTCTTGTGGATCTAGGAATTTTCCTAGTGCCACATTTCTTGTTAAGCCCATAATGGCTCCCTCTGTCAAGGTATCTCTTTCTTTGCTCTCCTTCTCTGTCCTTCCCCCAACTCAACCTTCCTGATCCCTCATGTTCTCCTCTCCCCTTCCCTTCTTTCCTTCTCTCTCTCTCCTCTCTCCCTCCCCTCCTACCCTCATGCTCACAATTTACTCAAGAAGTCTTGTCCCTTTCCCCTTCTTGGGGGGTCCATTTATGTCTCTCTTAGGATCCTCCTTGTTTCCTAGCTTTTCTGGGGGTGAAGGCGTAGGTCCTGCCCCAAATGACGTGATAGACTTTGATGATCCCACATGGGAGGCCTCATACTCTGAGGAGTAGATGGGGGGTGGGATGGGGAGGTGGTGGTGGGGGTAGGAGGATGGAGAGGAAACTGTAATTGGTATGTAAAATAGGATTGTTTTTTAATTTAAATTAAAAGAATAATAAAAATGTTGCTTCTTGAGAGAGGATTTCTGCTGACTTTCTAACTAGTTTTTCTTAAAGTCTTCATTATTTTACAATTATTTTTTCCGTCTTATTGTTCCTTCCTTTGTACATGGTACTCAGTGCCTAGCATCCCACAATGGATGCTCAGTGGTCATTAGTTAAATAAGTGGACCCTGACTTGAACCTTCAGTCCTGATTTCAGGCTTGATGCCTCACAGAGTCCTTCCTAAAGAGTTCCCTTTGATCCTGCCAGCTGTATATTGAATCAGGCAGGTGGTATTGGGATAGGATTAAACATCTGGATACAGAGACATTATCTGGAGTTTATTATATATTTGATGGCATTTGGTGAGTTGTCTGGGTTTTTCTCTGCTTCACCTTTTCATCCTTAAGAAACATAATACTGGGTGTGGCAAAACCTTCATACTTTATTAGTTTGCTTCGTTCTCATAAAGTCTACTTACCATGGAATATATGTAAACTTCGGAAATATCCATCCACATGGCTGACATTAAGCAAACAGCCTTACTATCAAGTCTATGCCCATTAGTCACAGCTTCGCTATTGTAAGTTTGCCTACTCAAAGCCAAATCACTATGTAGTGTTCATGCAGTATGTGTTCACAGACGACCATAGAGGTATGAAACCTGAGGCTAAACAGTCTGTTTTCGACTTTCTTACCACAAACGAGTGTTTTCATTTGGATATTGACATAGAAAAGTTGTTACAGCACTTCCCTAGCATGTATGACATCTGGGTTCAAATCCCAGCCATGTAGACCTGTGTGCTGTATATAGCAAGTTAGAGATCAGTCTAGATTACATGTGAACCTGTTTCCAAATTAACAAATAAACAACATGTGTATTTCAAAGATTGCAAGTTCCTTTCTTGTTCTTTTTTCACACTATTTTGTTGATTTTTCTGTTTAAATGATCCTCAGGGAAACTGCAGGTCCACTGCTGTATTGAGTTCTGGAGGGGACAGTGACTGTGCCTCCTTCAGCAAATCCTTCCAGTGTGTACCACCACAACATAGAGGGAGCCATTATAGGTTTAAAGAGAAATCTGGCACTAGAGAAATGCCCAGAGATCTACAAGGATGACCCCAACTAACAATCTAAGCAATAGTGGGCAGGCTAACTTAAATGCCCTTTCCTGATAATGAGACTGATGACTTCCTTATATGCCATCCTAGGCCTTCATCTAGTAGCTGATGGAAGCAGAAGCAGCCACCCACACATAAACACTGAGCTGAACCCCGGAATCCAGTTGCAGACAGGGTGGAGTGATGAGCAAAGGGGTCAAGAGCAGGCTGGAGAAACCCACAGAGACAGCTGACCTTAACAAGTCTGATAGCTGGGAAACCATCATAGGACTAAACCAGACCCTCTGAATGTGGGTGTTACATGGGAGGACTGGGCAATCTATGGGGCCTCTTGTGGTGGATCAGTGTTTATCCCTAGTGTATGAATGGACTTTGGGAGCCCATTCCACATAGAGGGATACTCTCTCAGCCTAGACACATGGGGGAGGGCCTAGGTCCTGCTCCAAATGATATGACAGACTTTGAAGACTCCCCATGGAAGGCCTCACCCTCCCTGGGAGCAGGAAGTGATGGGATATGGGTTGGTGGGGGGCAGGGGAAGATGGGAGAGTGAGGGAACTGGGATTGACATGTAAAGCAAGCTTGTTTAAAATTTAAATAAAAAATGTTAATACACACATATATACATATACACACATATACATACATACATACATACATATACTAAGAAGCTTTGCTGAGGCCCAAGTTATAGTCCAATTAGCTATGAATTCACTATTAACCCATCATCAATATTTAGTCACTAAGGTATCCTTAATGAGAAATATGTAAAACCACATTACCCTCTGATAAGTTGACAAATGTGTGTGACCAGTGGCTCTGTACTTGTGACCTAGCTCTGTCACTTCCAGGAGTCATGGCAGAGTTGTTGCTAATTCAGGGATCAGGGGAACTATGGAGCATCGCGTCCCACACAATGAGAACTAACTGTACCTCTTTCCTCCCAGCATGAATTGCCGCTGCTGAAGTGCTTTCCTTCAGAGTTCTGGTTTATAACCATGCCTCCCTCCACAGGGTCTCACTGGAGTCACTCAGCTATCATTTGACATTCTCAGAGTCCAGCACAAGGACATGCCCAGACGGCAGGACCAATGGGAGTGAGGACATTCTTCAGACCAGCAGACACGGCAAGGGGCTGCCATCACCCCTCCCTTTTCTTCTGCTGCTTGAAGTTCTATGGTGGTTCGGTCCCTAAGACCGGAGGTAAGGATCTCAATAGCCATTGGTTTTCAGATTCTTCCACTCCAAACAATGGGAGACTGGATTCTTCTCAGGTCTGTTGTCTAGGGAAAGCCTTGTTTGGGTGCTCCTTTCCTAGAGATTTGACTGTAATTCCCCCTTGCTTTTTGTTATTTTGAAGTGGTTATTTTGAATATAGCCCTGAAGATGACAACTAGGGTCTATATCTGCTCTGGCTGACTACCTGTCCCATGCAGCTATTTGTGTCTAACTGCAATGTCATGAAAAAGGAAATAAAACCTTCATCAGCCAAAGTAGTCACATTTTAAGTCCTTAGCAGACACAGAGCTAGTGGCTCTGGTCTTAGACAATGGAGATACAGAACAGTTTTATCATCATTAGTAATTCGCTTGACCATGTTATTATAGGATAAGTGTTTCTCAGGGACAGAGTGGGGTGGGGCCTACAGGGTTCTTTGTAGGCAAAAAGTCAGATGTCCCGTCATCTTCTCTATATTCATTGGTAAAACTGACTGGGTGCTCTTGAAATGATTTCTTCTCTGACACCCAGAAGCTTCCCACCCCACTCTTTCGCCTTAGAATCCCAAGATGATTACTTCTAAACTTAATAATGCATAATTATTCCTTAATACTTAAGTATTACTTAATACATAAGTATTAATAATACATAATAATTACTTAACAATCCTTGGACTCCTGAGTTTCAGACTCACCATGGAACTGCACATTTACTATCTCTACCTGGACACATCAAAGGTTACTTACCTTAGCGCCTCATAGTGTGCTGGTTATCGATCTTGTCACACCACTTCCCCATCCTCATCTCAGCTTATGGTTTGTCTATCTGCTCAGTCAGTAGCCTTCAAACCATCCATGATCTTCCTTGGCTTCACTCAAATCCATCATGGACTCTGCCTCTTTAATCATTCCAAACATGTCTTTGGCCATTTTTGTTTGAATTTCTAACACTTATTTTTGCTTACATTTTCCTTACTGCTGATTAATCTATCTTTCTGCTCCTGTTCTAATATTGTTTTTTCAAGGAGTATTTCCTTGACCCCTGATCACTTAGGTAATTATTTGTTTAATTTATCCTCCCTTCTCTAGAATGATAAAAACAAGGGGCATATGATTTATGTTTTAGTGTTTTGATTCACTGTACTCTTAGAACACAGTATTATATTCTTATGAGCTCATTGGTTGTCATTGTCCTTCAAGTTCCCCCCTTTGCATTCTCCCTGTGGCCACTATAAGGATGGTAGAATGTCTTGGCTCCTCTCCTGAATGATGTGCTGAAAAAATTGACTTCTGCTTTGCATTCCTGATGTTCCTGGGAGAATGTTCTTGGCATCTAATTCATATGACTTCATCCCGAACATCCCAAAGCCTGTTGTGCCTTCCCCAGCTTGTTACCAAATCCTATGAATTTTTCTGTTAGCCTTCCCAGTCCTCATAATAATTAGTGACAAAATTCCATGGCTATGTGGAGAGTGCTCGAACACACATGTATCTTTCTGACTCAGAAGTCTCTCCTAGAGCTCCCAGACACTCTGCATCTTATATCTCTATTTGATTTTCCTCCCATAGACTATTATTTTCCAAACAACAAGATCATTGAATTGTTTTACTAGGTTTGGCACATCTTATGTATCCATTTTTTGGGGGGAAGAATCACAGGCCCAGACAGTGGCAAGCCTTCTAATGTCTGGCTCTAGATGACTATTATGAGCCCTGAATACTTGGAAGCTCACCACTTCCTCCCTACTCTGGAAGAACAAACACCATCTCACCATCTGGTTGAGATACACCTAATGTGGTACTTATCAGTCAAAGCTGCTAGCCAAGCATTCCACTATAGATGCTGCTCCTTCCTTTCCTGCCACTTTACTCTGTGAATCTCTTTGGATTTATTGGTTGTGCTCTTTGAAGATTAGCCTGTATTCCCTGTTTTCACCCTTGTGTGTGTGTGGTGGGGGGCATGGATCTTTGATCTTTCCACTCACCCCACTAAGAATTCTTTTCTGTTTAACTTCTTTTATGTTTTGGACTTGGGTTTGAAGTTGGAAGTATGTCAGATATGTAATGAATTTCTTATGGAATGAATGAAAATAGATATAATTAAGTGTACAGAATCACAATCATAAATGTGCAATAAAGTGTATGGTACTGGAAAATGTTTATCCAATGTGCTAACTCTCAAGGAGTACCATTCTATTGAAAAGAGTTGGCATTTTGCCCTACTGATTGCTCACTTGGGCAACTATGCATGCAATCTCCTTACTTGACCCCTTCCTTCAGGGCTCTCCAAAGTAGGCATTAATTTTTCTCTGACTTTAAGATTGGAAAGTTGAAGCTTGTGAGAAATGTATAGAGTGTGTAAGTGACAGGCAGAAAACAAATTCCCCATAGCATATAATGATCAAAATACTAAAAGTACAGAACAAGAAATAGTTGCAAGGGAAAAAGACTGAATAACATATAAGTGCAGACCTATTAGAATTATACCTGACTTCTTAATGGAGAAGGTCATGGGCAGATTTTCAACAGACTCTGAGAGGCCACAAATCTTGGCCCAAAATACTATACCTAGAAAAACTTTCAATCATGATAGATGGATAAAGATATTCTATAACAAAACAAATTTAAGCAATCTTTATTACAAATCCAGACTGACAGGAAGTTATAGAGGTAAAACTTCAACCTGAAGAGGCCAATTACATCTAAGACAACACATGGAAGAAATAATATCAGAATAGCAAATCAAAAGAGGGTATAGTTACCAACACTTCAACAACAACAACAAATGGGAATCAACAATCATTGGTCATTGGTAACTCTCAACATCAGTGGTTCCAATGTCTCAATGAAAAACCACTGAATAACATAATGGGTGTAAAAGTAGGATCCATCCATTAGCTGCATCCAAGAAACTTAACATCAAGGATAGACATTACCTTAGAATGAAAGGATGGAAATGAACCTAGAAAATAAGCTGGTATATGAAGGCAAGGATGTAATTATATCACTATACCCCAAATAAATAGCTGACTGTTTATTGGGGAAAATACAAAGAACTGCTGGAGTGTATCCCCGCTCTTCCCACCTGATCCACTGACCCACCAGAACAAGGAACACCTCAAGCTCCTCTCTGTCCACTTCCATCTGCCTAAAACCACTGTTACAGGTCCATAGATCAGATACCTATGGGTGTAGCCACTGTGCTATCAGGAAAAGCAAACTTCAAAACAAAAAACAAACAAAAAAAAAATCAGAGGAGAAAGAGAAGAACACTACATATTCAAAGGAAAAATCCACCAAGAGATCATTGCAATTGAAATTACAACAAACACAAGGGCATCCAAGTTCATAAAAGAACCACTGCTACAGCTTAAATCATTTACTGACCATAACATACTGATAGTATGAGAATATCAGTGTCCCAACTCTCACCAATAGACAGGCCATCCAGACAAAAAACTAAACAGACAAACATAGGAGCATAAACCAAGTGGACCTTAGAGATAGAATATTTCACTCAAACACAAAAGAATATACCCTATACTCAGCAATTCATGGTACTTTCCCGCAAACTGATGATAATGCAAGTCTTACCAGATAGAAGGAAATTGAAAGAACACCCCGAATCCTGACTCCTGTCTGACCACTATGGATTAAAGCTGAATATCAATAATAACAGAAATAACAGAAAGCTTACAAACTCACGGTAACTGAACAACTCAGCACCAAATGATAAATAGGTCAATACTGAAATTAAGAATTATTTTTGAATTGGATGGAAATGAAAACACAACATACCCAAACTTATGGGATACATTATCCAAAGCAATACAGAGAAACCCTGTCCCAAAAAATAAAAAAACAGGAAAAAAAAAAAAAAAAAGAAAGAAAGAAATCACATCCCAAAGTGGTAGATAGCAATAAATAATCAAACTTGGAGGTGAAATCAATAAAACAGAAACAACAACAAAAATTATAAAGTATCAGTGAAACAAATATTTGTTTTTGAGAAAACTAGTAAGATTGACAAACTCTTAGCAAAAGTGGCTAAAAGGTGGAGAGAAGATTAAAATTAATAAGAGATGAAAAGGGGGACATAACAGACATTGAGGAAATCCAGAGAATTATAAGATCATATTTAAAAACACCTGCCTGTACTCTACCAAATTTAAACACACCTACAACTTCTAATCAAATGGAAACATCAAAAGTTAACCAACCCCAAATGACTATGTTAGTGCAGAATTCTAACAGACTTTCAAAGAAGTGTTAAGGCCAATAGTCTTTAAATTATTATACAAAATAGAAACAGAGGAACATTGCCTAATTCTTTTTAAGAGGCATCAATTACCCTGATTCTTAAACCACACAAAGACACAAAATAGAAAAAAATTCCAGAATATGAATACAGATTCAAAACTACTTGTAAACCAAAAAACAGTAACACATCAATAAGATCACCCACCATGATCAAGCAGGCTTCATCACAAGGATGCAGGGATGATTCAACTATGTACTTTGATAACTGTAATCCACCACATAAATAAACTCAAAGAAAGAAAATTACATGATCATCTCATTAGATGCACAAAAGGTCTTTGACAAAGGCCAACACCTCTTCATGATAAAAGTTCTAGAGACATGAAAGATAAAAGCAACATGCTACAATATAATAAAGGCAATTCACAACAAGACAAGAGCCAGCATCAACTCAAATGTAGAGAAACTCAAAGCAATTTCACTAAAGACAACAACAAGACAAAGTGTCTACTATCTCTATTCTATAGTGAATACTATTCACTATTATACTAGAAATCTTAATTAGAGCAATAAGACAACCGAAGGAGATCAAGGGGATACAAACTGGAAAAAAAAAGTCAAGGCATCTTTATTTTCAGCTTAATATTGGGACACAAAAACCCTAGGATAGCTAAAACACTCCTGTATAACAAAAGAACCACTAGAAGTAACACCATAACACATCTTAATATAATAATAAAACTTGCTGGTATTGGCATAATAAACACAGACACTGATCAATGGAATTGAGTTAAAATCACAGATATAAATCCACACACCTGTAGACACCTGCATTTTGATAAAGCCAGAAATACACTCTGAAAAAAAAAATAGCATCTTCAACAAATGCTGCTGGTCAAACAGGATGGATACATGTAGAAGAATGAAAATATATCCGTGTTTATCACCTTGCACAAAATTCAATTCCAAATGGATACATGACCTCAACATAAAACCAGATACACTGAACCTGATAAAAGAGAAAGTAGAGAATAGACTTGAACTTATTGGCACAAGAAAAGGCTTTCTGAACAGAACACTGTTAGTGTAAGCACTGAGAAAAATAATTAATAAATGAGATCTCATGAAATTGAAATTTTTTTGCACTGCAAAGAATACTATCATTTGAACAAAGAGACAGAATGAAAAAAAATTTTACCTACTGCATATACAGTAGAGGGATGACTTGTAAGTATATAAAGAATTCAAATGACTCAATAAAAATTGGGTACAGACATAAACAGATAATTCTTAAAAGAGAAAAAACTTTGATAACTGAAAAGCACTTAAAGAGATGTTCAATATCTCTGCCATCAGGTAAATGCGTATTTCAACTACTTTGAGAAATTTTATCTTACACCTGTCAGAGTGGTCAAGATCAATAAATAAATAAATAACAATCCATGCTGTTGAGGATATGGAATAAAGGGAACACTCATCTGCTGATGATCAAAATACAATCTTGTATAGCCACTATGAAAATCAGGGCTTCTGTTCCTCATGATGCTGTGGACTGGTCTACCTGAAGATCCAGCTACACTGCTCTTGGGTCTATATATCACTTCAGAACTCTTGACTCAACTATGTTTACTGATGCTCTATTCATAATAGCCAGAAACTGGAAACAACCTAGATGCCCATCAACAGATGAATGGATAAAGTAAATGTGATAATTTTACCCAATGGAGTGTACCCAGCAATTAAATAAAAAATAAAATCATGATCCAGACTCAGAAAGAAAAATATGCCATATGTTCAATTATAAGCGGATGTTAATTGTTAAGTCTTTGATAACAAGCTACAATCTGTACAACCACAAAGGTTAGGTGCTGAGTGAGGGACTGGCAGGAGTGATGGATCTCTCCTTTGGAAGGAGAAATCACATAGATAATTATGAGTGGATTGCATCTTAGGGACATCCGGAATTGAAGGATAAAACGGGGAGGGGGAGGAAAGAGAGGGATGAGGATGAGAACAGAGATATGGGTAGGGGCAGCTAAAACTAAGTGTCATAAAGGAGTTATAATGGAACTCAATCACAGTAAAGTTTCCTGAACTATACATTTATGAAGGTGTTCTAAATGAAATCTCCAAATAGTGGGGGAGACCGGGCCCTGACTGGACACCTTTCTTCTCCAAATGAGCTTTCTTGTAAAAAATGAACCGAAAGGTATCTCTGGAGATTCTTATCTAACGTTGAGCCAGGGATTCTTTTTTTTTTTTAAACTGTGTAAGTCTTTTGTATATACATTTTTGCTTCCAGTTTTGTGTTTTCATGGGATCCCTATATGTCTAAGTGTGTGTGACCCTGTGTCTATATGTATTTCTTGTGCTTTTTCTTTGGCTCTTTTCTTTTTTCTTTTTTTTTTTTTTGTTTTGTTTTGTTTTCTCTTAACTTGTTTGTTTTTGTTTTATCTTATTGTACTTTACTTAATTTTATTATTTTCCCTTAGATGCTATTTGTTTTCTAAGGAGAGACAGAGAGGGCATAGATCTGGATGAGGGTTGTGGGGAGGAACATGGAGGAATTGAGGGAGGGGACACTGTAATCAGAATTTATTGTATAAAAAATCTATTTTAAATAAAAGAAAATATATCTTCAACAGCAAGAAACACACAACTTGTTGCTTACCCTACCAACAATGTCTATTTTATTTGACACATCACAGGGGGATCTTTTTATACTTGTAGGTCTCTGCAGTGTTCAACTTGATCTTTAAAAACAACAGAATTTGAGTAAAAGCCAATAAAACAAAAGCATTATAAATACTCTATTGTCCAGCATATATGATAGGAATGCCAATAAACAAAACTGTATTTTATGAGAATTCAGGACCGGATACTAATCTGTGAGTTTTAATTTAACCCTGATGCCATTTGGATATCTGTGGAGTTAGTAGTGGAACATAACTGTACACCTGTACATTTTAGGAGATGAAATTAAAGTCTTAATGCCTTCACATTAAATGCTTTGCATATAATTTCCGTGATGCTTTACATAAAAACCAAAGCTATCTGAACTCATTACCACACATACTACTGTTTAATCTTTCACCCATTCCATCCCTTGGCTAACACACTGACCCATATTTCTGCTGATAAAAGTTTACCCTGACCATATAACAAGTACATTTCTGTATGTGTTTGTTCTCTAAACTTCTACAGCCATCAAGTGAGAAGCAATGTTTCCCTCAGCTCTTGGCAGCTGCTGTTCTGTCTTTTGCGGGATGTCAATACAGACCAAGCTGTAAGCAAATGCTCTTGGTTGTAACAGATGGCTCTTCTTGGTCATGGTCTCTGCTCCTTCAGTGGGGAGAGAGCTCAAAGGCCACAAGGAAGAGAGAGGATGGGAACTCTGATAGATGGGCAATGTCAGAGGAGCATTCACTGAAAGGCTGACTGAAGAAAGAAACACAGAAGCCAAGACCACCAGCAATGAGAGGGCAGCCCTCCCTCAGGCGAGAGGCGGGGAACATGGAAGCCTGTGGGCTAGGAGCAGATGCTCTGTCTTCCCAGCCATCTCCCTTCCTGCTATTCTTGTTAGATACATTTGTGAAAGTGCCTTGGTAATGTACACCTTTTACAATCGCAATTCAGTACTAAATAATGGAGTAGTTTTGTTCAAAAGCAGTGTTTATTTTTTTATGAAGATAAGAGCCATTATTAAATTTCTATAGAAAATGCGGTCTGAGGAAAAAGCTGCATGTTACTGATACGATTAAAAAAATGTCATCAAAACCCTCCACTTATGAAAATGTTCTGCCCAATAAGAACATGTTTAGACTGGCTTTATTCCAGGTAAGTGAGCTATACAGAATTGTGTATTTATTAGTTTGCTTTGAAACGTAATTTGTACTGTGGTTTGTTTTTATTATTAGTCCTTTCATGGCAATCAAACAGATTTATTTGCTACATGTTGGATGTGGAATAGATAAGCAATAACCAAGGGAGATGGTTTAATAAAATATTCAAGAAAGGAAAGGCAGCCTTTGTGTATACATGTGTTTACAGTGGAGCTAGTAAATAAAAGGATAGCAAGGCTTTAACAGGTTATTGCAACCTGGAAGAGTTACTGAAAATTGGGTAAAGTACTTTATGTTTTTTTTTTTTTTTCACATCTATTTTGTGAGCTCTGCCCTATACAGTGAATGATGTAAAATATAGTTTGGTTTTGGTACAGGAAGCCATTGTTTCACAGGAAGCTTGCAAGTGGCCAGCCACGGAGGGGAAGTGGCTTCTGACTGTAGGCCTGACCTACTTTTCACTGTTCTCTGTCATGCTGGACAACTAACAATGCTGTATTTCATTCTAATGCTCGCTGAGTAGAAATTGATAGATAATTGCAGAGAACCTTTAGAAGACATGTGACAATAAGCACAGGTCTGCTGAGCACGGCAGTAACTTGGATCGGAGGGCATTGTGCATCATAGCGATGCAAGTGTTTTTGAGCCAATCATGTGACACTGCACTAATGAGGCCTGTGCACAGATCTCGTGTCAAACTGGTCTGTGCTCAGCACAGCACTGGAATCACAGAAGAAATCACAGAAGAAGATGTAGTTCCCTGGGAGCAGCCCAGGCAACCTGACTTCAGTGTTCCCTCTCAAGCATCTGGCTTTGGAAAGTGATGGACAACTTTCCACTTCTGGACTCAGTCTCTGTAGCATAGATATAGGGGAGCCACTGATGAATATGAACTCTCATTCCTAATAACCAATGCAAGAAGCTTTCCAGTGGGAGAACAGGACCAAATATTGGAGACTGAAAAGGTAGGAAACCTCACATCTAATTTCCACTGATTCAGAATACATATTCAGCATCTTAATTATAGGATTAGGAATTTACATCAATAAAAGTTAGTTATTTTGTTACTACATAAAAGCTTTTAGGCAAATATATTCATATATATATATATATATATACATATATATATATATTAAATGTGGATCTAATCAAAAACCATTTAACTCCCAGTTATGTCATTATTTGCTTATTTCTGACTTTCTGTAGCTCACATCTTCCGGTGAATGCCATGTTGAAAGGCTCAAGGGTAATGGTATGCTATTCCTGATAATACTTGATTTTTGGCAGATTTTAGAAAGAGAAAAAATGAATAATTCTGCTGCAACCTCTTGCTTGCCTCTTGAAAGACTTTCACACTCCCTGAACAACTGATTGAGAAGGGTGCTCAATGATTTAGTTTGCTTGACAAAATACAACTGTGTATGACTTTGATGTTGTTTTGGAGACAGATAATTACCATCCACATTTGTAGGTGTATAGTGAATCTCATGCAGAAAATACTTAAATACTTGCTCTTATCCCTGGAAACTTTATTGTCTTCAATATAATTAAGATATATACATAACAGAGTTGCATCTTTTGTTTAATGAACACATGCCTTCTTTAAGAAAGTCCTGATATATTTTGTGAAACATTTCAAAAGAAATTTATATTCTAAATTTCTTAAAGAGATGTTTTATATGTTTGACACATCTTTATTATAGCAAATTTTTTGAGTAATAATATAATCACTTGTCTCTGATGGACCTCAGTAAATATACTGAATAAAGCATTTCATCTATTTACACACATAGAAATAGACATGTGTCTGGGTATGCATACATATCTTCACATACTATTAATAAATGAACTCCTATATTTATGGATAGAGAAGTTGATGAAATATGCTTCTTCTTACCATGGCACTAACAAAGCGAGATATGCACCTGTGTTCGCTGCATTGTATCTGAGAATCAATTTTGGTTGCTTAGGGTGGGACAAGGGTCCCTTACCATGTCTTAATCTAAAGGTCTTTTCATGCTTCATGTAAAAAGGTGCACAGTGTCTTATCGAGGTGGTCTTGAGCTGCAGATACAGTCACACCGTTCATGGTGATCCAACTGGATATCTACGAGAGCCATATTCTTAGCTTTGCCCCTTCTCTTGAGATGGCCAGGCTCAAACTTTAATACCTAGAATAAGAAGCATATTTACTATTAGAAAGCCCTGGGGAGTGTTAATTCAACCAATGCCACCGATCTATTTCCCTTTTGATCACTACTGTGTGTGGCAATTTGAAAGAAAATGCCCTCCATTGGGAGGTGTGACTTGTGGGAGTACGGATGGCCTTGTTGAAGGAAGTGTGTCACTGTGGAGACAGGCTTTGAGGTCTGACGTGCTCAAGCTATGCCTAATATGGCATACAATTCACTTCCTGCTGCCCGAGGATCAAGATGTAGAGCACTTAGCTCCTTCTCCAGAACCATGCCTGCCTTTAAGCTGCCATGAAGATAAAGGACTAAACCTCTGAAACTGTAAGCTAGCCCAGATTAAATGTTATCCTTTAGAAGATTTGCTGTGGTCATGGTGTCTCTTCACAGCAGTAAAAACCCTAAGACAGAGCATAAGCCTTTAAAAGTCCAATGAATGAGATAAACTTGCTGTTGAAATAAACACATGAAGACATTTCTGAAAATAACCTTTGACCACATAACATGCAGGAATCTATGCCTCCCAGAATAATCTCCCTGCCTCACCTTCAGTAGGAAGATGTCTTCAGGTGTCTTAGCAGGTATTATTTATAGCCTCCTAAAGCTGTGCAAAGTACTATACAAAGAGATCATTGCTCTTTTGAGCAAAGCATGTTTTCTAAACAAATATAATACTAAGCATATTAACTCCCAGGACAGGATAAGGCTTGAGCATCTGCCAATACAATAAATGCTATACTGAAGTAAATCCCTTCCCCAAGAAGGCCATTAATGGCCACAAAATTAATTATTTGTGACTATATAATGCCTTTTACAATTCAAAGAACTCAGCTACAACAATACTTGCATGTCATCATTTTGTTACCATACTCAATAAATATATAGTGACTTTTAAAGTAAGTTTAGAATATTTTTTCTTCTTTTAAAAGTACTTATTGTTACTTTTATTTGTATGGTGTGTGTATATGTTTGTATTATGAGAGAGTGTATATGAGAGAAAGTGTGTGTGTGTGTATGTGTGTGTGTGTGTGTGTGTGTGTGTGTGTGTGTGAGAGAGAGAGAGAGAGAGAGAGAGAAAGTCAGTGGATGTCAGAAGACAATTTTGGGAGAGTAAGTTCCCTCCTACTGTGGGTTTTTTGGGGACTGAATCCTTTTGTCAGGCTTGCACAACAAATATTTTATCTGCTAAGCCATCTCTCTGGTCCCTAAAATAATTTTGCTAGTCATTAATTTAAAGAGACTCTATGCCTTCTTTTCTGCTGCAGGCTTCAGTGAGTCAAACACTGGCCCAGGGACATACACTTGGTAATATCTTACACTCATCTCTACAGCTAGTCAGCCCATTGCTTCTGTTCCTCATGTACCTAGGTTCCCACCAGCCTAGATAGTCTACTGGTTTCTTTCATCACCATGAAACCAACAAACAATTGTGCAGCATCTTGCAGTTTCCCAAATATCTATACAGGTTTTCCCCAGTTTTGGTCACTGTTTGTAACATGAAGTAGAAGAGGCATTGCTATGCATGTTTTACTGATTAGACACAAAAGGGTTGTAAGGGCAAGGAAGCCCCTCATCGACAGTCTTCTGGTGCTGTAGGCCCAGGACCAGGATCTTATCTCTTAGCTTCTGAATGCTGATGTGATGTCTCTGTGACATACCTACCATTTCCTTCTGCATCTGAAGCTTTGGAGCCAAGTGTGAAGTGCAGTGGGAGCTCCTTATGCTTTGTTTGATATACTTTGGTCCTCACTGGAGATTACATGGGGTAGGGGGAACTTACTTTAATAACTTTCCATGACATCTCTACAGTTCTATGCTATACATTGTATTACCCTCACAGTCAGTGCTGAAAGTGTTAACCAAACTCAAAGCATGTATTAAGAACAACTATGCTAAGACTCCTTAGCACTGAGCATCTGAGTCTACAGTCTCCTTTTATTTGACTGTAGAAATGCTAAGTGTTGAGTTCTCCAGCAAGGTGAATCATTGTTTTTATGTTCATTCCAGTGAGGTTCCTGGAGTTTGATTCAAAAGAATGATTCTAAAAAGAGAAGAATAAAGGATCATGCTTCAGTCAGTTCAAGTGACAGTTTTATAGATCATATATTTTTGCCTTATGATTCTACTGAAATTATGTATGCATAATCTGTATCACATAATTGTGCATAAATTTTTATGTTCTCTCTGTTAACTGAATTGTAAAAACAAGAATGCTAACCATTACCGCCAACATTAAGTATGGCCTAGATACCAGACCATGTTGTAAGTGGCTGTGCAAGTATAAAATTATTTGGACTTCATTAGATTACACATCTATTTTCCTAATTTAAGGCTCATATTGAGAGAGGGATTAAGTTACTTGTTCAAGATCACAGTGCTCATAAGTGGGACTGACGACAAAGTTTCTGTCCAGTTCAGTCCTGCCGCCCTTCAGTTCCAAAGAAACACACAAAGGCTTACATTAATTATAAACTGTTTGGCTGATGGTTTATTACCACCTAACTCTCTCTTAATTAACCCATTTCTATTAACCTATGCATCTCCATGTGGTTTTGGCTTACCATAGAATGCCCAGGCATGCTACCTTCCCGGTGGCTACATGCATCTCCCTGACGACTCTCTATGTGTTTCTCCTCCCAGCATCCCTAGTCTGGTAGCTCTGCCTATGCTTCCTGTCTGGGTTAATGGTCAACCAGCATTTATGCACCAACAATATATGTGAAACATATAGTCACGGCATACAGAAGGACATCCCCCATTATGGAAGAACCAAAAAGACATCAGCTCCAGGTGGCCTAGGCCAGATCCTTATCCACAGCAAGGTTTGCTTGTACTTCTAAGCAGCATGTTGGCAGCAAAGTAGATCCTGAAGAAAATGTCTTGAAGATGATTGCTTCAAAGCTGACCTTCCTAAGTACATGTTAAAGAAGACCATTGTCAAAGGCTGGTAATTTTCAGTGGCAGGCAACTATAACATCAGTGCTCTGCTGATTTGCTTTCCATTTGAAGGCAAACATGACGAATGTTTGGTATAAGAGTCTAGGCAGGTGTTTTAGCTGATCTGATCATTCAGGAACACCCCTTCATGTGATTTATAATAAACTACAATGTATGTATGTATGTATGTATGTATGTATGTATGTATGTATATATGTTTTGGTGATAAGAAAAAAAAAAAAAGAAGTGGCAGACACTTTTTCCAGACAAGTCAGAAAAGACACTATTTGAACAAAGTGGAAATTGCACTGCTTTAATGGCTGATCACAGCACTGATGTTCAAAGCTTCAGACCCTGTAATAGTCTTAAGTCCAGGTCCACAGTACCGAAAGGATGAAGAAAGCAAGGCTGATTTGAGGAAGCATGGGAAGTTAAAAGAAAATGAAAAGCTTTTATCAGGGAGAGCAAACTGGTGGGTTATGGGTTACCTGGCCATGTTTAGAGAAGAGTGACCATTGAATTAACCGCAACAGCCAAAGGGACTTGATAACGGGTGCTGTCACAGAATGCTGTCCTATTTTCCAAGCTATGATTCACAGATGCAAGAATACACACTGAAATGAAAATGCACCGAGGTGTAGCCAGCCATGGCTCACCATCTATGGATGAAAATGGAAATCTGGACTCCCTTTCTTTGTCTGGAGACACCAAATGAAGCCAAGAAAATTGGTATCTACTAAATGGAGAGTTACAGACCCAGTTGATGGCTTTTATGCTACAAAATCAGAGATGCTCAGCTTTATAAATAACCAGTGTCACAGACACACAAGATGTTTGACTACAACCCTTTGCCTTGTTGCTAATACACCAGTGAATGAGTCATTGCTATAAGGCTATTACAGTAATAAAACAATACCAGGCAGAAAAAGCTATCTGCTGACTTGAGCTCTTGTTTATTGGGAATATAAAAAAAGTAGTTAAAGCCCTGTAACAGTGCCCAAATTAATGGATGGCATAGAGATACAAGCACATATTTCAGGGTAAATGTATTATATAAACCTGTATCATTAAGAGTTTATTTAAGGTTTTACCTAAGTTGGAAGGCAGGCAGTTTCAACATAGAGATTCCTTTCCTTAGGAAATAAATTCCTAGTGTTTGCTTCCATTTAACTTCTTTCACATGTAAAGACTTCACATGAATGTAGAGATTCACACCTTATCAGGGGTGTCATGAATTACTTTGAAACTTGAGTGTCAGGAAAGGTATTTGGAATAAGAATTATGTTTTTTTCCCTGATGATGACTCCTCAGAGACTGAGCTGTCTGTGTGAAGTACTGAAACTTGGTTAAAACACAGTACCCCAAGGAAAGACTATTTAAGCTGTTGTGAACAGCTTAAATAATATACTGAAAAGTTTGAAGGTGACAGAGACTTGGGTTACAGTGAGGGTTTAGGGAATGCTTATGGCTTCTAAAAAGGCAATCTTGACATCTGTGAATATTTGTTTCAAACAAAAGCCTTATATGAGCATGCTGTAATTATCATGGGAACCTTTATAGAATTAAATGGTAAAATAATTTTAAGCACACTTTAGAGGAATCCTGTCTACGTATCTAGCTTCTCTGTTGCAGGAAAACATGGGAGGTGTCATGCACAGAGTTCTAAAACACCTTTGGGTGTTGTTTATGACATGGGTGAGACTTGTTAGCCTAGAGAGCATCATATCTCTTGCAGGTTTCCTAAGGCCTGGTGTGGAAAGGGGTATCATCTGTATGTTACAGTATTGGAATGAAGGGTTATTCACTTGGCCTGTGATTATCAGGGCTGGAAAGCAGTCATTGTAAAGACAGTTGGGCCATTGGCTCAGATAATTCTGTTCTTACTTGTGTTGTAGTTTACAATCTCTGGATGGTGTCACCCACCTCACATCCCCACATGGAAAGATGTAAAAGTGTTGATTGCCATTCTGAATGACTAAACTCACTCTCTCTCTCTCTCTCTCTCTCTCTCTCTCTCTCTCTCTCTCTCTCTCTCTCCAAGTAACATCCCACACCACCACACTATATCTTTATTGTTTTGCAATCTCAGGGCCCTTTAATCTTCAGTTCCTTCATATGGCTTATACAATTTCAGTACGATATTCTGAGTAGAGGGAAATGTGGAACATATGATGGATTTCATGCTATTGGAAGGCCTTCAATTTGCAGGCTTCTCTGGGACTGGGGGATTTCCTTGGCTAGCGTTCAGCAGCATCCTGCTTGGGCAGAGCTTGAACCTATGCCTTTCTGCTTCTTGACCTGGTTCCCTCTAACACAGCATGGAAAAGGCATGACTCACAGTGCCTCCAAAGGTTAACGAAGGCTCTCTGTCTGCTCTGCAGATGCTTGTTCCAGGAAGCTGCTATCCAGCATTTCCTGATGTTCATTGTGGTTAGTTACATTCATGACCTCAACCTCACTGCTTCTTTTTGCAGAGGGTAGAATGTCTTGTCTTTTGGTTTCTTAGTTCTCATTTGCTTGGTTTAGTGTCAGTTTTAGTAAAAAAGTATCAAGCATGTAAAAGGAAACAGTACACTTCTTTTAAATCTGCAGCTCAGATTGGACATCTCAGTACCTTACCTAGGGTCCACTCTTCTGGAGATGATTGAACTTCTTAGTACTGCTCTTTGGACCCACTACTCCCTTGAGTCTGTCTTCTTCCTTATTGTGTCTTATAATTTGCTGTTTATTCTTCCAGAATAGATCAGGCGCATTATTTTAGTCTTATGAAGCCTGCATTTCAGGGATATATGACCACTTATATCTTCTATCCTTCACACTATAATCAGATGTCAGTTTTTAAATATAAAATTCTGCATTAACACACAAAGATGGAAGGATAACTCTAGATGCCATAAATCAGCAACTCTCAACCTGTGTGTCGTGAACCCTACGTGGGCAAACAACCCTTTCACAAGGGTCACTTAAGAACATTGGAAAACACAGTTCTTTACATTATGATTCATAATAGCAGCCATATTATAGCTATGAAGTAGCAATAAAAATAGTTTTATGGTTGGGGGTCATTACACATGAGGAACTGTATTAAAGGGTCACAGCATTAGGAAGGCTGAGAACCACCACCATATATGTACTAGCAACGTAGATCTCCACTCTATACAACAAGCATGGTATCCACTGGTCCACCTGGCAATTCGTATTTCAATTACTTACAATGAAATTAAATTAAAAAAATCACTCTCTCTGCATTGTGCACATGTCAGATGCTTGGCCATCATAAGTTGCTAGGAACTGTCCAACGTTCTCTTCCCTAAGCTGTGCTGATATGCAGAGTTTATGCCATCATGCAGTAAGTTTTACTGGATCTTATAGGCAGCTAAGCCTTAATGTGTAATTTTTGGTTCTACGTCAACTTGCCATATACTGAAATCAATGAGTTGGGATCCTAAACTGATTTAGGACTTGATTGCCTTAGTTGATTTGTGTTCTGTTAGTAGCTCAGACTATGCATTTTTCTCTCCACCCCACCCCCTCGCATCCCTACTGTGTTGTTGACCCTTTGTGGGTATCAGAGCAGTGATTCCATTTCCTGGTTTGACTATGGAACAGCTGCTCTCCAAGAACCGTCCAGGTGTTTGGCGCCAGATTGGGATGGCTGAGGCATCTGAACATCTGAAAATAGTTAATTTAATAAATTCTTTCTCTCTCTTTCTCTCTCTTTCCACCTCTATCATTCTTATTTCTCTAGAAAGCTCTGATTAACACACAGCATCATGATGGTATCAATATGGGAAGGACAGAGAAAATAGGTAAAATACATTTGTCTGTTGTCCCCTAAGTTTTTGACTATTGACTCAATGGCTGTGGCCTAGAGGCTAAACGATGACAAATAGTCACAATTCATTATGAAAGGGAGAACTGAAATAATATCACTGAATTATATTGTTATTGTTATGTACTGGTAGTAGTGATATTGAAGCTAGGACCTGACTATGCCAGGCAAGGACTCTGCCACTGAACTACAGCCCCAGCCCTGACCCTTGGTTTTCTTTCTTTATTTTACATACTGGCTGCAGTCCTCCAGCACCCCCCCCCAAACACACAGTCCTGCCCCTCCACCCCTTCTCCGTTTCTACCCCCAGCCCACTTTTTCTCTGTTCAGGAAAGAACTGGGGTCCCATGGATAGCAACAAAATATGACATATCCAGTTGGAGTAAGACTAAGCACCTCCCCATATATTAAGGCTGGGCAAGGTAACCCAGTATGAGGAATAGCAACCCCAAAACCAGTAAAAGACTCAGGGACAACCCCTGCTCCCACTGTGAGGAGGCCCATAAGAGGACCAAGCTACACAACTTAACATCTATGCAGAGTGCCTACATCAGTCCCATGCAGGATCCCTGGTTGTCGGTTCAGACTCCCTGAGCCCCTGTGAACCCAGGTTGGTTGATTCTGTGGGTTTTCTTGTGACGTCCTCGACTCTCTGGATCCTGCAATCCTTCCTCTCTTCAGCTTGATTCCTGAGTGCTGCCTAATGTTTGGTTGTGCATCTGCATCTGTTTCCAGCAGGTGCTGGATGAACTGAGCCTTGCCTTTGAAAGAGTCACTACCCAAAGTATGTTTTGGAAGGACAGAAGTCATTCTACAGATACTCTCAGCTGTCTCTCGTGAAATAGGTCATAAACCCCATGAAGCAGGATGAGAAGACCTTATAGGAGCTCCGTGCCCCGATGGAAGAAGACAGCCTCATATGAGCTGTGGACCGTTTTTATTCTGATGAAAAATCACTGTCGTCTTTCAGACAACAGGACAGAAGAGAACCCTGAACAATGCCCTGTGGGTGCTCTGGTCTCAGCAGTGATGCGCACTCCACCACCCATCGGCCTTCATCAGACCTGCTACACAGAACTGCCCTCAGGCTGATGAGTTTGTAAGGGTCTTCATTTGTTTACAATAGCTCCTGTGCCATGTGAAAGGTGTTAAATCTTTATGCGCTTCTGCTATTGTCTCTCTGATTAGGGTGGCCTCAGTCACAAACTCAGAAATGGTATTTTTCCAAGTTTACACTATGTGTTCAGAGATGAAGGGGAGGAATGCTATGAAAGATGAATCTGGAAACCTGCAAAACTATATATATATATATATATATATATATATACACATATATATATACACACACACACACATATATATACACACACATATCTATATCTATATATATACACACACATATATATATACATGCACACTCATATTACTGTGTGAACGTGTGTGTATGTATGCATGTGTGCGTGTATGTGTGTATGTGTGTGTGTGTGTTTGTGTGTTATCTATGCCTGTGGACATAAACCCAGTGATCCCCCATCTCTACCTATCACAGTGAAGGGTTTACAGACACATGTGGTCATACCCAGGTTTTATATGGGTGCCTAGGATTTGAACCCAGGTCCTCAGAATTACACAGTAAGCACTATCATGCATTCATCCTGAAAGTTGAAAGCAGAAATACTTTGTCCTGCACTGAAGACACTCACCCCACTACAAGAGAAGTAGTGCATGGCCTGTGCAAACAGTGACACTGTTAGCTTCACCTAGAACTTTCTAATTGTTCATTCTTATCTCTGACTGTTGAGCACTAAAATTCTTGTGGAGAAGCACACAGGCTCTCTATGTTCTTAATCCCTTAGGGCCATCACTTCTCATAGAAACTCATTTCACATCTCATCAGCTGCAACACAGACTGGGGAAGCTGCCTTTTATGTAGCAGAGGTAAGAATATAGGCACGGAGTAATAGAATAATAGAACAGAATAAAATAGAATGTAGAATAAAGGGTTTCCACTTTCTCCTAATGAGCTGAGGATGTTTCTGGAACTGGAAGAAGTTCTCTGCCACTCTTCACAGAGCACCTGACAGTGACCACCCTGACACATTTTAGCAGTTGGACGGGAGGTTGACAGGCCTGTTTTTCAGTCAATGACCTGACCGAGTGATTGATGCTGTTGGGTGCTTTTGTCCCGCACTTGGTAGGGTCATTTCATATAGGACTCTGTGGAGCCCTACCTGGACAAATATTATGACCTGCGTCTGAATGCGATGCTATACACCGTACTTCCAGAAGAACACTGATGTTTTATACCTCACAACCAAACAAAGCGATCAAGGCTTTCCTCTTTGTCATTAATTGTGACAGGCAGCTCAAGGCTGGCTGTTGTAGACAACAGAGAATAGAGGAACTGATGAGAGGTTGGTATCTGAGGCTTCAGATTACACAGGCCCAACTGCCTGCCATGCAGAACTCATTTTTGGAGTTTCTAGAAATAAGGAACATGGAAAAAAAAAAGTCAAGCTGAAACCTCATTCCCCAGAGTCAAGACAAAAGGAAAGCAGTCTGCAGATGCATCAAAGCTGGTCTTGCACATCGTGGCTCACTGCCACTGCACAGCAGATCCTGACACTTCCTGGAGTATTTTAGCTCCCACCAATTACTGAACCCCACATTTATCTTTTTGGTAAACATGACAAAATTGACATTCTGAGACTGAAGGACAACCTTCAATCTGGGGTTCATCTGCTCACACAGAAATAAAGCACGGTGAACAGGGGCGATACCACTCTGTTCACATGAGAACAGCTTTTACTTTCCTCTGAATGCAGTGGGGTGGAGCCGACTATCCTTCTCCCCCCTTTCAAATTTAAATTTGAAACAAGCTTGTTTTACATGCCAATCCCAGTTCCCTCACCTTCCCATCCTCCCATCCTCCCTACCAAACCCCAGCCCACCCCCAAAGAGGGTGAGGCCTTCCATGGGGAGTCTTCAAAGTCTGTCACATCATTTGGGGCAGGGCCTAGGCCCTCCCCCATGTGTCTAGGCTGAGAGTGTCCCTCTATGTGGAATGGGCTCCCAAAGTCTATTCTTACACTAGGGATAAATACTGATCCATTACTAGAGGCCCCATAGACTGCCCAGTCCTCCTAACTAACACCCACAGAACCTGGAAGCAACATTGATGCCTCTCAATGTTGGGATGGGAAAAATGTGGTACATTTACACAATGAAAACCACAATGGAGTCCTGAAATTCGCAGGGACATGGATGGAACTAGAAGAAACCATCCTGTGTGAGGAACCCAGTCACAAAAAGGCAGCTATTCTTAAGACCCAGAAAATGCTTTTTGTGTGGGTGTAAAATGGTAAATTATGCTTCTGGGAATCTAACACTGTTGTGGGACCTGTCTCTCCCAATGCACAGAGGCAGTGTTGATGTGCTCCGGTTTTTTTTTTTTTTTTTTTTTTTTTTTTTTTTTTTCTTCAGAAGTTACATTACATTGTTTCCAGGACAGAAAACCACTATAACAACAACAACAACCCAAAAGTACCTGATGCAAAGTTAGTGTTTTATCTTTTGTTTTTGTTTGTTTTGATCAAGGTCTAGGACTATTTGTAGCCTGCTGTTTTATCTTTTTTTGTTTGTTTGTTTTGAAAAAGGTCTGGGACTTATTGTATGGCCTACACTGACTTCTAAGTTGCAGAAATTCCCCTGCCTCTGCCTCTCAAATGCGGACATTACAAACTTAACCCCCTATGCTCAGCTCTCACACCCGCAACTCAAATTTGCAAGTCTTATTTTGAGAGACTGTCCATGTATTCCTTCTCTCTGCCTGGTTTTGAACTCAGGTCCTATTGATTAACCTCTGCCTTAGTTAGGGTTTTTATTGCTGTGAAGTGATACCGCGAGTGCAACAACTCTGATAAAGGAAAGCATCTAAGCGAGGGTGGCTTACATTTTCAGAGGGTTGGCTCTCTATCATCGTGGTGGGGGTCATGGCAGTGGGAAGTATGGCGGCATGCGCAGATGTGGTGGGGCCACATCTTGACGCACAGGCAGCAGGAAGTGATCTAAAATACTTGATCATGTATGAGACCTCAAAGCCTACTTCCAAAGTGACACACTTCCTCCAACAAGGCTATCCATACACTCCAACAAAGCCGTAACTCCTAATAGTGCCATTCCCTATGATCCGTGGGGATCAAGCACATTTCAACTGCCAGGGCCACCAAGCACTACTGCCCATAAAGCACCTCCTTAGCACCCAAAGTTGCCCAAGGGCAACATCTGTGCCACATGTTAGCATTTTTAAGTGCATTTGCATGGATGCCTCGCCTCTTCCTCATCTGTCAGCCTTGGATCACTACCTATGAATACAACCTTGAGCTAATGCATTCTTTTAGCACTGGCTACCCCAGAGCTTGAGCCGCTGTGTTCTCACTGTAACAAACATGTCCTTTAATTTGTGTTTTCTGATCTTGATCTTTACGTTTACTTTTCACTTCTTTAACAATCTAAGAGCTAAGTCTCCAGGTAGCAGTGAATACTATTTAGGGAAATTAAGCATTTCCATGAAAACCACTTCACCATTTAGAGAATGAACAGGCCTCGGACAATTTACATTTTTACTCTGCTTTTTTTTTTTTTTTTTTTTCAACTATAATTCCATTGAAAGAAAATTTGGTCCTTAGTATTTTCTTGCAGCTACCTAGATTTAACAGTTATAGCCTATAAATAAATACCAGATTTCTCTACAAGTTGGATGAAGAGGATCTAAAAAGTATCAATATATAATCTGATACACTGTTGTCTTCCCATATGTTTACTGTGAAGGTAAAGCAGGAGTCCCTTCTTTGGATGGAATTAACCTTGAGCCAAGGTACAATTTTAGCTCCCAGCCACACCCTTGACTGGGTGAGCAATTGAACAACCATATTTCTTTGTACAGATTTCATTACTTTCATTGTGTGTGTATGAACATTTGACCTGCATGTGTGTATGTGCCTCGTACATGTGCAGTGCCTGTCGATCCTCTGGAACTAGTGTAACATTCCAGCTGTAAGCTACCATGTGTCTGGAAAAGGAACAGGGGCCCTTTGCAAAGTCAGCAAGTGCTCTTATCCAGTGTGCAATCCCTTCAACCCCTTGACCAACCATGTTAAGTGGCATGATCTCCCATGACCTCACGGATACAAGATGACAAGGCTAGAGTAGCTGGGTACAGCACTGGAACGACGCTGGAGATGATGTACCTCATGATACTTCTTCACCGTCTTCCCTGAGCTGCAGGTGCAGGACTTCCAGCTGACAGTTCCACAACCGCAGTTGCCTCCACAGCGCTGCACGAGGAGGCATCGTGGGAAGAAGACTGCATTGGTCAGTTTCAGCTCCTCCCTGAGATTGACCGAGTGATTCCTGGGAGTGCAACTGTAACGCTTGACATCATCATTGAGCCTGTCCAGGTCCACTGGGGGCAAAGACACACACACAGGCAGTGAGCTTGTGAGCAGACACGTGCATAAGCAAAGATTCTGATTCGAGATAAACCTAATGCAGGGGGTAAACTTGTCCTTGGGATCCTACTATGGTTGGAAAATTCCTGTTTCCCTTTTGAACCCATATGATCAAAATCACAAAACATTCATTAGGTGAAATTTGAATCTTCACTGAAATTTCCTATAACTTGTGCATGTGTAACATTTTTGACACAGGTTTGATATAGCCCAGGCTTGCCCCGAACTTGCTATATAGCTGAAAATGGTTGAATGCCTGATTCACCCACCTCCAGAGTGCTGGGATTACAGGCATGCGCCACAAGGCTTTGCCTGAGAACCTTAAATGATGCAAAAAGAAAAAAGAAATAACAAAGTGACTCAAAAAAAAAAAAAAAAGAAATGAAACTTTTGACAATTTAAAATAATTATAATTACCCTATCTTAAAAAAATAAATAAATATACCCCAAGTCCCAGTTGTTAAATATAATCTGAATCATACAGGGGCAACATTAGGAGAGTTACTTTAACGTCTAATGATTTCCAACACTGAACTATTTACAGATGAACAGTGTGAAGAAAAAGGTTTTATTTATTTTAATTCCAAAACCAATCAAGGCACTAGTGAAAACAGTAGTACAGTGGGGTGAAGGAGCAAGTCTGCGCATGGAATCCAAGGAGCAAGTCTGCGCATCGAATCCAAGGAGCATGCGTGCGCATGGAATCCAAGGAGCAAGCCTGCGCATCGAATCCAAGGAGCAAGCCTGCGCATCGAATCCAAGGAGCATGCGTGCCCATGGAATCCAAGGAGCATGCGTGCCCATGGAATCCAAGGAGCATGCGTGCCCATGGAATCCAAAGAGCAAGCCTGCGCATCGAATCCAAGGAGCAAGCCTGCGCATCGAATCCAAGGAGCAAGTCTGCGCATCAAATCCAGGGAGCATGCGTGCACATGGAATCCAAGGAGCAAGCGTGCCCATGGAATCCAAGGAACAAGCGTGCCCATGGAATCCAAGGAGCATGCATGTACATCAACTCCAAGGAGCATGCGTGCACATCAAATCCAAGGAGCATGCGTGCCCATGGAATCCAAGGAGCATGCGTGCGCATCGAATCCCAGGTGGCAGTGGTGTCTTGCTGTTCAATGAGAATGTGACTTTACCTTATGTTTCCTTTTAGTGGAGCATCTGCTTCCTCCTCTAAAGCATTCAAGTATTTAAAAGGCTGAAAGAGTGGACCTGTTATGTGATGAATGCTGGCTAATTTTATCTTAATTCACTTGATTTTCTCCACCTTTAATTTTTCCCCCTTTAAAAGTAGGTGGTTAAAGCAAGGAGAGAAAATGCCAGTACCACCCCCCCTCCTATTTCTCTTCTTAAAAATAATTATTAAGGAGAATTCTGAATGGGGATTATGATGAATTAATAATGCTATACTAAATTTTCAAATCTAAGTCACTTTGATGTTTGATGTTGTGAGGATTAATTCATAAGGTATGAACTATCTAAAATGTGGGTGGAAATATTCCTTGAGCAGGGATACTCGACTGCATAAAATAAAAATGTGATATGAGCCTTAGCATTTGATGCTTGTTGATTCTTATATCAGGATGCAGCATGAGCAGCTGCCTTCTCAAGCTCCTACTGCTGTGGCTCCCACAGTGATGGACCGTAAGGTCAAACTATGAGTCAAAGCAAAGCTGTCTTTCCCAAGTTGCTTGATGTTCAGGTATTTATTACAGTAGCAGAACAGAAACCAAGACAACTATACATATTTACTTATATAATTGCTGCATGACTTACATTTTAAAAGGTTTTCTCATAATCTACATCTGAATTCTCTAATTGATGCACACCCAAGTAATGTACTGCACAACTAGTTAGAAGAAATCCTGGTACCCACTCTGAGTACCTTACCTTGTGCACCAACCAGGCTACCACCAGAGAAACATCACAGATGCCCTAGGATCCAATGCCATCCTCACTGGCACTCTAGCCTCAGTAAATGCCTTAGTCTGAACACAAGACTGAGGAGCAGGAAGGAGTGATCCCTCAAAAGTCAAGGATGATAGTGAAATGGTCCCGAAAAAAAGAAAATTAAGAGAATACACGGATATGGGCCAACAGTCCATTACCCCCATACAGTCAGGAAACTGCACTGAGGGTAAGGCTGAGTGGCCATATGGTCAGGTGACCCTTGCGTAGGAATTGAAGGCATCTGGATTGATGGGCTGCCCTGAGTGCCTTTTCAGATAGACAGCTCTGCTTTCATTCTCAAGGGCAGTGCTTTATGCCTAGCGGTTATGTGCTGAGCCCAGGACACTGTGGGGACTCAATAAATGCTAAATAATCACTGTGCATAATTTATTGCTGTTTTTTCTCCCTTTGTAAAGCCATGTCATAAGTTTAGCTATAATCAATGCAGCTTTAAATCGAATGAACTCTGTCTTGGGAAAGGAACCATTTTTATTGCTGCTAAAGCCCTGCCAGTAACTGCAAGGAAAGGAGGCAGGGTTACATAAACGGATTAAGAAGTGCAGCAGTCAGCCCTTGCAGGTGTCACCTTGAGATAATACTGCTGCTGGCCTGTGCATTATTGAGTTGGTAGACCAGGCTGAGGCAGAGGGCCAAATCTGCTGCTAGTGATAATGACAATGCTTTTTGTCAAACAGAAGAGAAAAGGATGAAGTTAACATGGGGGGGGGGGTGAGTGGGTTTCTGATGCCCACAAAGGCAAAGACAAGGCATATCTAAGTTGAGCTCTTTCCTTGCCACAGCCCTGTGCTAGGCAACTTCTCAATGTGACTGCAGGTCTTTGTTCCCCAAACCTTTCAAGGAGAATAATGAAAGTGAAGAGAAAATGGTAAAACTGCGTTTTGGTCCATAGCCTCTTTCCTAAAAAGCAGAAAATAGAGAAACCACTGGTGGAAGGAAGAAAATCAACAGCACTGGACCTGTATTAGGCTTTTTTGAAGGATGCTGAGCTGATAGTGAGTTACATCCTTACATGCAGGGGTATTTAAGCCGATTTTCAGTATGACTTCTCTACTAGGTTCCTTCAGCAATCTAGGTAAAGTATCCAAGTCTAATTCACCTTGGAAAGACCCCCTCATGCTGCAGACGTGTTTTTATGGCCAAGCACGGCTCCCTTGCACTTTTCACAGGAAGAGATTTGCAAAGCTGTCCAGTTTAATGAATCAAATCACTATGTGACTGCTCTCACCAGCGGATGAAGACCACAGAAGCACTCAGCTTAGAAGGACAATGAAGAGGGTCTTCTGACTGGATGTACCATACATTGAGCTGCCAATCAGAAAAGACTGATTATAAAATACTACAGACTGAGAACTCGAGGCTCGAAGGAGCTCTCCACTGTGAGCCCCCCCACCCCCCTGGGGACTAAGGAGAAGGGGCTGCCCTTGCTTTGTGGATTCCATTTCTGTGGCTGAACAACAAAGGAGAAACAGGATATCTCAAGCTTAATTCAAGTGTTCTTCACTTTCATCTAATTCCGTTTATTTCACTCAAGAGGATATGGTATTATAATGCCAAATTTCCTTTCCCTTCCGATTTGGCTCTAGATTTTTTTTAATGACTCTTTGACATCAGTTAAGTCCTGGGTACTCTGCACTGACAATTTTCTAGAAATGGTAAGAAGGTTCCAAGATGCAAAGCTCCTTCTGGAAACAGTGATGCAAGGTAGCATGCTGCCCACTGGGTCAGGGTTAGGAATTATCTCCCTGCTACAGCCTCAGCCATGAAGTGCAGCCCAAGCACAGGTTACCTGGGCTGTAGTATGAATTTTATCTTTATCGTAGAATGGGAATATGAATGGACACCTCTGTCCCATTTCTAATAGATGAGGGCTTAGGTGGGGAGAAGAAGCAACCCATCGTGTTCCAGTCTGTTTAGCAACTAGCCAGAAACTGTATCACATTCTCATGTATGACTGAATGAAACCCCCATAAAAACTATACACAAATATCAGCTGACTTTCATGGTGGAACAAATAAAATCTCTGAAAAACGAAGAAAAGAGAGAAACACAAACATCTTCCAGTGACCTGTAAGCTTTATAGGAACAGATTAATCATCGCGAGTTCTCCTCCTTGTTGTGTGGGTTCTCATGGGAGAAGCAACACAGATCACTTAGATATCCTTCTGAAATCATGATGCCCACCAGGAGAAGCCACGTGGAGCCAAACTAAATTCGCCCCCTCTTTGTGCCAGATTTGTTTTTTTTTTTTTTTTTTTTTTTTTTTTTTTTCTGCTAAAATTTGGTATTCAATAGCTAACAACAACATGAAGGAAAGAGATTACTCATTCTTTTTCGAATAATCTTTTCAATAGTACACAGAAGGAGACATAAATTGAATCAGATTATTGTCTCCTATGCTGGGAAGTGCCTACCTCTAACCTAACCTAGGAAGTGGCCCGAAAGGAAATAAATAAGTTCCGACCATCAAAGCTGTAGACTCAGCTGTCCATGGAGACAGATGCACGAAGACCCATAGCATCCTGAGTCTGGTGTCAAGGAGGCTGCCTCTCAAATGCCCACCTGAAATGCTGAGGAACACAGCCTTGTTTAATGTGGACTGTCACAGCAACCTGGTAGTAAGAGCTAAGAAGGGGGCATTGAGGCTGGGCTGTAGACTGTAGTCTTGGGGGGTGGAGAATAAATGAATAATTATATTTTTATAACAAGCAACCAGGAGCTCTCAGCTGTTTTCAAGGTTCATAAATTCCCTACTAGGAGTCCATCCACTTCATGTGCTTTACACTTTCACAGTGATGTTTCAAGTCCCCTCTTCTCTAAATCACGTCCCAATTGTACAAACTATTTTTATACATCAAGCAAAAGTTGGGAAAGAATCTCACAATCATTTCATGATTCTTAGAAGAAATTAGGATAATTTAAAATTAAAGCCATGAAATGTTTTAAATTTCCTAATTCTTTTTGTAGGTTGGATACTCAGATAAATAAAAACATTTACCATTGGCTATAAAAAGTAATCATCACCAGCCAATGCTAAATTCTAAGGTTCAGAAGCATCATGAGGCAATGTGGTATTGGGGAGTTACTGGGCCCTATACACTTGTGTTGGTTGCTTGCACACATTTGTATTGGTTTCAAGAAAAACCTTTACAAATCTGTTTTCTAAATGTCAAGACTCAGATACAAACAGGTTAAGTGACTTTTAAAACTAGTAGACACCTACCCAAGTTGTTCTAGGAAATAACTATGGATAACAGAAAATCTGAAGGGCATTGAATTAGACTTGGAGCATACTGACACCATTCTCGGGCAGGTCTCTGACCCCTGGGAACACTACCTGGGCAGACATATGTAGCCCACCTATGAAAGCTAAGAAAACAAGTGAAGGTGTGCTTAAGCATCAGGGAGATTTTAAAATACCCCTCTTTCTTACCTTTAAGCCTATGATTCTAAGCTTTAAACACCAGTGAATTTCCCATAGCTTTGTATCCAGCAAAGCCAGGTTCGTGACATGGCTCTCTACTTAGACAACGTCAGTGAACCTTTCGGAATTTGTCCCTCTTTCTGCAAAGACAGGAGTGATGATACTGTCATGCCATGCATTTATTTGAATGAATTTCGAGTGTTTGAAGTCCAGGTCCAAATCCCAGCTCTCAGCAGGTGTGGCCCACATTAGTGTAGCAGACAAATGAGGACAGGCTGAAAACAGAGTCCCCTTCCAGCAGAAGTAGCCAAGGGGACGAGGGGGGTCATAGTACCTTCAACTGAATATCAGAGGGTCAACAGCCAGGTGTGTTCAGTTCAATTTCATGTGACCTCCACTGTTATCTCAAGTGAAGGTACCCAGCGGGTCAGGTCCCTGCACTGCCAATCCCCATAACATATATGCTAACATGCAGCAGGGGCATATTTCCTAAATCTTGGTGGTCCAAAGAGCAAAGGTAAAAAGTGAAGTTTGAGAGAGGAAATAATGATGAAAGTAGTCTCAAAACGTCTGTAGGTAGGCAGTATCCTAGCAAGTTTTCTATAGGCAGTTCTGCAAACTCTTAATGAGTGTACCAGTTATACAGATACGAAAACAGGACAGTGTTTGGAGGCTGCACGAGGCTCTCCAGATTACTGCATGACCTCAGACCCTTACAGGGGAGAGCACAGAGCTCAAAGAAGGAATTAGCTCTGCAGAGAGCTTGCAAGCGATTAACATAAATACCAAGTACCATTTGCAGACCTGTGATTAGGAGAGGGATAAACTGTTACTGTCTCATCCTAGCTTTGAAAACTATATTTACAGTTTTGCAAACTATTTCACAGCAGGGGAAATAGAGAATCGGGTATTGTTTTAACATGTGAATTTGAATTGTACCACAGATTCACTTGGCTCTAGAGTCCTTTTTGATTTTTAATCCACAGCATTCTTCATCCCTTTTATTCTGTGTGTGTGTGTGTGTGTGTGTGTGTGTGTGTTATATTTCAGAACTGAGGGTAAACACTTTTAATACTATGAAAACTTTCATCTGGTGTTTATCATGTTTCAGAAAGTGAATTGTCAGAAAATGAAATCTATTGTGGTATTTGCTCTCCAGTGCATATGAGTGTCTAACTTACACAGAGAGCTACAGAAACTACCATCCCAAGGCTGGCTCACCCAGGGTTCACTAGTTTCAGTGAAAAGCTTTATAAAATAACTTTCACCCAGGGATTAAATAAGTATCTAGAGAAAGTTGTAAGTACTCGGTTTCTCAAATATTTACTACCTTAGTATTCTTGGGAACTTCTGGATATGACATATTTTTATACCCGTTCTCCAGGTTCTTGTTTATCATTTACCTTATTTTAAAAAGTAGAGCCAGATGCTTTTAGAGATTACAGGGAAATATAATGAAGAAATGGACAGAATTTATATTAGATCCTCAGAAACAGTTGGGAACCTTCCCAAAGTTACCTTCCCTAGCTATTAGGGTCTGTAAAAGTCATATATTTTACATTGTGTCATTTGTAATAAACTGAATTTCAAGGTATTTGTTGCACTTAATGTTAAAATACTGACAGGGAGCACATGCCAACTTTGGTATGTGCATCCATAGCTGGTAAATGGAGAAGGATATACTTTATTAACAATTCTTAACTTTTAATTTGGAGCAGGCCAAGACATTTGCTAATATTTTATACTTTCTCCCTCGTGGTGTGTGTGTGTGTGTGTCTGTGTTGCTAGAGATTGAACTCAGGTCCTTGTACATTGCAGGCAAGTGTGTTTACCATAGCTGTTGCTTATAAACTCCATCACAGCACTTACACAATGGACAAGTTTTTCCTTTAGCCACCATGTTTTGGGCATTACTATGACATGGTGTTGTCATTGTGAAAAAACAAGTTTTCCTCCAAGAAGCAAGCAGCTAGCTAGCTGTTATCTGCATTGTTAATCTCTTACTTAACATCCAAATTTAGCATAACCTAGGACTAATAACTTCTTAATGTAGAAATGTCTAATTTTGTTCTATGAGCTTAAAGAAATATACACAGCACCTAAGTTCACAGTTATATCATTTAAATGAATCACAGTTTGGCTTTGGTTAACTACAGTGGTCATGCAATGAGGTGGTGTTAGGCAGCTGCTCGAAAGAACATCCACATCATTTAGCTGTACGGTGTCATTAACATATTTTGTGGTGACATCGGGGTACGTTTTGGGTTGTGTAAGGAGTCACCCTTGCATGACTGCTTTCCTGTGTTCACTTCGTATTCTCAGATTCTGCTCCTTGGCCAACAGGACCCAAGCCCCCGGCTTTTGTTTTTAAGTTCTGAAGGCAGAAAAGACCGGCTGAAATATCAAAGGGACTGTTCCTTGGCACGTGATCTGTGCAGGTGGTTCAGCCTCAGTGGGATGACAAACGATTAGGCCAGTACATTTATTCAGTGTAAGACATCGGTGACTCGGCAGGGTTAAAGGAAAGGTGAGTGAGTTTGCCTTCAGGCTGTTTTGTACACGAGACTGGGGAATGCAACCTAAACCAACAGGGGGAGGAATGCTGTTTACTTTGTCATAAACATCAAGTAGGACACTGCCTTGAGGGCTCTAGCACGGTTACTTCTGTCACCAAAGGCACTCTTAACAAAGGGGCACTTCTGTCTGTTGGTGGAGATTTTAGAAGTGCACTGGGTGAGGGGGAGTGTCGGGCTAGCGACAGAAAACTTGGTAGGTGTGTGCAAGGCACCGAGTTCAGTCCTCAGCACTTTAAAAATCCATCCGATATCCAGTCATGTACAAAATGCACCTTAGACATAGGGGCTGAAAGCTGTCTTGACGGTGGCGTTCAGGATACCCTAAAGAAGCAGTAAACACCAGCAGTGTCCCCAGCCTCTTCCCTCAAAGATTCTGAGTCAATGCGTCTGGGGTGGGGCTACGCAGCTGATGTTCATAACGCTTCCCATAAAATGATTGATTCATTTTAAGGTCCTGAGATTGCTTATTCCCTTAAAGAAGCCACATTTTCTCTGTGATTGGTGTTACCCGTCTCAAGCCCCTCCTAACTGGACATATCAGGGACAGGGTAACGGACAAGATGGGTTCACCAAGGAAGTGACGCACACACATTTCAGAACTGGAAGTTGGTAGCGCTAGCGAAACACTCTTGAACAAGTGTCACATGGCTGACATACTTCAGGGCTTCCAGGATAGCCCTCACAAGTAGCTGATAAGTACCTCACCAAGAGGAACCAGAGACACAAGAAAGATTAGTGATTTAAAGGAAAAGAAAACCACAAAAGCCCATAAGGGTAGTATTTAAATTCAGGTTTCTGCACATAATGTAATTTTCAGGAAGGAAAAACAAACAAACAAACAACAACAATAGAAAACAAAAACAAACAAACAAAAAACAAAAAAACAAAAACAGGACTATGCAATTTTTGCCCTGAGGCAGGGTTTCTCAGTATAGCCCTGGCTGTCCTGGAACTCTCTGTAGACCAGGCTGGCCTCATCACAGAGATCCACCTGGCTGGGATAAAGGCATAAACTGCCACTGTCCAGTCACTCCGCGATTTTAAGTTGAGTATTTGCAGGCAAGAGGTGTTGGTGCTGAGAAGCCTGAAGGCAGGGTCCGATGCCCCTAATTCTGTGTCTGACACCATATTTTAAAAATGTTTTCTGCTGGTATTTTCAAGACTTAGGTTCATTCCGCTTTCCTTCGGATTGGCCTAGTGAACCATAAAATACAACAATTCCTTAAATAAAACCAATGCCATCTCTGAGATGGATGTTCTCCGAGGGCATGGATGTTCTTTCCTGTCACACCAATGGCACATGGTACATCTCCGTAATACCGGGATGCCTATGCATCTTTGGTCCTTGCACCGTGAATACTTAGTATGTATGATGTATGACCTAAGCCAGGAGCAGAAAATCCTCACAGAAGTTTAGTAATTAGTCATTCAGGCTCAGCATTCTGATGGGTTGTGTAGGAGCAGCCTGGGCTCAGAGCCTGGAAACACCCTTGACATTACACAGTATGGGAAACAGGCCACATCTTGGCTGAACACCGTCACAGCATTGTGACACAAACCCCATGAGACTTGTTAGCAAAACTTGATAACAAATCTTATCAAATAAAGCAAGTACATAATAGGAATGTAACTGGAGGTAGCCATGTCTACTGATTACATAACATAAACACACATTCTTTCTCTAAGATTATGTCAGTCGTCTGTGTGATAATTATAGAACATAAATGCTTTCTATTTTTTTAAAATGTTGGAGTTATTATTTGTCCTCAAAACTTCTGTATAAACATTCTCTTTCTCTGTCATTATTTTTTTCCTCAAACTTACATGAAATAGGCACAGACATGCCTTCAAACTGTCCCATAAGTTCTTACTCTCTTGGGACCCTTACCTTTTCAGCCTGTGAGTCACATAGGTGCCCAGTACTTAGTAGACATGGATAAGAACAAACTTTGCCAGGTGCAGAAAAAATGCATGTGACTGCAGATAATCATGATAATATAATCTCAGAAAGCAAATTTCCCATTTCCCTCTCATTTCTGGCTTCTAGATTTCATATAGGTTAGGTGTCAGAGGAACAGAGGACCAACAGGTGGGGAGGGGGACTACGAAAGGGAGGGTGGGATAGGCGGATATGCTAAACATGCATGCAGTATATGCTTAAGCAAACCAACCTTGAATGGGTCGAATTGAACAAGTGCAGAGGCCTAGCTGTTCACAGCAGCCCCTTGGCCCTAACACAGGCAATCCTGCACTGAGCCAACACTGACAGCTGTTACAAAAGCACAGTGGCTGATCACATAGACACTCTGGTATAAACCAAAGACCACAAAGCTCATCTCCATTGTCACCTAGCGGAGCCGTCTCTGTGATCTATACACAGTTCTTGACTTTGGCTTCTTCCACTGTAAAATCAGGATTTACAGGCAAGAAACAGGAAGCTTGCCTAGATGTTGTATTTTGTGTTTCTGTTGTGTTATGTGTAGGTATGTGTGCTCTGTGCATGTGCATCTGTGTATGCCAACGTATATTAACACGCATGTGGAGGTCAACGTTTGATGCTGGAATCTTTCTCAATTACTTTTTAACTATTTGTTTTTTTAATTTTAGTTTTTTGAGGCAGGGTTTCTCGCTGCTCTGGGGCTATACCTGCTGACCAGTGAGTCCAGAGGTCCCGCTGGTCTCTGCTTCCCCAGCACTGGATTGAAGATGTCTGCTGTCATGTCTGCCTTTTTCTGAGTGCAGATGATCCAAACTGGTGTCCTGGTGCTTGTGCAGCAAGCTCTTTACCTACTGTACCACTTTTTCTAGGCCACAGATACTTTTCATAAGGTCTCCACACTATGGTCTATTCTTTTCAGCCATACACAAACAACAGTGTGGTCAAAACACACAACGTAATCAGAAAGTATTGTGGCATACAGATGTGATAATGGACTGACAGTACTCACTAGACAGAGTGAATTAAATAGATTACATTACAGATTCTTATTATTACTCTGAACACTCTCACTTACTGGTGAAGAACATCGAAGACTCAGCTTCTTACCTTTGGACTTCCGGTCATGGTATGACCTGCCTCTATAATGAGGGGTGTCCAGATACAGATTTTCCAAATCATCTTGCCAAGACTCTGGATTGAAGTGCTTGAGTAGATCTTCTACAGTGTCGAATTCTGCAATTGTTTTGTCCAGAGCATCAGCAGTGAGCGTGGGGTCCGTTACTGATGGAGAGTGATAGGACACCCCCTAAGAGTGACATACAACTCAGTGTACTTAGAAAGGGCCCATTGTTTGAAATACAACAATCACACAACCGAAATGAAGGGGCACAGATAGGTTTTGGAGCACAATATACCGTTAAAGTATCATACCATAGCAATCCGGCACTTAAAAGTCATATTGTCAAATAACTCAAGTGTACCATTCTAATGCACAACACTTACGGATATCAAAGCCAAGAAGATCATACAACTTCCAGTTCATCTGAACTGTGATTATTTCAAAAGATACAGCCTACATGGAATATAAAAGTTGACTTCTGATTTCTTGGTTCCCAGTTCCAGATCATTTCTATATCAACTAATAACAGAATTAAACTCTTTCCTTTCAAGTGATTTCTGATCTGATCTGTTCTTTTATGCTGAGGTTCTGTGCCCCATGCCTTTTCCATATACTTCCCATTGCAGGCTCTGCCTGAGGTGAATTTGACTTGTCTGGAGACATTCTGATAAAATATGGCACTTTAACCAACTTATTTACTGTCAACAAGATAATTAGCCTTGAATTGACTCTCATAACTTAAGAGCAAGGTTCACATGGGAAGCATATTAAAAGGGAAAACGGAAAAGGACTGCCGTCACTTAGCAGTGATCCCAGTTGTCATGAAGAGTTCCAGAATATTATTTAAGCGATGAACACAGTGCCTTTGAAAGGCCAGAAAAGGGTTATTATTTTGTCAGAAATAAAGCATTCTCACATAGTTCCTAGACACTCCAGTAACCCTACTATACTCTTGAGGTAAATGAGCCATAAGTCATCATCTCGGTGAAAATCATGACCCATTATCAGGGAGACAGAAAGGACACAGCCTCAAATAACTATGTAAACATCTTTATAGAAACTAGCCAACAACTCAGATCTCCCCATGGGTAAATATTTCCTATCACTGATAGCTGGGAAACCAGCATTGGACCAACTCGGACCCCCTGAACATGGGTCTCAGCTAGAAGGCCTGGGCAGTGTACGGACCTCTGACAGTAGAACCAGGATGTATCCCTGGTGCATGAAAGGACTTTGGGAGCACATTCCCCATGGAGGGACACTCCCTTAGCCTAAAGGCAAGAGGGAGGGCCTAGTCACTACTCCATGTGACTTGACAGATTTTGTTGACCCATCCTTGAAGGCCTAACCCTCCCTGTGGAGTGGAGGGGGAAGGTATGGGAGGGTGGTTAGGGAGAATGGGAGGGAAGGAGAGAGGGAACTGGGATCGATATGTAAAATAAGAAAAAAAATAAAATAAAAATAATGAAAACAAAAAAAGGAAAAAGAATATTTTCTATCACTAAAGTGGGAATTAATGAAAGCTTGCCTTCTTAAAGCTGAGTTTTAGGAGAGAGAAATAGCACTGCTTCAGAGCTTACAATCACACAGCAAATCTCTCATTTCCTCTTAGTCTTACCTCTTCCACCACTTATGGATCATAGGACAGTGAATGACTCTGTGACCCCCCACTTTCAGAGGACTGCACCCTAGTTGGTGAAATTATGGGGTCTAATGAAATCAGCTACTATTGGTGTGACTCAGGAGCTTCCACTGATGTTTTGCATGAGGATTATGGAGAATGTGGGAGTTGCAAATAGACTGGTGAATTTGTCCACTTTTAGTTAGCCCCATCAAGATAAGCAGTCTTATCCTGTCTCCACCATGGAGCTTCACTCCCTCTCCATGAGGCCACACTGGCATGGACAAACAATTGTTTATCCGGTTACTTAGCATTTGTCATTCATGACTTTAGAGGGGTTTGTTAATAGCTTGAGCCAAGATAAAGACATACTCTATACTCACCTTGCTGGTGATAATACAACTTCAGTTCTTTTATTTTAAATATTTCTTACATTTATTTATTTTATGTATATAAGATGAGTGTTTGCATTGCAAGCATGTATTAATATGTAACACATACATGTCTAGGGACCCAAGAGGTTAGAAAAGGGTGTCAGAGTCCCCGGAACTGGAGCTATGGTTGGTTATAAACCACCAAAATCGGTACAGGGAGCTGAACCTGGGTCTTCTGCAAGAGCAGAAATTACTGTTAATTGGGGAACCATTTCCCTAGCCTTTAATTATTGGCAGGCTAGTTCTTTAAATGAGGTCAGTGTGTGTGTGTGTGTGTGTGTGTGTGTGTGTGTGTGTTGAGATGAATTCTGATAGAGTCACATGATTTTGCCTTCTACAATTCTCCTTATTCAAACATGCTGTGGGTTATAACATTTATAAGTCACACTATATTTACAAATCTCCATTCACCCTATATGGATAACTTATTATTCAGTCATCCCCAGTGGTTAGAATTCACCACACAATTAGCCTTATATCACAACATGAGTCCGTTACCCCACAAGTCAAAATGAATTGACATGTTTATGAGATTTTTAGCATTTAAAAGCTTTTAAATAAAAGTAAGAACGTCAATCAAGTCATTTATACACAGGTAAAAGCTTTTTGCTAGCGCCCTGGGGAAAGTGGCTGCAAGAAGCATTCTCTGATAGCCCTCAACAGTTCCTGGAGTGCTGCTGTATACCTAGACACTTCTCCCAGAAGGAGCTCTTAAGGGATTCTCAGCCCTGGGAGGGAGGCAGGGTGAGAGCAGACCACAGAATCCCCTCTAACCGTGAGCTGGACTGAAAATCCAAACTATACATAGAATTGAGTCTTATCCTTCTGCATGAGGTTCATGGTTGTTTTCCAGGTTTCACTTAGGGAGCTGACAGACAAAGGATGATAATTAGGAATATTAACTGACCAATAAACCTACAAGTATATTTGTTTCTCAAGTGAATATTTAAAAAAAAAATTAGAGAGCCATTTACATGTATCTCCTTCAACTGCACCATGCATTTGGTTGCACTGAGCTTCTGTTATATATTTATAAAGATAAATTAGAACGTTAAACTAAAATATTAATTGAATTAAAATGATCACAACAGCATGCCCACTACATAAAAGTAACCTCTGAATTCGTTTTAACAAAACAAAATATGGTCCACATAGAAACTGATAGTTGCTAGTGACCCTTAAACTAATCTAGAAAGATCTAAAATCTAAGAACAGTTTTCACAGAGGAGAGGATAGAGCAAAGGGGGAGGGTGGAAGAGAGTAGTGGGTGCTTATGCCATCGGTATCTCACTCAAACTCACCCTCACTGTATACTAATGAAAATTAATGAAACAACAAGGAGCACACTTGGTTTTCATGTTCTCTAATGAGGCTAAAGCCTCAGATGCAAACCAGAAGTTTTCAGTAAATATTGACCAGGGCTGAACTTTGCCAAATATTCTGAGGGGATAAGCCAATCTTCTCCCTGTTTCAAAGCCTGGATTATGCTTTAGTAGGTAAAGGCCGTGTAAACTGTTTGGCTCTGCACTCAAGAGCAGGAATAGTTGGACCACCCTGAACCATCATAGTAAGATGGAAAGGAAGCTGGAGTGTCCTTCTGCCCTCAGCCCAGGCTTCAGAGGCCCCTTTGGTGTGTACTCAGTGTCATTAGCCACAGGCTGATAAAGGCCCTGACCTCCTACTTAGTCTGAGGAATGCATGCATGGGGCTACCTCATTTTGAAGTCCTCCACCTGATAGAGTGGCTTCCACTGAGCTGAGCACAGAATGTGTGTGACTCAGAACATCACCACCACATCCTCAGTACTCTTTTCCTATCTAGTCTCCTGACACACTATTTGTTTCAATTTTTTTTGATAATTTCAGACATGAGGTCTCACTGAGCTTCTATTATATATTTATGAGGATGAATGACAGTGTTAGCTGAATTAAAATTACCTTCATGTTCATTGCCAGGCCTTCTCTTCTACGTCCTTGCCTAGTGACTCAGCACTTTTCCTCCCAATTTCATGGGCTCATAGAGAAACAAAAACGAAAACGAAACATCCACTGAGTCCACTGAGTGTGGCCTGTGTATTCTCAGGCGTGGGGCCATCCACTCTACGTGTAGAGAACCGATCGCTCACTCTCCAGAAGCCACCTAATGTTCCTCCGCTAGGGAGAGACCTCACAAGTCTTTCCAGCCAGGAGGGATTCGGTGTGGCTTGATCTTGTGCAGGCAATCACAGCTGCTATTGGTTCATTTGTAAGCATCTTGCTATGTCTGCAAAATACTGTTTTTCTGCAGATATTCACTACCTCTGCTATTACAATCTTTTTCCTTCCTCTTCTTCAATGATCCCTGAGCCCTGGAGGCTGAGGGTGTAGATATAAATTGAGTGGCCACATTTGGGGATTTCAAGAGACATAGAATGCAGACTTGTTGAGACCTTGCCATAGAGGGAATTAAACACGTTGCCCCAGTGAGAAAAAAAAAAAAAAGCATTGGCTTAAAAATAGTACTACTGACTCAGACACATGTCCCTGTGTTAGAACTAGCGACACTTATTCACCGTGCTTAGGCATGGCTGAGAAGAGCTTGGCTTTATCATCTTGTATTTCATTACTGCATAAGTTCTACATGCAGGATTGGTGATGGCAAGATCTGTTCTTCCCATGCAAAGCAGATAAGGCGATAGGACCCTGAGAAATGACTAAATTTGGAGGAAGAAAATGAGACATGAACCGTTTTATAGCCGTAGGGTAAGATATGTGTTATATCCCAATCAGAGCTGTGCATGGCTGATTTTCACTTAAGTCATCCTACTGTAAACACTGAGATTTTCCCATCCTAAAAAGACTCTTGAAAATGCAAACGTTAAAAAGCAGCCAACAGCGGGCGTGCCTGAAAGAAACAGAGGAGCTCAAACTGCCCGAGATCTGGCTTATCTGGCTCACAGTCAAGCCAGAGTTCTAATGCAGTCAAGGTCCCCCTGAGGCTGACCTGAGCAGTTTTGTTCACTGGCAACAGAATAATAAATTACTCACAGAGATAGAGCTTGTGACTGATTCCCAGTTGGTATCTGAGGCTGCTTCAGGTTGGAAATCTTCCTGGAAGGTAAAGACACATCCCTGAGTAAGTCAGCTCTGTGTTCAATTCACCATGCCCATGGTTGCAGCATCTCAGCCTTCTGAATCTCATTCCAATTGGGTGAAAAGAGGAACAACCTACATCACTAGCCAGCAGGTCACATTTCCATGAAGCACTGTCCACAAGAACCCCTTTCACGCCAAACACAGACAGCTGTCATGTAAATATGGGAGAAAGAACTGTACAGAGGTTCAAATTCAACTTTGCCATCTATTGGTGTGTGACCTTGACTGACCTTCTCACCCTCTAATTCCTCTCTTCTTCATCTGCAATGGACTGGGGTGCTTAAATTGCAGAGGTGTTTCCGGAATTGAATGCAGCAATTATGTAATTATAACAGGCATTTAATAAGATCTTAATACAGAGAAAGAATAATTATTGTCATTCTTGATGTGCATTTGGTTTAAACCAGGTTGTAAATCAAGTTAAATTATGCCTGCTAAGCCAGTCCTCAACAGCAATGGTCTTTTCAAAGATTACCCTCTAAAAGCTGTCCCCGACTCCATTACATGGAGTACCCCCCCCTACTCCATTACAAATGCCAGAAAGGATGGCAGGGGAGGACGGTGACTGGGGACTGACAATAGGCAGAGAACGGAGCCAGCCTTAGGCAGTTACCTCTAACAAGGGTTTGGGATAGTTACTGCCCTCAGAAAGAATTCCCCAAAAGGGCAGACCACACACACACTCACACATGCACATATGCACACATATACACACATATACATGGACACACATATACACACATGCAGACACACATACACACAAACACATTCACACACATTCACACACACAGACACGCACACACACATATACACACATAGACACACATGCACACACACATGCACACATATACATGCATATACATGGACACACATATACACACATGCAGACACATACACACAAACACATTCACACACATGCACACATAGAGACACATGCACACACACACATGTACACACATGCACACACACATACACACAAACACATGCACATACATATACACACATGCACACACACATACACACAAACACGTGCACACACATATACACACATGCACACACACATACATACAAACACATTCACACACATGCACACACATATACGCATACATGCACACACACATACACACAAACCCACAAACACATTCACAGACACATATATGCACAAATGCACACATACACACAAACACATGCAAACACATATATACACAAACATTCATACACATACACACAAACATATTCACACATGCACACACACATATACACAAACATATCCCCACATATATACATACACATATATGCATACATGCACACACACACACACACACACACACACACACACTGGGAAGGAGAGGTGAGCCTACCATTTGTACATGTCACAGGAAGCTTCTTGTCTCTGCTAATATAAGTCATCCTGGTCGTTTCTTTCAGACTAGGTTGAGTTTGAGGCATTTTGTGATGATACTGATAATATATTCAGTGGCTCAAGCCAAGAAACTTATTTTCTTAATTATGTTTACTGAACGAGAGCTGAGAATCAGGTCTGAATATCATTTGCACCATAGAGGTCTGAAAGCACATCTTTCGAATTGTCACAATGACATTGATTTCTGTATAAATGTCGGCAGTGAGGAAATGTAAGTTGTTCACCTAGAGAGAACTGGATCACATATGAGGTAGAAGGCAAGTGGCTATTGATCAATATTTCAATCTAGCCTGAGTGCATAAAAAGAAAGGAACAGCAAATATGTCAGACCTGGGCATAGGGAACAGAAAGGACCTACAGTAGAACAATGTATCCAAACAAGGGAAGACTGGGGCTTATAGGAGCCTCTTGGAAATGGACCACTGAGAGAGAGGTAAGGGCTTTGTGGGATGTAGTGAGTGTATTTTACATCACTGTAACCCTGTACTCCAAACTGGGTCCTTAACAAAGAAGCAAGAGTTAGTTAGTTCAAAGTTTGGAAGTCCCAAAAGTTGAAATTTCCAAATAGGGCAGCCCTGTTTATTAGGCCTCTGGCAAGGGCCTAAGCACAGGTGACAGGACTGTGTGAGGGTCTGTGTGAGAGGGAGAGATCACATCTTAAAACAGAAAGCCAGAGGCTGGACAACTACATTAATTCATCCCTGGGTGGCCTAAGGAGATCACAGTAGGCCTCAGCTTTTAAAGAGTGAACTAAACTTTGTCACTCAGAAAACAAGCTGCCTAACACACGAGCTCTTGGGCTACCACTCAAGCCATATCCAAACCACAGGACCAGGTAAGGTAATGCCATGAGCAATTTGTAGACCATACAGTTTTCCTTTCACTTGTTCATGTAACACGTGTTAATTACCTATTATGTCAGAGTGGAGTCTGTGAAGTGTGGTTGAGTCATACATAAGTGAATAAAGACAGCATCTCTTCTCTCAAGGATTTTGAAGTCCTTAAACTCACTTGAGTCTCTGATCTCACTCTGCTCATGTAACATGGAAGGTGGCAGACAACTGTGCCCAAAGAGGGCCTGGAATCTTGCAAGGTATATAGGTTACTTCCTAGAGGAGGCTAAGGAGTTGCGCATGGTGTGTGAGGTCTATACATAATTTACAGGGAAGAACACTCAGAAAGCTTCCTGTAGATGAAGGATCTCACCAGAGAGACTTAAATTTCCATACAAAGAAGACAACAAAATCAAGTGATGGTTAGGGGAATTGTGCACAGTTTCAGAGCTAGAAAGAGTTTTAGGACTTTAGCCCAATTTCCTCATTGGTAACAATTTATAAATAATGAATGGGTTGTATGTAATCTCAGAGAGACATGTGGCAGGCTGTTGGATATAAGAGGCCTTTGGTGAAGCCAGAGCCACCAGCGGAAGCTATCCCCCATAGCTGGCTCAGACAATGTGTGGGGGTAGAAAAGATGGACGCATGTTCATGGTGCAGTCAAGACAAATAGCAGAAAGAAAAGCAGAGTATAGACCTGTGTGGTCTTCCTTCAAGAGGATGGCAATACTTAATGAATTCCATGATTTCAATTTGTTTTTTCATATAGATACGTAGGTATTTTGTTGGGTAGGGAGATGGCTCCCTATGTAAATCACCTGTTATATTCCCATGGGGTCCATAGAACTCACAAAATACCTAGTATGGTGATGTGCTTCTGGAATGCTAGTGCTCCTATGGAGAGATGGCAGGAGGAGAGTCCCATGGAACCTCAAGAGCGAGTAGCATGGAATAAGTCACTAAATAAGAGACTGTCTCTTGAGACTGACAACTGGGCTTGTCCTCAGATTTCCACACAGTCACAGGAGCTCAACTGCAATCTCTCTCTCTCACACCCACCATTACACACTTACACACATACACACACGGAGGGCAAAAGGGAAGGAGAGAGAGAGAGACAGTGTATATGAGGTCCTTTCAGAGTATAAAAGGATTTTCACAAATAAGTACCTAGATAAATAAATGTTACACAAGTAACTCCAAACTTATACACCATATGAGTTACAGAATTCCAGTCAGAAACTGTGATAGGAGCAAATGATAAAAGAATTCATTCCATTCTAGATAAAACGCAAGTTCATCTTCTGTTACTCACACAAATATGAGACGTTTAAGAAAAGCCAGGTTTTATGTTAAGTTTGCCATCATTTAGAAGTGATATATTTAACATGAACTTATAAAATGGAATGGCATCATTTATGTGATCATTATTCATCTCCTTCACTGAGCCACCCCATCAAGTCCAAGATACTAGTAAGCTTCCACACGCTACTGCTTGAATATTCATGCTCCAGTGGCAGCCAGCAGGGTGCTGAAATTGCATCAAATCACTGCAGTCCCCTGTTCCATCTATTCAGTGGCTGCTTTCCATTGCAGGCAGGACCTGAGTCCCCTGCCTGTGAGAAGTCACTGCTTGAGTCATTCTCTCTGGCTTGGTGTTCTGTTTTCCCCACTGAGTCCACTATGTCAACAATGACCCTCTTAGGCTCCTTCAGATAGTATCAAGTTTCTATTCTCCTTAATCAGAAGCTGTTTTCTCTGCCTAGAAGCACCTCCTTCAAATGTCCTTGCAGCTAGCTCCTCAGCAGTTAGTAGTCTGCTGAAAGATCACCCTTGGGCTTGTTAGACACATTCTCATTCCAGGTCACTCGTGGTCTGCCCTCTTAAGCCATTCAGGTTCATTGAAGACTTTTAGGAATGCCTGGAATGATCAATCTCCCATTTCTTTGCCAATGACTTCGTTAACTAGAATGGCAGAGACCATAGTCCTTATTTCCTGCTCAACTTCAAGTGCGTAGGTGTGTTTTCTGGATGCACTTCCATTTCCCCTGTTGTAGTTTACTTAGGAATGAGCACACAGGCAGCACATACTCTGACCGGTAGGTACCTGTATTCTATGATTTACATATCATCATGATTAGTTTAGGTGGCTTGATTGTAAGTGCTAGGCTCATGACAGACACACTCTTTCTCATGAGTACTCTTAGCAGAGCAGTGTGCTCAATGTCACTTGAAGAGCTACTAAAATAGAACAAACAGTGACTAATCATTTGAAATGTCAAAACATCCCAGTGTCTAAAGAACATATTTCTGCTCTTTGTAAAAACACACTCATACAAACACTTCACCAGCCATGTCCCATCCCAGGCAGAGATAAGGGTTTCCCAACTCCAGAGATCTGGTGTATAGTCAGATCTCACTTTGCTTACCTCCTGCTGAGCTCCATCACAGAATGGAGAATGCCCATGGCTTTGTTACTTTGTTTCCCAATCTGTGCAGGGGACTGCTACACTTTGGTATAATGGCTACCTTACTGTACCATATAGACATTATGGACATCTACTTTATAGACATAGGGAGAAAATGACTTTTCTAGAGAGGAAAAATGTGAGTTCACAAAGCAGCGTACCTCCCCATCAAATGTCAGAGTTAGACCCTGAGTAGCTACTGTGTCTCTATAGTAACCTGTTCTTTTCAGCTCACATAATATTATAAATCATTCTACAACCACAGGCACTGCAATCTACACTATTTTTATATTATAAGAATAATTTATATCATTTAATATACTATTTTCTTAGCTCATACTCTCATATTTAAAGTTCATAGTTATATTTGGGCATTGAAGCTCATTGTTGGCATATTCTTCATTCCAATCCTTTCATTCTTTGGGTTAGTTTAAAAAGCAAACAGGAGTCTCTGACATTCAGTTTTAAATAGCACAGTAACCAGAGTTTGATATTTGTGAAGAAAGAATTGTGGAGATATATAGAACTGAAATCTAAAAACATTACATGAAAACACAGATGAGTTCTTTATATCAGTGCAGTGAGAGAATATTTCTTGTGAAATTTTATAATTATATATATTTTTTTGTGTACTTGTGTGAATTGTGCATGTCCAGTCATGTGCATGTATGTACGCTCATGCACGTGTGTGCATGACCTGTGTGTGTGTGTGTCTATGTATGTGTTCATGAGCACATGTATCCTGGTACCTGTGTGGAGGTCAGAGCACATCTTTGGTGCTCTTTCTTTTCAGCATGTAGAAGTTAGGGATGGAACTCAAGCAATCAGGGTTGGTAAGAGGCACCTTCTCACCAGTCCTAGAAGCAATATTTCTAACCACAAAAGCTAAACTTGAAAAACACAAAAAACATATACAATGTGTCTGTAGAAAATCTGCAAATCCAAAAGTTACTGAAGCAAAATGACAAACATAAGCGTAAACTGATAAATACACATGTGACAGATGTATCTGACAATATCTTTAAAATAAAATGAAGTCATAGATCCACAGACAATAGATGGTCAATTTTGACACTATGTAGTCTTGCTAGAAAAATGTACTGAAGCAGAATTAAAAATGTATATTTACAAAGATACTGATTTTAACTAGCCATGAATGGTAGATGTTTTGTTTTCTTCCTTTTGTTCATATATTATAAAATTTCATAACAAACATCTAGTTTTAATAAAAAAATTATATATATATATATATATATATATATATATATATATATATATGTTTTCACAGACAGGGTTTCTCTGTGTAGCCCTGGCTGTCCTAGAACTAGTTCTATAGACTAAAAGAAAAATTTTGATGAGAATCCTTCTCACTTACCCTTAAAGTCTTATATGCTATTAAATTATGTTCTTAAAGGTGTCATTCATGAATTCCATGTTGGAAAAATGGTACTCACCAATTATTAAATAGGGTAATTGTTGTGGAATATTACTTCAACTGTGCAAAGGTGTGTTGTAATTGTTTATGCTGCATTTGTTGAATGATGCATGGATGTGTGTTTAATTATGTAAAGAAATGCTGCATTTGTTCCATCTTGTCTGCCTAAGGTACCTGACTGGTCTAATAAAAATTTGACTGACCAGTAGTTAGGCAGAGAAAGGATATGTGGGACTGGCAGAGAGAGAGAGAGAGAGAGAGAGAGAGAGAGAGAGAGAGAGAGAGAGAGAGAGAGAGAAAGAGGAGAAATCTCAGAGAAGAAAGGAGAGACTAAGGGAGATACCTGAGGCCAGTCAAGCAGCTGGCAGCCAGGAGATACAAGAAAGTAAGTTATATTACAAGAAAAGAAATGGTTAAAAAAAAAAAAAAAAAAAAAAAAAAAAAAAAAGAGCTAGCCAGAAACAAGCCTAAGCTAGGCCAGGCATTCAAAACTATAATAAGTCTCTGTATCATAATTTGGGAGCTGATTGGTGACCCAAAAGAAAAAGCATGGTACAGGGTATTAGGCAAAGAATAGAATTAAAGGGTTATACAATGGATCACAAAGACCTCTATATAATGAAAGACAAGCAATATCTTGAGAATCACCTGCACCCCATCATCAACCAGGGGCCTCTATAGGTACATGAACACATACTCATGAGCAACTCTCCCCCTCACACAGGGAAAGAGTAAAGAGCAGTCATGAAACATGCAATTAGCCACGTCTATTTTCTAGCTAATCTCTAAAAACCTGAAAACAATTTACCTGCAGACTTAAAGCAATATCAGAGGTTAAGTCAAATCAAAGACCTCTCTAACAGTGGAAACCCTGAATTGTGTCTTTGTTTTTAGTAGAAAAGATGGCTATTGAAAACATTTGGTAGCCCTTGCTACTAAAGACAAAGGCACAATTCGGGTTGCCACTATTGGAAAGGTCCTTGATAACACTGAACCTTTGATATTGGATCCTTTAGGTTCATCTGAGAGAGAAGGCAGAAGACTATAAATAACAAATACTACACTACTCAGCAGAGTGAGCTTGCCACGCAAGTGATCACAGAGCACCTTCAGGGAATGTCCGAAACGAATTCCTCTCCTACCCTGTTGGAGCAGAGCTGGGGGCTCCTGTTCTGAAGACAGTTGTTGCCATGTCTTTATTCCAAATGCTGTGTTCAGCTGGTCCCATCCCACTCCAAACAGTTCGTTTTCATCCTAAGCTGAGTGTGAGCGCATGAGCTATTGACAACCCATTGCTAGAGGACTGTATTCACTATCCCCACAAAACATACACAGTCACTTACAGTTTCTCAAAGCTTGCAGCCCAAACAACCTAACTTAGCCAGGAAAACTTCCACTAGGAAGGTTTCAGAAGACATTTTGTGAAGTCCTTTTCATCATCTTGGATACTTTTCTTTTGTTTGCTCTTTTATGCTCATCCCTCAGAGGAAGAAAATAAACGTCTTTGCTAAGCATACTTTTGCTTCTTGATTGGTCTAATGTTTTGAAGTATTTTCTTTGCAATTAGAAAGATGCACTAAAGGATTGTTGGAATCCATAAGACAACAACTGACAATCACACTATTGACATTATTCCTTCAATGTATTCCCTGCCTACTCATGGCACGCTCATAACCCACTGAGGAAATGTCCAATGTTAAATCTTGAAGGCAGTAGAATAAGATCACTCCACAGGGGAGATTCTTTAGAATAAAGCTGTTGATCCTTTAGTACTTGAGTTTCTGTGATGAAGCCAAAGCTCTACATATAGAAATGTTAATATAGCAAAAGTCTTCAAGGATGGGATAAAGTAAAGGCTAAACACATGGAGGCAACCAAACTCTGATCCATTAGGCATACTTTGTTGGAACATACTTTGATTAATCATCAATTAATCACTTCTAAAATAATATGTATATAAGGAAGTGCGATTGTTACAGACAATTATAGTTTTTAAATTTATGTATCTGTGTCTCTGTGTGTATGTGGCCATGCGTACAGATATGCTCGGAAACCTGAAAAGGCTCTCTGATGCCCTGGAGATGAAGTAGCAGGTGATTGTAAATCATCTGACATGGCTTCTGTGAACCAGTCAGGTCTTCGGCAAGAGTCCCAATCACTCTTAATTGTTGATTTATCTTTCCAGCCCTGAGCCAAAGACATTAAATATAAGCATACAAAACACTGAGAATAAATAATGAACAAGAATCAGAGACTGTCTTTTAGAGGTAGAAAAATCTCATTTGCCTCTGGAATTTAACAAAACAAGACACTTAGAGTTCTAAGGAAGGTGTAGTCAGTAATTTGGAGGAAGCTGTGAGACAATAGTGAGATCCAGAGATGTCAGTGTGTGCTTGTAGACACAAGGGGAGTATTTACCAAAATCAGTAAAGGAAAAAAAAAAAAAAAAAAAAAAAATGAAAGCCTGCAGTTGCTTGTTTTGTACCATGAGCTGAAAAGATAATGGTCCTGGAGAGAAGAGGTAGAGTGTCAGAAAAGGTCACTAATACTGCACTGACCACATGACAGAACGTTAAACTGCAAACCGAAAACTACAACTTCGCTCATTGTTTCTGTCATGTTTACCCCCTTCCCCAAACAGACGATTAGAGAAGACTTAGTTCACACCGCGGAAATGCTGTTAGAGATCTCACCATGATGTGTTGCTGAGATTGTAGGTGAAGATGAAAATTTGGGGACAATCCTTTACTATTAATATAAGCCATTGGGAGGCCACAGAGATGGCACAGCTGTCAAGAGCACTAGCTGCTCTCCTAGAGGACCTAGGTTGGATTCCTAGTGCCATCATGACAGTTCACAACTGTCTGTAACTCATGTTGCAGGGATCTTTCACACTTGTCTGGCTTCTGTGGGCACCAGGTATGCAAGTGGTAACTGACATCCATGCATGAAAAACACCTATACACATAAATTTAAAAAATTAAAAGACAGAATAGTTCTATCCAAGCAACTGAAAGATTTCTTTGCTAAATTCTTCAAGTTGTTGAAGAAAGAAATTGAAGAAAATATCAGAAGATGGAAAGATTTCCCATGCTCATGGGTTCAGAATGGTTAACATACTGGATGGCCATCTTAACAAAAACTACAGATTCAATGCAATCCTTATCAAAATTCCAACACAATTCTTCACAGATCTTGAAAGGACAGCTATCAGTTTCGTATGGAAACACACACACACACACACACACACACACACACACGAAAAAACAGCATAGCTACAACAATCCTGACTAATAAAAGAACTGCTGGGGGTATCACCATTACCAATTTCAAGTTATATTACAGTTATATACAGTTATAGTAATAAAAACAGCATGATATTGGCATAAACACAGAGATGTTTATCAATGGAACTGAAATGAAGTCCCAGACATAATCCTCAAAACTATGGACACCAGATTTTTTAAAAAGCCAGAAATACACAGTGAACAACAAACCCAGACTCAAATCGGAGGTCTGAATGTAGAAGAATGCAAATAGATCCATAGTTACCTCCCTGGAAAACTCAAGTGCCAATGAGACAAAGACTTCAACATGAAACCAGATACCTGAACCTGGAGAGAAAGTGGGGGATATCCTTGAACTCATTGGCACAGGAGAAGACTTTTTGAACTGAACACTGATAGTGCAGGCAAAAGAATCAACAATTAATAAATGGGACCTTATGAAACTGAAAAGCTTCTGTTGAAGACAAAGGACATGGCCAATGATACAAACCGGCCACCTACATAATGAGAAAAGATTTATTTTTAACCAATTCCACATTTGATACCGGACTATTATCCCAAATATTTGAAGACCTCAACTAAAACAGAACAAAAATCCAATTAAAACTGGGGTGTAGGTCTAAACAGAGATTTCTCAACAGAGAAATCTCAAGTGGTTCAAATGGTTGAGAAACTCTTAAAAAGAAATGTTTAATGTACTTTAGCTATCAGGGAAATGCAAATCAAAACTACTTTGAAAGTCCATGTTACTGCCATGAGAAAGGCTAAGATCAAGAACAGAAGTGACAGTTTGTTCTGGCAAGGATATGCAATAAGGGAAATGCTCATCCATTGCTGGTGGGAGAGCAAACTTGTGCAGTCACTATGGAATTTATGTGATAATTCCTCAGAAAGATGGGAATTGATCTACCTCAAAAGCCATCTATAGCGCTCTTGGGTAAAAGACCCTTCCACCTACCACAAGGACACTTGCTCAGATATGTTCATTGCTGCTATATTAGTAATAGCCAGGAATTAGAATTAGCCTCAATGTCCTTCAACAGAAGAATGGATAAAGAAAATGTGGTATATTTACACAATGACGCATTACTAAGCTCTTAAAAATGAAATGTGTAGGCAAACGGATGGAATTAGAACAAAAGCATCTTGAGTGAAGTAAGGCAGGCCCAGAAGGATATATCCTTCTGGGATATATATGTTATGTATTCACTTATATGTTGATATTAGCTGTTAAATAAATGATAACGAGGCTACATTCTGTAGACCCAGAGAAGTTAACTATAGAGGAAGGGACTGGTGTGACATATGGATCTCCCTTGGAGAGAGAAATAGAATAGATCTTATGGGAAGACTCAGCCTGGGATACAGATAGGAATGGGAGTGTCAGGAGGGAAGGTGATTGGAAGTGTTGAGGAAGGGAATGCAGGGAAAGACCGCTAGAATTGAGAGGCATTTGATGGATGGTATGGAAACCTTGTGCAGTGGGAGGCTCCTAAAATATATGAAGGCAATCGTATTGAAATCTTCAAATAATGGCGGACACAGGGTTCCATCCAGTCAACTCTTGTCACCAAATGAAGCTTTTAGTACCAGGATTGTGTTACAACTTATTCAGTTGTTGGTCAAAGGGGTCCCATGAGGTCCCCAAACAACCTAGGCTGTTTCCAAGACTGTAGGTTGTTCTCCACAAACTGGCAGCAAAGCCCCCTTGTTGATGGCTACACCCACACAACTGACTGAACAGGAGAAGTCAAGCTGGTGCCTACATGGAACCTTCACTGCCATGCTCTTGTGTCTTTGGTACAGAAAGTGTTCTGCAGGCTACTAAAATAAAACACAAACATCAATCCAGCCACAAACCTTTGATCTACAATGTTCTCCTGCCTGAAAAATATTCCTGGGCAATGGGGGCACAAAGGTGGTAGGAGCAACCAAACATGTGATCTGACTTAAGGCCCACACTGTAGATGGACACCATGCGGAACATGGCTTGGGTGAACAAGAACCAGAGACTGGAGAGCCCAGAGACCCAGGGAAAAGCTAAATGCTACTGGTCTTTAAAAAAATGTGATAATGAGTCCTAATGATATACTGCTATCTCATGGTTCAGTGACTTATTTAGCCATGATCAGAGAGGCTTCCTCCTGCAGCATATGGGAAAAATAGACATATTACATAGAGAGTGTATGAGATTGAAACCCAAAGCTCCATCAAATCCCTCCCCTCAAAGCTCAGGGAACCCCATGGAATAGGAAGAAGAAAATGTAAGAGCCAGAGGGGATGAGGGCACCAGGATAGCAAGGCCCTCTAATCAACTGAGCAAAACTCACAGAGACAGAAGTAGCATGAACAGAGCCTGAATGGGTCTGCACCATGTTCCCTGCATGTATATTATAGCTATCATGTACTTTTATGGGGATCCTTTGTTGAAGAATATTCATTTAACTACTCAAAAATGTGCTACATTTGTTTATCTATGTACAGATGTGTTGCATTTGTTTATGTCACAGATTATTTGTTTGATTACATAAACATGTGTTGTTGTTTGACCTTGCCTGCCTAAGGCACCTGATTGATCTAGTAGAAAACTGAATTGCCTGTGGGATCTGGGCAGTCTATGGGGTTGCTGGTAGTGGAACCAGTATTTATTCCTACCACAGAAATGGGCTTTGGGAGTCCATTCCCTAGAAGGGACACTCTCTCAGCCTAGATCATGGAGGCAGGCCGAGGTCCTGCCCCAAATGATGTGACAGACTTTGATGATCCCTCATGGGAGGCCTACCCTCCCTGAGGAGTGGATGGGGTGTGTTGGGGGGTTAGTGGGGGGAACGGGAGGATGGGAGGGAGAGGGAACTGGAATTGGTATGTAAAATAAGATTGTTTTTAATTTAGATAAAAATTAAGTTAGAAAAAGAAAAGAAAATTGAACTGCCAATAATGAGAAGGGATGGGCAGAGCTTCCAGGCATGGAGCGCAAGTTGGAGGAGGAATTTAGGCTCAAGGGAAGAAAGAAAAACAGACACCAGGGAGATGCCAGGAGCTAGCCAGCCAGACAGAAAGGAAGCATGAAAGTAGGACATACGGAATGAAAAGAAGGTAAAAAACCCTGAGGCAAAACATAGATGACTAGAAACAGCTTAAATTATGTTAAAAGAACTAGTGGAACAAACCTAAGCTGAGGCTAAGCTGAGCCGTGGCCCAAAGAAAATTCTCTGAGTCTCCTACTTTCTCTCTGGGCTTCTTTATTTTTCTGTTGGTAGCTTGTTCAACTTCAATGTGATGTTTTATGATTTATCTCATTATTTTTTGTTTTGTTGTTATCTCAGAAGCCTGTTCTTTTCTAATGAGACAGGGAAATGGGGTGGATCCAGATGGGAGCAGCAGCAGGGAGGAATTGGGAATAGTACAGGGAGGAGAAACTAATCAGGACATACAGCGCGAGAAAAGAATCTATTTTCCTAGAAAAAAAAGGGGTGGGGGAATATGTGGGTAATAATTCTGTATCAGTGGCTGTTATTTGTGGGGTATAGACTTTACCTCAGGCACTGTGTGAAAACTACCCCACAGTGTGTCATTCATCATGCCTCAACAAGGTGACAGGTCATGGCTTGAGGAAGGAGTGTGTCTACTGAGAAGATCCGCAGATGTCTGAATCCGAGGCCAACTCCTGACTTTGCAAGGGATCCTTTTATATAAGACAAACACAACTTTTGCATTTGTGCAAAGTACAGGCTTCCATAAATTTCTAAATATGTTTCAAAGAGAACACGTAGTGTAGGTACAGGGGCCTGAACATGATTAGAGATGGTACTTTCAATATCACAGCACTAATCTTAAATAGTTTATATGGCTAAGCTAAAGCGGGAGGCTGAGGTAATTACTCCATGACCTTAGGAAGTAATTTGTTTTAAAACCAAGAGAAGTAACACAGGCCTGGCCTATTCACATTTTGGTTTCTTGTATGTTGCACAAAGCCTGAAAAGACAACACAGAAAGCGTTCTGTTTATTTGCTTGTTTGATTTTTGTAACTCTGTTTGGGGAAGAAAATACTGTTTCTTTGGTAGGGAAAAGCAGCATTAGAATTGCTGCAAGCTAAGCAAGATCCTTGCACCTGAGAGATACTCCCAGACACAAAAAGTCTCATTTCATGATCAAAATTCAAAAAATCCTTTCCATCACTTCGCTATATTTAGCAAGAATTTCTTAATTTCTATAGACAGATTATCTTTGTCTTAGCCCAAAGCTATCGGCATTATTAAAGCTATTATTAGAGGAGATGAGAATTATAATGGGTATGAAGATTAAGGCCGTGTCACTAAAATCCCCGAGTTAAAAGAATTATCTCTGAAAACTCAAATCATTTCATTGGTAATTAAAATATGCATGATCTGACTTTAGAGAGAAAATAGTGTTTGAAATTTAAATGAGAAAACCACAGTGTACTAGTTACTTGTCTTGCTGCTGGAACAAAATATTTGACAAACCAACTCAAGGAAGAGTTCATTTTGCTTCACAATTCAAAGGTCTTGTCCATAATGGAGGGTAGACCCAGGGATAGGAACACTTTTACTCATGTTTTGTCCACATCAAAGCTCAGCTTGCATTCTCCCTTAGACCAGTACCCTGCCCATGGATGCACTCAGCTTTCATTCTCCCTTAGTCTAGTACCCTGCCCATGGATGCACTCAGCTTGTGTTATCCTTTAGCCCAGTACCCTGCCCATGGATGCACTCAGCTTGTTTCTCCTTTAGTCCAGTACCCTGCCCATGGATGCACTCAGCTTGTTTCTCCTTTAGTCCAGTACCCTGCCCATGGATGCACTCAGCTTGTCTTCTCTTTCAGTCCAGTACTCTGTCCATCGAAGACTATCACCCACATTTTGGTGGTTCTTTCCACTGCAATTAACCAAATCTAGAAACTTTCTTATGGACAGGCCCAGAAGCTTGCTTCCATGGTGATTCAAAATCTTATCATGTTGGCAATAAAATTAAGCATTGTGCATATTAAACCTAGTATAAAAACACAAAGCCAGGAAGGGAAGCCCTCACTACATGCTATTGGGCAAGCGTTTTTGGTGAAGAAATCAAGGGGAAAATCTTGTAAGAGATTCTAAGAGAGACAACCAAGCAGCATTCAAGACATATATCGATGCTGTTTTTAAAAATAAGTATATTGCCTAGGGATATATTTGAGTATGCTTTCCATAAGCCCATAACCAAAAGCAATCTGGGTAGGAAAGGCTGTACTTCAGCCTACAGTTGCAGTCCATCAGGAAAGGTCAGGGTTGGGCCCCAAGGCGGGACCTGGAGGCAGAAGCTGAAGCAGAGAATTCAGGAAAGCCATCCTCAGTCCTCATAGCTTGCTCTATGGCTTGCTCAGCCTTCTTTCTCATACAGCCCAGGACCACCTGCTCAGGGCTGGTGCTACCTTCCCACATCAGTTCATAACAATGGTGTACACATTTGCCTGTGAGCCATCTGATGAAGGCACATTCTCAGTGGAGGTTACTCTTCCCAGAAGAGTTGACTAAAAACCAAATCAGGACAGAAAGTGACTGAGTCTCTGCTGTGTGACATCTTCTTCCACATGTTATCCATATCCTTAAATTCTACCATCCTGCATTCATCAAAAAAGCAACCAATCCTAGTTGGGTTTTATCATTGAAAGTCACACCAAATATAAAATATTTGATAGCCACATTATATTAAAGAACTATGTTTGTGAATTAATAGTTAATTAAAAGTATTCTTTTTATTTGTGGTTATACCAGAAAGTTTATTAACATAAAGTCTGAAAAAAAAGTATGGCTTTTAGAACCTTGCAAATCAACATTCTTGACCCCTAGTTACTCCTTCCAGTTCCCACCGTTTTTAGTTTTTCTTTGTTTGTTTGTTTTTTCAGTTTCTGATCTCTGAAACAGGCTTGCTTTCTGGGCCCCAAACAGCCTGTTGAAGACAACGGTCAAACACACAGCCATGCGTCCTATTCTGTGCTGCTATCAAGCTGTGAGAGACCTTCTAGGAACCACACAATCCATATAACTTCGTAACTGCATACATAGTACAGGGCTGTCTTTGCTCTCTGGGGATCTTCTCACTGGGCAGGAGAAATGGTGCTTCTGTGAGTGAGTCCACAAAGGTGCAAGGTCCTAGAATGCCATTTGACTTTTGTTGTCCTGAGTTTCCAGTAGCATATTGTTAGTCTTAGCAGAACCATACAGTGACAATTTGTTAGTTAGGACATTAATTAGGCTGTTCATGGCAGTTTTTACCCCAGGTCACCTACCCTATGCTCTGTGTTATACTATTTGCGCATCACCATGTGCTATGAACTAAGAGAATAGAAATACACTGTTGCGCATTTATGCTTTAGGGTTTGTCTTGCTGTGAAGAGACAGCATGACCACAGCAACTCTTATAGAAGAAAATATTTAATTGTGGTGGCTTGCTTACAGTTCAGGAATTCAGTCCATTATCATCATAGCAGGAAGCAAGGCAGCATGTGGGCAGACAAGATGATAGAGCAGGAGGCTGAGAGTTCTTAAACTTGACCCAAAGGCAACAGGAAGTGGTCTGAGACACTGAGTGTGGTTTGAGCATATATGAGACTTCCAAGCCTGCCTCCATAGTGATACACTTCATTCAACAATGCCACATCGACTCCAACAAGACCACACATCCTAATGGTATCATTCCCTTTGGGGGCTATTTTCTTTCAAACCATCACATTCTACTCTCCGTTCCATTTCTGAATCTGTTTGTCTCCCGGAATACAGGACACAGCTCCATTCCACTTCCTCTGCTCCTTTTCTCCTCAAGCATCCTTCCTTACTCAGCTTGCCCCTTTTCATTACATAACTTCATCCAGTTAACAGAAACCACACAACAGTCTGGACTGGGCTGTTTTGAGATTTGTTCTGCCAAGGGAATTAATCCAAAACTCTTCATTTTAACCTCAGGCAAACTTTTCAGACAAGGGCAAAAAGCAGCCATATTTTTCACCAAAATACTGCAAGAATGATCTCTATAATTCTTCTTCTCTGAAACCTCTTGGGCCAGCCTGTCACAGCTCAAATCACTCTTAGCATCACTGTCTTCCATGTTCCTACTGGTATGGTCCATTGAGCAGTGTTTAAAGCATCTGATTGCTTTCCTGACTCAAACTCACAAAGCCCAAATTCCTCCAAGCAAAATCATGGCCAGATCTATCATAGCGGTACCAACCTGAATGAGCCTGATCTTGTCTGATCTTGGAGGGACCTTCATTGTTGGGAGGGCCATCCAATTTCCCCATGGTAATCTGGATCAACCACCACTCCTAACACTGTTATTTCTTTCTTAACCTGCTGGTTTAAGGGCATTAGAATCCCAAAGTGACCAGGGGGAAGTCTAAACTTCCAGTTCAATGCAACCTTTGTTGTTGTTACTGGAAGGCATGCTCTTCCCTCTGGGACCAAAACGTCTAGGCCAACAGAACTTAGGGTGGTGGGAACAGGAAGCAAAATTTTCCTGGTGGGTCACTAGGGATTATAACTGGTAGAATTATTCCCTTTCCTACCCCTGGACCTGTGCATCCTGGCTATGGGAGAAACAGTACCATATACTGGATACTGGGGAGATCCCTTCCCCAGCACTCATGGAGATTCTACCTAACTGGTGTTGGAACTGCGTCTTCAAAAGGCCACTCCATCTTTCTATCAGGCCTGCTGCTTCAGGATGGTGGGCAACATGGTAAGACCAGTGGATTCCATGATCATAGCCCAGTGTCATACTTCTCTGGCTGTGAAGTGAGTTACCTGATCAGAAGCAATGCTGTGTGGAATATCATGTTGGTAGATAAGGCATTATATAAGTCCATAGATGGTAATTTTGGCAGAAACAATATGTTCAGGAAAGGCAAGTCCATAACCAGAGTTAGTATCTACTCCAGTAAGGAGAAAGTGATCTTCTTTCCATGGGGAAGATGGTCCAATGTAGTCAACCTGCCACTAGACAGCTGACTGGTCACGCCTGGGGAATGGTATCATATCTGGGGAAAGGAGCTGAGAATTAGTATATCTTGACCTACAGGCAACAGGAAGTAGACTGTCTCACTGGACATGGCTTGAGCATATATGAGACTTTAAAGCCTACCTCCATAATAACACACTTCCTTTAACAAGACCACACCTACTCCAGCAAGACCACATTGCCTAATATGCCACTCCTTTATGGGAGGGGGCATATTCTTTCAAACCACCATATCATCTAAGCCAAATAAAATTTTGTGGTTAAAAAAAAAAAAAAGCCTCAAACACAAAAACAATGGATTCCAAAGTCAATGAGAAACACACAAGGGATAGGGAAGCTTTTTTTTCTCTCTCTCTCTCTTCTAGATCTGGAAAATTCAGAGATTAGTATATATCATAGGTTGGCTCAGGGTATCATATGGAAATTTTGTTTTTTGTTTGTAGGCTTCATATCTCAACCCTCATAACAATTTTTTTATGCTCAGCAGCACAGCATACCATCTGGAAGAAAGCTCACAGATCTTATACATTCCAAGCTAGTACTTGATTACAACTCTCTGTGTGTGTGTGTGTGTGTGTGTGTGTGTGTGTGTGTCTGAGAGAGAGAGAGAGAGAGAGAGCAAACATATGTGCATGAACGTGTGCATGGCATATGTGCATTTGCATGTGCTAGTAGTTCCTGTGAACTTGCACAGGCTGAAGGAAGATGTAAATGGCCCTGCGCTAACACTCACCTCCTTTTCCCTTGAATCAGGGTCTCTCATTAACCTGGAGCTAGGCTGGCAGCCAGCTAGCCCCATTGATTGTCTTGCCTCTGTCCTGCACAACACTGGGGAACAGTGCTGCAATCATGTTCAGCCATACTCAGCACTTTATCGTGGGTGCTTGGGATTTGAACTCAAGTCTTCATGCTTCCATAACAGGCATTCTTATCACTGAGCCACTTCACAAACCCCATTGACTGTGACTTGAGAAAGACGAAAGCATGTGTCTTGATTAAGGCAACCCAGACCAGGCTTTCACGGAGACTACCTCATGACCACCATTTGCCTACATGCATGCAGTGAAACCACTAAAGGCTAAGCATCATCACCCGAGGCAGATCTAGACCTGGAGCTTCGGTTGCTTGGTATACTGTACAATATTGTGCTACCCCTTAAGGAGCTGGGATTTAATAGAGCCAAATCTGCTGCCTTATTCCTGTGACCCCCTTTCAATGTGTGTGTGTGTGTGTGTGTGTGTGTGTGTCTATACTGTGGGGTGGGAATATTTTATCTATCTTCTTGACTTTAGTGAACTTAAGGAACATAAGGGCTTTCTAAGAAAGATATAGTAAATGATAGTTACTTTGAGTAATGATAGAAGAAAAAAAAATGTCCAGGCAAGAAATGTCATTCTGAGTTTGGAAAACTTTCCAACATGTCCATAATTTTTCCAAGCAATTATAGAATTAGGAGTCATTTTTTTTTATTTTGCTAATCAAACCCTTAAGATGCATTTTCCCGCTGAAATACAATTTCTTCCTATCTCACCTCTTAGCAGGGCACAGAAGAACCTTCCTCTTTCATAGAGGAGTTAATGTGTTTGCCTGATCAGTGAACGCTGGAGACAGGGATTGCCTGAGTGCCTCGTATCTACTACTCAGGTCAGTGGGCAGGAAGTGTTTCAGTGGGGTTACTATAAGCTATTATACAGCCAGCAGGGATCATAATGATGCTTGAATACAAATGGTCATTGGTTGTTGTCTTCAGAGGATGTTTGAGGACATACAAAATAAAAACAGAACCTTTGCCTTCAGAAAAGCAGACAAGTCCACAAACTTGTGTGAGTCCCCTTGCTGGGTGAGGGTGATGGAGATGGTTTCACCTGGGCAGAGGGATTAAAGAATCCACCTGCTAGAGAGCAATCTTTGGAAAATTTCCCAGTCAGACTCCACCTGGAACACCACAGAACTTTGGGGGAGACTCCGAGCACATGACTTCTCAGTGACAAATGAGCAAGGGGCACTTTCTGTCACTACAGAGTTAATGCAAGGATTAGAATAGTTGAAGTTCACAGAAATCTGTCTGAAACAACTGTAGTGTATGTGTTTCTGTGCCTTCCTTAGAAGGTAACAGAATAATCCCTTCCAGAGGCAGGAATCACCTACAACAAATGGAACTCTCTTCATTCTGTTGCACACTGACCACTTAGGAGTTACGCTACTCGAGTAACTCAGTTTCCTAGTTCTTCCATATTCTTGCTTAAAAATGAAGACACTTTTTTTTTAGAGGAATTGGGGGGTGGGGGTGGGTGGTGCAAAGCAGGCTCCTACATGCAAAGTGGTAATAAAGCTCTTGGCATAAGGTGTCAACTTGGATGCCTTTCCACATTTCTTTTCTTGAAGAAAAAAAAAAAAAAAAAAAGCCTGTTGGGTCCTTTTCCAGCTCCAGCTCCATAATAGCCTAACATATATATTGTCATATAATAGAACTGAGATTTTTCTGAAGCTTCCCAAACTCTCACCTGTTCACCTGTTCTATTTGTCTCTCTCACATACAAGCTGGATACAGGTCAGCCACAGGTACGTTAGACACAGTAGCCAGGCTCCTTCCAGTAGAGATGTTCGGTTTTTCTTATCGCTCATTTCTGCCAGCACTAGAGAGGAGTATGAATGATCTCTGCAGGCTTTTACACAGGTGAAAAGGAAGCAGGTGCCATCTTTTCCAGTGTCCCATGTGGTCCCCACCACTTTCTGCTGGGCACTTCTCCAGGCAAGGGGAATGCCTGGTAAACAAACTAGATATGAACAGTTGGCTGAATAAATAGTTTATTAGCTGTAAATGACAATATGCATGAAAAATACTATTTTATACAACCTTCAAAAGAAAAATTTATTAGGATGAGAAGAAATAACCACTTGATAAATTGATGATGGAATGCAAAGATAAAAAGTTCCTGTCCAGGCACAAATTACTAATTTACATGAGAGTTCAGCTTGTTCTTGGAGTGGGTTATCCTTTATCCACTGAGTGGTTCTGGGCAAAATATTTCTACATTGGAATCTGTTATTGCTGTCTTTAACACAGAAATAACAGGTAATTTGGGAGTTGGAGGGAAGTCTACAAATCATTTAGAGCTCTTTCAATGCACAGATATCATACTTCTCCCCATCACGGCTCCACTATTCCCACACGTCCATGTGTGCCCTTCCTTGAGGAATGGTCCAGGTTTGCAGGCAATGTAAGTGCTCATCAATGTCATCCCTGTCCAAAGCTTTGAAAACACTGCATGTTCTTTCCATTGCTCATGTCTGTGCTACAATAATAGCCTTTTCTAGAGAGGGGTGACCCTTCATGGTGCATCCCTTGATGAAGAAGACAGACTGGGGGATGACAATAACTCTAACAGGAGTGAGACGCATGATCAGCCATGCCTCTCCAAGAAGGACTTTGATAATCCATGAGAGCACCAATTCAATTCCACCCTCGTGCCGGAGTCCAGGTGTTTTTCACGTTAGCACACATATTAATAAAACAGTGTCTTTCATTTAGTCACAATATTTTCCTTCTCATTGTGTCTACTGAGGAATTTACTTGGGATCCGGGTATTGAAACTCATACTTCCCTGTCACCACTTAACCATGGAGCCATCCCCATTGCCCTCATATCTGTGTCTTTAAAAGTAGGGAGACTTCACAGGATGGTAGAGTATTCAAAGATTAATCCCATACTAGACCTATGATTGCAATTGACATTTAGGGTAAGTCCCCAGAAATGGAATTCCTGGTTTACTATTAAATGATAGTATAGGCCATAGTTAATGCCTAATTTCAATTGTAAGTCTGATGAGATCTAGAATTACAGGCTTCTGGCCATGCCCCTAGGGAATGATCCTGATTAGTTTAACTGAGATGGAGAGAAAGCCCATGGTGGGAGACACCATTCCATGGGCTATGAAGGAGAACGTGAGCAGAGTGCAAGCATTCACCTCTCTCTTTTTCTGATTGCAGAGGTACTGTGCCCAGCTACTGCCTCAAGCTTGCCCTGATGTGACTTTCTGAGCTGTGAGCCACAATACACGCACAGTCTTCCTGTGATCCCCCCACAGTCCTCCCCCATCCCTCCCCTATGCCCACAGTCCTCCCCCATCCCTCCCCTACACCCACGGTCCTCCCCCATTCTTCCCCTACGCCCACAGTCCTCCCCATCCCTCCCCTATGCCCACAGTCCTCCCCCATCCCTCCCCTACGCCCACAGTCCTACCCCATTCTTCCCCTACGCCCACAGTCCTCCCCCATCCCTCCCCTATACCCACAGTCCTCCGCCATTCTTCCCCTATGCCCACAGTCCTCCCCATTCTTCCCCTACGCCCACAGTCCTCCCTCATCCCTCCCCTACACCCACAGTCCTCCCCCATTCTTCCCCTATGCCCACAGTCCTCCCCATCCCTCCCCAACGCTCACAGTCCTCCCCATCCCTCCCCTACACCCATAGTCCTCCCCCATCCCTCCCCTATGCCCACAGTCCTCCCTCCATCTCTCCCCTACACTCACAGTCCTACCCCATCCATCCCCTACACCCACAGTCCTCCCCCATCCCTCCCCTACACCCACAGTCCTACCCCATCCATCCCCTACACTCACAGTCCTCCCCCATCCCTCCCCTATGCCCACAGTCCTCCCCAATCCCTCCCTTTCCTTTATTCCTGACTTGAGGTTCTTTTCTCAGGGTATTTTGTCATAGCAACAGTAATATTAAGGCATCTTGATTCATTGACAGTGAAGTACACTCCCACTCTCTCTGTGCATCTGAAATCTGAGAAACCACAGGAGTTTTTATACCCATTCAAATGTAACTCTTCAAATTGCAAATGGTATGCAAGGAAGGTATCAGCAATTGATAAATTCTTTTCCAGAAAAATAAAATTCAAAGAGGATGTTAATACTTACCTGACTCACAGCTCTACAAACTGAATCAATTCTTCATTACTATTAGAAGTGGCCAGTGAGGTCTCCATCCTAATTTCCAGTTATAAAGGCTCTGTTTTGAAAGGTATGAAATCAGTGCTTGATTCTATTTGTATTCTAATTGGATGCCAAGGTCCCCAATACTCTAAGCACTTCTGCCTCAATGCAATGCTTATATACACAAACAATTCAATTGAAAACTCTTACATACAGAGGAGACTCTTACCAGGGGTGCTAGCTGGGGGCAGTGGCTTGGAAAGCGATAATGGTCCAGCTCACACCAGTTTATCGCATGGTATCAAGTCTTAATATCAAATCCATGCCGCCCCCCCAGAGGTCTTTAGTGAACTCCTGACAGTATGACCAGCAGGCATGGAAGAGCTCTCAGGAATAGGAAACACCTGTGCTGTGTAAAGTGAAAAATCCTGGTGCTTCAACAAGTTCTTGCCTGCTGGGTCAATGCAACAAAAGCTCCTGATTTAGCAGCTCCAGAGGAGTCTGCAATGTCCCAGGTAGCAGGGTTCAGCTGCTATCTCCTAGACCTTGAAAACCTGATAGTACCATCGGCCCCCATTTTAGCATGTACTTGTGTCCAGAGCCACCAGGAAAAACAAGATATTTTTCATATCTTGTCATGAAGCTGAGAGAAAACAGTAAAAAACCACATTTAATATATGAAAGCCCCAAAACTCTTATCTCAGGCTAAAGCTACCCAATTAGATCCACTTTTATCTTGCGGTCCTTTAAGACACTTCTTTAAGTTATGGAAGTCAGGCAGATGGACAGAATAAGAATAAGAATAAGAATAAGAAAATAATAAGAATGGAGAAATATATCTGAGAGCAAAACAATATTGTATTTAAACACAGTGTCAACAGATGCTGGAGATTAGATTTGCTATAGGCCCATCCACCTCAGCTAACTCTCCCTCAAATAGTTCTAGTCAAGCCCTATAGTTATGTTCATTGCATGGTTGCTGCATGCCTGTGACATTTTATCAGGATAAACAAAGAAAAGCACCCATAATTACCCATATGGACCATGGGAGATGTGATATTTTTCAAGAGGAAAGTGCCTTAAACTTCTATGGGAGATAGGAATAGAAGGTAGCCAGCGGCTTTGCCTCAGAAGAACACCTTGGTATCTATCTTCTGCCCTCATCTTAGCTTAGTGATGGAATCAAAAGCTGAGGATTTACTATAAATGATAAAGAATATTGCTTTTGGGAGATGCTTATCCTGCACTCTATATTCTCTTAAAATGAATAGCAACCTTGATATTGGATTTCTGACAGTGCTGGAGTGATTTCAGTCTAGAATCTATTGTTTATTAAAATTGAAACAGGCTACCATGAATCCAGTGTTATTTCTGAGAGGATACACTTTGCGTTGTAATGCCTTGTAAACTCCCAGATCAGTGAAGGCATAACTTGGGATCTCTCAGCCTTCAGTGGCTGCTTACCCTTCACTGCTGTGTAAAAGGTTTTACTCTCATTGGAAAATAAGACTTCAATCTGCTCCAAAGTAAATGTGGGGGTTGGGTACTTCTGTTCAAGTTCTTAGAAACTTTTGAGATTTCTAGCATCCAACAGTCATAGAATGGACTACACAAGTTAGTGATGGGGGATGTCCTTCTGTATATATGTTTCTCTTATTGGTTGATGAAAAAAATGCTATTTAGTCAGACAGGAAGATAGGTGGGACTAGGAGATGAGGAGAATTCTGGGAAAGGTAAGCAGAAAGACCCCGTCAGAAACAGACACAAAACCTAGCACACTGTGTGGGTTTTTTTTCCTCTCAAGGCTTTGCCCTTTCCTTTTGCTTGTTCATTGTTTATGATTTAGGGAAAGATGAGTGTCATTAGCTCCTTGAAAACTATTTCCTCAGTTCTTTCTAAGTATTTTGTTAGTATTCTATATTCCTTTTCCTTTATATACAAGCTTCTTGAAATGTGTTACTCTAGTTGGCTTCAATTTGAATTCTTTCTTTATCCCACAGCAGTGTGGTTCTTGGGTTCATAATTTTATAAGATGGCTGGTTCATTGATATTTGAAATATTTTTTGAATTGGCAGACTTCCCTCCTCTCCCTTTTCCATCCCTCCATTTCGTTACATCTTTCCATTGCTCTATTACTGTTTCTTTTCTTTTATTTGCATATCCACCATAGATATGTTACAGTGAGCATTTCTGAGTAATATACATGGTCAATATTTAAAGTAAGATGTCTTAGGGTTGTAAAATGGACCAATGGGTTAAAGGAGCTTTCTGTCAAGCCTGAACTCCTGTGTTTGATACTCAGGATTCATGTGGAAGGATGTGCTTTGATGTGTGGTGACTCCTTACCAGACTCAATACATAAATAAATGTAAAGGATTCAGATGTCTCTCAGAAAGTAGAGTCATCTCCGCAGCTACATGCATCAGGGAAATCCTCCAAGATTTGTCAAATTCACTTACCCTTTTTAGCCATAGAGGTACATGACTTCTTTCTCACACTTAATGTCTCGATGGTCCTCTCCTTGACATGTGACATGTTCCTCCGGTCCTTTTTGTGATATTATTTTGATGTGCCTTTTAAGATATTCCCTGTCTCTAGTTACTTCTTTTGTTATCTCAAATGTCAATATTTCCCAGGATTCTGAAACTCAATATTTAGCACCCGAGCAATGTGCTGAATTTCCTGGCTTGTTCATTTATTTATACACCAATGATGTCTGACTCCAGAATCCAGGCCAGGAACTCTTTAGTGTGAACTTCTGGCCTCTTCTGTTTGGGTACTCCTTAGGCACTTTAAAGTCCACATGTCCAAAATGTCACGCAACAACTCTTTCACAAAACATATTCACTGTACTATGTCCCCTTTCCAAGAAAAATACCATGACTTTCATCTGATAGTGTCTCCTACAGAGGAACTTATGCACAAATATCCTATATTTTCCTAACTCTTCTAAGATGTGTTTTTAAAGCCATTCTTCAAATTTATTACTTCTCTTCTAAACAGTCCTTCTCTGTTCTAAACCACTTGAAATACCTTCTCCACAGGCTAATCAAATTAGTCTCCAAAACCAAAATCCAAAGAGAGAATGATAAGATGTGCATGTAATCTCCATGATCAGATCTCTGATGGGCCTGTGGAGCTTTCAACCACTTGATAAAGGAACACATTAATATTTCTGAACTAGCTCCTGTCTTCTTCTCCAACATCATCTCCAGCTATTAGAACATGCCCAGGCTCTCAGGATCATTTTACACTTTATCAGCCCTTACATTTGCATAAATTATTGCTTTTTCTTGAAAGTTCTTCTAACTCTTTCCCATTCAGGGAAGTTTATCTCATTCCTTTTAGAATTATGTTCAGATCCCTACTGGACAGCAAAGGCTAGGAAATAAAAACATTAGTCCTAGAAATGAGTTGTTGCTTCTTTGGAGTTGTTGGCCTTCACAAACATTCAAACTATTTCCAGTCTCTTGTCTGCCATCCAGAACATGACAACAAGATTCAATTGTTGAGGACAAGACACACTTAACTCATAGAACATGGAAATATCAAGCTTGCACTGATTTGGAAGCTTCACCCTGGTGGATAACTTTCATGGTGATAGATGGTGGCAGACACAAGAGAAGATAATTTGTTGTCAGTCTTACCCAGGTATAAACCTTGTGAATTACAATCCTAATTGGGTGAAATAGTCCTATGAACACCGTAGTAGTCATCAACCACTTTCTGATTGGATTTAAGGCCCATTGCACAAGATGAAACCAACACTTGGCATCATTATTGGGCCAAGAACATATGGCCAGACAGATAAGAGAGCCCAGAGGAGACCTTACCACTGTTATTCTGCTAGGTATGTACAGTATTAATCTAACTTCTAATAGCCTATCATCATCTGCATATATTATCATCTCTCATCAGAGAAGCTTCTGTTTAAAGCAGATACTGGTCAGCATGTATCAACCATGCACCAGTGGTCAAGGCTCAGACAATAAACAAGTGCAGAACATGAAGCCCTGAATGAACATCTATACTACACTTCCTCCTCCAAAGATTCAGGAATTTTTTCAGAAGAGGAGATGGAAATAGTATAAGAGCCAGACTACAAGAAAAAGTTGTTCTCTGCATAGAGGATGCTGGGTATGAACCCAGTGTGTGACAGCTTGCACAAGGCCTGTGCAAGCTTCAACCAGACAAAATCTCAGCATGGAGAGGAGACCTGAGCACAAGTGCAAACCCTTTCTCAAAAGTTATTGGGAAATCCTAGCTGCTGGGAGAGGAATGGTCCATTTTCTTTAAAATAGGTTGACCATGCTCAAGTGGAAGGGAAAATATCCAAGAGCGATTGTACAGTACAAATTGGCCTTAATGAAAAGATTAAGGGGGAAAAAAGACAGAAAGTTGTGTAGGAAGGGAAGGAGGTGGAGGATATGGGGAGGGTCATGATAGGAAGAGTGAATACAATCAGAATATTGTATGAACGTTAAAGAACTATCAATGGGGAAAAGAGGCTTGGCCAGGTCTGGTGTAGCTGCTCCCACCTCCGTGTGTTTAGATTTCAGAGACTTCATTTTCTACTTCTTTTCAGGCTCCATAGCAAACAGTATAATTCCTAAGTTGTAATAGGATGTCAATCAAGACTAAAAGAATGAATGGGCTCTAAGATTGAGGCACTGATGTTATCAACTTCTCAATTGATGCTATCAGATTCCCAATATAAGCCCACTATTTATAACTGAGAATTCATTTAAAAGCTTGAAAACTCCCAGGTGTTTGAACTTTGGCTAAAGAAGTAAGTCAATTATTTCTAGTCTTTACACCTTAGACATATGAAACAGCTGAAGTAAAGGCCTCCAGAGCTACTTTCTTTTCCATGAAATCACAGTTAACATTTAGTTTTATTTTGAAGGTAGTTTTCTTCTTAGTGAACTGTTATGGCAACGCTAAGAAGGTCACTTAGAAGGTGACTGATTCAATCAATTTAAACTTGTATGAAAAGGATATTTTCTTGTACATTTTTGTCTTTCGATCCATCAAAACTAGTCCTTCAGAGGCATTAGTGTGGAATTTAAGGAAGTGATACTCCAGGCTCAACAATGCTAACAGGGTCAATATCTTTTAAGATTTATTCACAACCTACATTCAGTTGAAGATGAAAATAAATGCATCTTCTAGGAGAAATACTCAGGAGAAAACCATGATACTATCACTAATTCTGAGGATGGAAAACAGGTTTGAGTGTTGTGAAGATGAAACAGCATGGTAGAAGACAGAAAATGATCATGTCTTACAGATACATGAGCAGGAATTTGAAAAACAAGTTTCTCTTCCATAGGTGATTGTGCCTAATCAGCATGAAAGATACAGACAAATTAGATGTCTGTTGAGCTGTGATGGGCAAGGTCCATGTTTGACAGAGGCTGTGCAGTAAATTAAATAACAGGTAATATGCACAATCTTCTGAGAGTAGATTTAATGGGGAAGTGTCAATAGATACAGGTCACTTGATAGGACTCAAATATTAGTGAAATGGCCGCTAACTATCAATACTAAATGTAAAGTGTCTACTACAGTACAAAAGATATACTGCAATAAGGAGTATATGAGTTTTAAACAGACTTGTTTCAACTTGTTTGGTTATCATTAATCCTACAGCTACAAAGTGCTTTAGCTGAAAAGAGAAAACTGTGATGGAAAGCTAAAGAAATCACTGGGAGGTCTCAAAGGTGCAGATAAAGTCAACAAAGCACTGGGATCTGAAGCTGAGAACCCACGGCTGACCTGTGGGCAGCCTCAATAAGACAGGACGGAGATTTCACAAGCATGCTCCAGATAGATGTTCACAAAAGTGAGAGAAATTGATGAAGAGCTCATTAATTAGCAGACTTCGAACATGGCATGGGTAAGAGTATCAAACCCAATATTTTGTTAATTGACTAAAGAATGAAGTCCTGGATACATGGGTATACATACCATTTTTCAGAAAGTGACCTGTGGTGTACAATATTCATTACTGAAATTTTAAAAATGCATCCCTGTGAAGGGAAAGAATTGTTCATGATGCTCCCTGGGGATCTAACTAGAAGTCAGGGCATGAAATTGAATATGAGAAAATGTAGGCTCTTTAGCTAAAAAGTTTTCCCAATAGTGATATCTATTAAACTGTGGAATGCCTCACAATGAAAGTAGTGGAAAGCCATTTTGTAAGTCATTTCACACACGAGTGGACAAAGTGTTCAAAGACATACCTGTGGACAAAAAAATCTACATGGCTGCTGCACTGAAGAGCAAAATGAAAGGTTCCCTGGAGGCTCCTACTTCTGCATCTAGGAGTCCTACGTGCTTCAAGCAAGTATCTGTTGTCTACTGTGAATATACTCATGTCACAGGTTTGATTTTATGCTTATCATCTCTACTCTTTTTTAACTTTTACAAAAAGCTCCTTGGATTACAAATTGTTTGTTTTGTCTAAAATTTATAAATCACATTTCTAGTTAGTATCTGGAGCTCTCTTAGGATGACTGCTTTGCGGAAGAGGCCAAACAAGCAATTGACATTTAATTCATTTTACCATGTATCTTGAAATGTAGATGCCCAACCCTCAGTTAGTAAGTAGCCTTGCATGCAGATGAGAGTGTGATGAGAGAAATTTCCATGTTTTATTTGGTACTATAAATTATGTCTTAAAAGTCTTCCCTTTAAACCACTCATATACACACAATTTCTTTGTGTTTTATTGAAAACAATTCTGTTGCTTATGGGCATTTATTAACTGAATTTTCTCTCCTATGATAATTTATGAGAAATGGATTAAAAGTAATGGTTGTACAGCACAGACATATCTGAGGTGGCACCTTGAAAATAGCCTATTAATTACAGGCTCATCCTGGAAATGGTAAATGTATATAGATACATTTCATGAACTAAAATACTCAGCTAAGTGGGAATGTATTATAATTTTAAGTAATGTCTTAAACAATAACAACAGCAACAACAAAACAATAAACCAGGAGCCTAAGGCATTATCTTTATAAAAATGAAAATATCCCATTTCATGTCTAAGACTGATTTAAGGGCTGAGGCAGCAGCTCCATAGGTAAAGTGCTTGAATTTCCAGAACCTAGATAAAAGCCAGGTGTCACAGAATGAATGTGTAATACCAGCACTCCTATGGGGAGATGGGTGCTGAGGCAGGAGAATCTCTAGAAGCCCTGAGGCCAGATAGCTTAAGCAACAGTGGCCAACAAAAGAGATCCTGATCTTAAGTAAGATGGAGACTGAGGACCAATGCCCAAGCTTGTCCTTTAATCTCCACACTTACTCCATTCAAGTAAATGCACACATCAGACAGACAGACCGATAGGCATGACTAAATTAAGTCTAGTAAGCAGTGTCCAATGCAATAATGTAAGGAAGGCAGGAATGTGTAGGTAGGACCTGAAGCAGAGGCTATGGAAGAATGCTGCTTACTGGCTAACCCAGGACTACCAGTCCAAGAGTGACTATTCACCGTGGGCCAGTCCTTCCCTCTTCAAGAATTGTTTCAAAAAATTACTTCATAGAGTGTTCTAGTACTAGTCTGATGGAGGCACACTCTCAATTGAGTCCACTATCTTCAGATGCCTCTAACATGTCAAAGTGAAGAAAAGTAACCAGCACAGTGATGTCATAAACAGCAAAGATCGGTTGCTTTACAGGCTCCAGTGGGTGGGGTGCGTGGGGTAGAAGACTTGGGATGGTATAAAGAAAAGGGTTACTTTATTGTCTTTCTTTTATTGTATTTCTCCCTTATTGTGTTTCATCCTTCCTGTATCTCCCTTCCTTCCCTTCCTCCATCCCTCCCACCGCCTTCCTTTCTCCCTCTCCATATTTTTTCCTTTGCATCCTCTTTCTCTCTGTCCTCCCCCATCTTTCTCTACCCATCTCTTTCTCTTCCCCTAATTCCTTTCCCTTCTCCCTCTTTTTCATTTTCTCTTCTTCTTCCTGTCTCTCTCTCTCCTTTTGGATGGACATAGCATGAATATCTCAGAGCAAGTCCTGGGCACTTGCTCCCCTGACTCTACACAGGAAATGGGATGCGCAAACTAAAATGGTATTTGACTTGAAGATAGGAAATTAAGAGCACAACTTAAAGTTATTTTCTTCATAGGACTTAAATATGTTCATAGAAATGTGAAAATCTCATAAGAGAAATATGCCATTCTACTGAGCATTTTAATGGAATTCAACATGACCCATAATTTGTATTATAAATTCCTTCAAAACTATATGGAGCAATCACATGTTACAGAGCACATGCTATATCTCATTTTATGTGATCCTACTGCTGCTCGGTACACAAGAGTTTTAGAAATGTCCAGTTATTTTCCCAAAGTCTTTGAACCAACACATAAACTCAAGTAATAATGTACATTGAGTACCTGCCAACTTTATCCCAAATGATGCCACTGCTTCTGAAGCTCTTAGATTAGTGATGGCACAGGTCCTCATCATGAGACCTGTGAGCTCAGTGTTATGCAATGAGCAGCACCATGATCTTGGCAACAGTACTATGAGAGCAGAGGGATTAAGTCTTGTGCTCCACTCTCTGTATTGAGAATTCCTATCAACAAAACAAAGAAACAAACAACAACAAAAAAACCAAAACCAAAACAAAAACATTCTTAAGGAGTCAGTATGTCAGAGACAACTTTTAAAAATAAGGTTTGTTTGCAGGCTGTCTCCCAAGAGAATCTCATATAGGCTCATACTCCAGATATCTGTGTTATAAAGGTCCTCAGATGGTTTTAAAAGGAGCACTTGTTTATGAATCACCACCCTGCATGCTCCTCCCACTTCCTGCTGCCTCCCTGGTCCTCTGAAGATGGAGTCTGAGCTGCCCTGGGTCACTTACTCCCCCTTGGTCTCAGACCTTCTTGCTTTTATATGTAAATCCTTAGGATGGGTAAGGCTCCAAACTGTGAGCAGCCAGACAGTTCCTTATCTATCAGCTTTTCCTTTTCTCTTTCACTGGCAGGGTCATTTCCCCTTTCTTCTACTCTCCCAAGCCTTAGTTTGAATTTAGCTGAGGTTTGCTATGTCTTCCTCCTCACTGAATGCAAGGTGGGCTTCATTATGCAGGTCTTACACCAGAATCCCAAGGCCTATGTTGAAGCCAGTCGTTGGAGAATAAGACTTCAGAAAAAGGCTTGTACAATAAGCTAATGAATAATTCAAGAATTAATTCACATTCCGATCTATGTTCAAAATCAGCTAGTAATTTTGATTTCTGTGGAGAGAAATACTGAGTATTTTGTTAAGGAGAAGTACGTGTGTGGATGGCATGTCTGTAGAGGATTCCAAGAGGAAACTGCACAATAAGATCTGTTCTGTCACTCTGCCTGAAAATGAAAGTTTGTCACCTCCTAAAAAACCACTTTATTTTCAGTGATGCATCCCATAATACATATATACAAAAAATAAGTATGTTTATACATGTTTTACATAACAAATACTCTTTTTGTTATGTTTTTGCTTAAGATTTATTTTCTGTATTGTGTGTGTGTGTGTGTGTGTGTGTGTGTATGCTCCCTCTGTGTAGGCACTAATAGTGGTCAGAAAAGGGCATTGGATTCCCTGGAGCTAGACTTTCAAGCCACCTTGAGCTGCCTGAAATGGGTGCTGGAAATGGAGTTCTGGTCCTCTGAAGAGCAACTAGTGTAACTAATCCATCTCTGCAGCCCCTTCTTGCTTCCTGCGGCAGGGTCTAATGTAGCCCAGACTGGTCTTGAATTTTGATCATCCTGTCTCCATCTTGCAAGTGCTAGAATTACACGGTATACGTGACCACATCTGTCTTGTGACACACACTCTTCTGACAGACTCAGAAGAAAACTGAATCAAGGAAATTGTTTATGCTGATTACAACATTAAATCAAAACTAGGTACTTGTTTGAAAATTTAAATTAAAGCTCTGTCTTTCTAATTTTGAGCTCCTCTCAACAATGATTTCTTGGTTAGATTTTTATATTCATAGTTTTAATTTTCTACAATTAAAAAGAGGCTCTTCCCCAACTAGGCCATCTCTTGTGGCTGAATGGAATAATTGTGTATTAATTATTCATATTTTTATTTGATATAGACTTATTTACCACAGAGACTTAAATTCTAGGGATGGTTATGTACTTCCTCCCATTACAATAATACCTGATTTAACCTTTCAGGAAAGAAAGGAAATGCCAGAGGGTCAGGAGCACAGTGGCTTCGTGTCTGTTTCCTTTAGTGTGCAGGTTCACCTTTGAGCCAAAGGAATATATTAGGAGCTATTTGTCCAGTAATTTATAGATTTCTATTAGGAATGAACACTTTTCCCAAGCTGTGAAATCAAGAACAGTTCCAAATCTAAACTTATTATTGATATTAGAATTTTTTTATTAAAACTATATTTCAGAGTTATCATTACCAGTTCAAAAGTGACTCAAGGAGAAACAATAGAAATAAGAGAGCGGAAGAGAGTCAGAGCTTTGGGGCTCTGGTCCTTCCTTTACTGCCTAAGAGACGAATGCTTCTGCTTGGGAACTGGATTCACACTGCATACCTGCTTCCTAATACAATCTTACTCTAAAGTGCTGTCAGGGTTCATTTGGTTCTAAGCTTCTTTGAGGGCCTTTGTTAGTGGGCATTCTCAAAATTCATATATGGAAATCCTACCTTTCAGTGTGGTAGCATTCACTTAATTAAGTCATAAGGGTGCAGTTCTCACCAAGGGGATCTGTGCCCATCTGAAAGTCATCCCTGAAGCTGTCCCCAAGAGCTGTCTCACTGTAGGAGAAAATAAGGCTACAGAATGCGACCCAGAAGACCTTCATCAGAATCATGTTCACACTCAGATTTCTAACACTGCCAGAATGGTCAGAAGCATGTTTCTGGTGTTTACAACCTACTTTCTTATAAAAGTTTGTTTTATGGGTACTTAACTTGACTCCCTCCTAAGGTATAAAAAAGCTCCATCTTTGATACAAGGATGTGGCCAAGCTATAGATTTTATAGACAATCCTCACATCTTACAACCCACGTGGATCTTTCCCAGTTTACAGATGGAGAAATAGTGGTTTGAATTATTAAAATGACAGGCCCTCGACCTTATACACAACACACAATTCTGAGGGACTCTGACTTGTGTATTTTTTATTGGAGAGGGGCAAGAATATAATCAAAGTATATTGCATGATTTTTTTTCATAAAAGCCAATCAAGAAACCACTCTACACATACACACACACACACACACACACACACACACACTCACACAAACAAACAAATGAACACACACACACACACAGACACACTACACATATACACACAAGTGGTCATGGAGTTTCTTAAAATTCTGCAAAGCTCTTGATATCTCATCAAAGGTCTTTTGCAATGAAATTTTTGGAATGTCAGAGATGTAAGTATTGAAAATTCCTGAATATGTCAAGGCTCTCAGTGCTGTTCTTAAGGAGGCCAGCTCAGCAGACACAGAACTGATCCTGTCTGCTAGGACAGTACTTACACAGCCTGACGAAAGACATGGCTGCTCCTGAAGGCTCCTTGATGTTGGAAGGTGACAGAGACATTCAGAATTGATTATGTGTTTCATCTACATTCTACACTTACCCTAGCATCAGCGCCTCATGGCTGGCTCCTCTCTGTTCTTATCCCCAAGTCAAGCCCACCTTCAGGTTCTTCAATGTCCTAAGGGGCCCACAGGAAGGCAGCTTCAAGCCCTTGGTACAGCCATATGGTCACAGCTTTAGAGATTCCCAGCCTCATGGAAAAGAAAGCCATGTTTTACATGTGTGTTTTTGCTTTCTACATCATTGGAAATTGTTTTGTGACACACTGTTTTCAAGCTCCCAGATGCATCTTAAGTAATGGATTGATGTCTGTTAGTCTAGCTAATTAAACATCACAGGACTTCTTATAACAATGTCCTGTGATAGAAGTTTTAGCCACCATGAAAAAGCTCCAACTGCAACTGTCTGAGAAAGATATACTCATGGGTTTTTATGGGTTGAAATAAATGTGCCATCACACACGTGTGTGTGTGTGTGTGTGTGTGTGTGTGTGTATACATATATATGTGGATACACACACACACACACACACACACACACACACATATATGTTGAGGGGTAGAGTCACATGTGGCAGAGTACAACCTCAGGTGTCTGTCTTCACATTCCACCTTGTTTGAGAAAGGGTCCCTTGTTATTTGCCACTGTACACATCAGGCTGGATGGTCTATGGGCCTCTGGGTTTCTACAGTCTCTCCTCCTGCCTTACTGCGATTATGGATTTACCCCACCACATTTGGCTTTATGTGGGTTCTGTGGATTCAAATTCAGATCTTCAAGCATTCATAGCAAAGTGTCACCCCAGCCTACGTGTGTGTGTGTATGTGTGTGTGTGTGTGTGTGTGTGTTTATAACTAAATTAAATGTTCAGCTAAATAGTTTTCAAAAAGATAGTTAAAATGTCTCATTCAACCAGAGGTCTTGTCAATAAAAATCAAAGGAATGTATAATTGTGTACTTCTTTTCAGACAAAAGAGTTTTTGTTTTGTTCTTTAAAGGTTAAAACAACATAACAGCATTAAAATAGGTGGTGTCAGGGGCAAGAAAAGAGGAGTTAAGACTCTCACATAATCTTTACACTCATGGGGGAATTATGACACAAAAGGTTGTTTTGTTTTTCTAAGTGGTGAGCATTAATGATCATGATTCTTTTTAATTTCTGCATTTCTCAAGTGTCCTTTGCTTACACTCAAGGAGAAGAGAGGATGTGGTTGGAATGAGAAATGCTCCCCATAGCATAGCTGTAGAACCAGAGTGACTAGAATTCAGTTCTCAAAGATGACTGTTTAATAGCTACATGAGAATCAACATCCATTATCAACAAATATTTTTGATCTTTCTTTAATATAATACTTCATTCCTTCACCACAGTTTCTTTCTCTTCCCTATCCAAACCTCTGCCCCATTATCTTTTTTTTTTGGGGGGGGGGTGGTAGGTCTGATTTTAGCCCTGCTATCTCTTGCCTCTCTTCTACTTCTGGGATTCATTTGCTCAATACAACAGGGTTCAATGTCTTCCCATCTTGCCTGCTTTCCTGCCCATTTGTGACCATTTGTAACCACATCTTTGCTCCAGCAGCTGGAAGGACCCGCTGGTTAGTTGACCTCAGAGTTCTCCTAAGAATCTTTGTGTCTAACCACCCCACTATGGAATTTTGTCCCCGGAAACACCTCAGTTCTAGCTTTACTAGAAAGTCCTGAGCCATGGTAACCCTGTGATGAAACTATCTTGTTATCATTTTGCTTCTTGCATCCTTTCTACTGAGTTGAATAAGGAAGTGGTAAGTGTAATAGACTCTCAGTTTGTGAAGCTGAGTATCCTGAAATACATGGGGTTTCTTGCCATTCTGCCTCCCTTACCAACACCATCTTTCTAGAGTGCTCTTCTTAACTCTGGAGGACCCACGCACCACCCCTCTTAGGGTTAAGAGAGTCATCCTCGTGAGATACACAGACTGTAAGCTTTTTATCAGAGCCTTCACACTGATTCAAGTGTGAATTCCAAGTCTGGAATTCCTTCATATACAGAGTAAGTCTTCAGAACACGTGTGAGAGGTGCAGGATTAGGGGGAAGTGTACTTCACTCTTCTTTGAGAACAGACTCACTATTTAGCGTCAGCTATCCTAGACATTACTATACAGACTGACTGGGTTTAGATTAACACCTATTCTGCTTTAGCCCTTCCCAATGATAAGATTACATCAATCACACTCCCTCATGCCTGGTTTCACCGTTTAAAAATTTTTCTTCAGTTACATTTAGTGGAGTGTGTGTGTGTGTGTGTGTGTGTGTGTGTGTGTGTGTGTGTGTGTGTTCATACATACTACAGTGTGTATGTGGAGCCCAGAAGGCAACTTTGTGTCTTCAGCCATGTGGGTAAAAAAAAAATTGAATTCAGTCTTGGAAGCAAGTGCCTTTACCCACCGAGTCATCTGTCTGACCCCTGTCATCCCTTTTTAAAAGTGAAATGGTGATCTACCTGAGGCACAACTTCCAAATACAAGCCATTTTCTAATAGAGCTGTCTAGCTCTTATCATTTTCATTTTCTTCTTTGCCTTTATGTACCAAAAGGTGGATATCCCAGAAATCTTAGTTGTCGACAGAAGGTAATATGTACAAAAAAGGCACAGTCATCTATAAAACACTACAGCTTTCTGGCTCTTAAGGGTGCAAGTTCACTGGTCTCGCATCAGTATAACTAACATGAGATAAGCAGGATGCTGGACTTTCCAAGTGTCCTCAAACAGCATCTCCCTCCAAGCTGCAAATGTTTGTACTCAGCACACAGAAGAGTCATCTGCTCATGTGCTTAGCCAATTAGGTTTATAAAGAAAATTAATTACAGTAGTAAAATAAGATTTCAAACACTCCTGTGTCAGAAGGCCACCTCAACCCAGAGGCCTCCTCACATGCAGAAGAAAAAGGTGTAAGGCTTGGCCCTCTACCTGGGGCTCCGTAAGACCTCCCAGTGAAATCCGGGGGGCCTGCTGAAACTCTCTGCACAGTGTTGAGCATCTTTATTTTTGCCTGAAGTGAGTCCACTGCGTTTAGTTTTGGGAACCCTGGCTCTATGATCACACAGCCACTTTCTTACTGCCCTACGCTCACTGCTCCATCTCTCATTGGCTACATTCACATAGCACTGGTTCTCTAAGCTGCCAGGCCTGCATCCTAAATGTTCCTAAGACAGTTTTCATGGAGATGCATAATTCCTGGTTGAACAGCATATGATATGCAGGCTCTGCAAACATTAGACGCCTTATGTAATCTCCTATATAAAATCCTTGCAGTTTCAAAGCTTTAGCAACTATTATTTTTATCATCATCCTTTTGTAGCAATAGCAATATATTATTACTGTTATTATCATTGTTACCAGGACTGTATATACAAAACACTATGTTCTGGAAAAGCAAGAGTTTTGTTAAATTGACTACAATATACACAATATTAACCTTAATATATAACAAGTAGTAAGAGCCCAAGAGATACAAGCTTTGCAGTGCATTGAAACCAGTGTAGAATGGAGAAAGCATTTCTTTTCTCTCACCGATTGGGCCCCTTTCGCCCTCTCAGTCCTTCTCCCCTCCCTCCCCCTCTGCTGCCTCTCACCAAAGGAATCCCTTCACCTATTACCTAGCCTTGTATTACTCCAGGGTTCCAGCACATTTTGTCTCATTGGTTATGAGCTCTATCACAGCTCTGTTACATATTTATACATGTAACAATCTGATTAAAATAACTGACCCACTCAATGCTCCTACGGAGAAACCTCATTCAGAGGCATCTCTAAAGTTGGTGATGTCTTAGCACATTTGAGAGATACTAAGTGTTGTTTGGCTGTGGCGGTGGTGGTGGTGGTGGTGGTGGTGGCGAGGAATGAATTACGGAGCTGAACAAGCCCACGTAGAGTTTATTAGGAAAAAGGGTGGGGGTAGGGAGAGCTTATGCTGGTCAACCAAGAAAGGGAGTGAGGAAGAACAGATAGAATGTTTAAAGCTAAGATAAAGAATGCTTGAATGTATCGTAACTCCTTCCATTTACCCACCTGCTGGCAGTAGTTGGAAAATATCCATAAAATTTTGGGATCTAAAGAGTCATTAAGCTGCCAAATTTAGTTGATATCTGGGGGCATATTGAACCATTTCGTAGTGCAGAGGCGAATAAGTCCGGAGGCTGTTACATATGGCATTAATAGAAAGAGAGAACCTAATTGTCATTCCAAGTTGAATTATTTTTATTGTAATATTTTTATTAATTCTTTGAGAATTTCATGCAATGTATGGGGGTCATATTTGATCATTCCAGTGACTGACCTAAATTATTAAATAGCGGTAGTAAAGGAACTTCTTCCTTTTACTTTTAAATTTTGTGGAAATTCCATCACGTTTTATAAAGGCAGACACATTTTTAAAAATATTCTGAACATCTTCTGGTATTTGGCGATTTACACAGAATTGTAAGGCATGAGTAGTGACATCCATGGCAGAATCTACTCACCTCAGTTTCCCCCTGAAAACACTGTCCTGGAAGTTTGAGAGCTGTCGGACGGAGCTGTGGTGTTGTACAGAGATTGTTTAAAGGGCCAATAGGAACAGATAAAAGGGAGCAATGTGATGAGAATTGACTGGGGAGGGTCTCAAACGAGCCAGGATGTCAAAAAGGATGAGCTGAAATAAAATGCCAACTGAAGGAGAAACATTAGGGCATAGTGGTGTGAGGCTTCGGAGAAAAGCAACCCGCCCCCGGAGAAAAGCAAACCCCAGAGAAAAGCAACCCCCCCGGAAAAAAGCAAACCCCCCCGGAGAAAAGCAACACCCCCCCCACCCCGGAGGAAAGCAACCCCCGGACCACAGCAAAGTCTAGGACACAGAGAGGCGCTGCCCTCCTGTAGGTGGCAGCAATGTTTCCCTTCCTTCACGGCTGCCAAAGGTAGAGAGCATAAAGGGGAAGCCAGCCAAAGTCTGTGCCAGGTAAAAGGGAGGACTTGCTGGGCTTGGTAATGCACTTTACTCAGAAGGGTCATAAGTTCAAAGCCTGCCTGGGCTAAGAAGTGTATTCAAAACCATCTGGGTAACTAAGCAAGACCTACTCTGGAAATAAACAAAAACAAAGAAAGGAAGGAAGGAAGGAAGAGAGGAAGAAGGAAGGAAAGAAGGAAGGAGGGAAAATTAATGGGCTGAACTATAAATCAGGAATAGAGTACTTGCATACCATGTTCAAGGCCCTAGGTTCAATTCCTAATAGTACAAAAGAGTAAGAGAGAAAAAAGAACGAAGATTCTTACCTTGTCTACGGCCCATTCTATATTGGACATATCTTAAGTGTTTTTGTGTTCATAAGGGATAAAATAGCTAAACCAAAAAGTCAGGAAAGACCAAATGCTAAAAAATGATCAAGACAGTGAACAATGCTGACAGAAAGTGAGTCCAGGATGTAGTCATAGGCAGACACAGTAAGGACAAGCACTAGCTCCAAAGTATGAAGTCAATTGTGTCGGCCACAAAGTTAGCAGCTTACTAGTCCTGCCTTATTGGCCAGACACTGTTTTATCCAAAACCCAATAAGAGAAACATATATACAGAAGGACATTCCCTATCATCTCCTCTTTTTTGTCTATATAAAAAGAAGGGTTTTAACTTCATCCAGCAACAAAATGGTGCCATTAATGTGGGTCACATGGATTTCCATGTAAAATGTGACAAAAGCTTAGAAAGGGATTCTAAGAACAAAACAACAGAGGCAAGCAAGGATTCTTGGTAGCAGCATTTTCTCTGGTGCTCATGGCTCTTTTAAGGGAGGCTTCCTGACTCAGCATTAGCAGCAAAAACCACACAGTTGTTTTAAGAGGACCAGTGTTACCAAACAATTGAATGGTGTTTATGAGCAGCTGGCAGCAGCAGGGCCCACATCTTCAAGTTGGCAGCATGCTACTTGATGGCAGCATAGACCATGGTGGGGAGCACAGCTCCATGTGCTGGTGGTAAATGTACCCCCCCACCACCGCCATCTTGGAAAGCCAGAGATTAAAACAGCTGCCCCTTTAATTTTAGTGATGTTGTTTAGCAGATAAAAGACTCATTGCTAGAAAAAGATGTACAGTAAAGACAGATCAGATGAAGGAAAAAACTCAAAAGGTTGTACAGTGTGTTTTAAAATATACATAGGCTTGGGAGAGAAAAGAAAAAGGATAAAGTGGTTAAAAAAGAAATAGAGTAGCTAGGTATGGTAGCACACGCCTTTAATCCCTGCACTTGGGAGGCAGAGGCAAGCAAATCTCTATGATGTCAAGGCCAGACTGGTAAATAGAGAGAATTCCAGGACAGGCAAAAGTTACACGGAAAAACCCTGTCTCAAAAACCAAACAATAAAAATAAAAGAGAGTAATTAAAAAACCATGTAAAGTTGGAAAATACACAGAGTCTGGATTTTTGTATGTTATTGTGTGGTCTTTGAATTGTTTGATTGCTGAGAAAGGAACAACAGGTGCTAACAGATATTTGTTGATATTTGCTGCTGGATTAACCCAATTTATACAATTTGAAAATGCCTTGCATTTTTAATGTAAGTATAAGAACATGTTACTTTGGAAGAAGAAGTTTTTTTGTTTCCACAGAAAATGAAAAGCTGTGGATTCCTTCCAGACTAACATGATTTGATCAAGCCAGACCCACTGAAGCAGTGTCCATGGGACAGGGCAGCCTTGCGACCACTACAGCAGGGTTTCTGTGTCTTCTTAGGATCCTCATGACAGCGCCCCCTACCAGCAGGAAGCAGTTTGGAAAGAACGATGCCAAAATTCCCAAATGTTATTATAAATGTTTTTTTTTATTTAATCGTGATTGATTATAAATGGTAAATGATCACAATCAATCTCTTTTTAAAGAAAAAGAGGGGAATATGATATAGAAATGAATACTTTGCATTGGTATAGATTTTATTGATACAAATTTAAGGCCAATTTTGTTAGAGATATATTTCTATTCTTGTGTAGATATTGCATTTATATAGCTCATTTAAAATACAATGTATAATTAAATTCAGGATATAGATAGTCACCTATGACGGTCAAAACTTATAATCATGTTAGGTTTTCTAGATATACAGAGATATATTTGAGATGGATAGATAGTCTTCAAACCTTTTAAAGACCTTCAGAACATGACATTTAAAATGGTTTAGGGTTTTTCATGGCAAAGAGACACAACTATGATGGGGGTTGCCCTTCTGTATATGTGTTTCTCTTATTAGTTAATGAATAACCAGTGAGACAGGAAGATAGCCAGGACTAGGAGAAGAGGAGAATTTTGGGAAGTGTAGGCAGGGAAAGAGTTGCAGATCTGGTGTTCTGGGGTGAGCCAAGACCATGTGGAAATACACAGATGTATAGAAACGGGTTAAGAATTTACAGAGCTACTAGTAAGAAGCCCTAGCCATCAGCAAGCAGTTTCTCAACTAATATAGCATCTGTCTGTTTATTTGGGGCCAAACAGCTGTGGGAAGCTCTCTACACAACTGCTCCTGCAAACACCAATTACATCAGAAAGGAGGATAGGCATCAAAGAAACTTGATATGGAGCTGCATTCATTATGGCAGAAATAGCCATTTGGGCAAGAAACTGCTCTTGCCTGGACTGTTTGACTGTGTGTTGTATAAACTGGCCATGCAGGACCCCACAGGAACATGATTGCTGAATTCTCCAAACCAAGATGGTACATTCCTGCAGAGGTCCTGCTTCATGGAAGAGTCTGGCAGACATTCTGCAGGGCACAGAAAAATGACTGACAAACTGCCAATACAGTAGACAGTTTCAAATGTCCTGCTTGCTTCCAAATTAAAACTGGAACCAGTGTCAGGTCAGCTCAAGCTAGGTTTTTTATTGACAATGTTCTGATGGAGAATTCACTCAGTGTTTACAACACAAGAAAACAACAGATGATTAAAACAGAAACAGAATAATATTTTTCTATTCTAAATTTAACCCAAGCACAAAAGACAAAAAAAAAAAAAAAAAAAAAAAAAAAAAAAAATGGACGAGGAATGAAGATACATGACTATCTGCAGCTCCAAAGCTTGAATTAGATTCCAGCTTACTACAGGGTCGAATATTTCCAAACACAGAACCAATGTTGAAAATGGCTGTTAAGAGGCACACACACACACACACACACACACACACACACACACACACACACACACACAGCTAGATATATTTATTTTGCTTTAGTTGAATTGACCTCACTTTGCTACAGACACTTTCCATTTCTATTTTCTATTTCCCCTCAAAATTCATGGCTCTAAGTTTGACAGACTAGATCCAAAATGGTTTTCCTTACAAATAGAGGCTTTAAGAATTTGTTTATAGGGAAGGAATAAAACATGCGATAAGGAATTAACTACACTACCCCTCATAGTGATGTATTTAATTAGAGGAAATGATCTTTAAGCTTTATGAATCCAGTGTCTATTTTAACCACAGAGTGATTTTGCTACTCACCACAAATGAATAGTAAATTTTGAATCCAGGTTTTGCCACAAAATAGTCATCGGATTTGAATGTGATTTTGATCTGGTTTGTTCTTGATGTTATCCTTGGAGGGATTTCCTTGTGACCACACCACCTTCCTCTAACCACAGTGCTGGTTTCAGAGATATCTTCAACTTCCACAAAGTCATACCTAGACACAATGTGATTCATGAATGTTTTTTTTACTAAAATTGATTTCACTTGCTGACATACCAAGACTCACACATGATTTCTTATGACTTACCAACGTACTGAAAATGATAATGTGACTAAATGTACAAACCCCAAAACTAGTTTGGGGAATCTTTGGCAAACTTGAATTTCAACAGTCTAACCAGAGAGAACCCTAATTTACTCCATTTGACAATTGCAATGTTCTATATAATTAAAAAGTACTTTCAGACCATGAAACTTAGAATGATTCCTGGGAATAAATAAGTACCTATAATCTGTTAACATATTTTAGAAGTAGGTTGAGATACATGTCCAAATATTTACCCATTCAACACCTCCTTGAAAAGTACATGATTGACATCTCCATAGGTCAAGGAGTCTCTCTCTTTCTCTTTTTAAATGTCTTCTAGAAAGACCATAAGATAACATGGCATTTTTTTTTTTTTTTCAGAAAGGAAAGCATTTAATGTTAAATTGGCTATGTGTGTTAATCAGTAACTGCTCGTTGCTTACAAAGGGTGAGTGAGTTCTGCATTAACACAGGATCACTCTTAGCACTAGTCACAGAAACGCAGAATCCCAGGACTATAAAGAACAGCACAGACAAGTAAGTATTCCCATTTGATCCTTGTAGTTCCTCTACCCATCCCTGATGTTCTCCTTCAGTGACAAACCTACATTCTCTATGGAGCATTTATTCTCTTCTAGGACACCTCAGGTCTTGAACCATTATACAAGATCCATTAAACAATCTGTCTTCCATTTGGTCAAGATTCTCACTCCTTATCTCTACCTTCCCCCAAGTGACTTTAGGTGTTAAAAGTCACAAGCAAGTGGCAGGCACTCATTCCAGTGTCCAGAGGTAGAAGTCTCATGTCCACCTTATCTATTTGTTTGTTTTCCCAGAGGAGGCAGAAGTCTCAGGGCAGTCTTATTTATTTGTTCATTTATTTTCCCATTAGGATTACTAGAAGGAAGCAGTATAAGAAACCTCAAGTTCCAATGTTCAAAAAACCAGCTGGCCCTCATTTAGTAGCTGACAGAAACAGAAGCAGACACCCACAGTTAAACACTAAGCCAGACTGCAATCCAGATGCAGAGAGGGAAGACAAGACCAGGCTACAGAAACCCACAGAACAGCTGACCTGAACAAGGAGGAGCTAATGGGCCCCCAGACTGATAGCTGGGAATCCAGCATGGGACTGACTCAGACCCCCTGAACAAGGGACCTCTGACAGTGGAACCAGGATGTATCCCTGGTGCATTAAAGGACTTTGGAAGCACATTCCCCATGGAGGGATACTCCCTTAACCTAGAGGCAGGAGGGAGGGCCTAGTCCCTACTCCAAATGACTTGACAGATTTTGTTGACCCCTCCTGGAAGGCACCACCCTCCCTGTGGAATGGGGGGAGGAATGGAAGGGTAGGTGGGGGACATGGGAGGGAGGGAGAAAGGGAGAAAGGGAGGGAGAGGAAACTGGGATTGATATTTAAAATGAGAAAAAAAAAGTGATATAAAGACTTGAAAGGATATTTGAGAATTTAAATCATGAAATACATTGTCTCTGGTATAAAAGTGAGCAAATCAGGCCTGGAGAATGTGACTATCTAAGGTGGCTCTGGTAATATAAGGATCATGGGATCTTGTCTCAATGCTGGACTTGGTTTGAAGGGCCTTTTCTTGAATTTAATTCATCCAGAAAACATGTTTTATGAGGGATATTAAGGAACATTGTAAGTTACTAGCACTAGGTAGTGAATAAAGAGCTCTATTCCTTACATAAAATGAAACAAAACGAAACAGCCAGCCGGAATTTGTTGCCTTTACTCAGGCTTTGCAGGGTTTTCACTGCATTGTGAAGGATGACCTAAAGAGCTGCTAGAAACAATAATAAGCTGACTAAATATTCCTCACAGTTATTTATGCAGCCTTTATGTCCTTTGCCTCAGTTTCTCTCTAGGTAAAATAAGAAGTACATATCATATAATTTTGCTAGCTACATACATATCCCCTGTGTGCTGTGTAGATTAATTATTTAATGCTTATATGGTTCTTGGAAGGTGAAAAGCAATGAGAAAGTGTTGGTATTTCAGAAAAAAAAAAAGTATTGCCATGTACATAGCCGCAAGGTTTGCTGGAAGATGGTAAGAAATCACTTTGCATTTTATTTCATATATAATATTTGTAAATCATTTTTACTGCAAAACATAAATCCATTTGAAAGATTTTCATAACACCAGGTCACTTTTATTTTAAAACCTTCAATGTATTTTAAGCTGTGTCCCAGGGGAGTACACAGCACAGGGGCTGTGGGGCTAGGCTCCTTTCTATCTCCTTCACCCTCTTTCCATTCGACCTTATCCTGGAAAATTTGAGAAGCAACTTGAATTGAAGAAAGGTCCAGAAAATGTACCACCCTAACACTTCTTCCAGTATTGTCTAGGATCAAAATCCCAGTTCATCTGTGGCTTCCTTTCTGTTATGAGAAAACAGACTCATAGCAGAATGGAAGCCACAGATGAACTGCCAAGTGATTGAATGAGAAGAGCATCTGTAGTTTTCGGCAGTTTATGCTAATGATGGGAGTATTTATGACACCAAGGGCATCTGTGATTTTGTGATTGTGATAGTAAATAAGCAAAGCCGAGGAGGAGTTGTGATGCTCTGGTTCACTGGGTGGGGCAGAAGGTGGAAGGCCAGAGACCTGCATGTGACATTCTACCATGGGGACGCTCATAGGATTGAACTCTGGTCCTGCGGAGTTGGATGCCAAATCAGACTGGCTATGCCAGAATTAAACACACTATAGGACATGCTGCAGATGTCAAGCGCTGTTCAGAGTGGAGGAAACAAAGCTGCCCCCAGCACACATTTGGGTCTGTGAAGATACACCACAGTAGTTAATTTGATGAGGTGTAGAATAGATCAAGGGATGCAGGCCTCTGGCGGTATGGGGAATTGTTTTGATTCAGTTAGTGGAGGGGAGAAGACACATCCACCATGGATGGCCACTCCCTGGACTACCTCCAGGTTACAGCATAACAAGAAAATTAGCTGAGCACCAGCGATCCTCCCTCCCCATTACTTCATAACTAGCATTGCCGCATGACCAGCTGCCTTGGCTTCCCTGCCATGGTGAACAATGGACCTATTCTCCCACAAGTTACTATTGCCAGGCTATTTTTAGCACAGCAATTGCAAATGAAGCTAAGGTGGTGTCTGACATCTAATACCATCCAAGACCATCCATGTTATCGCCTTTAATCTTCTTTAATAGTGTTTTATTTTGTTTTTTTTTTTCCTCTTGTCTCATCTTATCAGCACACACACATACACAAATAGTTCTCTTTTTCAAGGATGAAAGACACAAGATCAGCTTCAGTTCATTCTCTGTGTAAATATTAACTAGCTCGCCATGTGTGTATTTGTCTCTATATTCTGGCATACATTACCCTCTGTGGTCCTAGAAAATAATAGTCAATCCTGTTATTTTTCTGGGAAAAATAGCAGCATAATAAAAGGTGCCAGTATAATAAGTATGCAACAAAGGACAACCAAATCAGATGCACCTCTTTTTATTATTCAGAGGAAGATAAACCGTGGAAAGGATTTAGTAGTTCAGGAGTTCACTGGCAATGCAGAATAAGGGCAGCCAGTAAAGTACAAAGAGGAAAAAGGAAATCCCCTGAGGTCTCTCTCACTCAGGGCAATTAAGGGAGTATGCTGAAGCCTGGACAGTTTCTGGTCAGCATGCTAATGAAGAGGGGCATTAGCTGGCTCCCATCTTCTCCCTCATCAGGAAAGAACACAGGTTCTGAGTTGCCTCTGCTTCCTTCTCATGCCTATCAGTGAAGGCGAGGAAGGCCCAGGCCTGGGTCTCTGCCATCTCCCATCAACACTACAGTGGTCTAGCCTGTGGAGCAAGCCAAGTCTTCATAATTTGTGCCTGTGTCAGACTTTGAGCAGTCACAGCATGTCTCAGGGGACCTGGACTGAATGCGCGTGCTTGCTCACAACACCTCCATGGGCTTTGGAAAATCACAGATCCCAGAGTCTATTATCAGGGAAAGGTAATGGCGACTGATGACCGTGTCCATTTCTATGGGCCTTCTACAGTACCAACATAACACTTTTTAAAAAGAAAGGCCATTGTCATTGTTAGTATTGACTGAAAACCTGTTAATTTGAATTGCAACTTACCCTAAAAGATGTTGGCATTATCCCCCATGCTAGGGTCCTATATTGCATGGAAAGGGAAAACAAGGTGACTCCCAACATTGTCCCTCTATTCTTGCTGACAGTAGGTAGGCTGTGAGCATCTTCTACAGGTTCAATGAGATCCTCAGACTGTGAGCCTAAAACCTTCTCACTTAAACAATTTTTTTACACAGGAATGGGGAAAAAAACCCACAATGAAGTAAAATAAAAAACCAAACCAAAGCAAACCAACCAACCAAACAAAAACGAAGACTAACAACAACAATAACAACAAAAAAAAATGTCTTTGGTAATTTCAGGCAGTTTAAGAAGAATGTTTTAAATTCAGTTTTTCCCACTTTGATTAAAAGACTACAGAGGCTTATTTTCTCTTACCTACAGATGTCATTTTCTGCTTCCTCTAGTCCAAACTGATGGTCAAAGGCCAGTTGTATGCGTGTTTTCTCCTGTGAGTGGAGCCTCCATGTGAGGAGCAGGTTCCGGGGGTAGCTGCTGGGGAATCGAGGACTCTGCACGTGACCATTGCCTGTCACCTGGATGTTCTCCTCTCTTCGGTACAAGTCTGTGAGGTGATTGCTCTCTGTTAGTAGTCACAACTTGTAGAAATTAGTATGTTGCTCCAATTACAGGAAAGCAAAAACAACAGCAAAAAGAACAATTTACAACATGACGTTTCAAAACACTTCTTCATTTTGTTTATAGACATAAGATTAAGTAGTAGATTTGGGTCAACAAAAAGTTCCTGTTTCTATTTTGCCTGCTTCCCCAAACTCCCTACATCTCCTAGTGTTCAATACTTTGTAACCTTGGGGGCTTTCCTCCATTATTCTTGAGACGTAAACTTATCCAATTATCTCAGACCTCAGATTCATTTAGATTAGAATCAAATGAGAGAATGACTTCAGACATTTCATCTTTTTTTACTATGTTATACAAATAAAATGAAAAAGTTTAACAGCATTTCTAGTGACTACAGGGTTCAATAAGTAATGATGAATGAATGAGTGAAAAAATACAAATGAAGAGATTCTAATAATATACAGGGCGACTTATAACTTGTTTAAATAAAAGGTTTTAAGTGAGTTTTTCCTCCATAAACCCTAGAAGCTTCTCTTTTTGGATTTCTGTGACTTAAGTATCTTTAATCTGTGTTGTATTTTCTGAATGTTTTATAATAATCATTTATTTGGTCCTTGTCTTGGGTCCCTGGGAACAAGGGTCTTGTCAAGGGTTCCAGACCCTTGAAGTTCTCAAGTGGTTACGAGTATGCTTGTTTTTATGATGGGGCCCTGGGACTCTTTTTAATGCCCATGGAGAAACTGGCTGTGGGATCCTTAGACAGCTTCAGGGTGAACACCAGAAACACTGTGTGCTCACAGAGGTCCTTAACTATGGGCAATCAGACTAGACTTTCAAAGTCTAAGAATGGCAGTGGGTTGGATATCCTCTCAGCATCATCACTGCTTCAGTAAATCATACCTACCTCTGAGAACTCTTGTAAGCTTTCTGCTTGTGACACATGCTTCACAGGAGGTGACATAACCTAGGAACAAGTGGAATTTTCCCGGACTTACCCTCTGAGTGTTATGATTTCACCTCTCCTAATTTTGGTGTTTCAGTTTTCTGAATGACTGAAGAGCCATGGACAGGGATTCTTGTATTAGTAGCCAGCTTGTGAGCAGTGCAGCTATCTTGGGATTTGTATACATGTCTGAAGTGAGGGTAGTTTTATGTGGACTGCACATTTAATCTTTGAAATGACTAGGGTGGCTATCAGAATTGCAGACTGCACGGTGGATATCATTTGGTATGTTTCAAGATTCAGAGTTCTTGGCATTTTTTAGGGTTTCTGAATCCCATAATAAACAGACCTCCAACCACACTCTATTTGTATCCTCCCACGAAGAATTGCTCTGAAGCCTATAATTCAAATGAGCCTAGCAGGAGTGCCCTGGAAGGTCTAAAAGATGGGGCTGCTGAAGCCAGCTTTAAAGCTTCCAAAACAAGAGAGAGGATGCTAGGCAGGCACTCCCAAGTGCAGATGCAAATGGAGAGAGTCTTTGGAACTGGTTAATGCTCAGTCAGACCTAAGGAGAGGGAGTCATTCCAGAGAGGAGAAGTGTGGTAATTGAGGAAGCTGAGGTCCCCTTCCCTGGACCTGGATGACAGCACTGGCTCTGTAATAGACATGCTCAAAGAGCTGAGAAACATCCACCAGATGACCTTCTCTTCACCCTTGACATTATACTGAAAATCACTGGTTTTCTCATTTTGTGCTGAGGAAATCTTATAGAACCCAGGCAAATGCTGCTTCCTGGGCTGACTGATGTGTGCTCTCAACCAACTAGCTATTATTCAAATGCAGACGAACTGGACCATACCACACCGTCTTCAAGCCTCCTATTACTTGAGTAGTATGTGCTACGTACTACAACTGTGTAGTGCCACAATTGCTGTGCTATTTTCTTAGATTTAGTATTGTGGGATGACTTAGTTTTTAAGTGAAACTTGTGTTTAGTAAACAATAAATTTATTCTAAAATACAAACATATCAACAATGTCAAAAGCTCCTAGATATAATGTGCATGAGTAAAAGGAAGCATATATCTCAAAAGGCTACTAAATTCTAAAGCACTTCAGATTCCTCATTTACATACTAAAGGGGTTGGGGGTAAGTTTTTCTTTGGTCTTTTTCAGAGGCAATATCTAGTGGTTATGTGCATTATATGTGTATATTTCCTGTTCCAGATGCTATGCTAGATTTGGATTTAATTGGAAGACACTTAAAGAATAGGTCCCATCTTCCTACATGCAAAAAAAAAAAAAAAAAAAAAAAAAAAAAAAAAAGTGGATTCTTGTCACACAGTGTAAATAATGCCCAAAGGAATGCTAAGAGGCAAGTATAAACTCTAAGTGCATTGGCTTTCCTGAAGCTTTGTGAAACTAGGGGGGATGCATGTAAGATATGGGCTTGGCATGGCAGCAGAGGCCTGTCCATCACACTTCAGCTGGACTCTTGGTACACAGGCTTTAAAGATGAATTTGTAAACACCTAAGAGAAATTGAAGTGTCTGCACTTGATATGAGTGGAAACTGGAAAGTTCTGGGATGAACAAATAGCTTGGCAAAAGGAACATCAACTGACTGGTGGTACACAAAAGGAATGGCGAGAGAGTGCCACCGAGGTACCATCTCCCCGGAGGAAACTGCTACCTACAGGGTATGTGTGACACCAGGAGCCTGCAAGGACAGTTTGAAGAAATGCAAGTTCAGTGTGATGTAGTGATACAGAATTCAAGTGGAAATGTCGCTCGGCTTGGGGATAGATAGGTGGCTGGGCTTGTGATGAATACAGAGAGTATGTGAGACCTAGAGCTCCCAGAGGAAAGAGCGTGGGACACTGAGCCCCCAGAGCACAAGTGTAGCACACCCACCCTAAAGTCAAGGTCAAGTTTGATGTGAGTGGATCTGCTTGGGTGTCAAGTGACAACAGGCGTGCTTGGGGAGATCAGACCTGTCCACAGAAGGGAAACCACATCTGAGCTAAGATGCCCCGTAAAGAGCCACTTTCAGATGTCAAATCCAGGGCCAAACACCGTAGAACTTGGCGACAGGGAAGTCAAGGTCATACTTTAAAATCCACATTGAGAGATTGTGTGAGAGGATCTTTTTCGTACATCTATCTGAGCATATCATTACAGGCCAGATTATCTTAAAGATATAAACTGTGGTTATAAATGAAATGTCAGTCACGTCTGGAAGGGGACACTGTGGAGGAGGTAGGTAGAGAAGTTTATCTTTTTATATAATACTCGATCCAGCTTGGTGAACTTACAGACCGCACTGTTTTGAAAAAGAGAAGGAAATTAACAGTTTTCTAAAAGTGTTTTCCTTATAAACTAATCCTTTCCAAAATATACATTCGTATAAACTCAGTACAAGTAACAGAAGATTATATTCATGTTTATTTCATGTTAGACATTATTTTAAACTCTTATCATTTCCTTTCCAGGGTAAAATCATTGCTATGTGTGTTTTTTCCTGTAACAGGCATTATTACAACCAACATTGTCATTGTTTGATATATGATGGTTCTGGAGTACAGAGAGGTCAAATGTCCTTCTCAAGATGGCAGAAGGTGAATCCAGCCATCTGTCCCACAGCTTACGGTTATAAAGGTGCTAAGACTGTCATCTCGGGGGCAGGTGCTTGCTGAATACACATGAGGACTTGAGTTTAGATTCCCAGCACCCATGTGAAACCAGAGCAGTTCCATGCATCCATAATTCCAGTGCTCCAGTGGCAGATGGGAGCCAGAGACAGGGGAATTCCTGGAGGGTCATGAGTGGGCTATGTTTGTGTATACAGCAATGAACAACTAGAGACTGTCTCACACTAGACCTTAGTGACAATGGACCTTAGACCTTCTCCTCAGACCTCAACTTGTGAACCATGACACTGGGAGGCCCAAAACAGCTGTCCTTCCAATAAAATAAGTAAATAAATACATAAAAAAAAAAACAAGTATCAGTGAGCAAGAGGAAGTGTTCTTTTTAGTGTGAGATTCATTGAAGGCGGTTTTGCTTCTTAGCTATTTGCAATACACTTTAACTTTAGAATCATATTGTTTACATATAATTTATAACTTCATGCCAACTCAGGGTTACTCTTGGCAGGAGAGCTGCAATGAATTCTAAGTACAGAGAACACCTATCAGGTTAAACACAAGATAACTACAAACATTATGCACAGTCACATTCCTGAACAAATGCATTTACTTTGGTGTTCCAATAATAGCTAACATTTATGGGTCAATTATTATGTGCCAGGCACTCTGATAAGTGCCTTTCAATCCACTCCTGCATTTAATCCCCATGATAACCCTGTGCAGTTAGTAATATCAGCCCTTCACAAAGGAAATTCTGGGAGTTCAAGAAATCTATGGCTCAAGGCACAAAGCCACTCCAGAAGCAATAACAGACTCTGGCAGCTGACTTGTCAGAGCAGACTTAACAAGAACAAGGCATGAGCTGTTAAAGCAAAAACATAAGCCATTCACCTATGTGTACCTAGCTAGCAGGAGTATATAGTCTTATTTTGTAACTTAATACAGAAGGAGGTACATAGTTACAGCTTCATAAAATCTGAACTATGCATTTGATATTTAAATATTCAGTTAAAACAAGAGAGGTAAAATGTCATCTGCATCTATTATATCCCTAGCCCTTTAACAAACCTCAGTTCACCCTATCACATCCTAAAGCACAGTCCTCTGTTTCTAGGATTCTTTTAAACCAGTAACCACTAGTGTAATGGTCACCAGAGGATCAGCAAGTTCTAGCTGCACCCTAACCTACACGATTCTCAACTTGCAAAGGGATTAATACAAGTATCGTTTGTGTAAAGGCTGTTTCACCACCTCAAACCATATCACTGCAGCACCGCCCAGGATGTAGTCGAATTATTTTTAAATATACAGTCTCAATTCTGCTTCCAAGCAACCATGGGTAAGGGCATGTTTAGGGAGATGAAATGAAGTTTATCCACAGCCACTGTGGAAGCCTGTCCCAAGTTCCCAAAAGTGAGAGCATCACGGGCGCTTTCATTATTGTATTTTCATTATTATTACTTGTTTTATTTTTGAGGGTGGCAGAGGGCAATGGGGCTGGGTCTCAGACTGACCTTGAACACACTATGTAACTTGGGATGACCTTGAGCTCCCTGTCTTCCTGCCTTCACCTTCTGGGAATACAGGTATCCATGCCTGGCTCATCATGATTTATTCAGATTTCAAACAATCAATTTTTGTAGCATTTTAACAGAGAAGAAACTCAGCAAAGAGAGCTAAAATGATTGGGTGAAAGAATGAATAATGGGTAGAGAATGCTAGAGCTGTCCCCTGCCTCCCCCTTCCTTGGGCTCACAGGGCTGACTCCCTGCAGCACTGGCCAAATGTTTTGTGTAGCTTTCCTAACCTAACATGTCCTTGGCTGGATGAGATAGAATTTAAGAGTCTTTTTCAGGCAATGGTTTTCTCCTGGAAATCAAAATTACTAGTAATTTGAGCATAGCTAATAGAACATGAAGTAACAATGGGATTGTGGAAGCAAATCCAGTATGTGATATTAAAAATGAGATATTTTACCCCTAACACTAGTGCTTTTAAACATTCCTGAATTTACTTTTTATGTCTCCTTGTGTGTACTTGTTCATGTATGTGAGTGGGATTGAGAAGCATGTGTGTGACATCCACCTTGGGTATTGGTCCTTGCCTTCTACCTTGAAAGATAAAAATTTCCTTGTCATTCATTGCTATACACACAGGCCAGCTGCCCCAAGAGATCTGTGACTCTCCCTATAGCAAGGGAGGTATGCTGGGATTACAAATGCTCAAGATAATGCCAACTTTATGTGACTTCCGCTGATGTGAACTCAGAACTTGTCACTTGCACAGCAAGCACTTAAGTCACCCAGCAATGTCCCCTTGAAAAAATGATATTAGAAAGTGAATAGTATCAATTCCAGTAAAAGCAGAAATTGACTGTTTAGACAAACTGATCAAAGATATTATTTCGAAAAACTATTTTGTAAAAATTTAGAAAAGTATCTGATAACACAAAATAATACATTCCTATTTGAGTTGAGCATGTCATAATGGAATTAAAATGAATCTTTGAATTTAAAGGAAATGTAGTTTGCCTTTTGTTCATTTTAAAACTATGTAAAACCACTCTTTCAAGTCAACTTAGAATGTAAGATAATAACTAAAATACTTTTACTTTCCATGAAAGTTTGGTGGGAGAGTTAAGAAAATAACAGTGCAGATATTATATTTATTATGTCTTATTCAAACATAACTCCTGTGTGTTGCCAGTCAGGGCATATGGAGCTACTCAGAATAAATCAGTGTAGTACTATGTGGATGGATGGATGCTGCAGATAATGAGAGACAGATAACAGAGAATAAAATAATCAAACAAAAGACAATTTAATCAAAAGAACATAAAGCAACCTAAATAGTTTATTTGTAAGAAATTCAATTCCAATGTTAACCCTGGAGGGTTGACATTTGTGTGAACATATTTACTATGAATGTTAACAGATTAATCTTGAGGGCGTTCCATAGAAATAACTTTATTTGCTCTTTGATATTTACATATGAATTCTGCAATGGGTACCTCCTATTAAGGTCTACTTGAAGTTTCATTCACAACTAGTTGTACCAGAACCAGAACCCAGTACACTTGGGAAGTCACGGCATGAAAGGAGCAGGTGAAGTAGGAGAGTGTGGTTTTGTGTTGGGGGTTGGAAGTCAATCCTTGATTGCTCTCCATGACTAAGTGGTTGGAGAAGGTGCTGGACTGTGTACCATCAGGCTCTCACTATGTGCCAGCCTCTGTTGAATTGTAACCTCAGGCTGGTGAAGCCTCAGCTCTGTGCACTACAAAGACATTACTTCAGGGTTATTTCTCAACCACTTCCAATGATTTCCACACTCTTGTTCAACAAATACTAACATAGAATAGAAAAATGTCCTAGCATGGAAGATGGTGCCTGTTGAGACCTGGTGCAGAGTACTGTTGCAGACTAGAAACTAGAAATGAGGAGTATAAAAGAAAAGAAGGCAAGGCATCTTTAATTTAAAAATGAAGAGGTCAAATTTTAGAACAGAGCCTCATTCACAGGACTGGGGTGAACTTAAACTTAATGAAATAATTTCCTACTGAAAATTCCCTAAAAAGTACAGGGTTGCGTCTCTGAGAAAGGGAAGTTAAAGTTTAACAACATTAAAAACAAACAAACAAACAAACAAAAAAAACACACACAGCAAGGAACACGTTCAATGCTTTTGCCCTTCAATGTTTGATTGGACAATGAGGCTTGCAATCAGTGAAATAAATTCCTCCTGCCACTGACTGCTAATGGACCAACCTTCATTAAGGAATTTTTGGTGAGCATCTTGAACATGTCACAGTGAGAAACCATGTTACTAGCCTCAGCGCTTCCTACAAAGAGCCTTCACTTCTGCTCTGGCTCTGGTATATTTTGAAGCTACTCGACCAAAACTGGTAAAACAGGAGTCACTGTTTAGAAAACACCAACAGAATTTTCTAGGAATGAAATCACAATATTTAAATTTTATGTTTACATTTATTTTGGAAGGAGTGTGTACGTGCACATGTACACTTGTGCAATGCACACACATTTACATACACATCACACATATGCAAATACGTGCACATGCACACACAGGCACACATGAACATACAGAAACATATATGCACATACAAGCTCATAACTTTGCAAGCCAGGATATGGAGTATTTTTTTTTTCTGAAACCTTTTTACAAGGGTATGTTTTAGTTGGAATCCATTACTTGAGTAAAGATATATTTGTAACATTTCCTATTATTGTGAACCATACAGTATGAGAAAATAAAGAATTATCATGGTTGAAAGTTTCATAGGTTTAGACCATGATCACACAGTCCTGTGTGCTTGGGCAAGAACATCATGGTGGCATGATTATGTGACAGTAGAGAAATGTTTACCTCGTAGCAGGCAGAAAGCACAGAAAGGAAGGAAGGAAGGGTCCAGAGACCAGGTAATCCCCCCAAGTCCCAGTGATACATTTCCTATAACTCTGCCCTACCACTTCAGATCTCCAGAACATTCTAAAGTAATGCCACCAGCTAGGAACAGGGATTAAATATAGGATTTTGTGGAGGACAGTTCACAGTACTATAACAAACTCCGGTGTGTGGAATTGGACAGGCAGTGAAGATGGCCATAAGTACTCAAGTGGTCCAAAGGATGATTTTCATGGGTTAAAAGTTCTTTCTTTACTATTTGACCATACAAAGATCTCAGAGAAGCCTAACATATATTAGCATAAGAAGCACATTGCTTATTATGTGAGTTGTACATACATCTACGTATACATTTAATAAGTCATACAGCATTTAATTTGTAGTCATACTTAAATAGTCATGAAGCTACATGGCTTTATTAGTGCTGTCTACAAACTGTCATTTGAATACTATTTTTCTGAGTTCTAAATTTTTTTTGCACATCTCAAAGTTTTAAAATTGGGAAGTATTATTCTTACAGATAACTGCCAGCTTGTTAGGAAGCGAAGCACATTGGGACACAGGTGTAATGTCTTGGTATGTGTCAGTTTACTAACAGTAAGATGCCAGTTTGCTCATTTGATTTCAACCTCATATATCTCCTTTAATGTTTCCAAGTATGCATGTATATGACATATTTAACTACCATTTATGATGTCTTTATGAAGAATGTAGTATGGTGGGACACAGACAAATCATAAAAATGCAATGAAATTAAGATGCAGATATACTCAAAGATGTATCCATGTTTGCTGGTAAAAAAGCAAGCAGCTCATGGAATTAGGAAGCTGGGATGATGCACACAAGTAACCCTATTGTGATTTGTTATCCATCCTCTACACTTACTGCCCACATCAGAATTAAAATTAAAGCCAATAGAAATCAGGGAATGTCTCAAGTTGTCACAGAATTCTCAAACTTCTGAAAGACTAAAGTAAATAAACCCCACATTGTGACAATGCCTTGGACCTGTTTGTCACAAGCTGGTGACTTTCAAGGAGAATACTCAGTCATGTTCAGTAGCCAGGGATTATAGAAATACTGAACAGGACAGGAAATGTGGAGAAATTCTCCAGCAGTACCTGTTAGCATTTAAAACACCATCAAGTCCTAAAATGTTCACTGACTAAATCATGTCAGCTTATAACTTAGGGGACCATGCTATCTTACAGCTCTGAATCAATGAATACTGGAAGACATGGATGGCTTAGAAGACCTTGGAGCCTCCATGTGAAGGCTTACACTTGGACTCACACTGTTACAAATGGATGTACTCCATTATCACTTTACTGAAGAGGGTTCTGCGAGCTTTTAAGGAAGATTTCTCTTCTCAAAGTCATTACTCCATGGGGACTTGGTAATTAACAGGCAGTGCTTCAGAAAGAAGCCCTTGGGTTCATTGTTCAGTCTCAGTCTAGCATGTCTCACCCAGCACTGCTGTTCCCCAGACTGCAGGGTCCCTCAAGGGACCCTTTTCTTGGGCTAGGAATATTCAAACCATGTCTTGGGCTAAGAATCTTCACACTGTGTTTGTTAGTACAGATGACTATCGAGGTGCTGCTGTGAAGTTGTTTTCCTCTTTCCTATGCTACATCCCCACTCCCCAGTGGTGAGATTCCATTTGCTCACTTCCCAATCCACAGCTCAGGCTCTGGGTTGAACTTTAAAATGCTGTGATTCACGGCAGTAGAAACCAGGAACTGTCTGACACATTGACCATTTCAGGACTGTGGGTCTTGTTTCCTTCTCTTTTTGTGGTGCTGAGGGTCAAAGCCTTAGGTATACTAAGAAAGTATTTTACCCATGAGCTACATTCTTGTGGTGTGTGTGAGTGTGTGTGTGTGTGTGTGTGTGTGTGTGTGTGTAAAAATGCATGCCCTGTGTCCATGAAGAAAAGAAGCAGACATCAAAAAGCCTGCAGCTGGGTGACAGGTGGTTGTGAGACACTTGATGTGGGTCCCTCTTGAGAGCCACCTCTCGCTTTCCTTCTCTCTCTCTCTCTCTCTCTCTCTCTCTCTCTCTCTCTCTCTCTCTCTCTCTCTCACACACACACACACACACACACACACACACACACACACACACACTGCCTTTTAAACGCTGCTGCTCACATTCTACTGGTAGCCTATGAAAATGAAATGGCCACACCCAACTTCCAACAGAATCACAGAATAACTGAAGCTCGGTGATGAAGTGCAAATTGAATGCTGTGATGGTCCATTTGCTTCTCACATGCTTAGTTAGGGTAAAACTCAGTCTTTTTTCCCTTGTGACCTTTTGTTTTAAGCAACTGAGAACATGAACTTTCCACATGCCAAGCAACATTGCATAATTGTTTTACTACAAATTATTGCAATGATATAGGCAGAGATGATGAGGAGAGAACTATAGGTTAAAACCTGATAACTGGGAAAGAGGAAAAATAGTGTTGATATGCTAGGAAACGATATTTGAGCATCTCCACGATCCTTTGACTTGCTGTCTTCTTGTTTTGAAAGAGACAGCCAACAGATGTTTCTCAACGGAGAACCCTGAGCAGTGGCGGCTTCCTTCTTACGGTGCTGTGTAAGAAAGGGTGGGAGAGATCTCAGTAGTTAAGATCACTGGCTGCTCTTGTAGAGAACCTGGATTCTCCATCACCTCCATCACCTACATGGAGACTCACAACCACCTGCAATTCTAGGTTCAGGGGATCAGATGCCTCTTCTGGCCTCCAAAGGCACTGCATTCATGTGGTGTACTTACATACATGAAGACATTTAAATATATTTTTAAAGGAATGATGCAGAACCTGCATTTGCATTAATGAAAAAAGAAACAACATGATTGATTAATAGTGTCTGGCTCATATTTGGGAAAAAAGAGACAGATAAGGCTTTGCTATCCTTGTTGACAATATTCTATATTTCATCATTGCTGTGTTATTTTTTTTTTTGCTCATTCAACAAGATTATGAATTTTCAGAGAGCAATATTTTTCATAGTAAGTATACAGTAATTACTTACGAATTATTTTTTATAATTTACTTTAAAAATAATCATGTAAAAGCAAAAAAAAAAAAATCTGTGGGGTAAGTACATTTCTGTAGCAAGCCATTTCAGAGTTTCTGAGGATGCTAATTGAAATAACACTGTTCACAAAAGCTAATATTTGCTAAATATGTATCAGGCACTCCACTAATGTTTAGTTCAAGTAAATCTCAGAGTGTCACAGATGAATTAGTTCCCACTATTTCCAGTTATTCAGGAATAAGAAGCAACCTCCAGTAGAAGACTATGAAATTTCCACAACAATTTCAGCCAATATTGAGGGAATAAACTGAACAAATGAGGCCAGTGTTCACTTGACTTAATTCTCTTCCTCCCAATAGTTCACGGTCCATCACTCAATACAAGACTGTGTGCATATAATCCCAGCAACAGGCATGGTCCCTATAACAGATTCCTCTGTGCTTGCTGCGTGAGGAAATAAATGGACGGGATGTAAGGAATGTATAGCTTGGTGATCCTTCAAAGAGGAGATGTCTCACCATCTGTAGTGGTTTAAAAGACAACTTCCCCACAGTTCCAAGCATTTGAACACATGGTCCCCCACTCATGGGGCTGTTTAGGGAAGTTGAAACAGTTCAGTTTTACTGGAGGAAGTTTGTCACTGGGTATGGCTTTGAGATAAAATGCCTTGCCTCTCTGTTTTGTGCTCATGGCTGCAGATGCGAGCTCCTAACTTCTGTCTCCTTTAATTGTGCCTGCTGCCTGCTGCTTGCTACAGGGCTGTTGCCACCATTTTGGACTTTAATATTATGAAACCATAAATCCAAATAAACTCTCTTTCTCTTGCCTTTGGCACAGTGTTTTATCACACTATTAGAAAGGTAACTAATATACCATGTAAAGAAGATGGTCCTACTTAATGCCTATAACTGTCATTTTAAGCTGAACTTTGGTAGCTGTTAGACTTCCGTGACTGCTTAAACTTATTGATGTATGATGTTTGCAGTGTACACATCCAGTAAAGTGACAAACAGGTAGCCTATAATTATTCTAAAATACATTATCTTTTAGGGATTTTTCAAAATGTTTATTATTTATCCCTGGCTGATGAACTATGTGACAGAGCCGGATGCACTTGCCTTCTAATTAGACTCTTCCCATGCATGACAAGTTATGGTCTCTTATTCAGATACATTATAAGAAATAGGTCTAGTCCTTAATAAGGGACAACGTATGTTTAATAAATATAGAAAATGCAGGAAAGATATATATATATATCTTGCTAAAAATAATCAATTTGTGAATTCAAAGTGACATTGCCACACTTAACAAGCTTTGGGGAAAAATGACTAATGCATAATATTGGTTTGAATGTTCTATCAACCAATATATCAATAATAATCAGATAATAAGGTATTTGCTGAGATGATATTCAAAGTAGGCTGTCATTCTACATATTCTCACTGAGACCTTAGAGAACCTTGGATGAGAAATCAGAGCTGCATACAAACAGTGAGAGAGACTGCTGCTTCCATTCTCCATGCAATTGCTACTACACCAGGTGGGCAAGCTCTTCTGTCTGTTTGTTCCATTATTTTTGTAGAAGCAAAGACAAGGTAGCCTCTCCATGACATCATCTAAAGGCTTCAGTGCATCTATGTTTCACAACTCTGCATGGTGTGACTTTTAATACATGAAGCTAAGCTTTAAATAAGAAAGATCTAGAGAACTACAAGACTGCCACCAACTAACAATTTGAGCTTCCATGGAAAGGCTACCATAAATGCCCTTCCCGGATAGTGAGATCAACAACTAACTTATCCATGGAGCCTTCATCTAATGCCTGTTGGAAACAGGAGCAAACTCCCATACATAAACATTGAGTCGAAGTAGAACTCAGATGCAGATGGAGAGGACAAGACCAGGCAGCAGAAACACATAGAGACAGCTTACCTGAACAAGGAGGAGCTAACAGGTCACCAGACTGACAGCTGGGAAGCCAGCATGGGACTGACTCAGGCCCCCCTTAATATGGGTCTCAGCCAGAAGGACTGAGCAGTCTAAGGGACCTCGGTCAGTGGAGCCAGGATGTATCCCTGATGCACAAAAGGACCTTGTGGACACATCCCCCATGGAGGGATAACTGCCTTAACCTAGAGACAGGAGAGAAGCCCTAGTCCCTACTCCACATGACCTGTCAGATCTACATGACCCCAACTGGATGGCATTCCCCTACACACAGAATTGGGGTGGGGGGATGGGAGGGGAGGGTGGTTAGGGTGCATGTGAGAGGGCAGAGAGGGTAAAAGGGAGGGAAGAAGGGAGGGAGGAAGGGAAGGAGGGAGGGAGAGGGAACTGGGATCGACATGTAAAATAATAAATTAAATTTTAAAAAATGCTTTGACTCAAAATTTAAGTTCAAGGATAAGATACTGGGAAAAGGATTTCTATTTTTGTTTCCACAGAAAATGAAAAGCTGTGGATTCCTTCCAGACTATTGTGGTTTGATCAAGCCAGACTGCCTGAAACAGAGTACCAGGTGATCCTACATTCAAAACAGCTGGACAAAGCAGCCTTACAGACTACAGCTATGATTTCTGCATCTTCTTAGAATCCCAAATGACAGCGCCCCTTACCATCAGGAAGTAGTTTTGAAAGAACGACGCCCAAATTCCCAAATATTGTCTATAAATGTTTGTTTTCATTTAAATGGACTTAGTTATATAAAATAAATTAAAAAAATCACCAAAAAAAAAAAAATATCAAACTTCTCGAGCACCCACAGGAGAATTGTGTTGAGTTACCAGTCTCTTCTGAGACTGGCACAGATTCCAGACTGTAAAAAGCCAGAGAATGCAACAAGACTCTTTCCCTTCTCAGATTGTCAGGGAACTACTAGGGAAACAAACGAAGATTTTTCTTTTCCATAGAGTCTCCGGTGTGAACACAGCTCTGGTTGAGGTGAATCTAAGAAGAAGGCCAATTTTAAAGCTGAAGGGCTGCAGGTGAGCTCTTTCAGGGCTTCGCAGGAGAGAGGAGACACATTGCTTCTGCACTGCAGTGCAGGAAGCAGCTGAGAACACCTGCGCTCATAAGATCACGTATTTAACGTTTGCCTCAAATAAAACATCACATTCAAAAGCATAGGCTTTGGCAAATATGTCTCTACACAAGACTTGAAAACCATGTTCTGAATAAAATACGGATCTCATAAATGTGAGCCTGAATAAACTTCAAACAACCTAGGCATTAGTACACAAATAACTCTCCAGAATGGCACATTTCACCAAATTATAATAGCACATGAAAATTTTGCTTGTTGTTAAATTTAGATATTCATATATTTTACCTTATATTTTCCCTTTTTAAAAGTAGAATCACACAGCACCCTTTGATGGAAACACCACATTGAATGCCAGCTGGGTTTTTCTCTTGATTTCATATTTGTGTACAGTGTACAAATCCTCAGGAGAAACACGTTTTCTTTTAGTTCATCCGTTTTCAAAGAGAAGTAACTTCTCAAGAACAAGTTACTTCATGAGTTCTGCTGGAGTATTTCACTATAATATATATCATATTGGCAAATTATCAAGTATTCTTTAGGTTTATTGGAAAAAGACTGTGGGAGCAAAAAAGCTTTCCCTGGTCTCCCCCAATACTCTCTACCCAGGGATGGGATTGGGATGGTTACCCTAACTGTGACAAGGAGTAGCAAAAAGGTCCAAGAGTTAAAACGTGTCCTTGTAAATAGCTAGAACAGAGTTCATCATTGAGGAGCCCATGAAAAAAAATTGAGATGTGGGGAAGAGAAACTGGAGGTTCAGAGATGGGCAGTTCAGCCATGGAGAGAAGGCTCAACCAGGCTCTCAAGCTGACTAGCTCAACCTCTTCAGTCAGCAACTTCCAGAAATTCCAGATTTGGTAATGCTACTTTTGGTTGCTCTCCAAGTCAGTCTACTCCCACCACTTTCGTGGGATGCTGTACAAGCTCCTGAGTTGATGGTGTTTTGTTATCTGCTGCATCATGACATGCTACTTGGCATCTGTCCTTTACATTGGTTTGCTATATATTTAATACATTCTCCCACTTGAAACTGAAAGCAGGGCTATTGTGGTTCACTCTCCAGATCATAGCAAACAAGTACACAGAAAGAGCTTCTCCTCTATTTGAATAGAACCGTATGTTCAACTACCTCTCGATGTTGTTCCTTAATTCTGGCTGTCAAGACCAAGGACCAAGATAAAAGTGGCTTAAAGTATAAGGGTGATGAGTTTGTCACATAAGAAGTCAAGTAGGTAGGTGCCTTTAGTTTGGGTTAATGCAGAGCTTTGTGAGCAGTCATGAGTCATTTGATATTTCTGTTATTACGTCCTGGGTAGAGTGCTAATAGGTGCTAATAGGAAAACCCTCTTCAGTTAGCATTATTAACAAGTTTTCTTTTGCTGTGACAAAAGGCATTGCAAAAAACAATCTAGAGTATGAAATTTTCTCCCAGTAGAAAAGGCATGACCATAGCCAGTGCAGAAGACTGGGTGGCTGGCCACAATACATTCAGAGAGGAAGAGGATGTTATTAATCTTGTGCTCAATTATCTTTATCCGTTTTATTCAGATCAAGATCCCACACATAGAATGATGTGGTCCACATAGTTTGGATCTTCCCACCTCAGTTAACTTAACCTATACAGCTCTTCACAGCCCTTGCCAGAAGTTTCTCATCTAGAGGGATCTAGATTCCATGAAACTGACAGTGTTAACCATCACAGCACATCATGACACAAAGGAATGTTAGTTTCCAGAAGAAGTTCTGTGAAGAAGATTTTGCTCATTTTCTCAGTACTCCAATGTCTCTGTGCAACACTGGGACATTTTTGTCCTCATTAACATTATATGTTGACATCATAAACTGCTTACTGATCGTATAAGGAACACAGCTTTCTGCGAGATACTTATAAGGGTGGAGAACTTATGGACAAATTAGTGATGTTATAAAGGGATATATAGAAATACCCTTAGCATTTCATTTTCTACCAGCTTAGGACATGGTGACAAGATACCACCAGTGACTCAGGAAATGGCCCGCACTAGATGTCAGATCTGCTGGTTTCTGACCTTGGACTTCCTAGTTTCCAGAACTATGGGAAATAAATGAAGTTTCTGTTACTTATAAGCAATACAAACAACTAACGTACACATTGCCTACTTATTCCCTGGGTCTTTTTCCTTGTTTATACAGATAACTCCTATAAATTAAATATCTATTTATTGTAAGCAGAGTCATAGCCATGTGAATGTCAGTCTTGCTCTTTTACCTTCTACAATTCTGATCAATCATATGACCAAACCTGGCTTTCTTAAGCGTTTATTGCTGTGAAAAGACACCATGACCACATGGCAACTTGCCTTTTCTCATAAAGGGAAAACATTAATTGGAGTGCTTTACATTTTCAGACATTCATTATTATCATCAAAGTTGGTCATAGTGACATGCAGACAGACATTGTGCTGGAGAACTAACTGAGTGCCTACATCTTGACTTGGAGACAACAAGAAGTGGTCTGAGACACTGCATGGCTTGAGCATATGAGACCTCACAGCCCATCTCCACTGTGGTACTCTTCCTCTAACAAGGTCACACCCACTTCAACAAAAGCCACACCTCCTAATAGTGCCACTGCCTTTGAGGGCTATTTTACTTCAAACCACCACATTCCATTCTATGGTTCCCAAAGTCTTGTAGCTATCGCATAATGCAAAACTGCATTCAGCCCAACTTCCAAAGCCCATATATTTTGTAATAGCCTGAGAGTCATGCAATCTCTTAGCTGTAATTCCCTGAAAAATAAAAATCAAAAAGCAGATCACATATTTTCAACATATAATGGCACAGGATGTACATTATGATTGCAAAACATAGGAAAGGAAGCACAGTGAGGAAATATTGGACCAAAGTAAGAAAAAAAAAAAAAAAAAACTGGGCAAACTCCAAACTGTGCATCTTCATGTCTGCTGTCTTTACATCTCCAACTCTTTTCTTAACTTTGTAGACTGCAACACACTTCATTCTCTTGGGCTGGTTCTACTCCTGGTTAGACGCTTTCCTGAGCAGATATCTGATGGCTCAAGCATCTCCACATCTTGAGGTCTCAAAGGCAATTCAGCTCTTGCCTCCTCAGAGTCACACACTGGCCTCTCTGGGACTGCATTCAGGGACACCCCTAATGCAGGACTGGCCTCAGCAGCTTTCCTCAGACACGGAGGCAGATTGCATGGCCCATTCTATCCTTAACTCCGGAATCACGTGGTTGAAGCTACCAAGTTCTGCTGCCTACTGGTCCTGGAACATGGCTCCCTTGTTCATAATATCTTTACACACTTTTAGGTTTTGGTGGTTTTCTTCACTGACTAAGCTTGGCTCTCATGAAACTGGATCTCGAGACCAGGCCTCAAACTCAAGAGAACCACCAGCCTCTGCCTTCTGAGTGCTGGCATTAATTTTTTCAGACCTGGATCTAATGTTTTCTTTAATTCCTTTTCACAATTTGGAAACTTTGCTGGGTGAGATCTTGCCCTGAGGTCACCACTCCCTTTATTCCATTCCTCAATCTATTTATCTCTTTGAACACAGAACTTAACTCCATTCCACATTCTGCTGCTCCTTTTCTCCTCAAATAATTTTCCCTACTCAGCTTACACTTTTTCATTATATATCTTCATCGAGTTAACAGAAATCACACAGCAGTCTGTACTGGGCTGTTTTGAGATTTCTTCTGCCAAGGGAATTAATCCAAAACTCTTCACTTTAGCCTCAGGCAAACTTTACAGACAGAAGCAAAAGGCAGCCATATTTTTCACCAAAATATCAGAAGAATGATCTCTAGGCAGCAACACACTAAAATTCTTCTGCTCTGAAATCTCTTGAGCCAGCCTGTTACAGTTCAAATCACTGTTAGTACCACTGTCTTCCATGTTCTACTGGTATGGCCCAATAAGCATCATTTAAAGCATTTTACCACATGGTCTTGTCCTCTCCATCTGCTTCTGGATTTTAGTTAGACTCAGTGTTTATGTATGGGTGTTTGCTCCTATTTTCAACAGGCATTAGTTGAGGGCTCCATGGAGAAGTTAGTTGTTGATCTCTCTCTCCGGGAAGGGCATTTATGATAGCCTTTCCACGGAAGCTGAGATTGTTAGTTGGGAGCAGTCTTGTAGTTCTCTCGACCTTTCTTTGTGTTCAATTTTATCTTCAAACCAATATTGGCTCCCTCTTTTATGTTCTCTCTCTTTGTCTATGTCTCTCTCTCTTTCTCTTTCCTATCATCTATTCCTAACCAGTCCCTACATTCAAAACAGCTGGACAAAACAGCCCTAAAGACTACAGCCAGGATATCTGAATCTTCTTCGAATCCCCCAAGACAGCACCCCTTACCAGCAGGAAGTAGTTTGGAAAGAATGACGCCCAAATTCCCAAATATTGTGTATAAATGTTTGTTTTCATTTAATTGGACTTTGATATATATATATATATACATATATATATATATGATACAATAATCATGTAGGATGTCACATTAAAAAAAAAAAAAAAAAGCATTTTACCGCTTTCCTAACACAAGTTCTCAAAGACCAAATTCCTCTAAACAAAATCATGGCCAGGTCTATCAGAGCAATACCGCAGTCCATAGTACCAACTTCTGTCTTAGTTAGAGTTTCTACTGCTGTGAAGAGACATCTGAGTTAGCCAGGGTTTCTATTGAACTGAAAAGATACCATGATCAGGACAATTGTTATAAAGGAAAACATTTAGGTAGGGCTGGCTTACAGTTCTGGAGGGTTAGTCTACAATTCTCATAACAGGACATAGTGGCATGCAGGTAGACCTGGTGCTAGAAAAGGAGCCAAGTGTCCTTACATCTTGACTTTGATGCTACAGTAAGTGGTCTGTGACACTGGGTGTGACTTGAACATATAAGAGAGACCTCAAAGCCCATCTTCACAGTGACACACTTCCTCTAACAAGGCCACACCTACTAATAGTGCCACTCCCTTTGGGGGCCATTTTTTTTAAACCACCACAAAACCCATCACCATAAGACTTTCATTCATTCATTCATTCATTTATTTATTTTTGCCAAAGGACCTTTTAACTAATAAACTACACAGTCATACATGGAAAACTTCCATAAACAATAATTAAGATGTAACAATATTGCTCTTTTTCTCTACTAGGGTACTGATAGTGTGTGATCTGCCTTTTAAAGACTTATATTGGGGATATTTCTCCTGTTTTGTATTATTACAGGAGTTTGAGATGTAGGTCAGTGATAGAACATTTGCCAAACATGCACAAGACTCCAATTCAGTCTCTAGCATTGAAAGCAAAAGGAAACAAAGTGAAAAAAAGGAAAAAGGAATTTTAGCACATATACCAAGGTGATAACTTTCGTAGTAGCTGGCACCTATTAGAGACTAATAAGTCAATGCCCACTGTTTGTTACATTACAGACAATTTCATGGCTACTGATGAAAATGCTATTTTTTAAGGCATAACATTGCCCTTTTGCTGTGTAGAGAAATATGAAAATGTGTTACAGTGGCTATTACTGTTGGATAATTATGAGGAGTGGGTTTTTGTTTATTTCATAGGTAGATGTCTAGATGTAATAAATTAAGATTACCATTTTTTATGACAAGGTTTGAAGGCAGGATAAATAGATTTCTCAGGCATTCAGATGGAAAATTTATCTTGTGTCATCATACTGGCTTTGTCTGAAATATTAATTCTTTTCCTTTGACTTACTTCCCAGACTGAAACCTTTTGGCAAATAAAAACTGTTTTGTTCCATGTGACTTGATGCTTTGGGGAAACGATAGGTTCTTTCAATAGAAATAAAGAAATGAAACTCAGAATATATTGGAGGCAAGTCATAGATAGACAACACACACACACACTCACTCACACATACTGACACAGAATTCACTCACACAGAGAAACATTGACATACACATACACACACATACACTACTCACACATATACACTCACATAATACACTCACACATACTCTCTCTCTCTCTCTCACACACACACACACACACACACAGGAGTACTGAAGAAGATAGGCTACCCATGGCTCCTTTAGCTGAATAAGGTCATTGCAGTTTTGAAGCTAGATTCACACACACCCCAGTCAAATCCATGACAGGTAATCTTGCAGGCAAATTTCTGAAGACAAAGATGCCTCCGAGAGCACTGCTCAGTTCCCATAGGTCCCCTAGTTGTGAGTAGTACCAGGAGTGTACTGCAACTCCTGTTATTCAGAATAAGTGTCAGTCAGCCGTGTCCTCATCACTACGTCTTCCTAGCCATTACTCATTTAGTATATTGTGGTATGTTGTGATGGTTAGTTGTAAATATGGTATGTTGTGATGGTTAGTTGTAAAGTCAACATCCCATGATGAGAGGGTCACCTAGGAAGAGTCTTAATTGAAGAATTATCTTAATCACGCTGGCCTTTGAATGTGACTGTGGAGTTATCTCAACTATTAATTGACTTAGCCTACTGAGGACTACACCATTCCCTAGGCGAAACCATGAGGGGATGAGTGGAGAAACCTGGCTGAGCAAGCAAGCAGGTGGCAGCACTGTTGTGTTCATTTCTCTCCATTTTTGACTGGAAGTGATGAGACTATCTGCTTGAGTTTCATTATTTTCTTCCGCGATGCTGGAATTGTAGCCCAAATAAACCTTTTTCTGCCTTATGTTGCTTTTCGTTGGGCTATTTTGAGACAGTCACAGAAGTGACAGTAGGGCATATGTTCTTTTCTACCTACCTGCCATGCCTTAAGTGTGGCCTGCTTTAGTAACCCTTCCTGTTTTGGACATCTCACCCCATCTCTCTGTCTCAGATCATCCTGATACTCCCCCACCATATTACTGCGGATCAGGTTGTTGACAAGTACTATTCCTCTGCTGGGTGGAATTCTCTTCCATAAAGGATGGGAAAGATTATTTCTCCTTTTGCCTGTCCTTCAGTCACAAAGCTCTGCACTACCGTGCAAGGCTTTCCCTACATCAGGACCTTTATGCAGAGAGCACACTCCCCTGCTCCTCACCAGCAAACCTGTCCTGTCCTTTTGTGGGCATCATCTTTTATGCCCATTGTAACCTTTTCTGTTCATTAAATGCACATTATACTTTGCATTTTATATGTGGGTGCTATTGGTTTTAGCTGGTTCTTTCTGAAACTGCACAAGGTCAAATTATGCTTGCTTTTTCCAACACTCTACATCCAGTATCTGGTGCAGAGTTGACTAAATGGATTCAACCTTGAGATTCAAATGGGTCACGTGTGCCTGGCACAGGTGAGTTCAGCATCACCTTACGGATAAATGATTCAACACTGGTTATAATTTTTTCCTAATAGTCATAAAATTCTTCCATATTATAAGTTTCACTGGATCAATGGTTTGCTTGAAGTTATTAATGTGGGGAAAGTTTTATGGTACAAGTTGCAGTGAAAGAGATATCAAAGTCATAAATCCTCACAAAATATTGAGCTGGAAAAACCATCATATTGAAACTTGAATAAAACTGATGAAAATTGGTCTACAGTGATGAGCTATACAACCTTGTCATCATTGTCTTCTCACCCAATGGCCACCTCTTCCAAGTGGAGTTCACACAAAAAGGGCTCCACGGTGGTTGGTGCTTAAGGAAGGACATTGTTGTTCTGGGTATGAAGCAGAAACAGTGGCCAAGCTACAAGGTGAAAGAACAGTATGGAAGACCTGTGCTTTAGACTATAATGTCTGCAAGGACTTTGCAGGCCTCACTACTGATGCAAGGATAGCTTTCAACAGAGCAGAATGCAGAGACACCAGCTGACTGTGGAGGCTCCAGTCACAGTGCAGCAGATTTCTTGCAACACTGCTAGTCTGAAGCAGCGCTACACACTGAGCAATGGACACAGTCCATTTGGCATCTCTGCCCTCATTGTGGGTTTTGACTTTGATGGCACCCCAAGACTATCAAACTGACCCCCTGGGTCCATATCATGCCTGGAAGGCCAACACCATACTGGGGTGCCAAGTCAGTGTGTGAATTCCTGGAGAAGATCTACACTGATGATGCCATCCAGACATGATATGACCATCAAACTAGTGATCAAGGCACTTCTGGAAGTGATCCAGTCAGGTGGCAAAAACATGGAACTTGCTGTCACAAGGCAGGGTCTGCCCCTCAATATTCTAAATCCTGAAGAGTCTGAAGAGTGTGTTGCCAAAATCATAAAAAGAAAACAGAAAGAAAATGAAAAAGAAGAAACAAAAGAAAACATCTTGATGAAGAAAGCATTGGTTGGAGAAGCCTTGCTGGTGTGAGCCTCTGTTTACTTGTCTGCAAGGTCAATGAAAGTCTACACTTTTTAACTAAAAAAAAAAAAGCCTACAATTATGTCCCCCATCCTGATGTCCTGATGTTGTATGGTAATGAAGTAATGAACATGGTGTACAAGGAAAAATGTTTGCCCTGAGTCTGGAGAAGAAATAAATGTCAGAGCACATGTCACATTAGCTGGTACTATTGGAGAAGGACAAACAGTGAAGCACATTGTCTCTGTAAAGAAATGTGTGCTTTATAAGAACACTTATTATTGATCCTTTCTGGATTTCACATCATGCATCCTGATCTAACTCATCTTCTAGTCCTCTCGGTTCCTCCCTCTGCCCTTTCAAACTCCCTCCATAAAAACCAAGCTTTAAAAATGTGCCCCAAACCCAACCAACCAACCAAGTCTCAGTATGGAAGCTGTAGTGTGGCCCAGTGACTCACACAGTATACCCTTCAGTCCGTACAGATTTGCTTGTAAGTTTTTACTGCAGCAGGTGGGAAAGCTGGCCTTGGAGGCATGAGAATGGAGGAACTGTCCCTGTCCCTGTCCCTCATCAACTGCAGCAATCGGGACAGCCGGGTCCTGCACCTCACCTGGGCACGACAGTAGAAGTGTCGCTGGTGTGCATCAGACGGACCCTAGGTCCTGAGAGCAGAATTGGCCCTGACTGGGGCGGGACTGGAGATGATGGGGCAGTGGTGATGATGAGGGAAGCTGGTGGACTGACCAACCACTATCACCCAGGCCCAGAAGCAGAGCTATAAATTAGTCCACGCCAATATCCACCTCATCCATGAGCTGCTGGAGTTAGAAATGTGATTGAGTGGAGTTTGCTCCACTTCATTTGTCATTTGCAAAAAACATCTTGTAAGCTAGGTCTCTTCTCTTGTAAAATAGTGACAATATAAACTCCTTTCTGCAGCTGCTATAAACACACTGGAAATGTGGACATGTTTTTCACCAAATGCAAAGCAGCACAGGAATGTCACAGAGAATGCAAAATGAGCAGAGAAAGGAATAACAAGAGTGAACAAATCAGAAGGTGCACAAGTCATCTCTTAGGACAGCTCTCTCTCCCTCTCTCTTTCTCTCTCTCTCACTCTCTCCCTCTCTCTCTCCCCCCTATCTCTTACAGGCACAAGAACAGATGCAGTGAAATGCAGAGATGTAGATACACAAACCCAGTGTGTGAAATTCTCTTTCCTTGACATTGTTTTTAGATGTATTAGGCTTGAAGCCAGTTCATTAATTTTTTTTCCTAGCAAGTTTAAGATGGTTGAGGCAGTCTAATGAACACATTGAAAATTTTAAAACCATAAAGTTTCACCAAATTCTCTCCATTTTGTGTCTCCCAATGTATTATAGATGATTTACTGATAGTTTTGTGTTATCAAGATGGCTCACTGGGTAAAGGTACCTGCTACCAGGCCTGATTTGAATTTAGTTCCCAGGACCCATGTGGTGAAGAAACAACAGAACCCTATGGGTTTTCCTCTAACATTCATAGGCATGGTGTAGCGGGAATGTACACACACACACACACACACACACACGCACACACGCACAAGCACACACACACGCACGCAGGTAAATAAAAATGTAAAAAGAGGAGACATATTTTACATGTCCTAGATTAACGAGAATAAGAAAATGCATAGGGAAGGACAAGTATCAATCACAATAATTATTTTAAATCATTAAAACTTTGAACAGATACTTACACAGTTAAGGAAACACAAATGTTTCAAGAAAGTGTGGAAATAGGTAGTGGGGTGTGGATGTTATAAATGTCTCTACTTAAGAATAATAGGCCAAGGAAATTGTTACATTTTACTTTTTATTTATTGTGCATTTTTACAGAAATGCCACACATCATATCTATCCCACCATCACAAGACAATTTCCATGAATTTCTACAAATAAGGGAATGGTTTAAAAACACAAGAATGTCAGTAAAAAGATATCAAGTTCATTATATCATAAGTTAATTCTGGGTACTTACATGATTTATCAGTTTTGGGAAAACACTGAAATTCTGCATCATGGGCCCTATTTTCCCATACACTCTAGGGCTAGAGAGTTAATCTGCACTGGATTACGAACCTTGGACCAGGTTGAAACCAAGAGGAATATTATCTTTAATAGACAACTTCTTCCTCAGAAACATCTTTAGCAAACCAAGTAAGAATTTTGAGTTGTAGCTAATCTAGACATGGCTAAAGATTTTTCCTTATCTGTAGACTAAAAATAAAGGGCCAGACAATGGCACCCACCCATGTATCACATCTGGGCTGTGGTTGCTTCAGGAATGCAAGGAATGAAGTGATTCTTCTCAGTCTGACTCAGTAGCAAATATGTATTACTAAAATATCTTAAACAACTTTATTTTTGGAGGCTAAGGGCCTAGAGGTCAGTTTCTGAGAACATCCAATGATAGATTTCAATGTTGTTCCATTTCATCTCACTGTATTTTAAAAATTCTTTTATGTCTTTGTGATGTCCCATGTAGGGTTGTTCTTTCATGTCCAGCCCTGCTCATGCTGGTATTGAGAATGTGGTTTGATTGTGGTAAGAAAATCCAGGGGAAATAGTAAGTCTGAGCCAAGCTTTAGTGTCCTCAAGTGTTTTCATTTAAATATCGTTTGCTTCCATGAGTGACATGGACAGGATATTCTACTGAGCAGGGTTCTTTGCAAAGGGTCAGAGATTTTCAGAGCAGGTCTAGATCTAGCTTGAAGGGAGAAGCCAGCATCACCCATGCTATTCCAGGTTAGTCAAACCCCACTAATGCCAGATATGAAAGAGAATGAATACATTATTTCTAATTAAGCTACTGAGTTTGTAGATTATTGTTGTATGGCGCAATATGCTCACAGCTGACTAAGGTAAGCAAGAACAGTATATTTAAAAATTTAACTCAGACAGGGCTATTGAAATAGATATTATTGAAAGAAAAATGTACACACCATGGTGACACACATATTAAAAGTACTGATGACTATGAGATCAGTGAGTTGCATCAGGTAGGCATTAAAACCCTCTTCAGTGCTCCAATATATGGAAATGACTACTATTACTCACTTTCTACCCTGGTTAGTTTAGCAAACAACAAAAGTAGAATGTAACACACAAGGTCAGGAGATGAATATTTTTAAGATATAACAGAAGACTTGAGTTATTTACTACACAGGAATTTGAGACAATACAGAATGCATGTATACTAAAATATACTGAATATATTCATCTTGCTTCATTAAAATAGTTACACAAAGGGCAAGTACAGAGTTTATATTCTATAGTGTAGATTCAGTTGATCACTTAATATTTGAGTGCTTTAAAATTCTAACTTAATGGGCTCCCTCAAGACATTGTTTAAGATGAGTAGTTGACTTTGGAAGACTACAGCATTAATTTACAGTATGAATAGACTGGGCAAACGGAGCTGCTACAATAACACATTCATGATTGTTGTTTAGAAGCACCACATTACCATAGCCTGTACTTTTTGTGCCATTCACATGGAGCAGATTTTTCCCCTCCAATTTTTCCAATGTCTGTTTCCAAAACATATGGTCCCAACCACATGATAAGAAAGGAACAAGCTGACCCTAAAACTTACAAAAGTAAGTGTCACAATATTGTATCTTAGTTCTTATGACTTCTATGTTAAGCCAAAATTTAACACACAGGTCTGAACCTAGCAAATGTTTACATTTAGGTATAAATACAAACACACACTGGAATGTGTAGTCTACTTTTAGTGCTATTAAATTTTCTGGATTCCATGCAGGGAAAGTGTAAAATTTCCAGTTTATTCCCTAGAAGGCTTATTGGTATGTATTTCAGATAGTCAGGAAGTGAAAAATATGAGCCAAATCTCGCCCGAGGAAATAGGACATATATACAACAAACCTTTGAATTAGTAACCACAGCCAGATTCTGAGCGAACTGATACAATAAGATGGTGAGTCATTTCTGGTGTGTGTGGGCTCCCTAGAGTGGAATGCCCCACTTCTTAAAGCTTTGTATATAATTAAAAGTCTCACGTAGATATGATCTCAAATATCTTCTGGAAAAGGGTATAATTAAGTAAGGCAGTGCTCTGGTAACTAAGAGCTGAAAGATAAGTTCTTTGCCATCCAATCTGTGTCCCAGCCTCTGAAGGCATTCCAAGCTTTATGGCTCCTGCTCACTGAGGCTCCTTGTCTCTGTTGATCTCAGAGTTTTAGCATCTGTTTTTGCATTTAAGGCTTTTCCCTGTTTATTCCTTTACCAAAGACAGATCCACAGGACCATCTCCCGACACTCCTACCCAGAGGCATGGAAAGAGTGTTGATTTTTTGAAGACCCAGGGAAAAAAAAGCATTGGTGATTTTAGCAAGAGGCTGTACTATAGTTTAAAAGCATGGTACCCATCCATTCTGATAAACTGAAACATTTCCCTGCCTGTTCAGGTCTTTATCACAGAAAGACAATCTTGTGTTACAAAACACGTTGTGGAGCAGTAAAGTTCAAGTAAACATGCTGTGGAGACACAGAGCTCAGTGCTTCTGAGAACAAAATCTTATTTTAGTCACAAACTTCCACATGGAGTTTTACAGGCTGGCAGTGAGACCACCACGTTCTATGTGCACCACTGGGGTTCTTTCAGGAGCAATTAGTAACTCCCCTGCATGTATAAAAGTCAAATTCTCTCTAATATTATTCATATTGTAATGTATGAAGCCAGCATAGCTATGAAAATGATATAAAACTTGGAGCAAAATGACTAATGTTGATCATAAACATTTTTTCAAAGCACACTTGATTTTTACAAGCTCCTATAAACTTCAACATGTGTGTTATATGTATAACACATATGTCATGTGTTATATTAATTAGACTCCCATCATAAGAGATCACCTGATCAAGGTCAAAACTCTGTGCAACCCCACAAGGTCTCTTAAAATATGCAATTTGTCATTTAGTGTGAAAATGAAGTTTTCCTCTTTCAGTAAAGGAAGAGGATCAAACAGGTCATAATAACCTTGAACATACACTTCAAGAACATATTGCAATATTATATGATACAAAAAAAACCCTAAAGATTTGAATCTGTCAGTTATGCCTTTGCTGACATTGCAAATGTAGCACAAATGGTCACAGAATATGAATTTTCTGCAAAGAACCTCAGTGGGTTGACATTCAAATTGCATGCAAATACCTGCGGCTGAAGTCAATGTCTCTAATGTTTGCTAATATTGTCAAAACAATGAGGCAGACGCTGAAACCGCTGTCAAAACTGTGCATGCAAATTCACCATTTGCACACATAAGCGGCAGGGTCTGTTCAGCCTCCACAGAAGACCTGATTTTAAGACGCTGAGTGTGTGCAGAATACAGAACACGTTCATACCCAGTTTCTCTGACAACACAGTATCACAATTGATTGAAGCTATGACATAAGGCTCTGAATCAGTTCCTCATGGGTTTCTTTTTTTTTTTTTTTTTTTTTTTGCAAGCCCCTTTAGGAAAAACTGTATTTGGATTTTGCTTCATAGTTAATGGTTATCCTTTATACATGGAGTACCATAGTTAATGAGGAGAGGTGAAACGAACAACTTGGTCTAAGATGGCCTTGATGAGGCATCAGCTTCAATACCAGCTTTCAGGCAATTCGTGTATCCATGTTCCAAGATTTCTAAATCACATACTTTCACAGTTAATGATACATGAATTGTTCTCTGGCTATATCCAACTCCAGGAAGTCTACCTTGGATGGAATGCTATTAATAAAATTTCACTTGACAACGCTGTTTGATTGTTCTCTGGACAAAAGGCATACCCATCTCCAAACGTTCATCAGCATCAACTGAATATGTAGAGTTGAAAGTACATAAAAGGTCAGAATGTCCTCCAGATCAAACGTTGTCTAGGGCAGTGGTTTCAAGCAGTATTTTATGAAGAATTTTACATAAGGAAGTCCCTTTAGATGTTACCATGATGGTAAAGGAAGATAGCTGTGGCAGGCTGCAGACCCCCTACTTCTGCTTCACTACTTCATCCAGAGCAGCTTCACTTTACTCTGGACATCCACATAGCTTTCCTTCAAAGGCCTTTGTCAACATAAAGCCTTTGGAAAACCAGTGATAGGGTAAGTTGTTCACATAATGCATATAGTTTCTATCTTGATGTGTCAAGAGGTCTTTTCCGGAATCTGGTTGAAGCCTTATCAGATGGTTAGGTAAAGGGATTCCTTAGTAGAATTTCTTAAATTGGCATGAAAAGTTTTGGTTCCTGAGTAACCCAAAGATGGTACTATGCGGAATTCAATGTGCCTTGGTTTTGATCCCAGTGAGTCAGAATATCTGTTTTCTCATTCAGTAGACAGCTACAAATTTGAAGTAGGAAAAAAAACAAGAGTCCAGTGACCTTGACAGGATCCTAGGCAGTTCATTAAACTTCAGTCATTTGAGATTGTGGAGTATATGTTCCAATGCTGTTCTCAGAGATGATGCCATTTTCAGACAGTGTTGACAATTTAAGAACAAAACACAAAATCCCCCGGTCCAAGTTTACTATGTGTCTCTGAAGACTTTTAACTGCAGAAATGAACTGTACATATTTATGGAATAAACTTGGCCTTTGTTGTGATAAAATAGCTTCAGTTATTTGGCTTGAAGACTCTTGACTGCACTATAAAGGGCCGTGCTGAATCTGAGCAGAGTAGAACTGGAGTGGAGATTAAAGGTCACATCATGATGGCTGAATGCTTCTTGGGTCACAGTGGTCCAATGGAATGGTGTCTTCTTCAGTAGTAAGGTGGTAGGAATCACCATGGACAAAAATCCAGGTACCAGGTCTGCAGGCTGATGGACTAGCCGAAGGAAGGTCATCAGAGGGTCCAGGTGAGCACTCAGCAATCAGGAGGCACAGGACGTAGTTCACTTTGGATGGAGTGTTGTCAGTTTGCACTGAGGGTCTGGGCAGAAACTCAGGTCTTCAAGTTCCCCATAACAGTGCTGGTGGCAGTGCTTGGTGACTTGTTGCCTCTTTACTCACAGCAAGATCAACAGTTCCAAAACTGAAAACAAAAAACGTCTACCTCCAGAGTTGCTGCCACATCTTGACAAGCTCTTCCGGGTCACAGATCCAGTTCTTGAAAATCTGGAAACCTGGAGTCCACAGTGGCAGCTACACAGAAAAGTGTATCTGCTCCAACTACTGCAAACACTTCACGAACCTTCAATCCTGGACATCTGTGTTTTGTTGTGGAATTTCAAGCTTTTAAGTTCCAGTTGATTTTTTTTCTTCTCCTTTCTCCTCCTTTCTCCAGAGGAAAGCCTTTAACACCACAGTCTTAAAGAGTCTTTTGAGGTACATCCAGATTTAATTACAAAAGAACTAAGACCAACACATTTTTTCTCCAAACAGTCACTTCTCTTGAAAGGAAAGCATTGTCTCTGGCCCTTTGGTAAAGGGAATAGTCAACTTATTTTTTTTTTTTTTAGGCTTTTGAATAAAATATCAGAGTTGGTAACCTCTAATCATACAAAATACACTTAAATATGTATGTGTTCACTTGCTTCGAGAGCTGTACCACTTGATAAGCACCACTCCACAAAACGAAAATGTTTGAAATGCAAATGTCCAAACATTTTTATAGTGTTTGCTGGATAATGGCCTGGAATTTGAGAAAAGCAGCTGACAATGAACAGAGAAATAAACAAAAACAAAAACCAAAAACAAACAAACAAAAAAAAAAAAGGCATTTTGGCCATTTCAGTCTCACACTTGCAAGGAATTAGAATACAAGGTTAGCCAGGAAAACGTAAAACTCCAAATTACTTTCAAATATATCGATTTTGTGGTTCAGCCAGAGTCCAACAAAACTTTTCAGAGAATGTTAACCTTCAATTAATAATAAGAACCAAACCAAAAAATAACCCCAAACATCTTCAGGAATCCAATGCCTGGTTCAGTCTGTTCCAGGGAGCCCGCTTACTAAAAATTCACCCGCACCATTAGCTGGGTTTGGCAGCACCATTTAAAAATACGCCTGTTCCCTATTAACCTCGCAAACCAGGGATACAAAATAGGAGCAAACGATGGATGTCAATCACGGTCGGAGAAAATAGTCAATAAAGAAAAGTAGTCAGGCACCAGTACAAGCAGCAGGAAAACAATTGCTGGGCCAAAGATTACATTTCTTGATACTACAGAACACATTCACTCCTAATTGTAGCTGCTTTAGTTTATATTGGGTGCCATTGTACCATACGTATCAGCCACCCTTCAGGCACCCTATGGTGAAAGGAAAGGGCTTCGAATAGACACCAAGCAGTGAAATGATGTTACCCAAAATAGCCATTATGCATTAAAAAGCAGCTCACATATACCAGGGACTCAGATGGGGGCTTCAAATAGGTTGTGAAGGGTCCCAAATGACATGTAGGCCTCAGTTTCCTCCCAGAGGCATAAAATTGTTTTAAACTCTTTCAGGTCATAGCCCCCCTTTGAAAACTTTGCTATCGATGGATACGCTCATTTCCCTAGAATGCACTTTCCCACATGTTTCTGCACACAAAATCAAGGAGCCCGCCGATCTCCAACGCCAATAAAGGTTCCCGGATTTAATTTCAGGGAATGAGCAATTGCTAAGTCTTCTGGCAACTCAAAGAAAAAAAATACAAACAATAATCACCCTTTATATAAACCGACGCTTTTGTAAAGCGATTTCAATCCCATACACACACTGATAGGCAGAGGAGGAAACTGAGGCGCAGATAAATTACAGAGTGACTTGCCTAAGGTCACTCACCAGTGGGTAAAAATATGGAACGCTTCAGGAATTTGCGTGTCATCCTTGCGCAGGGGCCATGCTAATCTTCTCTGTATCGTTCCAGTTTTAGTATATGTGCTGCCAAAGCCAGCACCCTCATGGGTTTCTTGACCACCAACAAGATATGAACATTATTATCCTCAAAGTAAAAAGAAAGCTACACACTTGAGATGCTCTTGAGGCCCCTTCCCTTACAAAGGAGCCATTGGCAGTCGCTAGCTGCTGACAGAGAAAGAGTCATTCCTTTTTGGATGTGTAGTGACTAGTATATTTTCCATGCTCTAGTGTATGGATGCCTGTACAGACGTGGGCAGCAGCCTGATGCCTTTGATTGTGTACAAGAATTACTAAATAAATATGCATAATTCTCAGACTTGCTGTTAGGCCACTTTTGACTCTGAAGAGCCAATGCAGAGCAGGAGTGAAGAACACACTGCCGTGGAATGGGCAGATATATCAGTGCACAGAACACAGCTTCACACGTGCACGAAACCCCGATCTAAACATGGGCATTTTGATTGATAATGTGAACTACAAATCCACTGCTGTTTCACGTGAATTATTTGAGGCTCTGGAACAAAGTATTTTAGAAAAATTCAACACAATGGATAAAATATGTGACTGTACCTGCTATGCCAAGTTCTGTCACGCAAAAGCAGTATTCATCCTGGGCAAGTAGCCCGGGCCATCTTTTGGGAGGACCAAGATTAGAATAATGGCTAAATGCTTCCTCTTGGGAAGCTCCCAAGGACAGAGAAACCAAGACACAAGGCTATAGACCTCAGCTTTACAGGGATGCACAAGGATTTGGGGCAATGCACTAAACAGCAAGCAGTGACTGCTCCCAGAGCATAAACATACAAAGTCACAGCATTTCCGTTCCTCTGCCTTGACTTTCTCATGAGCAGCTCAACACCCAGCCACCAATGAACAGAAGCAAAGTCTTCTGTGTTTGCATCCCGTTTCCCTCTTTTCTGGGAGAGGTGGCCATATCACCTGACTGCTGATGGCCCATGGAATCTGTGAGAAGGCTCTTAGCAGCTCTGGGTAGACTAAGGTCAGCAGAGCTCAAACCCTCAGCCCCTCCCCCACCAAACTTGACCCTGTTCTGCCTCAGCAGCTTCAGCATCCCCTCTGGGCAGTGGCTATTGTACTCTCTGAAGGCTATCTGCTGAATATTCCATGGAGTCCATACACAAATGAGTTGGAAAAGAGATTGCCACCATCATGGTTTTACATGACAGGACAGTGAGTCTGGGAGAAACCCTGCTGTGTCCGTGGACCTGCCAGGGAACTGGGAGGAACCCGAGAACTTAAGTGTCAACGTTCTGATGCAAAGGCTTTCCATATCATTAGTTTATATCTCTGTTCTACTTCAGGGTTTGTGCCAAGACTCACAGAGGGCAGGTCTTCACAACTACCATCGGTACAGAACATGATTACTTCCAGATATACAGTAACATGCCTTCATTTTTTAGGAGGCATTTTTCTTTAAATTTTGTGTCTTATAGACTACTTTGGGATACAACATCTAGGTCAGGTCAATATTTTCAAAGAAAATATATTAGGGATGTCAAGGTAAGCTGTGGTTAACTTAGAGCCTGCTATATCAAAAGTGTGAAATATTTTTCTCTATTGAGATACATTTGTCTAGTATGTTCCTACTCATTTTATACTTAATAAATCCTCCTGTTAAAAAAAAATAATTTTCCTGCTGAGCATTGCTGGTGTACACCTTTCATCCCAGCACTCAGGAGGCAGAGACAGGCAGATCTATGGGAGCTCTAGGCCAGCCTCGTCTACAGAGCTAGTTCCAGGACAGGCACCAAAGCTACACAGAGAAATCCTGTCTCGAAAAACCAAAAAATAAAATAAATAAATAAATAAAAATAAAAGAAAGAAGAAAGGAAAACTCATTTTCTCTGTAATTCTAACAAGGGAGATGGAGGCTGGCCACTAACTTTAAAGGCATTTGCTCTGTATCCATTGCTACAAATTCAAGTTAAAATTATTTTTCAGTTTTATCATTATCTTTCTTTTTGGCTGGCTTACTGCCAATCCAAGGGCTGGCGACCTTATTTTCACCATTGTACATAGAGAGGCCTCAGATCTAATTTTTGTATCAGATATCTCAACTGAAATAGGACTTAACTTTTTGATGCCATTCTAATGTCAGTATATTTCACATAGTTCATAAGTAGTAATTTGCGGTTACCCTTAGAACATTGGGTCTAGTATCTCCTAGCCACAGGCCCACTGCAGCTCAACATTCTAGATGAACAACACTGAAGTTGATACAAAAAAAGGGGGGGGGGATGTTAACTATAACAGTGTTTCTAGTTTTTTTCTTTTTTTGCAGAAAAATAAAGAACTCAGGAACAGCTTTGTTAGGCTTGCCTGAGATACTTTGTTTTATGTCATTTATAGTTTAAATGGAAAAACAAAGCCAACATTCTTTCCTGCTTGGTTCACTATCATACACCTGGTTCCTGATAAGCCAGGATACACAGTCACTTTGCTTAGTTCCCATACTCCAAAGAGATACTCTGAGAGAAAGCATGGGGATATATCCCTATACTGAGTATGGGAGAGCACATCAATATTAGGCACATATTAGGAGGAGAGGCAAACAGAACATCTGTGGCTAAACGGAAATAATAATGGAAAAGTGGATGGTTGGGGAAGCTCTATGGCCCATCCCTCAGGACAGACACAGCCCACTGAGGCATGAATGCTCTCCAACCATTCCAGTAATAAGAAACTCCGTAGGCCTGCCATCATGCTACTGCTCTGAGAACTCTGCTGTGTCCAGGCTGCTAAATTCAATTTCCTGGGGAAAACAGATAAGAAGTGAGCTGATTTATCTTCTTCTTTGCCATTGTTAAAAAAAAAAGAAAAGAAAAAAAAAAAAAAAACGAAGCTTTTATTTATCAGGCTTTGTTTCTCATTTTCATGGTTGGAATACAAGGACATTCTACAGACAGATGGGCCTCTGCCATACTAATTACCACAGAAGTCTGTTAGCTCAGGTGCTGTTGAGAGTGGGAAGGCCACATAATCTACAACCAGGGAATTCTGTTCTATGAGACAGCCACAGAAGCAGCACTTTTCATGCATGTAATTTGTAAAATTTCCAAAATGGCCATGTCTGGGGTGACAAAAAGCCTTTTCTTATTTATTCGGGATCTTTCAATACACGTAGCTATTCTACAAATGCCTGGCATGTGGCCACAAAGGAAGGGACTTGGGAAGCAGTAACTGTTGATGTGTTCTGACCAGATGCTGATTGGGCAGACTTCATGTGATTACCCTTACTGTTCTGAAAGGTTAGGAGTCTTATTTTTCAGAGGTGAAGGCCAGTGGGTAACACAAAAGCTGTTCACTTTCTGTCGGTTCTCTTTGATGATATTGTTAAATATGTCAATCACTAGCATCTCTTCAAAATTTAAGAATGACATTCAGCGATTATGTACATCAATATGCAAAGTATCTGTAATGACTTTGCTCGAAAAATGTCCCCAATGAAGCCTCCACCTTTTTCTAATAAAACAAAACAAAACAACAAAACAAAAAGATAAACAAAAACCCTGCTGGCTAGAGAAGGCCAGGGGTAAAGATGGATGGCAACACAAAGGCTGAGGGAATCTTCAGCGATGCTCATCAGATGAGCGGAGTCAATGACCCACTTAGGTTTTGACTCAGGACCTTCGTTTATGAGGGGATGACTTTAGCCATCAGACGGAAGTACTGGTGTGCATTGTGCTGTGCCAGGGACAATAGTGTGGGGTGATGGGCTGCTGTTTGATAAAGGAAGAGAGACTATACTTCCTATATGCCAACCCTGCTACCTTGGTGCATGGTGGTGGTTATATCAAGCACAGGAAAAACATGGGCAGAACCATTTACATGGAGCAAAAAAAACCCAAAAAGTCAAGAAACGTGTGTGATACATCTAGCCATGTATTCTCATTAAGTAGAACCCAAGTGGGTGCAATGTAAATGCAGCTATGGCTGAGTCTTTCAGTGACAGTACTAGGGAAGATTCTGGACAGTTCTGATAACTCCCCTCACCATACTATCTCCAACAAATGAACAGGTTTACCTCCTGTAAGTAACTAGCACATCTTACATGCCTTCCATTAGTTTCTATTCCATAACACAACTCAGCATGCATTTATCTCCATTAATAGACAACTTGTTCAGAGGAGGGCACCCACTCCATTCTTCCAGCTGCTCTCACATCCCTGGCTTCATTCATGCTCATAGAGGGTAGCCAACAAAGATAGCATGGTTCCAACATCAGTGGGAAATGTCCATGGCGGTAGGTGAAGGGTTTTACTAACATTTTTGTCACGTGTACTGTTCTCCTTTGTGTAGCTCTGTGTTTATTTTGTTATTTAGTCCTATCTTTTTGACATGTATCATGAACAAAAGACATGTCAGGAATTTTGCAGATGTCGGGGTTGAGCAAGAGAAAAAATCTGACACAGAAAAATTAAATGGTGGAAATAAGTCAGAAATTTTCAAAAGCTAAATTTTCAAAAGCAAAGCATAGTGGAGATATAATGAGTGTCCTGACTTTCAGACCTCATTGTCCTCTTACTGACACCTTCTTAGTACCTTATGCAAGCCTTTGTTCCTGGGGATGAATGCGCATGCTCAGAACTAAATGTTTAAAGAGACAGGCACCCAAAATGTGCCTGGAAGTCTTTATTTTCTTGACGGATTATGAATGCCACAAGAGGTTGTTAGCTTTTTCCTTCCCATGAGAGCAAGTGGGCACATCCGTGCAGTGTTGAGAGTGTGCAGACACTTCACTAATGTTAGAAACACAAGGTGTGTCCTTTATGCATGACAGATCTTCTGATCGGGCCCCATGGGAATTTCTAAACCTAAGTAACTACGGTTTGTAAATGAGATTACAGGATAGTGAGATAAAGTAAACCCAAACCAGACTGAACGCTTTTTTTAATTGAAGAAGCACTCAGTGTCCTTGAGGCCTCCTTACTAGCCCTACTGTTTGTGAATCTGGTAATTTCTACACTAGGATCATGACAACATTCTCCTCACGGACACTGAAAGTGTCAAATGGAAATATCAATCCACCAATCAAACGTTTCTTATTGTGTTTCAAACTTGCTCCAAATTCATGTAAACTGTGTTTATTTCAGAAATTATAAGTAGTAATAACATGACATGAGCCCCACAGACCAGATAACATCTACACTATAATTAAGAGATTACAAGAAACCTTGGGGCAAATGAAACACACGTGTTATTAACACATTTACACACAGAGACAGACGTGGGGGGATTGAACATGGTTTATCAAATGCAGCAATCAACGTGGCCATGGGAGTATTCCTTACAGGAGAGTAAGAAAACCCTTCAAAGGCCCTTTCTATGTATTTGCAAACACGTCCTGTCACTCATGTTCATCTCAGACTTCTCCCCTCCCCCTCCCTATGGGTACACAAGCACATACTTTCTGTCACAGGCTTACCAACTTGTACCAGGTGAGCAGCTGCTTCAGGGTGACTTCCCTGGAGACTGATGGGACTTCTAATGCTTTCCTTCAATTACATGTCTGCTTATGAATCTCATCAGTCTTGCAGAGTTAAGTTTCAATGACAGGCAAGACTAACCCTTTTCTCATTTTAATGTATCTAGCAAATAGATGTTCGATTATGTACATGCTACTGGTTCCTGGTGGTTCTCACCTATCTTGCATGAACCTAAAGCAACTGAAGAAACAGTGGAACACTGAAACTCTCAAGTGATGAAACTCTGTGTGTGTGTGTGTGTGTGTGTGTAAGTGTGGCTGTAACATCCAAGTGTGATGCATCTGTGTGTGTTTGTGACATCTAAGTATATATGATATATCTGTGTGTGTTTGTGAATGTGTGTGGCTGTAACATCCAAGTGTGATGCATCTGTGTGTGTTTGTGACATCTAAGCATATATGATATATCTGTGTGTGTTTGTGAATGTGTGTATGGCGATCCCATGAACACTTCTAGTATAAATCCTTGCCTGCCACCTTCTTTGAGACTGAGTCTGTTTGCCTCCCAGTGCTTGCATGCCAGGCTACTTATCCCCAAGCCTCCAGGGATCTGCTCTTTCTGCTTCCCAGCTTGCTTTAGAGGGATTAGGGACAACTGCTAGGAGACCCAGCTTTGCACTGGTCTTAGGGAACTGAACTTAGGGCCTTAAATTGACACACCCTCTCTTTCTCTTGGAGTACTAGGGAAGAAACGCTGGGTTTCCTGAAGCTAGGCAACTTACCTGCTACTGACCAACATCTTGAGCCCCTCAGGCAGATTTTAAAAGGATTCTAAGCAGGGTAAGCAAATATAAGTACTTAGAAGTCTTTTATTCTTATTTATGTGAAACATAAAATTTAATCAGACATCCTATTTTTTTTCACAAATTAAATCCCATATTTACTTTGCTTTGTAAAGCAACATATAATACAGTAAACAGCAACTGGTTATAGTATCATCAGCTATCTGAGTTTTTGTTGTTATTGTTGAATTAAGGCAGCAATTCTGAACCAGTGCATCAAGACCCATTTGGGGTTTGAATGACCTTTTCACACAGACTCCATATTAGATATCCTGGATATCATATATATATATATATATATATATATATATATATATATATATATTACTATGGGTCAGAACAGTAGCAAAATTACAGTTAAGAAGAAGCAACAAAAATTATTGTATGTTTGGGAGTCACCACAACTTGAGGAACTGTATTAACAGGTCTCAGCATTAGGGAGGTTGAGAACCACTGCATTAATATTTTAGAAAGAAGTGAATTATAGAAGCTATTATTATGGGTTTATTACAGGAGTATCAAATCTGTGTTCTGTCCTCCAATCTCTGAGTATTTTGGCTATATAAGGAGAACTAATGTTCTGAGTGATAGCCACAAGACATTGTAGGAGTCTCACTTATCAAAGAAAGAGTCAATTATGTTCTATACATTTCAGGGAATATTGAAAGTATTCCTGGATAAAAAGTTGTAATAACCTCCAGTTAGCTACATGCTCACACCTGGTTTTTCTCAATATTCGTCAGTTCACAGCGCCTGTGCAGTGGGAATTTATGGCACATTTGATGTCTGGAAGTTTCTATAATTACCATGTTTACCACATAATCAGATGATGCTTTTAATTAAAAATTTGAGTTAAGAAAATTATACATCTGGTATTTGAATCACCAATACTGCCGAGTAAATTCAGTGAATTAAAGAATACACAATCAGGGAATACCAAATAGCCTGGGGAGAAGGAGTTTAGCTTTGGAGATTCCAGCTGTTTAGTTTAAAAGGTTTAAAAGTGTGGTGGGTGGCTGAGCCAGATGATTCTTGCCAAGCCTGTCTAGCTGTGAGTTAGGGGTAATGAGAATTCACTGGCTAGACCTTGAGGCTCTTTGCTTCCTTATGGGTGGAAGGTAAAACAGTAAAACCTACATCAATGCAAAAATGGCATAAAAACTAAATAATTACAGCAAAGTAACAGAATAGTCTCCATAAAACTGAAATCTGTTCAGTATCTAGGCAATGATAATATTTAAAAATGTATTAGTTTCTTTTGATGTAAACCTTCAACTTTTGCTTTACTAAAACCAAAAGAAAAGGGGGAAAATGGTAAGAACACAAAGATAGCTTTTATTCTACAAAAACAATTTCATTTGCATGCATGCACGTGCACGCATGCATAAACACACACACACACACACACACACACACACACATCAAACAACCCTAGTAGTATCTCCACAAGTAAATACAGTTTTAAGAACAAAATATCACATGGTATTTGAGGAATCACTGAATCCCTGTTCTACCAGCTTTCCCAGAGTCTTCTGGAGAATAATAGCCTGCACAAGATGTCCAGTATCATAGCTGGTCCCAGACTTGAGAAATCATTAGTGACTTTGGGAAAGCATCAGAATACAGAGACAGTGAAGGAAACAAATGACCTGGGGTGATGGCATCGTGAGTAAATCACCTGTAACACAGGAGAGAGGCCAGGGGTTCAGATCCAGGCACCCAAGAAATGTCAGACAGGCTTGGTTGCTGCTCTCTGATGCCTGCACCCAGAGATAGAACCAAGAGATTCTACTAAGGCAATCAGATTAGCTGAGTCTGCAAACTTAAGTCCTAGTGACAGATTATGACTTAATATGTAAGGAGGAGAGGGGCCAAGTCAAAGCTGTACTCGCAAGCTCTGGTGGCCATTTTTCTGTACACCCATACATGTATGAACACACATAAAAATGCAACAACAATGAAACAGAAATTGAATGACTAGATAGGTATAAATGCCTGTAGCAGAAAATGTTCTTTGTAAAATTAATATGCTTCCCAGAAATTTTTGTTGTTTTTTTCCCTAAAATTTTAAGTATTTCTCCATATTAAAAAGTTTTGCAAACCAGGGCACCCTTCTCCCCTTCTTATTTGTTTCTCTGCCATGTGGCACCTTTCATCTCGCTAAAGCCTGTCTCTTTCAGAAATCTTTAACAGATCTCATCATCTTCCACATCTGTTCTCCTGGTAAGTGATTACCTTCAGGCTGTTTGGAATTATCCTGTGCTTTCCTCCTCATATGCAACCTCCCCAGTTTGTGTGCATGCATGTGTCCTCTTCCGGACTGTGAGCTCCTATAAGAACACAACATGTATTTCCCAACATTTATGGCTGTCTCCCTGTAACCCAGCTAATGCTTCCCATTCATTCATCATTCCCAATAAAAGAAACAAGGAGTATGGCAACGATGAGATAATTAGAGCAAGAAGTGTTACTGTCTTTCAACTGAGACAAACATAAGAGAAACTGTTGCTGGAATTTCTTACTTGCCAAGTCCCACGGCTTCAGTCCCAAATAAACACACAGAGATACTCTATTAATTATTAAACTGTTGGCCAATGGCTAGGGCTTTTTACTGGTTAGCTCTGCCTTAATTAGTAACCCATTTCTATTAATCTCTGTATTTCCATGTGGTCTTATCCTACTGGAGAATGTCCAGACTTGTTACTCCTTCCTGGGCTACCTGGTATCTCTGGAGGTCCCTCTCTGCCTACCTTTCCCAGAATTCTCCTCATCCCCTAGTCCTACCTATCTTACGGTCTCTATTGGCTAGTGTTTTTTTCATCAGTTAATATGAGAAACATATATACAGAAGGACATCCTCCATCAAAGAAAATTCTTTAAGCTGGTGCAATAGCCTCTGTATGGTGGGGCACAGCTGAAAATTCTTAAATATGGGTGGGGTCCTGGCACAGAACTGTGACTACCCTTTGGTTCATAAGTAGACACCTGGGAGCAAGGGGCCAGGGGCCCATGAACTCTTTATAGCAGAGAACATTTTATACTAGAGAAAACTGAGTACACCAGAGTTCTACCCAATCCCCCTTTACTTGTTTGATTGCTGGGGTCTGCTGTGCCTCAGGTTCAGAGAGAGTCGTACTTAGCTTCTGGGTTGCCATGTACTTTACTACAGAATCAGTGTCAAGCTCGTCTCATCAGGGGTTCATTTCACTCATCTGGGCAAGACCATGGCCTATTTTTACCCAGCCTTCCACTTTAGGGACTTTATGTTTTGCATGTAAACTTTGTCTTTGACATGGTGACCATCTACCCAGAACACCTTACTTCCCACTATTCTTCCGCTTTCAATCCCTACCATTAACTCCCTGTCAGCCTCTGGAGCAGCTTTTGCCACCGCATATCCTTTCTGTGCTTCAAGACACCCTTAGTATGTCAATTCAATGAAAACATCAATCACCACATCTCAAATCTTTTTTGTTCCTTTACTTTTTCTTCCTACCACACGTCCCTATTCTTCCTTTCTCCTTTATCTCTCAATTTGTCTGAAATAACTAACCTTTTCTTACCCAGAAAAATATTTCTCCTTCTGCATTTAGCTAGCTACTTCTGTAGAGAATACAGTCTCTATACTGTTGGCTGTGCTGAAGACAACCCCCCTCCCCCGATCTACCCTCAATGGCAGGCATCTACTGTCCTACTAAGAACACAGCATGGTCCTTGTAAAGTTCAAGTCATACCCTCACTGTCTCAGAGATAAGAATAAGTATATAGAATGCAGGTATAAAGTTAACAGACTGAATATTAACATGTTAAAAAGAGTTTAGATGTTCCGCATAGGTAGTATTAAGTAGATTTTGAAGGGACAGCCTTGGAACCCACTGGCCTTGAGTAACAATTTCTATGGAAACAGACGTTCTAAGTTCCAAGCAGTACATACGTACATGGACTTGTTACCTTGAGGCTCAATGGGGCCATCAGCTGGCGCTGGGGCTGGGAGGCAGCCCCCATTCTGGTCGCTGGTTTTGCCTTTCTGAGGGTTGAATGAGTTTCATACCAAGGTGTGAGGAACAGGCCAGCCATCCACCCAAACCAGCACCAATCAGCCAGCTATTTACCAGATGTTTTCTGCCAATGTGGCTTTCCTGAGTGTGTACCATGCTGCTAACTGTGTACTGTGTGCGTAGGGACCTCACAGAGGTAACCTTTTCCCTCCAGGTCAGCCCTGACTTTGAGCTCTGCAACTTCAGAGTCCTCTGTGAGCTTGAGTCTGGTGTGCGTGCCGAGGAGATTCAGCTCATCTACATGGAACAGCTCCTCACAGATGACCACTGTACCCTGGGCGCCTATGGCCTCAAAGATGGTGACATGATTGTATTACTCCAGAAGGACAATGTGGGACTTCGGACTCCAGGAAGGACCCCAAACCAGCCTCGAACTGATTTCACTGGGTCAGCCGTGCCTGGAACGTCAAATTCCCGACACCATCATCAGCATCAGCACCAGCATCAGCATCACCATCAGCAACGCATACCATCAACACAAGCGCATGGATTGGCCTCAGGAGAGAATATGGCCTATGCTCAGGATCTCAACAGCCCTGCTCTGATTCGCAGCATGCTGCTTTCCAACCCCCATGATCTGTCCCTATTGAAGGAACGGAATCCTGCTTTGGCTGAAGCTCTGCTTAGTGGAAACCTTGAGACATTTTCCCAGGTCCTGATGGAGCAGCAGAGAGAAAGGGCCTTGAGAGAGCAAGAGATGGTTCGTCTCTATTCTGCAGACCCATTTGATCAGGAAGCTCAGGCTAGAATAGAAGAAGAAATCAGACAGCAGAATATTGAAGAAAATATGAACATAGCTATGGAAGAGGCTCCAGAGAGCTTTGGACAAGTGGCTATGCTCTACATTAACTGCAAAGTGAATGGGCATCCTTTAAAGGCCTTTGTTGACTCAGGTGCCCAGATGACTATCATGAGCCAAGCCTGTGCTGAGAGATGTAACATCATGAGACTGGTGGACCAGCGATGGGCCGGGGTTGCTAAGGGAGTGGGCACACAGAGGATTGTGGGCCGAGTTCATCTGGCTCAGATTCAGATTGAAGGTGATTTCTTACAGTGCTCTTTCTCTATACTGGAAGAGCAACCCATGGATATCCTTCTCGGGCTTGATATGCTCAGGAGGCATCAGTGTTCCATCGACCTAAAGAAAAATGTGCTGGTGATTGGCACCACCGGCACACAGACACACTTCCTTCCTGAAGGAGAGTTGCCCTTGTGTGCCAGGCTGGTGAGTGGAACTGTGCAAGAAGACTCTTCAGATAAGGAAGTAGCAGGCAATATCAAACATCACGTCAAGGGTCCAGGACGAAAAAAGCATTGAAACAGGTTGTATATGAGCCACTGCCACGAGGGAGCAAGCTGTGGGTCCCAGGAAAGTATAAGACATGAGCTCACTGGCAATGTCATCATTAAAAACATCTTAGCAAACAGTCTTGGCCTTGTGACTGAGTTCTCAGATGGGTGGCTCAGTAAGTCATCACTGACTCATCGCATTGGGTCATTCCTTCACTCCAGATCACTGAACCTCATCCAGGGGAAGGACAGGAGCTCCAAGTTGGTTTCCCAACAATCCACTGGAGGGAAAATAAGTCTCTCCTGTCAGATTACAGGGAGGGCAAATCCAAACCAAGGCGGTTTATTTTGCATAAGTTCCTGGAAAAAAAGCCATTCATTCCTTCAGACTACAAAGACATGTAAACAAAAGGATTTCACATTAGCAATAGCAAAGGTTTTGTTTTATCCTCGTGTGTGTGTGTGTGTGTGTGTGTGTGTGTGTGTGTGTGTGTGTGTGTATACCCACAGAAGTCAGAAGGGGCCATCAGACCTTGTGAACCAGAAGTTACAGTTATTTGGGAGTGTCTTGAAGTGGGTTGTGGTATCTGAACTTGGACCTGATCTAGCATTGGTAATCTCTGAGCCATGGACCTGATCTAGCATTGGTAATCTCTGAGCCCTGTCTCCAGTTCATAGTTTCTCACCAGAAGAGCTTTTTGAAGTACAGAATTATCAACATTTTGATGAAACTTTCTTCTATGTTGAAGTCCACGGAGGTGATGTGGCTCTGCTTTAGGTCTGGACAGAGTATATATTTTCTACTGCCAATTAAGTTATTGTTTTTGTATTCAAATAGAAGGTTAGCAATTACCAACATAAATATACACTAGGGACATAATCATTGATCCATCAGATTCTTACCCCATAACCAACTTGAAATTCTACTGTGCCAAATCTTTATATCAAGGACCCCTTAACATAGACAAAATAATTAAGACTATATTAAATCACATGTTTTTCTCTTCAAGCTCCTATTGTATCTAGGAATACATGAGCTTTTTGAGCCAAAAAAAAAAAAAAAATCAGTGTTCCGCATTTGAGGATGTGTGAGTTTTGGCCCCTGTCTCATATCATGAAGAGAAACAAGAAAATGAAGATACCAACTTAGCACTTACAAAACATCACAGCCCCAGGAGAGGAATTAGAAAGTGCGAAGTGACACACTAAAGCATAGAGATTCCAATGCTGACTCATGTGCAGGGTTCCAATGCAACAGACTCAGCAGAGCACAGCAGGATCTGCCCCACAGAACTGTAATGATCATCGATCATGTGCCAGGTACAACATTAGGTATTGGATGTCCTCAGTCAAGCCACTGATGTTCAGTGCAGGAATGGTACTGTGACCTGCAGCTGGGATGGAAAATCTACCACTTTGTTAGAACTTGACAATAACGTGACTTTATCACTCATAGGTAGGGTTATAATAACAGAACTGGAATGCATGTGTAAGTTAACAACATTGCTGATATTTGCATAGAAAATTAAATTCAACTAATCCTTCAATAGCTTTTAGCATAGTGGACTTGTGAAGTGCGTCCTTCCTCTTGCTATAATAGGTGTTTATAGTGGCCAAGAAAACATTTCCCTGATATTCCCTCTGCTTCATCAACTCCTCAGACTTGGACAATGCACAGCAGTTAGAAGAAGCATTAAAAGTGAAGTTTAAAAGGTGCCCTTGCGGGCATGATACACACCCCCAAACAGAAATAACCTGTAATGGTCTGGTGATAAAGGTTCCATGCTAGCAGTACATGCCCCAAGGTTAACAGGAAGATACACTAATTCATTTAGACAGAAGAAGCAATCTGATTGAAATAATTTATCAAATATGCCTGGGATGGGGAAAGTTAATCATTTCAAAATTCAATGAAAAACATTATTAAAGAACTATAAAGATAACTTAATGGAAGTATTCTGGAATAGTTTCTATCAAATTCATTCTAGAGCTGAACCTTAAAAACCTTTAATTTATACAGCTGAGACCTAGAATGAGTATAAAGGGACATGGAGAAACAGAGATATGAGACACTAAAAACATGCTGCATTGAAGTGACTCCCAAGCTCGGATCAACCTAAAGAAACATTAATCAAATTACAATAGTTTTCTTTACCATTTGATATGGATGGAGTGAATTAGTCAAAATAGTTCAAAGTTGGAGTGTTAAGGGAGTTTATTTTTTTTAAGTAGACAATTCTGAAGTAGCATAAATAGTGATGATACCTGCATACTTAACATTAAATTGTCAGGAGGGTTGGCCAAAAAGGCCGGGTGGGAAGGAGCACAGTGGGAGATAAGTGCAGAGGACTGGCACAGAGAGATGATTCTGTTGACAGAGGTTGGCATGCAGAGTCACAGACTGGCTGGGTGATTGGATGAGGGAAGTGTAAAGCGGGGAGGCCACGGTTCTGTGTCTGCTGTGCAGAGTGCAGACAGAGCAATGGTTCTGAGGGTGCTATGCAGACTGCAGGTTCTGGGCAAAAATGGAGAGGTGTGACCAGAGTAGCCTGTTGCTATGGAAGCAGAGGGAAAATGTAGTTGCAGAGTAATACTCTCCCTTTGGACCAGAAGCACAGATAAGAGCTCAGTTCCACAGCATTGAATGCCAGTGCACAAATCAATTGATCATCAACAGAACACCACATATTTACCCAATTTGCTACTTACTTTGAAAGCCACTGTTTAATAACTGTGTTCCGGAGTTTAAAATTAGATGGTACGAGGTCATTTTTGTAAAAAGTTGAGAGAGGCAATGTTATAGGCTCCTATCAGAAATAATCACATAAAGTTCAAGCAACAGATGGGCAGTTAGGGTGAAAGGGAAATGAAATGGTCTCTGCTCACACACTGCCAAATGCTATCACTTGGGCTTCAGAACAGAAACTGACAGGAAGTGATCCCACTGGTATTCCATTGCCATAGGAGCTTATGTTCCCATATGGCAAGGCCAGTGTTGTGAAAGTCTTGCCGCACGACTCCCACAGCACTGCTAGGGAAATGTTCTCATTGGCACAAGAAATAAACACGGCTTGCTTTCTAGCAAGTTTCCAATTTATATTTCACGAAAGACAAAGTATTTCCTCCACCATTTATCTGATCTCACTGATTCACTTTAGGTTGTTTTGTTTTTAAAATGAAAAATATATCCATAATAACGAATAGTGATAGCATCCTTTACAATTTTTCTCCCGTGGAAAATTTCCAGGCATATTTCAGTTATGGGAAAGGACTATCGTCAGCACACACTGGCAAGTTTAAATTTCTACTGTAGTGTAGCTTTTGATCATTTTCTAAAATTCTGGGGATTTGACCATGGACAAAAGGGATGACCTGATACCTGAGAGCAAGTTCTGGTAACTCATGGGGAACTGGTGTCCTTTGGTAGAGACACTGGAGAATGGGCCATTGCGACAGAGCAGAATAACTGTTGTGTATTCTTTCTAGGTAACTCATGGGGAACTGGTGTCCTTTGGTAGAGACACTGGAGAATGGGCCATTGCGACAGAGCAGAATAACTGTTGTGTATTCTTTCTAGGTAACTCATGGGGAACTGGTGTCCTTTGGTAGAGACACTGGAGAATGGGCCATTGCGACAGAGCAGAATAACTGTTGTGTATTCTTTCTAGGTTAGCCACTGATTACAGTGTATGTCTGAGGGAGATCTGCTTCTAAAAGGCAGGCAGATGTCACCGTTGTCACTTGTCCTTCAAAATGCAAATGAACCCCTGTATGCAGTTGGAGAGGACCATTCCCTGGCTGCATATATTTGCACAACCTCACTGAGGAGCACATGTGGGGAGTCCTCTTAGGGGCGTATTCTCGAGTATCTGGCTACACTTCAGCATTTTCTCTGATGCTCTGATGGTCCCCCATTCTAACCGACTGTCATCAGTTTAGGGGTAACTCATCCACCCAGACCAGTTTACATAGGTAGCAACTAACATTTATCCCCAAATAGAAAACACTAATTACGACTTTAAATTTCCCAATATTTAAAAGACTCTAGAAGCAAGTGGATAAAGCTGAGTATTAAGATCACACACAACACTAAACCTGCCTTTCGTTCCGTTTCAGCTGACTTTTCTATGAATGGCAAAGTCAGCGCTCTGAACTTATTTCTATGCAGTTTCCGAGGTCACTTCGGACATTTGGTGGCCACATGGGGAAGGTCTGAGCAGAGCCTTAAACGACTGGAAGGTTATGGAAGGCGAGCTGACACAGCAGGTATTGTACCTCACAAGTGTTCTAAGTCGCTTCTCATGACAGACGGAATGGATTCACTGTTTGCTGGCTGTGTATACAGAGATCCTCTCCATCAGTCACCTGATGGATCTCACAGCTAGGTACTGAGAGCAACGTCATTCATATTACAAAATGGCAGTGCAGGAGAATGGCTGCAATCTTCTCCTGGAGCTTCAGATAAAGACAGAAATCAGTTAGCATCTGCCATTTCCTCAGCACTAACCAACTGAGTCATGGATTAAACATGGTATCTTTCAAAATAACTAAGTCATAGCAATCTAAGTAATGAGGAACACCCTTATTTTAAGATTGGGACGCTGAAGACTGGAACAATGAAGTGGCTTGTCCATGGTCACAGATCACTGAACTAGGTGACAATATTCAACAACTAGGGTATCCAGAGCCTGTCGCTCATTTTGTTATGTTGCCTTCCAGTGACAGTGCTTCAATTCGAAAGAAAAGGTACCAGGTAAATCTACACACACTAGATAAATGTATAGGACTGCAGTGAAATGGAAGACAATGGAAGAGAGAATACAAATTTACTCCTGAGTCGGAGATCAGCTCCCTGAGAAAGAGATAATTGAGAAAAAGCTGGGTGATGAGAGGGATGAATCCAGAAGACGTCAGGCCAAGAACATTGCAGAAGGAAGGGGCTGGAGTGGTAGCAAACAAGGAGCGTGAAAGGAGATGAGCATGGGCACAGGGAGGTGTAACGTCCTCCTTACAGGGAGTAATGTGGAAGGGACTGCATGGATTAGGTAAGGTTCACAGTTAGAAAAGCAGTCCTTCCTAACTGTTCTGTGAAGTGATAGGGGTTTTAAGAAAACAGGGTCACCCTGTTTTTTAAAGTAACTTTACTGGTTGCTTTGTCAAAAGTCACCAATTGTAGATAGGGCCTTGAGAAGTCCAGAGCCTCTGGTTATGTGGAGGACAAAATAGAGCTGGAGGAAAATAAGTGAGGAGGGTTAAAATGACCAAGACACTCAGTGAGGACATCTCAAAGAGGAAGGTGCAGACATGGTTAGCACTCATCATGGCAGGCTCAGAGAGGTGGCAAAGGATGGCGCCCACCGCCAAAGGGAAGCTATTGCTGACACTGAGTGTGGTTTTGCAGGGTGGGGGTGAAGAAGCCCTTGGTATGAAGGGGTAAGATATAGGATGGGCATGGAGAGCAGCAGGAGCCATCAGGAGTGAGGTCTCTGGAGGCAGAAACGCTGTGATGGGGGAAGGGGTGAGAGCCTTTCTTTGGCTGTAATGGTAGTCCAGTATGGCTCCAAGATGATGGCATTAATCCCATGGGAGGGAGGGACTGAAAAGTGGTAATGAGGGGACTCAAGTGGTATGGTCATTGTTCCCGAGGGAGAAGCTGGGATTGTGTGACTCCAGGGTGCAAAGGCAGGCCAGTGGGTGTGAAGGAGACTGCTCCCCCCCACAGCTCCCTCGTACAGGAAGCATGGGGTGCAGAGAAGGGGGAGGACTGAATGTCTAGAGATGCCCTTTAGACAAGACACGAAGCAGGGAAGAAAAGGCAATTGGATTTCAGATTATTTCTGGGACCAATTCTAATTTAAGATACAAAGGATGGGACCAAGTCTACCTTAAGATATAAAGGAAGGCCAGGCATTAGTGGTGCATGCCTTCAATCCCAGCACTGATCTCTGTGTGTTCAAGTCCAGCCTTGTCTTCAGAGCTAGTTCCAGGACAGGCTCCAAAGCAATACAGAGAAACTCAAAAAGCAAGCAAACAAACAGAGATGCAAAGGAAATCAACTATACTCATGGGGCATTAGATTGGTTCTGATTTTGTCACTTCCTGGCCACGTGTCTTTATTCAATGCAGCAAACCTCTCTATAATTCAATTTGTTGGCCATAGACTAACACTGTGAGACACAGAGGAAGGTAGAGGAAGCTTTGAGCTGTCTCGGGAACACTGGGATATAGTTTTGGGGATGCAGAGGTGTTCAATGTTCTTTAGTAAATGGGAAAATCTGTAGGATAAATAATTATGTCTCTTGATTATCCAGCAGCACCCATTCCTGTTGAGACAGAGGCAGATGATCATGACAAATGTCTCCCAAGTCTAACAACCATATCCTGAGAGTCTAGGTCAGAGGAGACCATTTATGATGATGAGTAAATCATACCCCACTAGCTCACCACTTTTAACCCTCCATCTTCTCTTAGTACATATTGAACAGAAAATAGGTTGCTACCCAGACAAACTGAACAGAAGTTGACTCTGCTCCTGTTATTTCTTCAGGCTTAGAGGTACTATTGAGCATTGACATGCTCTGTAGGTGACAGCCAAGACAAGCAAAAGCCAGCAGAGGGTGACCTAGAAGTGGAAAGGAGCAGTGATCGTGGAAGCCATTGTCATTAGTGATCACAATAATTAACCCTGGTGCTGGCAGCAATCACACCAACAGGAGCAGAGAGGCTGGGTCTCAGGTGTCAGTGCGGCAGCGATCATCCCACTTACTCTAAAATGAGAAAAAATCTATTTTAACCAGATTAACCATAGGCTTCCAACATGAACTAAGAATGTGTCCACAAGGGCAGGGCGATTATCAAAGGCAAAGGATTAATCTCTATTCAAATGATTAGTCCGGTGCAGCAGGCATGGCTTTTAGTGACCTTTCTAGTTGACACCTTCATTAAGGACATACAAGATGAAGATCAGCAATGAAATGGATTTTCAAAGATAATTCTGCCCTGGAAATTGCTCCAAGTGAGAGCTTCTGATATCACAGTAATCACCAGTTGAAATGAATACCTGGGTCGCTGGGAGAGTTACAGGTCCAGGTAGATGACTGAATAGTGAAACAACAGAAACATGTGCAGGCCTCTAGGTGAAAATCTTTAACAAAAGCAGGCGATTCCTGGGGTGAAAACCCAGCCATTGCAAATAATGGTTTTGTTTTGTTTTGTATTGTCCATGTCAAGTCATTTATTTCTTTTTCTATTTTTTCATTTAAATTAGAAAGAAGTTTCTTTTACATGCCAATCCCAGTTCCCTCCCCTCCTTCCCTGACCTTAACAATCACCTATCCCATATTCTTTCTGCTCGCCAGGGAGGGTGAGACTTCCTTGGGGGATCTTCAAAGTCTGTCATAACATTTGGAGCAGGGCCTAGGCCCTGTTCCTTGTGTCTTGCCTGAGAGAGTATTCCTCTATGTGGAATGGGCTCTCAAAGTCCATTCATATACTAGGGATGAATACTGATCTACTATCAGAGGCCCCATAGACTGTGCAGTCCTCTTAACTGACACCCATGTTCAGGGGGGTCTGGGTTGGTCCTATGCTGGTTTTGCAGCTATCAATCTGGGGGTCCATGAGCTCCCCAAGATCTCCTGAGCAAATTGGGGGCAGTGAGGAGCAGTGAGGGACTCAGAAGAAAGAAAAGAGGAGAAAAGGAGGGGAGAGGAGGACATGGGAGAACAGGAAGATTGAGTCAGGGGAAGAATAGAGGAGAGCAAGAAAAGAGATACCATAATAGAGGGAGCCATTATAGGTTTGAAGAGAAATCTGGCACTAAGGAAATGTCCAGAGACTTACAAGAATGACCCCAACTAACAATCTAAGCAATAGTGGATAATGAGATTGATGAGTACTTTATATGCCATCCTAGAGCCTTCATCCAGTAGCTGATGGAAGCAGAAGCAGACACCCACAGCTGATCTGAACTCCTGGAATCTAGTTGCACAGAGGGAGGAGTGATGAGCAAAGGGGTCAAGACCAGGCTGAGAAACCCATAGAAACTGCTGACCTGAGCAAATAATTTTCTAAATACTTATTTTTAACTATGTGTAGAGGTGTATTGTAGAGGGAAGGAGGCCATAAAAGGTTATCAGATCTTGAGTCCAAGTCACAGGTGCATGTAAACTGCCCTACATGGATGCTAGGGATGAATCAAGGCCCATGAAAGATCAGTATACGTTCTTTAATGCTAAGCCATCCCTCCAGCCTCTAAATTAGTTTGGAAAACTGCTCATTATATCTGTTACAGAAAGCAAGGAGCAAAAAAGCACAGGCGTTCAGCAGAGCAGAAATGCATAAATACATGCATAATCCTGAGAGAGCAAATCAAATGCAATGCTGGGCCACAAAATAGCACATGCTCGTTGTAAAATTTGATGAGTCTATAAAATGGATGGAACAATTCCCCAAGCTCCCAAGGCTTCCAGACTTCGGGACTGTCTTGATTATGATGCTACTTTGCTACATAGTGGATATGAACGAGATTTATAATTTAGCTTAACAGGGGCATTTTGAAGGTACAAGTTTCAGGAATCATAGAAAAAGAAAAACAGGAGGCATGTCATCTTATTTTAAAAGACAAACTTTGCTTCTGACTGTTGACAGCCCGCAGGATTGCAAAGACATTACGGTCTGTCCCCAAGAGCTACAGAGGCAAAGGCAGTATGTCCTCAGTCCCTAACTGATTTGGGCTGCTGGGAGGTGCTGCGTGCAGAGGAGGTTTTGCTGAGGAAATGAGATCTGTACCATCACATGATGTCCCTCATCACTCAGCTGCTGATGTTCTCAGCTACAGTGTACTATTGACCTTTGCAGGAGATGATGGAATCATTTCTGCACCCTGCCCATTGCTGCCCAGCGAGGAAACAATCTTATTTTCACCAATTGACATGTGACTATTTATAAGAAAGGGAACAATGACAGCTAATAAATCGCCTCAATACTTGAACAAGCAATAAAAACAAACATCAGAAATGGGCGGGAATATGGAAACGTTCAACATGGAGCAGAATATTGTTATTTTCAGCATCAGGTTGGCAGAGTCTTTTGAACACAGACAGTGGAAATAGATGAAGAAGATGAAAGTGGTAGGGAATTAACAAGTAAGGAGAAAGATGCTAGCATGCAGAGGATGCTTCTAAATTGCCTTGTTTTAGAGGGAAAGAGGAAAAGCATCAGCTGCAGGGGGCCAGAGGGGTGGAGGGTGATGCTTGTTAAATGGTAGATACTTGTGCAAATTTCAATGTCAAAAAGAAGCTTCTAAATACGGTAGGACAAGCAGCGGCTGAGGGATTGGGGTAATGGCAAAGTAAGGGCCCAGAAGCAGGATAGCTGGTGCTACAGAACAAGTGGGCAAACCTTCTTAAACAAGAGGCCAGTCGTAGAGAAAACAAGGGTTAGTGTCTCTGAGACTGTGGGCAGGGCTACCCCACTGTTTCTGAACCTAATTTGTTCCCTTTAAACTAAGAAGAAAAGTGGTTATCGTATTAAAATAGTTCAACCAACGACATATAAATGTTTACTCATTTCCTAATATGTGGAGGACCTCTCCCTTAGGTGGATTCTACTAGGGTCAAGTCACAAGAGTTGAAATCCAGTTTCCCAGGGTCGGGAAATGCAACCTGGGACAGCGCTGTGCTGAGCATGAGGGAGTCCCTGAGTTCAATCACCAGAACGTAGAAAATAAGAAAGGAAGCAAGGAAGAAAAAGGAGGAAGGGAAAAATCAAACAAGAAAGGAAAACTAGAACAATCTCCTGGCAGAGACTAAGGTATGCTTTTCCACGGTGCCACAAAATACAAGCTCCCTTGTAATGACTCACTTACAAGGAGCCAACAGTCTGAAAAACAGGCTGAGAGTCAGCAGACTGTGTATTGGAAGGAACACAGAGTACATCTTGGAGACAAAGCTTGAATTCTAGCCCAGTTTTTTTCTAGTTCAACCTTGTTCACTGCTGTGTGTCTGATAGAATAGTGTCTGTGAATATTCATTAAGTTCCTGTGCTTTGATTTCTTTATGGTATTTAATGGTAAGCTGGACTCAGCTACAGCAGAATAAATAAAGAGGGAAAACGGAAGCGGTAATGCAGCTGAGCCTGCCACTTAGCTGGATCTGCACAATGTACAGTATCACTCAGGTAATGACAGACAAAACCAACAGAGAGAGAGTAAGAAATGTTACATGTGTGATAACTTTATTATTGCTCAAATCTGAGGTACATTTAAAACATATTTTTAATTAGAAAAGTGTCCCTAAAATCTTTTTTTTTTTTTTTTTTTTTTTTTTTTTTTTTTGTAGTAAAGTGACATACTTGTGTTATTCTGCAGTTTGCTTCTCTTGACCAATCTCATGGTAGGGAATCATGATTAAAAGAAAAGCATAATGGACTCATTTTGATCTTCTTCACTATTTATTGAATGTATTTCCTTCAAATGACTATAAAACAAGCACACACACATACAGACAAATAAACATGTAGGTACACGAACACATATACAAATGTGCACCTACCTGTAAATACATGTACACATATAAACAGGCATGTGCATGTACTCATATGCATACACCATGTATATATAAATATATGCAAAACTGACTGGATTCTCTTATTTTTCATTTAAATAGTTCTTCTCCTTTAGAAAAACCAATTGAAGAACAACAGCGCTCAACCCACAAAACTAGAATATTCACCCCAAACTAAGAATTAAAATGTTATCTATAATATGACTTAAAATTGCTAAAAATCCTCTAACCACAGAACCTATATAAAACCTGTCAAACTTTAAAGGCTTTTCAAATGCAGGGATAGGGGAGAAAGAGAGAGGGGGGGAGAGAGAGGAGAAAGTGCAATTGAATGTGTGTCAGATTTGGTTCAGAAACAAATACATCACACGTCCAAGTCATTCCTCCTTCTTTACTGAACCAAGCAGGAAATTTAACAAGAAGCCAATGTCTTGACTTTCCGTTACCCATTCTCTAACATTGCGAGTGGTTGAAGGGTATCCTCCTTCTCACATACAAATGGCCAAGTCACAATTGCTGATGCTTCTGTTTTTATGCAAACATGGACTTTGTAGATATACTTAAGTTAAAGGTTTAGAAGCAGATAACTCTGAATTTAAGGTGGGCCCTAAATAAGTTTCTCTTTCCAAATTGGCGTCTGTAAAGAGGAGACAGTGACTTGGGCCACAGAGGAAAGACTGTCGCATGAAGATGGATGTAAACATGGAAGGTTTCCACAAGCTGAGGACTATGGAAGTTTGGGGGGGCATGACACAGATTCTCCCCAAGAGTTTCCAAAAGAAAGCAATCTTACAAATGCCTTGTTCATAAAATAACGAAAGCATATATACTGTCAGGGCCCAGGAACGGGGTTTGAGAGGCACTATACAAGAACCCAGGAAGTTTTAGGTACAATACAGCCTATATCTTTGCCTTGCTTGGAACTCAGCTTCTACTAATCAAAACCTGACTATGGGGCTCTAGATGGTACAATGTGTTATGTATAAATGACATCTTAATATGTCTGTAAAGAAATGATCTAAACGGAGGATTTGGAGCAGCTTCAACGTAGCTATAAATGTACTTGGCCCTCTGAAGCTTCTTTTTTCCTGTGTAAGGTGTGGGGTACCCAAACACGGGACCTTGGACAAAATCCATTTGCATAGATACATCCATCAAGATGCCTGGCACTTCTGGGTAAACAGATATCTTAAACAAAAAATTTATATATTTATATATCTAAAAAACACATTTTTCTTCTATGTATCAAGAGTCTTTTTAGCATGGCCTCAAATGTCCTGGTTATTTGTAGTTATTCACTGTTTCAAGGAAAGGCACAAAGTGTGTGTGTGTGTGTGTGTGTGTGTCTGTCTGTCTCTGTGTGTGTCTGTGTGTGTGTGCGCGTGTGTGTCTATCTCTGTGTGTGTGCGTGTGTGTATGTCTCTGTGTGTGTGCATGCATGTGTGAGTCTCTTTGTGTGTATCTGTGTGTGTGTGTCTGTCTCTGTGTGTGTGTGCATGTGTGTCTCTGTGTGTGTGCACACATGTGTGTGTGTCTGTTTCTGTGTGTGTGTGAGTGTGTGTGTCTGTGTCTCTGTGTCTGTGTGTGTGTGTGTGTCTGTGTCTCTGTGTCTGTGTGTGTGTGTGTGTGTGAGCCCTCCTCTTCCAGGTCAACCTTTTAGCTCTAGATATGATATGTTCTTATAAGATCAGTCAATTTAATTTCACTTATTCAGCACACCATCCTTCCGCAGCTGGCTGTAAAAACCTCTGCTTAGAAACACATTGCTCACACGTGTCTTTGCTAATCCTCTAAGACAGTTGGCACCCCTCCTTCCCAAAGTTCTGTTGTTCCATGGCTTTTACTCACTTGATGCTCCTACTTGTGTCTTGGCAGAATGTCACCCCTTTCCAGGACAGTGTCCTAATATGAGATCAGGTATCCTATCATTCACACCGATGTTTTCCTAGCCCCTAGCAAAGAGCCACACCATTACAAGGCTCTACACACAAGTTAGATTTGGGAAGAAGCCCTTTTGAAGATCAGCTACCATATCACCATGTGGAAGGTTTAGTTTCTGTAACTGATTGGCCTACATGGATGATAGCCCTAGGAGAGATTCAGGACGGCATGATATACGAAGGACAATACATTATATCTTAACTTAATGATTGCAGATGATAAACAAACATGACAACATTATGTCATTCCAAAAGCCCAGCTAATGTGGGTCTGTGTCAGAAACGTGTAGACCACTCAAAGAGCTGCAGAGATTTATTTTGCTAAGAATCACTTTTTGTGTCCTGAAACACTCAGTTCTAGGTTGAGGTTTTATCCATATCAGCAACCCAGAGGACCCCCTTAGAACTTAAACATAGGCTGCTGGCACCCTGACCCTCATGGCTTCCACATTCCTGGACTGTGCACCCACCTTTAGACCAGAGGAGCACCATGGTGTACATAATCAGTTATTGATCAAAACTGCCCATTTAAGTTTGGAATTAAATTAACTTTTGTTAGACTACAAAACCTGTGGGGATATCCCAGAAGTGATCTCCTATATTAACTAAATATTCCTATTCACTCACTGATACCCTCCATTTATTGCAGCAGTAGCCTACTGGGCAATGACATTCCAAGAGAGCAGAGTACTGTACCCTGTAAACATTCTTCCTCTGTGAACAGCCAGAACAGACAAGACAGAGGGGTTTTCCAGAAGTACTTCCTAGTAACAAAGAGATGCTGGAAAGTTCTTGTGAAAGTAGAAAACAAACTATCTTCAATCAGACTTGCTCCAACCCACAACAGATATACTAATGACCCTCATGATTAGATCTGCAGTCTTTAGAGGTGAAAACATGGAGTCTGCCATTGCTATTAGTTTTATCTTCCATACAGAACTTTCTGGCTACCTACTTCTGAGCACTAATGGAAAAATCCTTTTAATTTTGAATATGCATATTTTGAGATAATTTGCATGCTTTTAAGTAATTCTCCTGAGATTCAGCTAAAGGAGGCAATTATTCCAAGTTTTGAAAAGTGCTAACTGACATGCATTCAATTATGCTGCTTCAATATGGCTCTATGAAAGCACCTTGAGGGCACAGAGGAGGTAGTTTTCTCTCAGGTACAAGATCTCGACAACTTTCTACAAATACCCATATCTCAGTAACAGAGCATCTTCACTCCTCCATGAAGACAAATCAAAAAACCCAGGAGAGTCCTTTAAGCATTTTCCCTTCTATGATGATGTTGTATGTGCAGTTGCATGACTATGCATGTGTGTGAAAGACAGAGACAGAGATGGGGGGGGAGCCCAAGATTGAATTTCTTTTATAAATAGGAGGAAAAGAGCTAAACCCTGAGTTATAAATACATGGTGATACTGTTAATAGCACTGGATCACAAAACTGCCTTTTTTTATAAAATTAAATGCATTGTTTTCTAAATCGTTAAATTTAGTCACAGCAAATTCCACTATTGCTCAAAAAAAAAAAAAAAAAAAAAAAAAAAAAAGGAAGCTAGAGGGCTCACAGAAGGCAGTGACCAACAGGGAAATAAACACCTTATGGAAATGACTTTGGACCTTAATTCCAAACCTACTGAAGCTATGCGTATAGACATTGATTTTAATCTTCCAAATGAAGTCAGTGACATAACCAAAATGAAACTCACAGCATCCAAAATATTCCTTGCGCACTTGATTTTGCACCTATGATAGAACAGTGAGTGACACCTTTGTAAATTTCCCTACCTATTGATTTGAAAGAGAGCACCTAAAATTGTGTTTGAGGTCCTATCTTCAACTGCCATTTGGTAAACATCTTCACTGGCTTTACAGTGTGATCCAATTGAAATGATAACTATTAGCTCTATGGACAACACTTCTGAAGGATTCTTTAGGCAAATGCGCATGTACCTGAGCACATGGGGGCAAGGATAGAGTCATTGTTCCTATAAGGTAGATATGCCCACCCATTAATAGTCATGGAGGCGGGGACACAGATGCAGTGAATCAACATATGACTCGGATGTGGCAGTCATATAGTACACTGGCATTTCATTTTTAAGGAACCATTTTGAATTGTCAGGCACTCATAATACTGAAGGAGAAGGTGAGAGATAAACTAAATGAAGGTATGCAATAACAATGCAGGGGGACCACTCTGCAGGGGCCCTCTTTGGAACAAAGGCCACAGCCTGCTTTTGCAATTAATCCTGTAAATGCTGCCTCCTTTTACACTGTGGCTTCTGAGTTTCACTCCCAGTTGAGACAATGTGTAATTGCTTATGCTTCAAATTAACAGAACCTAAAGTGAAAAAAAGTTGCAATTAATGAGACCTACTTGTATTCCAAACCTAAACGTGTACTTCCTTGACTTACCAGTTTTGAAAAACATAGTTTTCTTACCCGCATACCTTATTAAAAGTTTTGATCTGGAAAGTGTTTATTATTTCCATTTTTTACTATTTTACTTGTGTATACATGAATTTTTTGTTATTCTTGTCTAGCATTGTCCTTAAAATTCTTATTTAGGAGTGTGAAATTTGAACTACTTATAAATAAACATTTCCATGAATTGGTGAGCATAGTTGGTAAAGAAATTCAAAGTAATAGGATACAAAACCTCTGAGAATATAATTGATCTTTTAAGAGTTTGTCTTGAACTTTACTGACAGGAGAAAGTGCCTCATTCCAGCCCATTAATCATATTCCGAAGACTAACGATTAGAAGTTTTGCATAGAGCCATTTAAAATTACATTTAAGAAGTTAATCATGTGTATATGTGTGTTGGGGTATACATGGAATGGCATGCATGTGGAGGTCATCAGCAGAGGGTTTGCAGGAATCGGTTTACTCTATTCAGTATGTGTGTCCTGGGATGGAAACCAAGCAGCTGTCAGCTTTCCTCACTGTCATCTCATAGACCAGAAAAGGACATTTTTATTGCCTGTACAATTCTTTGCTCTGCCTTCTTCATCCAGTGTTTCAAACAAAAAATCATGTGTTTTCTGAATATGTGGCCTGATAGATTTGCTAGAGCAAAATTTTGCTAAAATGTATGGATGCTTTGTTCAATCCTAGTATGCAATTAATATGTGACAGGGAGATGAGAAAAGACGTCACTTTAGTAGATGAAGGTGGACATGATCGTCCATCTCCCCTCTCACCAGATTCGGTATCACCTGGGTTGAGTCTTTGGGTGTGTTTGTGAGGGTGCTTCCAGAAGAGATGCCTGGGAAGGAAAGGCTGGTGGCATCAGCTCTCTCTCCCCCCCTCTCTCTCTCTCTCTCTCTCTCTCTCTCTCTCTGCTTCCTGACTATGAATGCTGTGTGGCCAAGTGCCTCACACTCCAGCCCCCATGCCCTTACAATGATGGACTGCATCCTCAAACCATGAGCCATAATAAACACTGAAGTTTCTTTAGACAGATATTTTATCACAGAAACAAGAGAAGTAATCAACAGAAATAGAAGTACAAATACTTGGATTGTTCCAAATCCTACAAATAATAATAATAATAATAAAGCTGGTTATCTATAATATTCCCATAATTGTTTTTGAAATCTTGTCATATATAGCAGAGTCCTATAATCTGTCAATGTATCAAGTTTAAAAAATGTTTATTGTTGAAACATAACAGCACATAGCTGTTTTGTGGGGAAGGATGACTGACTTTTACAGGGCAATGCCAGACACAATTCATATTCCAAAATTTTGTGTATTCTCTGACAGCAACATAGCTTTGATTTGCTACGATTCCCAAGAACTCCTATCTCTGGAGATCTGTAACAAAAACATCATAATAATCTGAAAAATACTGGGAGAAAAACCCCAAATGTACTGAATTAGACAGTGCTATGCAGAGGCTAAAAATGATCTGATACTTCAGTGAATAAATGAACAAAAGACAAAATTCTTTCAGAAATCTGCTTTCTTTAGTCTCATTGATGTAAACTCCGAAGAGTGAGAAGATAGTAAAGCACTCATTGAAATGACAGAAACCTTACCACAGTGGATTTCAGACATAATATGGAAATATTCCTTTTATAAATGCATAATAGGCTTGACCTAACACTGAGAGGTAACCGTGCGAAGAAGCGTAATGGATGATGATTACAGTTTAACTTTCACATAGAGAAGTGCTGAAGCATATTATTAAGCACACATCCAAAGGTACTGATAAAAACCCATTCTGATATCATCACTGTATGAAACTCTGACTTCAGTCTGTCCAATGGCCATCCCAGACATACTGACAGGGTTCTTATCTTCAAATCTAATAGGTTTCAATATTCTTTACTGAAATCCAAAAGTATCTTGGGTGCTTAAAAAGTTGTATTCTGCCATGTCTGTAGGAGCAGGGGTGTCTTCAAATTCTCTCCCATTCTCAGTCACAGATCTCAGTTCTTCCCACAGTTTGGGGGACCAAATATAGATCATTTACATATACTTAGCTTATTTGTTTTTAGCTATATCTCTTTCTCTCTGTGGTGGATTGAATGAGATGTCTCCCATAGTCTAGGCATTTGGAGACTTGAACCAATTAATGACTCTTTGGGGAGGCTTAGGAGGAGTGGTCTTGCTGGAAGGAATGTGTTAGGGATGGGCTCTGAGTACAAAGACTATGCCATTTCAAATTATCTTTCTGTTTCCTACTTTTAGATTGTGATGTGAGCTCAGCTGTCCTGCTACCATTCTTGGGGGCTGTTGTCATGTTTCTCTGTCATTATGGTGATGGAGCCTTATCCCTCTAGAGCTATAACCTTTTCCTTCCAACTTGCTTTTGGTGAAAATGTTTAATCGCAGTAATAGAGACACTAACTGTGTGTGTACATGACTGGGGGTCCTATACTCTGTACCCATGTTATCCTATTCATGCCTTGATATTTAAATGCTTTTCTAAAAGCAAGAAATAGTCTCATAGAACATGGTGCTGTCATTTCAATCAGAAAACTAACATTGATGTAATATGAAATGTATAGATGCTACAATCCCTCCTTGTCCTAATTATTTCTAGAAAAGTCTAAGATCGCGCACTTGTCATGTCACAGACACACCTTTTTTCCTTTGACAGCTTCTCACTGTTTTCCTCTCATCACACATCTTTGAAGAGTACACGTTAATTATTTCATAGGACAACTGGCAATTTAGGTTTTCATGCTGGTTTATCAAGATCTGGTTCAGTTTATTCTTTAGACAAGAAAAGCATAGAAACCCTGCTGGAATGAAGGGAATGATAGTAATGAAGGACATAGTGTCTTTCAGACTCATAGCTAGCTGATGATGTTATTTTTCAGTGCTTTGTTTAGTTATCCTCTGCCATGTTTTCACATCAAAGTCATTATAACACCATCATAATTAATGCTTATCTTACTATAGGGTACTTGGAAACTGTAAATATTCATTTACTTAAATTTATACTCACTTATTTTATATCCGCTGATGTCACTTACCAGAACTAATTATTTTTATGATTATCATGGCTCAGAAATAGAAGCTTTCTAATTCTATCAACCCATTTTTACTTAATGGAAGACTTTCTCCTGAAGAATGGTAGGTTTATAACCTACCATTCATAAGTGCAATACTCTACCCCCACATTTTTTAAGGTCCCAGGTTTTGCCAGTGGGGACCCCTCCATTGTTGGCTCCTTTAGAGAGAGGTCTTTGGAAATAAAAGCCTAGGTTCTAACTGTACTCATTCATTCTCTCTTTAGTGTGGAATGTGGCAGGCTCTGGGCTTTTTGGAGAACAGAGCTGGGAGATAAATGCATCTGTCTATAATTATTGAAGTGCTATTGCTTTTAAAGTCATGGATATTGTAGGAGAATCTATAAACACCACTTATGAAACAAGAAGAGTCCCTAACAACAATCTACATGTATCCTTACACCCACAGATAAGTGTAGTCCTAGTCCTTCATCAAGGAAATTTCTCTTTGCTACAGACAGAGACCATTATAGAAAAACAATAACCAATCAAAATGCAAATGTATGGTGCCCAGTCCCAGCTGATACATCTGTAAAGTGTTTCCACACCTAAGGGCCAGTGAGCATTGGGGAAGGGATGTCTGTGTGTAGAACCAGAAGGATGGGGAGTTATCTGTGAGACTGTGTCTCCTAGGAATGTCATAAGCTACACCCACACAGTCACACCAATATGACCCCCCAGTGTGAGCTGAATGAGGAGATGCCAAATTAGATGGGAAAAGCCCATGAGGCCTCAACTCTACACAAAGAATGACAGATAACTGAATGTTAAGAGAGGAAGAAACAGTCTTCCGACAGGAAGAGCACACTGATTGGTTACCCAATACCAAATGGCCAGCCCTGAAAACATACATTCAAGGAACATTATATAGACTTACAAGGTTATATTTAGGAAAATACACATATGCATTTGATAATAAGAAAGAAATAACTCGAAAGAAGGTAAGGAGGGGTGTGTGGGACGGTTTGGGCAGAGGAAAGAGAAGGGAGAAGTGTTGTAATTACCTTATAATCTCAAAAATAAAAAAAGTCTCAAAAAATACAAAAATGGCCATGAAGAACAAGAAGGGTCTGTGATTTTCTGTACCCAAAAACCAACATAGGCATTGTTCTCTCCCATGCAATAATTATGTGAAACATGTTACTGACAAGTTTACAAACATCTTTTCCCTAAGGTAATGTTAGCAATATTTAGCTACATAGGCAGATTTTTTTTGGCAAAATATACGAAGCTCTACAGCTTTAAAATATGATTCTAAATCTAAGAGATCTGTCTACCGCCTTACCTCCAAGTTATTAGCTAATATGAAATTGTATTTACTTGACAGAATGATGAAGTAAAGCTGTCCTCCAATTGTCCCTCTCTGTTGCATGGCTATTACACTAGCCTTATCACCTTTGTCTACATCTTCTTTCTCTCACACTTTGCACTGACTCCAGGGTCCTATCACTAGGCCCTAGTCCTCCGTGCTCTGTGATATAAATCTATAATCTATTCCACCGTGCTCTGTGATATAAATCTATAATAGGCATCACACCAGAATTAGTGTGAAAATCCCTTGACTGGGCTTCCTTCTATGGCTCTGTGCTCTAATCATCTGCCATTAAAAGTATTTCCAGAGCTATCTGTCATCACTAATAACATTACCTTTTAGTGTGACTCCATACCAATTTTCATATTTCTCCTCCCAGGTACTCCCCTCACTATCCTCGGGTCCCATATTTCAATCCACGTCTTCATTTCTGTTTAAGAAAGCCAGGTCTCCCATGGCATATCAAGTTGCAGTAAGACTAAGCACATCCCCATGTATTGAAGCTGGGCAAGGTGACCCAGTATGGGCAGTAGGGTACAAGAAACCAGTAAAGGAGTCAGAGACAGCATCTGTTCCTACTGTTAGGAGCACCATAACAGGATCAAGCTACACATCTGCAACATACACAGATGCCCCAGTTCAATCCTATGCAGGCTTCCTGGCTTTCAGTTCAGTCCCTATAAGCTCCTATAAGCTCAGGTTAGTTGATTCTGTGAGTTTTCTTTGGTGTCCTTGAGCCCCTGGCTCCTATAATCCTCCCCCTTCCTTCATAGGATTCCCCAAGCCTGGCTTGTTTGGCTGTGGGCCTGCATTTGTTTCCATCTGTTGCTGCATGAAGCCTCTATGATGACAACTGGAGTAGGCACCAATGTGGTATCAGTAGATAATCAGTTTAGGCTATGTATCCTCTATTTCTAGGGGTATTAGTTGGGGTCATCCTTGTAGATTCCTGGGAGTTTCCCTTGTATGAGGAATGGATAAAGAAAATGTGGTACACCATGAAAGTTGAAGGCAAATAGATGGAACTAGATAAAAAAAAATCATCCTGAGTGAGGTAACCCAGACTGAGAAAGACAAACTCACTCTTAAGTGGATATTAAATTTAAATAAGGAATAATGATGCTACAATGCAAAGCCCCATGGAGGGACCAATGTGGACACATGGGTCTCCCTGGGTAGACTGGGGGTGGGGGAGTAGCAACTTGAGAGATCAGGTTGTGATGGACAGAGGAAGAGAGTACTGAAAGAGACTATTGGGAAGGGTCACATTTCAAGGTACATCACTCTTTAGCTTAAGAATTTTCAAGTGTTTTCATTTAGGGGATCAAGAGGCACTGTTATAGTTTATGGCAGGAATATGTCTCAAAGAACAACGAGGTTTACAGGAGAAGTGCTGAACTTAGGGTTTTTGCTTCACATTTGTCTTTTTCTAGATCATTTTTTTAATAACTGTGGCTTTGATGGAATCTACAGAGGAGCTTTGAGAAAACATCAATGTAAGGGTGTTCAAATCCATACAATATGTGATGTATTTTCTCTGGAAGACTGGCTGTCTCCCCTTAAATCATTTAGATGATATTCTTGAGGCAGTGGGATGCTGCAGGAGGATTTCTAAGCATGGAGAAAGAGGAAAGCAGGCTTGACTTGGAAAGGGGTCACAGAATCCCTGTGAGTGATGTTCCCAGAGCAGGGAGCTCCAGATGGGGTCCTAATGTACTCTAGCAAAGCACGGTGGGGGGAGCTAGAGTCAAGAAGTGGGGCCAGTTGTACATTTTGAGAGAGAGGGAGGTGGAGAGAGAGGAAGGGAGGGAGGGAGGAAGGAAAGGAGGGAGGGAGGGAGAAAGAGAGAGAGAGAGAGAGAGAGAGGTTGAGCACTTTAAGGAAATGCAGTTCAGATAATTCAGGCTTAGGTACTTGAGATCTCAGCCCCCATCACTGCCCCTGAAAAAGAGAAAGCAGGATGGACTTGAATTGGGGAGAGGTTAGGTACCCATATGAGGAGCTCAGCAGTAATGCAGGGAGCTACCCAGAGAAGTCAGACTCATTGGTGTGCCTGATGAAACTGTGCTGCCTTTTCACGTACTTGTACAGAGCATTACAGCTTCCCTCTGCATCTCCTCAAGACCTCACTCAAGGGGCATCTGCAAGGAAAGGCGTCTTGCTAAATACACGCATTTCAGTGTTTTCAGGGCATCTGAATCTCTTGTCATTGTCTCAAAGGAAAGTATGGAATTAATTCACAATGTAGGTTCTCTAAAAATTATGCAGTCTCTCCTGTTCTCCGCAATGGCATTTGAGTGACTAAGAAGCCCAGCCCTGGCTTTCTGTGAGGTGGGCTGTGGAAAGATGCGGTTATTCTGTGGTCTCTATGGATGTAGTCCCTGTCCATTCATGGAGCTGGGCATACAGAAAATGCTGTGATACTAATGGTCTTCCATCACGGGTTTGCCTTCGCTGTAGTGGGATCAGACCACTCAGGGCCATGTTTCTGACTGAGAAGTCAGACACAGCCTCTCTGAATGGCCTTCATACCTGTCGCTATTATGACCTCAGGAGACCACCTGCTTCCATTCTCAGAGTTCAGATCCCCTTTTCTCCTGCAGGGTACGTATTTATTAGGTTTTAAAAAATTATTATTGTTGTCATGTACATGATGAGAGAGAGTGGGAGAATATGCCTGAACATAGGCAGGATCCCACAGAGGGCACAAAAAACCATGGAGCTGCAGTTGCGGATGGTTGTGGCCCAACATGGGCACTGGGGACCAAGCTCAGGTCCTCTGAAAGAGCAGCAAGTCCTCTAAAATGCTGATCCATCTCTTCGGCCCCTCAATAACTGGCTGAATTGCTGTCTTCTTAAAAACGAATGGTACAATTTTATTTCCTCCAGTTCTGAAAACATTGAGACCAGCCTGAGAAATGTGGAAGGAACTCATATGGTCATTTCAGTCTCTGCAGACTATCAGCGGACTCGGATTCCACTGTCTTATAAGTAAGAGAGGGCCACTACTGTGCCTCAGTTACCTCCACTGCTTTAGCAAATTATGTTTGCTCAAGTTGCACATGTGCAATTGGGACAAGACTCTCTCCACTCCACTCTTCTCCTAAAATGAGCTAAATAATTATAACATGAGCTCCTGAATTCCAGCCCTAATTCCAGTTTAAGGACCACATTTTTTCCTCATGATCCCCCTGCAGAAGCTCTGACCATTCTCTAAATATTATGTATTTATTTACGAACATGTGTATGGCTACATGCCATGAGTGTGGGAGCTCCTGTGGATGCCAGGAGAGGGTTGCAGATTCTCTAGATCTGGTTACAGGTGGTTCTGAGCCACATGAAATGGGTTCTGGGAACCAAACTGCAGCTCTTTGCAAGAACAGTAAGCACTCTTAACTACGGGCGTTTCTTTCCATCCCCAAATTAGTATTCGTATCTGATACATTCACAAATGTATTTCTGCATTCTCAAAAGTTCAGCAGCATAAGTTCAAGACAAAGATGAAAAGGTGAAAAGATAATTTCATGGGACCCACGCACACTACAATTTGTATTTCTGAGAGGGACCATATGCCTCTGATATGTTTGTTTTATACATGATTCTGGGGCTACATCACAATCTCTGAATTAAAAAATTAACGGTGCTGACATTTTCATTGCTGATACATAGAAATGTTACAAAATTTCATATGTGTTTTTTAGTCTTACTCAAATTCTATGCCAAATAGGGCTAAGTAAAGTGAAAAGAAGATAGGGAGAGGGTGCCTCTGTAGACAAAACATTCATGAAAGAAGATAGGGACAGGGTGCCTCTGTAGAGAAAATATTCGTGAAACTCTATAGAAAGGCTACCCCATCTCAAGACTGATTCACTCCATGCTTTTTCTCTTAGCCCTATAGACTGACACTCAGAAGCACATATGTGTTACACTCTGTAATAATAGGTATAGATAACGCTGTACACACACCAACAAAGGTGGATAGTAAATTCTAAATAATGTCTTAATAATAGCCATCCATCCCATTTGGATCAGATGCTAGAACTACAGATCCATCCATACCATTCAGAGCATAAGTAATTCAGTTACCACATATGCCCCAGCTCATTTATTCCTTGAACAATCTCATTTAAACATCTACTCTTTTCAGGCACTGTATTGTGTGTTAGCAATAAAACAATGAGCAGAGCACAGTGTTGTCCATGTAAGACAAGTTCTTATTAGTCTTGTGTTTATGAACTAGTGGATTTCAAAATTAATGCAATTTCTAGTCTACAAAGGGAGCATAATGAATATAAATTGCTCACTCTAAGAAGGGGAAGAGGGAAGGGAAGGGAGAGGGATAGATGGAGAGAGGGAGAGATGAGGAATGAAAGAAAAGGTAGCCTGATAGAGGGCACAAAATAAGAATAAATCAAGCTTATAATATGAGAAATAAAGTACTTTTACAATCACAACACATAAAATAAAATTAAGCAAAAAGAAATATTGTATTGGAACCACAGGAAGTCTAAAGAATAACCTTGTCTTACAACATTTTATTGTTTAATTGGGAAACCATACTTATCCAAGGCAGGATTCAATTTAATTGTTAACTGGGTGGTACAGGCAGTAAAGCACTGCAGAAAATGATGGAAAGAGCGATCACTGTGCTCTTTGTTCATAATAAGTATAGCAGTATGACTAATACTTCTGTCAATAAAAGCAATAATGCCAAGGATTATGTGAGAACAAAGAAGCAAAGTAGCAAATATTTAATGTATTAAAACAAATTACACTCTAAACTCAGATCAATGCATGACAAATTACAAAGCTGTGCCTTTTATTTTGTGAGTTGTTCCCTCCCTCAGAGAGAATATAGAAAAAGCATGGGGAGGAAAGGCCTGCCTTTAACTTTATAACTCACCACTGCAACAAAGCAACCTTGTCTGTTAATCACTAAGAACACATTCTGTCCATCATCATTCAGAAACAGCTTACTGAGCCTTTTTATGTGTGTGGTATCATTCCAAGATGGAGAAGTGATGTAAGATAAAAGAATAGATACTTTAGGGACTTCCAGCAAGATTACAATTATGTCTAACATATTAACAAGCCCTCTTTAATCCACCCATTCACCCCACAGCCATGATCCCACCACGATTATATAGGGTTCAGCAAGAGAAAATGATGGAAGCTTGATGGAAAGGATCTTGGGAAATAAAGCAATGGAATGTGGTTTCTGAAATATGGAAAATAGCCATACATAATATATTCACACACATATACATACATACATACAAACATATGTACGAGAGCCATTTCAGATGAGTGGAACATATTGGTCAATCAGAAATAAAATTAAACAATAATAATGACTTTGTATTCACCTTCAGATACTTAGAATTAGGCATCCAGATTTTTTTAAATGAAAATGTCTCCTAAATATCCTTTTCCAACAAATACCTAGGGTTTGCTTTCCAGTTGTCTAAGTGACTTAAGCACGTTTTTAAAACTTTGTCTGAATATGGATTAAAACATATCAGTGCTACCTTATTATTAATGTGTTAGATTAAAATACCTTCCCAAGCACTGGAGAGACAGCCCTTTGGGTAAAGTGCTTCAGGACTGGCATATCTCTTCATGTTATACTGATCATCAACTAAAAGGCTCTGTGTGGCTGTGGATTTTAAAGGCTCTGTGTGTCTGTGGATTTCAATTTCTTTATCTATTGACCTACTGAAGGGCATCTCGGTGGCTCCCAGTCTTTGTCAGTCATGAAAAAAGGCACTAACTGTCCATGCCAGAGTTTTCACATGGATGACTTTCATTCAGCTCCTTCTTGGTAATTGCCAAAGGGTTTGTGATTTTGTTTCAATCAGTTACTTTAAGAACAGTTCAGTATATAAATAATATCTTAGTGGATTCAGAAGAGAAATTGGTTTTCATTTATTTATGAACTCTGACAAGGAAATACCCCCCAAAGCACCGTGCGTAAGTCCAGCAATATGCTGATGGAGTAGTATTTTCAGGCTGCTGTTGATAGAGAAATTCATTGCTAATATTTTTGGTGAGAGGCGAAGTTGCCTGTTTTATGTGACAGATTGAAAACCCCTTGGAATGCATGTTCAGCTTGTTATTTAATGTCTTGGAAAAAATAAGTCATCAAACGTTATTTTTCTTTCATCGGGAAACCTATAATTCCTATCAAATACCAAATGAACTAAGAACCACAAAGAATATACAGTCCCTATGATAAACTCTCTTCATTCCAACTGTAAAATTTCACTTTCATTGTAGTTATGGTGGCATAAACAATGAAGAAGAGTTCAATTTTGCAATTGCAGCAGCGGGTAAGAATATTCAGCTATAAAAATTCTGCAGACGCAACCATGTTTACAAGGACAGTGAGATCAGCCATTTACACAGGTCTTTGCTTTCCTGCTTTCCATCACAATATTTTGCATTTTACTTTCCAGAGAAGAACAATTCATATCCAGGTTTGAATATCATATGCAGAAAATAACTCCTACATTCATTTTTACAATTATTAAAATTGGTTTAAATCAATGACCTTTGAAATAGCCAGTTGCATAAAATCTTCATGTTAAGAAAAACCCTTTGGGCATATGAAGAACACCAAGTTTTTCAAGGCAAACACACATTAATTATAGCAATGAATTTAATTCACAAACTTTTCAATTTAGTTTTTGACTATTAATGCTGCTATTTTTTTTCTTTTTCCATTGTTAGCTTTTATATTCCATTTTCAATTATGTGTATGCATTACATGTGTGCAGGAGTGTGTGTATGCATTACATGTGTGCAGGAGTGTGTGTATCTACAGAGGTCAAAAGAGGGTGTCAGGTCCTCTGGTGCTGAAGTTACAGGCAGTGATGACGATGTGGGACACTCGCTTCAGGCTCTGGGAGAATATCATACTTTTGACAGCTGAGCCACTTCTCCAACCCCACTTGTTTATTTTTGAAGCGATATTTCCTATTTAGCCCAGGCTGGCCTCAAACTGGTCACCCTCCTGTCCCACCATTCGGGTGCCAGAATGAGAAGGATGCCTACCACTCCAAGTTCATAGGGCTGTTAGTTGTCGACAATCTTTGTCTCGGTTGCTTAGCAATCAGAGTGAATTAAGTTTAAATTGCCTGCTATAGTTGGAAAGTGAAATTTCCCTTAGGTTCATGGTGGGAATTCTCTTTATCTATCTTGCAGCGCTATTTGGAAGCCTGGAGTTCCTTTAAGTGGGTAGGATCTTTCTGACAAAAGTAGGCTCCTAAGGGAGGGCATCTGCACCTTAAATCTCTGGCCTGTAGTAGTCTGAACTTGCTTTATGCTTCCTGGAGGGGCCCACATATGGAGGCATTTCATCACACCTTTTCTGTTACAGTGGACTGAAGTCTCTGAAATCATATAACCAAATAAAACTGTCCTTTCTCAGGTTGTTTCCAAATAGGATATTTTTTTGTAGAGACAAGGATAAGAAATCTTCATATGATGTCTTTGCTGCTGTTGGCATGCAAAGAACGAGTGTTGACTTTGGCCCTACTTACATCACATAGACACATGAGCAAGTATTCCAGGTCTCAGCCAGGTGTTAGGTGTCCTTCTCTGACAGCATCGGATACAGAAGATGGATTAGTTATACCTAGCTGTCAAAAAGTAGTTTAAAGAAGGGATGGCTTGATTTTACTCATGGTTTAAAAACACTGTCCTTTAATAGGGAAGGGAATGGTGGCAGAAGCCTGAGAAATCTGGTCACCTTGTATCCACCTTCTAGAAACATGGAGAGTTGATTGGTGCTGGGCTCACTGTATTCTTAATATTAGTGTAGGAGCCCATTCCATAGACTGGGCTAAGGTGATCCCAAATCCCATGAAGTTCAGAGCCATGATTCACTATCATAGGAGACTTCTACTCTGATGAACCAAACCTGGATAGTTTCACATCTGTCCTTGGGTTTCAGAGCCATGATTCACTAACATAGGAGACTTCTACTCTGATGAACCAAACCTGGATAGTTTCACATCTGTCCTTGGGTTTCAGAGACATGATTCACTATCATAGGAGACTTCTACTCTGATGGACCAAACCTGGATAGTTTCATGTCTCTCCTTGGGTTTCAAAAATGCTTGTCCCTTATATGAACTTCACTTATAAGTCATTCTAATATTGGCCTTAAACATTTTCTAAGAAGAATCCTTTCTAAGTTTGCTTGTAATTTTAACCATGTAGATTATAGTTATACCATTTTTCTTATAGTTACTAAAATTTCTAGTAACCTTTACCCAAAATTGGCCTGCTGAGACTTTTGATTGTTCATCTCAAAGCCCAATTAAAAAAAAAAAAGTAGTGTTAGGTCTTATTTTATCAACAAAGCTCATAAAAAGGCATTATTTTTATTTTACTACACATGATATAATGGGTAATATCAGTTTTATTATAAGAATCTTTAAGGTCTTCATCAGTTATCAATTTTTTGAGGTCATTGTAAATCACCTACATAATGTGTAAATCTCATCTCATATTTATTTCATGTTAACCATAATCCAATAATTTTTTAAACTCTGGAGATCTTTACAGATTAATTTTAAAAGTTTGAAAATAACAGGTTAGTCATAGGAGAATTAGAAACAACAATAGACGCTAGTTGAAAACAAAACATTGAATAGAACAAAAGATGGGGGAAAAGAATTATAGCAAGGTCAAACTATGTGGTTTCTAAGAGACAAAAGCATGTATCAGACATGCTGTGGAGAGTCCTAGGACATATTAACATGTGAGACATCTGAAAGCAAGCAGAACCCCTCATGTGTTAGTGTTTTACTGAGCTCTGACCATATTCACTGACCTGCACATGCTGGCAACACTGGACATCCTGATAGCTCAAGTCAAAATTTTCAAGTACTAATACACAGAAAATATGGTTGTTGCCCAAAGTTCCAAATAACAACAAATCAAACAAAATATGATATGATTCCAATAGGAATATATAAATTTTATTTATATATATATATATATATATATATATATATATAAATGCTTTAGACAAAATACCAGAGTATAAAAAAACCTAGAAAGCAAAAATATTAAAATTGACCAACCATTTTGGAGATTGCAGTCTGTGACTGGTTGTCCGGAAGAAGGGCAGCGTCTCTTAGTAGGACAGCATGTTGCTCTGGCTGTATTGGTTGAAAAGAGACAGGAAGGACTATAATACGTTTAGTCCATGACGATTATGCACATCCAAATACTACCTAAGGGCTCTCATTCCACCTCTATTAATGTTCTACCCTTTCAACAGGGCTAAGGGTTCATCCCAGACCTAAACTTCAGCACTAGAATGACTTAGCATGGAAGTAGGTTCCTCTCACGAGTCTGCACGTGTATCTTGAGACAAATTGCTGAGTCGTATAAGATAATCTACTCTTATAGAAATCCTGATAAAGTACACAACACCCAGTTACATTTGAATTTTAGGGAATGAACTGTCCATTCAGAAGGGGCTACAGCAGCTCAAATCACACACAGATGTTATGAATTCAGCCATGCAACTGCAAACTGACTAAGCGTTTTCAACACTAAGAATGTTGATCCGATTTAAGCCGAAGACGAGAGTGTATGGAAAAGCAAATTCACGGAGCCTATCTGTTTCCAGTTTGGGTGGGCTTCCCATGATCTTGGGTCCAGGCTGGTGAAGTGTCACGGTGCGAGCTGAACCAAGAGAACACAGAACATGGCTCGGGGGCTGCCTTATATACCATGGTCAACTCCAAGGAAATCCATTTAAACTGAGACTAAATTATGAGACAGAATCAGAGATGGAAGATGGGGGCACAAGTTTTAGGAGGAAGAAAGGGTTGGAGCAAAGGTTTGGAATTCATTTTAAGAAGAGTGCAGTGAAATGTAGTGAAGGATAAGAGAGGTGGGTTCCCAGGTTTCCACAGAGATCCTTTCTATTCTCTTTACCTTTGTTTTAGTTAATAAAGCATCACTCTCTCTCTCTCTCTCTCTCTCTCTCTCTCACACACACACACACACACACACAAAATTTTCCCTTTCTTTGTGATTGTGCCTTTGTAGTGTATGTATGTTGGTTCACATATATGTATTGCTATGTGTATCTGTGCATACATGTGTGGAGGCCAAAATTCAATACTTAGTGACTTTCTTAATCACTCTCCACCATATATTTTGAGACAGTATCTTCCACTAACCCTGGGCCTCATCACTTTCATTAGATTGGCTAGTCAGGAAGTCCCATAACCCACCTGTCTCCTTCTTCCTAGCTGGGAGGGGGGGTTAGGCTCCCATGGCTGACTGTTATGTGGATGATGGGGATCTGAACTCAGACTGTCATGTTTATACATCAAGCACTTTAAACAATAAACCTCTATGCCTCTGTAATTTTCATACAACTAAATTTTTATTATCTAATTGTAAGGTAATTATAAGGCAGTTGTATCATTTTAATACATAACCATACATGTATTATATAATCTGGTGTGCTCTTCTCTCAATTATAATTTTTTACATACTCATAACACATTTTAAAACTGATAATGGTAGGGCACTATTAACTTACATACATCCCTTATTCAAATTTCACTGTTTTATAGTAGATGGTTTTTTTTGGGGGGGTTGTTTTGTTTGTTTTGGTACATAGATGTAGAAGTTGGCTCTCATTTATAAATGTGGATAAGCACACAACAATGCTGTTATTTCACCATGAAGGAACACTATGTATGATGGTTTGAATAAGAAATGTTCCCATAGGTTCGTCATGCATTTGAACACTATGTTCTGTGTTGCTATCTCTGCTTAGGGAATGGGGTAACTTTTAAGACCTGTACATAGTCTTGCAGAAAGAAATAAGCTGCTGGATATGGCCATTGAGAGTTTATAGCCTTGCTCCATTTTTCAGTTTACGTTCGTGGCTTCTTCTGTGACGACATGTGCTCAGCCAGCTTTCTGCTCCTGTTTCTATGCTAAGCCTTCCTCACTATCATGGGTTTTCCTCTGGAACTGGAAGTGAAAATAAACTCTTTCTTCCCCAAGTTGCTTTTGGCCATGGCATTTTATCACAGCAACAGAAAAAGTAACTAGTGCCTATGTAAATGAATCACTTCCTTCAAGCATGTCAGTTACTTGAGATCCTGATTGTCTGCTGCAAGATTCAGGCACTTCAATTTTCTTGACTGCCAGGTAGTGTCCCAGGGATGGATGCACCAGTTTACCCCTGCATCTGCTTTAGGACAGTTCTGTTATCTTTGTATACCAGAATAATACCAAAGATTCCAAATGTCTTCAGGTGTGTTGTAGGTGCCAAGGTTTACCATGCTAGAATCTAAAACGAAATCTTAAAATATTAATTTACCTAAAAATTAATGCTAAGCTCATTACAAATAGCAGTGTGCGTATGAATGTTTGCATGTGTGGCATATTGCATATGTGTTTGCAAGCTCATTTATTTGCATCTACGGTAAGGTGGAGAGGCTAGAGGTCAGGAAGTTTTCACTATTGCTTTTCACATTATGTTTTAGGAAGGGTTTCTCACAGAATTTGTAGCTCACTGATTCAGCTACACTTTCTGACCAATTGGTCCCCAGAATCCTACTATTCTCTTCCCCTTTCACATTGGGGTCTCAGAGGGGTCCCACAAACAGTGGGGTCACTGGGGGATAGCCCAGACAGTATGGTTACAGAGGGGTGTGCCCCAGAGGGTGGGGTCACAGGGGTGTGCCCCAGACAGTGGGGTCACAGGGGCGTGCCCCAGACAGAATGGTTACAGAGGGGTCCAACTGTGGGGATATAAAGGGGTACCACTGCATCTGGTTTTTATGTATTTTCTGAGATTTGAACTCAGATCCTCATGCTTTCTCAGTGAGTACTTTACCCAATGGTCATCTCATCAAGCATACGTATTATTTTTATAAATTCATATGTACATATATGCATATATATGTATTCATTATATACACACACATACACATACACTGAAACAAAAGCAGTTTAAGAATAGAATGGTGTTGCTTTTCATGTTTACACAAATGCTGTGAGATAACCCTTCTGTATGCTATGAATGTATGTTGTTCTCATTGGTTGATAATAAGAGCTGCTTTGGCCAGCTGGTGGTGGCTCACACCTTTAATACTAGCATCTGGGAAACAAAGGCAGGTGAATCAATGTGAGTTCCATGCCAGCCTAGTCAATAGAGCAAGTGCCAGGACAGGGTCCAAAGCCTCACAAAGAAATCCTGTCTTGAAAAACAAAAACAACAGCAAAATAGCTACTTGGCTTATAGCAATGCAGAATATAGCTAGGTGGGAAAGCCAAACTGAACACAGGGAGAAGAAGGATGGAGTCAGGGGGAGATGCCGGCCACCGGAGCAGCAACATGTACTAGGCCACAGGTAAAGCCATGGGCCACATGACAACACATAGATTAATAGAAATGGGTTGATTTAAATGTAAGAGATAGTTACTAATGAGCTGCAGGCCAGGCAGTTTGTAATTAATGCTAAGCCTCTGAGTGATTAGTTGGAAGCAGCTGTGAGACAGAGAAACCTCTGTTTACATACACGTATGCAGTGTGTGTCCTAAGAGATGATTTTAGGATTCTCACATCTGCATTCAATATGTTTGAATATCATATGTCCCTTGACCTTTGAGGAACCTGCCTGAACAGTGATGAAAGGAGGAGATGAGGGAGAAGAATTAAAAGGTGCCTTAGAAATATTATACAAAATGTTGTGGCCTCATAGAACAATGTGCAGAAGTAACAAGGACCCCTGAGAATCCCTGCATTCTTAGATAATAAATAATTGTGCCTATAAAGAAAAAAATCTACTCAAGAGTCATAAACCAGTATTCTGATTTGATTCATACATTTCCACTGATAACTTCTCTGGATTCTATGAGCACATGAATGTCTAGATTCAGGGTGGGGTAAATGGGATTTAGGAGAGACTCAAGTTTATCACTTAATCGTGATGCTGTCTTTGGAAGGGAATATCCTTTGTGTAAGTGGGCTACAATGAAGACAGCATGGTTTTGGTATGTAGAGTTTGTATTCTCAGTGATGGGTGAAATTGTGGGAAATGAAGGAAAGAAAATAAACAGTTGATTTACCTATTTTGCACTTGGGTGTTGGTGTATAGAACCATGTCCTGAATAGCAGCAAAATTTGGAGCAAGTTATGCAAAAAAGAGAAGTTTTCAGCTAATAGGCTGTATATCCCCTGTATCTTCCAAAACTGTTATTTTTTACTAGCCAGTTATAATCAATGATTCTATTAAGGAAACTACATGTCTTCACTAGCCCAAAATATTAAAAACAGAAGACTATCACTAATTGAAGACTTAAAAGGTAACTTTATACCTAGGCACACATAAATGTTTAATTCTCAATTCCACTTTTACTCTCTACACTTTGTACATTGGATAGAAACTAACATTGCTTAAATATGGTACAGTTCAGGGGAGACACTAACAGCAGGTGAATATGCCACTCAAACATCAATACCACTCACTTTTTCATTAGCTGTTTGTCTTGCTCTATTCCTTTCAAGGATGAAATGTAAACAAGATCACTTAATTGAAGTAAAAGCTAAGCCACATGTTTAGAGCCAGCGGTGATCAGATGTGCAGCAGATTCATAAATACCTGGCCATACTGTCTCAAGTATGCCAAATAATATTCCCTAGTACATTAACATTACGGGGAAGACTCTAATACCTCAAGAGTAATGTAAAAAAAAACAGTGGTAGGGTTGCTGGACTTTGCTTTTTAATACAACCCTCATCACTCCATTAATTATCAAGTTTTTAGTGTCTCTGTTCCTTCATCATTTCAATATACTTGACATGAGTTCTTTTTGTTTGTTTTGGTTTGGTATGGTTTGGTTTGGTTTGGTTTTTCGAGGCAGGGTGTTTCTGTATGGCTTTGGAGCCTGTCCTGGAACTAGCTCTGTAGAGAAAGCTGGCCACAAACTCACAGAAATCAGCCTGCCTCTGTCTCCTGAGAGCTGGGATTAAAGGTGTGGGCCAACCATGGGATTGACACAAGTTCTTAGCAAAACAAAACTTATATCTAAATTATTTTATTACAACCATCCTGCACTCAAACCAAGCTATCTGCGTAGAGCTTTCTGTAACCTTCTCTGCTCATACAGAAGTGTCCAGTAACATTAGGAGACTCAGCCTTCCTGAAGACAGGCTTTGAAACAATCTACTTTCAGTATAAAGAATCTTTGAGATAGAGCAGCTTGTACAAGGGTGGGTGCTGGGATTTTTTGTGAGTTAGAGAATTAATTAAACTAGAGTTGGAATCAGGGAAGGGAATATTACTGTATCTTCTCCCCACTGAGGAACACAGACGGTTCCCTAACATGCACTTGCATTGATAAAGCCACATTGTAGGAGCAACTTAATTAAGCAACACATGATAGTTTAACTAGGATGCCCTCAGATTTCTAGGCATTGAATGTAGGTTTGATGTTAGAAATTCTTAGAATATACAAAGAGAAAATTCAATTGTAAAAGTAAAATACTAACAGGAAGAATGTCAATGACAATCAGGTTGTCACTTAGAAATGCCAAGTACTATTAGAAGAATATTTACAGCCCCCATGAAGTTATCTTTTTGATTTGATTGATAGAAAAATGGGTCATGTCTGAGTTTGGCCAGCCCATGAGAATATCTATATTGGTAATTATTCAGAGTTTCAACACCAAAATGCAGCCTCTTACTTTAAGGGGAAACAATCATAAATCTATTTTTTGATTTATTTTCCTTTATGCGGATGTATGTGTGTCTGTGTGTTGATGTACTTGTACATGCGGTCACCACGGATGCAAGGTAGCTGATTCCTTAGGTGTGAAAGGAGACAGGTGTTGTGAATTAAAACTACCCCTGAGAGCCTTGGAGCCAGACTTATGTATGAATAAAACAGGACAGGCATCGTTTTTACAAATATCTTTTCAGTTGGACATACTTAAAAATTAAAACAATATTGAGAATTTTTTCTTAAGTAATTACACTGCAACATCAGCTGTGAAATACATTCTTATACATTACGAAATAGGAATAATATGGTCCCTAACTTATATCTGAGAAAAAGGATAATGTGTTTCATTTCCTTAGCCCTTCTGTAGTTCTACATGGACCACATATGGCCAGTGTTGCAGAACATGCCTGAGAAAACAAGGCTGGGCTAATGGCATTGACAGAATGGAGGGAGGCTGAATAACCCCAAATTGACTGACATTTCATCACTGCAGCAGAGGACTGGGATCCACACTCTGCTTGTGGAGAGAAACTGACAAGCTGCCTGTAATGAATCCATTTTCACAGCTTGCTGAAAAGTTCACTGATAACATCCTCCCAGGAGCAGCAAGCTAAGATGCTGGTTCATGAGTTAGCTTCTGTACTTAGAACAGAGCCTCTACAGCCTATCCAACAAATAATTTTAATGTCCATTATATAACCAATGACTTCATAAGCTTGGTCTTTTTTTATTCTGAAATTGACACCATATTGAGAAGATGACCTAATATCCAGGGACTTGTGGGTGCAACAGACCATGGGGACTGGGTAAGGTGTTAGATGAAATTGCAAGTCATATCTGTCAGGACAGAGATGAATCTGGCTGATAATAAAAGAGAAGCTGATGTGATGTAATTGTTTCTAACAAAACAAGTTGATATAATGGTACAATACATGAGCAAGCCTTACATATTCTTTTCTCTATGATATAATATATATGCATATAATATATATATATATATTTATATATATAATACTCATTTAACAAGAAAACCAGCCTTATGAAATTAAGATGAATATTTTTGCCTAATGATGAAGAAGAAACTGAAGTATATAAAAGATGTGCATCTTTATTCCTAAAGATTAAGTTAATCTAGGCTCAGAGAGCAAGATGATATCCCCATGTCACAATCTACACATCTGGATATGTGACTACAAAGACAATGACTTCTTTAATGGCTATACCTTCTCCACATTTCTATTGACTTGTAACTGCTGTTTACTCAATAATAATGAAAGGGGTCATCCTATTAGATTTATTCTTATCCGTTTCATATGTGTACACAGAGCACTGTGATCATTTCCCTTTCCATCACTCTCTCGTAATCCTCCACATTCCTACTGAACCTCTTCTTCCTAAGTAGCCCCCTCCAACTTTCATGTCTTACTTGTGCAGACAGCCACCACTGTGGAATGTTCAGGAACCCACTAGTCAGGTCATGCCAAAAAGACATTTCATATGTTCCAGGCTACATATAAGGTCAGAACAGATCCTATTTTCCAAATATCTTTACAATATCTCTACACTAATCAGTGTCCTCTACGGAAAGAAGCTTTATGGGAGAGAAGGAAATGTCCATATTTTCACTAACACTTGAGAGTTCTCTCAATGGACTTCCACAGTGCCCCAAATGCCAAGATGCAAAGAGCAAAACAGATCCAGAGTTAGAGCAATTGCTTTTATTCCTTGTGGTGGCTGGAATAGGAATGGGCCCCAGAAGCTCATTTATTTGAATGCTTAGCCATCAGAGAGTGGCCCTATTTAAGAAGGACTCTGAGGTGTGGCCTTGTTGGAGGAAGTGTGTGGAGGCGGTGGGCTTTGAGGTTTCAGAAGCAAGCCCAGTCTCTTCTCCCTGCAGCCTGCAGATCCAGATGTAGGACTCTCAGCTACTTCTCCAGTGCTGTGTCTGCCAGCTTGTCACTATGCTCCCTGCCGTGATAATGAACGGAAAAACAATAAGAGTTGCTGTGCTCACTAACACACTAGCTTGAAACACAACTTGAATAGTGTTCTGAGCAATAACTGCACTTTTCACAAATTATAAATATCTCAGGCAAAGATGTATTTTTAGAATTGAACAAACCTCGAGTGGTGGGAGATGTCCTAAACCTTAGCGTCTTTCAAAAAGTTACTGGATGTGACATAGCACTGTGTTAATGGCACATAGGTAAGAAATTATAATCTTTTGAAATATCCTCTTAACAAAAATACACATTTACAATGCTGGCTTTTGTAACTCCTTAGTCAATGTGTAGATTTATGAGAGAACTACACTAGTATAAGAAGTGATAAAATGACATAGCCATTTTTGCTCTATACTCTTACTCTCTGGTACTTTTAGGATTGTCCCAAACATGGAATAAATCTCTTTACAGGTGGACTGAGAAGATGTCTAGCATTTTCCTGTGACATTAAACCAAAGCTCAGTAAAGAGCAAACTCAATAGATTACAAAATAGTTTGCTCTGGCTCTTTTCCCACCTGCTTTCAAGTATGTGCATTTTCCTGCCCTGTGTTCCCCTGGGTCCTGGGGCAGATGTTTTAGCTTTCAGCCAGCTGAGTTTCACATGCTAATAAAACTTACAATAGCCCTTCTGAAAGGATTTGACTTCACTGGGAATACTGGATACTCAGAAGAAATCAAATGATACATTTTGTTGGTAAAATTTTAGAGGAATGGATAGGGAAGAGCAATGGGAGATTTAAGGTCAGCCTTGGAGGAGTTGGCATGAATGTGTCCTCAGACACTGTCACACCCTCAGAAATAAGAGTCCCTGTGGAGAAGTCAGGCACATTTTCTTTAGTTAGGTATTCTTTTATTTTTTATTTACTTTATTATTTTATGTCTATGAATGGTTTGTTTGTATATATTTAAATATACCATGTGTGTGCCTAGAGCTCAAGGATATCAGAAGAGGGCATTGGATACTGTCAGATGAAGTTTAACATACTTGTAGCCACCATGTGGATGCTGGGAATAGAACCCAAATCATCTGCAAGATCACCAAGTGTCTTGACCACTGAGCCAACTCTCCAGCCCCTAGTTAGGTATTTCTAACCTAAGGGTTTTGATGTCGAATGTGCTCTTCTGGAGCTGCACCAATGCTTACAGAAAACTGGGAAGAACTCATTGTTTTTCTCATCAGCAATCTCACACTTTTTTTTTTTTTTTGGATTGGTCTGTGAGCAGTTATCAATAGTTATCAATAATTACCAATAGTATGCTACAGTGACCATAGTATCTTCCTGGTATTCTTGATCTAGTTTCTTTTCCAATGTCAAATTCTCTAACGTCCCCATGCCCTCTCTGTCAGACAATGACTTTGCTTCTTTTGCCCACCCTTTTGTCTAGAATCCACCATCTTAAAAACAGTCCTGTCAATGTCACCATCTTGCAGCTTTTGTTCACCTTCTCACCTTGGGGAGCAGCTGTGCGCTCTGTGTGCAGTCTGGTACCCTGCTTTCACTCCTCACCACATGGTAACTCCTCATAAGCACTATGGAAAGTCTCATTGGATATGCTGTGGTTGCTGGGTCCCCAGCCTTCTCACCAGCAAGCAGCCCGTCATCCATCAGGCTAACTGGTTAGCACCTCTTTCTTGGTAACCATCAGCAGCGCAGGATGAGCACTCTCCTTCAGGGTCCCCTGGCTTCCCCTGCCCTCTTCCAGTAGTATCTCTTTACACTTCTTTCTCTCGTCCAAATGTGTGAATACTAGAATTCTTGGGGGAAAGTTCTGGCTGATTTTTCACTCCAAACAACACCCCAGATATATCCAAACCTGAAATTCCAAATTTTCTATGGAACTAACAAAGTTATATGCCAAACTACCTACTTGATATGCATGCATCTCAAACTTGTGTTTTACAAAACCAAACTCTTTATCATCTCTTGAAAAGCTTATCTCATTCTCTTCAGCACATGGAATCAGACCGGTTGCCTTGTTACCCAGGTGGATCACGTTCATTCCTGTACTGCACGTTTTCCTCTGCTTGGAACCTGGCTCTCTCCCCAGCCTCTCTTTCTTCATGCTAGCCTCACTCACTCACTTCTATACTCTTAGCCATCAGTAGTTTCTACTGAAGTTTCCAGTCTTGATTAAAAGAGTGTGCCTTCAGACACCTTTTTTGACTACCGATAAGACCTCAGTAGAATCCTTAGTGTCTTCCTTGAAGCTGATTAAAAGTTATTGTTTGTTCCCTTCTTGATCTTTTGTGATGTTCATTTAAACTATAATCCTTCTGCAGTAATATTTTATTTGTTAAATATTTTATATTCAATCATAGACATAGTGCACCCCATATACACCACAAATTTATGTAAATTAATAAGTAAAATGCATGTTGATGGCTAAAAAACACCTATCCTACTAAAGAGGGATCTATGGTGGCAATTTATGAGATTCTGTTTTCAGCAACATTAAAGTTCTGACATTTGTGGCCAAAATTCTCATTGCAATATCTGATTTTGTCCAAATGCTCTCTTAATACTTTGGGGACAAAAACAAAAGCAAGGAGGAGGAAAAGAACAAAGTGACGATTTAAGGTCTTCAGTCAAAGCATATTTCATATGTAAGAAATGTTCTCTCCATTTTCGTTCAAGATTTGCTCGATAAAATACTTCACAATAATGACTGTCATCTCTGAAAGGAACACTTGGACTTGCAATCTTCATCACCTTTAGTGTGTGGAAAAGCCAAATAAACAGCTCCAATCTCTACCAGGGAACCTCCTACACACTCCAATACGATATTTGTCTCTTCATATTTCACAGCAGAGATGAAATCCACGCTACAATATACAGGGAGGTAAAATGTGAGTTGGCTCTATTAGTTCTGGTGCAGCTCACGCTACAGAGCCTACGTGTGAACTGTAACTGATTCCAAACTCCCCCAGAGGCTTGAAAGAATTAATACAATCCACAGATGTGCCTCAGCATACCTTCCAGGGAATCACTTAGGCACTGGTATTTAGTTCTAAATCTTCTGGTGTTATTATAGTGTAGTTTTCTGCAGTATGTTGCTTGAAAAGATCATAATTTCAGTCTAAACATACTAAGTGAAGTTTGTTGAATGAGCTAAAATAGACTTGTCTCTAAGCAGTTAATTCCTCAAAAATCTAAATCTCTAATATCTGCTTCATTTTTCCTGAAAGAGAATGATCGTTACAGGGTTAGGAAAAAAAGACAATAGCTCTCTTTCCTGTGACTATCATAGACAATGGGTCAAAATGGTGGGGACAGGTGAAAAATGACAAGTAAGTTTGCTTTACTTGTGAAATTTGTGTTGTCAAAGGTCAATGCGAAAATAAGAGATTGGAGTAGTGTTTGTATTCTAGCTTGAGTTCATGTTATTTTATTGTCTTTACTCCTCTCTGTTTCTCTCCTCCAGCCTGTGTGTGTCTATGCACTTGAGTGCATGCACCGAATAGGAAGTCACATCCCCCAGAGTGAAGTCATAGGCAGTTGTGAGTTATACAGGGTGGGGGCTGGGAATCTAATTTGGGTCTTATGCAGGGGCATCATCTGTTCTTAAATGCTGAAATGTCTGTCCAGCTTCTGGATTTGATTTTAGGGTGGATAGAAGTAACGAACACATTATTATTATCCATAGTGCCTAACCTTCGTTTCTTTCTCCAGCAAACATATGGGGATTATGAAACACAAGACATCATCCTTGGGATTGGAAAGAATTCATGGGAGAGTCAGCTCTCTGGCTTCAACATGTATTCATTCAGGCGCTCAACGGTGGGTGCACACATTCCTATGCAGCCCCTAATGGTAAGGTCACATTTACTATGTCTTGAGTTACTTCTTTCATGAATGGCCAAAATTTAATAATTTAACAATAATGCAAAGTATCTTTTGTAACAAGAACAAAACTGCATGGGACTAGTAATTGTGAGGAAAGGTATCCGTGGCACAATTGTATCCAATGGCCTCAGACCCCTTCTCCACAGGGTGTAGACCTCTAGTTTGCTAAGGAACAGTGACATACTGGTCAACACTTGGGTAGGGCTTAGCTAAACAACATGGCGATTTATGTGAGATCTGTATTTATTTTCTTTCATCATAACACAGCTTTTAGGGAGGATGGTTTTGATTTTCCACCAGTCAGGCCTTACTGGAGTCTGTGTGCCATCATTTCTATAAACAACTAGGCCATGGGCTTGTTCCAGACCGTAGAGAAGCTACACACAAACAGAGCTGTTGATTCTATTTGCAGCCTCTCAGCAAGCCTCCTGTGTACTGACATCCATCAGTGTGTTAATATATCAGTGTACAGAGAACTGCAGTTCATTTTAAGAAAATACTGTCACGTATGTAGGGATTTCTGCTCTTGTAAAGCGGCAGTCAGACACGAATGGTTTCCACGCTAACTAGGAAGAGTATGGCATTCCTGTTTTGCCACAGTTCACCTTGGACAGGGGCTAACATCTCCAAGTTTAAAAGCACTGGCTTTTAAACAGTAACATGTGCAATTTCAAGTTAGCATCCAGGACATGACTACTTAGTGGATGCTAAAACTGTATATCATTATGCTGAAATTCATCAAAAATAAATAAAAACTGACTGCATCTGAAGGGTAGTCATGTGACCTTCAACTATGCTCAGAGCTCAGCTACCTCTATAGATCTCCACACTCTAAGAGGGAAGGAATGCTATTTCCTCATTTAAAAGTTACAGAAATCGCGATTTACTAATGAGAACTTCCCAAATGAGACATCACCTGGAATATTTGAGCACAGAAAGGAATGTCAGTGAGCCTAATATTGATGCAGGATTGGAGATTAACACATGCAGGCTGACAGTGGAATGATTGCGGTTCTTTAACCATTCATGAGAGAGAGAGAGAGAGAGAGAGAGAGAGAGAGAGAGAGTATTAGAGAGAGAGAGAGAGAGAGAGAGAGAGAGAGAACCAGGGAGTCCTGTGAGTTCTGGGGATTAAAATCAGGCACTCAGGCTTGGCCACAAGCACCCACCTTACCAGCCTAGGGGTAGCATGTTGCAGATTGTTTTTAAGGTGCTTTACTTTTGTTTATGCTCTAGAACACTTGTTTAATGATGCAAAGATGTGCTTGATTAAAGAAAATGCATCTTTAGTCAGGAGGCTGAGTAAGGGCCTAGCTGACAGGAAGTAGTAGGTGGGGGAAGGGTTTTGAAAGGACTCCAGAAGTCAGCAAGGAGCAGAAGTGAGCCACTGGCTATTCAGGCTCTCTGAGAATTCCACCTCAACCTTTGAGTCTTGAGTTCTTTAGAGGGACAGACATTTAGATAAATTCCTTTTGTAGCTTTGAAAGAGGCGGTGCCTGAGGGAACAGATTTCCCTCAGGCTGCAAATCTTGCAGCATAATTGCTGTGCTGCTGTGCTGGTAGCTGTGGAGTCGCAGCTGCTGACTGGACAGCTGTGGCTTAAAAGGCAGCAACAATTTAAACAGTAGCATCCCTAACCAAATGTCTAAATCTCATCCCCAACTGTACATAATCTTTAAAAATATAATAAATGATCGAACCAAAAAATTCTGAATTTTATGTACCATCTGGGGTGAGAGGTGATATCTGGATTTTAGAAGTACTCAAATTTCTCCGAGTAAGAAATCAGCTCTTGTAGTTCACTGCATGAACGCAAGTCTCTGGAAGATTCTGTTACTCTACACATACTCAGAGCTACAGTGGGACTGCTCTACAGCAGTCTTTAAACGTAAATGCTTGTTACGGTTGGCTGCCCTGGATGTTATGTTTGCTGGCAGCTATCTCAAGTGACACAAGCTAACTGCAGTTCATGGGCCTTTATGAACTGCCTGGTGGATAAAGTAACTCTGTTTAGACTCAGGGAACATAATGGGAACAAAACAGAAAAAAAATAAAATAAAATAAAATGAACGTAGTTTACACGTGTAAAGGGAACTGTTCGGCACGTTCTCTGTGTAGCTCACATAAAACTGTAAAACAGGGAAGAATAACAGAATGTTCCTGTCTGCAGTCTTCCAAACTGCCTGGTTGTGAAGGCCTCCATGTTTGCTAGTGTTTATAAGATGCAGGTTTATACACCATTTCTTCTCCATGCAGAGTCTGTACACAGGAGATGACTCACAGAATTCAGTAATGAAAGCCATAATGTATAAAGTGACAGTAAGGAAACGCTATCTGTAGAAGACAAGGGATGGACAGCAAAGGCACATAAACTACAGACTCCCTTGTGCAGAATTCTTAGAAAGCCTCAAGTTTTGCTAGAGAAGATGTCATAGCTGTACTGAGAAAATTAAGCATCTAAGATGGTTACACTGGTATTATCAACTAGAAAAAGAAGCTTGAACTTGAGACAGGGCTACAAATAAGTGTGAAGGGTTTATCTGCTTAGCAGAAGATTTTGAGATGTGTTTTGTTTTTAAAAATCTTATTTGCTTGCTTTGCTTTATTTTATTATTATCCCTCAAAAAGGAAATGACGATGAGGTAAAATATGAGAGATTTTTACAATGAGCTATTTCAGAAATATTATTAAAACTGAAAAGATTAGGCAGCACTACAAGAACTGTGAATCACACGTATAGTAGAAGCTTAGAAATCTGCCCCATTTCAGACTAAACCATTGGCAGCAATGGGAAGCATCTTGGGACTGTGCCTTGTAAACTACAGTCTCCAGACAGGCCAGTTGTAAACAAGATGAAGTAATGCAAATTTTTAGCCCTCGGTACTATTTATTTGCAAAGTTCTTCATGAGCCCATTAACTGATAGCACATGCTTACATTTTTCAACGCTGAAGAATGTGTGTGATCATCAAAAGTCCAGCCAAACTTCTAACAAATGGTTTTTATTGCTCCTTCCACAGAGACACAATCCCCAGCTCTGCTGCAGCCTCTGTTCTTGCGGGGATTCCTGCTCTCGTTTGTAAATAGGCACTGTAGATAATAATGTCAACCATATGCCAATATGAACTCTGCAGAGAGGCTGAAATCGACACATGGGGTATAAAAAGCCACACTCATTCAGCCATTCATCAAATACTGGGTGACTAGGTGAAAGGTCAAGGCTTGGCTCTGTGTCCTATGGATAAGAAAGAACAACAGTTCTGAGCCTTGAATGAGCTTGCCACAACAGAAGAGCAGAGGAAGAAAGTGTCCCTCATAAACTCTGATAGCCAAAACTCTATGACAGCTAGACTACAAGTGACCCTACAAGTAATCCCGCCCATGGGTTTGGACAGTACTGGTGTCTAAGAAGGGCAACTGTGCTCATGATTGGGTACACATGAGACAAAACTTTAAAAATAAACATGCAATTAAATGAAGGTTCCCTAGATAGTTGGCTGGTTCCCTAAATAGTTCCCTAAAGGAAAACCTGGTAAACATGGGACCTATTACCCCCCCCCCAATTGCAGAGGATACTACACAACTCACTGAATGTAGAGAGGATGAACCGCTGCCCACCTAGAGCCGTCACACCTATGGACTAGTGCACTAGTGTGTGTGTTACTAGGAAGTCTGCTGCACACTGCTGCCAAAGGAGAAACTCTTCGACCTGCAGTGGCATCTTACCTGCAGGATGTGATAGTGCATGGTGACACAAAGCCTGGAGAGTAACCAACCAATATCTGATGGTGTTTAAAGCCACCTTCATGAGATGGAAACCATTCCCAATTTTGCTCATGTGACAAAGAATCTGAAGCTAGATAAGCCAGAGACCTGGGGAAAATTGAATACTAGTGTTCTGCTATAGGAATATAGCAATAAAATGACTCCTAATGATGTTCTGCTATACCGGTAGATCAGTGCTTGTTTATCCATCACCATGGAAGTTTCTTCCTGAAGCAGATTGGAACTAATACAATGTGCAGACGATGTGCAGAGAGTGACAGACTTTGGAACACTCAGTCTTAATTAGGATCTCTCCATGAAATATCTCCCATTAGGGAACATTACAGAAGAGGGAATGCAAAGATTCTAAGAGCCAGAGATGATGGAGGACACCAAGGAAGCAAGGCCTAAGCACAGCACACCATTACACATATGAACTCAGGAAGACTGTGGCAGCATGCACAGGGCCTGCATGGGTCTGTACTAGATGAGGTTCCGGGTCTCACAGAAGTGAACACAAGTTCCACTCTTATTTCTGAAGTTATCTCCAATTACTAACCATACAAAATGACCTTCAATGGAGTCTCACGGAGGAATACAAATTACTCTTAAGGGCAGGCCCCATGACCAGTAGTTACATGGCCAACAGAAGGCAAGCTCAATGGCATCATTGAAGGTACTTTACATATGTTTTCACAGAGTTCTTTTATCATCATCTCATCATCATCATCACCATCGTTATTATTATAAGGTCCTTTACCTATATATCATCGCTTCCTGTGTTGCATTTCTATGGGATTCCTGTGAGTGTGAATGTGTCCCTGTGTTTCTTCTGTTTTTTGTTTGGCTCTTTTTCTTCTGTTTTATCCTACTCCAGTGTGTTTGTTTTTATTATATCTTATTATTATTTATATACCTGTTTCTTTCTAATGAGAGGCGGAATGGGTGTGAGTCTAGATGAGTGGGGAAGTGGGCACTACCTGGGAGGAGCTGAGGATGGAGAACCATACTCTTAATATTATAGGAAAAAACATCTATTTTCATTAAAAGAAAAAATACACAACAGGAAAGCAGTTTAACAGGGAAAGGGCTTATTTTTGGTTACAGATTGAATGGACATTGCCTATCATGGTGGAAAAGAACATGACATGAAGCAGAGACTGAAAGGAAGTTGGGGGTGGACCATAAAACCTCATAATCCACTTCCTTCAGTGAGGTTCCACCTCCTGAGGATTCCACAGACTTCCCAAATAACACCATGAGCAGGGAGCCAGGGTCCAAACATATTAGCCTGCCACACACTTTACATGAAATCCACAATTGCCACAGGGCGGAGTCCCCATCCTGATCATGACAGAGGAATCCAAACCTCAATGAGACTGTGAGCTGACACTGTATCTGCATGTAGGCAGAGGACTCTAGCTATAGCATGCTTGGGCTCTGGAGCCCCTGAAACTGAGACAATAACACATGCTGCCTTGAGTTGCTAAACAGGTGATGATTTGTTACACTGAAAGAGAAACTCCATGAAGCAGATGATGCTCAGTGCTTTTCAGGGAGAGCAAGATCTGTGCTAGCCTCTTCATTCAACCCTCCACTACACACTACATGGGTTAAGAAATCCTGGAACCTGAATTTAAAGCTGTGTAACATTGTCCATGTTGCAAAGATCAGGATGCATAGGACACAGGACAGAACCATAAGTGCATGTAAGCTCCAAGACCCCACCCTATTGTTTTAGACCTCATGTGTCAAAGGTCCCACAATTTCCTGAAATAGTACCAATAACCCATGAGAGACATTTCACATTAATACCATACCAACCAGACATATACGCCTTCAGAAAGGTCCTCCTCATCACATCTAACCAAATGATACTGAAATACAACTGCAGGCCTACTAAATGTCCAAGGTACAGAACCAGTTAACACCAGATGTTGGCAAGAATGCAGAGCAATGAGAACTCCTCAGATGCTGCTAGGAATACGAAATGATGCAGTCACTTGGGAAGATAGACTTTGCTTACAACTATATACTCTTACCTGCTGCAATCTAGGACACAGCAATGGTGTTCATTAAGGTTTAGTCCGAAGAGCTGAAAACTTACGTCTGCAAAAAGCTGCACAGTCTTACTAGCACTTTTAAGAATAATTGCCAAAACATTGACACAACAAAGATGTTTTTTTCACTGAGTAAATACATAAATAAGAGAGAGCATCCAGATAGCAGGTCATTATTCTGAGACAAAAAAAAAAAAAAATATATATATATATATATATATGGCTATGGAAGAAGAGATAAAGGAGAACTTAAAACATCTTAAATGGTGAAGTGAGACCTTAGGTAGATGTTGTGTATGAGTCCATCATCATTGACTTTTACCACAGTTGTCTCTCAAGGAGCCAACCATTATGACCACTTCCCGAGAGCACAAAATTACTTCCCAAACAGATCCTATGTCCTCTAAAAGAAGGGACCAGTGTGTTTTCTCTGTCCCCAAAGCTCAAGTGCCCATCAGCCCAAGGTACACTGCACTGGCTGATTTGCTTGCCCATAGTAGCGACATATAAATGACAGAGTTGGCTGTTTAGAGGAGAATTACTTCCGCTTTATTCCAAGTAGACTGACCAAAGACAGGAAGTAACAGCACATTTCACAATTTTTCTTTTTTGTCTCCCACAGATTTTTGTTAACAACACATCTTCAGTCCAAACATATTAGGTTTTCAAGGACAAAATGAAAATTTAATTTAATCATCAACAATGAAACATAGTTTTCCTCAGACCACTATAACATCCTTTTCAACCCAGGTGACAATATGAATAAATATTAAGGCTAAGATACTCTAAATTTCAATCTAGCAAAGCAGAATTGGCAAAAATCACTGTATCTGCTGTGAGTCTATTTCATATTTCTTCGAAAAAGAAGACTGTTCAGTTTCTCCTAAATTAAAGAAATTTGAAGCTAGAGAGACTGTCTTAGAGATCATCTGCTCTGTTACTGCTGACTGCCTATGGTGGCTTGAATAAAATGTCCCTCATAGTCTAAGCATCTGAATCCTTTGTGCCCAGTTAGTGCCCAATTAGTGGTGCTGTGTGGTGATGCAGGCGATAAGACCTTCATGGAGGAAGTGTGTCACTGAAGGTGGACTTCAAGAGTTTAAAGCCTCATGCTATTTCTAGTTTGCCCCTCTGTTTTGTGTTTGTGGTTCAAGATGTGAGCACTATTTCTGCTGACATGCCTTCACTCTGCCATCATGACCTCTAAGCCTCTGGGATTGTCAGCCCAAGTAAAGACCCTTTAGTCACAGTGTTATTTCCAGTAATAGAAAGCAACTAATGAGCTATCCTTGGAACATGGCAAGCTTTTATTTGTTACTTATTTACTTTAGTTGTTTGTAATCTGCTGTGATAGAACAATACTCTTGCAAAACCGAATTGCTACAAAACGAAGTGATTACAATGTAAAACCTGAATAAATAGAGCCTCAATTTTTACTGCAGTCACCAGATGTAAAATTATTCTGGCAAAATGCTTAAAATTATTTCACTCACTAACACTCTCCATTACTCTGCTCATCATGGAAGGGTTAGCCCATGGAAGGGTTCATTACCAGTCCACATAACATACAGGAGTAGGCATGACACTATCTATCTTTACAGATGAGCAGGGAGAGATTTCAAACTCCCTGATTTATCTTGAGCTCTATGTACCAAACACAGTCTTAAAAGAATCCCTTTTCAGTAAGCAGTATCTCCATATTATAGTCCAAGAAATATAAGTTCATAAAATATCACACATATGACAATGCAATAATATACCTAAGAATAAGCAGGAATATTTATTCTGGCCTTGTGTACTTGTTAGATAACACTTTTGACGTAAAAAAAGTTATTCCTTCTCTTAATCAAAAGTATATTGAAAGAAAAATATGAGTTAGGAAGTTGTTATGCTTACTTTGATTCTGATAATATTGTTATAAAAAAGAAGATAGGATGGAGCAGGGAGCAGACAGACATACACACACACACACACACACACACACACACACACACACACAGAGAGAGAGAGAGAGAGAGAGAGAGAGAGAGAGAGAGAGGCAGATGGGGGCGAATATGGATGCTGATACAAGAAATGATCAATACTGATCCAAACCTGGATATGATATATAGGGAAAAGCTGAGTGAGTTCAATGGTGTGGATCTCCTTCCCAACCTGCAGAATAGTGCTGACATTTTATTTTATTTTATTTTTTCTGTCACCACCAAATCATTGGTAATTGGATGGTATGTGATCGTCTTACTTAGGGTTTACTATTCCTGTGAAGAGACACCATGATCACGGCAACTCTTCCAGAGAAAACTGGTAATTGAGGGTGCCTCACTCATAGTTCCAGAGGTTCGGTCCATTGTGATCATGAAGGGCACCATGGCAGCGTGCATGCCGATGTGGTGCTGGAGCTGAGCGCCCTGCATCTCTCCAGCAGCCTGAAGTCAACTGACTGTCACACCAAGGGAAACTTGTGGAAAAAACACCACAAAGCCCGGCCCCCAAGGACACACTTCCTTCAACAAGGCCACGCCTCTAAATAGCGCCACTCCTCGTGGGGCTACTTTCTTTTTGTCAGTAACTGGGAACATGCATAGTAGGAAATATATATTAGACATTATTTCTTATGTATAAAGTAACCCGAAACCAGTAACAGCATCACTGTGGCTTCAGCAGGGAAGTGACTGAGTAAGGATGCCATCTCTCCCACGTGCCCTTTACAAAACAGACAACTTTGCATTCCACCTCTTTGTCTAAGCTTGAAAAGCAAATAGGGCACCAGGGCATCCAGACTACTCTAGGGACAAGTTCTTGCAATGTCTCGTTAATTGTCTTAAATCACTATCTTATTACTCTCTGGAGACCAAACCTGTCTCTGCCCAGTGACTGGTAAATAATGAGCACAGCATCTATTATTAATAGCAAGCATTCTATCAATTTTTAAAACCAGAAATCTCTGAGTCAATATTTTCCTGAAGCTCTGAGTTCATTTAGTTAAATATGTTTAAAATGGCATTCTTTTGTCTGTATTCATGAGTTCAAATGCAAAATCATTTGCTAGCAGGGCTTACAATTGTGATGCCGACTCTTAAAGATCTTTCAGATGCCCTTTGTTTTGTAGATAATATGTGGGCTTCTTTGAAACGATTTTCTCATGGGATTTTGTATGTCTGTAATTGAACTTTTGTCTTTGTTTTGGTATCTCCTATAGTCACTGGATACTGTCCCTGGATGACTGACAAAATAATAACAACTTGTTTCTAATCAGGAAAGATCCAGTCATTCTGTCAACATTCATTAGGGTTTGGGACACATACAGCAAAGTCTATTTGGCTTAGAAAAATATTATTTTATATTGAGTTGATACGGCATGGAAAAATCTATACAATATTTGTGACCAGTAGAAGTGCAGCTGTCTTGAAAGCAGCTGGTGACGAAAGGCTGGCAAAGGAGACAATCAATATATAGCTGGGATGGCAGGAAATGAGTTCTGTGACCGCCTCTGCGGGAAGTGTGCTGAGTGAGAAGAAGCTAAGCAGAGACCTGAGCCCAGTGTCCTTGAATCCCTTTCTAGCTTCTCTTGAGGAGACCTGTGGAGTTACTGCAGACTACACCAAGCTCCTGGTACTGGGGTTAACTGGGTATTGGTTTTGCATATTCAAGCTTACCCAGGTCCTCACTTTCACACCCCTGTCTCTCCTAGGTCAAAGATGAAGAGAACCCCTGTGCCAGTCTCCCTGAGCACAAACATATCAAAGATCAAGGGCAAAGAGCAGAACAAATGCCAGTCTATTTTAGGAGTTGTCAGAAAGGAGGTTTGCTTTGCACATGCCTTACAGTAGAGGCTACAGCTTGGAACTCTACAGGAGGCATGAGAAGACCACTCTGCAGCTGAGGCAAGAACTGAGTGGATTGTAGCACAGATACTGCACCCCCCATGCGTCAACACCTACTATGGCGAATCTGGGGAAAGTTGCACACTCACAGATCCTGCAAGGGTTCATCCTAGACAAGTGTGAACATTAAATATTATCACATGAATTAAAGCAGCTGGCTTCATGTTTCACTCTACTCAGAGGTCATGAAGTTGGTTTCATGTATGAAAGTGGCTATAAAAATTTATATGAGTTTATAGCATGGCAAACCTTTAATACTCAGATGTAATAACTTGATAGCCAGTTTCCAGAACTGTATCTACTCCAAACCATGCTGTGCCCTGAGGGCTCAGGCAGGACCTGGTTAAGGCTGCATGCCATGGGGAGCATGTTCACATAGATGCCACAGCAATTTTATGAGTGACTTACCTAGGCACTCTCAAGCTGAGCTTTGGGAATATGCAAAACTTGAGACTTTACTCCTTTAGGTAACAATAAAAGGAAACACAAGAAAAATAGCCAAACATATAGTGGGCTGTTCCATTTGTTCCCTCTACCTTTATGAACAGCCTTTCGAGGTTTGTTTTTCCAAATACCAGTGAATGATTCCACCATAGAAATGAGTGTGTTGTCAGTCTTATAGTTTCTTTTCTTTTCTTTCTTTTCTTTTCTTTTTTACTTACATAACATAACAGAGAAGAGTGGACCAAAGTCAGGCAAGCGCCCCCACACCTAATGGGCCAGCGCACCTGATTTGCTTTCCCAGTATTTGAGAATCTAAGGCAAGAGGATTGCCATGAGTTCAAGGTCAGGCTGGACTACATAATAAGGTTTACAAAGTTAGAATGTTGAGACTATATCTCAGAAAAAAGGAGGGAGCACAGGAGAGAGGGAAGAAGGGGGAGGAAGAAGGAAGGAAGGAGAAAAGGAAAGAAGGAAGGAAGGAGATAAAGAAGGAAGGAAGGGAGGAAGCAAGCAAGCAAGGAAGGAAGGAAGGAAGGCAGGAAGGAAGGAAGGAAGAAGGGAGTATTGTAAGGTAAGCAAGGCTGGTTTGGTTAAGGACACTGTCACAGCCTTCCAGGGAAAAGGCAGATAACTTCAGAGGTTTTATTTCTAGCTTCTTTGGTATGTGACCTTGAACAAGCTGCTAGACCTCTCTAAATCTGCACACCTTAAATACATACCTCCTCCGGTTCTGTTTTTAGATCAAAAGACATAAGAAACAAGGGACCGTGTTTAACACATAACTTCACATAGCAACAAGACACTTGTGCACATGTATGCTTGTTTTTATTACTTTGCATTCACAGAATTATTCCTTAAACTTTTGTGAGAGTCTCTGTTTCAGACTTCCACACTGGTTAGAGGGAAATGGCCAGGGACACACTTGTTCTTCAGTGTAGTTAGTGATTATATATTCAGACTGAGGTTCAAATGAAACCACAAGGCACTCCCTTAAAATTCATTGTTTACAAACTCTTGGTATAGTCCCACTCTTAGGCAAATTTTAAGAATCATGCTACATGTTACATTTTCCAAAGGTTAACACTATTTGACTTCATGGAGCCAATGCTATTCTTAGGAATTTATTTGAAAAATAAACAAAGAAAACAAATCTACCTATAATATAACTAGTGTGTGTGTGTGTGTGTGTGTGTGTGTGAGGACCCTGATGCTTAACACAGGTAGTGGATAAAGCTGCTGAGACTATAGCCAACAGCATGTTTTCTCTGCACATTTAAATGCAAGGAGCTCATTTTAAGACACTCATTGGGCTGGTGACACCACTACAGAATGAAAGTTGTAAGCTCATACAGATCACACAAGGAGGACCAATGAAGACAAAAGCTCATACACAAGGCCTGCAGTACCACAGGATATACTGGTGTCACATGGTCCACCCCAATGTTTCCTTCGAGAGGTCTCCACGGTATCGTGTGCTTAGCTTCTCTCTGCTCATTTGCTTCCAAAGTAACTTGCTATGGCCATGGCATAGGTCAGTAACAGAGTAGCTGTATAGTAGTGTTTGTGAGGTTTTTAAGTGTAAGCATTTTAACCTGATTCCCAGAATAGAAAGGGGGGGATATTAAAGGAGGGATGGGGGAAAGAGAGGAGAGAGAGAGAGAGAGAGAGAGAGAGAGAGACTAAGAGAGAGAGAGAGCATACAATTGATTTTGTCTAAACACTATGAGTAAGCAAATTATGGCCACAAAATCATTTGGAGTCCTCTTTGTCCAGAAATGTGACTGGGTGCAAATGTGACCATCAGCCTGCCTACTTCTGTTGCCACCTTCCCAATCATGGTGGACTGCATTCCTTAGGAACCGTGAGCCCAAATAAACCCTTCTACTGTAGCTTACTCCTGTCCCCGTATTTTACCAAAGGAAAAGTAAGTAGGAGAGCATCCAAAGTATTTCTCATGCTTCCAACTACTTCTGCAGGGTAGTGCACCTCTGGAATCTCAGGGTAAGTCAACAGCTGGAATGAAGCATGTATTATTGTGCCTGTGGTTCATTTTACAGGCATTCCACGAACAATGAAATACATAAAATGACAATATCGATTTGGTTCCACAGTAAGAAAAATTCCTCCTTTGGGACATCTATGTTAATTCACAGGCTGTCAGTGTGCAGTAGTGTAGTCAAGGGTGGGAGAGAGGTGACTACCATACGCAGTCAGGATGTATGGGGGCTCTGAAAGGAAGAATGGCCCCATATAATCTAAGATCATTTCGGATGCCTTTTCATACCAAAACTTACATTGAAGTTGAAGCTTTCTTCTTTGTGAGACAGGAACGTAAAGGAGGATCCAACATCATCTACACACAATAGGAGCATTGTAAATAGAGGCAGATGCATGTGTCTCTAGGTGGTGGCCTGTCCTAAGGCGAATGAATCTGGCAACAGCAGTGCTAAGCAAGGTATGGAGAAACAGCAGGCAAGGCTGCTGGCAAACATATGGTTATCCCACTGGATCGGCTGACTTGGTGTCAACTTGATATTGCTAGAGTCATCAGAGGGAGGAGCCTCAGCTGAGGAAATGCCTGGATGAGATCCATCCAGAAAAGGCATTTTCTCATTTAGTGATCCATGGTGGAAGTCCAGCTCATTAGGGGCGGTGCCATCCCTTACTGTTTTGGGGGTTCTATAAAACAGTGGGCTGAGCAAGCCATTGGAATTAAACCAGTGAGCAGCACCTCTCTAGGGCCTCTGCATCAGCTCCTGCCTCCAGGTTCCTGCCCTGTTTGGGTTCCTGTGTTGACTTCCCTCTATGTTGACTAGCAATATGGAAGTGAAAGCCAAATAAACCTTTCTCTCCCCAACTTCCTTTTTTGTTCATGGTGTTTCATAGCAGCAACAGAAACCCTAGCTGAGATACACTGTCCCCCAAATGGCTTGCTGGGTGACCTTAAAAAGGAAATGCAACATCCAGCTTACACGAGTTGGTATCTGCTACCTACCATTGGAACACATGACAAAGGTAGAAAATAGCAATCACAGGCCCTCTTAGCACTCAATTACATAAGCCTGTTGCCTTAGGGCCGCTCACACACGTCAGCCGAGTTCCCTCTTCAGCATCCCTTTGGACTAAGGTTCATTTTGTATCATTTCAGCTTTGGCCCAAACCTATCCAGAGCGTCCTCATTCAACTTGTATGAAGTAGCCCTTTCTCTACTCCAGCTCCTCTCAATCTCTTCTTCATCTTCCAAAATTCTGTTCTTTGGCTTATTAAATGTATTCCAGAAGGTCTAAAATGCTGTTACTCTAAACTGTACCATTATCTTATACAATCCTAGTCAAGTTTTATACTGCTAAATTATAGCATGATATTTTTCTTTGCCAGTTTAACTGTGATTGTGTATTTAATCAAAAGAGTTCTTATAGACTCATGTAGTCATTTTGTCATATGTCAGTGCAAAGTACATCTAATAAGAAAATAGAAATAATATATGTTATTTCATGTTTTTCAGTAAAGCACAAAATTTTAGTGAATCAGTGTGAAAAATGAGTATTAATTTTATTAATATAAAATTTGTGTCCTTCGTTCTGTCTTTCCTACAGTCCTATATTTTTGTTTTAATGTTAAGCTGTAGCATAATCTTCAGAAAAACTATATGAATGGCAATTAAACTCAACCTTTGCAATGCTAACAATGCCCCTCTTTGAATAAATTTAGATAGAAGCAGGAAACAGCTGCTTGGTCTCTACTGTCTCGCCAGCCCCGAGGATAACACCTTTAACTATAAGCAGCATCTGTCTTAAAATTAGCAAAACTGCCAAAATGTGTGTCACTTAGAGTTAAGCCACCGATCACATGTTTGCCATCTTCCACATACTCCTTCAGCATTATTACATAAAAATCTACAAGAACAGGATCATTGCCTAACATCTTAGGAACCTATAACATAGTAGGTTCTCAAAGAAAGCTGTTCCAAGACTGGCCTGTGCTTGCTTGCCAGATGTTCTTTACCATCCAGAGTAGTATAAGATGTGACAACCGCAAGTGAATCTTGATGTGAGCTTCCAACAAGTGGCTGTTCTGGTCTAGCAAATCTGTCTTGAAGGGTGGCTCCTTCAATAAGGAGCGATGCTATCTAATCTCCCTCGAGACATTGTCTGGATGTTTTCCTTTAAATATCCTAGAAGACAATGAACTGTGGAGACCCAAGATGCCTGGTGATCTGCTCTGGGATGAGATAACCTCTAGGCAAAAATTCTCATTTGCAGAAGCTTGGCAGAGGGGAGATTGAGCTGACAGAGTACCACAGTGGCTTGTCAGATGTCTGTGCCTGAGAAGCCAACTTAAAGCCATGCTATCACCATGCAGTTCAGAAGGTCTAGAGACATAAATTCAAGATGACAAGGTAAGCATGCCAAAAGACAAGACAGTGTCCACAGCATAGTTTGTGTCAGAGAAGACTCTTTTGTATCCAGCTCTAAGTTCAAGTTACTCGTTATTTTATTACATCAATGTTTTTTTTCATTCAGCATTTTCTCTGTCCCATTTTTACAGTTAGCTAGGTAAAGCTGTATTTAACAGAGTGACTAGTTGTAATAAAAATGAACTAAATCCATGAAGTTTTCCAAAATTTCTGCCCTAATAACACAGTGTTGCCACATGTGTGTCAAATGAACCTCAGATACACATACCAATATGCACCAAATAAAGAAATGCATTTTATTAACTAGCACATCAAACCTCTCTCCTTGCAGGACATTTTATCAGCTTGTTTTTACAACAATAGTGTCACAGCAGAGAATAACTGAGAAGACCAAACAAATAGTGGAGGTAGGAAGACATCACTGTGAACAGGGAGCTTCAGGGAAAGGAATTATGAATTGAGCTCCAAGGAGGCTAGCGATGAGCAATGAGTATCTGCCTACAGGGCTGGCACACTGTTAGCATCCTGTCAGGACTTACTGGCTTCCTAGAACACAGTAGGTATTCAAAATATTTATTCAGGGAAGAAGATTGCTCCATCTTGGAGCTGGGCTTCCAGCATGCAGATCACTCTAAGACGAGGCAACACCTGTGAATGTGGTTGCTCTGTGAACTCCAGCAAGTGGCTATCCTGATTTACCATTTATATTATTTTCCACCTTCTTTGCCTGTACAAAAGTATCTCCCACATGACACAAGGTCTGCATCTGAGACCAGCTTTGGTCTGAAATACAGCCTAGCCCCAGAACTAGATTGTTTCTCAAGTAAACATTTAAACTGAAGTGGTCTACTTTTATTTCCTTATTTTTAGAACAAATCTGAATGGAAACTTGAGACCTGCTCAAGGTCAATTGGTCAATCCAAACTAAGAAGTGTCTTTCTTTGTCAATATCTGGAGGATGGAATCAGAAAATCCATTCTTCTCTCAACAGAATCCCAGTGGACATGAAAGGAGCAAATGGATTACTATGAGTCTTCAATTAGTCATTAAGTTGGTGATCACATTTGGGCAACTTAGTATCTGTGAAACAGCACAGTTCCAGGAAACAAACAAACAAACAAACATAATAAATGGTGGTTAATCGGCAAGAGGGTAACACACCACACAGTGGTAGGTGCTACAGAGAACACTAAGTCCAAATATTGAGCTAGGCAGAGTTGTGAAGTATTTGATCACACTGTGTGAAAAAGGTGGTGTTGTTTAATTCTGGTTGGTTTAATAAAGAGCTGAATGGCCAAGAGGATAGGCAGGACTTCCAGGCAGAAATGGGAACTCAGAGCTACAATCTGGGGTGGGGGATTCAACAATGAGATTCAAAGCAAGTCAAACATACTGTACTGAGGAGAGGCAGAATATAGACTAATATAAATGGTTAAGTTCCAAGAGCTAGGTGGGAACAACCCTAAGCCTAAGCTAAGGCCAAGCATTCATAATTAATAAGAAGTCCCTAAAGAAAATACAGCTACAAGCCAGTGCTGGGACATTTATCTCTGTTATAGAGACATCTGGAAGGATGAGGAAGAACGGCATAGGGAATGATGGGCTGTGTGGGAGGTAGGGAAAAGAGTGGGCCAAAAGGAAACGTATATATGAAACTCCAGTGTGAGATAGAACACATTACTTTCCAGAAATTCCTTATGACTAGCTAAAACCAAAGCTCAGAGCACACATCTGTGCAAAGTCTGGTCACATTCATTGGGAGAGTTCCAAAGAGTCACACCTTGGGACTTACCTAGATGGTGATTTGGTGAAAATGGAAATTTTGAAAAGGGGGAGTGGTCTTCACTATGTCCCAGCTGCTTGGTATAGATGATGGCATCGTAGGCCAGGTAAATGGAATACCAAAAGAGGTAAGAATTTCCTAAGAATGCCATTCTCCACACTGAAGAGTCACCTGCTTAGTAAAGGCTAGGGCGAGCATAGGTCTGCATTCAACATGTTTGAGGTGCCTGAAGAGAGTTATGAGATATTGATATGGGGCAGGAAATATAATGGTCTAAATGTAAGAGAGGGGAGTCAAGACAAGAGGTGGAGAGAAAGGAGAATAGGAAATCAGATCCCAACAGCTGCAAGAACAGAGAGACAGATCCCTTCGCTCTCCAGAACCCAGGACAAGGACTCACGGGGAAAAGGGACACTGGGTTTGGAGTCTGAAGGGAGGAGAATGACTCCAGGAAAGCAGATGAAGTGAGGCCTGGAGGGACAGAAGGACATTCTAGGATGTGAATTCCACACAGACATGACTCTGCACCCCTGAGCTTAGGAATCTGGAAAGGGGACTATCATAGACCATGCCTACTTTCAGCCACATGACTTCATGATCTAGCCACTGACCCGCGCAGACTGGGAATGCCAACAGATGTTTCCAAAACCACATCTGCAGCTACCCATCATGTGTGTCCGGTGCAATGAGTGCATAGCTTCCTTAGCTCCCAAAACCCAAAAGCCATTATCTCTGAGTGTCCTGTCTATTTGAAAAACAGAGGAACTGTCATATATAGGGAAAAAGAACAAGACAAATGCCAATTAAAGCAAAAGGATGAAGTCCTTTGGCAATAGCCACTCATGTCTATGAAGGGATTCGATGGATCACTGTTCTAAATTATGAAGGGATGGGGTCATGGTTGCTTTATACGTATACATGTATATGTGTGAAAATTAATATTTTATAATATATACCTGAAAAAAAATAAATATTTTATAAATGACATCGTGAGGTGAGAATAATACTCAGCTTGAATGCAGTGTTTGACAAACACCTTCTATCCAGTAGTAAACTTCACGTGCTTAGCCTGCACTCTTTCATCTCTCCTTGCTCGGTCAGGGGCTTCTCCCTGCCCCCATTCAAATATGTCATTGCACTGACATCAAAATATACACAGTCTGCTCCTCTATGCCTCACTAAGAAATACGCAAGCATTTGGGTCAAATCCATAAAAATTCCTGAAAATCACATTGTACAATCCTATGTCACAGAATTTGAAATTAAGCGTGTCCTGAGGAGAATGTCACTAGTTCAGCGTTTACTCTGGACGAGTACCATACAACAGAATGTGCCAGAGGTCAACCTTCTCCTCCGTAGCTGAACTTGGATAACAATTTTCTTGTTCATTGCTCCACTCACCTAGTATTACTTCCAACACGGCACTGGCACTCTTGGTTTGTAATTGAGTTTTCAACTTTATAAGTAGTTATAGGAAGTAATCCGGAAAGCTTTTATATGCCTGTGTTCAGTTGTTCCTAAAGGAAATGCTTTGCACAGCAATAGTATAATATCATGGCTGTGGTATTGACCTTACCAGCATCGAAACACTATGTGAAGTTTTGAATTTGTCCTTGTTTAGACCATCAGTAAATACTGGTCTGATGTGATAAATGAAGTAAATGCCCAATTCTCTCCTGAGGACAAGGGAGGGAAGAGGGAGTCAATCTCTCTTCTCCTTATCAGTATGCGTTCCAGAAGGAGGGAGGGGAATTAATCAGACAAAGAAAGAAAGTAAGAAGTGCTCACACACACACACACACACACACACACACACACACACACACACACACACGAGAACTGGACTACATTACAAAAAGCACAAGATAAAAAATATGACTGCAGATAAATGATTTCCAGGGTTATAACTAGAATGAATTAAGGATTGGGATAGTTAACGAGACTGTCAATGTGACACTATCTGGAATCAAATAGGTGACAAAACTTCTTGGCAAGTCTCTAAAGTTGTTTCTAGAAAGGTTTAACTGAGCAGGAAGAGCCTTCCCTCAGCCACACAATGCAATGGAGATCTGAGGTACAGAGAGGCCTGTGGTGCAGAGAGGACTGTGGTGCAGAGAGGCCTGGGGCATAGAGAGGCCTGTGGTGCAGAGAGGCCTGTGGTGCAGAGAGGCCTGTGGTGCAGAGAGGCCTGTGGTACAGAGAGGCCTGTGGTACAGAGAGGCCTGTGGTGCAGAGAGGCCTGGGGCATAGAGAGGCCTGTGGTGCAGAGAGGCCTGTGGTGCAGAGAGTCCTGTGGTGCAGAGAGGCCTGTGGTACAGAGAGGCCTGTGGTACAGAGAGGCCTGTGGTGCAGAGAGGCCTGGGGCATAGAGAGGCCTGTGGTGCAGAGAGGCCTGTGGTGCAGAGAGTCCTGTGGTGCAGAGAGGCCTGGGGCATAGAGAGGCCTGTGGTGCAGAGAGGCCTGGGGCATAGAGAGGCCTGTGGTGCAGAGAGGCCTGTGGTGCAGAGAGGCCTGTGGTGCAGAGAGGCCTGGGGCATAGAGAGGCCTGTGGTGCAGAGAGGCCTGGGGCATAGAGAGGCCTGTGGTACAGAGAGGCCTGTGGTGCAGAGAGGTCTGGAGCATAGAGAGGCCTGTGGTGCAGAGAGGCCTGTGGTGCAGAGAGGCCTGTGGTGCAGAGAGGCCTGGGGCATAGAGAGGCCTGTGGTGCAGAGAGGCCTGTGGTACAGAGAGGCCTGTGGTACAGAGAGGCCTGTGGTGCAGAGAGGCCTGGGGCATAGAGAGGCCTGGGGTACAGAGAGGTCTGGGGCATAGAGAGGCCTGGGGTACAGAGAGGTCTGGGGCATAGAGAGGCCTGTGGTGCAGAGAGGCCTGTGGTGCAGAGAGGCCTGTGGTGCAGAGAGGCCTGGGGTACAGAGAGGCCTGTGGTGCAGAGAGGCCTGGGGTACAGAGAGGCCTGTGGTGCAGAGAGGCCTGGGGTACAGAGAGGCCTGTGGTGCAGAGAGGCCTGTGGTGCAGAGAGGCCTGTGGTGCAGAGAGGCCTGTGGTGCAGAGAGGCCTGGGGTGCAGAGAGGCCTGTGGTACAGAGAGGCCTGTGGTGCAGAGAGGTCTGGAGCATAGAGAGGCCTGTGGTGCAGAGAGGCCTGTGGTGCAGAGAGGCCTGTGGTACAGAGAGGTCTGGGTCATAGAGAGGCCTGTGGTACAGAGAGGCCTGTGGTGCAGAGAGGCCTGTGGTACAGAGAGGCCTGGGGCATAGAGAGGCCTGTGGTACAGAGAGGTCTGGGGCATAGAGAGGCCTGGGGCATAGAGAGGCCTTGGGCATAGAGAGGCCTGGTGTACAGAGAGGTCTGGGGCATAGAGAGGCCTGGGGTACAGAGAGGCCTGTGGTGCAGAGAGGCCTGGGGTACAGAGAGGCCTGTGGTGCAGAGAGGCCTGGGGTACAGAGAGGCCTGTGGTACAGAGAGGCCTGTGGTGCAGAGAGGCCTGTGGTACAGAGAGGCCTGGGGCATAGAGAGGCCTGTGGTACAGAGAGGTCTGGGCCATAGAGAGGCCTGGGGCATAGAGAGGCCTTGGGCATAGAGAGGCCTGTGGTACAGAGAGGTCTGGGGCATAGAGAGGCCTGTGGTGCAGAGAGGCCTGTGGTGCAGAGAGGCCTGGGGTACAGAGAGGCCTGTGGTGCAGAGAGGCCTGTGGTGCAGAGAGGCCTGTGGTGCAGAGAGGCCTGTGGTGCAGAGAGGCCTGGGGCATAGAGAGGCCTGTGGTGCAGAGAGGCCTGTGGTGCAGAGAGGCCTGTGATACAGAGAGGCCTGTGGTGCAGAGAGGTCTGGAGCATAGAGAGGCCTGTAGTGCAGAGAGGCCTGTGGTGCAGAGAGGCCTGTGGTACAGAGAGGTCTGGGTCATAGAGAGGCCTGTGGTACAGAGAGGCCTGTGGTGCAGAGAGGCCTGTGGTACAGAGAGGCCTGGGGCATAGAGAGGCCTGTGGTACAGAGAGGTCTGGGGCATAGAGAGGCCTGTGGTACAGAGAGGCCTGTGGTGCAGAGAGGCCTGTGGTACAGAGAGGCCTGGGGCATAGAGAGGCCTGTGGTACAGAGAGGTCTGGGGCATAGAGAGGCCTGGGGCATAGAGAGGCCTTGGGCATAGAGAGGCCTGTGGTACAGAGAGGTCTGGGGCATAGAGAGGCCTGTGGTGCAGAGAGGCCTGTGGTGCAGAGAGGCCTGGGGCATAGAGAGGTCTGGGGCATAGAGAGGCCTGTGGTACAGAGAGATCTGGGGCATAGAGAGGCCTGTGGTACAGAGAGGTCTGGGGCATAGAGAGGCCTGTGGTGCAGAGAGGCCTGTGGTACAGAGAGGCCTGGGGCATAGAGAGGCCTGTGGTGCAGAGAGGCCTGGGGCATAGAGAGGCCTGTGGTACAGAGAGGTCTGGGATACAGACAGGTGTGAGGTATAGCAAACATGCAGGGCTGGAGTCTTCCTAATCAAGCTTCTCTTTCTCTACTGCTGGCATGGCTACTCATGCTCTGTTGTCCTGTGCTGACCTCAGACCCCAGCTTCTTCAGCCTTTCAATATAGTTGAAATTAAAAGATTGTATAGGAATGTTCTAGGCCTTCAGTACAGGATTACGGCATCTGAAATCATCTTATGGATAGACCAGGTTCTTGGTTTTCAGACTAGCCTGTATTGTGTAAGGCAATTTAATAAATCCATTTTATCATAGATAGTTACATTCTACCAGCTTGATTCTCTGGATAACCTGGCCTAACCCAGAGGCATTTGGCAAAATGTATCATTAACAGAAGGAAACACGACATTGTTCAAGAGCAGTGAGCTCCATGTGTCACATTTGATAACGTTAGCTAAGATTATAGGGTCACTCTTTTGCCAGGGATGATTTTATCGATAAGATCACTGACTGATGGGACTGTCAACATTTATAAAGCAAATCCATGGAAAGTGACCACAAATTCCATTGTACCTGAAGTTGGGCTGTAGTTATTCACCACTGGGGCCGGTGTTATGACAAAACATGTGGGAAACCATGGTGGATTCCATGAGAGGCAAGTGTGACAGCCGACAAACAATACCAGACATGCAGAGCTTTGTGAGAAGTGTTATTAAAAAGAGGAGGGAGGCGAAAGGAAAGAGAAGAGAGGTAAGGAGACACAGACGCAGGACAATAAAGAAGGAGACAGAAGAAGTCCTGCCTGCCCCAGGGGAACAGCAGGAAAGAGAGAGGCAAAGAGAGAGCAGAAAGAGAGTGAGTAGGGTCTTTCTAGGCAATCATGGAACCCTGAGCTGACCGGAGTACTGCCTGGGTGCATTCTTCCAGGTGACAGGCAGGGGCAGGCCAGCATAATGCCTAAATCCTTACTACCACCTTCCTCTGGACTGTATGTATGGATTTCCCCATTTGGAATACTATCTATGCCTACTCCCTTTGTCACAGGCTTAATTAACCCCCTGATAAAAAAAATGCTTCCATAGGCTACACAGACACCCCAGGTATCCTTCCAAGAGCACTCTTATAAAGGCACCCTTATACAGCATGCAAGATGCACCTCAGACACTCTCCCCAATAACCTCCTCAGCCCACCTTCACACAGCAGGCAAAGCTGCCCTCTGCAGAGAAATGCTTGGCTATAGTTCTTTCCACAAGCCTACATATCAGCAGAAAAATGAGCTATAAACGCAGACACCATCCCTGATCTTCTGTATCTATGACTTGTGTCTCATTCTTGCTGTATGAGCAACCTGGACAAACTGGTCAAGCTAGTGGAACTGGACAAATTATTTTCTGAATGCTTATTAAGAGCAAGGAGTATAAATACATGTGATATAATGTGACAATTTCATGACTTGAAGAAATAAAATTAAGTTTATGACTCACAAATTACCATAGTTATTGACTAGAGAAGAATATGACAAAAGGCTTTATTTACATCTCAATTCTTTCACTTAAAACAGTCAGCTTTTAGGAAAATCAATATATAAATCCTTACTTTGTGGGTTATTTTGGATAAAATAATTTACAAAGCTATTTCTCTATAGAGTTCATTTGTTTCAATACTTTTAAGCCGATTCATCCAACGAGTACAGTGAATTCATATTCCCTTCTGTCGTTCTGTGAGTTACAGGAAAGCTCTGGAGCTCTATGCCCAGAAACCAAAAGTGTCCTCACAGAAGAGAAGCAAGCACCCCACCCCAGAGCTCCTAGACAGTCTGGGCTGACCCGTCACCTTTCAGGTGTTACAAGATGAAACATGATCCTAGAGTGCACAATAGATTTTAGAATATGCCACTTTAGTCCATTAGCAATTTCTGCTTTGTAGTCTGAATGTGTCACTTCACAATAATATGATGAAATAACTATCATATTAAACACAAAAGATGTCTCATTGGGAAAAGATGCTTGCAAAACATGACACCCTGAATTAAAGCTCTGGGACCCATATAGTGGAAGGTGAGAATCAACTCCTACAAGTTGTCTTCTTATCTCCACAAGTACACAGGCCTCATACACCCCACAAGGACACACACACACACACACACAAACAATAAACATGCAGCACATTCAAACTTTACATGACATTTTATTCAGAGAACTTTCCTATACATGCATTTCCTTGTTATTTTTCCATTCTCTGCTTCAAAAATACCAGAGACTTCTATTCTCTTTGATGACAAATGACCCAAAAGGGCTATGTAGACTGAGTGGTGGTAGCAACACCTAGAGGGCAAATTAATTTCTCACGTAAGAACCGCATCAAGTGTATTAACCACATTCAGACCCACAGCATACTCAAAGCTGAGTTTAAGGAAGGGATCCACTGCCCCTGATAAAGCAGAAAGGTAAAATGGATACAAGTAATATACAATAATTGGAAAAAGGTGAATGTCCTCCAGCCAGGAGAAATTATTACCTAATAAGTAGTGAAACAGCAGGTTTGTATGGATCTAAACTGAAGTAGACATAGGCCCCTGGGACAAAGTCCAATCATAAACACTAAAGACTAGCACAAAAGTTACAAGCAACTCTAGGTCTTGAGCACGGTGTAGCTTCACTCAGTACCCACCCCCCCCCAAACAATAGAAGCTTCATACACAAAGACATTATTCCAGTCAGCTGCTAGTTAACAAATTCTTTTCCCTGAAACCTACTGTTAATTCTGCACATAGGGACAAAACACTGGACTCTTGCTGTGTCTTAACGACTTTTTCTGAACAATGACAACAAAATGCCAAAGGATATATTGGGGTAGACAACAACTCAGGCTGGTGTGCAAATTAAATCCTAATTAAACCACTTAAATATCAGAATAAATATAGCTCGAAATTGTAATGCCAATTAGCATTTTGTTTATCTGTCATTACCATAAAACAAAGAGCAAATATAACTGTGCTGCTTTAATAAGGTCATAATTAGAGAAAATTACTTTAGCACAAAATAGAAAGTATCATAGCAAGATTCACTTTATCAGTGCTTGGCAGAGATAGCATAAAAAAGCTGAGCCTATATGCAATTTAGTAGTCCATTAAAAGTCTTATAAATACATTCTACGTGTGACAATCCTCTGTGTGGAAAGTGTGAAAAATATGTACTTTTTGAAACAAAATGAAGCAGGAATTTCATTTCTCTTTTCTCTTTATCCAAAGTTAAAAAGAAGGAATCACCACAATGGTAATTTTTAAGGCACTCTCTTTGCTCATAACTTTCGGTCTTTGTATACTTCACCCCTGAAAATGGATAATCTCCAAACTAAGTTCTCCCTGGAGGTCATATCTACCTTCCTCTTCACCTGTGAGTTCAGGTACCATGTTAGCATCTATGCCAAGCAACCTCATCCATGTTCTAGAGCAGTGGTTCTCAACCTCTGGATCATGACCCCTTCAGAGTGAAGTGACACTTTCACAGGCCAGTGCAAAACACAGATATGACTCCTAGCAGTAGCAAAATTTCAGTTATAAGATCACCCCAAACTTAATTGTATGGATGGTGGTCAGCACAGCATGAGGAACTGTATTAAAGGGTCACAGCATTAGGAAGGTTAAGAACTACTGGCCTAAGGTCTTTGCTGCTCATATCCTAAATCTTCCCCTTTAGATCCCATTCTAATTCTCGCTGGTTCCCTAGGGTAAAGTAGACTCCACAGAACAGACCCACTTTATCTTAGCGTGCCTCTCTCATCTTTACTACACACAGAATGAACTCCTCTGGGGAACCTTCCTTGTTACCCATTTGCCTCATGCCCTTCCCTACAGCTCTGCTTAGCCTAGTTTGAACTTCAACTTTATTTGCTTTACTCTTATGTGCCAGAGAAGGAAGATGGAGAAGTGGTAGAGATGGGCTTGTAGCAAGAAGAGGAGAAGGATTGAGTTTGTAATTGAGAGGGGGAAGTTTACTGTGGGGTTTGCAGGTGAACTTTGAATGCAAATTTCAAGTGTCTTTACAAAGTAAACAAGAAGGTCAAGGGATATAAGACAATGGCAGAAGAGGAAGGAAGAGGAGGAGAAGGAGGAGGAAAAGGAAGAGAAAGAAGAAGGCGAATGAGAAAGAATGAGAATGAGAAGAAGAAGGAGAAAGAGAAGGAGGAGGAGGAGGAGAAGAAGAAATGTGTCTATGAAGGTGGAGACCATGGTAACGTGGGTGAAGCCAAGAAATGCCAGTAGCCAGCAGACAGAAGAAGAGATTCTCTGTCCAACCTTCCTATGGTCAGCAGTGTGGCCAATGTTTCACCTTTAACATCTGGTTCTGGAATTGCAATAGAACAAATTTCTGTTGTCTTTAAACACAGGAAAGCTTCGGAAGAGAGCATGGTAAGAGTAGGCTTCATCCTGGCTTTCGAGTATTATTTACATTTATGTTTTACACATAAGAAAGATTGCTGGAGACTGGACTATAACCTTTAATCAAAACTTTGATGGACTTGGAAACTCATTCTAGCAAATAGAGCACTGAAGTATATGGCTGTAATTAGAACAACAATGATAAAGATCATATGAATTCTCCATTCCTACCACTATTTTTCACTTAACATATAAACATTATAGGCATTATACTGATGTCCAAACCTACAACCAATCTCAGAGCTGATAAAATGTGGGCAGAGCCACTTTTCCTGACTCACTGATTTTATTGAGGTTGGCCATTGTAGCACCTACCAACAGACAGAAGACCTGTGAGCCACTGTGGAACAGAATGGATGAGAGACCAGAAACCTTGTATTTCAACTCTGACTCTACCACGGTGTGAGTCTCGCCAGTCATTACATCACTCTATGCCAGGGTTTATTAGCCAACAGCAATAAGATGGCCTGGACTGCCCCAAACCAGCCTTCTAATGACTACACTTACGTAGTCTAAGGAGTCATAACAAAAATAATCAAGCAAACAAACAAAGAAAAAACCACAATGTGATCATAACTGTCATTGCCACTTAGCCAAAGATTGATCATGACTTTCAGCATTTAAATGTTACTAGAAAACATGAAAATAGGAGAACCCCTGCTTCAATATGCAACTCCTCACAGGCACCTGAATGCCTTCTCATGATTGTATGTTGTTTCCCTCTCATTGTGTTAAGCGTTTTACTGACAGTAGTCATTTAATCTTTACTTTCATATCCTAAGACAGGGGTTTGCTGTTGCTGTCATTCAATCTCTGCATCCTTCCTAAGAAAGTATTGCTAGTGAGAAGCAGAGATAGGATTTTCTTCACCCCTTAATCAGTATTCTGTTCAGCCTTCACAGGTTAGATTTTCCTTTCAGGTTAATGAATTTCATTAACTTCAACTGGCATAAATTGGATGCCACAAGATACAATACATGAATCTCTTTAATACAACATTTTACCCTATGCATGCAATAATGAACCCTCTTATTTAACACCATCAAAAGAGCACTAGATTGGTTAATTGAAAATACAGGTTGAAATGGGGATTTTGCATTTTTATTTCAGCTGAAAATATATGTGTGCATTCCTGTTACTGAGTTCTGACTAGGCACAGAGTTCTTTGATTACATCCCATGCTAATAAATGCTTTGCAAACATTCTTACATAAAGTAGATCCATAATTTACCCAGGCACCCCAAATCTTCCTCTCTTGAAATACTAGAAAAACGTGAAGAAGACGGTAATAGACGGTAATGAAGCAATGTCTGAATAGCGCCCTACAGTCTTTAAATTTTATTTTGCTTTCCTTTCTTTTCTCTTTCTGTAAAATCTTCCCATTGTCTTTCCTGCTCAAACCTAATGAAGTCAGAGCCTCTGGAGAGGTGACTATAGTTAGGTGGGTTGATAAGGACAAGGCCATCATCCAGAAAATAGGGCAAATGTCTTTACAAAAGGAGCATTGGAAGTTCCCTCTCTCTGCAGGAGTAAAAAACAAAGGGCTTGTGAAGGACACAGCAAGCAAGGGTTGCTGTGCTGGCCAGAAGGAGTGTCTCACCAGAAACCCAGATTTGCCAGCTCCTTCCTTGACCTTGGAGGCCCCAAGGGAATAAGTGGCTGCAGCTGTAACTTATGAGTCCTAGGGTTTTGTTATGGTTCTCAGAATAGACTACTCCACTGATTTAGTAAATTTCACATAGGCAACTAACTCATCATTCAGGCTCAGATAAAGCATTGACGTAAATATTTGAACAGACAAAACTCTATTGCCTTCATATTTTTCTGTGTCACAAAATATTTAATTAAGTTATACAGCTATGTAACATACATTTGGGAACAAAGGCAACATGTCTTTGAGACAACAGAGGAGAGAGAACAGTGTGCCCCAGGAAAGTAACCTAAGAGTCTGGTGATGGCTGAGGACATCAGACACTGACACAGATTTAGGTTCTACAGTAATGTATTTAAATTTCAATTTGGGGGAAACAAAACCCTTACTGCATTCATTTGTTCACCAGTTAGAGCACATTTAATTTTGTTTCCACAGTACTTCAAGCCAAACATCTACTGACAAGATGAACCCTTTAACTGGAGAAATGGTCTAGATTTTGCAGAATGTAAGATTTATGCAACAGGGATGTCTCTGTAGGAAAAGGAACATCAAATTGTGACTATAAAATTAAATTGTAAGGCCTTATGTAAGAGGCCAATCAAGGGATGTGAAGTTTAAGACGTATTAGTTTCAAAGTTAGTCTGGCTTTGCCACCACATTACAGTCTCTCTTGCTCTGCGTGGGGCTTCCTCTGGATTGCCCTCCCTCAATCAGCAAATGTTCCTTGAATGCCTCTTTTTTTCCCCACACGATGCTATAAAAGCCAAACAAGATACAATGTCTAGTACAGAGTTTATGATCTTGAGGGAAGACAGCGTATAAACAAATTAATGAAATGATTTCAGATAAAAAAAAGTGAGAACGGCACACATTCCACATCAAGGCACATTTTAGATTATGTTTTCAAACTCACTCCTCTGTGGAAAAATGAGAAGTGCCTTTGGAATAAAATGTTTTCAGCACCACAAGAACCCTGCTGTGTCCTGACATACATCAGGGTATTGAAGAGATGTTGAGCTCCTGAAGGTGTTTCTTGCTTAGAAAAAGACTTTCCCATCTCACCTGGCAGTTTTATGCTCTGGCCCTTCATGCAATGAGGCTTCAAACTGGGAAATTTGTTTTCATTCTCCAGAAATAGACTAAATAAATCCTACAGCAATGTGAGTTTCCTATATGAGCTTCTCCAAGAAAGAATCCAAGGAAATATTGTGAAAGTCAATTAAAGAAAAACAAGATTCCAGACAACGCCAAAAAGAATTTTAGGTGATAGACTATAAACACTAGCTCGGCATATGTATAATAATACTTATAAAAGACACATGAATTATATTTCTATAGTGATCTTTACTAATTGCCTTTAAATTTGGGGGATTTGAATATTTTTAAAATATTTACAGTTTTTATAATATTTTTTAAAAATGGCCTAAAGCCACTAACTCCAAGGAGACAGGGCTGCTTCATAAAGAATTCTCTGTCCAATACATAATGCGTAAAACCCCAGAGAGCAGGGTTTCTTTTTTCATACATTTGTTATTGGTTAGCAAGAAAGCTAACTCATAAAAAACAGTCAAGTGATGAGAGGCAGGGTTATCATTGCCTACATCAAATTAAATTGGGAATGAAAGGAGATGGCATCCCTGGTGTCTTCGCAAGAAACACCCCAAATATCCTCTCCTTTACATCTGGCATGATCCAGATAACTGTGAGTTTAAGACTGTTAGTTATAATTTTTTAAGGATAGTGGCTGACTGAATGAAACAAAATGTAACCAATAGAAAAGAAACAAAATATAACCCATAGAAAACATATGGTCACTGAATTATTAATCTCAATGATTTAGCCACTAATCTCTGTAAATCCCTGTTTAATGTTTTAAATGCTACCCTTAGAACTCTGCTTTGAATATATCCCTCTCTTCAGATGGGTTCAATACAAAGAATCAAGAAAGAATCACACTTGTTCTTTATGTTGGAAATAAAGCAAGGCCAACCTATGTTTGTTTGGGTAAATGACCTCAAGAGCATTATTGACCTTGGTAATGACCTAGAGCAAGCAGCACTGGATGTTCGAGGTGTGGTTAGTCTGAAACTGCTTAAAGAGTAAATGACACAGTAAACTGAAGATTTAGTACCACCAAAATCATTATAAAAGAAATCCCAATAATTAAAAGAAAATATTACTTCACACAAAAATGTTTGTGTATGTATGATTAAATGAAATATTTTAAAAGGAATTTCCCACATTTCTCCTTTTCTTGACTTAAGTGGCTAATAAAGTCCATTCACACTATCATCTTTCTCTTGGGCATCGATGACTTAGTTTGGCAAAGGTTCAATTCAATGTCAGCTCCAAAACCCAACTGGAATGTTTAATAGTCTTCTCTCTTGCATCTCCAAATACCAGTTCTTTTTCAGTTACATTTTAAATTTCATTTTAATTCTGATTATGTATATGTACATGTGCATGAACACGTTTGGACATGTATGCATGTATGTGTGTGTGAGAGAGAATGTGTATGTGTGTGTACCTACACGTGTTCCATAGCTCCCATATGGAGGCCCGAAGACAAATGGAATGAATCATTTCTCAATTTCTCTACTTCTACCATGTGAATCTAGGGGATTGAATTCAGATGGTGGACTTGGTAGCCGGCATCTTTTCTACTTGCTGAGACATCTTGCCAGATGCTAATTATCTTCACATGTGCAAATATTTTTTCTAGACCTATCTCTTCCTCGTTCCTATCATTTAATGCGGCTGTCATTTTACATGTGCTTGAATGTGTGTATGTGTGACCATGACACACACACATACACTTTCATTATAGTTTGTGCTCTAATGAGCCATTATTACATTTTATGGTGTAGTTAATAAAGTTATCATTATACTGTCTCCAACCCTTCAGACTCTAGTATGGAAATGCAATTATAGTGGGATATCAGTAGAAATTTAGGGTATAAAGCAATGACTATTACCACTTGACTAAAGATTACTTTTTAATAATCATCTTCAATATAGTAAAGTAGGAACCCAGTCCTAGTCCTGAGGACTGCCAACATCTGTAGCTTATGGTACATTACTCAGACCTTGACCTCTGTGCCCACCCTGCCATCGCTTTTCTTTCTGAACCAAATTTCTGTTTGTGTGTCCAAGGAGTTGCTAACCAGAGCTTGCTCAAATGTACTCACTGTTTTGAAAAGTGTCTTCAACTCCTCAAGTTTCCAACCTGGATCACCATCGCCTTTACACAAATATACTAAGTGGATGTGTTAAGAGTAAAAACTGTTAAGCCCTTACCTAATTATTTCAACATGTTTTCATCATACCTCAAATATATCAATAGTATGTGTACATAATAGTTTAATATCAGTGGTAGATTCCCATTGCTCTTTTTTTTTTAAGAACTGCATTTTTAAAATATGAGAGTGTCTTTTGTTAGTTTACATTCTCAAAGAAAAAGAAGGAGGCAAAAACAAACAAACGAAAGCCTTAAAAGCCATTTTTGGCACATAAAGCAATTTTTGCCTACTTCCATCAAGAGGGTAAGTTACTAAGACTCATCAAAAAGTTAGGGCCCTCTATGCTGCTAACTGAGTGTACAGTGTACACACTAGCTTTTATGCTTCTGGCATATGTGACAGAAGTCAAAGTCATAAATATAGTCATAAATGTAAAAGTTGCCTTTCAGTTCAAATTTTAATCAGTGTAATAGCACCTAAGTAAGAAATTCACCTTTTACCTTTAAGGTATTGTGTTCAACAATGGCTTGGCTAACACACTTTTTCTAAACCAAATACTTTGATAGAACACCAGCAGTTAGCGTTTGACCAAAAAAAAAAAAAAAAAAAAAAAAAAAAAGAATCCTCAATGGGAATATCCTAAAACAGGCAAACAACAACCAAGCCCAACAAGCCCAATTACATAACACTAGGTCACATAAGGTAACACTCAGGGCATTACCTTGCCTTAGATTTGTTCATAATTATATTTTCTCTCGTCAGCCAGTGTACGTTTTAACTGAGACAGGACTGAGTCTTGGATTTACTGTTGTTAACAATAGCTCAGTTCTGTGCCTCCAAGCTCCATGCACTCAGGACTGCGCAGATACCCTGCAGGCATCAGGAATGTCGATGCTTACTTCTGCCAAGCTTAGTATACTATGGTGCACTACCGAATCAACACAAAAGGTCATGGATGACTTTTGAGCTTTTCAAGTATCTTCTATTAAACTCCTCTTAAATTAAATTCTAAGCAGTTCTCCCTCTACTCCAGACTAGCTAGCTCTCTTTTAAAAATCAACAAGTATTTTAAAGTCTTTTCATTCCACATTTAATAACTTTCTCATGTGTTTTTGTTATTATAAAAATGCATACTATATGCTGTATGAAAACGTTTCACCATAGATAACTCCATAAACAGAAAGACTGGCTCTCTTAACTTCTGTTTATTTCTTCCTGCACCCTTGCTTTAAGTAGAAGACAATTTAGACAAGTATTTAACATGCTAAAGTGCACTAAAAGCACCCACTCTGATCAGTGTTAGTTTAACCATATTTGAAAGTGTTTGAAGTTGAAGTAGTAGAAACATCATCACATTTCTTTAACATTAGTTCCAACTTAGCCAAATGCTTATGCCAAAGGTAGCAGTCTAAAAATAAACATTATGTTGGGATTCTCAACAGAGTTTTCTGGGGATATATAACCAGTTCTTCACTCAAAGCCGTTTATAAAGCCTGTTGAGAGCCACTTTTCACACTAAAAGTGCTTGGGGTATGTGGAGCACTATCATACCCTCACAATATCAGACCATTTGCTTGGCTACATGAACATGCACAGCTGGTCTTCATGTTCACTGTAAAAGCAATTCATATAGATCCATCTTTCTCCTTTCTTCCTGTCAGTGATACAATGACCACCCAAACAATTAAGCAACCCAAGAGCTAAAAGTTCAAAGTTGAACTCCTTTTCTCTCATAGTTTGATCATGAGGGGACTTGTAAGGCCTAAAAATCTGTCAAAAAAAGAGAATACTGCTTGGTTGATTTGTTAATTTATCAAATCTTACTGAACTTCTACATGTCAGACAGTGCCATGCACAAGGCAGGAGGTTCGGCTGTGCTGAGTGAGTCCATGGTCTAACATATTTATTGGGGCCATTGATTCCCCAACAGTGATACAGATACTTATTTGTTACAAAATACAGCCGATAGCTTGTGCTTATAACTCTTATAACTTAAATTAACCCATATTTTTATTAATCTGCTTTCTACCTCATGACTTTTATCTCTATTCCATTTTGTATATCTGACTTGTTCCACATCTGTCTGATTTCTTGCCTTCTACCCAACACCCTCTTTTCCCCCAAAACCTGCCCAGCTGTTGACCATTTAGCTTTTTATTAAACCAACCACAGTGACTTATCTTCATGCAGTGTAAAGGAATATTACATATCACCAGTCAGCCCACACATACAAGCAGATGTTATCTGTAAACAAGTACGTATAATCATAGGTTTCAAGATACAAACTAAAAAAAGCAGAGGATTTGAGAAGGCCGAGGGCTGGGAAAAGAGAGATAGAGTAGGCACTTCTGTTTAAAATGTTGTAGCTGACCAGTACATTCACTGAGGAGTGTTCAAAAGCCACTATGACTTGTCTGTCACAGAATTCTCCATTGGGTAAATAATAAAACTTAAAAAAAAAAAAAAAACTAAATATTTCAAAATATTTCACACTGCTTTTTACTGAATTCAAGGGTCCTTGAATAAGTCCATTGGGATCATTCATTGTAAGCTTTGGATAGTGAAATGAAATTAATGAAATAAATAGACAAACAAATCAGGAGATCAGCAAAGACAAGGAAGCAGAAAATGCAGGCTGATGGGTTATTTTCCATAATGGCATAACAATCAGAATAAAGTAAGATTTCCCAGAAAGGATCAATGGGAAAAATGAAGACAAAACAATATTTGTAGGACTTCCAGGAGATTAGGCCAATGGTGGGGAGTGGCACTAAGCACCACAGAAGAATTCTATGTATATAGCCAATGTCTACTTTTAAAGCAACGTTATATTTTAGCCCCACAAATGCTGCCCTTATAGACAGGTAGTAAGACATTACTTTTATCTTCAAACATTCTGTTTATATTAGCAGGACCCTCATAATGCTCTCAGATCTTTCACATTTCCTTCAGTACTTGCAACCGTCAGGAAGAAAGAAAAGGCATGAGCCATGTCTTAAGGTTTTGTCTAATTTCGCTGCTCCAAAGAAATAAAAATGAGAACTGTGTTAGTTTGGGCTTCATTTCCACCATCATTTTCACTCATCATTTAGGAGAGTCAAGACAGAAAAGGTGTATCCCTCGACTGAAGGAAAGCTTTAACAGGACTGTTCAGTCAGAGACTAAAAGCTTACAACCGTCCTCGGAGTGACTCTGTGAGACAGTGGGATGTTTTCAAATTGCAGCAGGTACTGGAGATGAAAGGGAGGGGGACACTGGGGAGGGTTACGGGACAGCTGGGGAGGGTTACGGGACAGCACCATGAAGAGAAACAGGAAAATGTCTTGCATCTCTGTAGGGCAGGGGGAGGTGACCTGAGCATGTGTGCTGGCCGAGAAGAGGGAGCCAACAAGAAAGGAAAGTGAGAGACAGTGGAGACATGAACCCCAGAGACCTAGGTCATGGAGCTGTTGTCAAATGAGAAGTTCTGGGTGTGAGAGAATGGGCTCAATCTTTTAATGAATATCTATATAAAATGCTTTTATGTGATACTGTATGGTATGTTGAAAATATGTACTATGGCTTTTTTTTTATTAAGAAACAAACAATAACAAAACCTAAAGAAGATGTTTGTGTAGTTTCCATGAAATCTTTCTAAAGCCTTAAAACATGGAGGGAGAGAAATCCCGAGGTCTCGCTCTTCAGTAACCCCTCTGTTCAAATATTTGTTAATATTCTGTGTGCAGATATGGAAATCACCTAGGCAAACATGGTAATTAAAGTCAAGCGGTGGTTCTTTATTATCTACCAAAACCTTAATGACTTGTTTATATACATTCTGACTGTCATTTAAGCTTTTGAGTAAATTTGTTGCCTGTTTATTGGTTCACCTAATTGCTCTTCCCACAACAAAGGGCGCTCCAGCAATATTTCATAAGAGGGGGTATTGTTATGTTGCTTATTAAATGTTCAGTGAAATAGAATACTGTAGGCCTCTTCCTACATAAGGTGAAGAGTTGTCCAACTCCTGTTCACAGTCACACGCAGCGACTATCTCCATGCTTCACCATGTTGCAGTTCATTTACAACTCCAAGAATCTTAATGTACATAAGCTGATGAAATATGATATGTACATAAACAATTATTTACAAAATATTACATGCTTGAAAACTGCCAAAGAGATCTCAAGGGAACTTACCACCAAAAAATATGTATGAGGTGACACATGCCAGTGGGTTTGATTTAGCTGCTACACAATAAAAACATATATCAAATCATGTTGCATGCAGATATATACATTTCTGTTAATTAAAAATAAATAGCTAATACAATAGTTTAAATGTATATAAATTAAAATTTTATTATGCTCATATTAGGATTACACTAAAATGTAAAAAATTTCAGATCATATGTGGCGCAGCAGTACATGAGTCCCAAACTCTCTTCACGCATCCACTCTGCCAGACAGTAAGTGCTAAGGTAAATGTCACTCCCGTGGTGAAAGCCAATCAAGTTCCTCTGCCACCATGTCTCAACCAATCTCTCACCTGCCCATATGAAAGTCAACAAACCATAGAAGTCACAAATCATAAGAAAGAACACTCTAAAGATATTGTATAGATGTCAGTAACCCGGGGTGAAGATGGGAAAGAAGATATATTATGGTATGTATCATCAGTGTTTGCGGTGAAACAAAACAATGCTCCATTCTTGTTCTAGAGAAAACCCTCCCTAGGACATACTGCTTCCTGTTTGTGTACTATGAGCATAGGACTTTACTTATGACTTACATTTATTTGGTCCTGGAATACTGTGTAGGGAGACAGAGAGTTTCTTCCTACAGCATCTGTCTTGAATGCTTTGTCTTGTTATATGTATTCCCTTTGTGCTTTTGCTGCAATGGTCCTACCCACAAAAGTTATTGTAAAGTATGTGCGGTTTTGTTGTTGTTTCTGAGACAGGGTTTGGAACTAGCTCTGTAGACCAGGCTGGCTTCAAACTCACAGAGATATGCCAGCCTCTCCCTCGGAGGGCTTGGATTAAAGGCTTGTGCTAACACCACCTGGTCATGGTATTTGGTTTTCAATTGCATTTAATTCTGAAATGCAGGCATCTGAAATGACTTAGTGTTACGAAACTCTATCCGAGTTTTTCTGACCCTCCACATTCCCTTGTTCAGACCTCAGAAAGAGTTAAGGATACAATATTTTCCATGTTGAGCAAGAGGAAAGCTTACAGAGTTAGAGGGAAATAGAGAATAGCAGGTGGCTTTGGGCACTAGTAACTGGAGATTTTGAACTAGGGAAGTCACTCATGTCTTCTAGTATTATCTTGAAAAAGAACTAACACAATCTGTGTAGATGTTACACAGGCAATAGGTTTACAAGGAGTCTGGTCCCACCCTTGTCCTGGCTCACTCCTTAGGACACACTTTTTTCTGCAGTCAACACTGAGAAGCCACGATTCTCTCTCATTTAAAATTCCCTTCTCTCCCTTCATTCTTTCCCTCCTTTATTTATGCTTTTGGAGATTAGCCCTGGTTCTCTACGTATTCTGGTCCTTCATACTCTACCTCTTAAGTGTTGGGATTACAGGTGTGTGGGGGCATCGAACCCAGCTCCTCATGCCTTCCAGGTAATCACTCTGCCATCTGAGCTGCATCCCCCACATCAGTTCAGCCTTTGATGGTGTCCCGGTCAACCTCAGAATTACAGCCAAACTCCCCCATATTTCCCAGGTCCTTCGCTAGTAGACATGTACATCCTTGCAAGTTTACTTTTATATTTATTTATTTATTTGGCGTGTGCATGCATGCCATTCTATGTATGTCAGGTCAGAGGACAGTTTTATGAAGGCTATGCAGTCCTTCCAGCTTTCCATAGGTTCCAGGGATCAATCAGGCTGGTGCGACAAGCACCACTACTCACTGAGCCATCTTTCCAGCCCTTTATTTTAATTTATAAGTGTCGTTTTTAAAATTCTCATCTCTAACCCTTGAGAAGAGCTTTCTTTCCATTGATGAACTCCACTCTCTTCCTCACTGTCCCTGAGTTCTACACTCTTCTTCATCTTCTCCTTGACAGGAAGCCTTGCTCAGTCTCTCAAGTCTTTGCAATGTTCTAGAACTTTCCACACTGCTCCCCATGAAAGTGCCTGGGACACCATACTGTGCATTCCCCCTTCACACTTTAGCAGTAAGATACACTTCTCTCAACTAAAAGCCTTGTGCTCAAACACACCATATGAAAAAGAATAATTGGGAAATGTGTGGGCTTATTCTGTTGACAAAGTGATCGAAACTTGGAGGGTGTTGAGCAGCCTTAATATGTGCTCCATGATATCCAAAGCAGGTCTGAAATCTTGGCTTTGCCAAAATGAACCAGAAAGTTAGATGGAACTACTCATTTCTATTCTCTGCTAGATCAAAAGCTGCAGGACAGTAGGGATTGTGATTGTGTCATCCATGTCCTGCTAGAGAACTGAGCATCAGCACAGGATATGGCAGATAACAAAAAATCAATATAGTCATTAAAAAAATAGTTGTTTCACAGAGCTTGGTTAAGGTTTTGTGATAAGAACTGTTGGTGTCATGTTCACCTTCAGAAGACACTTGAGCTCAAGTAAAGAATTGCTTCAAAAGAGGTGACTGAATGAGTCCTAACTTACATCAACTCATTTCTACCCTAAAACTTTCCAGATCCTTGTAAGAGATGAGTATTCCAGTGTCCATGAGTTACATGTGGCTCACAAGTGTTCCCATCTTAACAAAGAAAAGGGTTTCAAATGGTACTCAAATGTTGCTCTAAAATACTAATCAGATCATTCAACAAGGAAGATCCAAGCTTCAGAAGGAACAGCATTTGCCTATGACTCAGCTCTCAAGGAGGAACACAGAAAACATGCATCCTTCCAGACTGTCAAAATGACAATGATAGGGTTCGGAGACCACAAGTCCTCAGAGTCCTACCTGACCACAAGCTGAGGCTTCTGACAGTCTAGAAGAGAGCAATGATTCTGTGGAATCTGCTCTATGTTTGGCCCTACTGTTTTAAAGCAATCCAGTTTTATTTTTAGTCACTGAAAGGAACAAAAAGCCTTTGGACAAAAAACACTTTCAATCAGTAAAGCTCACAACCTAGCTCAGGGCAACCTTCACTGCACAGCAGGTAGGTACCACAGGAACACTACAATGCACAGCAACCAGACACCCCAACACACCTTACAATGCATATCAACCAGACACACCAGAATACTCTAGAATGCACAACAGCCAGATACCTCAGGACTCCCTACAATGCAAAGCAACCAGATCCCCCAGAACATCTTACAATGCATAGCAATCAGATGCCCCAGAACACTCTGCAATGCACATCATGCAAATGTCCTAGGACATCCTACAATGCACAGTATGCAGACATCTCAGGACATCCTACAATGCAAAGCAGGCAGGTACCTCTCCATCCTTCAAAAAACACAACTGTCACCGGAAGGAGATAAGAGAGAATATATTCTAGAGCCACATCACCATGGCCCAGGAACAGATGTGTATATTACCCCAAATTACTCACTCCAGTGTGGAAGCAGTTTCATGAGGTTTTCATAATGACAGAACACTGAAGGTCATGAATGAAGACAATTTTAAGACACCTTGGTGGAGGTAGGTGGGTGGAGCAAAGCAGAGAAACCTCTTCCATGGACCTCCAAAGCCATGGATGCAAGGGGATGACACTTGGTCTCTTGATTCCGGTGTCTATAAATTGTGAATGACTTGCCTAATGTTTATTACAATGTTTGGGCTTTGAACTTGCAACATTTGGACTTCTCCACAATTATTAGAGTTCTCATCAGTTAATCAGCTTTGTGGAAGGTTTAGTTGGAAATGTTATTGTGTTCATTCGTGTGACTTATGACACACATGCCACTGCACTCACGTGGAGGTCAGGACAGCCTTGGTATTTGCTTCTTCACAGGCACAACCTTGGCCCTTGCCTTCCACTTTGAAATAAAGACAGAGCTTTCCCCAGTCTACGTTGCCAGGATTGCTCCTTAACACTTCAGATAAATCGAAGATACTGCCACTAAGTATGAGTATGTCATAAAAAGGACAGTATTTTTCCACTCCAATTCTCAGAGTTTTCAAGTCTGAATATAGGACATATCAAGTAAGTAAGACATTTGTAAGTGATGAAGGTGTCTACTACTACCAAGATGGGTCGATGTTGCCAGAGCAAACACTGGAGCCACTAAGAACAGCTTGGTGATGTCCTTGGTGTTTGGGGGCAGGACGACTACAGGGAGAAAGTGCTGGCACTTTAAGCAAGTAAAAGCGAATGAAATTCACGTAGGAAAACAAAGCAATAAAGGCTTGGGCCATTCTGTATACCCCTGGCAAGAACTGTACCATGCTGAGGCATAAGTCCCAGCTAAAGACCTAAGCCCAAGAGGAAACCAAACTCTACTTGGAGTTTCAGGGACCCAGTGACCCATGTGTCTTCTACAGAACAGGAAAACAAGCAGTGTGCTCAGGACCTTGCTTAGGACAGCCATTTCAGGAGCTTGGAAAGCCTCAGCACAAAGGAAACCAGGTCCCCTGCGGTACAAGGAAATTCCAGCAGCCCCGCCTCCCAGACTCTTGAGTTTCTGAGCCTCTGAACTCCAAGAGAAAATCACATGAGGGTCGGAGGGGCAACAGGATCTTCTCTTAAAAATAAATGACATAAATTGCCAGTTCGCCACAGAAATAACCACAATGCTGAAACGTGTCATTTCTACCCTCCTCACTAAAATAAGTAAATAAGAATTATGTCATCCAGTAAAGGCCACTGGATTCCACCATCTACCACAATGCCTGCTTTACTAGGGTCAGAATAGCCTGACCCAAAGTGGGCACAGTGTGCAGCTTTGCAACTCTGGAAGGAGTCATCCACATGTAGGTATGTATGTATCAACTACCCCAGGACGCACACCTACTGACATGACTTCTCAGGTGCAGGGGGGAAACACACTTGACACATCATACTGCCTCCAGTGGCACTCAAGACACTTCACACTCTTCAGAACAGTTCTGGAAGGAGGGGCTGCCTTAGATGGGGGTGAAGCAGGAGAATCCATCCCCCATACAATGCCTTCAGTCTGAGTTCCTTTGAAACTTTTAAGAACGAAGGGGCTGGGAGCAGGGTGAATGGCCCAAAGAACCCGACTACAATAAAAGTGACCTTGTCAACGAAGAACACAAATCAATGAGTCTCTTACCGTCTCTCCGGAGGTTGGCATTGCGCAAAGCTTTGATGGATGCGCTCTGCGGAGTCGCAAAAGTGTCCCGATAGCTGCAAAAGTTCGCGCACACAAGAATGGAGATGAAGATGAGTCGGTGCATTTGGGACCAGCGACCTAGGGACAGCCGTCGTTCCAGAATAAATATATAAATAAATAAAGCCCACCGGGTTGGGCCGGTGGACCTCTGCTGCGCTGACCCGCGCCTTCTCTGTCTGCGCTGCCCTGTGCTGCCTGGGCCGTCCAGCTACTCGCCCAGCTCTTCCCAAACTTCCTGCATGCTGAACTTTCCAAGCGCGTGTGGGTGCCGCACTTCCTTGTGGCGCTGACTAGATCAATGGGGAAGGGACAAACAACAGGTTGACGTGGGTTCGCCCCCCTCCGGTGGCCAGCGGCTGCAGCACAAGCTACAGCGGGCGGCGCTGCGTCTGGGCCTCTTAGAGCTCAGAGGCTCTGCAGTGGAGCTGGAGCAGCGATCCCAGAATCCTGGCTGGAAGTCCCAACCAAAGCTGCTCTGCCAGTGAGCATGCCCAGTTTGAAGGTCGGCCAGACCCTTCCCATCTCCCAAGGTTTTGTAGGAGGGCGGGAGGCGTGGGGTGAGTATAGAACTTCTCTAGAAGTGAGTGCTAAGTTCTCCTACCAGGCAGTAGGCAAAGGTGCTGGCCTTGGTGATGGTGGGGCCTGGGGGATGGGATAGAGTGGAAGTGTTTGTAGTACCACTGAGTGGAGACTCCACTGTGCTCTCAATGGGAGATGCAATTACAAGAAGCTCCTGCTGGGTTTGCCCTGAGTCAGGAAGAGCTGAGTTGATTCACAGGTGATACCCAATGATAAGCTAGGCTAGCCAGCTTTGCTAGGCACACATGTTTCTGTGATTGATTCTACCTTCTGCACAGTTACAGCATCATCATCAGGGCAAAAACAGGAGTGTTTGCACACCTGAGACAAAAGGGGCTGCCGGCAATTGGAGGCCCGCTGGCTCTACAGAACCCTTTTCCACGTCAACTAGAGCTACATGGTGTGACTTGTTTCAAACAAAACCAGAAAACGAATGGCTACATAAATAAATTAGTCAGGTGGGCTGGTGCATGCCTGTGATCTCAGTAGGTGGACAGGAGGAGCAGGGGTTCAAGGCCATACTGAGCTGTATAGTGGACAAAACACAAGGCTGAGAATGCCATGCTTTCTAGATTGAAAATATGTACATGCGATACACGGAATGAAGAAATATTTGGGCAAAGGCCAAGAACCAGCAGGACTAACAGAAGCAAGGAAGTACCAGATCCCCTCCCACAACCTCTTTTCTTGTTACATACACGTGCAAGTGGCAGTTCTTAGTTTGTTTGACTGTGTCAAGGGTTAGATGAAATCATTTCAGATTATGATAATTGTTTGTAGCTGCATCTAAATCTAAACACATATTTACTCAACTGTTTACTGGGGACATCTAAGAAATAGAAGTCCAGAGCTCTTGTAGGTGAAAGTCTGCGATATAGGACATACCTGATAGCTATTCACTAGACGAGCTGAGAGAGAGAGAGGGCGTTTATGAAAATGCAGACTTCACAAGTTACTCTACCCTCTGACACTAAAGAGGATAATGATGTGGACTACTTCATTTCAATACCAGCACTGTTTTTCATAAGTGAGTAAAAGAACACAGTAGCTAAGAAAGCGCACTATCGAGTTCATTAAAGACACTCTTGCTTCATGGATATCATCACCTTAGGGCCTCATGCATGGCAATGTACACAGTATTTCTGTGGGCTACAATCAAAAAGTTAGAAAACCTTTGAGGGGAAAAAAATCTGATTATTTGTTTCAAAATACAATCTGCTCCTAAAAGAAACATAAAAAGTAAGTTTGCAGGAGATGGTACCATCAATAAAGTGTGTAGAGACCTGGGTTCAGACCTGAGCACTTACGCAAAAGCCTAGGACTGTTGTACACATTTGAAGCACAGTGCTGCGGAAGGCAGAGACCAACAGGTCCCATCTAGTCTAAAGAGAAAGTTCGTGATTCTGCAGAGACTCTGTGTGAGAACCCAAGATCCCAAGATGTGCAGCTATGCGTGTGCATGCGTGCGCGCGCGCGCACACACACACACACACGCATACACACACCTAAAAATAAGCATAGATTTGCATATTCTCATGTATTTATTTGACAAACAGTAGATTTTCTTTTGTTGCTTTCTCTGTACTAATATCTTGAAGGTGAGACAGCAGTCAACCAAGACACAGTTCTCAGTCCTTTGAAGCATAGTCTTGTGAAGAAGAGAGACCATAGCAAATGCATATATGTCTGCACTGAAAGAGGAGCCAGAGACAGATGAACAGGCATAGAAGGCAATCCAAGCCATTTCCCAGACAGCTGGTTTAATTTCATCCTTAGGTCAACCATACGCATGTAGGAAAAATGAGAAAATGGGCAGTGGATTATGTAATTATTATTACAAGTATCAAAATGGTCAGATTATGTCTCAATTTCATATAAATCTTTAAGTTGGAATTATTTATTTAAAGTAGTTTTATCCAAGATACTGATGCTGGACCCAGTTAGTACATGGTTAATACATGGTAGCAAATATTATGACTGAGGATGTGCAAAGCAGGGAATATCTAAATATAACAATAAACATAAAACCAGACACATGAATCAAAGTAGTTATTTTGAATCCTATTTCAGCATTACTTAATAACTAACTTTTAAAAACTAGGTCAATTATTGTGCACAGCATAAATTTTAATAAAACTACTCTGGGAGTGGGAAAGTTCTGACACAGAGAGGGAAGATTATTTCACTTTCTTATGTGTCTCAAGCTAACTCAACAAAACATTGAATTAGTCATTGCTTTTACATTCTTGTGAACCAGTGAGAAGAATGAGCCAACACAATGAAATCAAGTTTATAAATATTATTATTATGATTAACTACTTAATCATCTCATCTATATTTAGTCACTGCCCAGTGAAATCCATGTAACTAAAGAACGTATGTATTGTTAAGAAAGTGAAAGAAATAATAGCCTCTTACAATTGGTCTAGCCATAATGGTGTTTATCTCAAACAAATATTGTATCAGGAAGGGCCTGTAATATGGTTAAGTTAGGACGAGAAACTATTTTTAACATGTGCCCTTTTCTTTTTTAATAGACACCAAGAATGCCATTTTCTGTTACATTTTCAAACCTTCTTGGCTTCTTTTGCTGCTTGTAAAAGTCTTGGTGGAACAGGAATGAAATATGGCCTGGCCTTTGAAAGACTTCTCAACTCGGCAAGTGGGTCACCCTTTTATTAAACTGAATTTGTGCCAATCTTTAAATTGTAACTCATGCAGGGCCATTCTCTTGACAATAGTTGCCGTTTTTTAGGATGACTACTCCTTCTAAGAGAATCTCCTCTGTTGTTCACCTTTCACTGAATAGGTTTGAGCAAACACTCAGGATGAGGACATTGCCTCCTGATTTCTACTCTGTCCTTTTTATGACTCCGCCATGAAGACTGCCTTCAGGGCTCTGAACATTTGGTTTTCTTTCTAAAATATGCTTGTCCAGACTTCAGTATGTGACACATGAGAAGTCTCATTCAAACCCACATATATTTCAAATATTTCTGTTACAAAGTCTGGTTGGATTCTGTCCTAGATTCATTTCTGTTGGTGTGAAAAAAATATTCAGGCCAACAATTTAAGGAATAAAGGGATTATTTTACCTCACAATACCACACCACAATATATCACTGCAGAGAAACCACGACAGGAAGTCTAGCATCTAGTCTCAAAATGTACTCTGTCAAGAGCAGGGTAAAGGGTGGGATGAGGTGGGTTGAGGAGATTGGGGGAACTAAGTGTATGTGTGGGGGTGTCAGTGCCCTAACTCTGCCCGCCTGCTTGCTTCTGAGTTTACTTAATACTAAGCTAGCTTTACTCTTAGGTAGTTCAGTCTCCTGGCCAGGGAGCGGTACCAGTCACAACAGGCTGGGTGACCAAGAAAATGCCCAAGGACATGCCCAGAGATCAATCGAATATGTGCAGTCCCTCCATGTGATTCTAGATTGTATTGAGATGACTGTTAAAAGGGACCTCAGACAGTGGAACCAGGATGTATTCCTGATGCACAAATAGACCTTGTGGACACATCCCCCATGGAGGGATAACTGCCTTAACCTAGAGACAGGAGAGAAGTCCTATTCCCTACTTCAAATGACTTGACAGATTAACATGACCCCACATGGATGACATTGCCCTACATGTGGAATTGGGATGGGGGGATGGGAGGAAATGGTGGTCAGGGCGCATGTGAGGGGGCAGAGAGGATAAGAGGGAGGGAGGGGAAACTGGGATCGACATGTAAAATAATAAATTAAAAAAAACTAAACAGCACATATACTAACATGAATGAAAGATTTCTGCACATTATAATCAACAGGGGTTTGAAATTTTATTAATCAATATGAACTAAAGTGTCAGCTCAAATATGTATTTTATACCGAATCTTGACAGTTGTCTTTACTTTTATGATTTGTCTCACTTTAAAGAAATACATTAATTAATGTATAGAATATATACATATTTCCAAAATGAAATATTAAATTTTATTGTCAGATCAGAAAACAGACTACGACTTTTGATTCACCCCATGATTTTCCCTGAAAGATAAAGAGTGAAGTGATCTTTGAATTAAGTTATCCATGTTTGAGCTGACTGTTCTGCTACATGCATTATAGTTATTTCTTCATTACCATTATTATTAAACATGAAATGGATGGAATAAAATACTTGAACCACCTATTCTCAAAATCATTATGTTCTCCATGTAAACCCTCTTCTGGTCTTCTGTAGACATTTGCCTATACTTGATACACATTCAGACACTCATGTACTAACATAAATACAATATAAGTCAATACTTTTAAGTTACCGGGCAGCTGAGCCAGGTGGAGGTTCCCGACTATAATCCCAGCACTAGGGAGGCAGAGGCAGGTGATCTGTGACTTCCAGGCCAGCCTAGTCTACAAAATGAGTTTTAGGACAGGCTCCAGAGTTACAGAAAAACACCCCCACCCCCAAAAAAGAAAGATAGAAAGGAAAGGAATGGTGAGAGAGAGAGAGAGAGAGAGAGAGAGAGAGAGAGAGAGAAGGAAGATCTGCAGAATTCCCACCTTTATGAACTCAGATATGGACCTTTAGTACCTCTATGTCCTGATGTGTGGAAAGCCACTGCATATGTCAGTGCTGTGAGAAGCTAGGTGTGTTAGGAGTAAGGTTTTTCCCTACCGCTGGTCCCACCGCCATGCCAGCCCCAAATAATACACAGAGACATTATATTAGATATAAATGTTGTTGGCCAGTTACTTTTTTCTTATCGGCTAACTCTGTCTTAAGTATTAACCCATTTCTATTAATCAAAGTAATTCCATGTGGTCTCATCTTTCCAGAAACTGGGGCTAGCGTCTGCACTCTCCAATCTCTACATGCTGACTCCTCCTTACTTCTTCCTCAAATCCTCCTTGTCTCCTAGTCCCACCTATCTTGCTTTCCTATTGGCCAACAGTGCTTTATTCATTAACCAATAAGGGAAACATTTACAGAATGACATCTCCCATGATAGGTGTTTTTAATTCATTTTACACGGGGATATTGACAGTGTAGATACAAATGTACATTTTGTGTAAAAACCTATAAATAAACACCAAACACATTTAGGAAGTTCTAAAGTGAACACATTTTTGAGCAGTAAGTTCCAGGTGTGATCATCTGGGGCTTGTATTTCCACTACTGCCTTTGTCTTTGAAAGGTCAGCGAGCCTAGCCTCCAGCCAGCTCTTCACTGTGTTGCATATCAGCCTTTGTGAATGAGCCACTAAGTTATGAGTTCATCACATCGATGAATTTCAATGTCAATATTTTTGTCCTCACCTTCTTGTGCTTTTCAATTTTCTTTCACTCATTCTTGAGCTGCATTATCAAAATTTAAAATCTCAAAGAGGGATATGTTGCATATTCTGCAAGATTTCTTCCTTAATTGATATGGGACATCTGCCAGGCCCCCTCAGAATGATGCACTTTTATCCTTATAAAGCTGGCATACATCCAGTTACTTTTATATTTTAATTTCTGTCTTGCCTTGTAATTTTTTTTTTAGCAAGAAATCGATACCCAAGTCGTTGAATGTTCCTTTCTTTAAGGGAGGACTTTAATTCAGTAAAGAAAATATTTTTCTTATGTTTATGTGCCTTGCTATTTACATGTTCATTTTCCTTTTCAGCTGAGCTTGGATTAAATCTATTAGTGTGATGGTATTTAAATTTTCAGTGGCTATTGACCCTCATTAATTACCAATTCTTGTCTTGCTCTGTAATTAATTGATCATATCTTTTGTCTTCTAAAATCTTGATTACAAGTCTTTGTACAGTCTTTTAAAGATTTTTTTTTAATTTACCCACTATTAGTTTATCCATTAGTTATTAATTAATTTATTTAATTCATTATTTATTGACTTTTTCTATGTGTATTTGTGTGCATGAGTGTATACATGTATACCACATGTGTGTATGAACCCAAGGACTCAAGAAGAACATGTCAGACTGCCTAGAATTAGATTAATAGGCAGTTATGGAGTGCTTGATCTGCATGCTGGAAATCAAAGTCAAGTTCTCTGGAAGACTAGTGTACATTTTTAATAGCTGGATCATCTCTTCAGTCTTGTGCTAATTCTTAAGCTGCAGTGTGGAAGAGAAGGAAAAAATGTTAACATATCTCATGAAGATGTGCTTTTTGATTCAGCAAATGTGATTTTCAAGGCCACAAAGAGTCACCTCCATCATTTTGAACCATTTATAAGGCTAGATGCCAGAAAATCAGCTTGAAAAAGATAAGCAAGGTAATTGACACTATTCAGGATAATCAATGGTACTGTATCAATAACAGACCGGATGAAGTGGGAAACAAATTGAGTGGTGCCAAGAGTTAAGTTTCTGGAAATGGTGAGAAATCATCCACTTCTTTCAGATAATGAAGGTACACTTTTCAGTTACTTCAAAGATAGTTCCTTAGAGGGCTCAAGCTTGCAACCGCCTTGGATACTGCCTCAAGAAAAGTATGTGCAGAAACTGAGTCCCATAATGATGTCAGTGAAGCTTCTGTGTGTAGACGGTCTACCACGATCATGGCAGGCTTGAGTCAGTGACAATGGAAGGGAATTTGGATGGAATTAGCAGGTATTGGAAAACATTAAAATAATAGAAATGTGAAGATTTGAACCTCTACCACAAGGAAGCACAGAGAACACAACTGTATGCCACATGTGTGCAGGTACACATGGAGGTACACATGTCAGACACTCTGGAGCTGGAATTACTGGCCTCCACAAATCACTGGACATGGGTGCTTTGGCAGCAGAACCCAGGACTTAACTACTGAGCCATGTCATCAATCCCGATCCTTCTGCTCTTGAATAAGTGAGATAGAGGAATTGGACAAAGGTAGGAGATTGATGTACATCTTAGGTTACAAACCAGGGTAAGTATGAACCTGATGATTTATCTTCAACTTTAGTGCTACAGAAGTGATCAGAAGGTACTGCCTAATGTGCCAGAGGTGCTGCAAACACAATTAAAGTGTTAGCTTCACATGGGAAGACCAGAATTAATGTCTCCAGAAACTCACTTTATGCCTTTTTATTCAGCCTGTAGTCAGAGAAAGGGGATCAGCAGAAGGAGCTGGCAGAAGGTTCTGAGTTTGACTGAGCACTCCCACACCAACGGATAAGATGGAATAGCTATCATGACATTAGCCTTGGGCCTTGACATGCACACACACACACACACACACACACACACACACACACACACACACACACAGATATGCAAAAAGAAAAAGTGGTTATTTGCTATTACCCACTGGTCAAGGTCAAATTTCTATAAATGGCAAACATATGCTTGTGTTTCCTTAAAAACCAAAACCAAACCAAAACAACAACAACAACAACAAAAACAGGTATTGCTAGGTGATGGTGGCATAGTGGCATACATCTTTGATCCCAGTACTTAGAAGGCAGGTGGATATCCAAGAATTCAAGGTCACACTGGTCTACAGAGTGAGTTCTAGGACATTCAGGGCTATACAATAAAACCCTGTCTATAAATAAATGAATAAATAAATAAATAAATAAATAAATAAATGCTGGTGCTGAATTTTAGAATAAAAACATTTAGGCAACACCTCTACCCACCATCAGAACTGCCTATATTTAACAATAAAAAAGCCTACACTTACCTCATGGATATTCTCAGACCTCAAGCCTTCAATCCCAGCACTGGAGAGGTATATAAGAAAGGAACAGGGTCTCATACATGGCATTCAGTCTTGGGTAATTAGTCTCCAGCCATGTTGATGCTTTTCTGATCTTAGCTTGAACCCCAATATCTGTTTCTGGGTTTTTAATTATTGATGCCACAAATTGGTGCCCAACTTGGGGCTCGAACCCAAAACCCTGAGATTAAGGGTCTCAGGCTCTACCAACTGAGCTAGCCTTACATCAGCCCAAAACACAAGTATATTTAACAGAAATGAGTAACTTTGCTGTATAACAGACAACAAATCAAGTGCTTAAATTAGAGTCTATTAGATAGTTTGTCTGATGTGGACAAAAGCAAAGAAAGTGGAAAATCAGGACAGAGACCCCGCAGTCCTCTTCAAGTGTTGGTCTTAATGGCAAAGAGCACTGGTGCTTGGCCCCGCTGTTAAACTTCTGATCATCTCCTAATATCACCACTCTGGGAAACAAGCCTCAACTTATCAGCCTTTTGAATGATAAAAAAAGCTATGAATGAGTAAATGTGAAGAAGCTTAAACTTTCTGATGATAGCATATCAAAGATTATTTGACATCTCTTCATTCTCAAGAGGGAAAGGTTCAGTGTTTAATTGCACTTGCTGCTTTTTACAGAAGCCCTGGGTCGGTGGACAGCACCCATTTTGTGAAGCTCACAATCACCTGTAATTCCAGCTCTAGAAGATACAATGCCCTCTTCTGGACATCAGTGGGCACTTACAGGCACATACTCATACACACACACACACACACACACACACACACACACACACACCACGTGAGAGAAACTTATGCATATGCATATAAATAAAAATAATTTTTAAAAATACAAAATATGTAATATTCAACACTACATGTCAGTTATATTTAGGACAGACCTTCAAAATATGGGCCTTCTTTTTTTTTTAGGAACTTGATAATTTTTTACCAACAGGTGACATTTTATATCACAAAGGTATATGTCTTCCAACTGACTGTCTTCAATTGTTTATAGAATATTTGAAGAGCTGAAAGTTATCTTTACATCGACTCAAATGAGACTTTGCATGAACTATGTCTAATCTAACTGATTTTTAAAAATTCATGATGAGCATGTATTGCTGACAGTGAAACAACAATGAAAAGAAGGTTAAGGAATCACTATCCTGGGAGACTGTGATCACATGATAAATTCTTGTTAGGCCATCAGACACAGGCTGGAGAGGCGACTCAGCTATTAAAGGCTAGGCTCATAACCTAACATAAGAACATCAAATACATGACTTTTCTTTGTAAACTCTGATGAGATTCCTTTTGTTCTAGATTTTTCTACTTTTTCTTCTCATTTTCCACTGACTTGGTTATATTACACATAGAGTCCAGTAGACTAGTAAAGAGTGGTAACTCTACAATGCTACATTCTTTTCAAATTTGTTACATGTATTTTCTTCTTTGTAAATATGCATCTTTAGCCTTTTTTCACAGAAAGGTACCATACGTTTAGGGAGTTATGCTTCTGTGGAATGTTCCTCCAAAACCCATTATCATCTCTAGGGAAAGCAACTAATAAACACAAGTCCCTTCACAAAGCCATTCTGTTATCACTCCTTCAGTAAAATCTCAGAGAACACTGGAGGCTCAGGCCTCAGCACAAAGAAGTTAACTTTACAAAATGTAGCCTTGCTAAATATGTTGGTAAATTATAAATAGACAGAGGCATTTATTTGAAAGTCTCAAAAATTGTTGATTAGGAATTCTTTCCATTAAGGCAGTCCTATTTCTTAAGGGACAATGTCTGAATTCAGGCACTCTCGTCAAGAATAGCATGAGTACTCTGTAGAGTATAAAAGTAAGAGGTGCCATCCTTTTCCACAGCATTTCCCTATCATGTCAAGTAGCTGATCTTTACCATTGTGATTAAAGGTGGAACAAAGACATAATAAAGACTGGGACGCCAGCATTTTTCAAAATCTGACTCATCTTAAAACTGTATCTTTAGAATATTTTCCAAAAAAAAAAAATTCAATTTACAGAGAAAAGCTTAGAACATGTTAGTGTCTCTGTGTACAGATAACCAAGGCAGAATAATGAGCCTGTGATTTCATTTTGAAACAAAGGGTCTTTTCAATTTTCTGCTGACATTGGCTGTCACTATTAACATTCACTCCTCTGCTACATCTTAGAAATGTAGTTGCAATTTGAAGGTTATTTTTTCTTTTTTAACTCTGTAGTTCAGGAGAACATGATTGAAGTAGCAGATCCCAAAATGGCACAGCAAGTGCCTGAATTCCTGAAAACATCAGGAAGGCTTTCAGAGAAGTGGAGACACGAGGCTACTGCATTGCACCACTCAATGAAAGCGTAGAAGGTGAACTTCACAAAGAAATCCTTGGTGCTTCATCATGATGGTCAGGGAAGCTCATTATGGGGCTGTTGCATGTAGAGCCATGTGGTTTGGTCATGGGAGGTGAGTGGGGCATGGAATATGGTCAGCTTTGAAATTAGACTCCAGAAGATCAATGATGGTGGCCAAAAATGATATCAGGCGCCTCACCCCAAAATCATTTCTGTCATTTTTAAGATGGAAGAACAGTGTTGAATTTGAGATTGCACAAGAGGGTCCGCAAAAGCAAAAGCTACTATTTTCTCAGCAGCAAATGACATTGGACTAAATAACACCACAGCAGAAATAAGAGCAGCTACGTGGATAACTAATCATAACTGGACTCAACGACTGTTCCACAAGAGGCAAGTCATGCCCGGGAGGTCTTAGATCCTAGGGAAGAATCTACTACTATCATTTTGCTAAACTGATATAGTTAGCAATCTGCCTTCTAAATATGCATCCCTATGCCTACTTACTGAAAGTGGCATTCTGGGGTCACCAGTGATACTTCTTTGCTTGGTGGAAGACAGCGGATTTAGAGACTTGAAGCCCAGCAAAGGTCAGATCTAAGTGTCTGTGGTGTGCTTAGCCACAAATGGGACTTCTGTGTCACATGCTCTCACAAAAGGTCAAGGAAATACCTCAGAAGAGAAGGCAGTGACACCATAGAAGCCAGATATCAGAATGGTCTGGACATGACAGGATCAGTGCTCCCATGAACTCATCGAAGTTGTTTCCTGCATCAGATCTGCCAAAGACAGACGGCATTGCAGCATGGGGGAAGGACACATGACCTCCACTTCTAGTAAAGAAGCTGTTGACAGTAGATGGCTGCTAGGGCATGAAGAAGAAGCCTTTTTCATGGGTGTACTCTCTGGTGGGTTGACTGAGCTCCAGTAAATGGCCCACACATGTGCGTAAATGAACAGAGCTTTGGTGCGATCTTAAAACAAAGGAGAGGGAATAAAAAGAACATGATGTTATGAAGGGATCATGGGGAGACTCCAGGAAGAATTGAAGGGGGTGATTAGATAGATATGGTCAAATATGTGCTATGCATGTATGAAGTTCTCAAAGAATAAATAAAATGTAAAACTATTTGTACACATTCACTTAAGGAAGCAAAAGATTCTTTTCAAGTGTGAAACCAAGAACTGCAATTAAATTGCAGAGACTCAAGAGAGAAACATTTGCACTCTGAGTCACTCAACCACTCTTATTAAATGCTTGCAATGTGTCAGGTACTGTTGAGTGTTAGAGAAATAGAAGAAAGGGAGGTGCACGTAGGACAGGCTTCCTGGGAGCTCGGACATTGTAAGATGCCCAGGAAGTCCACGTGCACAGAAAAAGAGCAGAGGAGAGCAATGGAGTGGTGTGGGGTTAGGAATTTCCAATAGTAAGAATAAGTTCAGGAATGGAGAGATTTGGGGCAGATTACTCAAGAAAGTGTGGTCGCAGAAGCTGATATTTAAATAAAGACTGAGGAAAAGCCATGGAAAACTATGAACATATCTGAAAGAACAACATCCCTTGGCAGAGGTGACATCAGTTGAAAAGTGGCTGTGGTTGTTGGAGTGTGTCACTATGTCCCAGAGCAGTGTGTGTGTGTGTGTGTGTGTGTGTGTGTGTGTGTGTGTGTGTGTATTTGGGGTTAGTGTAGCTGGATCAGAGGAATAAGTAGGGTAGTAATAGGAGATGCTTGCAGAGGGTTGAGTGGTGGCAAGTTTCTATCAGGGCCTTGGGACTAGGGGACAGATTTGGCTTTAGACAAGAGTAAAAGATGTCATTGAACTTTGAGGGGTGATATGATCAATGCATCTGTTGTAGTATGACAGTTCAGAAGGGACAATGTGATGGGGAATGTCCTTCTGTTTATATGTTTCTCTTATTAGTTGATGAATAAACACTGTTTGGCCAATAGAGACAAGAAGACAGGCAGGACTAGGAGATGGGGAAAATTCTGGAAAAGGTAGGTGGAGAGTGACTTGAGGGAATGCCATGCAGAGACTGGGAGGATAGGATGTGCCAGGCACTCTCCAGTAAGTCAACATGGAAGTACATAGATTTACAGAAATGGGTTCGTTATTAAGACACAGCTAGCCAATAAGAAGCCCTAGAAAAGAGTTTTATAATTCATATAAATTTTGCGTGCTTGTTTGGGAGCAAATTGTCTGTGGAACAAATTGGAAGAAACTCAAGTAACAACAATGAGTGAAAGGAAGATGGTTAATGAGGTGGCTTTAGATTTTCAGGAGAGAAACTGGTGCAGGACCCATGTGACTGATTTAGGAGTAATAAGATTATTAACATTCAGATTATAAATTCCATGTTAAGAAGAGCTAATCAGATTTGTTAATGGATTTGGTGTAATATTTGATAGGAAAATATTCTAATCCTTAGAAGTACATCCAATTTGCTGTAAATAACATCTAGAAAATTGAAGAAGACCGAAGGATAATTAGATTGGGGGATATCAGACTTTATACTTGGGGGCATGAAAATCTGAGGTGCTTTTTATGCTCTCATGTGATGATGTCAATGAGTCAGTTGGATATTCAAGCCAAGGATGAGTAAGGACACACAGGGAATGGTTTACATAGGGAAAGGATACGGGAGGGTTTCATACACAAGAACTGAGTCCTGTGTATGTCAACACTGAAAGGCGGGGAGACAGGTGATAAGAAAGACTGCTGATGGCTGTCCTACAAATAGAGGAAGAACACAGGCCAGTACACATTTGATTCAAATGGAAATGTTGTCTGCAAAGCTACAGGGATGAGAAAAGTGAAGTAGCAGGGGAAGGAGGTTTTGAGAGAGAGCAAATCCCTTTAAACATTCAAGAAAAATACAGTCTCAGTGGAAAACATAAAAGGCCAAGATGATATGAATGACTTCCTCCTTACAAAGCGAGACTGGGGGCCTGCTACTTCTCAAGACATTCCTGTGAAGGTCACCCACAGCAGGATTACTTGAGATCTTCATAACAGCACATATTCAAGTCCCTATTTCTTCTGACACCATGAGAGAAGTCACACTTTTGGGAACTCCCTTGATGACTCATGTGCACATCACTGAAGCAAAGAAATATGCCATCCTCCAGCACGTTGACAAGCACTACATGTAAAGAAGTCACCACAGCAACTGCACCTGCTGGCTCCTGTCCACATGGTCTGCATCTTCATCAAGAAATAGGATTCGATTATAACCCTACAGAGGGAATGGATTGCTTTACTTTCAAACTTAATATCCCTTCCTGCCAAATCTATTAGAAAGCTCAAATTGACAACATTTATTTTCCATTTCACTTGCATGCTCTGTGGGGGAGGAATCGAAAATTGAAATTTGCAAGGCTTCCCGTAGGTTTGCCTCTGCCTCCGAAGAACACTCTGTCAAAGTGCAGTAGAACCATCATTACCCTGCTCATTATTGCATCAATTCAGTGATCTGGCTTGTCAAAAAAGTTCCTTTCTATGGCAACTGTACCACACACATGCACACACACACACACACACACTCTCACACACACATACACACACACACACACACACGATTTTTTTGTATGCATATCCATATGACTGTCAGTATTTGTGTATGTGCAGCGCACATTCAGATGTGTGTATGCATATTTGGAGGCCATTGCACAACTATGGGTGACATTTTTCAGGTGTTATCTACTTTGTTTTGGGAACATGGTCCTTCATTACCCAACAGATCCTAGGATTCCTCTATCTCTGCTTCTACACTGGGATTGCAAGCATACATGACCATATCCACCTTTCTGTGTTAATGCCTGTCTAAAGGATAAACTTTAGTCTTCATAGGTAAAGACAAGCAGTTAGCAACTGAACTGTCTTTCCAACTCAACTTTGCACATTTCTAACATACAAATAGTTGCTGCAAAATGTAAGGCCTCACACTGGCGTGTGGAAATCCACTCCAACAGTTTGACCATTTGACAAGGCCTTTTCCTTCCCCTTAAGGATCATGGCAGATCTTTACTGTGTAGGGCTGATCTACAAACAGTGAGTGCCAACAAAAGTGCAACTTAGCTAAGAAATGTAGAAAACCATCAAATGGGTTCTAGTTCAGTGAATTCTGTTTGGATAGAATGGCAGGAATAAAAGAGGGAATGATGCATACATTAGACACTACAAATGTATAAAAAACATTGAGTATCTGTTTTCTACCTTCTCCTTCCAAATACCGTCCTCCATGTTTGAAGTTTGTTATTTCATGATATTGTCTCAATTCTAATAGTTAGGTATTCATCCCCATTGATTAAAATATTAAGTGATTTATTTGTTTACTTATTATGTGCAGGGTGGGGCGGCCCATGTGTCATGGTTTGTGTGGAGATTTGAGGACAAATTTGTGGAAATGTTCCTTTTTCCCATCATGTGATCACTCATGTCCTCAGATTGGCAGCTCAGGCCCTTACTGATTGAGCCATCTTGCCAGACTTACCATCCCTCATCCTGTGCATGAAGCAGTCAAGGCTTACTTGCTCACAAATACTTAATGGAAAAACTGGGATTTATTTACATGTCAGTGGAGAGTGTTATTTTTGGTTTGTTTTGTTTTCCATTGTAGCATCTATTTTGTATTTCGGTGTTGTACCTGGGAATTCTGAATTTTGAAAATCTTAAAAAGTAAAGTGTTACATCACTTAGGTGTTAGCTTGGCAAGCACAGGGAAGTGACTATAAAGAATCTGCATCTTTTAGCAGGAATAATGAAATTCACTGTGAGAACACAATACCTCTGAAGTTTCTGTGGATTGCCAGTAAAGAAAAAAAAAGTTAGTCTTGTACCTTAAATTCCAGTGAAAGGTTCTGTATTTCTGTATGAGGTAACATTGTTTGCCTCTTTTGAAGCTTCCTGAATGGAGCCCCAGTATTGTATCTATTCCACCAGTCCACCATCAAAGACTCTGCCTACAGTATACTAGGAGCTTACTATGCTTTAGGTAATATTTTATTCATATTTCAAATGTCATTTTTTATCATGTACATCTCAATTGCATCCCTCCAACTCCTGAAACTTCCCAATTCATTTACCTCCTATCACTTATTATTATTATTACTCTCATAATTATCATTACTTATGCCTGCTTCCAATCAGTGTTTCCCATTATGTACAGGTGTGATGCCATTCACTGGGGCATGATCAGCCTACCAATGACCATATCATCAAAATAAAGGGAGTTCTGTCCTTCAGAATTCACCAATTGCTAGTAGCTCCTCCACTAGCCCTGGAGCTTTGGGAGCAGAATATATTTTTCTAATTAATCTCTTTAATTTAACCTTTCTTTTTTCTTTTCTATAACTTTTATTGATACTTTTTAGATTCCTCATCATGTGTCCTAATCCTGCTCATCTCTCTGTCCTCTTCATATGCCCTCTGCACTTGCAATCTCCCCTTCAAAAACAAAACAAAATTTCAAATTAAAACCACAAACCAAACCAACCAAACAAGCAAAGCAAAAAATAAACAAACAGAGAAGAATCTTATCACAGAAGCTGTAGTGTGGCCCGTTGAGTCACACAGTTTACCCTTTAGTCCATTTATCTTTACTTCGAAGTGTCCATTGCTATGTGTCATTCACTGGTCTGGCCGAAGGACCCTGGCTTCTGCTGCACTGTTAATACTGGGCTCTCACTGGGGCTCCTTTTGGATACCATGTTGTTGTTCTGTGTTGTGGAGATCCTGACGTTTTGGTCTGTAGGTTTGTACCCTTCACATGTTCCAACAGTTCATAGATTGGGTGGATGTTGGGGTGGGCCTAGTCATGTCCTTGGACCCAGATATCTCCCTAGACAGTGCTCAGGCACAGATGTCCATGGCCTCAGGTGGTAACACAGACTACCCAGATAATTATGGGTCAATTGACAAATGGCCCCCAGACACTGAGATGTTCTCAGATTGCTGACCAGATCCTCGTAGAACAGGGGTCATGGATATCAACTCAGACCCTGGCTGCTGTTGGACTGTCGACCCAGACATGTCCCTCAGAAGCTGCCCTGGCTCAGGTGACACCAAGACTCCAGGTATGAAGACAGGCCACTCCAATTAGAATGGCCCTGGCAGGGCACAGTCATTGGACATCCACCTGGCCACAGGCTACAGCCCAGACCCTGGGAATCTGTGTGGACTCTGGTGGCAACATGGGCAACAGACATTAGTACCCACCCTGGCTGTATCTAAATTTTGTATTTGATATTTCCCCTTTACTTGTTGGAGGTTAGGAATAGAGTAAATCATGAATCATAGTAATCTTTATATATATATATATATATATATATATGTGTGTGTGTGTGTGTGTGTGTGTGTGTGTATTTCATATTTTATATTCTCTGATATTGAGATCAGGTGAGAGAATAAGTTTTTTTTTGGGGGGGGAAGTCATTCTTAGCAAATTTCATTTGCTAAGCCTTTATTCTGTATTTCCCTTCTGTAATACTTTGCTCAGGAAAATTGTTCTGTAGCCCAAGCTTTAACAGTAACATGCTGTTTTTGTCCTGATCTTTGTTCTCCTCTGTTATTTTATCCTCTAGCTCTGCTGGTTTTTTTGTTTTTTGGTTTTACTGCATTTGTCTGATTTACTTCTTGTAAGCTGAATATGGGTGAAACCTGGGAACCTCTATACCTGGGAACCAATAACTGTCTGTTACTGGCCTGGAGTCTCTTACTGTGCCTGTCCCTGGATCAGCTACATGACTGTCCCTTAGTTGAAAAGCCCCTTTATGGAGGCTTACAGAGCATGCTCTGATTACGGGCACATCCTGGCTCTCCAGGAGCCTGCCCTATCCTGATGCGTGTGGAAGGACAGTTTCCTCTAAACTGTTACACAAAGGCCCTATTTATCCTTTTATGTGGCTGCTCCTCTTGAGGCAAATCGATCTAGCTTGTGTTGCTAGTTTTGCAAGCATATTATCTCACTTGATTCTCGTGCGAGTAAACACAGCACAATGCTAATTCTACTTTACTGATGAAGGAACTGATGCTGAAGAGGCTGGGAACATGCCCAGGTTGGATGGATGGAAAATGGCAGTACTGGGTACATCTGAACTCACAGCCAGTGGTAGAAGATCGCAGTGGAATGCTTGAGTGGATATTATGCCCCAGGTCTGGTAAGACTATTACACATTTTATTTCAATGAACACCCTCAGAAACCCATTATTCCTACGTGACAGATGCAGTAATTAAGATTTACAGACCTGCGTAAAGCTGCATGGCTTCTATGCTGTAGTGCTTCCAATCACACTGCTTGGAAATGCCTTTGGGTAAATGTGATTTTTGTTACAGGTTTGGTAACTCTGATACCACTGAAGTCCAGAAATGTAGAAGCACTCAAACTCAGTCACTGTGCATCTATGAAACTTCAATATATCACTTAAAATAAACCAACACATATAAAAAAAAACTGACTCACCCTTTCCACATAATTGCATGTTAAAATATGATATGAAGTCTGAACTGAGGCAGATCATTTCACACCCACAGAACTTTGTAATCTGAGCAAAACAATCACCATGTGAAATATACTATGTTTAAATGGACATATTTCTTCCTGTGTAGTGCTTTGGATAAGGCTTTGGCATCAGTGATTCACAGAATGGTAACTACCAGAGAGCAGGAGGAAATAGAGTGGAGCCATTTCACACACTGCTATAAAGATGGATAATGAATATTACTATGCATGTATCAAAACCATAGAATTTGCCTGAAAGAAGGCTATTGACAGGTGTCGTCCTTGGTAGCTCATTCTCACAGGTTTTGACATACATGAAGGTTGTCAATAGTGAGTGCGGCTATGCATACATACGTTAGAGAGTATAAAAGATCTTTCTATGCTTTCTGCCCTATTTTGTTGTGAATCTGCAACTGGTTCAACAGGTTGGAGAAATGGCTTAGCAGTTAAGAGTGCTGACTTCCCTGGATTCACATTGGACAGCATTTAACTCCGGTTCCTATGAGTCTGCTCACCACATCTGGCCCCCTTGGGCTTCTGTACTCACATGTACATACTTACAACCAGGTACACACTCATACACATAGTTAAAAATTATATGTGAACAAACAAAATAAAAACCCAGAAGTATGATCACATGGTATGCTTGCTCCTAGTATTGTTTTTCTGTTACCTAAATCACATACCTGGAACTTGTATCCATCCAATAAGCAGTCATTATCTGTATACAATTTGGCTATTATCCTGAATGTTTGTAAGAGAACACTGATTAGAGCAAATGTTGTCATGTGTTTCACTGAGCTTATCTTCTAAGAATTAAGAGAAGGGAGAAATATAAAATATGCAAATTAGTAACAAATAAGAAACATCCCAAGAATAATTAACAATACAGGGAAAACAATTTGAATGATAACTTTGCGAATAATATGAACAGGATACAGTTATTTTCTGGTGTATTTGTGTCTTCCCAGAATTGATACAATTAAATTATAAATCCTATTTTAGTATCATTTTACGAAACCAATCTTTGAGGATGTAATAGGTCTTGAGAATAGAATCTCAGAACATGGCCCATGCCCTTTAAAATTATTATATTTAATTCATTTATTTTGTGTGCATATATGTCTGTGTATATGTGTGTGAAGAAATGTAGAGGTCTGAAGACAATTTGCAAGAGTTGGCTATCCCCCTTCATCATGTGGGTCTGGGGATCCGACTCAGGCTGTTGGCATCTTTACCCACTTAGCCATCTTACCACCAATCTTTACAAAGACATGGTCAGAGAAAGATGCTCACAGCCTTCTTACACGTCAGGTTTAAGGAAAGAGAAACACCCGTGAGCCAGGAAACAGGCCTTCAACAAACACTGGATTTAGTTGTGTGCTGATTTTGGGTTCTAGCTTCAAAACTGGGGATTATATAGGGTAATACAGTAGTTGTGCATGACTTTAATCTTAGAAGTTCAGAGGCAGAGACAGGAATATAGTCAGGTCTGACACCAGCCTGGCCTGTAGAGTGAGTTCCAGGACACCCAGGGCTATACAGAGAAGTCCTGATTTTTTTGGGGGGGGAAGTGGAGGGAGAGTAAAATAAATAATAAATAAGAATTTTCCAGACAAAGGGAACACACAAAGCCAGTGCCTTGTGGCAGATAAGAAGACTAACATGTCAGAAGTGTATTTCAAACACAGTAGCACTGATCTGGCAGAGGAGACTGCTCTTTCTATTAAATGAGTTAGGGGCAGAGCTTGGAAGGTGCAGGGGTGCAATGTTGAAGGGCCACTGTGAGAGTGTTTGTGAAAGCTAAACACAGAGAAGTCAGGGGTGACCAGATAATTGTGGCTGCACACACTGGGAACAACACACATGAGAGACAAGTTGCAAGTGACAATTATCACATACAAGCATATAGCTCTTTCCTTTAATCCATTACTGAAATCATCAATCTGCTCATTCTTTTGAATCACTCCCATCCCTTTCTCCTGGAAATATTATAGAATAAATACGGAGAATATAGAAGACTGTAATAAACAAAAATAAATGGAAGAAAAGATTTCAGGGACAAATGAAATGGCAAATACCTGTTTTCTGAGAGCCTTTATCATTTATTATAGAAGTAACAATTCATACTCTAGGTATCAACCTACCAGAATTAATTTCTGATGGAGAAAAACTTGCCTTGCAAAGACTACAGAAAATACAGACTCTAGAATATTTCTTAATATGAATTTGGCTTTATATAGAACACACACACACACACACACACACACACACACACACACACACACACACACACACACACACACACACACAGTACTTTGTATTCTTAAATAAGCCCCAGAGAAAGGAATTCCTTTCTCACAAGGATATCAGCAGTAAGAGCTGCAGCCTCCAGATCTCATACTTCATAGCCCTATTTTTTCCCTATGATAGAGCGCTGAGAAGCTCCCTTTAATGGGTTAACAGCACACATTACAAGTCACATCCCCTCTGAGACTTTAGTTTGCCTGGATGTTTTATAACCCATGTTCTGCAGTGAGGCACCCATTTTTCTCAAGATTTTATCTGCCTTCCTGTTTCTGAGAGATATCTGGTATTTTTGTTATTGTTAGAGAGCAGTTAATTGTATTTGTATTGGTTATTAGATATAGAAACTGGAAGCCTTATGGGATCTAGGAGATTTTTTTAAAAACAACTTTTAAAGAATTTTTAAGGAGAACTTCAACTTTTTGTGTTTTCTTTTTAGTTTTTCAAGACAGAGTTTCTTTGTGTTGTGCAGCTCTGAAGCCTATCCCAGAACTTGCTCTTGTAGACCAAGAGCCTCGAACTCACAGAGATCTGCCTGCCTCTGACGCCTGCATGCTGAAATTAAAGGTGTGTGCCACCACCACACAGCTTAAGGAGAACTTCTAAAATGAACATTAAGAGAGTGTTCTAGAAGGAAAATTTTTAGAGAGAACTGTTGAGGAAAAAAATCTTAAAGACAGTTTTTTTTTTTGAGAGATAACTTTTGGAGAGAAAACTTTTGAAGAACACTTAAGGGGAAAAACATTTGTTTGAAAAATAAAGAGCCACGAGAGAAATGTTTGCATGAACTGATTCATTCACCCTCAGATCTTATTGGTTAGCCTCCTGTCTGAACCCTCATTACCTGTTTGATGGGAGATGTCATTCTGTAAATATGTTTCTCATACTGGTTAATGAATAAAACACTGTTGGCCAATAGGAAAGCAAGATAGGTGGGACTAGGAGACAAGGAGGATTCTAGGAAGTAGTAGGGAGGAGTCAGCATGTAAGGACTGGGGAGAGCAGAAGCCAGCCTCACTCTCCAGTAAGATGAGACCATGTGGAAATACTTAGATTAATAGAAATGGGTTATTACTTCAGACAGAGCTAGCCAACAGAATTACATCTAATACAGAGTCTCTGTGTGTTAATTGGGGCTGATGCCACGGTGGGTCCAGGCTGGCAGGAAAAACCTTACTCCTTAAACCTGTTGCTCAACCTGAAGGCTTGAATTCCATCCCTGAAATGCACAGGGTGGATGAAGAAAACTTACCTTCTCAAATTACTCTCCAACCTCTACATACATGTCACATGTGTGGTGTACACACACACATACACACACACACACATACACACACACAAGCTCATGAGTAAATAAATACAATAAGCATAACTTCATTAGAACTGAATTGCCTTCCTATAGTCTAAGGATAAAACCATCATAGAACACTCAGAAGTAATTCAACATGACCCTCTGGATTGTTATAAATCTTCGTCCAGTGAAACATTAGGCTCACTTCTTTTAGCAAGTTTAAGTGGTGAATGAGCAAACCCATTGTGAGCAATCATGCAGAAATATCCACAGAGATACTCAACCATAAAAACCACCACTCTAGAAAATGAAAATGAAGCACTTGTCTGGCCCTGATAATTGTAGCACTTAACATGCCAGAGGGTAGAGCATTCGACTTAGATGAATATAAATTATCTATGTCTAACTCAGTTAGGATACTCAAACTACAGGCTTCATCTTTGAAACTGTAGTTTCTTTATTGGAGAAAAACAGTTTATCAACTTTAATGCTTGCTAATGGACTTTCAAGCCTGCATGTTGAATAGCTCTAATATTTTACCTAGAGATAATTTATCAGTTTTCCAGCATTTGCTGTTATTGAATTTGTTAGGCACAATGCTTAGTAGTACTATATCCTTCAAAAGAGTTTATTCATACACATAAAATCACACAAACAATTGCATTTTCTAGGGGTAGTAGTGTTATCAACCATCACGCTTCTTGTTAGTTCAAACTTGATTACCAAAATGAGTCTTTGTAAATACCTTGACAATGATCTTGTTTTTACAATTTTATTTTTTAGTGTCTAAAATTGAAAATGAATTATAGAATAAAAGAGGTATTAGGATGGATGAATTATGTTTTATAGAATCAACAAATAGAGCATAAAATTAGGTAGGAGAAGATAGATGTTAGGAAATATATTTTAAAAAAATCTTTAATATTAAGGTCCCAGCAGGCAATTTAGAACCACCATGTCAACCAGGGTGTTTCCTATCAAATCAGTTTCTCAACAAATTAATGAGTTTCTAAAATGTCCTCATCTTGATGTGTGTAGACATAGCAGAGGATGTCTGCATTGACAGTATTGGACAAAGTAATGCATTTCCTGACAGTGATAAAGCTGTGAAACTCCTATCTCAAGAAGTGTTCAATGTAGCAATATTTCAGCAATGTATGCAATGATCGCTGATGGAAAATCTAGGCCTATTTTTCACATAGCAACTCCTAGACAATCTTTCTTCTATAACTTGCTTTAGCAAAGAAAAACTTCACCATCATATGATTTGAGATAGAAATATTGCTATCCAATATTCTGCATGTGTGCATGCACATATGTTTTCAGTGTATTTATGTGTTTGTGCAATAATGTGTACAAGTGAGCATTCAGGCACACATTTGTGAGTGTTGTCCATATACATGTGAGGGGCAGTGGTCCACCTTAAAGTGTCTTCATTGACAGTTTTCCACTTTATTTATTTATTTTTAGATAGTCTCTCATTTAGTCTGTAGCTTTGCAATTTGATTAGTTTGGTCACTGAACTCCAAGGTCCTGTCCCTACACCTTAGTTCTGGAATTACTGACAAATATACACTGTATCAAGTTTTTATGAGAATCTGATCTCAGATTTTTGTATTTCATCATAGACACTTGGTACTTGCCACCCAGTTTTCTTGTTATGTTTATGTTGTTGGCAAACTCTCATTTCCATTTGGTGCTCTCCTGTGCCTGTTGCTGTGTGCAGAGATGAATATTAACCATGTACACATTAGTGGAGGACATGACCTACAGGACATGTCTTTTCACCTCCATCTGAATTGAGTGTATGGCCAGAACTAGTGTTTCATCAATCCTAACTTGCACTGTTTGGTATTCTGGCAAATGACCAAGACTAACTGTGCTAGTTAGTCTTTGTGAACTGTAAGGAGTAAGGTTTTTCCTCCTGCTGCCGGTTTGTCCCGCCGCTGTGCCAGCCCCAATTAACACACAGAGACTCTGTATTTGATGTAATGCTGGTAGCCAGGTACTAGTTTCTTATCGGCTAGCTCTGTCTTAATTAATAATCCATTTCTATGTATTTCTTCGTGGTCTTACCAGCGAGAGGCGGCTGGCGGTTCTGCCTTCTTCAGACTCTTGAATCCTCCCCACTACTTCCTTTTTCCTCCTTGTCTCTTAGTCTCTCCTATCTTCCTTTCCTTTTGGCCAACAGTGCTTTATTCCTTAACCAGTATGAGAAACATTTATAGAATGGCATCTCCCATCATCTCCTCTTTTCTGTCTAAAATAAAAAGAAGGGTTTTAACCTTAACATAGCAAAATATATCACTCAACAGTTATAAAATAAGAATCACAGTTAACAATATTTAGTTCATTTCCCATCAGTGAACATGTTACCAACTAGAGTCACCAGGAGAACCTCAACTCAGGAAATGCCTTCATGACCTAGGCAAGTCTCTGTGGCATTTAATGATTGATGTGGGAACGACTGGGCCCCTGTGGGCAGTGCCACCCCTGTTGCATGGTCCTAAGAGACATAGAGAAGGGTAGCTCCATTCATGCTTGAGATAAAGCCAGTAATCAGTGTTTCTCCATCATCTCCACTTCAGTTTCTGTGTTCAGGTTCCCACCTAGACTCTCTGGATGGTGACTTTCAACCTATAATCCAAATACATCACTTCTCTCCAAATCTCTTTGACTTATAGCATTTATTATACAGGCATAGACCAAACTAGAATACTGATTAATATTAACAAAACGAATTCTTTTCTCACCATTGTGGAGGCTGTGCAGTCAAAGAGCAAGGTACCAGAGGAATGACTGGTCTGTAAGAGAAAAAGATGAGCTTTCAAGATGAAGCCTGTATCTTCAGGAGGACAGAAACACTGTCCTTCACATGTTAGAGGAAGGATAAGCCACCTAAACAGTCTGATGTATGGTGATATCAGTCCATACTGAGATAGAGCATTCATGATTTATTGGTCTTCCACATCTTAGTATTCCATGGCCATGAGATTCTCCTGGCCAGTGACTTCCCAATTATGTTTTAATGGATGATCATTAGGGCCGTGGTGATGGCTCCACTGGTACAGTGCTTGCTGCATAAGCATGAAGACTTGAGTTCAGGCTGCCACTCTCATGAGAAGCTATGTCTCAGGTGTGTATCTATAGCCCCAGTGCTGAAAGGCAGAACACATTGGATCATGGGAACTTATTGAGCAGGGAGCTCTGGGTTAGGTGAAAGGATTTTTGTCAAAGAAAAGGTGGAAGGAACTCCATAAAAACACATGTAACAATAATCTTTGGTCTCCATACTTCCAAGAACATATATGAATATGTTCCTGTATAAGTATGCATGTGTGTGCATGCACATACATACATGCAAAAACACATGCTCACAATCAGTAAGTTCTCACACTCCTTTCTTCTCCAATATCTTCATCCCCATATTGTTATGTTTTACCTTAAAATATGAAGAACCACATTATTCATTCTATATTTTTCTTTATGGGTATTAAAATATAACCTTGGGAAATATCTTCACATAACAACACATTATTATTATTATTATTCTCTACATGGAAAAATCTAAGGTCATTGGGATCCTTTTTTAGCTTCAACCTCATTCATATTTTCTCATAAAATAAAGCAATTATTTTAGAGAATCCAGAGTGCTTACCACTGAAGGGACCAGACCCTCACCTAGCCGTCTGCTTTGACAGCCATGGTAGGCTGCAGAACAGACTGCCAGATACCCTCCATGTGTCAAGGAACCAATCAGAAATTGGTTGTTTAGCTCTGGAATGCAAAGCATAGCAACCATTCCTTCAGGTTAAGCTGACCAATCAACACAGGATAGGATATACAAGCTTGGAGGTGCACCAATCCTGAGACTGTTGCTGTGCAACTGGCAGACCCCCAGACACTCCCCTTGCTCTACCCCAATATATCCCCTGCCCTACAGGTCACTCTGCTCTGGTCCTTCTTGCTCCACCTGTTATGTCACAGGAATTCATTAATTAATTAAAGACTCTTTGCTTTCACATTGAACTGGGTATCTTGGTGACTTTGGGTTTCAGAGTTTGGACACAACAACTACCTATCCAAGATAGTAAAACAAGGTAAGACACTAGAACATGAGGCACAATCAGACCCATTTTTTCCTGTTTCCCCATCTTTCTGAGATTCTTTCCTTATAAAAATTGAGCATTTGTGGCCTTTTAATTACATCCACTTACCCAGGTCTAGAAACTACAGTGAAAATATTTTTCAATGATTACATTTCTCCATATTATGACACTGCTCAGATTGTCAAATGACTATAAGATTGGCACATTGTATCTTTTGGAAGTAAGTCTTATAACTTAAAAGTTCAGGACCAGCCTCTGAAGACAGGTTGCCTCTATTATTTGCTTTTTCCTGTTTTCATCCACTCAGATGCAGCATAGCTTCTCAGGGTGGGAGATGTCCTGAGCAAGTCTGGCTTAATATTGGCTCACCAGGAGTGTAGGCTTGGGAATATTTTAGAAAGCTAATGTGAGAGCAGATAGTGGGTGCTGCTTCTGAAGCATGATTAAATGTATACATATAAAAGTTTGGAGAATTTATTTTCAGGTAATGGTTGAGGGAGAAAGAAGAGTCATTTCTTTAATGCTGTAGCCAAACTTCTGTAAATATGCTCCCATCCATACTCCTATAAACACACCCTAGAGGACTCATTGAGTCTCATGCACAAACAAGACATCAAGAGAAAGGGATTCAATGCAACTGAGAGGAGATAAGAGATGGTACCAGGAGATGAGTATAGTTGAAATACAATAAGCACAAGTGAAAATGTCACAGTCTTACTGTGTATAGCTAATATATGTTAATGAAAACAAAAACGGCACACACACACACACACACACACACATATATATATATATAATTGCCTTGCAATTTATGTCATATTGGAAAACATAAAGTTCATGCTCTATTAATTTTCTGCACTGGTGGTTTGTTTTATCTATACTGTTTTAGTCACTATTGTGAAGAAACACAATGAATACAAGTCACAAAATAAAGGATGTAAGGGTTCTTGCTATTTCACAGAGTCAGCCTGTTATCGTCATGTCAGGGACCATGTTGGAAGCATAGTGCTAGAGCAGTAGCTGAGAGCTCTGTTCTGACCTGCAGACAGAGAGAAGCCGGGCCTGGCATGGGTTTTTGAGGCCTTGAAGCTTAACCCTAGGAACATACTTACTCCCACTTCCTACTCATATTAATCCTTTCAAAGCATTCTACTCCAGGTTATTGTAGATTTAAATATAAACAATATAAATATATATATTTAAAAGTAAATAGCCCATGGAGGGGCCAGTCTCATTCAAACCACCACTCACTTAGACATTCACTTTAGAAAGAATGATAGACTGTTTATGTATTTTTACTGAGAGTGGGTATAAGCTGGGTAGAGAATATAAAGACCATCAATACTTATAAATAATATAATACATGCAGCAACCATCTCACTTTGAAAAAGAATTAGATATGATCTCTTCACATATATTTGTTTTAGAATTTGATGACACATCTATGTATTGAAACAAATGATGTGAGGGCAGCTGTGCAGGATGAGATTAAGTATTCATTTGGAAATGTTCATGAACACTGTTATAAGAACATTGTATCTACCAAGGCAGTCATTAATGTTTGGGAGCCTGCACGCAGACACCAGCACATTCACTGCAGTGAATTTCTACATTCTTAAAGCATGCATGGGGAAAAAGCTATCTTTAACTCTTTTTATTTTGTCTTGTACAATGGACACTCTGCTATCCATTTTGAGTTAAATAATTTGACTTGTGTAACCACCATACAACTATGAAGTATATAAAAAAAAAAAATCAACACCCTTTGAGGGTGCCATTGTAAAAACCCATGGTGATAGAGGTCCTATCCTTTTTTCTAGTCAGCAACTACCTGTTATCTTAAAGTCTTTAGATGTACCAAACACTGTAATTATATCCATGACTTTCCATGAACTTATTACTGCAGCATTTAATCTTATGTTGTCCAAAAGAAGAGGTTTGAAAGCTCATTTAGGGATAATGAAATTGTTCTTCAAGGAAAATAGCGTCTAAAAACAAACATTTTTAAGTAGTATGAAAACAGGTTGATGTCTCCTGAAACAGAAGTATTTCTTTTTAGGTCAGTGACTTCAGTTGAGCTGTGAGTAGTAGTGCTTTGTTAAGTATCATAGGTTTTATCTATGCTAAAGTAAAGCTCAAATATAGTTTTTTTTCTATCCTGTGTGTGTGTGTGTGTGTGTGTGTGTGTGTAGGGGAATGTGCATGCATCCAAGTGCATGTACTCGTGGACATCAGAGGAAGGCTCCCTTGGAGCCAGCAATATAGGCATTTAGTTGCTAGCTGATATAGGTGCTGGGAACTGAGTTTTCTGCAAGTGCAGTGCATGCTCTTAAATATAGATTAAGAAATTTCACCTGGAATTTTTTTCGTCATACTAAATACTAAAGTCAGTGAATCTGTGCTGTCTCTTTCCTACATTTTGAGTTGAGACCATTATCATTTATTTTTAAACACATAAGTCTGGAGCTTTCACTGATCTGTTTGTGAACCACTTCTACAAGCAATAGAACACATAGTTCCAGACATGAGGACTTGATCACTGTTTTGACTAAGTATTGGTTACTATGATCAACAATGTTTGCTTCATCACAAGTTGCCCCTAGGGCAATGAACTTGGAACTCAAGGTTTTGCAATGAAATAGATTAAGAGATATTTCCCAAGCCCAAGATAGGTAGATATAAACTTTGACTTCTGCTTGACAAGGCTTACTGAGATGTAAACCAACATTGTCTTAAGAAAATAAAGTATTTCAGGTACTATTGTACCTTTAGCAAGATGGAGCACAAAGTCTATGATCTGTGTGTCTTTGGTGAGTTGAAGCCTCTCTCTGTGGCTTGTCATACAACTGATCTTGTACAATACAGGAAACCTCCGGGACAGGACCATAATCCCCACTCTTAAATCATGTCTTGTAAATGTCCCCTGGATGACTTACTAGCTTTTATGAGTAGGACTTGAACTGACTCCAAATTTTACTTTTATCTTTAATTAAATATTTGTCTGGTGTCTACAGGACCCAGGTACTCAAGGCTCTTTGATTCTGCTTACTTCCACCCATTGCTCTCCTGGCTTTCTACCTAGGAATACTTCTTTCCTTCCACCCATCCCTCTCCTGACTTTCTACCTGGGAATACTTCTTTCCACCCATCCCTCTCTTGGCTTTCTACCTGGGAGCATTATGTTACTTCTACCTACCCACTCTCGACTTTCTATGTGGGAGTACCTCCATGTTTCCACCCACCACTCTCCTGATTTTTTTGACTGGTAGCATTTTCTGCCTTCTACCCATGCCTCTTCAAAATTTTTATCTGGGATCATTTCCCTTCCTCCTACCCATAAATCTCCTGATTTTCTATGTCAGAGGTTGGTGTGTTTTCATTTTGCTCTGATGCACATTTTGTATTTGAGATGTACCACTAAAAAACACATACTTTTGTCAGAGTCTAATTCTCTTAATTGTAGAAATACTTAGTTTCTATAAAATATGAATAAGTAATTGATGAACTGAGTTAAAAATCCCAGCTCAATACTTTATTCTGTTTAAGCTGGGTATTTCTGAAAATTCAGTTGGCTAAATTTTTACTTTAAATAGTATCACTGTTTGTTACTTATTCAAGTATGTGGGTGGTGATGTGAATAGTGAAATATTGGCATGAAAAGTGATAGTGTTCTCAGTCATGTTTAACACATATTGTTTCTTATTTCTGTAACATGTGTTCCCTGCACCCCACAATATCAATACTGAAGAGCAACATGAAAAAACAACCCTCCATTCTTATTTTCGTTTTTTATGTTTTTGGTTGTGAGCCTAGCCTTTAATGGCTGAGCCATCTCTCCAACCCTTATTTTCTTTTTTTTAAATGTATTTTTTTTTATTATTTCACATATCAATCCAAGTTTCCTTTCTCCCCCTCCCTCCTCCCATGACCCTAAACCTCCTCTCATCACATTCCCCACCCACTCCACAGGGAGGGTGAGGCCTTCCAGGAGGGATCATCAAAATCTGTCAAGTTATTTGGAGTAGACACTCCCTCCAGTCTCTAGGCTAAGGGAGTATTCCTCCATGGGGAATGATCTTCCAAAGTCTTTTCAAACACCAGGGATACATCTTGGTACCACTGTAAGGGGTCCTGTAGACTGTCCAGGCTTTCTAATAAAACCCATGTCCAGGGGGGTCTGAATCGGTTCAATTCTGGTTTCCCATCTATTAGTCTGGGGGTTGATGAGCTCCACCTTGTTCAGGTCAGCTGTCTCTGTAGGTTTCTGTGGCCTGGTCTTGACCCATTTTCTTATCACCCATCCCTATGTGCAACTGGATTCCAAGAGTTGAGGTCAGTGTTTAGCTGTGGGTGTCTGCTTCTGTTTCCATAAACTACTACATAAAAGGTTCTAGGATGACATATAAGTGAGGTATCAATCTCATCATCAGGGAAGGGCATATAAGGTAGCCTCTCTACTGTTGCTCAGATTGTTAGTTGGGGTCATCCTTGTAGGGCTTTGGACATTTATCTAGAGTCACTTTTCTCTTCAAACCTATAATGGTATCTTTTTTTGCTCTCATGTATTCATCCCATGACTCAATCTTACTGATCCCACATGCTCTCTTCTCCTCCCCTTCTGATTCTCCTAACTCCCTCTCAACTCAATTCCACCCCCCTGCTCCCAATATGCTCAGGAGATTTTGTCCCTTTCCCCTTCTGTGAGGGAACTTGTATGAACTTCTTAGGATCCTTCTTGTATCTTAGTTTCTCTGGTGGGGTGAATTATAGGCTGGTGATTATTTGCATTAGGTTTAAAATCCATATATGACTGAGTTCATACCATGTTCCTCTTTTTGTGACTGGGTTACCTCATTCAGGATGGTTTCTTCAAGTTCCATCCATTTGCCTGCATATTTCAAGATTCCATTGTCTTTTTTCCACTGAGTAATATTTCATGATGTAAATGTACCACATCTTCTTTATCCATTCTGCAGTTGAGGGGCATATAGGTTGCTTCTGGGTTCCTGTTATTACAAATAATGATGCTATGAACATAGTTGAACAGATGTCTTTGTTGCATAGATGTGGATCTTTTGGGTATACGCATAAGAGTGGTATACGCCTAAGAGTAGAATTCCCATTTTCCTGACGAACTACCTTACTGATCTCGGAAATGGCTGTTCAAGTTGTTTGGATTTGTATTTCCTTGATGGCTAAGCGTTTTGAGGACTTTCTTACATGTATTTAAGCCATTTTGAATTCCTCTATTAAGAATTCTCTATTCTGTTCTGCACCACTTTTTAATAGGGTTATTTGGAGTTTTGGTGACTAGTTTATTGAGTTCTGTGTATATTTTGGAGGTCAGTCCTCTGTCATATGTGGGGTTGGTGAAGATCTTTTCCAATTCTGTGGACTACTGTTAGGTCTTGTCCACTGTGTCCTTTGCCTTACAGGAGCTTCTCAGTTGGAGGAAGTCCCACTTATTAAATGTTGATCTCAGTGTCTGTGCTACTGGAGTTATGTTCAAGAAGTGGTCTCTTGTACCAATTTGTTCAAGGGTACTTCCCACTTTCTCTTCTAAGAGCTTCAGTGAGGCTGGATTTATGTCGAGGTTTTAGATCCATTTGAACTTAAGTTTTGTACATGGTGATAGGATAGACATCAGTCTATCTGCAGTATTCTACACTCCAGTATCCAGTTGTTGAAGCACCATTTGTTGAAGATGCTTTCTTTTTTCCATTGTATAATTTTAGCTACTTTGTCAAAAATTAGGTGTTCATAGATGTGTGGGTTAATATCAGGGATTTCAATTTTTTTCCATTGGTCTACATGTCTATTTTTGTGCCAATACCAAGTTGTTTTCAGGATTATTGCTCTATAGTAGAGCTTGAATTCAGAGATGGTGATGCCTCCAGATTTTCCTTTATTGTACAGGGTTGTTTGGCTATCCTGGGTCTTTCGTTTTTCTATATAAAGTTGAATACTTTCCTTTTAATGTTAGTGAAGATTTGTACAGGGATTGTGTGTGTGAATTGCTTTTTGCAAGACTGCCATGTTTACTATGTTTATCCTACCTATCCAAGAGCATGGGTTATCTTTCCGTTTTCTGATATCTTCTTTAATTTCTTTCTTTAAAGACACAAAGTTGTTGCTATATAGTTCTTTCATTTGTTTGGTAATTGTTAGCCCAAGATACTTTACATTGTTTGTGGCTATTGTAAAGAGTGATGTTTCTCTAATTTCAGTAGGGCTACTGATTTTTTTTTTTTGAGTTACCTTTGTATCCTGCCAATTTGCTAATGGTGTTTATCAGCTATAGGTCTTCCCTGGTAGATTTCTTTGGGTCACTTATGTAAACTATCATATCATCTGCAAATAGTCATAGTTTGAATTCTTCCTTTCCAATTTGTGTCACCTTGGCCTCTCTCTCTCTCTCTTTCTCTCTCTCTCTGGTCTTATTGGTCTATCTAGAATTTTAAGTACAATACTAAAGAGATATGGATAGAGTGGACAGCCTAGTCTTGTCCCTGATTTTAGAGGAATCACCTTAAGTTTCTCTTAAGTTTGACACTGCCTGTTGGTTTACTGTAAATTGCTTTTATTGTGTTTAGGTATGTCACTCTTACTACTGATCTCTTGGATTTTGTCAAAGGCTTTTTCAGCATTTAGTGAAATGATCATATATATTTTCTTTTTTTGTTTGTTTATATTGTGGATCACATCAATTCATTTTTGTATTTTGAATCATCCCTGAATCCCTGTTTTGAAGCCTAATTAGTGGATGATTTCCCTGATGTGTTCTTGGATTCAATTTGCCACTATTTATTATTTTTGCATCAATATTCAGGAGGTATATTGGTCTGTAGTTCTCTTTGTTTGTTGCATCTTTGTGTGGCTTGGGTACCAAGGTAATTTTAGCCTCATAAAAATAGATTGGTAATGAAACTTCTGCTTCTATGTGTGGAACAATTTAAGGAGTATTGCTATTAGCTTTTCTTTGAATTTCTGGTAGAATTCTCCACTGAAGCCATCTGGTCCTGGGTGTTTTTTTTTTTTTTTTTTTTTTTTTTTTTTTTTTTTGGTTAGGAGGCTTGTGATGTGTGCTTCCATTTATTAGGGGTTATAGATCTACTCAAGTTGGTTATCTGTTCTTGATTTAATTTTGGTAAGTGATAGCTATCCAGAAATTTGTCCATTTATTTTCACTTTTCAGATTTTGTGGAGTACAGTTTTTGAATGTTTGACCTGAAAATTCCCTGGATTTCCTCCATGTCTGTTGTTATGTCCCTCTTTTCATTTCAGATTTTGTTGAATTACATGGTCTCACTCTGCTTTGTTGTTTGTTTGGGGAAAGGTTTGTCTATCCTGTTGAGTTACTTGAAAAACCAACTCTTTGTTACATTGATTCTTTGTATTGTTTTCCTAGTTTTTACTTATTGATTTCATCCCTCAAATTGATTATTTCTTGGCACCTACTCCTCCCGGGTGAGTTTGCTTCATTTTGCTCCAAGGCTTTCAGTTGTGCTATTAATTCTCTAATGTGATTATCCTCTGTTTTCTTCATATGAGCACTTAGTAGTAACACTGGTTTCTTGGTAACACTGCTTTCAAAAGTGTCCCATAAGTTTGGGTATGCTGTGCATTCATTCTTGTTGTTTTCTAGGATATCTTTAATTTCTTTCTTTATCTCCCTTGACCCAGGAATAGTGGTGCAATTGCTCATCGTTCAGCTTCTGTGAGTTTGTAGGGTTTCTGTCATTTGTGTTGAATTCCAACTTTAATGGATGTTGGTCTTATAAGATGCGTGGGCTATTCCATTTTTTTTTTTGTTTTGTTTTTGTTTTTGTTTTTTTTTTTTTTTTGTATCTGTTGAGGTTTGTTATGTTTCTGAGTATGTGGTTGATTTTAGAGAAGTTTCCATGTGCAGCTGAGAAGAAGGTATATTCTTTCGTGTTTGGATGGAATGCTCTATAGATGTCTGTTAAACCCAATTGGGTCATTTCTTCTATTAGTTCTTTTCTTTCTTTAACAAAGTTTGTGCCTGGTGGTCCTGTCTAGTGGTGAGAGTGGAGTGTTGACATCTCCCACTGTTATTGTGTGATGTTTTACATGAATTTTGAGTTTTAGTAGTGTTTCTTTTACGAATATGGGTGCATTTGTGTTTGAGGCATAGATTTTCAGAATTGAGAGTTTGTATCGATGGATTTTTCCTGTGATTAATATGAAATGACCTTTGTCTCTTTTGATTGATTTTAGTTTGAAGTGTAACTTGTTGCTTCTTGGGTTCATTTGATTGGAAGATCTTTTTCCCAAACCTTTATCCTGAGGTAGTGCCTGTCTTTGAAGCTTAGATGTGTTCCTTTTCCTTGTATGCAGCAGAAGGATGAATTCTGTCTTCTTATCCGTTCTGTTAGCCTGTGACTTTCCACTGGAGTGTTAAGACCATTAATATTGAGGGAAAGTTAGGAACATTGATTGTTAATTATTGCTCATTTTAGATTTGTTGTTGTCGGTAGTATTGTGAATATATATGTCCTCATTTTTCTTTTGGTTTCTCATAATGTTATCTTATTCATTGCCTTTCAATCTTTTTGTCCTTAGCATCATTGCAATAGAGAGAATTTCTTTACCAACATCACAAGTGACAGGGAAGCTCTCTCTTCACTATTAACTATTTCATTTACATAGTCCATGCTTATCACTTATTTGTTTATTTATCTTATTGCACTTTTCTTATTTTCTCATAAGTTGTCAGTAAAAATGTTGAATGCAAGGTAGTATTATAATTCCCTTTTACTGGGTACCTGATAATCTTTGGTAAGATTCTTTAGTCTGTATTTCAGTTTCCATAGCTACTAAATGAAGCTAAAGGATCAAGCCATAACATTATAGGAAAATGAATGTCTTTTAGTAAACAAGCTATCCTCACCAACATCATTGCACTGCCAATTTTAGGGTAAGATTTCCTGTACCATCAACGTGAGTGGAACATCTCTGCCTGAGCCATTTCACTAACAGTGAAAGTATTTAAAGAGGCAGCATATCATCACATTAGGTTTCATGACTTTATATCTAATTCTCCACCTCCATCTTAATTTGAATGTCAAGATTCTACAAGTGAAACATGAGAAATTGCATCTATAAAGCACATATCACCTGATTCTCAGACGCTGTCTTTCAAGATTTGTTACCCTGTTTACTTTCTATCTTTGCTTGCTACCAGCCCTCTGCCTCCATCTCATGGTATTAAAAAGCTCATTGTAACACTATGTTTCTAAAATTTTATCCTGTCTCTTTTTGTCCCATCCTCTTGTGATCCAGCTTAGAAGATACTGAAGAAAGTGCCGGGGTGGGGGGCTCCCTGATGATCTGTACTCACTGCCTCATCTGGATTCAGAGAAGAGTTGTATGCATCCTTCATTATTCTGTTCCACTGCACACAAAAACATGAATCCCTTCCCTCTCTCTATGTGTGTTTACATGAGAAAGAATGCATGTAGAGGGTGGAGCAACCTCACCAGACATTCCCCCTTGCTTTTTTGAGAAATGGCCTCTCATTTGCCCTGACTCACAATGTAGGCTAGGCTGGATAGCCAGCAAGCCCCAAGGAGCTTCTTGCCTCTTCCCATCCAGCACCAATATTCCAGGAACACGCCACTTGCTTTTTTAAATGGGTTCTGGGGATCAAATTCAGGTCCTCACTCTTTCAAGGGTGGCTCTTCACCCACTGACACATCAGTCTAGCTCTGAAAACCTGTGGCACACACAGTTCCATTGGAAGCTTTTCCATTTTCACTACCTGCTTTTCTTTTCTTACAAAGCTTTATGCTTGTTCTTAACCCTGAAACTCAGGCTACAGTGTCCCTTCTTCCTGAAGTGCTTAGCCCTGCCCTTACCCTCCTGGTTCACATTCAATTTCATAACCACTTTAAATGTTTTCTCTGTGTGAAATCCTCCCTGAACTCCTCTGATAGACTCAAACTCTATTCTGTGAGATTCCATTAAGATTTCCACCCTGGCAAGATACTTATCATTTAGTTCCTATACAGAGTGAGAGGATGCTAGCAGAAGTTATAGCTAGCAATAGACTTAAATTGGAATTGTCATGAGAATTTAGGATGTGCAGCCCTTTGATCTATGACTATTACTTGTGTGCATCCATGAATGTCTTCTAGGACAATCCTAATGGGCAACTTAATGTCTTCCATTGTATTGCCAGTTTCTAGAATCATTCTTGACTGGTTGAATGATGACTGTAGTATGTTGGGACCTTAATAAACAGCAAAGAATGAAAAAATATAGATGCCTTGGCATCATTTTAGCAGGGCTGGTGATGCCCAGGAACCCTGTTAACAAGAGTGATGATGCCTAGGCACCCTGTTAGCAGGGCTGGTGCTGCCCAGGCATTCTGTTAGCAGGACTGGTGATGCCCAGACACCATGGTAGCAAGGCTGGTGCTGTGCAGGTATCCTGTTAGCAGAGCTGGTGATGTCCAGGCACCCTGATAACAAGGATGGCGATGCCCAGACACTCAATTATCAAGGCTGGTGAGAATTTTATTCTTTCTGGCTGTCCGTTTTCTTGCCTCTCCCTCCCTGTGACACTTTACTCCATAAGTCTGCTATCTACTCTTAGGACAGACATCAAGGGTTGAATAAGATATAACAGAAAAAGCCTATAGTGTCACATAAAAATGTTCCTCTCCTGAGGATTTTCAAAACACTGAGAATTAATTTTTTCTTTAATTTCTATTCTCCATTGCCAAATATTTTAAGAAGATCAGTAATTTCTTTTTTAAAATCTGCTGTTACTAAACACATTTGTTTTTTTTTTTTTTCCGTATTTGTGAAAAGCTGCCTAAACTTATTCTGTTGGGCCTTTGTTTCCTACTACAGTGACAATTGTTCCAAGTTCAGTGAATAACTATGAAATGACTAAAATGGATGCATGTTTCTCTTTTTTATTCTCTCATATATTCACCCAGGTAGCCTAGATTGAGAATCCGTGAAGATTTCAGACCCTGCTCCAGGTGCTTTAGATTCTTTGGTGAGTGAACTCTAATCCACTTTTTTTTTTATCTATATCATGGATCATCAGCACCACTTGCTTAAACTGCTGTATAAACTGACATTAGTTTAGGTGACTACTACAGAACTCTGATCAAAAGATCACACATTCTAGTGGTGACCTGGTGATAGACATATAAAGATAGAGGGTTAATGGGCAAGATCTCCAAGACATACAAGGAAATGTGGAGGGTATGTTGGATTTATTCATGTAGTTGTGATTATTGTTTCACAGGTATGTGCTGAAGTTAAAGGACAATAGGGTTAAATACACACAGGTTAGTCATATGAAAATTGTATTTGACAAATACATATATAAATCATATATGTAAGGCACATATCAATACAACAAAATATAGTAACTTAAATAAGGTAAATGTTTATTTCTCTTGCATGTGTAGGCTTGCTCTTTATAGTGTGGTTTAGGAATCCCACTGAAAATCCATAGCTCTACACCATCTTTCCTTGTATTTCTTCATCTGATTCAATATTCATCTTTGTCATCATAGTCACTATTGATTTTCTTCAATTCCTCAAGCATATTCCTTGAGAAAGAGAATAGGTCATAAGAAAGAAGGACTCTTATATTTTTGGCTGTGGATCTAGCCTTTAACAGGTGAGCCACCCTCCATCCTACCACAAGGACACTTGGTCAACTCTATACATTGGTGTTCTGTTCACACTAGCTAAAATAGACTGATGACCTTCAGCTGAAGAATGATTAAAGAAAAGTGGAATATTATTCAGCTGTTAAAAAAATAACATCATGAAATTTGCAGACAAGTAGATGAAACTAGGAAAAATCATTCTGAGTTAGGTAACCCAGACCCAGAACGACAAACACTGTATGTAGTCACTGAGAAGTGCACACTAGCTGTAAAGTAAAGGATAATCATGCTGCAAACCACGAGAGGCTAAGGAACAATGGCGAATCAAAGAGGAATACATGCATAGAATAAATTTTGAAAGTGGACTGGGGGAGGGTGGGGATGGGGAGGGGAAAAGGTGTTGGGGGAGAGTACTGGGAAAGATAACTGGAATTGGGGGGCACTTTAGAGATGAGGTAAAACCCCAGTACAACGGAAACTCCTAGGACTCCTTAAGGGTCATCCCAGCAAAGATTCTCAGTAAGGAGGGATATGGAGCCTGAAGCAGCTATCTTCTATATCCAGGCAAATCTTCCAGTGGAGGGTATGTGGAACCAGTCCAGCCACAACACATTTGACCTGCACTTTTTCCTGCATGCAAGATGCGCTGAGAGAAAGGTGGTGCATAACTTGTGGGAATGGGAAACCAATGACTGGTCTGACTTGAGACCCATATCATGAAAGGGAGTCTATGTCTATTCCTGATACTACCTGGAGGGCCAGGACCCACAGGCTGAATAGACATAGGATAGAACAAAAAACAATGGAGAAAAATGTCAATGAAATGATTCCTAATGCTCCTCTGCAATACTCAGAGCTTAAGGAGTCCCAAAGAAGAGGGCTAAGAAGGATTGTAGGAGCCAATGGTCAAAGATACCACATGCCAATGGCCCACAGAATCAATTAATCAGTGCCTATTGGGGCTAACCTAGACTAAATCAGCCACCAGAGAGCCTATATGTGTCTGACATGCATTGTCTGCACACATGTTATGGTTGTGTAGCTTGGTGCTCTTGTGGGATGCCTACAGTGTGGTAGGTGTTGTCTCTGACTTTATTTTTTTTGCCCGGTTTTTGGATCCTTTTGCTGCTACTGGGCTGCCTCACTCAGCCCATATGAGGGGAGATGCCTAGTCATAATAAACTTGATATCCATGGGAGGGCTGCTCACTTCCTAAGGGAAATAGAGGAGTAGATCTGGGGAAGAGGAAAAAGTGTGGGGAGGGGCTGGGAGGAGATGAGGGCGGGGGAGCTGTCCAATATACAGCAGAAGAATAAATAATAAGGACAAATAAAACAAAATGAGAAGTATGACTTGCCTCTAATGAAAGATTAGAGGTTAGCACTTTTTTCTTCATATGTCTTTCCTCAGGTTTGGTCTTGTTACAGTATATGCCTGCCTGGGAAGCTTGGAAATATGGACCTTCAGCAGATGGCAGATGATGATATTGAATGGAGAGATGGCTGAAAATCTGCCATGGTAATTCCCATTACTGAATACATATAGGCTGTATTAGGCTCTTTTAATGACTGAACTTTTTTCTTAGCCCTGCTATGGGCAAATGTTACCTTGAACATTTATGAAGTGCACAACTCAAGTTATATATTGTATGGATCTGTGGTCATTCTTCATATTCACTATGGAATAAATACTGTCCATGATGTTTTTTAATGAATAGTCTTTAGTTCTGAACTCTATAGCCAGGCCTTGGTAGTTTAGGCTTCTCTCCAAGGTACTTGTACAAGTAGCCAAGTTTCTGTTTGCTTGTGGATATGGTACGTTGAGAGCATGTGTACTTATCACACTAAGTTTTGCATTAATGCATTATCATGACGTCGGCCTTACTTTGTTATTAATCTCAGCTAAGGAAATTTTATTTAGATAGTTTATTTTTAAAATATTGTTGTATGTGTATGTGTGCTTTGCCTATGTGCCATGTGTGTGCATGCTACAGAAGGCCAGAGGAGGGTGTCTGATTACCTTGGATAGGAGTTACAAGTGGTTGTGACCCACAGGGGGCCGGGTATTAAAATCTCAGTCCTCTGGAATAACAGCCAGTGTTCTGAATTCTTGAGTCATCATTACAGCCCTAGGTTTTTTGCTTTTAATTGCAACATTATAGAGGAAATCACACAGCTAGACCAACAATTGGCAGGCTTTTGCTTTGAAATTTTTGTATTAAGGATTAGATAGTCAACCGTGTTTGTAGCCCATCTGGTCTCAGTCACAAATATTTTACTCTGTTCTTGCAGCATGAGAACATCCATGCACAATATTCAAATGAGTAACCATGGCTGTGCTCTGTACAGCTTTATTTCACTAACAGGAATGAGGCCAGGCATGGCTTACAAGCAGCAGGGTACCAACTCTAATTCAGAGAGATTTTTCACACCAACACAGGCTGTGTTAGGGCATGATGCTTCTTTGTCCACTCCACATGTAATCCACAAGTGACTTTTATACATTAGTAGCCATCTACAATTACTAGTAACTCTTACAGATATGTGAGCTGTGGGCTGGGTGTTTGCTTCTGAGTTTGTCTACTTTGTACCAAGATAACTGTACTCTCAAATTTAAACTAAATTCTCAGATTTTGAACACAGTTCTAGGAAATCATTGTCTCTTCCCAAACACCAAACATTATTGTGTGACATGGAATACATTTAAGTAACCAGTATTATTATTCTTTTTTAAATTGAAATTGCTTGAACTGGCGTATTAAAATAGATAAGTTCATTTACAGTGTCTCATTTGATAGTTTGATGTATGTTGACATTAATGTTTAAATCACATTAAGCATAGCTTTCTTCTCAGCTATTCATTTCTGAAGTACAATATCACTCAAATTTTCATCAAGTATTAATCATCCATATTAAAGGAGCTCAAAGTACAACTAACATGTGTACCCATCCTGGACTGACCACATTAGGATAGTAAGCGTTTTTTTTTTCTATTATTTATTCTTGGAAATTTTGAGCTCTTCTCTGCTACTTATCCATATAAATACACACTAGCTTATTGTAAGTAATTTTTAGAATGGCTTATTTTATAGAGCAGGCTGGCCTCAAACTCACTATGTAGTATATGCTGGGCTTGATGCATGGGAGACCTCCTTAATCAATCTTCCACGTGCTGGGATTATAGGCATAAGATACTATACCTGGTAATTATTATAAACTTTTTTTTCTGTATAGCAAATCATCAAAATTCCTTCCTTCCGTGAAAATGGGGTTTTGTATGAGAATTCAACTTCCTTTTATGTATCCCTGCTTTTTCTCACATTCTATCTTTCTCACATATCTGGCATCCTATGTCCTCAATTGCCCATCATGCTTTCAAAAATCTGTGGGCCTGCTCTAATACCTGACTATGTCATTGACATTTTTCTAAGTGATCCGACAGTTTCTCTCTCCTCTGATTTTTCAATTCCTGCTCATCTTTTCTGGCGAGAGGTGAGTGGTCCTTCTGCTTCAAAGCTCCTGTTACTGAACTACCACTTGTATTCAAAAGCAGATGGTCATTTCTTTATCCTTGCTTCTGAAGATTTCCCTGCTGTCTCATGGATTCAGCTGTATACTGGTCTTTCTTTCTGATCAATGGTGAATATCTCTGACAAGAACACTGCCTTTCATTTTTATCTCTTTCATACCTGGGGTTATAGCCTTATGTGTTGTGAATGCGCATGAAATGCCAAAAATGAATGAATGCACGAATGAGTAGTCCATATGTAACAATAAACTGTAGTGTCTGAGGACCATGGATGCACATTTATTTGACAAATATTCAGTAAATAACTTCATTAAATTTAACAAATTCTACATGAGATTTTTTTCTTTAGTAAAAATGGGTTAACATCTTGAGGTGCCCTGAAGCTCCATTTCTCCCCACGCTAATATTTTGAATTTTATCTATAGAATCATGGTTGAATGTGTATCTTAGAACATTTTTGTCTGCATGAATTAATAAAGACAAAATATGGACCAGTGAGGAGGCTATCAGTAAGTTAGTAGTAATAGTCAGCGATGATGCTGGGAAAATATTTTTTACTTTTTATATACATTTATTATTTTTTCTTATTTTACATATTGATCACAGTTCCCTCTTCCTCCCTCCCTCACATGCCTCCCTAACTTCCCTCCCATCCCATTCACACCTCCAGTCAACAAGGGATGGTGATGCCTTCCAGGAGGGATCATAAAAATCTGTCAAGTCATTGGGGGTAGGGACTAGGCCCTCCCTCCTGCCTCTAGGCTAATAGAGAATCCCTCCATGGGGAATGTGCTCCCAAATTCCTTTTGTGCTATGGTCACAAGTACCTTAAATAGCTCTAGCCTTCTAACAGAGACTCACTCACATTCAGGGGGTCTGAGTTGGTCCAGTGCTGGTTTCCCAGCTAAAGGTCTGGGGCTCCATGAGCTCCCCCTTGTTCAGATCAGCTGACTCTGTGGGTTTCTGTAGCCTGGTCTTGACCCTCCCTTTTTTTCCCCGTACATGCACCCTGACCCCCCTCATCTCTCATCCCCCCACCCCAATTACACATGTATGGCAATGCCATCCAGGTGGGGTCATGTAAATCTGTCAAGTCATTTGAAGTAGGGATTAGGACTTCTCTCCTGTCTCTAGGTTAAGGGAGTATCCCTCCATGGGGGATGTGCCTGCAAGATCCTTTTGAGCACCAAGAATACCTGGTTCCACTGTCTGAGGTCTCTTAGACTGCTCAGTCCTTCTGGCTGAGACTCATATTCAGGGGGTCTGAGTCAGTCCCATGCTGGATTCCCAGCTATCAGTCTGGGGGCCTGTTAGCTCCTCCAGTTCAGGTCAGCTGTCTCTATGTGTTTCTGCAACCTGGTCTTGTCCTCTCCCTCTGCATCTGTATTCTAGTTTGACTCAGTGTTTAGTTATGGGTGTTTGTTTCAGTTTCCAGCAGGTACTAGATGAGGGCTCCATGATGGTGGATAAGTTAGTTATTGATCTCACTATCTAGGAAGGGCATTCATGGTAGCCTTTCCACTGTTGCTCAAATTGTTAGTAGGTGGCCGTCTTGTAGGTCTCTAGACCTTTCTTTATGTTCAGTTTTCTCTTCAAACAAATAATGGCTCCCTCTTTTATGTTTGTTCTCTCTCTCTCTCTGTCTGTCTCTCTCTCTCTCTCTATTCTGTCTTCTATTCCTATCCTAGCTGGTGTGGTGGCACACGCTGGTAGGATTTGCTAAAGGAGGCAGAGGCAGGAGGATCACAAGTTCGTGGCCAGCCTTGACCCATTTTCTTATCACCCCTCCCTCTCTGCATCTGGATACCAGGAGTTAGGCTCAGTGTTTAGCTGTGAGTGTCTGTTTCTGTTTCCATTAGCTACTAGATGAGGGCTCTATGATGGCATATAGGTTAGTTATGAGTCTCATTGTCAGGTAAGGGAATTTAAGGTAGCCTCTCCATTATTGCTCAGATTGTAAGCTGGGGTCATCCTTGTACGTCTCTGGACATTTCTCTAGAGTCAGTTTTCTCTTCAAACCTCTGTTATGCTCTCTCTTTCTCTCTCTCTCTCTTTCTCTCTCTCTCATATTAGTCCTCCAACTCATCTACCTAGTCCCACATGTTCTCTTATCCTGCCCTTGTCTTCCTAAATCCCTCTCCACTCACTGCCCCCCACACACTCCCAATGTCCTTACGAGATCTTGTTCTTTTCCCCTTCTGTGAGGGACATTGTATGCATCTCTTAGGTTCCTCCTTGTATCCTAGTTTCTCTGGCAGTATGAATTATAGGCTGGTGATCCTTTGCTCTATGTTTAAAATCCATATATGGATTAGTATATGCCATGTTTCTCATTTTGTGACTGGGTTATCTCACTCAGAATGTTTTCTTCAAATTCCATACATTTGCCTTGAAATTTCAAGATTCCATTGGTTTTTATTTTGCAGTGAGTATTATCCCATTGAGTATATGTGCCACAACTTCTTTATCCTTCTTCAGTTGCAGGACATCTAGGCTGTTTCCAAGTTCTTGCTATTACAAATAATGCTACTATCAACCTAGTTGAAAAGATGTCTTTTCATGGATGTGGATCATTTGGGTATATGCCTAAGAGTGCAAAAAAAAAAAAAATTGATGGGTCCTATGGTAGACTGATTCCCATTTTCCTGAAGAACCACCATACTGACGTCCAAAATGGCTTTACCAGTTTGCATTCCCTCCAGCAGTGGAGGAGTGTCCCCCTTTTTCCACATCCTCTCCAGCATAAGTTGCCATTGGTATTTCTAATTTTAGCCATTCTGGCAAAAGTAAGATGGTATCTCAAAGTTGTTTTGATTTGCATTTCCCTGATAGCTAAGGTTGTTGAGCACTTTCTTAAGTGTCTTTCAGCCATTTTGGATTCCTCTATTGAGAATTCTCTATTCAGTTCTGTACCCCACTGTTTAATAGGGTTATTTGGTGTTTTGGTGACTGGCTGGTTTCTTGTGTTCTTTGTGTATTTTGGAGATCAGTCCTCTGTCAGATGTGGGCTTGGTAAGATCTTTTCCCAGTCTGTGGAATGCCATTTGGTCTTGTCAACTGTGTTCTTTGTTTTAAAGAAGCTTCTGAGTTTCAGCAGATCCCATTTATTAATTGTCCATCTCAGTGCCTGTGCTACTGGTGTTATTTTCAGGAAGTGGTCTCCTGTACCTTCCACTTTTTCTTCTAAGAGATTCAGTGTGGCTGGATTTATATTGAGGTCTTAGTTCCATTTGGACTTAAGTTTTGTGCATGGAGATAGACATGGATCTATCTGCTGTCTTCTACACACCATCATCCAGTTGTGCCAGCACCATTTGTGGAAGATGCTTTCCTCCTTCGATTGTATAATTTCACTGTTATGTCAAAAATCAGTTGATGGTATGTGTGGGTTAAAATCAGGATTTTTGTTTGATTACATTGGTCTACCTGTCTATTTTTGTGCCAGTGCCAAGCTGTTTTCCTGACTATAGCTATATAGGAGAGCTAGAAGTAGGGTATGGTGATAGCTCCTGAAATTTCTTTATTGTAATGGGTTGTTTTGGATATCCTGGGACTTTTATTTTTCCATATATAGTTGATTATTTTTCCCAGGTCAGTGAAGAATTGCACTGGGATTTTGATGGGGATTGCCTTGAATCTGTAAATTGCTTTTGGTAAGATTGCCATTTTTACTGTGTTTATCCTACCTATCCAAAAGAATAGGAGATCATTCCATTTTTGGTGCCTTTAATTTCTTCCTTTAAAGACACAAAATTCTTGCTACATAGGTCTTTCTCTTGTTTGGTAAGCATTGACCAAAGATACCTTGTGTTGTTCGTGGCTACTGTAAAGAGTCATGTTTCTCTGATTTCTTTCTCAGCCCCTTTACTGTCTGTATATAGTAAGGCTACTGATTTTTTCTTTTGAGTTAATCTTGCATCCTGCTAACTTGCTGAATGTGCTTATCTGCTATAGGAGTTCCCTGATGGAGTTTTTCGGGTCACATATGTAAACTATCATATCATCTGCAAAGAGAAAAAGTTTGATTTCTTCCTTTCCAATTTGTATCCCCTTGATTTCCTTTTGTTGTTTTATTGTTCTAGCTAGAATTTCAAGTACAGATTGGAGAGAGTGGGTAACCTAGTATTGTTCCTGATTTTAGAGTAATCACCTTAAGCTTCTCTCCATTCAGATTGTTGTTGGATGCTGATTTACTGTATATTGTTTTTATTATGTTTAGGTATGTTCCTGTTATCCCTGATATCTCCAAACCTTTATCATGAAATGGTGTTGGACTTTGTCAAATATTTTTCCACATCCAGTGAGACGATCACATGTTTTATTCTTTTTAGTTTGTTTATATGGTGGATTACATTGATAGAATTTGTATGCTGAACCATCCCTGCATCCCTGGGATGAAACCTACTTGGTCATGGTGGATTATTTTTCTGATGTGTTCTTGGATTCAATTTGCCACTATCTATTGAGCATTTTTGCATCAATGTTCATGAGGGAGATTGGTTTGTAGTGTAGTTCTTTTTCTTAGTTGTGTCATTGTATGGCTTGGGTACCAAGGTAATTGTAGCCTCATGAAAAGAGATTGGTAATTAACCTTCTGCTTCAATGTGTGGAAGAATTTGAAGAGTATTGATATTAGCTTTTCTTTGAATTTCTGGTAGAATTCTCCACTGAAGCCATCTGGTCCTGGGCTTTTTTTGCTTAGGAGGTTTATGATGAGTGCTTCCGTTTAATTAGGGTTATAGATCTATTCAAGTTGGTTATCTGTTCTTGATTTAATTTTGGTAAGTGATAGCTATCCAGAAATTTGTCCATTTATTTTCACTTTTCAGATTTTGTGGAGTACAGTATTTGAATGTTTGACCTGAAATTCCCTGGATTTCCTCTGTGTCTGTTGTTATGTCCCCCTTTTCATTTCAGATTTTGTTGAATTACATGGTCTCACTCTGCTTTTTTGTTCGTTTGGGGAAAGGTTTGTCTATCCTGTTGAGTTCCTTGAAAAACCAACTCTTTGTTACATTGATTCTTTGTATTGTTTTCCTAGTTTTTACTTATTGATTCAGCCCTCAAATTGATTATTTCTTGGCACCTACTCCTCCCAGGTGAGTTTGCTTCATTTTGTTCTAAGGCTTTCAGTTGTGCTATTATTTCTCTAATAAGACTATCCAATGTTTTCTTCATGTGGGCACTTAGTAACACTGGTTTCCTGGTAACACTGCTTTCAAAGTTTCCCATATGTTTGGGTATGTTGTGTATTCATTCTCTTTGAATTCTAGGAAATCTTTAATTTCCTGTGCAATTGTGCATTATTGAGTCTCCATGAGTTTGTAGGGTTTCTGCAATTTGTGTTGTTAAATTCCAACTTTAAATCATGTGATCTGATAAGATACAGGGGGGTATTCCATTTTTTTCTATCTGTTGAGGTTTGTTATCTTCTCTAGTATGTGGTTAATTTTAGAGAAGGTTCCATGTAGTGCTGAGAAGAAGGTATATTCTTTCGTGTTTGGATGGAATGCTCTATAGATGTCTATTAAACCAAGTTGGGGCATAACTTTTATTAGTTCTTTTGTTTCTTTGTTAATTTTGTTAATTTTCTGTCTGGTTTTCCTGCCTAGAGGTGAGAGTGGGATGTTGAAGTCTCTCACTATGAGTGTGTGAGGTTTTATGTGAGCTTTGAGTTTTGCTAGTGTTTCTTTTACCCATGTGGGTGCCTTTGTATTTGGGACATAGATATTCAAAATTGAGTCTTTGTGCTGATTGTTAATGCTTGTTTGTTTTAGATTTGTTGTTCCTATTGGTATTATGAATATATTTGCCCTGCTTTACCCTTAGGTTCTGGTGTAGTGGGATGATCTATTGCCTATGTCTTTGTGAGTGTAGTTAACTTCCTTGGGTTGGATTTTTCTTTCCAGAACTTTCTGTAGGGCTGGATTTGTAGATACATATTGTGAAAATCTGGCTTTGTCATTAAATATCTTGTTTTATCCATCTATAGTGATTGATAGTTTTCCTGGGTATAGTAGCCTGGGCTGGCATCCATGGACTCTTGGTACTTGTAGAACATCTATCCAGGACCTTCTGGCCTTGAGCGTTTCCAAGTCAGGTGTAATTTTGATTTGCCTTTATATGTTACCTGGCCTTTTTCCTTACTGTACTTAATATTCCTTCTTTATTCTGTATGTTAGTTGCTTTGATTATTATGTGGCCAGGCTTCTTTTTTCTTTGGTCCAGTCTATTTGGTGTTCTGCATGCTTCACATTTTTTTATTTTATATAACCAAGTCCATTTAAATGAAAACAAACATTTATAGACAATATTTGGGAATTTGGGCATCGTTCTTTCCAAACTACTTCCTGCTGGTAAGGGGCGCTGTCATGGGGGATTCGAAGAGGATTCAGAAATCCTGGCTGTAGTCTGTCAGGCTGCTTTGTCCAGCTGTTTTGAATGTAGGATCACCTGGTACTCTGTTTCAGGTGGTCTGTCTTGATCAAGGAATCCATGTCTTTTCTTTTCTGTGGAAACAAAAATAGAAACCCTTTTCCCCAGTAACTTGTCCTTGAACTTAAATTTTGGAGTCAAAGCATTTTTTTTTAAAATTTATTATTTTCCATGTCAATCCCAGTTCCCCCTCTCTCTCTCCCTCCCTCCCTCCCAATCTCCCTCACTCCCTTCCCTCCCTTTTACCCTCTCTGACCTCTCATATGCACTCTAACCTCCCTCCCATCCCCCCACCCAATTCCTGACATTCCCCTACATATGGAATTGGTATGCTTCTTGTACTTTCATAGGCATGTCCTTCTTCAGATTTGGAAACTTTCTCTTCAAAGAGTTTGTTGCATATGTTTTCTGCTCCTTTGAGTTGGGAATCTTAGCCTTCTTCTATGCCTATTATTCTTAGGTTTAGCCTTTTTTACAAGTGTCCCACATTTTATGGATGTTTAAGGTTTTCTTTGTTTGAGGAATCTATTTTCTCTAGTTTATCTTTGGTGCCTGAGGTTCTCTCTTTGATCTCTTGTATTCTGTTGGTTATGCTTGCATCTGAGGTTCCTGATCTTTACCCAGTTTTTATAGTTTCTAGCATTCCATCAGTTTGTGTTTTCTTTATTGTCTCTCAGTTTTCAGGTCTTGAACTGTTCCAATCATTTCCTTTATCTGCTTGCTTGTTTTTTCTTGGCTTTCCCTGCTGTCTTTAATAGATTTGTTGATTTCTTGCCTTTTTATTTTATTTTATTTTTTATTTTTGGTTTGTCTCTTCCTCCTTTTTTGTTTGATTTTCTTCCATTTCTTTAAGGGTTTTTCTCATTTCCTCTTTGAGAGTCTCTATCACCTTTATAAAGTCATTTTTAAGATCATTCATTCTCTTCTCTTTTATATGCATTTGTATGCTCAGGTCTTGCTGGTATAGGATCCCTATACTCTGGTGGTGTCATATTAGTTTTTCTATTCTTGGGTGTTTTATTGTATTGCCGTCTTCCCATTGCTTCTTCCAGTGGGTACAGGTGGCATCTCTGTCTCCCTTGCTTTTCTGGTGGGTGTAGGTAAGTCAGATGTTCAATGTCTGCAACTCTTGATGATCCAAGCTCTCTTGGAACTCTCTCCAGCAAAGGGCACGCAAAATGGTCAAGTGTGACCTCAAGGTGGTCCTGCATGGATAGGCAGGTCCACTGTGCTCAGACCATACCTAGGAAGTTTCACGGAGGTGGAGCTGTTGCTGGACCCACATTCTGGCTTAATGCTCACCAGGAGCAGGGGGCCCAGCATGACTAATTATGGCCAGGATACATGATGTAGTGAGATGCAGAGTTAACCCAGAGAGTTCCCATGGATGGATGTGGGGGGTGAGGATTTGGTCTGAACGGGTCCTAGACTCACCTCTGACAGAGCACAGGCAGAGATGAGGTCCAAATTCAGGCGAGCATGGCCTCAAGTTGGTCCCATGTGGATAGGCAGGTCCAGTGTGCTCAGAGCAGACCCAGAAAGTTCCATGTTGGACCCGCACTCTGGCCCAATGCTCACCTGGAAGAGCAGGCCCAGCAGCATAAAGCAAAATATTTTTTAAATTCTCAGTTATACTTATAATTCAGTGAAATAATGGAACATATTTTAGAAATGTTAGTGTATTACCATTTAGTTGTGAATACATGTCGTGATTGCTGTGCCATATGTTATTTGTAATTATTGAAGGACCTCATGCATGCTAAGTGTCAGTGACTATGTCTGACTTGTGAGCATCTCACATGCATAATTTGAGAGAACCATTGGCTTATAAACTTTTATGGTGCATTTTAAAGTATATAAAATTTAATATGATTTCAAATAATTACTTTCATTTAAAATTTAAGTAGTTAATATGCATTCAAATTAAAGTTTATTAAAAAAGTAAATGCCAGATGAACATGTGTGAAAGATAAAATGTTGCTGAGTAAAAGAAGAGAGGCATTTTGATCAGGTGTCATAGCAAGGTGATCAGGTAATGGTTTGGTGCTCAGGTGTGATGGTGTGGTGATCAGGTGTCATGACTTGGTGTTCAGGTGTCATGATGTGGTGCTGTTCTATGACTTCCACATATCCCTGCCTCAAGCTGGTCCTCTCATTTCTGACTTCTGTCAGAAGAGGTCACAGGATGCTTCTGGCTCTACTCTCTCCACCTGTGTAAGGCTTCCTCCACTGGTTCTGTCTTGTAGGTGATATGCATGAGCCACACATTTATTTTCTAAGAAAATACTCCTTTGTTTGCTATCATGGCAGAAGTTCTACCACTGAAAGGAAATTGACTTTTTCCTTTAAAATGACATGTGTCTACATTCTTAGCACTTGGATGGATGATTAGGAGTTCACAATTATCCTCAACTTTGTATCAAGTTCAGGGCCACACAAATGTCTATATATGAGATACTACCTCAATGTTTTTGAAATTTGCATTATTTATTTGTAATGGAAAATGGAAGGCTCAAAGATAGATAGTGATAAATCATGAAAATGAAAAGTATTTATTGAGCCACTTAAGATTCAAAGTATATTATTAAAATTTGGAGACTTAAAATTTAATGTAGCTTGAAAAGAAAAATTTGTCATCCAATAATATATAAGGGAGTTAGCACACATTTGTGAATCAGTAGTCCATGAAGTCAAAGTGTTATTTATCGTGATGCATGAGTATATCAAGTGGTATGGAGGGTGAAGGAGGGATGACATACATCAACTGGAGTGCTGTAGGGGTTCAGGGGAACTTCACAAAGGTGAAGACCTTGGCTGAAGATCATGAAGGATGACAATGTTTGTACTTGCAGAAATATGTAGGAGTATAGTCTTTCTAAGGCAGTTACACAAAGAAAAGCAGAGAGTTTGAAAGCACATCATTCAAGTGAGATCCTAATAAAAATGTGTGATTCAAACGTTTTTCTCAAAGCCCTCTGGTTGAGAAGTCAGTAGGAGTTAATACAAATTACTATTTTCTCCAAAGGCTTAGTGTGTCAAGAAAAAAAAAAGTGATTCTCTGTGAAACAGACATTCTCTCAAGCCAGAGTGCCCACATTTGAGAGCAGTTCCACCGCCTTTTGCCTCAGAGTTTCAACAGGCAAGTTTGGGTTATGCACAGGTCAACTTGTTGACCATGATTTAGCAGTTTCCACTTGGAGTTAATTTGCATCTTGGGACACTTGCTGTTTGTTTCAGGAGAGCCCTTATATGTTGCTTTTGTACTTTTAGGAAAAGTGTTTTTGGTGCAGATTTTACTGTTTAATTTTGACCCATATCATTAGTTCTACCAGAAGCCATGAACTATGTAGCTGCTTAGGTGCACTGTGACACTCAGTAGAGAGCTGATGGTCAAAGACACCCTGTGCTTCTTGGCAACCACCATGGCACATTCTTTCTACAGTGGAGTTCTACAGAGAAGTTGACATTTTACAGTTCCATCTGATGAGGTAAAGGTCATAATTTATTTTATTAGGAACATTAAGGCTTAGACAGGTCATACAATCATCACAGGAAAAAACTGGTCTGCAGATCTAGTGGTAATATAAGTATTATCTGATTTCCTATAAATGAAGAAACATCACTCATTTACTGAGTCAGTCCATCCTCACAGGTTGCAGAGCTTATCGTATCTGGGTTCTCCTACAGACATAAGAATTGGGATAACTGCATTTGGATTCAACATCTCCTGAGCAACAGACTTAAGACAGATAGTTTTAAAGAAAATAAGGAATTGGGGAAAAATTCAAAGGTACCCTTGAACCAAAAAGGTCACCAATTTACTAACTAGTGGCTTGGATAAGTATGGAGAGCAATATTCTCACAATATTGCACAACTGAATCAGAATAGAGCATGGTGACATATAAGGCCTGGGGGAGGGCAAAATACATACTCCTAGAAGTCCAACAGGAACAGTTGCTGGAAAAAAGCTTACTGCTGGTAGGAACAATTCTACAAGGAACACAAAGGAGCAATTTTAAAGAAAAACTCCATTTCCCTAAAATATAGATGAAATATAGCCCACACTCACAAACAAAACCAGGGACAAGTCTTTCAAGCTAGATAATAAGTCTACATAAATAACATTATATTATGGCCAAGAACTCAGCACAAACATAACCTAGCCTTATCCATTGAGAGGCTGTGGTAAAAGATCAATATATGGAGGTCTGTGTGAGAAGATGCTTTGAAGTTCTGGTAGTCTTTTTTGGTGTAGAACAGTAGACAGTTGTAGAGCAGTTTTGCTTAGCACTTATAGAGGACCCTAGTATGGAGACACTATAGGACAGGAGACCACTATTACTACAGCAGGAAGTAGAAGACCATAGCTTAGTATGAAATAAGCAGGATAAATGGAAAGCATCACAGGGACATTGTACAATGAACAACCTGTCTCTCTGCATCCTTCCTGATTCATAGCACGCTGTCTTGGAATGCAAAGTGCACTTTTGGTGAGCAGTCTCTTGTTTCACATTCTGTTCTTAGTTTCCACTTGGATGGGTGCCTTGATATGTCATTGCTCTATGTATAAACTGACTTTACCAGCCAGGAGAGGGTTCTACCACTTCTAATCACTTCCTAGAGGAGCTTAAAGCACTCAAGAGTCCTTTAAGACAAAACAGTCAAGAAAAACACTTGTAAGCCAAAAGTATAAAGCAAAAATAAATAGGTACTTTCACTGGAGAAATAATTTAGAGTTTGAAGTGAGTCTGAAAGTAAAAATAATCATTGCATCTATTTCTTTGTCAAAAAGAAACTCAGCATTAAGAAAGAAAACTACAAATTCTGTATAGCAATTTTGTTTAGCTGTGCCAATAACTGTTAATTCAGTGAGGTCATCTGAAACATGCAAAATTCAAGCCATAGAAAAATAAAGAGATGGGTGAATATGTTTTTATTTCCTTGAAAATTACTGCCTTTATCTGCCAATTAAAATGTAAGCTATCATGTATTGGTATGTTGCCAACACTGGGCCTAAACTCCTTAGCTCAAGAGATCCTTTTTGTGTTGGCTTCCTAAAGAGCTATGATTGTAGGTATGTGGCAGTATCTGTATTAAAAAACTGTTTTAAAAAAGTCTGGGGAGACAGCTCACAGTACAAGGATGATGGCCTCCATTCAGATAAATAGCATCTACCACGGGCTGGCCATGGGTGCCCACATATGCAACAACAGTACTGGGGGAGTTGCTAGAGACAGGCCTGATCCTGTAGCCCATTGGCCAGCCTGCCTAGCAAGTGGCAGAACCTAGTGAAGAGCTAGTCTACATAGTCTACAAAATGTCTATAAAAAATGTAAGATGCAGTGTAAAAGAATAAGGCACTCAATAGCCGGATTTGGCCCTTGTAAGCTGGAAGATATGAAAGTAAGCAAGATACAAAATTGTTCTCAAGACTGACAATATGGTGATGGAAATAGAGAAGAAAATACAAAAGTCAAAATTGATTTGTTCATCTAAAATGCCTGGGTCATCTAACTTTGGAGAAATGTGTACAGAAAGATGACAGGACTATCTTAGAATTCTTTAGTTAGAATTAAGATGGTTTGGGTGAAAAGAAATCTCTTGCCATTTTGGGCAAGTATATGCTGAATGAGGGACATTTATTTGTTTATTGGTCAGTAGCAGTAGTTTTCTTCCCATATGAAGTAAAGGGAATGTAAAGCCTTTGCACACTCTCAGGATTCCCACAGGGTCTGTCCTGATGCCACTAGACTATGCTGGTGATGAGTTACAGGCTCATTAAAAGAAGACATTATTGCTCCCTCTGTCCTTACCATTTTTCATATTCCTCTAAGTGATACAGCTTATACAAATAATGTCAACCATCAATGTCATAGCGTACATAGCATGAACATTACCAAACCACCATTTTATACTAACTGAATCCATATTTTCCATACATCTACTTCTTCTATGGAACAGAATGCATTTAAAATCATGGCACATGGGAATTATAGACCATATTTAATGACTATCAGATGTAATAATCATATGAATGTTAAGGAAGGTATTTTGCTCCCCGCCTAAGAAAAATTTCTTCGTCTTATAAGAGGTGCACTGAAAAAAAAAAAAAAAAATCTGTGGCTGAAAATAGAAAGCGCAAAGGCAGCACTATCCTTTATTTCAGCCAAGTTACTGATGATCATGATGAGTGGTGAAAAATGGCTAAACATTCAAAACTGTTTTATTTTTGCACCATAGTTATTTTTAGTACAACATAACACATGAATAATGGGCAACTGGTATAAAACACAAATGACCTTCCTATTATTTATATTTGAATCATGAGCCTGAACTATCACTTTCTGATGATTAAACAAGGAATGATTTATTTGCATTTTTTATTTAATATTTTTTCATATTTTACATATCAATCCCAGTTCCCTCTCCTTCCCATCCTCCCATATCTCCCATCCCATCCTCCATCCACTTCCCTGGGAGGGTGAGGCCTTCCATGAGAGATCATCAAGGTCTGTCAAGTAATTTGGGATAGGACCTAGGCCCTCCCCCATGTCTCTAGGCTAAGGGAGTGTCACTCCATGGTAATTGAGCTCTCAAAGTCCGTTCATGAACTAAGGATTCAACCTAGTTCCACTGTCAGAGGTCCCACAGACTTCCCAATTGTCCTAACTAACATCCACTTTCAGGGTGGTTGGTTTGATCCTATGTTGGATCCCCAGCTGTCAGAATGCCGTCCACGAGATTCTGCTTGCTCAAGTCAGCCCTTTCTGTGGGTTTTCCTAGTGTGGTCTTGACCCCTTTGTTTGCTACTACTCCATCTGGGAAACTGGATTCCAGTAGTATGGCTCAGTGCTTCACTGTGGATCTCTGCTTCTGCTTCCATCAGCTATTAGATGAAGGCTCTAGGCTGGCATTTAAGGTAGTCATCATTCTCATTATAGGGGAAGGGCATTTAAGGTAGCCTCTCCACTATTGCTTAGATTGTTAGTTGGGGTCATCCTTGTAGATCTCTGTACAATTCCCTAGTGCCAGATTTCTCTTTAAAACTATAATGGCTCCCTCTATTGATGTGTCTCTTTTCTTGCATTTCTCTTTCCATCTCCACAGTCAATCTTCCTGATCCCTCATGTTCTCTTCCTCCTCATCTTCTCCCCTTCTCTTTCTCTTTCCTCCCTCCCTCCCTCTCTCCCTCTCTCATCCTCCCATGCTCCCAATTTGTTCAGGATCTCTTGTCTCTTTTCCATTCAATGAGCAACCATGTCTGTCTCTCTTAGGTTCCTCCTTGTTTCCTAGCTTCTCTGGAATTGTGGATTGTATTCTGGTAAACCTTTGCTCTATGTCTAATATTCATATATGAGTAAGTACATACCATGTATGTCTTTCTGTTACTGGGTTTTCTCACTTAGAATGGCTTCTTCTAGTACCATCCATTTGCCTATAAATGTCCAGATTCCATTGTTTTTTTTCCCTCTGTATAAGTATACCACAAATTCATTACCCATTCTTCCACTGAGAGGCATCTAGGTTGTTTCCAGGTTCTAGCTATTACAAATAATGCTTCTATGAACATAGTTGGGCAGATGTCCTTGTTGTATGAATGTGTATCCTTTGGGTAAATGCCTAAGTGTGGAATTGCTGGATCTTGAGGAAGACTGGTTAACACTTCTGGAGGAATCACCATACTGATTTCCAAAGTGGCTGTATGAGTTTTCACTCCCATGGGCAATGGAGTGCTTTCTGCTTTCTCCACATCCTCTCCAGGATATACTGTCCTTGGTACTTTCACTTTAGCCATTCTGAAGGGTATAAGATGGTTTCTCAGAGAATTCTCCTTGGTGACTAGCTTCTTGAGATCATTGTATATTTTGAAAATCAGCCCTCTTTCAGATATGGGGTTGGTGAAGATCTTTTCCCAGCCTGTGGGCTGCCATTTTGTCTTGTCAACCGTGTCCTTTGCCTTATAGAAGCTTATGAGTTTTAGGAGGTCCCACTTATTAATTGTCAATCTCAGTGTCTGTGCTACTGTGTTATGTTCAGGAAGCGGTCTCCTGTGCCAATTCATTCAATGGTGCCTCCCACTTTCTCTTCTGTGAGGTTCAGTGTGGCTGGATTTATGTTGAGATCTTTGATCCATTTGAACTTAAATTTTGTGCATGGTGATAGACATGGGTCTATCTGCAGTCCTATACACACCATTGTCTAGTTGTACCTGCACCATTTGTTGAAGATGCTTTCTTTTTCCATTATATAATATTAGCTTCTATTTCAAAAATCAGGTGTTAGCAGGTATGTGGGTTAATATCAGGGTTTTCAATTTGATTCCATTGGTCTACTTGTCTGTTCTTGTGCCAATACCAAGATGTTTTCATTTTTATAGTTCTAGAGTAGAGCTTGAAGTCAGGGGTGGTTATGACTCTAGTAGTTCCTTTACTGTACAAGGTTGTCTTGGTTATTTTTTTATGTTGTTGTTGTTGTTTTGTTTTTTTTACATATAAAATTGAGTATTGTCCTTTCAATGTATGTGAAGAATTGTCCTGGTATTTTCGTGGGGATTGCATTGAAACTGTAGATTTCTTTTGTTAAGATTGCTATTTTTACTATGGTGAGCCTACCTATCAAAGAGCATGGGAGATCTTTCCATTTTTTGGTATCTCCTTTAATTTCTATCTTTAAAGACTCAAAGTTCTTGTTATATAGATCTTTCATTTGTTTGGTAAGTGTTACCCCAAGATATTTTATGTTGTTTGTGGCTATTATAAAGGGTGATGTTTCCCTGAATTCTTTCTCAGCCCCTTTATCGTCTGTATATATCAGGGCTACTGATTTTTTTGTTTGTTTGTTTTTGTTTTTGAGTTCATTTTGTATCCTGTCACTTTGCTGAAGGTGTTTGTCAGCTGTAGGAGTTCCTTGGTAGAATTCTTTGTGTCACTTATTTAAACTATCATATCATGGTTGAATAGAGATAGTTTAACTTCTTTCTTTACAATTTGTATTCACTTGATCTCCTTTTGTTGTCTTATTGCTATAGCTAGAACTTCAAGTACAAAATTTAAGAGATATGGAGAGAATGAACAACCTTGTCTTGTTCCTGATTTTAGAGGAATTAAATTGAGTTTCTCTCCATTTAGTTTGATGTTGGCTGTTGGTTTACTGTATATTGCCCTTATTATGTTTATGTATGTTCCTATTATCCATGATCTCTCCAATAAGGGGTGTTAGATTTTGTCAAAGGCTTTTTCAGTATCTAGTGAGATGATCGTGTGGTTTTTCTTTCTCAATTTGTTTATGGGGTGGATTATATTGATGGATTTTTGTGTTTTCATCCATCACTGCATCTCTGAGATGGAGCCTATCTGATCATGGCAGATGATTTTTCTGATATGTTCTTTGATTCAATTTGCCAGTATTTTATTGAGTGTTTTGCATCAATGTTCATGAAGGAGATTGTTCTGTAGTTCTCATCCTTAGTTGTGTCCTTGTTGTGGTTTGTGTCCCAAGGTAATTGTAGCATCATAAAGAGCATTTGGCAATAATCCTTTGCTTCTGTCATGTGGAATAATTTAAGGAGTATTGGTATTAGCTCCTCTTTGAATGTCTGGTAGAATTCTGCATTGAAAGCATCGGGCCCTGTTTGTTTGTGTGTGTGTGTGTGGGGGGGGGTTGTTTGTTTTGTTTTGTTTGCTTGTTTTTTTTTGGGGGGGGAAGACTTTTTGATGACTGCTTCTATTTCATGTGGGGTTATAGGTCTATTTAAATTGCTTATCTGTTCTTGATTTCATTTTGCTAAGTGATATCTATCCAGAAAGTTGTCCACTTCTTTTAAATTTTCCAATGTTGTGGAGTACATGTTTTCAAATTATGACCTGATGATTCTCTGTATTTGCTCAGAGTCTGTTGTTATGTCCCCCTTTTCATTTCTGATTTTGTTAATTTGCATGTTCTCTCTCTACCTTTTTGTTAGGTTGGATAATGTTGTGTCTATTTTGTTGATTTTCTCAAAGAACCAACTCTTTATTTCATTGATTCTTTGCATTTTCTTTATTTATTTCAGCTCTTAATTTGATTAATTTTTGGCATCTCCTCCTCCAGGATGAGTTTGTTTCTTTTTGTTCCAGACCTGTAAATGTTCTGTTTATTCTCCAGTGTGGCTATTGTCCAGTTTCTTTCTTTATGTGGACACTTAGTGCTGTGAACTTTCCTATTGGCACTGCTTTTAGAATGTCCCATAGGTTTGGGATTTTGTTGCTTCATTTTCCATGAATTCTAGGAAGCCTTATTTCTTTCATTATTTCTTCCTTTACCCAGGATTGGTGCAGTTGAGTATTGTTCAATTTCCATGAGTAAGCTTTTTGCAATAAGTGTTGATGCTGAATTCTAATTTTAAGGTATGGCAGTCTGAAAAGATACAGTGAGTTATTCCAACTTTTTTGTATCTGTTGATGTTTGCTTTATTGCTAAGTATGTTGTTGATTTTAAGGAAGGTTCCATGTGGATCAGAGAAGAAGGTATATTTTTTTATGTTTGAATGGAATGTTCAATAGATGTCTGTTAAGCCCAATTGGGTTATAACTTCTGTTATTTCCTTTGTTTCTTTGTTAAGTTTCTGTCTAGTAGTCCTGTCCAGAGGTGAGAGTGGGGTATTGAAGGCTCCCATTATAAGGGTGAGAGGTTTAATATGTGATTTGAGTTTTAGTAATTTTTTTTTTTACAAATGTGGTTGCCTTTGTATTTGGTGCATAGATGTTCAGAATTAAGACTTCATCTTGATGGATTTTTCCTGTGATGAATATGGAATGATCTTCTTCATCTCTTTTGGTTAATTTTAGTTTGCACTCTAATTTTTTAGATATTAAGATAGCTACACCAGCTTGCTTCTTATGGCCATTTGATTGGAAAATCTTTTCCCAACCCATAACTCTGAGGCAACATCTGTCTTTGAGGTTGAGGTGTATATCTTGTTTGCAGCAGAAGGATGGATTCTGTTTTCATATCCATTATGTTAGGTTGTGTTATTTTTACAGGTGAGTTAATACCATTCATATTAAAGGATATTAATGACCATTCATTGTTGATTCTTGTTTGTTTTTAGTGGTGTTATTGTGTGTGAGTCTCACCCTCCCCACCCCTCCCTCACCTCTTCCTCACCCCCAATCCCTGCTTTTCTGGCTTTTGGTAAATTGGTGTTATCTGTTTTCTATGTTTCTGTGAGTATGGCTAACTTCCTTGGGTTGGAGTTTTCCTTCCAGAACTTTCTGTATGGCTGGATTTGTGAATATGTATTATGTAAATCTGGTTTTATCATGGAATATCTTGTTTTCTTTATCTATAGTAATTGAGAGTTTTGCTGGGTATAGTAGCCTGGACTTGCATCTGTGGTCTGTTAGTGTTTGTAGGACATCAATCCAGGACCATTTGTCTTTCAGAGTTTCCACGGAGAATTCAGCTGTAGTTCTGATTGGTCTCCCTTTATATGTATCTTGGCCTTTTTCCTTTGCTGCTCTTAATAGTCTTTCTTTATTCTGTATGATTGGTGTTTTGATTATTATGTGGTGAGCAGAATTTTTTTAGTCCATTCTATTTGTTGTTCTGTAAGCTTCTTGTACATTCATAGGCATGTCTTTCTTTAGGTTGGGAAAGTCTCCTTTTATGATTTTGTTGAATATGTTTTCTATACCTTTGAGCTGGGCTTCTTCTCTTTCTTTTGTACCTATTATTCTTAGATTTGATCTTTTCACAGGGTCCCATATTTCTGAATATTTTATTTTAAGTGTTTGTTGGATTTAAGATTTTCTTTGGTTTATGAATCTATTTCTTCTAGTTTATCTTCTGTTCCTAAAATTTTTCTCTTTCTATCTCTTGTATTCTGTTGGGTATGCTTACATCTGAAGTTCCTGATCATTTATTCAGCTTTTCTATTTCCAGCATTCCCCTCTCTCCCTCTCTCTCACTCTCTCCCCATTCCCCTCTGTCTCAACAAAACAAAACAAACAAACAAACAAACAAAAACAAAACGAAAAACAAAAACGAGAAAGAAACAAAATAAACAAAAAAAGATCAAAGGAAAACAACAAATCAAACCCCCTCTCCCCCTCTCCCCCTCTCCCCCTCTCCTCCTTTCCCCCCTTCTCCCCCTTTTCCCCTATCTCCTATTTCCTACATTTTGTGTTTTCTTTATTGTCTCTATTTCAGTATTCCAGTCTTGAACTGATTTAATTGTTTCTTTCATCTGATTATTTCTTCAAGAGATTTGTTGAATTTTTCTGCATTTTTTTTTGTTTTGGTTTGTCTTCCAATTCTTTAAGATACTTTCTCATTTCCTCTTTGAGGGTCTCTATCATCTTCATAAAGTTGTTTTTAAGGTCCTTCTCTTCTACTTCATCTGCATTGGTATGTTCAGGTCTTGTTTTAGAGTCCCTAGATTCTTGAGGTGCATTTGGTCTTTCTATTGTTGAATGTGTTTTTGTTTATTGTCTTCACATCCCTTCTTTCAGTGGGTACAGGTTTGGTCTCTCTCTCTCTCTCTCTCTCTCTCTCTCTCTCTCTCTCTCTCTCTCTCTCCCCTCCCCTCTCCTCTCCTCTCCCAGTGAGTGTAGGTGGGTCAGGACTTTGTTGTCAGTAGCTCTGGATGGTCCAAATTCTCATGGAGTTCTTATGCGGAGGGAATAGGTAGGCCAAGACTCAAGCAGAGGATGTAAGTGAGGCAAGACTGAAATGGGGGAAAGCTCCAGATGGTCTGGTGTGCCAGGGTAGGTCCACTCAAGTAGTGGGTGTAGGTGGGATCAAAATACAAAGCCACACTGAGATGAGGGCAGACTCCAGATGGTCAGGCATGTTAGGGCTGGTCCAGTATGTGAAGAGTAGACCCACCAAGTTAGAAGGATAGGGTTGGGGGAGTTGGACCAGAACTGGCCAAACACTCACTCAGGCAGAGGGCAAAGGGGGACCAAGATTGAGATGAGGACAGGCACCGGATGGTTCTACACGGTGGGGCGGGTCCACTATGCTGGAATGTTATTTCTAAATAGCATTGCTCAAAAAAAAATTCCAATGGCAAATACACAGATTTGCTACATGTAACTATCAGACTCTCCAACAATTTTCTCCAGGAGAAATAAGTATATATAAATGATTTGACTTTAATTAAAATATCTAGATTATTAAATATTAAAGAACTTATTAAAATGCAATATTTCAAGAAAGAAATTAAAATGAATTAATTCATTTAAATTCAAATTGTGTATTAAATATATATTTCATGCTTAGTCCTGAGCACTTGTTGACACTTCTTTGTGTCATTTATTTAGGTGGTTTACTGTAATATATGTTCTGCTTATAGCCCTACAAACTTAGAAGAGACTGTGAGAGTGGCTTTGTTATTGAGGTCATGGAGAAACACAAAAACTGTAGTAACCAACACTAAACAACATGGAAAAAATGGAAAACAAATAGTAATGTTTTCTAGTGATGCTGCTTTCTTGTTGCTGTAAGACTACCGTGGGTTCAGTAAATCCATTCTAATATTGCTGCATCACGAAAATTCACAAGCTTGAATTTCAAAGCTCACATAAAAATGTTCTGGTCCTCTTTACTTTTATTTGTTAGCCTGCAGTATTTCTCTAAGTGCAAATCTCATTCAATCAGATTTTGCATGTATCTCATGCATTACTGAGTGTTGAACAACCCAGGTGAATCCATTTCCAGATAGTAAACAGTAAACAGATCAAAAGGGTTAAAAGCCCAGTGAAGATGGACTGGAACACAAAATCAACAGCAGGGTAATGAGAATCATTTGGGGCAATTGATGAGGGGCTCCAGTGAGTTTAATTCCATTGGAGATCTTCCATTTAGTGCTCAGATGTGCTAGACCTTGTTAAAGGCAGTCATTGAGCTGACAATTGCTGCACTTATGGCTGCTTTTTCACTGAAAGTCCTTAATAGGATCACTTGTTTTCCACAGTGGAAGGAGGTGCATCACATCTTGAAACCATTTCAGAAATAACACACAGGTAATATAGTAAGTTTCTACCCAAAACTTCTAGTTCAACAGGCATACCTTCTAAAATAGGAAGAAAATATAACATGTATTTTCTTGTCATTCATTAATTAGTTTAATAAATAACATTTGGGCAAAGGATTAGGCAAACTTCTCAAATTAGATGCTATAACTTGCCACTCTGATTGAACCAAGTTAGAAGCTCAAAGCTGATTAAATGATTTCTTGTCTCAGTTTATTTGCTGGTTCCACACTTCCACCCTCTGACCTTTTAACTCTAAATTCCCCTATAGATGCATCCTATTATTTTTTTTACCACTCCATTTTAACATGGTTTGCTTGTCAAATTGTTGCCTTAAAAAAGACTGCTTTGTAAACCATACAAACTACCCACAAAATGAATTAATTGTGTAATGGTTGAGTTTCGCAAATCTCAATGGAAAATTAAAGCGAATGGACCCTGAACATTATTTCTGAGTTTATTTCTCTAGCTGATTTATAAGCTATACTGAAAGGTAGAATTGCTTACTTTCAAATCAATAATAATGCTCAAGAAAGATGGATGCTAATGAAATGGCTGAATATAAAGCATCCTGGAAACCTCTATGCTATAAGTGTGAACAAAATAATATTTTTAGTGCTAAAGTCTATACTGAATAAACTGATCAGTCACAAATTCAGGTGAGCATTTTAAAATCCAAGTGTTGTAGGTAGCTCTTAAAATCAGACACTGAGACACAGTCTCCACTGGGACTTTATCAGTCTTAAAACTTAAAACTGTCCAGGTCAAATCATCAAGAAACAACTTAACGTGACCTATTATTGAGCATCATTATGGTACTGATACAGGAATAGCTCCTGATGATGCTAGAAGCACCCAGGAAGCGTGATGGATTCTTCCACACCTATTAATCCTTGCTTCTTTCCTTGAATCACAGTGACCTTACCCCAACTATTTCCCTGAGCCTGATACACAATTTGGTGAGTGAAGAATTGTTGGGATCACTGAGACTAATCTGTGATGTTCCCCATATACAGACAGTGGAGAAGTCTGGGTATGAATAGTATATTTGAAATGAGATCTCTGAAGCATCAGGAACATAATGCATAAGTTGGTATGTGCATGACTATAGCAGCTATTGGCAATTGATGGCTACTAGAGAATGGAGTTGTTTTCTGTTAAGGATAGGAATCTTGATGGAATGAGTTTTTCATTGTGGGAGGACATAGTTCTTTATTTGCACCATTGGGATACTGAGGAAATCAATTTTCCAGCAGATTGAATCAACACAAACCAAAATAAGAGTGCATCCTTCTGTGTAGTGGCAGATTATATTTTGGAGACGTGAAACTTTTTGGCAGAAGACATGCACAGTAACAGAGAGATGTCCTTTCCCACTAGGAAGCAGAGCACCATGGTTGTGATATTCAACTGTCACTCAGCTAACTTAGGAAATGCCTGGCTAACAGATATAAGAGAAGAAATTCAGTTTTGTTTCTTTAAGTATATAGCCTAGTACCACAAGTAGGTGAAAAGCCAAGAGAAAGAGAGAAGCATAGACAAAGACAAAATTCACCCTAAAGATGTATTCTTATTTTACTAGCTACATCATCATGAGCATGTTTTGCAATTTTGACTTAGTTTTCCACAGAACAAAGATTATATTCTCTACTTTCTAGAGTTATTACAAAGACAAAATCTTAGTAACCTGTTTAGTAGTTATATATTCACCAGATATGGTTAACAGAGACGTTAAATAATAGTCCTGAATAATAGTTTAACAAGAAGTTTGAAAACAATGTGAGCATTAATTAATTTAGTCAAGTGTTTTATTGAGCTTCTTAACATGCATTGGTGAAAAAAAAAAAAGCGAAATTGGGAAGGGAAGGGGTAGATGTTGGGCCTTAGATAGTGACCTCTGATGCTCTGGATGGTGACATGGGGCTTAGCCAAGCAGGTGCAAAAGGACTACTTACACTTATTCTAACTTCAGCTGTGAGGGACGCTCATGGGAACTCCAGGACCTCATAGAGCTATGAAAATGATTGTTTGTCTCAGGCAGTAAGCTGGGCTCATCGTTTCATCTTTAGAATAGTTTTAGGCAGAAGGAAGTCAAAAGCCAGTAATATGGAGAAGAGATGGCTTGGCGTTTTCTGTCTTGGAATGCAGGATATAGGTTTTACAGTTTTGACTTCGGGAATTTTACATCCATACGATGGAGTTCTGAACATCTAAGAGGTTTTTCTGCAGGGAGTTTTCACTACACAACACTACTGACCTGCTGAAAATAAACAAGTCTTCATTTGTCCAAAGTTTTGCCCTTGAATTAAATGCCGCATCATCATTCTTCATTGCTCTCCCTCATTTCCCCTTCCTTTTTGTTCTTTTCCCATGCTGACACAGACATTTTAGTTCTGCTGTGATCATCAATATAGAGATAATAGCTTTTTCTTTTAATTTTTAAATGTATGGTTATTGTTTTGTGACAGTGCCTAATGTAGCCTACATGTTTTTTTTAATTCATGTTAGCTGAGAATGACCTTGAACTTCCAATCCTCCTGTCTACTTCCTTAGTGATGTGAATGATCATACTCAGCTTAGTACATTTTAATTTACTAATGCTTACAGAATAATTGAAAGACATTTATGTAGTTTAATTGCTCAAAAATATAAAGTAACTCTAGATGGTGACATCTCTAAGCCATAAAAAATGATATAGTAAAAATTAAAGGAGTAATATTTGCATTAATGTTCTGTTTACACACTGTATCAAAGCCAATGCAATTATAATGACTCTAATACAAGTATATTGCTATGAATCTATACATGGAAGATCCAAAATTAATGCTCCAACTTTGTACCATATTAGAAGTTTCCAGAACATCTCAGTGATGAATTTCATTAGATACTTGCTAGTCTGGCTATGGAATACTAATTTTTAATGGTAGACACACTGAAATAAAAGATAACACTAAATTTTTTTTTATAAAAGCAAGTAGAGATTGATTAATCAGAAAGTAATAAAGCTATTGAATGACATTAGAATGGTTATGGTATTAAAGGTTGCAGGTAACCAATAACTTGCAAGATTACAATGTTTAGGGAAATCCTTGGACTGTAGACAGCTAGGCATTTCTGTTTTCAGCAGTGAATTACTGAGTTGATTTTTCACTACCCGCCAAGTTGATTCAGTGCTTGGGCCTAGATTTTGTTTCTATCTAGACCAATGCTAAATCTTATCAGACTTAATGTCTTCTTTTTAAAATAAGTCTTTAGATCTGAGCCCACTTTTATTAGACTTAATGCTCTATTTTCATAATAATTAGGTTTTTATGCCTACTTGAAAGTCTGAAAGGAAATGAACAGATAATGACCTATCTTCAAGGGAAATGTAAAAGACTCAAGCTAATGCTATAACTCCCCTTGAAGGATAGAGTTACTGTGTATGTCATAAGAGCTCAGTGCCTTGCCATATTGTACTAAGGACTGGAAAATCAGATGGAAATGCTGTCACTATCTGAGGAGTCAAAAGGACAACAGCAACATAACTGAGTTGACTATCCTGAAGACAAGTATGTGATTATTTCCATTTGTCTTCAACTATAGTTATGCAAGAGTGAGATGCACATTGTATTACATCACACTATTCTTTTTTACTTCTTGTTTGTATTATTTCTAGAACAGTGTTACTGTACTTTGCCTTTTTCTCATATGGATAGGGTATTGTCTTTTAATTTGATTTCAGAAGACTAAAACAAGCTACAAATTCAGTTACCTAAAAATTCAATGATGGATATATACATCAGGTCCCAGAATCTCAGAGACTGCTAAATTTGTAACTTCCACTTTTATTCTGTTGACCTGTGTGCAGTATTGTTCAAAGTATGATAGCTTGATTATGTATGGGTAAGTAATAGAGAAAAGGACAGAGTTTTTAACCGAGCACCTATTATGTATAATCTTAATACAAAAGAGTAATCAAAAAGAAGAATTTAATACAATGCAATAAAATTTACATATTCAGATATGCTGTACAGCTGTAGCCAAAGACAGATTAAAGTAATCAAATTCTAGAATTAAAATGTGACTTTCAAATTCAGTTGTGTTGCTACTGTCATATTGTCTCCCAAAATAATGCAAACAAAATTTACTATGGTTTTATAACACACACACACACACACACACACACACACACACACACACACACACACACAAAGAGAGAGAGAGAGAGAGAGAGAGAGAGAGAGAGAGAGAGTATGAATGAGAGTCATGTAAGATTATCAAAGGTAGGTCTTAAGGATGGGAAATAGAGACAACCCAAACTTGAAAGTGTCATTCATTCACTTCTGTCCCACCCTGTTCATGAGCTACAATACACTAAATCAGACACACATTAAGGAGGGGAAATATGAGTGGATAAGAGCAGGTGGAGGTCAGAGGTGGGTGTCATTGAGGCATTCCCAGAGCTCCTAGCTTCATATCCCAAGGTTGTTCAGAGAAGGAAAGAGAAATTGGGTTTGTAGTCTATTGTCTCATGTGTTATCACAGATACCATAACACTCTAGCTTCTTTATTTATTCTTCCTTCTCTTATACATCATTTATTATGTCTCTTCATTTATCTTTCAGCTGTCTCATGCCCACCCTTTGTTTAATCTTTCTTCTCTCACTCAAAATATATTCATCTCTTCCTTTCTCATGCCTATCTCCAAACCTTTTCATTTTCCTTCTTTTATCAGTTTTCGAGATATATAACAGATCCTACCCAGTTTCAATTTATGTCATTGTTAAGAAAAATCAAAGAATAACCTCATCTTTTAAAGTCAGAGTCACGTAAGATGTGCAGCTGTGCCTCTATTATCACCTCACCTCATGGCCTTGGGTCTTGGTGAAGTCTGTCCACATCTTTAATTCTCACTCAACCAAACACTCTGCTAAGAATATCTTCTTTAGGGATGGATATCAAACAACTTACAGCACACATTTCTAAAGGTCCTATCCTTAAATACTAAAAAGATTTCTACATCTTCCAAGGAACATATTTAATAACCTCTAAGATATAGCCTTAGGCATTTGCCATTCATCAGAATCATATTACAGTGAAGTAAGTACTAATATGGCTGTGATAAAACATCACAGCCAGAATCAGTTTATGGAGGAAAGTCCATTTTCACTCCATCATGTCTGACAGATGTTGCATGAGTGAACAAGTGACCCACATGGCACCAGGAGCAGGACACAGAGAGATCACATAGTTGACTTCATACATGAAACAAGGCAAAGTGGAGGTGGAGCAAAAGCCTGTCTCCAGCCATGGCCACGCCCCTGAACCCTTCCCAAACAGCACCACCAACTGGGACCAAGTGTTTCAATAAACTAGCCTACAGGAGAAATCTCAACAACCACACATATCATACTATTACACAGATAGGATAGGATCTTTAAAATACTGCGCTTTTGTTTTGTCTAATGATGTTTGTGCTACCTTTGTTCAAATTCCATATTGTAGACACATCAGAATATTATTTGTTCACTTTCCTGGAAGTCAATTATATTTTACATTTAAATAGAGAATAGTATATTGCACTGAATATTTGATACTTACCCATGGTATTCACATTTGTGATGTGCTTAATTCCTTTGTGCAAGTCCAAATTCTGAATTATTTCTCTTCTGTCCCAATGCCCATTAGCAGACATCAGTCTCAGGCCTATTTTAAACTTACATGTTTTTTATTAAAAAAAAAAAACACTCAGCCACTAAGGAACTTTAAGATAATTTTTGTTCTCCCAGTATCTTTAAATGTTGACCCAATGCTTTTAGTTTATAGCACTGACTTCACTGCGTACAATGTACCTTCTTGTTTGCTTTTCAGGCATTTTCTCTAACATTGATATTGAGAAATGTGAGTTTTATGTGCCAGCCTGTGGTGGTAGGGGTTATCTTGGTGGTGATGAAGGTCATGGTGGTGATGAAGGTCATGGTGGTGGTGAGGTGTCATGGTAGTGGTGGTTGTCATAGTAGCAGAGTACTGGCCTCTCCTTGCCTTTCACCTTCTTTTTGATCCTCCTTCTGATTGGTAATAGGCTTTCCTGATCTTCTTGAGTTTATTGGTTTATTAATTTATGATTTCACACTAAAATTTTAACATTACTTTATTATATCTTCAAAATGTGGGGCCCTTTTCATATTCAAGTCTACACTTGTTACTTTAGTGATACTAATAAAAATCATTTATATTTGTTTGAGTTTCTCTCTGTCTCTATCTGTCTCTCTCCACACACACAGCCACAAATAGAGTCATTAAATTATATAAAATAAGTTCAATAGTATATAGTTATTATATTTGCTTAAAAGTCCATTATATTGGGAAATATTTAAATAATACAAATTAATAGGTATGTACACATTAATAGATTCCCCCTAGGGAAATTGCTAATAGAATTTCTTTTGCACCACTCTTAGGTTTTAGGTATGCTGAAATAGGTAGACATCCATGAATTTGAGGAAGTCAATAAATTTTCATCAATTGTTAGACTAGAAGGATTTGATCTACAGATTTTTTCTCAATCTTTACGATTGTAATGAAAATGGCTTAATAGATTACATCGTCAATATTTTAATTTTAGTATGTCAGGGAACACCTAGCCTTGCTTTTTTATTCTGTGTAATATCCATGCTGCAGTTTCTTCAGCAATGGAAACTGAATTGAATGTTGTAATTGTACCCACTGGGAAGGTACTTAAAGCTGACACTTTCTCCTGTGCTGATAAATGAATAAAAGTGGAGATACTGCTCCTTTTCTTGTCATTTGTGTTAGAGAAACACTCCATATGGGAACACTTCAATAGCATTGTAATCAGAAGGTTGTTTTTTGCATTAAGAAGTTACACTCCATTGTACTCCAATGTGTCCTTTTGTGCTTGAATATACTTGACTCTTTATTCTGAAATGTGATGTCACTGCTCTTTCTGATGACCCTTGCTTAAAGTTCAAGGACAGATGACTTTTGATGTTTTATAGTATTCTTTGAGCACACTGTGCTGCTAAGACAAATAGGTAATAATGACACAGTTTCCATCCTGAGGAGCCAGTGGCCCATGGCAGGGGTTAGATAACTGACATGTAGTGTATACCATGCAGAGGGCAAAGCACACACCAGACTTTCAAGCTTCTTTTCTACTTCAGAAACCGTGGACCAGAGAAGCAGGCTCGTTAGAAGCAAGGACCAGCATAGCCCGTAACCCTTTCTCACACTGATGTCACATTTGTCTTGTTCACATTTTCTCTTCCTTTATAAGATACTTTTTTTAAATTTATTTTATATAACCAACTCCATTTAAATGAAAACAAACATTTATAGACAATATTTGGGAATTTGGGAATTGTTCTTTCCAAACTACTTCCCCCTGGTAAGGGGCACTGTCAAGGGGATTCTAAGAAGATGCAAAAATCCTGGCTCTAGTTTGCAAGGCTGCTTTGTCTAGCTGCTTTGAATGTAGGATCACCTGGTATTCTGTTTCATGGGGTCTGGCATAATCAAACCACATTAGTCTGGAGGAATCCACATCTTTTCATTTTCTGTGGAAACAAAAATAGAAATCTTTTTCCCCAGTAACTTGTCCTTGAACTTAAATTTTGGTGTCAAAGCATTATTTTTTAATTTAATTTATTATTTTCCATGTCGATCCCAGTTCCCTCTCCCTTCCTCCCTCCCTCCCTCCCTCCCTCTCTTCCTCCCTTCCTTCCTTCCTCCCTCCATTCTTCCCTCCCTTTTACCCTCTCTGCCCTCTCACATGCACTCTAACCACCCTCCCCTCCCATCCCTCCACACCAATTCCATATGTAGGGGAATGACATCCAGTTGGGGTTATGTAGATCTGACAGGTAATGTGAAGTAGGGACTAGGGCTTCTCTCCTGTCTCTAGATTAAGGCCATTATCCCTCCATGGGGGATGTGTAAGCAAAGTCCTTTTGTGCACCAGGGATACATCCTGGCTCCTCTGTCTGAGGTCCCTTAGACCTGAAGGGGGTCCTGAGTCAGTCCCATGCTGGCTTCCAAGCTATCAGTCTGGTGGTCCTTTAATTTCCTCCTTGTTCAGGTAAACTGTCTCTTTGTGTTTATGATGCCTGGTCTTGTCCTCTCCATCTGCATCTGGGTTCTTCTTTGACTCAGTGTTTATGTATGGGTTTTGATCCTGTTTCCAACAGGCATTAGTTGAGGGCTCCATGGATAAGTTAGTTGTTGATCTCACTCTCCTGTAAGTGCATTTATGGTAGCCTTTCCATGGAAGCTCAAATTGCTATTTGGCAGCAGTCTTGTAGTTTTCTAGACCTTACTTTGTGTTCAATTTTATCCTCATTGGCTCTCTCTTTTATGTTCTCCTTTCTTCCCCCTCGTTTTGTCCTACTTCTCTCTCCATTCTCTGCCCCCCCACTTCCCCTGAGCTCTGGGGGACTTGTCCCTTACCAGTTCTGTGAGGGACTTTATATGAATCTCTTAGAATACACCTTGTATCCTAGTTCCTCTGGTGGTGTGAATTATAGGCTGGTGATCCTTTGCTCTAGGTCTAAAGTCCATATATGATTGAGTACATACTGTGTTCCTCTTTCTGTGACTGGGTTACCTCACTCAGGATGGTTTCATCAAGTGCCATCTACTTGCCTGCGAATTTCAAGATACCATAATTTTTTTTCTGCAGAGTAGTATTCCATTGTGTAGATGTGCCACATCCTCATTAACAATTTTTCAATTGAGGGGCATCTTGGTTGCTTCCAGGTTCTTGCTATTACAAACAGTGTTGCTATGAATATAGTTGAAAAGATGTCTTTGTTGCATGGATGTGAATCCATTGGGTATATGCCTAAGAGGAGGATTGCTGGGTCCTGTGGTAAACTAATTCCCATTTTCCTGAGAAACTGCCATACTGATCTCCAAAATGGCTGTATGAGTTTGCACTCCCACCAGCAGTGGAGGAGTGTTCCCCTTTCTCCACATCCTCTCCAACATGAGTCACCATTGGTGTTTCTAATTTTAGCCATTCTGGCAGGAATAAGATGGTATCTCAAAGTTGTTTTGATTTGCATTTCCCTGATAGCTAAGGATGTGGAGCATTTTCTTAAGTGTCTTTCAGCCTTTTTGATTTCCTCTATTGAGAATTCTTTCTTCAGTTCTGTACCCCATTATTTAATAGAGTTATTTGGTGTTTTGTTGACCAGTTTCTTGAGTGCTTTGTATATTTTGGAGTTCAGCCCTTTGTCGGATATAGGATTGGTTAAAATCTTTTCCCAGTCTGTGGGCTGCCTTTTGGTCTTGTCCACTGTGTCTTTTGCCTTACAGAAGCTTCTAAGTTTGAAGAGGTCCCATTTACTATTTGTTTCTCTCAGTGTCTGTGCCCCTGGAGTTATGTTTAGGAAGCGTTATCCTATACCAATTTGTTCAAGGCTACCTCCTACTTTCTCTTCTAAGAGGTTCAATGTGGCTGGATTGATGTTAAGGTCTTTGATCTATTTGGACTTGTGTTTTGTGCATGGCGACAGACATGGGTCTATTTGCAGTCTTCTACACACCCTCATCCAATTGTGCCAGCACCATTTGTTGAAGATGCTGTCATTGCCCCATTATATAAGTTTAGCTGTTTTGTCGAAAATCAGGTGTTCATAGGTGTGTGGGTTAATATCAGGATTTTCAATTCGATTCCATTGGTCTATTTTTATGCCAATACCAGGCTGTTTTCAGAACTATAGCTCTGTAGTAGTGCTTAAAGTCAGGAATGGTTATGCCTCCTGAAGTTGTTTTATTGTATAGGGTTGTTTTGGCTATCCTGGGTCTTTTGTGTTTCCATATAATGTTGATTATTATCCTTTCAAGGTCAGTGAAGAATGTGGTGGCATTTTAATGGGGATTGCATTGAATCTGTTGCTTGCTTTTGGCAAGATTGCCATTTTTACTATGTTTATCCTACCTATCCATGAGCATGGGAGAGCTTTCCATTTTCTGGTATCTTCTTTAATTTCTTTCTTTAGAGCCACAAAGTTCTTATTATATAGGTCTTTTACTTGTTTGGTAAGCATTACACCAAGATACTTTATGTTGCTTGTGGCTATTGTAAATGGTGATGTTTCTCTGATTTCTTTCTCTGTCTCTTTGTCATCTGAAAAAAGTAGGGCTACTGATTTTTTTTGAGTTTATCTTGTATCCTGCTAGTTTGCTGAAGGTGTTTATCACCTGTAGGAGTTCCTTGGTTGAGTTTATTGGGTGGCATATGTAAACTATCATATCATCTGCAAATAGAGAGAGTTTGACTTCTTCCTTTCCAATTTTGATCTCCTTGATCTTCTTTTGTTGTCTTATAGCATTAGCTAGAACTTCTAGTAAGATACTGAAGAGATATGGAGAGAGAGGGCAGCCTTGTCTTGTTCCTGATTTTAGAGGAATTGGCTTAAGTTCTTTTCATTCAGTTTGACTTTGGCAGTTGGTTTGCTGTATATTGCTCTTATTATGTTTAGGTATGTTCCTGTTATCCCTGACCTCTCTAATACCTTTATCATGAAAGGGTGTTGAATTTTATCGAAGGCTTTTTCCACATGTAGGGAAATAATCTTATGGTTTTTCTTTTTCTGTTTGTTTATATGGTGGATCACGTTGATAGATTTTCGTATGTTAAACCATCCCTGCATTCCAGGGATGAAGCCTACTTGGTCATGGTGGATGATTTCTCTGATGTATTCTTGAATTCGGTTTGCCAGTATTTTATTGAGTATTATTGCATTGATGTTCATCAGGGATATTGGTCTGTAGTTTTCTTTCTTAGTTGTGTCTTTGTGAGGCTTGGGTACCAAGGTTATTGTGGCCTCATAAAAAGAGTTTGGCATTGTACCTTCTGTTTCTATGTTGTGGAAGAGTTTGAGGAGTAGTGGTATTTGTTCTTCCTTGAATGTCTGGTAGAATTGTGCACTGAATCCATCTGGCCCTGGACTTTTTTTGGTTGGAAGGCTTTCGATGACTGCTTCTATTTCGTTGTGGTTTCTAGGTCTATTTAAGTTGTTTGTATGTTCTTGATTTAATTTTGGTAAGTGATAGTTATCCAGAAATTTCTCCATTTCCTTTGAATTTTCAATTTTTGTGGAATACAGATTTTCAAAGTATGACCTGAAAATTGTCTTGATTTCCTGTGTCTGTTGTTATGTTCCCCTTTTCGTTTCTGATTTTGTTAATTTGCATGTTGTCTCTCTGCTTTTTCGTTAATTTGAATAAAGGTTTGTCTATCTTGTTGATTTTCTCAAAAAACCAACTCTTTGTTGCATTGATTTTTTTGTAGTGTCTTCCTTGTTTCTATTTTGTTAATTTCAGCCCTCAAGTTGATTATTTCCTGGCATCTACTCTTACAGGGTGAAATCGCTTCTCTCTGTTCTAAGGATTTCAGTTGTGCTGTTAATTCACTTTTGTGACTATCCTCTGTTTACTTCATATGGGCACTTAGTGCAATGAACTTCCCTGGTAGCATTGCTTTCAATTTGTCCCATAAGTTTGGGTATGTTGTGTCCTCATTCTCGTAGAATATTAGAAAGTCCTTAATTTCTTTCTTTCTTTCTTCTTTGAACCAGGAGTGGTACAATTGCACATTGTTCAGTTTGCCGGTTTTCTGCTATTTGTATTGTTGTTGAATTCCAATTTTAATCTATGGTGGCCTGATAAGATACAGGGGACTATTCCTATTCTCTTGTATCTGTTGAGGTTTGTTATGCCACCTAGTATGTGGTCGATTTTAGAGAAGGTTCCATGTGGAGCAGAGAAGAATGTATATTCTTATGTCTCTGGATGGAATTGTTCTATAGATATCTGCTAACCCCAGTTGAGACATAACTTCTGTTAGTTCTTTTGTTTCTGTGTTGAGCTTCTGAATTGTGGTCCTGTCTAGTGTTAAGAGTGGTGTATTGAATTCTCCCAGTATAAGTGTGTGAGGTTTTATATGAGCTTTGAGTTTTAGTATTGTTTCTTTTACGAATTTGGGTGACTTTGTATTAGGGGCATAGATATTCAGAACTGAGACTTTGTGTTGATGGATTTCTCATGCGATGAATATGAAATGACTGTCTTCATCTCTTTTGATTAATTTTGTTTTGAAGTCTAACTTGTTAGATATTAGGATAGCTACACCTGCTTGCTTCTTATTTCCATTTGATTAGAAAATCTTTTCCCAACCATTTACCCTGAGGTAATGTCTATCTTTGAAGCTTAGATGTGTTTCTTGTATGCAGCAGAAGGATGTATTCTGTCTTCGTATCCATTCTGATAGCCTGTGTCTTTTTATAGGTGAGTTAAGACCATTAATTTTGAGGGTGAGTAAGGACCATTGATTGTTGATGCTTGTTTGATTTAGGTTTATTGTTTGCAGTGGTATTGTGAATATATTAGTTCTGCTTTACCCCTGGTTTCTGGTGTAGTTGGATTATCTGTTGCCTACATTTTTGTAGGCGTAGTTCTCTTCCTTAGGTTGGAGTTTTCCTTCTAATACTTTCTGTAGGACTGGATTTGTAGATATGTATTGGGAAAATCTGGTTTTGTCATTAAATGTCTTGTTTTCTCCATCTATAGTGATTGAGAGTTTTGCTAGATATAGTAGCCTAGGCTGGCATCCATGTTCTCTTAATACTTTTAGAACATCTATCCAGGACATTCTGGCCTTGAGGGTTTCCATAGAGAAGTCAGGTGTAATTTTGATAGGTCTGCCTTTATATGTTACCTGTCCTTTTTCCTTCACTGCTCTTAATATTCTTTCTTTATTCTGTATTTTAGGTGTTTTGATTATTATATGTCGAGGGGTCTTTTTTCTTTGGTCTAGTCCACTTGGGGTTTGGTATGCTTCTTGTACTTTCATGGGCATGTCCTTCTTCAGGTTTGGAAAGTTTTCCTCGATGATTTTGTTGAATATGTTTTTGGCACCTTTGAGCTGGGCTTCCTCACTTTCTTCTATGCCTATTATTCTTAGGTTTGACCTTTTTATGGTGTCCCACATTTCCTGGATGTTTTGTGTTAAGGATTTGCTGTATTTATTATTTTCTTTGGTCAGTGAATCTATTTCTTCTAGTTTATCTTCTGAGCCTGAGATTCTCTCTTCCATCTCTTGAATTCTGTTGATTATGCTTGTGTCTGTAGTTCCTGATTTTTTGCCCAGTTTTTCTATTTCCAGCATTCCTTCGGTGTGTGTTGTCTTTATTTTCTCTATTTCAGTTTTCAAGTCTTGAACCATTTCCTTCACCTACTTAATTGTTTTTTCTTGTCTTTCTGTACTTTCCTTAAGGAATTTGTTCATTTCTTCCACTTTTTTGTTTGTTTTTTCCTCCATTTCTTTAAGAGATTTTCTCACATCTTCTTTGTGGGCCTCTATCATTTTTATGATGGTAATTTTTAAGTCGTCCCCTTCTGCTTCCTCTACTTTGTTGTTGTGTTCCATTCTACTTGGTATAGATTCCCTAGATTCTGGTGGTTTAATGCTTGTCTTTCTGTTGTTAGGTGTTTTCTTGTATTGCCATCTTCCCATAGCTTCTTCCAGTAGGTGTCGGTGGGGTGTTCTCCTTTCTCTCTTTGGTCCTTCCCCGGTGGGCTTATCAGGTCAGAGATTCAATATCTGTATCTCTGTCTGGTCCAAGTTCTCTAGGAGGTCTCTTCACAGATAGGGACCCAAGGATGGGGTCAGGGTTGTGGATCCAGTAGAAGATGCCATGAGCCAATGGCTGGCAGAAGAAGACAAAGTCTGAGCCCAAACTTGGGAAGGTTTTGCAGGATAGTTGGATCTCACTGGAAATTGGAACTCTCCAGTTGAGGCCTCTTTCTTTAGCAGAGGCCCTGATTCGTAGGTCAAGGATCTTTCAGGCAGAGTGGACCGGCAGAGATAGGCGGATCTCTGGGAGGGGCCTGGGACTCCAGCAGAGGACTGGATGTGGGGTCAGAGACCAAGCAGGTGGAAATTATGGGTGGTCCCGCATGGATAGGCAGGTCTGCCTATCCATGGATAGGCAGAGTTGCTCTGAGAAGTCTCCGAAGTAGGGTGGACTGTTGGCTCCACCCTCTGTCCCTGTGCTCAACCAGAGCTGCAGGACCTTGGGCAGGGTAGGACACAGGGTAGGGGGGGGCAGGCTCCTGGTGGGGATGGGTGGGGGGTGTATCAGAGTTCCGAGGGTCCTCTCGATGGTGCAGCAGGATCAGGGGACAACCCAGGGAGTTCGGATTGGGGGGGGAGAGGTTGTAGGGAAGAGGCAGCCCTGATTGGGCCCAGACTCACCTCTGGCCAATAGCTGGTGGAAGAGGACAAAGGCTGAGCTGAATCTTGGGAAGGTTTTGCAGGATAGTCGGATCTCAGTGGAAACTCCCTTTATAAGATACTTTAACATAGCACATGCTTATAGTATAACCTAACTTGCTATATTTCCCTTCAAGAAATAGATTTCCTATACCAGGAGTAAGATTTCAGGTGAACAGTGGCATCCACTAAGAGGTCGGGTTCAAGCCCTGGAGCCTGCCACTTTGAGTCTGCTCATGAGGCCTCCACAATGTCTTGGTAGTGAAATCAGCAGATAAACTCTGCCTTCCATGTGCCCAGGTCACTCACAATCACAAGACAAGGTGTGCACTCATATGATACCTTTGCCTTTGCCTTTCTAGAATGCTATCTCTGAACAAGTAGTTGGTCCTCAGTTGTTTGATAGCTAAGAATCTTTCAAATTGTGCCTAAATGTTGACATTTAAGGTGGAATTTGTCAAGTTCATCACCATTCCTGAGTCAAACATACCCCTAATCCATAGTTCTACAGTCCCTGGCCTATGTCTATCATAGCAGCTATTTTTATAGTGTCAAAATTTATGTAATGTAGTAACTACTTTTTTCCGGAACACTGTTGGAAGATGGAACTAAAAGTTTTAATTTCACACCCTAGTGCCAACCTCAATATCTATTTTCAGAAAATTGAATTAAAATAATAGATAACTTGGATTTTTATTTATTTGTAAAATATAAACATAAGAAAAATCTTGATTTTCAAAATTTTAATCAGGTCCATAATATTGAAGAATATTGTTGATAAAATTATAAATGCATAATGGTGGTGGAACATATATTGAAATAACTGGGTCTCATTCAGGCATAAAGAAGAATGATGTGTTACATTCTGGAAAATGAACAGAAATAGAAATGTTTATATTGATCAAAGTGAGGCAAACTCATGAAAAGGGATTTTTGTGAAGAAAATGGATTGGTGAAGTTGGCATATGAGAGGTTGTGAGAAGTGAGTATACTCAAAGTACATTGAATAAAAATTTTATGAAGCATTTCTTTTCACAGTGAATGCACAATAACCAAAATTTAAAGTTAACATGGGTTACTTGAACAATAAACATCCCTACATCATAATAGAAAAAGGAGATTGAATTTTACATACTTTCTCTACAAAGAAATGTAAAATAATTTATCTGAATAATGCATAAGTCAAATTAGCTTAATAATACACTAAGGCATAGATATATTGTAAGGTAACATAATACACACAATTATTGCTTGACAACTAAAAATAATGTGTTTTAAAGATTACAGTTGTCATTGTTTCTTATTATCCTGTCTTTGAAATATAGACATGCCAAAGTAGATGGCAGAAAGCCCATGGAGCATCAATGAACAACCACAGGCAACCAAGGGATGCCTGGAGTGGGACAAATAGTCTACCTCAGGGAAGACACGCAACAACTGGTTATCCGATACCAAATGTTCAACCCTTTAAACAGACTTGCAAGTAACATTACATAGGTTGAATAGATTACATTTAGGAAAATGTATATACATTATACATATGCATGCAACAGAAACTAAGGCAAAAGAGGCTACTAATGTAGAAATGAGCGCAGAGGCTTGTATGGCAGGGTTTGTGAAAGAAGAAATTAAATAATTACATTATAATCTCACAAATTAAAGAAAAATATTAAAATGCTGTGAAAGGTTGAATATAATTTTTTATGTAAATTTTTATGAAATAGTGTATTTGTGACTAATATAAAAATTAAAATAATGTAAGTTAAGCAAATAGCAAGAATGTATTTGCTATTTAATCAAAGCCTTGAATTATTTGGCTTTTCTTATTTTTAAAATTTATTTCTAAATTGGTATTTTTGCAGTACCCGCTATTGAATCAGAATGGTACAGGAAATTGGCAATAATTGCTAGTGAAATGTAGGATAATTACCACACTTCTTACTTGTAGCACAATGTTGAAAGCTCTGACAAAACAAATTAGGAGGCCTTCTTGTCACCACAGCAACAATTTTCAACTTTGTTTTGCTTTTCTGAAAATATAACCAGTCAAGCACAGTTAATTTAACTTGAGCAGAGTGAAAAAGTGATTCTCCACCTCCATGAGGCAATTAGATTTTGGAAAAAAAAAAACAAGTTAAATAATGATATGCAGAGTTTAATTTGTTTACAAACTTTAAGGAAGTTTAGTTTGAGTTATAGCAAATAAGGAATTGACTATAAAATAAATAAGCAATTTGGCTGTTGACAAACTTCAGTACTTTTTGTTAGTGTCACAGTTTGAGATTAAAGATGGCTGGTATAAGGGGCTAGTGAGAAGGCTCAGCAAGTTAGAATGCTTGCTGTTTTTCCCAGGACTTGAGTTTGGTTCCCATCATCTATGTCACAACACTTTGTAACTAGCTTCTGGGTATCTAGACATCACACCACACACATTCTCTCTCTCTCTCTCTCTTTCTTTCTTTCTCTCTCTCTCTCTCTCTCTCTCTCTCTCTCTTTCTCTCTCTCTCTGTCTGTCTGTGTGTGTGTCACATACACACACACAGATAAAAAAACTCAAAGTAAATCTTGAAAGAAAAAAGACAGCTGGTATAAATTCGTAGCATTATATGATTGTATCTTAATCTGTATCCACACTATTCATCCTGCCCATCAATTAAAGTGACCTAGTTAAAGTAGTTGCTCATTTAACCTTAATAAATATGTCTTTTCTTGAGTAAATGCATGTATTTGAAATAGAAGTTAAGGACACATGACAGAATTGTATATTGAAAGTAAGAATACTTAATCCATTAATGACATAATTAATAATCACAAAAACATCGCAAAGATTGACCATGATGTTATTTGGGCTCAATGTTTTTCACTTAGTATTTGTGTATATATTCTAGCATGTAAAATAAATACTGGCCTTTTGTTGTGAAAAGGTTTTGAGGTTGTGGTTGGGGGCAGGTGCTTGGGATTAAACACAGGTTGTCACATGTGCTAGGAATACACACTCCCATTTAGTTCTTTAAACATTGTTTTGGAGACAAGTTCTCACTAAATTGCTTTACTTAGCTTTGATCTCCCTTTGTAGCTCAAGGAAGCCCCTGAACATTCAATATTTCAGACTTATCCTCCCAAAGACCCCGGGTTAAGGTGTGATGCTACCAGACACTTTTTGTATTCCTAGATTTTAAAACATTTGCCTTCACAATCCCATATAACTTCTGAACTTTGCATTACTTTCTTCACCTGGTGTTTTATTCTCTGTTTTTCATACATCTGTTTTGCGCTGCATGTGTTTTGAATTTGAACATCTGCCTTAGTAATTTTTTCTTCCTTATTATATGATCTAACATGGTGTGTCTAATTAATCATTAGCTTGTAAGTCTTTCAACAGATTTGTCATAATCTTCCAATAGTTTACCTGGTACAGATGTTAGAAATTGATAAATAACTACAAGTGAACGAGATTATATATATGGTGACTATTGTTGTGTGGCAGGAAGTGTCTTTTAAACAGGGATGTATGTTGAAGGCTTGTTCCTGTGAAGGGATGTGGTCATGAGGTTACTGCCTTTATCAATGGATTTACTCACTCATGGGTCCATAGTTTAATTAACAATTAGGAGTTTGATGCTGGTTGGAGGAAGTCCACCACTGGAGTTTTGCCTTAGAAGGACATAGCCTGACACCCACCTCCACCTGTTTTCACTCTGCTCCACAGCCACCACAAGAAGTTTTGCTCCATTTCTCACCTTTCACCATATTGTTCTGCCTGACTGTAAGCTCATAGCATTGTAGCCATCAGCCCACATAGTAACACCTCAGATGCCAGTAGTTGAATAAATCCTTCCATGCTTTAACTGCTTTTCTCAATCATCTTGTTAAGGTGATGAAAAATGAAGAGAATGGTGATTAATTGTGAAGTCAGTGAATTTGTACCACTTCCCATCACCTGATAAAAGCAAATTAAATAGTAATATTTATCAGATGTATTCTGTTGGTTGGAGAAAGAATAGATGAATATGTAATAAAAGAATGACTTTTATGTTCTTATTTTTGACATACTGTTGAGACATAGAAATAATGACAAACAACAGAAAAAACACATTAACAGGCACAGTGACTTAAGAGAAATTTCAGGAGTAGGGAAGTCAATGGCAGCTCTTTGTTTTTTTCAGGCACTGGAGACTTGACTAAGAGAATTAGGCATCCTCAAAGTTCATGGCATGGGTATACTTTTGTGTAGGATGAGTCAAATGTTCTGACTTTAATAAAATTGAGAAACTTATTTGATTTTAGTAAAATGATGAATATCTAAGAGATAGATTAAGATATAAAATATTCTGTCATTTTATTCTCCATTTGGACATCTTTCCCCTGCACATCGTCTTATCCAACACTGGTGATTAGGCATCCTTGATTATTGAAGGTCCAGCAGTTCAAAGACGGTGTATTTTGCCTTTATCCTTCCACATTAATAATGAAAACCAAGGCAACTAAGTTGCCCCTGCATTCCCAAGGGCTTCCCAGAATTTTCCAGAGAACAAACAGCTTCTTGATTTCAGTTTCCTTTTAGTTGCCACTGATAACTGATTTCTATGAAGAAAACAGTGCCCCCATTCATTGTACATTTTAATTTTGAGAAATAGTTTTAGTAGTGAAACAAATGGTAGCTTTAATTTTCATACTTTTCTTGTTGCTGTGAGCTGACATGGAACTACCTAAGGTGGAAGGGCTGGCTTGGGGTTCAGCTTGAGGAGATCCAGCTCACCATGAGGAGAACATTACTGCACCATGAGGCAGGTGGTCAGACTTCACCCATCATCTGGAAGAGAGAGATGCTAATTGCTATCCCTGCTTTCTCATATTGGTACAACTCTTGGGATGGTGCTGCCCACAGCGAGGCAGGTCTTTCATTCTCAGGCAACTCCTTTCTGCAGACACCCTCATTAGACAAACAGTGATAGGTTTCCTTGATGGTTCTGAACCCAATCAAGTTTATACTTAAGGGTAGCCATTATAAAGGATTAAACCCAGGTCAGGGATTGTGTCCAATTGAAACCCAAATGAGACATCAGGAAAAGAATGAAGGTGAGCCAAGACACTGGTTGAGAAACTTACAGCAGTAATAATCTTTTTAAAAGGGGCAAGCAAACCAGTGCTGTCACTGTATTAAACACTGAAAGGGTAGACTAAATGTAATGTCAGGGGACTCATTGGTGTCTGTATGTGCACAAATGTGTGAATATGAAATAGAAGGCATGTAAAGACTTCCCAACACACATTAGAAATCCTTGAGTTTTTGGACATAGTACATGATACATGTGGGATTCTGACCTGTATGATTAACAGGACACTGCATTTCAATAACAGAGAAGTAAAAGACACATGTGGATGAAATGTATGACACACTGAGTTTGCTAGAGATTCCTATGTGGGCTGGCCTTATATGTCTGGTTTTGGAGAGTGTTAGGTAAGGATACTGGGAAATGGTTAGCTAACTGTTTTCTGAACTGTTCAGAGGGATAGACTGGAATCAGCACAGATGCTGAAATCTTCACAGGAGAACTTTGAGGAGAGGGGATGTTGGCAATTAGCTTTGAGAACACATACATTCAGAAACAGAGAAGCAGAAGGAAGCACAGTGAGGTCACAGCCTCCTTGGAACCAGAAAGGTGACACTGGTGTTAATAATGATGAAGGATGACAGAGGTTTATATTTGGACCAGCTGTGGCATTTGGTGACATTTGAAAGCACAGTTTTAACAGTTGTAGAGGTGGAAAACAGATTGCAAAGGATTAAGTTTTTATTGGGTGGTGTGGAATCAAAAACTAGAGATAAGCCTGGTCTCTCAAGAATTGTAGGCTTGAAATGTGTGAGTTGAGGCAGCGCTCGTCTGATGTATAATAGCAAGAGATGGTGCTGTGAAGACGGCAATGGCTTTGGGATAGTCAGCTACTGAGAGGAACAGGATAGCAAATATTTTGCTGTAGAAAAGCACTTTTGCAAGAGCTTCGGTGAAAGATGGAGTATGGCTTCAAAACGAAACATAATGGAGGGAAAAGTGAGTCTGGCACCCAGAACCTGTACTCCAGAAAGGACAGAAGTGTGTATTTAGCTTGCCAAGTTTACTTGGAATTGATTTTTGGCTAAGAGTACATACTCAGTCATGATTTCTAAAGTTCCAACAAGAGTCTCTCTCTCTCTCTCCTGTCTTTATTTTCTCTCTCTCTTTTTCCCTCTCTCTCACCCCCTCAGTCTCTTTCACACACACATGCACAAAGACAGTACATCTTAGTGTATAATATCTGCCATCTATCTATAAAACATTCTATCAATTACCAATTACCTATCTTACTATTAACGCTATCTATCTATCTATCTATCTATCTATCTATCTATCTATCTATCATCTACCTACCCATATACCTATCACCTATTGTTAGACCTAAGGGGGAGGAAACATTTCCATGACTGTCTGATTAAAGCAAGCTGTACGTAGAAGTTCAGAAGGGAATGGTCAGATAACTGCCTCCCCTACATTAGGGTTCCAGAGAGCAGCCTCTCACTGGCTTTTGAGGTCCACTTTATGGAGACAAAGTTCGGGATGATGGGAAACATCTGTCAAGATAATTGGCTGTTAGAACCTGAACAGAAGAGCAGGGAACTGAGGCTCAAGGCTGCCTATGGTGTAGATAAGTACAAAACTCCATCATGTGCAAGGGGTCATCAAGGCATCTGGGAAGACACATTTCATAAGACAAAATGCAATCATATCTCACAGATTCAGAGTTTAGCAAGGCAAAGGGTGGGTATACATCGTGAAATTACAAATTCAGCATAGATTGAAAAACATGGTTTACAGGATACATTATGTTTAGGGAACAGAAACTTAGCTTGTAAGGTATGGAGACATAATAACAATGGGGCTCTTAACAATGATGTGGCTACTGTTTTGGTTTCATATTATCTTCTGGGATTTATCTATCTTGAAATTTTGAAATGTCGAGCACTTTTCTAGATTTGATTTCTCATTACCAAATAAAAACCACACACACACACACCACACACACACACACACACACACACACACACACACACATGACAAAGAGAGGGAGGGAGAGAGAGAGAAGGGAGGGGGAGGGGTGGAGAGAGATAGGGGAGAGGGGGGAGAGGGGTGGAGGGAGGGGAGATGGGTGGAGGGAGAAAGAATATTTGGAAATACAATTAATTAAGCCCAGAAGATAACCTGCCCCTGAAGGAATAGAGGATCCCTCCTCAGGTAGCTAATAATTACCTTAGTGGTGATACCTTGTAACCTCCAGCCTGGGTCTGAAAGATTACATTGCATAGCAGTGGGTATTCCTTGGGTAATTAAGTTAAAGTCATGTTACTTGGTGGAGATTTCTTTTAAAAAATTCTCTGTGGACAAACCTACTATGAACTACATCTTGAAATTGCAATCTCTGTATACACAAAGATGAGCTTACCTTTTTTTTCTCAATATGTTTTCTTCATTATGGAAGCTGTATATAACTTAGAAAAGATTTGAGAAATTTCTTCCTCAACACCTGATGGTATTGATGATGATTTTATTTACAGTACACACTGTGTCTCTGGAATCATGTCTAAAATGACATCTTTACAGCAACCAGAGAAGTATCCCTGATTACAGTAGAAGACATGAACTTACAGCTAATTTTGATTAATTATTAGAAGTTGACGGTAAACTACTGCACTATGAGAGATCTTCAGGTTCCCTGGAAATTTCCCCTTTATCTAGTAAAGTTTATTACTTAAATGAGGATTAGATTAACTATAAGAAATTATACTTACCTCATAATAGAGGAGGTGTGTGTGTGTGTGTGATTTATTCCTTACAAAACTAGTACAAGAATACGTTCCTTTTGGTCCCTGCTTCCTTTTCTCTTATGAATATTCTTTGTAGTATTAATGAGCATTTGGCTGATGCAGCCAGAGGAGGCTGATGAACCATATGTCTAAGGGAATCCCAATGTTAATTTCATGAATGTTTCTATAGGAAAGCATGCATTACCAGGCACACTGTCAGGCACCAATGCCAACTCTCATTTCCCCTTTCCCTTACATTTATACATTCTTTTAGATAGAGAAGCTGGAAGGAAGTCAACAGGGCGGCTCCCAGCAATATCTCCACATGCTTGGAAATAGGAGCAGCTACAGGGACTGAACTGTGACTTGGGGTTGAAAGTGGTTTTGTCTCATATGTGATCTGTGTTATGATTTGTATGTATATGAGCTGTAGTCATCTTAAGGCTTGACTTGGCCTGAAGGATTGGATACTGAGACAACAGGCCGGTTACTAAGAAGTCCTAGTTCAGTCTTGGCTAAGCAATCTCCTTTCCTTGACATGTAAGCCTCTTCCCAGGTCACTAAACTGTCCTCAAGAAATAGCAGCTAGCTTCCCTGGTAGGAAGAATCCCAAACGAATAAGGAAAAAGACTCATGCATAGGGGACAAATGGGAAGGAAGTCCACATTGTGCCTGGGAAGCCCTCGATGTTGAAACTGACAGTAGATTTTTTCATGTATTTAAGTATTGGTAACAGGAGGAGATGAAATGCATGGTGAATGGAATTATCTTCCTATGCCAGTAAGGTATCCTGTGTAAGGACCATTATGGCTTGTGGAAAAGTCTGTTTGGGCAGGGTATCAGACTTTGGTTTCCCTTTATCAGGAAAGGAGTTGATGACAAATTGACAAATGCATTCTTACTACAGGAACTTTCCTTGGTGTGAGATAAGTGGAAATTTCTACTTTTGTTTACTGCTTTCTACTTTCTTCCATATGGAAGTAATACGTATGTTAGAGAGACACCCTTTAGAGCATCGGTTTCTAAACTACAGGCTATATTTAGCCTCTATCATGAGCCACCACTATGGATCTTTTTACCACTCACTCAGCCTCTTTCTGTTGACATTTCTAGAATCAGTAGGCCATGCTTTCAGTTTTCATTGTACAAGGCCTTCCTTTAAGGTATCATAATATGATGTTTCATGCAAAGGCTGTTTAGACCAGTGGACAGAACCCAAGTGTAGAAAGTACAAAATCTTCATTGATTATGGCTTTTGACAAACTAGTAGTAAAACTTTTCCTTTCCTTCAGGATATACTCAATTCCTATAATAAATCCCTTGCCTTTCATCTGAGACACTATATTTTGAAATAGATGAAACAGTATTGTGGGCCTTCTGGTGCCCTACTTGCAGCTTCCTAAGGACTGGAGACTGTGCACGGGGAAACCTATTCCAGCAGACCAGCCCATACAGCCTCTTCCAGCATCCTCATCCCACTTTCACCCATGGGAGGAGGTAAGCATGGGCCTGATTCCGGCTTGCCTTTTGGGGCCCTGTTTGCAGCCTCCTAAGGACTGGGGCTGTGCATGGGGTAACCCATCACCAGCAGACAAGCTCATATAGAGAATACCAGTGTCCTAGTCCTGCCTCTACCCTCTGGAAGAGGAGAGACATCGGAGTACTGAACCTGCTTACACCCACAAGAAGAGGACCTTGGTCCCATACCTGGAGAGGGAGAGACCTCACCATTATGGAATGGAAGTAGGGATGGGTAGGCAACAGTATAATAACACAGTCAACAGCAGCAAGATCGATATTAATGATGACACCAGAGTCTAGGGACTCCACACCAGCAGGACCTGAACATCTCAACACACATGAAGTAGAAAAGAATGACCCTAAAACAACATTATGGCTATGATAGAAACCCTCAAAGAAGTAATGAGAAAGTCCCTTAAAGAAATGGAAAGAAAAACAAACAAAAATTCAAGAAATGGAGGAAAAGACAAACCAAAAATTGCAAGAAACAATTCAAACAGTGCAAGGCTAGAAAGCTGAAATAGAGACAATTTAAAAAAAAAAAAGTGTGAGGGAATGATGGAAATAGAAAAGCTAGGTAAATGATCAGAAACTACAGATTCAAGCATAGTTAACAGAATACAAGAGATAGAAGAGAGAATCTCAGGAGTTGAAGATACACTAGGAGAAATAGTTTCATCCACCAAAGAAAATCTTAAGTCCAACAAATCCATAACACAAAATATTCAGGAAATATGGGACACTGTGAAAAATAATGAGCATAGAAGAAGGTGAAGAAACCCACCTCAAAGGTGCAAAATACACATTCAACAAAATCATAGAAGAAAGCATGCCCAACCTAAAGAATGGCACGCCAATGAAAGTATCAGAAATTTACAGAACACCAAATAGAGTGAACCACATTAAAAAATAAAAGCCAAGTAACATATAAAGGCAAACCTATCAGAATTATTCTGAAGTCCAGAAGTTCCTGGGTAGATATTCTATCAACACTAAGAGACCATGGATGCCAGCCCAAACTACTATACCTAGCAAAGCTTTCAATCAGTACAGATGGAGAAACCAAGATATTCCATGACAAAACCAGATCTAAACAATACACATCAACTAATCAAGCCCTACAGAAAGGAAGTTAACTACACTCACAAAAGCATAGACAATAGATAATCCTACTTTACCAACAGCCAAAAGATCGGGGCAGCAGGAAGAGGGGGAACACAGGGTTCTGCAGACCCTAGGTAGCCTCAAAGAAACAGGTAATGAACATGGTGTAAGGAACTGTGAAGAATTATGTTTGTAGTTGATGAGAGGGGACAGGTAGGAAAGAAGAGTAAGAAACAGAGAAAATGAGATGTCAAAAGACGTATGAGGATGTTATACTGTTAGACATAGCTATACTGTTGTTTTACCCTCCTTTCCCCCCGAAACTTGGCTGTGTACCTTTAGTGAGGGGTGAACTGTTTCTCTTATTTTCAGACCATATGCTCTTTTCTTCTTCTCGGTGAAATATATGTAAAACAATGCCATGCTCAGCAGCATTATGCTGGTTGACCTTTGTCAGCTTGACCCAAGCTGGAGATACCTTGGGATAAGGAACTTCATTGAGAAGATACCTTTGTCAGACTGGCCTATAGGCAAGCCTGTGTGAACACTGATACCATCAAAGTTAATCAAGATCTGATTTGAATGGGAGAAATCTCTTGATGAGGAGAAATAATAGGTTATCCAACGAGGTATATTCCACAAGTAGTATGGAGACATTACAAAAGCAGGGGGAGTACTCAGTTCTTGTTTTTACAGAAAAACAGAAAACACTCGTCTTCAAGAAGTCAAAAGACTTCGGGCATGTATTTTCATAAGATGAAAGGATAGCTATCCAGAAAGAACAATTTAACAAAAGAGAATCTAACTTATGGTACCAATATCTATTCATCGTAAAATCTTTATGCTAAATCTACATCACCTTACTTCCCAGTACAGTTGTAGTCCCAATTCACATAAAAATAAGTGCTGGCTTTGTAGTTGGATTTGGCTTTCCTTTTCTAAACTCATGCATGTTGTTACAATAAATTCAGAGTTTCTGTCATATGTCAAGAAGCCAGAAGAAAACAAAATCTAGGGACTATTATTTGTAAAAACTCTGTTATCTCTCAAAAATCCTTATTTTCCTCATATTTATCTTCATTCTTATTTTTACTTTCCCAGGATTATCCTCATCTCTTGGTATGCATGCCTATTCAAGTTAAACTTTCTGTTTTGATGTTAATGTTTAAATCTTCCACAGTGAACAATAAAAGTTCCTAACAGCAATCTTTGAAGTTTCAGGAAAGAAGATGGAGCTCCATTACATCTATTCCACTCTACACAACTTGATGTCTTTGAACTAGGAAACACCACTCTAGGATCAATTTGGGACTAATACTGCTCTGACAATTCCAGATTAGCTAGCTGAGATAGTGCATCTTTTTATAACACTCTGGCCAGAGTTTCAGGTAAGAACTTCAGTCAAGCATCTCCTGCCACACGGAGACTAGCTACAAATGTTATTGCTAGTCCTTTCAAGACTTTTCATTGTTTTAGTTTTTCTTACAGGCTCTCATAGAGTCATCATCACCCCATTACAGCAGGAAGTAATCCTCAAATTACTTTCCCCTACTGTTGGCATTTAGGGTATTTTGGGTTCCTTTTGTTTTGCTCATCACTGAAAAAGGGACAATTATCACCTGCTTAGGGCTGGTTTTAAGTTGTGTATGGTTGGGTATGGAAGGTGTTGGTCAGACTTGGTTATCTCTTATAGAAAATTTTAAGGATATGAGCAGGAAGAGTACGGATAAGTTGGGATATAGGTAGATTAACATATCTTCTTGTGAACCAAGTTTAGCAACTATTAGCTATAGACAACTTACATTCTTAGATTCTTTTATGTTGACTCTGTTGGGTTCTCCTTTTGTTTACAATGTTTTGCACACAAACATGAAACTATATTTATACATATATTTTGTATATTGATACAATTTAGGATAATTTATCATGTTGCACTATTCTACCGCTGGTCTAGACAATTCAGTTCACCTGTGTTGTTGACATATATATATATATATATATATATATATATATATATATGTATATATATAAAATTTTATTATATTATATAATATATATAATATAATATATATATATATATACATATATATATATATATATTTTCAACTCTTTGTCCTTGCTAAATTGTTTTGGGAAACTTCAGCTATTGAACAATTATATTTCTGAGAATTACAAATTATAGTTACCCATGCTTCTTAGACCTATGAGATTAGTCAGACATAGATTTTGATCTCCAAACACTTCAAAGATATACAGAATATGGCATTTAAGTGTTTTTGTTATTTAGTACTTCATTGACATGGGACACAACTGCTCCTGACAGCACCTAGCTATTCCTGAGAGTATGCTGGGCACCAATGACACTCCTTCTGGAATTCGTTCTCTCCTCAGCTACTTGCCTCTTGGGCAAAAAACTGTCCCCACATCGACCATTGACTTTGGACATGCTGCCTTACTGGGCTAGCAGGAACTAAACTTAAGAGACTGCTAAACCCTGCCAAATAAGGGTAAAACAGCCGTTGAACTTCCCTGCTTCTGTGTTAGTCTGTCAGATACATGGCAGGAGGAGAGAACTAGGTTTCATAACGTGCCTTCTGTCTTTTGCATGCATATTGTGGCAACAGAAACACATAGGCATACACACCACAAATAATTAAAGTATGATAATAATAAGACAAAATCAGCATAGGCTTTAGGGTATAATGAGTACTAAGGATTTGCACACTTGAACAAGTTGCAAAGTAACAAATATGCTTATTTTTCTCCATAGAAATAGCCACTTTTCCTCATTTGACAAGGAAGGGAGGTTGGGAGGGGGAGGTTAAGTAAGGGCTGCCAGGAAATCGATGCCATCAAGCTCTAACTCACACCTGTTAACCTGAGAGGACTGGCCTAGAGACAGTACCAGGTGCTCACTGGTTTATTGCTTGAAGGAACTCAACAGATTTCATTATTTAAGCAGTTTGAGGTTAAATTGATCCATTGGTAACTATTTTTCATCTTTTTATATACATTTTGACTATCAAGTATTTTTCACAAGATACTGAAACATGAGACTTAAATTGTTGCTTATACTACTTATGGAGATTAATTGCAAGTTTGTTTTGCTCCCATTTTAGGTTAGAGTCCTCTACTGATGAGGAAGTAAGGCTATCACGAACTGGAGCTGCTACTCACATTACACCTGTTGTCAGAAAAGAAGGGATTCATGTGTGTGGGCTTGTGCTTTGCTTGTACTCTTCATTTGGTTCAGGATCTGGTCTATGAACTATGCTCAGTGTGTCTTTTCCCACATCAAATACCCTAATTAAGAAAATTCCTCACTGGCACCTCCACAGTTCAGTCTACTCTAGCCAATTACTTATTGGAGTCCTTCCCAGATGCATACACACACACATAAACATACACACATACTCTGTGTATTCACACATATACACACATATAGACATAACAAAACATAGATTCATACATATATGCACACTTATAAACATGCAAAGACACATACATGGGTACACATATATGCATATACAGATAAATATACAGGTAAGGCATAAATATATTCAATATACATAACATCTACATACATATACATTATACACATATAATAAATAAAGCCATTAAATTTACTTGGAATTAGGTGCATAATACAGCTTGGGAAATACTAGCCTGAATTATAATAGGTGGAATTTTTTTGTTTGTTTTTTGTTGGATTGTTGGTTTGTTTTTCAAGACAGGGTGTTTTCCTGTGATTCCCTTAACTGAGTTCATATTTTGAATGTGTATGTATTTTTATCATTTTCCCTTCATTTGATATTTTTATATCTTTATTCCTCATTTTTATTAGTTGAGAATTTCATACAATGAATTTTGAATCAATTTGCCATTTGTCTCTGTGTCTCTGAGCTATGTGTATTCTCTACCAACTCAACTTCACAGTTGACCATTTTACTACTTAGGTGACAATATGATTATCTGTCTTTTGTAAAAAACAAGCAGTGAAGGAATGCAATGCTAAGGCAACCAAGAATGGCTGTGAACTTGACTTTGATGTGTTAAGTTCTAGAATGAGAAGCTGTGAAGAACATCTGTGTACTCCTTTGGCTTTGAATCTCAGAGAAACAACTTAGATTTTATCCATTTAGGCACAGATTATTAAACTTTCTTAATCATTGGTATTAATTGGTAAGCTATTTAAGATTATGAACTCACTGACTGTATTCATATGTATCTGGGAAAGAATCTGTGCTCTTTAAACAAGTCTGAGAAAGCTAGAGAAGAAATGGGAGGTGTCTCATATGTGCCATTGGATGATGGGACCATTTTCTTTTTTAGTGGGGAGAACTAGCTTATTCATTTACTCACATGCATGGAGTCAGGGAAGAGACAGACTCAAGAGACTAGAAATGATGATTTGCTTCCTGGCTGTGTAGGTTTTCATTTATTTAAGTGTTTGAAACATTTCCTTCTAACCAATGAAAATTCACATTATTTTTCATAGAAATGTGTTCTAGAATCAATCAAGATATTAATGAACATTGCAAAGTAGGCCATTGCTTATGTTCCTTTATACATAATAAATGTAATCAACATTCTGTGAGTTTTTTAGTATCTTTCCCTTCTGTGTTTATACATTGAGGAAATGAATATCTGAACAACTTTGCTACCAATAGAAGATGAATTCCAGGAATCCACACAGTATTTTTCTCTATTCATATATCTCATCCCTTTCCTAGACACCAAAACTCTGTTTTTTTTATCTTCTGAATTCATTGAAGCTACCGTATTTTGTTTGAATGTTCTACTTTGCAGCACAATCTGAAAACTGATTCCAGGTCAAATGCAGTATCTCTTGTAGATATTGTAGATATCTTATTTTATTTCTAGGATTATCATTCTTTACTCCAGGCTGTAAGACAACTAGAAACATTTACTTCATATGCTTGGCCATTTACAGTCATTTAGAATTGAGTGCAGTTCATCATGGCTAACAGTAGAGTGCAATAGGAATTTTAAAATAAAGAATGCAATTTCTTAATTGACATGCTTTTCCTAATTCATCTTACATTTCCAGCTAAGTTCCTGTTCGCCCCTTTTTATACCTTCTTCTCAAATGTAGGAGAGTTTCATGCAGTTAATACCTCCTTGCTATGTTTCTTTATTAGGACTGCCTTTAAAGTGTGAATATAATGTTTCCTATGATAATGTGAATGGACATGGAGGACATTCTCTTTAAGTATGGGTGAGGATAATAGGACATGAATGTGGCTGTGTTAGACAGAATTGTCTAGTTAGTTATTGACTTTGAAAGATACTTGGCTTTTGGGTTCATTTATAAATCAACCTTAACATGCTAAAAGATAATGATCATTCAAACTTGATAGTAATTTCTATAACTAATTCATGGATGAACAAGTATCTCATTTGTGTTTCTTACCACTCTGTTCATAATAGCCAGGAAATCGAGACAACTTGGGTTTCTACTCATTAATAAATGGATAAGGTAAATGTGAATAGCAGAATATATAGTTCATCCGTAAAGAAAAAGATGAAACTATGAAATTCACAGGTAAATGGAGCTGAAAGTCATCATTGAACGTGAGGCACCTCGGAGACAGAAACACAAACTCCACGTTTTCTTATATGGATGGAATCTTTAGATTTTTCTGTTTAAATTGGAGTATACTTAAACAGCAGTAAACTGTTAAAGGGCCATGGGGGATATCTGAAGACCACAGGAATAGAAAGCATGAAATATGAAAGGGAGTGGATAATGGATTGGAAATTACCTGGAGAGGCAATGAATAATAAATACTTTTGGAAATGCAGTATAGAACTACTACAGTAGAAATTAGAACATATACATAAAAATTCATATACAAACATCGTTTAAATGGATTGTCCTTGTAACAGAGATCAATGATATCATAGATTGTCAAATATAAAGCTCACTGCTGGGTATAGGTTACCTCTTTTAGAGTTACTGGGTAGTGGGTTCCCAAGAACTGCCTACTTAAACACTGGAGATAATTACCATTGCTCTTGATTACTTTCCAGAACTTGATAATGAGACCTTACTACTGACTACCCAAGTCACGGGGCATAGACAATTCAAGCAAATATCAACCTGGAAGCTGCATCTCTACTAGCTAGCTTTCACAGTACTAGAAGGTTCTATGCAAGCTACTAGGGGAAAAGTCATCCACAGTCCCACCCAGTTGTGAATCCTACAAGTTATAATGACTGGCCAGGCATGTGGCATGATGGAGTAACCCCTCATTTTCTGTTTGTGCTAAAGCTTCCAACACAAGACTGCTACTGTTAAGTGGTCCCCAAGCCTGTGGCTGATGAGGTGTTCTTATGTTGTAGGTTAAGACCCAACACTATAATTCTGCTAATTACATACACTAATTAACTGTCTAATGAGTTTTTATCTTTATACCCATAGATGAGTACATGTAAGGGCTAAGAGACTTGCTCCAGCCCCTTCCCAGGGTTCCAAAGGTGAAATGTTTCTCCAGAGGAAAGGAGAGAGTAAAAGATTTCTATAGTAACTTCACACACAATTTGAGGGTCATGCTCTTTATTTCATGTGCTCTTTATTTTTCTGTTTTTACTCTAATATTCCTGTCCTGCTTCTAACTTCCCTGTGCTTCCTCTAGCTTCTTCTTCTCTAAAAATTCTTCTCCTTCAGGAACCTTGAAGTGATAAAGAAATTCCTCTCATTGCTCTAAAGCACATCCCTACAGCAATCAATAAGGAGCTGAGCCATTTACCATGGCAACACAAGTGCCCAAGTCCATAGGAGCAAAACAGCAACCAAACAAGGAGGGCACAGGACTCAGGGACAACTTTAAGACACAGATCTGTTGTTAGACTGGCAAGTGAAGAATTGGCATGCTATTTTATTTTTTAGTAAACTTGGTAGACTCTGACCTTGTGCAAGCTGTAAAGCTTTCTTTTTACAAAAGCCTTTAGTCTAATTTGAACTTATTCTGAGGTGAAAGAGAGATAATTGTATGCAGTGGTCTGAGTAAGAGAACAAAGCAAGCTGTTAATAGTCCACAGTCCTTGTGGGACAAACAGATCCAGTGATGCAGCATATCCCAGGATATATTCTCTCTATATAAAACTATATAGCTAAATGAAAAGTTATCTTCCAGACCATCCACAGATATATGTGCTCAGTAAACAATGAATACATCATAGTGCTCTAGGAAAAATCCCCAAGCTGAAATATGGGAGAAAGAGCTCTTCACATAAGAAGTCTGAACCAAGGACAGCTTAACACATTCAAAAGGCAATATTCCTTATCATCTTGCTAAATAAGGTATTTCTATCATATGTGTATCTCTGGTGACAATATTCCTCCTAGCTTTGCTAAATGAAGTCTGAACTGCAATCAGATGTGCGTCTCTGATGGGTTGACCCTTGAAGTATGTCCTGAATCTCTCACTGCAGTCTGTAGCAAGTACAACTCTCACCTCTCACCAGAGAAACTTCCCTATACAATAGGTGGCAACACAGGGATGTAAAATTAGTATACACACAGAGAAAAACACTATGGAGTTCATGGCCCTAAATAGGACATCTATGCCATGTCCCCTCCCCTTCGTGTCTCAGGAGTCATCATGAAAGTTGGAAAAGAAGGATTCAAAGAGCCAGAGGTAGTGGATATTGGCAGGGAGACAGCGTTTGTCAGAGTCAACGGCGCAGTTCACAAGGACAAGACCTACATACATTAGATCAGTGCAATCAAAATTGAAGTGTGGGTAGAGAAGGGGCTAAAGGAGTGATTCCTTTGGCTGAGGAGCTAATGGCAAGGATGGATTCTAGGAGCAGGAGTATTTTTGGAATAGTATTTTAACTGTGTAAATATGTGCTACAGTTGTTTATGCTGGGAAATATTACTTTAATTGTGTAAAGATGTGTTACATTTGTTTGCGCTGCATATGTTTAATTACATAAAGATGTGTTGCATTTGTTTCACTTTGCCTGCTTAAGGCTCCCGAATTGTCTAATAAAAAGCCAATAACTAGGCACAAGAGGGATAGGTGGGGCTGACAGGCAGAGAAGATAAGTAGGAGAAGGAAACTAGGCTAGAGAGAGAGAAGAAGAGAATGAGGGGGAAAAAGAGGGACATGTCCAGGGCCAGAAGCCAGGCAGCCAGTGACATATTGGAGGAAGGAGGAAAGCAAGACATATAGCAAGAAAAAAAAAATAAGAATCCCTAAGGCAAAAGGTAGAAAAAGGGAAACAGGTTAATTAGTGTTAATAGAGCTAGCCAGAAATGAGCCTAAACTAGGCCTAGCGTTCATAACTAATACTGTATCTGTGTCATGATTTGGGAGCTGGTTGGTGGCCCAAAAGAAAAAGCCAGGTATGCAGGAGAGGTAGTTTTCTTCAGAGATGCAGATCCTGAGAAATTATCCTGACCCATATCAGGCATGCAGGTCCTGAGAGATGACCTAGTAGCTGATCCTTACCCATGTACATGCAAGCAGTAGTAAGTGGGTCCGTGGGTATTGAACTTTAAAAATGGCTACATGAAGTTAGGAGGCAAAGTGGGAAAGAGAAGAAGGAAGCAACAATGGGGGACGCTTATGACTTAGTGATTTCTATTGCTGTGAAGAGACACCATGACCAAGGCAACTTAAAAAAAGAAAAAGTTTACTCGGTTCTCACAGTATCAAAAGGTGAATCTATGGCCATTATGGTGACAGCATAGCAGCAGGCAGGCAGGCAGCCAGGTAGTCAATAGAAACTTACAGCTCAACCACAAGCATGAGGCAGAGAAAGCTAACTGGGAATGGTAAGGGCCTTTGAAACCTCAGAGTGCATCCCCAGATGCCAAACTTGCTAATCTTTCCCAAACGTCTCCACCAACTGGGGTCAGAGTATTTAAATATATAAGCCTATGAGGCCATTCTCATTCAAACAACAACAATTGATCATAACACAATATATGCACATGTAGCTAATAAATAAAATGAAGAATAAAAACCACAAACTCAAAAAGCCACTTCACAGTGTTTGTGTGGGAGGAAAATGAGAAGTGGGATGGCTGGAGTTGATTGCAGGGTGGACATCGTGACATTGACTACACTCTGTAAGCTATACAACTACTACATATATTAGGATTCTAAAATCTATGAGTCTGTACACAGATAACATTAGATATATTTGTGATATCATCTTACTTTACAGATATTAAAACATTCTTATTTTTCATTGCCTACTATGGTGTGGTTGCCTAAGACATCTATTCTGGCACTTGGGTTTGCTTTATTTTCCTCAGTTCAGATGCAAATAGAGCCCTTCTCATTTTATCCACACACAAGAATTGCCAATTTCAGTATAGGTATTGCCTAATGGAACTTAATTCCAAAGTTCGGAAAGAAATGGAGTATAACAAACTTCAGAATATTAAGAAAATGTCTTTATGATTAATAATATTAATTTTCTGAATGCATTTTAGAATCAAATTCCCAGCACCAGACGTTTATTGAATGGATGAATGAATGCAATTTTCAAAAGGTTATGAGACAAGAGACAGAAATTGATAATGTGCATAATCTTTTATTCCTCCTTCACACAATTAAGTGAAATACATATGCCTGAAATACGCCATGAAAGAAAGAATATAAAATTAAAATACTTCAGATACTATCACTTGTGAGAGAGTTGAGGGTCCTCAAATTCAGTGGTTACTATATCGTAAGTCATGGATAGGAGAGCTATGGTGGTCTATGGAGGGCTATGGGAGCTATGGAGAGTTATGGAGAGGTAGAAAGGGCTATGGAGGGCTATGAGGGTCTATGGAGAGCCATGGAGGACTAAGAAAGGACTAAGAGTGCTATTGGGGGCTATGGAGGGCTGTGGGGGCTATAAAAGACTACAGAGGGCTGTGGAGGGCTAGGGAGGGATAAAGAGAATTAGGAAGGGCTGGGGAGAACTAAGGAGGTCTATGGAGGGCTACACAAATGTGTTCAGTACCTTGATAGTTCTCTTGTTGTATTTGGGGAGTTAACAGGCTTTCATAAACTCCATTCTTTCATAGAAAATGAATATAAAAGAAAGAGAGCTAAATGCTTATGCTCTAGGCATTCTGTAGCTGCTTATAAAATAATGTTCACTTCTTCATTATTGCAGTCCATTAATATGTATTATTAAAGGACTATCATTTTGTCAATAAAATTAGCACTGTTCTTGTTAATACAATGTAGTGGCAACTATCCTTGTCAATGTATTTGTGTTAATGGCCACACCCCTTTAGGCATGACTTCAGGTGTGGCTGAACCTGAGAGAGGAAAGTATGAGGTGGGTTCACTCTCAAGCTCTTTGTTGTGTCGAAGACTGGATGAGAAGGGCAGAGAAAGGCTGAGGCAGACCTTTTGTATTATCTGTGTAAGCTGTTCCCCAATAAACACACATTTATCATTTATTTTGAGTCTACTGAATTCATTATCATATGCCATCAATACAATTCGTTTATTCATTACTTGGTTAAAAGTAGATCTCCATATAAGAAGCTACATTTTTTTGATGAAACCAAAGTAAGTGAGAAAAGGAGAAAAAGAAATCATAAGGTGAAAAGAGTAATATAACTTAAGTTTCATCCTGATGCTTAGTCTTTTTCTCATTCCATATGTAGATAGAATTTTCTGTTCTGCCTGGATCCACAGCCATTTAGTCCCAAATAAACATACTGAGGCTTATATTAATTATAAACAGTTTGGTTGATGGCTCAGGCTTCTTATTGATCATCAACCCATTTCTGCTAATCTGTGCATTTCCACGTAACTTGACTTAGCTGTGATGCCCAGGCCTATTGCTTTCTCAGCAACTATATGGTGTCTCCCTGAATCTGCATTCTACCTTTCTCTATTCCTGTTTGGATTTTGGGCCTGGCTGAATCTTGGCTGACCATTAGCTGAAACAATTTTATCCATCAACAAATAAGAGAAACATACATTCCCAGCATACACAAGGACATCCCCCATCAAAATGTGGTTGTATTCTTCTGGTCAGAGAAAATTTTCCCTCTCATCTCACTCTGCCTCTCTTCTCATCCATACCATTACCGCCTTCTCTCCACGTTTCCCTCCTCCCCCTTCCTTCTATTTCCCTCTCCTTCCCCTTTCCTCCAGCTCCCTCTTTCTCTGATATTTATTATATTTCTTTAGCTAGCATTTACCAGTCATATGCTGTGTACCATAGCAAAGAACAGGAAAGAAAGTTTCCCTTCTCACTTGCTTGTTTGTCTAGCAAGTTGCATTACTGAAATCTTATGATACAAAAGGGAGAAATATTTGTCACTGAGACTATATTAGAGGTTCCTCAAATGATTGGTAGTAGAATGAGACACCGTGTGAAAAGGGCATTTTGGTTGAAATATGGCCCTGAAAAGAATAGCATAGTTTCAGACCTGAAGTTACCCTATATGCCCAACCTGCCCAACAGTCAGCTAACTTTCTGTGATTCTGTGGTTCTTAAAAGCTAACATCTTCCCAAAGACCAGGTAAATTCCTGGGATTCTGGGAGTCGTGGTTCTTAGAAACTAACAGCAAAGCCTCTTAAGAATGTGTGATGGCCTATTGGTTTTGCCCATATAAGCTCTGCCAACATGTGTCTCAGGGCCATTTACCTGGCTATATTCCAGGTGATGGTCCTGGCCAAAATTCCATCTAGGTCAATATTTAATATTTTTAATAAAAGCTTGCTTAAATTCAGCCAAAATGGTGGAACTGGTTTTTCTGGTGAACTTTAGGATTTATAATAGGTCTTAGGATGAACTGAAAAACAATGTTTCAAAGCATACTACCAGGGAGAATAGTTTCTACAAAGGCAACAGAAAACAAAACAAAACAAACAAACAAACAAACAAACAAAAACAGCTCAGTGTGCATAGGGACAGAAGGAAAGACATGAAGGAGATTCCTGTGCAAAAGCAAGGAGCAATAAGACAGAATAAGGTGAGATTAGATGAAGGTCAGTGTTTAATACTTTAGGTCTTGTGTATTAGGTTAAATGCTTTCATTGCAGACTCATTGGACATCCACCAAACCTTTGCAGGGTAGGGAATGCTCAGATTCTGCTAAACTGCAGTGTTTTTCACAGCAGAGGGAACCATGGTGTGAAGAGTCAAGGCCTGTTTGTGGTAAAAAGAGCTTGGAAACAAGGAACAAGTACATTTTTTTCCTGGCAGAGAGGATGATGGTTTGCATTAGGGAGATGACAATGCAGAGTCTGGGTAACTTTTGGAGTCAGCTGAAAATTAATATCACCTAGATAGTTTACAGCAAGCCAGCACTGCTTCAGAGAGCCCACGTTCCCATCCTCCATACTCCTGCAACAACAGTTCTGAATACTCATGCTATTTTACCATCACATCTTTAGTCCTCTTTTACCCCCATACTTCTGTACCCCGTGCTCCTGTACCTCCATATCACTGGATTCCACAATCCTGCAGCTGCATGTGCCTGCACCCCATGTTCCTAACCCTCCACAGCCCGCCCAGTGCTACACCTCCAGCGTTCCTTCACCACGTGCTCCTGCACCCTTATTAGAGGAGGTCTCATGGCTTCTTTTAAGCTTAAAGTACATTTTACCCAGATTTCAAAACCTCCCATGGACAGGAAGTCAGCCTTTCCCAATGCCGGCACCTGTGTATGGTTATGCATTTGTTGGAGCACTAGCTTCCATTCTTTAACGCTGAGTGCAAAGGAAAGCCCTCTGGGGAACACTTCTGGATCGTGGGGAACACATACAGCCTCTTTATGAATAGGAGGAAAAACTGCAGGGAGCTCCAGACACGTGTGTCATGTATTCAGACATGGAACCCAGCACTTGAAGGCTCTCAGCACACTGACCCTTTGAACTGTCCTCTTCCCTAGGTCGAGAGCTCCCAGACAGAGGAAGTGTTAACCCAGATGAGATCTCAAGAGTTTACAGAGAAAGAACGCATATAAACACATGTTCAGCATTTAAATAAAATATGCAAATCCACTTACTTTAGCCAACTGGGGCTTTTCTGCTATGAAGCAGAATGGGTATAATTCAGGAAGATTAATGAGGAACATAGAAACCTCCTTCGTTAAGATGGAAGCAGACATTTAAGATCATACTGAAAATAAAGTAACGAAAAAGGCAGAACTGGTGCCAACCTGAGATTATCATCCATGGAAATGCATCTGATTTGCTGATTTGGGTTTTGCCCAAGCATTTTTTTTCTTTTTTTGGTGACCTGTAAAGATAAACCGATAAACTACTCTTCCGCTCTTCTGCAAAGGAGGACTTTCTACATTTCCTAAGACTGGTTGGTGTCAAATCTCTGAGCTCAAATAACCCTTCCACCATAGAACCTCAAAGAATACGATACTACTGCTCTGTCTGGGCAAACATCCATGACGGTCGACAACTTCTGTTGCCTTGTATTTGCATTTTGATAACTGTGCCTGCTCTGAACTATACCAGCTAATTGGCTACTTTGTCCCCAGACTGCACTGTCTTAGGCAAAAAGTCTCTCACTAGTATGTGAGATTGAATATATAAATCTAATTTTCTGTACTTATGCCTGCTTGGTCTAGTTTCCTGTCACACTCAGAGCCTTTTCACATTGTTGGCTTCAGAACTGCAGTGCAGCTCATCTGTTTCCACCATACGCAGGAATGCTCGGCTTCTCTGCAACCCCAGCTGCACTGGCTCAGGTTTTAAAGAGGCTCTTAGATCGTGTAACACAAAGTGGAATCAGCAAGGCCTGCAGGGACCCTCTCCATCTCATCTTTAAAGCTCTGGCCCTGGGAGGAGCTGCTGAACATCTGTACTTTCAAAAACTAATGGGGCTATCATGAAAGGAATACAAGCACCAAACGGGTGACTCTGTGGATCGAGCATCAACAAAGTTGCGTGTATCTGGTGGAACAATGGAATCTCTGGTTAAAGGAGTCAGGGACTTGGACTTGGAACTTTGCAAGTCTGAGTAGGAGAAATGAATAATGTTAGCACTATAGTAGGGTTGGTCTAGAACAAAGAAGAATTTTACTTTTGTCAGTGTGTATGAGTGTGTGTGTGTGTGTGTGTGTGTGTGTGTGTGTGTGTGTGTGTATATATATATATATGTATATATATATATATACACGCGTGTACATGTACAGGTGCGTGTGCATATGGAGGTGCATGTAGGGCTAATAGTCAACCCCTGGTTCCTTCTTCAGAAGCTCTCCACTTCCCACTCTCCTTGTTGAGACAAGGTTTCTAAACTTGACCTGGTCTGGCTCATTAGGCTAGACTGGCCTGGCCAATGAGCCCCGGGTGTCTGCCTGAATTACCTCCCTGGTGGCCAGATTACAAATGCACACCACCATATCTGGCTTTCTGTGAGGGTACTGGAGAATGTACAAATGCACACTAGCACATCTGGCTTTCTGTGTGGGTGCTGGGGAATGTACAATGCACAGCACCATATCTGGATTTCTATTTCGGTCCTGGAGACTGTAAAACACACACCACCACATCTGGCTTTCTGTGTGGGTGCTGGGGAATGTACATTGCACACCACCACATCTGGCTTTCTATGTGGGTGCTGGAGTGTATATTCATTCAGGTCTCCATTTTTGAAGGATGTGGTAGCATGCATTTAAATGTAATTGGCCCCCATCAGCTCACAGTGAGTGGCACTATTAGAAAATGCGGCATTGCTGGTATGGCCTTGTTAGAGAAAGTGTGTCACTGTGGGGTGGGCTCTGCAGTCTCTTGTATGCCCCAGCCCAGCCCAGTGGTTCGGTTCACCTCTTATTGACTGCTGAGCAAAATATAGGACTCTCAGTCCCAGCATCACTCCGGCCTGCATGCTGCCATGTCCCTGCAAGATGATAAAGTAGGATGCCTCTGAAACTGTAAGTCACTCCATTGAATGTTGTCCTTTGTAAGAGTTGCCATGGTCATGGTGTCTCTTCAAAGACATAGAAACCCTAATGAAGACGCAGAACAAATATTTTATCAATTGAGCTCTCTCATCAGGTCCCCTTCTGATCATTTGAGTAATAAACTGAGTCACCAAATGTTCCTTGGAAGTGGAGCCTGGGAGGTTTGGGCGGCATGGGGGGGTAAATACTTATCCTAGCAGTCAGCAGCATCTTTGGCTTCTACCACTGTTGTATTTATTGCATGCCCTAAAGCTACATGGTTTAAACCAATAACCATTTCATTATCTCTTGTAGTTCCTGTGAGCCAGACATCTGCAAAGGGCTTGCCTGGGTGTTTCAAACTGGACTTTCAATAGCTTGAGTTTAGAAAGTGCCAAAAGCTCAGTGACAGGCTGGAGGAGCTGGCCTCTCTACCTGAGCCTAGGGATTCAGTGGAGTCTATCCGCCCAGTGGAGGCTGCGATGGAATTGTGGCTCAGAACACTGTGGCTTTAGGCTCCAGACAGATCTGTGAGGAAAGTAAGGTAGGTGCTACCTGTGTAATCTGCTGTCACTTAGAATACTCTTATACATTGTAACCTGGAAATATCCAGATGAAAATGTGGCAAAGAAAATGATTCAAAGAGAAGATTCTGGAATTTTGAAGTGACACCAGAATAACTCTGGAAAGTGGTTCTGTAGATGGTGTCATGACTCCTGGAATGTCTCTTACTTGATTTTTCCTTAATACAGGGGTATTTGAACCAGCCCATCTGCATAGATGCATCCTGTAATTTTGTCTGGTTATCAGGGTGATTTCTCCCCCAGGGAATTTGGCTTCCATTTTCCACCCACAGTCATCATGTTTTAAAAGAGTCTATGCTGATACACAGTGACAGGCCAACCTCAAACCAGACAGAAGCCTGGTTCCTCTGAATTCTGAGCCACACTTTGGAGATTGGTGGGTAGCTGGCCATCAATTACTGTAGCTGTATGACACACTAAGCTTGGTAGACAACAGCTTTCTGTTAGCCTGTGTGGCCTTGAAGTAGTCACGTGTCTTCATGAGTCTTTTTTTTTTTGGTCTGTAAAGTTGGGAAAATAATGCTTGGCAGAAGTTATATAAGTCTGGCTGGGCATTGGTGGTGCACACCTTTAAACCAAGCACTCAGGAGGCAGAGTCGGGCAGATCTCTGTGAGTTCAAGGCCAGACTGATCTACAGAGTTAGTTCCAGGACAGATACCCAAGCGATGTAGAAAAACCCTGTCTCAAACAAGTTATATAAGCCTGTGCAAGCAAAACAGAACCTTGCACTTTGTGCACAGAAGTTAACCAATAAATAAAAGAGCAAGTTTCTGCCAGAGTCTGATTATTCCAGTGATGGGGGAGGGGAAGCAGACTGTTTGTGTGGAGGATTTGAGCCACAGGAACTGAAAATTAGTTCACAGAATGTGGAACCTCACTTGCAGCAATCCAAAGACATTTTGCAGATTTCACAGTGGATCTCAGTCCCATTTAAAAAGCTTAAACTGAGTGCAATGATGTTAAGGAAGTCAGAGAGTATGTTTGTACTCCTCACACTTAATGCAAACTGCAGAGCCCAAATACAACCATTGTCTATACAGCTACTTCAAGTTCTTAAAGTTAATGTGTTACCTCTGTTGCTGTTTGTATTGCCCCCTGTCTCCTTTGTTAAGTTTAAAAATCCCAGTTAGTGAAGAGCTTAATGGAACCCTGCCACCAGAGATGCAATAAGCCAACCAGACTGAATGAATAAATCCCGGTTTAACTGAGCAAAGCATTCCTGGGTAGCCGCAGCAGAGCAGAAACCTGTGGGCTTTTCATGCCCTGTGGGGGTGGCGGTGCCAATGGCTTTTTAGGGGCAGAATCTGGACTGAGAAGACCCCAGGGGAGGGGCCTGTGCTTGGCACCCTGAGGGCAGGGTTTGGATAGGCTCCAAACATTCCAACCTCTTTGTATAGAGAGACCTCTAGGGCTTCAACCTAAACACCATCCTTCCTCTTCCTCCTTTCTTTGTTTGTGTGTGTGTGTGTGTGTGTATGGGGGGGGGGTGATTTGGTTTTTTGAAACAGGGTTTCTCTGTGTAGCCCTGGCTGTCCTGGAACTTGCTTTGTAGGCCACACTGGCCTCCAACTTAGACGTCCTCCTGTATCTGCCTCCCAAGTGCTGGGGTTAAAGATGTGGTTCACACCCCCCCACACACAAACACATTTTCTTATTAATATAGGGTCTCACTAAGTAGCCCTGGCTGTTCTTGAGCTCAGAGATCTGCCTGACTTAGATTCTTGAGGGATGAGATTAAAGACATGTCTTTTTTCTTTGCATTTCACCTCTTTTCTTGTATGTATGTATGTATGTATGTATGTATGTATGTATGTATACACACACACACACACACACACACACACACACACAAACACACACACACACACAAAATTCCGCTTGATGAATATGTGCACAAAGATATTAGTTAACTTTCTTGGACAGCTTTAATAAAAAAGTTCTGAGACAAGCATACGTTTACAGAAAAGCTGTCCAGTGTGTTCTGCCACCGAGAAACTTCGGAGTATTATACTGAATTGGCTAGGCTTACCGTTACTCATTTAAACAGTTCGTGAAGTATTTGTTCTTTAAAACATTGTGTTTACAATTGTCCTAACCTGTATTTAAAAAGAAAGCAAAATCGCCAGTGAAGCGATGCCCTGACCCTGACCCTAGCTTTAGCAGCCCTAGCAGGCTACAGAAAAGACGCAGCAAGATGCATGACCCTGACTCAGCATGGTGTGCTGAGCTCCTGACCTTTCCAGACCCTTGTCCCAATTACTAAGAAGAAACTGCCAGATACCCTCCATGTGGTAAGGAACCAATTAGAAATTAGCTGGGGGGCTCTGGATACACTTTATTGATAATAGTGTAATGCAGTGAGTTAGCAATGACCCTTGAATGGCCTCCAGGCATACCAACCTTTCTGCAGTTGCAGCTGAAGAATCAACTCAGGACAGGTTCCCCCAGCCCAGAGGTACACCAAACATGAGACTATTACTATGCAATTCGCAGACCCCTGATTCCCCCTTGCTTTACCCCAATATATGTCCTGCCCCATTGTTGCTAAGGGTCCCTCCTACTCCTCTAGACCTGAGTTAACTAGTAATTAAAAAGACTCCTTGCTTTTGTATTGAATCTGGTCTCTTTGTGGTTTTTGAGGTTCAGAGTCTGGGAACAACAGCAAGCAATAACATATCTTCCATCAAATGACTCAAAATTATTTAAAGGATAATATAACCCCATCATCTTTTAAAGTATGTCTTCTTGTATGGTAATTGTCTATAATTGTATCCAGTCATTTTTTCTTTATTAATTTATTTTTTACATTCCAATCCCTGTTCCCTGTCCCCCCTCCTCCTGCTCCCCTTACTTTTCCCCCACATCCCATCTGTTTCTCTAAGCCATCCCCTACAAAGTCTACTAAGCCTGTCCCATCATCTCCTTGAGGCAGGATCAAGGCACCTCTCCATCTTCCACATCCCTGTGTCTAGGCTGAACAATGTAACTCTCCATGTAGAATGGACCTCACTAAGCCAGTTTGTGCATTAGTGTTAGATCTTGGACCCACTGCCAGTGGCTTCACATATTGTTCCAGTCACACCATTGTCATCTACATTAAAGGAGTCTAGTTCAGTCTTATGCAGATTCCCTATTTGTTAGACCAGAGTCAGTGATCTCACTAGCTCAAATCAGTTCATTCTGTGGGTTTCCCCATTATGGTCTTGACTCCTTTGGTCATATTATTACTCCTCCCTCACTTTGATTGTACTCTAGTATCTTGGCCCAATGGCTAATTGTGGATTTCCATATCTGCTTCTGGAAGAGATTTCTAGATTCTCTGGGGTTGTGGATTGAAGTCTGGCCATCCCTTACTTCAAGCTCTAGTACAGAGATATGATAATGAAAACAGCTTTATATTGGCATAAAAGCAGATCAATAGAATTAAATCAATGACCCTGATATCAACCCACACACCTATGAGCCCCTAGGATTGACAAATTATAAAATGGAAAAAAGAAAGCAAATTCTACAAATGGTGCTGGCATAACTGGCTGTCAACATGTATCATAGTACAAATAGATCCATATCTATTGCCATACACAAAACTCAAGTCTAAATGGATCAACAACCTCAATATAAATCCATTCACACTGAACCTCATAGACAAGAAAGTAGAAAGTATCATTGAACACATAAACACAGGAGGCTACTTCCTAAATAGAACATCAGTAGCACAATGGGAGCAACAATTAATAAATGAGGCCTCCTGAAACTGAGCTTCTGCAAAGCAAAGGACATGGTCAACAAGACAGAATACTGCCTACAGAATGGGAAAAGATCTTCATCAACCCCACATTTGACAGAGGGCTGATCACCAAAATATACAAAGAACTCAAGAAATTAGACATCAAACTACAAAATAATCCAATTAAAATTGAAGTAGAGATCTAAACAGAAAATTCTTAATGGAACAATTTCAAATGGTAGAAAGACACTTAAGGAAATGCTCAACATCCTTAGTCATCAGGGAAATAGAAAATCAAAACAACCCTGGATTCCATCTTACACTGATCAGAATATCTAAGATCAAAAGCACCATTGACAGCTTATGTTGGAGAGAATGTGGAGAAAGGGAAACACTCTTCCATTGCTGGTAGGAATGCAAACTTCTGTGGAAATCAGTTATGCCAATTTGTCAGAAAATTAGGGCTCATGCTACCTCAAGACCCGGATTTACCACTTTTGAGCATATACCTAAATGTGACACATTCACATCACAAGGACGTATGGTAAACTATGTTCATAGTAACATTATTTTTAATAACTAGGTCTTGGAAACAACCTAGATTCCCCTCAACTGAAGAATGAAGTAGTATTCAGTGGTAAGAAACAATGACATCCTAAAATTTGTAGGCAAATATATATACCAAAAACAAATTCAAAAGCAAAAACCAACCAAACAAAAAAGAAACAGTGTGGTAACCCAGACACAAAAAGACAAATATAGTTTGTACTCACTCATCTGTGGACCCAGACATACAGCAAAAGATACCCAGCCTACAATCAATCCATCTAGTCATTCATACCATTAACATGGCAGAAATTTTACAACCCATAAACACTATTTTTTTAAAACTTTCCTGTGTTATTATTTCTAAATTATATTTATTGCAGATAATACAGTTGTGTCAGCATTCCTCTGTGGTTTAGATTCCAGCCTTGATTTCTTACCCTGTGTTCCCCTGGGGATAGACACTTCCCAAGATGTATAAGTCAAAGAAAGGTTTCCTTTTCAAAAGTGGCTTTTGATTAGAGAGTTTTATCAAAGCAACTAAAATGAAACTATAAAAGATGTACCGATAGATCTTAGTATACCAATTACTTACTTTTATTACCATGATTTTTTTCTTTTTCTTTTATACATTTTTTCTTATTTTACTTATAGATTCCAGTTACCTCTGCCTCCCACCCTCCCATGCCCTGACTCCCCCCAACTCACCCCCAATTTGATTACATATCCACTCCCCAGGGAGGGTAAGTCCTTCCAGGAGGACCATCAAAATCTGTCAGGTGATTTAGGGTAGGGCCCAGGCCCTACATTGTGTCTCTAGGCTAAGGGAGTATCCCTCCACGGAAAATGTGCTCCCAAAGTCTCCTTTTCTGCAGGGATGCATCCTGGTTTCATTGTCAGATGTCCCTCTCATAGACTGCCCAGGAATCTTAACTGAGATCCATGTACAGGGGGACTGGGTTGGCCCTATGCTGGCCCAGCTATCAATCTGGAGTCCATGAGTTCCCCTTGTTCATGTCAGCTATCTGTGGGTTTCTGCAGCCTGGTCTTGACCCCTTTTCTCATAACTTCTCCCTTTCTGCATTTGGATTCAAGAAGTTCAGCTCAGTGTTTAGCTGTGGGTGTCTGCTTCTGTTTCCATCAGATACTGGATGAAGGCACTAGGATGGCATAGAAAGTACTCATCAATCTCATTATCCACTATTGCTTAGATTGTTAGTTGGATTCATCCTTGTAAGTCTCTGGACATTTAACTAGTGTGAGATTTCTCCTCAAACATATAATGCCTCGCTCTGTTATGGTATCTCTTCTCTTGCTCTTGTCTCTTTGTCTCCCAACTCAGTCTTCCTGGTCCCACATGTCTCGTCTCCTCCTTTTCTCTTTCTTTTAACTGCCTCTTCACACACTGTCCCCCACCCTTGCTCCCAATATGCTCAGAAGGTTTTGCCTCATTCCCCTTCTGGGGAGGATCTTATTTGAATCTCTTAGGTTCCTCCTTGTTTCCTAGCTCCCCAGACAGTATGCATTGTAGGGTGGTGATCTTTTGCTCTGTTTCTAAAATCCATATATGAGTGAGTACATACCATGTTCCTCTTTTTTTGTCAGTGGGTTATCTCACTCAGGATGGTTTCTTCAAGTTCCATCTATTTTCCTTTGAATTTCAAGATTCCATGATTTTTGTTTGTTTGTTTTGTTTTGTTTTTCTGCTGAATAGTATTCCATTGTGTAAATGTGCCACATCTTCTTTATCCATTCTTCAATTGAGGGGCATCTAGATTGCTTCCAGGTTCTTGTTATTACAATTAATGCTGCTATGAGCATAGTTGAGCAGAATTCTTTGTTGCATGGATGTGGAATGCAACAAAGAATTCTGTGGTAGACTGATTCCCATTTTCCTGAGGAACAGCCATACTCATCTCCAAAATGACTGTACAAGTTTGCACTCCCACCAGCAGTAGAGGAGTGTTCCCCTTTCTCCACATCTTCTCCAATATAAATTGTCATTGGTGTTTTAATTTTAGCCATACTGGCAGGAGTATGATGGTATCTCAAAGTTGTTTTGATTCGCATTTCTCTGATAGCTAAGGATGTTGAGCACTTTCTTAAATGTCTTTCAGTCATTTTGGATTCTTCTATTTAGAATTCTCTATTCAATCTGTACCCCCACACATTTTTCTTTAAAAAAATTTTAATGTTTTTTTTTCTTATTTTACATATAGATCCCAGTTTAGTCTCCTTCCCATCTCCCCATGTTCCCCACAGGATCCCCCCTCATACCATCCCCCATTCACTTCCCAGGGAGTGTGAGGCCTTCCATGAGGGATCATCCAAGTCTGTCACGTCATTTGGGGTAGGACGTAGGCCCTCCTTCATCTTTGTCTCTAGGCTAAGGGAGTTTCCCTGCATGGGGAATGTGATCCTGAAGTCCATGGCTGCACTAGGGATACATCCTAGTTCCATTGTCAGAGGTACCATAGATTTCCCAGGCCTCCTAACTGAGATCCAAGTTCAGAGTACCCTGCTTTTTAATTGGATTATTTGGTGTTTTGGTGACTAGTTTGAGTTCTTTGTATATTTTTGAGATCAGCCCTCTATCAGATGTGGGGTAGATGATGATCTTTTCCATACTGTGGGCTGCTGTTTTGTCTTGTGGACTGGGTCCCTTGCCTTAAAGAAGCTTCTGAGTTTCAGGTGGTCCCATTTGTTTGTCTGTGCTACTGCTGTTACATTCAGGAAGTCATTTCCTGTACCAATTTGATCAAGTGAACCTCCCACTTTCTCTTCTAAGAGGTTCAGTGTGGCTGGATTTATGTTGAGGTCTTTGATTCATTTGGACTTAAGTTTTGTGCATGGCAATAGACACGGGTCTATCTGCAGTGTTCTACACACCGTCATCCAGTTGTGTCAGCACCATTTGTTGAAGATGTATAATTTAAGCTGTTTTATCAAAAATCAGGCGTTCATAGGTATGTGGGTTAATATCAGGATTTTTGTTTTGATTCCATTGGTCTACCTGTCTAATGTTGTGCAAATACCAAGCTGTTTTCAGGACTATAGCTCTATAATAGTGCTTGAAGTCAGAGATAGTGATGCCTTCTGAAGTTTTTTTATTGTACAGGGTTGTTTTGGCTGTCCTGGGTATTTTGTTTTTCCATATAAAGTTGAGTATTATCCTTTCAAGGTCAGTGAAGAAATGTGCTGGAATTTTGATGTGGATTGCATTGAATCTGTAGATTTCTCTTTGCAAGATTTACATTTTTACTTTGTTTATTACACCTATCTAAGAGCATGGGAGATCTTTTCATTATCTGGTATCTTATTTAAAGATGCAATATTCTTGCTATATAGATATTTCACTTGTTTGGTTAATGTTTCTGCAAGATATTTTATGTTTTTTATGGCTATTGTAAAGCCTGAAGTTTCCTTGATTTCTTTCTCAGCCCATTCATTGTCTATATATAGTAGGGCTACTGACTTTTTGAGTTAATCTTGTATCCTGCCACTTTGCTGTAGGTGTTTATCAGCTGTAGGAGTTCCCTGGTAGAGTTTCTTTGGACACTTATGTAAACTACCATATCATTTGGAAATAGTGAAATCCCTGGGATGAAGCCTACTTGCTCATGGTGGATGATTTCTCTGAGGTGTCCTTGTAGTTGATTTGCCAGTATTTTATTGAGTATTTTTGCATCAATGTTCATGAGGGATATTGGTCTGTAGTTCTCTTTCTCAGTTGTGTCTTTTTGTGGCTTCAGTAGCCTTGTAAAAAGGTTTTGGCAATGGCCATTCTGTTATGTGGACAAATTTGGGGAGTATTGCTATTATCCCTTCTTTGAATTTCTGGTAGAATTCTGCACTGAATCCATCTGGCCTTGGGTTCTTTTTGGTTGGTAGACTTTTGATGACTGCTTCCATTTCTTTAGGCACTATAGGTCTATTTAAATTGCTTATCTGTTATTGATTTAATTTTTATAAGTGATATCTATCCAGAAAATTGTCCATTTCCTTTAAATTTTCAAATTTAGTGGAGTTCAGGTTTTCAAAGTATGACCTAAAGAATCTCTGAATTTTTCAGTGTCTGTGGTATGTTCCCCTTTTCATTTCTGATTTTGTTAATTTGCATGTTCTCTCTCTGATTTTTGTTATCATAGGTAAAGGTTTGTCTATTTTGTTGATTTTCTTGAAGAACCAACTCTTTGTTACATTGATTCTTTGTATTGTTTTCTTTGTTTCTACTTTATTGATTTCTGCCCTGGATTGTATTATTTCCTGGCATTTACTCCTCAGGAGTGAGTTTGTTTCTTTTTCTTCCAGAGCTTTCAGTTGTGCTGTTAATTCCCTAATGTTACTATCCCCCAGTTTCTTCATGTGGGCACCTAGTGACTGAACTTTCCTCTTAGTAGTTCTTTGAAAGTGTCCCCAAAATTTGGGTATGTTGTATCTTCATTCTCATTGAATTCTAGTAAGTCTTTAATTTCTTTATTTTTTCCATGACCCAGTGATGTTGCAATTGTACATTGTTCAGTTTATTTGAGTGTGTAGGGTTTCTGCAATTTGTGTTACAGTTGAATTCCAACTTTAAAGCATGCTGGCCTGATAAGATACAGGGGGTTATTCCAATATTTTTTTTTTTTTATATCTGTTGAGCTTTGCTATGCTCGTGATTATGTGGTCACTTTTAGACAAGGTTCCATGTGGATCTACAAAGAAGGTTTATTTTTGTGTGTGCGTGTTTGGATAGAATGTTCTATAGCTGTCCTAATTGGGTCATAACTTCTGTTAGTTCTTTTGTTTCTTTTAAATTTATGTCTTGTGGTCCTTTCTAGTGTTGAGAGTGGGGTGTTGAAATCTCTCATTATATGTGTGTGAAGTTTTGTGTGAGATGTGAGTTTTAGTAATGTTTCTTTTATGAACGTGAGTGTCTTTGTATTTGGCACTAGTTTCCTCTAGTTTTGGAGTCTTTGTTCTGTTGGATTTTTCCTGTGAGGAATATGAAATGATTGTCTTCATCTCTTTTGATTAGTTCTAGTTTGGAGTCCAATTTTTTATGTATTGGGATAGCTACACCTGCTTGTTTCTTTGGTCCATTTGGTTGGAAGGTCATTTCTCAACCCTTTACTCTAAGGTAGCATCTGCCTTTGAAGTTGATGTGTGTTTCTTCTATGCAGCAAAAGGATGGATTCTGTCTTTGTATCCACTGTGTTAGCCTGTATCTTTTTTTATAGCTGATTTAAGACCATTAATTGATAGTGATGGAAATTAAATACCATTGATTGTTAATTATTATTTGTTTTGGATTTGTTGATCTTGGGGTTATTGTGAGTATATTTATTCCCCCCTTTTTTAGTCTTCTGGAAGAGTGGGATTATATATTGCCTATTGCCTATGTTGTTGTGAGTGTAGTTAACTTCCTTGGGTTGGAGTTTTCCTTCTAGAACTTTCTATAGGGCTGGATTTGTGGATATGTATTATGTAAATCTGGTTTTATCATGGAATATCTTATTTTTGCTATCTATAGTGATTGACAGTTTTCCTGGGTATAGTGGCCTGGGCTGACATTCATGGTCTCTTAGTGTTTGTGGAACATATATGCAGGAACTTTTGGCTTTCAGAGTTTCCATGGAGAAGTCAGATGTAATTTTGATAGGTCTGCCTTTATATGTTACCTTGCCTTTTTCCTTCAGTGCTCTGTACGTTTGGTGTTTTGATTATTATGTCATGAGGGGACTTTTTTCCTCTGGTCCAGTTTGTTTGGTGTTTGGTTAGCTTCTTGTTCTTTTATAGACATGTCCTTCCAGGATTTTGTTGAATATATTTTCTGTACCTTTAACCTGGGCTTCTTCTCCTTCTTCAGTTCCTATTATTCTCAGATTTGGTCTTTTTACAGTGTCCCACATTTTCTGGATGTTTTTTGTTAAGGATGTATTGGATTTAAGATTTTCTTTGGTCGATGAATCTATTTCCTCTAGTTTACCTTCAGCACCTGAGATTCTCTCTTTGATCTCTTGTATTCTGTTGGTTATGCTTGCATCTGTACTTCCTGATTGTTTTCCCAGCTTTTCTATTTCCAGTCTTCCCACACTTTGTGTTTTCTTTATTGTCTCTATTTCAGTCTTCAGGTCATGGACTATTTGAATTGTCTCCTTCATCTGCTTAATATTTTTTTCCTTAGCTTTCCTTAAGAAATTTCTAGATTTCTTGCATATTTTTTGGTTTGTTGCTCTTCAATTTCTTTAAGGGATTTTCTCATATTCTCTTTTGAAGGCCTCTATCATTTTCATGAAGTTATTTTTAAGGTCATTCTCTTCTGCTTTATTCATGTTGGGATGTTCAGGTCTTGCTGGTGTAGATTCTATAAACTGTGATGGTGTCTTTATGTTGTTGGACTTGTCCTTATACTCATCTGTCTTCCCATCCTTCCTGCCAGTGGGTACAGGTGGCATCTCTCCCTCTTCTCTCTAGAAGAGGGTGGAGGGACAGGGCAGGAATAGTTCCTGATGTTGTGTCCTTTGTTCTGCCTCCAGCTCCCCTGGAGGATTCAGATGGAGGAAGGCTTTTCATTTTCTTAGTGACTGTCCTAGGGATTGCAATGCACTTCATAATTTAGGCAATCTTCTTAATATTTTCAGTCATTTTATAAAATATTGAAACTACTCCAAATACTTCCACTCTTTGCCCTTCATGCTATTATTTTCATATACATCACCTGCATATACACAATGATTTGAGCAGATACTGTAATATCTGTGTGTTCAGCAATGTTACTCTAGTATTTGTACTTTTTCTTCTGGAGTCTCTAGTTTGAAATGACAATTATATATCTCCTTCAAATCAGATTTAATTCTGATTGCATAACCTATTATTGATGCACACTTAATGTGAATTTAGAAACATTATATTAAAATTATGTAGTATGGTCACTATATTTAATTTTTTTCTATTTGTTAGTGAACTTAGCAAACATTGGAAACTTTTACTCTCATGTTCTCTTAGGTTGATTTTTTCTATTATCAACTGGATTAGAGTGTAACCAAATATACATATTAATCTTTGGTATATTACATACATTAATGAAGACATGTTTATTTTCTGCTTTCAAAAGAATTTTTTTGTGTGTGTTTGTGAAAATGCCAAACTTATGTTATCTTCTAAAAGCATTCTGTCCATTACCATACAATTTATGTGGCTTTAGAGCTGGTTCTTCCTTGCAATTACAAATAATGTTGCTATGAACATAGTTGAACACATGTCTTTGTTGGATGGATGTGGATCATTTGTGTATATGGCTAAGAGTAGGATTGCCAGGTACTATGTGTAGACTGATTTCCATTTTCCTGAGGAACCACCATACTGATCCCAAAAACAGCTGTATGAGTTTGCACTCCCACCAGCAGTGGAGGAGTGTTCCCCTTTCTCCACATCCTCTCCAGCATAAGCTGTCATTATTGTTTCTAATTCTAGCCATCTGGCAGGAGTAAGATGGAATCTCAGAGTTATTTTGACTTGCATTTCTCTAATGGCTAAGGGATGTTGAACACTTTCTTAAGTGAACCTCAACTGAAGAATGGATAAAGAAGATGTGGTGCATTTACACAATAGAATACCACTCAGTGGGGGAAAAAAAACAAAAACAAAATAATGGAATCTTGAAATTCGCAGGGAAATGGATGGAACTTTAAGAAACCATCCTGAGTGCTGTAAACTAGTCACAAAAAGAGGAACATGGTATGTAATCACTCATATATGGATTTTAGACATAGAAATCACCATCCTATTATTCACACCACCTGAGAAACTAGGATACAAGAAGGAACCTAAAAGATTCATACAAGGTCCCTTACAAAAGGGCAAAGGAACATGAGCTCCTGAATGTACTGGGAGGGGCTAGGGAGGCAGTGAGTGGAGACAGAGTTAGGAGAAAAAGAAGGGGAGGAGAGGAGAACACATGGGACCAGGAAGAGTCAGTTGGGGGATGAATACACACACACACACACACACACACACACACACACACACACACACACTCACACACACACACACACACACACACGAGAGATACTATAATAGAGGGAGCTATTATAGGTTTGAAGAGAAAACTAACTCTAGAAAAATGTGCAGAGACCTATAAGGATGACCCCAACTAACAATCTGAGCAATATGGAAAGGCTGAGCAACAGTGGAAAGGCTAACTTAAATGTGCTTCCCTGATAAAGAGATTGATAACTAACTTATATGCCATCATAGATCTCTCATCTAGTAGCTGATGGAAACAGAAGTAGACACCCATAGCTAAACACTGAGCTAAACTCCTGGAATCCAGTTACATAGAGGGAGAAGTGATAACAAAAAGGGTCAAGACCAGGAAACAGAAACCCCCAGAGACAGCTGAGCTGAACAAAGGAGAGCTCATGGACTCCCAGACTTATAACTGGAAAACCAGCATTGTATTCAATCAGACCCCCAGAATGTGGGTCTCAGAAGGCCTGGGCAGTCTAAGGGACCTCTGACACTGGAACCAGGATGTATTTCTGGTGCATGAAAGGACTTAGGGAACACATTCCTCATGGAGGGATACTCCCTTAGCCTGGAGGCAGGAGGGAGGACCTAGTCCCTACTCCAAATGACTTGACCGATTTTGATGATTCTTTCTGGAAGGTATCACCCTCTGTGTTGAGTGGGGTGTAGAATGGAATGGGACGGTAGTCTGAGGACATGGGAGAGAGGGAAAAGGAACTGGGATCAATATGTAAATATGTAAAATAAGAATATATATATATATATATATATATATATCTTCCAGTGTCAATTACCTCATCTATTTGACAATGTTATACCAACCTTTTAGAGCAGTGGTTCTCAACCTTCCTAATACTTCAACCCTTTAATATAGCTCTTTATGATGTGGTGTCCCCCAACCATAAATTATTTTTTGATACTATTTCATAACTGTAATTTTGCTACTGTTATAAATCATAATCTAAGTATCAGTGTTTTCAATCTTCTTAGCTGACTCCTATGAAAGGTTCTTTCAGTTTCCAAAGGGATTGTGACCCACAGGTTGAGAACTGCTTCTTTAGAGTATTTTCTTCAGTCACACTGCATTCCATCAATTTGTCTTTCTTGAACTTGTAAGAAGTTAGTGATTGAATGATCTGATAACAAATATGCCATTTGGTCAGTGATGTTTTCTTTCATGTTCAGTTTTCCTAAACCTAAATTGCCTCATTGTCTGCATTATCTTTAATGCTTATAATTTTCAAGTATTTAGGTTCATTGCCTTAATGAATCTTTATAACTTGTTAAGAGAGGAAGAGATTTAAAATTATTAACAACTTATACATCAATGTATTGACTAAGTCAATGGACACTGACTTGAAGTCAACTGTCAAAACCATAATCATATTCACAGGTAGAATTGTCAACCAGATTATCAGTGACCTTATATTTCTAATATTAAAGATTGGTTATGTGAAAAATATTCAAGTGTTTGCTCATTATCTAGTAGGAGGTTGTGAAAATAACAAACTAAATGAGGAATGCATGGTCTCACAATTAGAGATTAGTTGAAATAACAAACATAATTGTTAGTATTTTTATTTTAATCACATTTATATAAGTGGGTAGAGTGTCATTGAATAATAGGTAACAAAAACGTTTGTGTTGCTAGTAGTAATGAGTATGATGACATTATTAGGACTTAGGTCCTTAACAGCCAGTCATCATTTTGGAGTGTGTTTGAAGAGATCATAGCTGATGGCTTCTGTACAATTATAAAACTCATTAGGATAGAGTAGTGGAGCTAGAAAAGCTTCCTCGTGGGATCTGCTAGCTGTTTAAGTGGCTAATCTCTGGTGAGCTTGAAAGTGGAAATAGCATCAGTAAGAACATGGGGCTTTGTTTTAGAGGATCTGCTCACAACTGCATCAGAATGCTCCAGGACAGCATCAATGCCCTTCAGACTATGCTCATTTTTATCAATACAACAAAGCTCTCTTAAATACTTTTGGAAACATATTCACTCAGTTTCTAAACATCCCCATAAATAATCATTAAACTTTATTAGCAGGCATCTTTATTCTGATCCCTTAAGATCTTTAGCTATTCATTCTGTACCTATTTAAACTAAATTAAAAATCCATTCAAAATGAAAACTTAGAGATACTAAAGTACTGTAACAATAAAATACCTTGTTGAGATTGGACAGTGAAGTGCTTCTCAGGGCAGGCCTTCAGAAAGACCATTTCCTGGCTTGTCTTTATGTATGTCTCTCATTCACAGGGCATCATTTGTCATGAAGATGTTGGTATGCTGAGCTTAACCATAGGCATTAACTCACAGGTTCAGAATGTGCTTGTTTCCATTCTCTTATCCCATAGAACCACTGCTCAGGACAGCAGGCCTGGTATTGTAGCCTCAATTCATAGATGCTTTTGTCAACACAGGATACATTGCATTGATGAAAGGTTTTTAACTCTTCATTGTATTTGGAGGAGGAAAAATTTTATCTTAAACCAGACAATGAAAGGTCTTGGGATTTGGAGTTAGGGGTCCTGAATTCAAGTCCCTACTTTGCCATTTGTTATCTCTCAGGCAGAAATCTTGCTGCATTTCACTTTCTTTGACTGCTAAGTGGGGAAACTATTTGGTGACATATCGAGTATTATGATGATGGAATGACTGTAATATACTCACGAGGAATGTCAAGGTAGATAAGTCTACAGAATTACTTAAATAGCATTATTTTTTATGTTTTTTAAAGACATTCTTGTCCAGTTGCCTATCATTTCATTTAATTTCATATCTCCTGCAAGTAAGAACCATTAGTCTTGATTCACTAAGGATGGAGTTCAAAGAGATGATCCTTATAGTAGCAGAACTGGGACATGACACCAGATTTTTAATTCTCAAGTCTGTCCCACTGCAGTGCAGATCTATACTTATCAGGGACTGATTGCCAAGGTCAGGGACAGGAGTTGATAGGTGGAGGGAGTAAGGGCTGTGCCTGTGAGCATTACCAGAGCTTAGACATGTGCTTTGACTTAAGGAAACTATGAAATCATAGAGTATGTAAAATTCCAAGTAGAATCTGTGCTGATTAGTTTATGTCAATGTGACACAAAATGGGGTCACAAGAAAAATGAACCTTGATAGAAGACTTGAGTCCATCAGATTGGACATTTCTTGGTTGAAGATTGAAGTGGGTGTCTATTTCACTATGTACCTCTATGGGGCAGGTGGTCCTGGGTTGTTTAAAAAGGCAAGCTGAGCTTGCAGCTTTATTACATGGTGCATGCTTCTGTTCCTGCCAGAGTTCATGGCCTCTCCTGCATCTGAAGGTACCTGGGGTACCCAACACAACAGCAAAGTCATCTCTCCTGTTTTCAACTCTTGGCAGCATATTACAAAGTAAAATGTGAAAATCATGTTTACAGCTGGTCATAACTTAAATAGACAAGAAAATGACCTCTCCCATTTGCCAAGTCCATTGTTTTGGTTTATTCTTTAACTCACATCTGACAGGCCGGCAATACCTACCAAGCTAAATGCTTTCCTTATGAAATATGCTCCCTGTGGCTTGCCACTGGGGATTTGAGTCTGTTAGGGATTCTTCACTCTCTTTTCTCTTGCTTAAAGTGTGCAAGGACATCTATTTTCTGGGAAACACAAAGTTGAATAGAGTATAATTGCCTTCTAGTTCAACAAGATTCTCTGCAGGACCTTACAAAGATCTATACTATTAACCTGAGGTACAGAAGGAAGTAATTGCTTTGATAGTCCAGATGAAGGGAGTGTGCCAGGAAACAAATTCATCTCTGGAAAACTTCAAATAAGCAACACAGAGATGAAATGTCACAAACACATTGTTGCCAATCCTTTCTATCAAAACAATGCAATTTAGTATCATCTAAGACTCAAAAGACTGATTTACAGTTTTTAGGTAAATTACATTTCTTCTTTTGTTTATTCTTTTTCTTTTCTTTCTTTCAGTTTTTATTTAGGGTTTTATTTTTGTTAATTTTTAAATTTTTTATTTATTTTTTAAATTAACATATCAATTCCAGTTCCTTCTCCCTCCTTCACTCCTATGCCCCCCTCCCATCCCACCCACTCCCACTCTACAGGGAGGGTGATGCCTCCTAGTAGGGATCAACAAATATCTATCATGTCATTTAGAGTAGGAAATAGGCCCTCCCTCCTGCCTCCAGGCTAAGGGAGTATCCCTCCATCGAGAATGTGCTCCCAAAGTCCTTTCATGAACCAGGAATACATTCTGGTTCCACTGACAGAGGTCCCTTGACTGCCCAGAACTTCTAACTGAGACCCCTGTACAGGGAGTCTGAGTCCGTCCAATGCTGGTTTCTCAGCTATCAGTCTGGGGGTCCATGAGTTCCCCTTTGTGGGGTTTTTATAGCCTGGTCTTAACCCATTTTCTTTTCATTCCTCCCTCTCTGCAACTGGTTTCAAGGAGTTCAGATCAGTGTTTAGCTGTGGGCATCTGCTTCTGTTTCCATCAGCTACTAAATAAAGGCTCTATGATGGCATATAAGTTAGTTATCCATCTCTATATCAGGGAAGGGCATTTAAGGTAGCCTTTCTACTGTTGCTCAGATTGTTGTTAGTTGGGGTCATCCTTGTAGATCTCTGGACATGTCTCTAGAGTCAGTTTTCTCTTCAAACCTATAATGGCTCCCTCTTTTATAGTCTCTCTCTCTCTCTCTCTCTCTCTCTGTCTCTCTTTATTTCTTGTTCTCATCTATTATTCTCCCGACTCAATTTTCCTGGTCCCACATGGTCTGCTCTCCTCCCCTTCTCGTTCTCCTAACTCCCTCTCCACTCACTGCCCCCCACATACTCCCAATTTGCTTAGGATGTTTTGTTCCTTTCCCCCTCTATGTGGGACCTTGTATACATCTCTTAGGTTCTTCCTTGTATCCTTGTTTCTCTGGCAGTGTGAATTATAGGCTAGTGATTCTTTGCTCTGTGGCTAAAATCTATATATAAGTGAGTAAATACCATGTTCCTCTTTTTGTGACTGGGTTACCTCATTAAGGATGGTTTCTTCAAGTTCCATCCACTTGCCTACGAATTTCAAGATTATTTTTTTTTTTATGCAGAGTAGTATTCCATTGTGTAGATGTGCCACATCTTCTTTATCCATTCTTTAGTTGAGGGACATCTAGGTTGCTTCTAGATTCTTGCTATTACAAATAATGCTGCTATGAACATAATTTTAACAGATTTCTTTGTTGCATGGATGTGGGTCATTTGGGTATATGCCTCAGAGTGGGTTTACCGGGTCCTGTGGTAGACTGATTCCCATTTTCCTGAGGAACCACCATACTGATCTCAAAAATGGCTGTACAAATTTGTACTCCCATCAGGAGTGGAGGAATGTTCCACTTTTTCCACATCCTCCCAGAATAAGCTGTCATTGGTGTTTCTAATTTCAGCCATTCTGACAGGAGTAAGATGGAATCTGAGAGTTGTTTTAATTTTCATTTCTCTGATGGCTAAGGATTTTGAGCACTTTCTTAAGAATATTTCAGTCATTTTGGATTCCTGTATTGTGAGTTCTCTATTCAGTTCTGTACCACACTTTTTAGTAGGGTTATTTGGTGTTTTGGTGACTAGTTTCTTGAGTTCTTTGTATATTTTGACATTGGTCCTCTGTCAGATGTGGGGTTGGTGAAGATATTTCTCAATATGTGGGCTGCCATTTGGTCTTGTCAATTGTGTCCTTTGCCTTATAGAATCTTGTCAGTTTGAGGAGGTCCCATTTATTAATTGTTCATTTCCTCTGTGCTACTATTGTTATGTTCAAGAAGCAGTCTCCCATACCAATTTCTTCAAGCGTAATTTAATTTTCACTTTCTCTTCTAAGAGTTCTAGTGTGGCTGGATTTATGTTGAGGTCTTCGATCCATTTGGACTTAAGTTTTGTGCATGGAGATAGACGTGTGTCTATCTGCTGTTTTCTACACACAATCATCCAGTTTTGTCAGCACCATTTATTGAAGATGCGTTCCTCCTTCTTTTAGCTGTTTTGTCAAATATCAGGTCTTAGTAGGTGCGTGGGTTGTTATCAGTATTTTTTATTCAATTTAAATCATCTACCTGTCTATTTTTGTGCAAATATAAAGCTGTTTTCAGGACTATAGCTCTGTAGTAGAGCTTGAAGTCAGGGATGTTGATACCTCCTAAATTTCATTAATTATACAGGGTTGTTTTGGCTATCCTGGGTTTTTGTTTTCCATATAAAGTTGAGTATTATCCTTTGAAGTTCAGAAAGAATTGTGCTGGGATTTTGATGGGGATACATTGAATCTGTAGGTTGCTTTTGGCAAGATTTCATGGACCAAAGAAACAAGCAGATATAGCTATTCTAATATCTAACAAATTAGACTTCAAACCAAAATCAATCAAAAGAGATGAAGAAGGTCATTTCATATTCATCAGAGGAAACGTCCATCAGAGCAAAATCTCAATTCTTTCAGTTTTTTGAGGCAGGTTTTCTTTCTTTTTTTTTTTTAGATTTTACATATCAATCTCAGTTCCCTCTCCATCCTTCACTTCCTTCCATGCACCCTGACACCCCTCTGAACCATTCCCCTCTCCCACTCCACAGGGAATGTTATACCTTACAGGAGGGATCAACAAGATCTGTCAAATCATTTGGAGTTGGGACCAGGCCCTCCCTCCTACCTATATGCTAAGGGAGTATCCCTCTATGGGGAATGTGCTCCCAAAGTCCTTTCATGCACAAGGAATACATCTTGGTTCCACTGTCAGAGGTCCCATAGACTGCCCAGGCCTTCTAACTGAAACCCATGTTCAGGGGGTTTGAGTTGGTTCAATGCTGGTTTTCCAGTTATCAGTTCAAGGATCAATTAGCTCCCCCTTGTTCAGCTCAGCTGTCTCTGTGGGTTTCTATTTCCTGTTCTTGATTCCTTTTTTTATCACTACTGTCTCTCTGCAACTGTATTCCTGGAATTCAGATCAGTGTTTAGCTATGGGTGTCTGCTTCTCTTTCCATCAGCTACTAGATGAGGCCTCTAAGCTGGCAGATAAGGTTATTTAAGTTAGCCTTTCACTGTTGCTCAGATTGTTAGTTGGGGTCATCCTTGTAGGTCTCTGGACCTTTCTCTAGAGTCGCTTTTCTTTTCAAACCTTTAATGGCTCCCTCTATTATGTTATCTTCTTTTTTCCTTTTTGTTCTTGTCTATTCCTCCCCTGACTCAATCTTCCTAGGCACACATGCTCTCCTCCCTACCCTCTTTCTCTTAACTCTCTCATCACTCACTGCCTCCCCCATCCCCAACATGCACAGGAGATCTTGTTCCTTTCCCCTTCTGTGAGGGACCTTGTATGAATCTCTTAGGTTCTTCCTTGTGTCCTAGTTTCTCTGGTGGTGTGAATTATAGGCTGGTGATCCTTTGCTCTATGTCTTAAATCCATATATGATTGAGTACACACCATGTCCCTCTTTTTGTGACTAAGTTACCTCACTCAAAAACTAGTCACCAAAAACACCAAATAACCCTTTTAAAAACTGTGGTACATAACTGAATAGAGAATTTCTAATAGAGGAATCCAAAATGGCTGAAAGACACCTAAGAAAGTGTTCGACATCCTTAGCCATCAGAGGAATGGAAATCAAAACAACTCGGAAATACCATCTTACTCCTGTCAGAATGGCTGGATTTAGAAACACCAATTCCAGCTTATACTGGAGAGGATGTGGAGAAAGGGGAACACTCTTCCACTGCTGGTGGGAATGCAAACTCGTACAGCCATTTTTGAGGTCAGTATGGTGGTTCCTCAGGAAAGTGGGAATCAGTCTACTACAGGACCCAATAATCTACTTAGGCATATCCCAAATGATCCACATCCATGCAACAAAGAAATCTGTTAAAATTATGTTCATAGCAGCATTATTTGTAATAGCAAGAACCTGAAAGCAACCTAGATGCCCCTCAACTGAAGAATGGATAAAGAAGATGTGGGACATTTACACAAAGGAACACTCCTCAGTGGAGAAAAACAATGGAATGTAGAAATTTGCAGGAAAATGGATGGAACTTGAGGCAGGTTTTATGTGTAATACTCTGGCAGTACTGCAACTTGGATTGTAGATGAGGCTTGGCTTGGATTCTCACAGATCCTTCTGCCTTCCCTTCCAAGTTCTGGAACTAAAGGTGTGAGACACCATGCTTCAATAATAAAGAGCATTTGATTTTTTTTTTGCCCTTTAAGTTTATTCAAGGAATTATTTTCTTTTGTTATTATTATTTTCTATAAATCAATTTCTCCTTCTTTCACTGAAGTTTAGAAACTACAGAGAAAAGTCAATTCAGCAAAGAAAATATGAACATGGGATATTAAAAAATACTACTGCTTATTCTCTCCCCTTCCATTTCTTGCCAAGATTTCTGCATTATTGTTGTTAGTTATGCATGAAGACCAACATGATGTTTGAATTGTGACTTAGAATATTGGAAAGGGAAAGCATGTAAACAAACCTAACTTAGAGTTTAAATGATGGAAATGATAACCTAGTAAAAGATGGATGTTTTATTTAGTATTTTGTTTTATACCTTTTCTTTTTTCTTCAGGAAAAAAGCTCACAAGATTAAAGCACAAGCTCACAGATTGAAGTAAAAAATGTATCTTTGATACTTTAGAGTGGACATGAACTTGGCTCAGAAAAATGAGTGAACTTGCTGAGGAATGAGCTCATTCAGTTAACAAAGAGCGCTGCCCAGTTTCTACACAGAAAACTGGTTGCAAAGAGATCCCTGCCATCCTTTTACCTCTCCCAAATTCTCATTGCTGGATCAGCTGTCATTGGGAACCACTGAGGTTAAATTAAAAAGCAAACATTACTTAATGTGCTAAAAAACTAAATTTTCAGCTGTAAGCAATGATTCTTTGAAACCATTGAGGAAAATCTAACACTTCTCTGTAATTTGTAATGTTATGCTCTTTGTTCTTGTTAATCTCAATATTGATTGAAATGTGTTCTTGCTAAAATTTGTTTCTTGTTAAGAAAGAAGGTGGATTTTTACCATTAAAGAAGCTAAAATTTTGTATTGTGTCTTTAAAAATTGGTTACTTCTCACCAAAAAAAAAAAAATAATTTTCTCAAATAGTCTCCCTGGGTACACAAACCACACCTAAGGAAAGACGTCCTGCCCAGAAATTGTACTTTGGGAGATTTTGAGTATTTTATTGTTGTTTTGTTTTGTTTGTTTGTTTTCACAATTATACTAATATAGTCTGATTTTGTTTTAATGGGTTTTCTGTGTGTCCAAATGTGTCTGCGTGTGTTTCTTGTACTCTTTTCCCCCTCTGTCTTTTCTATTTGTTTTGTGCTATTCTGATTTGTCTGTTTTTATCTTATTTTATTGTCATTATTTTTAGATGACTGTTTGATTCTAATGAGAAACAGAAAGATTTGGATTTGGGTGGGTGGGTGAGGAAGTGAGGAGGATCTGAGAAGAATTGAGGGAGGGGAAACTAATTAGAATATACTGTATGGGAAAATACATGTTCAATAAATGACATGATTTTGACATGTGACATAGTCTCTTAATCTGTTTCAAATCTTCTAAAACTGATTTTTAATATGGAAATTTAATACAGCATATCCTCACATACTAGGTTTACTTTCTAGAACTTGTGTTTTCAGAATGGCAGTTATTTACCAGGGAACAAAGTTAAGCAGTATCTAGTCTAAACTCACCTGACATGCCTAGACTGTGAATCAATAGCTGCTTCAATAGAAATAAGGATTGTTAGAAAGGAATTATTTGTGTTTATATTGTTACTGGACACTAAAAAGATTATTTCAATTTTTGAAGCTTTATTTATTAAATATTTGCATAGCATTTATTAGAAAAAGTTTACTCATGTAAAGCCATGAAAAACAGTGTAATTGATGTTGTAGAATAATCCTTTTGTACACTGTCAAGATTTGTCACTTGGATTGATTTAATAAAAAGTTGAATGGCTGATAACTAGCGCAGGATTTGTGGAGAAAAGAGAATGCTGGGAGGAAGGGAAGAGATGCAGGATAAAGCCAGACAAATGTGGCATAAGTCAGATACAATAGATGGAATAGAGATTTATGGTTGGGCCTGTCCCCAAGTCCTTGGGGATTCTACGGGCAGGACCCTCGCATAAGACAGGAGAACCAGGCCCCCTGAATGTGGGTGTCATTTGGGGGGCCTGAGCAGTCCACGGGGCCTCTGGCAGTGGAACCAGTATTTATCCTAAGTGTAGTAATGGGCTTTAGGAGCTCATTCCTTATGGAGGGATAGTCTCTCAGCCTAGATTCATATGTGTAGACCTAGTTCCTCTCCTAAATGATGTGACAGACTTTGATGATACCCTAAGAGAGGCCTCACCCTCCTTGGGGAATGGATGAGGTTGGTATGGGTGGGGGGTATAGGGAGGCATGGAGCATGGGAGAGAGAAGGAACTGATATTGATATATAAAATAAGATTGTTTTTAATTTAAATGTGAATTAATAAAAAATGCAATAGCAGAAAAAGCCACCTGGTAGAATATAGATTCATCAAAATATGGATTAATTTAAGTTGTAAGGGCTAGTTAGTAACAATCCTAGCTATCAGCAGAACTTTCATAATTACTAAGAAATTTTAATGTGTTTGTTTGGGATCTGGTAGTTGGGACAGAGAAAGACTCCTACTAATTGAGAGTGGAGAGATGGCTCAATGTTTAAGACCACTTGTTGTTGTTACAGTAGAGACCAGTACCTACATGGTGTTTCACAGTCTACTGTAACTCCAGCTTCATGGATTTGATTCTTTCTTGTGAACTTCTTGTGTCCCAAGTATACAGGTCATACACACACAATGCAAATAGTCATACATATAAAATAAAATTATAAATGTAACATGTCTATAAAAAGAAAAAAGTATTGTGAGAAGGAAATACACAGTAATGATCATTGTAGTAACTTGTTTAAACATGAGCAAGCTTTATGATTTAGTCTCTGTAGTAAACCCCAACTGAGAAAATAAGAATGAATGAACCACACTCCAAAAGTTATTTTAAAAAATACCCTACATAATGTAGAAGGTGACCCAACTAAGAACTCTCTTATTTTCTTTTGATACCACCCTTCTGACTCAAATTGATAACAAGCATTCAAATTATTATGTCTTTTACAGATTCTTCTTAAATTATAGAATGTAAAACCAAAGTCTTTACATAAACTTTTTCTCAGGAATCTCAGAGTGAGACTCTGAAATGAACCTCCTGTCTAATAAATTTGGAATCACCTTGGTACAGGACAAGGATAAATGAGTCTAGAATCAGATTTAATCAAGTTATAAGGTCTTTCTAAATGGTTTTCATGTGCCAGGTGATAAATTATTCTGAAAAATGAACATGAACAAATGACACATGCTGCCAAGTTGACCGTCTAAAGAGACTGTTGTCTAGTTAAGTCTAGGATCTTGTGGAAAAGGCCACAGAATATTCAATTTATTATTGTTACTTATTTTCAAATTTGCTTCTGAAAACACCCTGTTTGCAATAAAATTATGTGTATTTTCATAGCAAAGTCAAACAAGAAAATTTAATCGCAGAGTCTTTTTATTTTTTCTCATCATTTGTATAAAGTAGGAAGAATTGGTTGGCACTGAGCTGATGGCTTCAGAGCTTTGCGATACTCTTTCTTTTACATTTTCAAAACACTTTTTTTCATTTCTAACATTTCTAACATTTCAAAACAAACAGGTGTGTATTTGAAGTAGCAAACACAAGATAGAGTAACTGTTAGGCTGCTGAGATAGGATTTTTTTAAATATAGAAATTTGGCTTGTGTGTCAAGAAATTAGGATCATCTTAACTAGACAATTTTATTGTATAGTATTAGCCAGAGTGTATTCCTGTGTGCTGTGTTACCATTGGTGCTCACAGAAGTCAGGAGACAGTGCTAGATTCCCTGGAACTGGAGTTTCAGATAGATGTGGACAGCCATGTTGGTTCAGCTTACTGAATCCAGCTCCTCTGCAAGAGCAGCAAATGCTGAACCCTTTCTCCAGCCCCCAAGAGTTAAGAACATTTATAATATGCATTAAATTTCAACTCAGACATGTAGAAATGTAAATAAAATTGTAGCTTGAATTCATCTGCTGAAGTCTTCAGCCCTAGAGCTTCAGAATGTGACTCTGGAAATGGTACTATCTGAAAGATGGGAAATCACAGAAAAAGACTAACGAGACTCCAGAGATGTGTGTATTGCATCGATGACAGCATATGAAGTTAGAATGAGGGGGTATCTCTGAGGTCTGTTGGTAGAAACCTCTGAAGGTACTCAAGCTGAGCTGCCAGTCCCTTGAAGGCCTACCCTCAATACCTTGGGAACACAGATGTCTGCTCCTATAGCTATTCTATCTCCTGAGCTGTGAAAGAACAGATGTTTGTTTTCATAGCTGCTCTTACTTGACAATTTCCTTTGTGTTTGTTTTATGATAGCTCTAGGAAGCAAATATACTTTTACTTAGAGTATAGAAGCAGATACAAAAGTGATGGGAGATGTCATTCTGTAAATATGTTTCTTGTATTGGTTAATGAATAAAGCACTGTTGGCCAATAGGAAAGCAAGATAGGCAGGACTAGGAGACAAGGAGGATTCCGGAAGTAGGGGGGAGGAGATTCATCATGGAGGACAGAGAGAGAAAACGCCAGCCCCTCTCTCTGGTAAGATAAGATCACGTGGAAGTACTTAGATTAATAGAAATGGGTTAATAATTAAGACAGAGCTAGCTGATAAGAAACTAGTAACTGGCCAACAGAATTATATCTAATACAGTGTCTCTGTGTATTAATTGGGCCTGGCTCAGCTGTGGGTCCAGGCCGGCAGGGGAAAAAAACTACTCTTAACACAAAAGTCTAGTCTCTCTCTGTCTCTCTCCCCCCTCTCTCTGTGTCTCTTTCCCCTTCCTTCCCTCTTTCTGTCTTCTTTTTTTCTCTCTGTTTTGTTTAGCCCTGGGGAATGAACCTAGGAACTTGTATTTGACCCATAATTCCCAGCCCAATGACAGCAACAAGTAGTCATAAGGCACCATAGGATTTGTATTCTGCATTTGGAATGACTCATGCCTTGAATGTTTTCAAACATGCATGTTAAATACATTTGCTAGATTTGGCTGAATCTACTTTGTGGCAACTAAAGTAATCAAGACAGCCCCAGTGAAGTAAATTGGAGTAGAACGTATACATGTGTGCATGTGTCATGGGCCTGTAAAAAGATATATGCATGCATATGTGTGTGCACTCAATAGTGTCTCTCTGTCTTCTTTGTTATAAAAATCTATTGCAATAATTTTTGAAATTGAGTTCTAATGTATGACTTGCTGAATGATCTTTTTTTTTTAATTTTTTTTCTAGGAAGAGAATTACTGCAAGTTGAGAATTTGATAGAACTGATTGTACATTAATACTTTAACTTGTTATTATCTTACAAAACATGATGGCATAGGTAAATGTGCATATATCTTTTATATTTCTCTTTCTTCAGGCAAAACACATATTTAAGAAGTTAATAAATTGCCAGGTATATACATACGTACATGTATACAGACTTGTACACACATACATATGACTTAGTCTTTTTGCTACATTGCCATTACTGGATAAGACATTACAAGAAAGAATGAATAAATTTAGGAAAGGTAGCTATATAACTAATTGGATATGTGAGTTTATTTCAATGTAAGAATAAAATTAAAGTGTTGAAATTCATGTTCAGCTTTGTCCCAAGTTTTGAAATATGGAGTTTTAATTAGTTCACTTTGTGGTGAAATGAAATCTATGTGATTTTGTTTTTAAGGAGTAGTCAATATTATTTCAGGAAACATAGACAACACTTCTTGTAACTCACTTTTCCTAAGCTTGGGTTCCCTATGATTCTCACTGGTATGAAGGGGCACTTGGCTGCATGCAGAATTCAGCCCTGCTCCTTACTAGGTATAATATTCTGGGTAAATTACTTAACATCTCTGTTTTGTTCCTATTCTGCCACTGGGGATATTCATAGCACCTGCTTCAGGGCAGTTGTAAGAATAGCATGTATTGATACTTGTGTACCAAAGGTACAGAGTAATTAGTCTTCTCTATAAAGATAATTTCAGTGACCTCCCACTGTTTCTTTAATGAACTGTTACAAACTCGGATACTTAAACAAGCCAACTCTAGCAGCCTCCAGTTCTGTAGGTGAGAAGCTTGGTGTGGATGGCTGCTGCCTGAAAGTGCCATATCCATGGGCTTCTGTGCTCCAATGCCATGACTTCTGGTAGAAAGCATTTCTCTGCTCAGCTGAGATGCTGGCAGAAGCCAGGCCTTGTGCTTTAAGATGTGGGGCTCTGTGCTCTTCTTGCTGTCAGTGGAGAGATATTTTTTTCCTGCTTTTCAATGCTACCACACATTCCTTGGCTCATGGTCCCTTTCCTGCCCTCAAAGCTAATCAAAAAGGCCAAGTTATCTTCATGAGGCACGTCTGTGCTTTCTTTCATGGTCTTGCATCCCAGGCAAGCAAGGAATGATTTTATTAGATCAAGCGCAACCCCTTATGGGAGATGTCATTCTGTAAATATGTTTATCTTATTTGTTAATGAATAAAGTCCTGTTTGACAATAGGAAAGCAAGATAGGTGGGAGTAGGAGACAACGGGAATTCTGGAGGAGGATAGAGGGAAATTCAGCATGTAGGACCAGGAGAGTAGAACTCCGGGCCCTCTCTCCAGTAAGATTAGACCACGTAGATATACTTAGATTAATAGAGATGTGTTAATATTTAAGACAGAGCTGGCCATTAAGAAATGCTAGTAATACATCAACAGCTTCTTATCTAATACAGGGTCTCTTTGTGTTATTTGGAGCTAGCAGGGCTCTGGGACCAGGTTGGCGGGAAAAATGCTTGTAACAAACCCCACTAAAGCAGAGCTCTAAAGGTGTTGGTGACATCTCAGTTGGAACCTCTGTATTAGCGAGGTCATTGGTCTGCTTCCTGCAGCTCCATTGATGAGGTGGCCCGTGGAGGGAGCTTTCAGTTTTTTATGTATGCTTTAAAGTATAAAGGAAGAACAGCAAGCCACATTGAAAGTTATATTGTGAGACAGATACTCCAAATTTTATTAACAAGAGGTAACAAACATAACTTTGAAAAAGTAGAGTACAATGAGGATTTAAACTTGTTGTTAAGGTGTCAAAAAAGCAGATTAAATTTGACTACTTCAAAAGAGATTATTTTATGCTCTTACTATGCAATTTCACTTTCAGAAACATTAAATGAAAGTGTTTTCAAGTTACATTTAATCATAGAATTTTAAATTTTATACATTTACCAAAAAGATTTTAATTAACTCTTGGAAGTATTGAATGGTTCGAGTATTTAGTAGGCTAGCAAAGAATTTGGCCAGCAAAATGTACAGACTTTCATTCCTTAAGAGGTGGATTATAAGGAGTCACTTGGCATATATATTTATTACATATTACACAATATATATATATATATATATATATATATATATATATATATATGACAGGGTGTCTCTGTATTGCATTGGAGCCTGTCATGTAACTAGCTCTGTAGATCAGGTTGGCCTTGAACTCACAGAGATCCACCTGCCTCTTAAATAAGTATTTTTATTTTCAGACATCATACAATGTATTATATGATAATCATCATCAACTTCTCCCTTTATCTCCTCCAAGAGCCACCCATCTTCCTATCTACTTAACTTCATTTCATCCTTTATAATTTAATAGCCTAGTCTCTAGTTTTGGCTGTCCGTATACTTCCAGATGTATAGCCATTCTATGGATCTACTTGGAGCCCCATGCATAAAGAAAATTGACGTTCCTTCTCACAGAAGCTACTAACTGTTCATAGCTCCTCATTTAGTGGTGGGGCTCATGACCCCTTCCCATTTTATACTAGAATGCTCACTGGCTTAATCTTGTATAGTTCACCATAGCTGCCATGACTTCATGAGTGCACGGATCCTATCATGTCTAGAAGACACTGTTTCCCTTTTCTATTTCTAGTTTTTACAAAATTTCCCCCTCCTTTCCCATGATGATCCTCAAGCTTGGGGAAGGAGTGGGACATAAATATCCCATTTGTATCTGAACATTCTACCCATTGGTTATCTGCATTTTAACCATTTAGGAGTTTTTGTGTTTAACTATCATTAATTGTACAAAGAAATTCCTGTGCTATTACCTAATAATTTTAATAATATAAAGGTAGAGATACATGGATTTAGAGTTGATATTATGTTGATTTGGCATAATAGTAGTAATTTTTACCCTATGTGGCCTGTGAATTCCAACCATATTTTTTGGCCAGGTTTCCTCCTGTGGAGTGGGCTTTAAATCTAATTAGAAAATTGTTATTGATACCATATTCCAAACTATAACATTATTAAAAGTGTTATTTACAAAACATTAGAAGCATATTGAACCTATGGTCATTTCTTTTCACAACAATTGTAATTATATTTCACAAACACAGGCTTCACAGCTAGTGTAAGAGTAGCTATATTTAAACATTGGGTTGTCTGTATTTACTTGCTTAAAAATAAATTTTTGTTTTAAAATGTAGGAAATATTTCACACTACTCTGTATTTAAAAGCATTTGTACTACATAGATGAGATACTTTGTTGTTGTTTAAATGATTATTAGTTGTCTCTACTATGTAGCATATGTCTAACATATGTTGATCACTGCAAGAAGTGCTTCATGATAATGACAGTGTTTATGAGCCAAATACTATCATTTTGAAGAAGCTGAGATTTAACAAAGTTAGTATAACAAATCTTAGGTTTGGAAGTCAAATTTAGGCTATATTATTTCAGTATGTTGTCCATTTTATTGTGTTGTACTGTCATTGTGATTATCAATGTAAGACATGACATTGAAATGACTTGAAGGTGAACACAGAAATGAGGTATATATTAATGATGTTCCCTAGATGTAGTAGACATTACTCCTCAACGCATACCTCTTTTCAAAAACAAATAGCAAAGACCCTGCCTCTTCCCAAAGTTGCAGCTGGCTTGTTTATACAATTTGTATATTAGTTCTACTCTGATTTTCATAAATAATTGACAACCTAGTCAAATTCAACTTGACTGTATTTAGTTATTGAATATGAATTTTGTCATTTGTGGCCTATGTCACAAAAATCACCAGACAGGAAATCAGATGCAAGGTCACCTAAAGCAAAAGGAATTTCCCTTCAGAATAGCAATGTTAATAATTTCTTTTCTGTACCTAAGGAAATGGGAAAGGAAGGTACAAGGAAGTCTTGAGGTCAGTAGGGTAATAGAGACTTCTGCAAAGTTAGAGGGCCAGAGTGCAGTCTTTTTGATAAGATAAGAGAGATTGGTAAATGGAAAAATCTGGCCCTTAGGTAAGTGTAGCCTGGCATTTGGGAAGGGTGATTTGTGAAACTGCCATAGCATGATTAAAATATCTTGTGATGTCTTCAAATTTTCTTCACTTTGATTTTATATTTTTCTAAGCAACCTTCTGATCTTAATTTGCTTTTCCATGAAGGCTTCTCTAATAAGTGGCGAAGGTTCATTCTGGCTGACAAGAACATTCTTCAGAGTGAATTAATAAATTGTCACTCTGATGTGTAAATCAGTCTCTCTGCAGCTAGGTCAGAGTGAATCTTCAGGCTTGTTCCCCTCCATGTAAATGAACAAATAAAGATTCTGAATACCCTGAAGTCAATTGTCAGAGTCAATCCCACACCCTAGAATGTGAATCTGATATCCTGACAGGAACACATGCACTCAGCCATTAATTAGCCCATCAGGAAGCACTTTCTGGTGCTTTCTACCTGCCAGGTGCTACTCCAGAGACCAGACTCTCTGCAGCCAGGAAAGCAGAAGGCTATTGTAGTTCAAGAATGCAGACAGAAGAGTTTGGGAAGTACAAAGTCTCAATATAGATAAGCATAAATAGATGTGAAGGATGTAGAATGGTTAGTTACCATTATTGACACAGTGTTTATTTAAAGGTATTTGTTGTGAATTAGAGAATCATTACTTGAATAGAAGAAAATATTTGTTCAAATAGTCAAAATTCAAAGAGCACTTGACACTGTTAGGAGCAGAACAGAGGGTTGAGGGGTGTAGTGCTACATATTCAAACCTTAATTTAAATCTAATAATAGCATTTGTCAATAAGTTATTATGTAAAAATGTCCAGGAAATAATTTTTTGCATTCTTTTTTGTTTTTGTTTTTTTTGTGTGTGTGTTTTATTTTTTCTTACTTTACATATTGATCCCAGTTCCTCTTCTCCCCATCTCTCCCTCCTTCCCAAGCCCCCTGACCACAGGAAATAAAACTAAATATATTTAACGTCTAAGATGTGTCTTCAACAAACAGAGGCTGGGGAGAAGGCATGTGGTAAGTGGCCATAAAGGCTTCCAATAAATGCTAGTAGTTAGAAGGATGGAGAGTAGCAAATAATTAGAACATTAAAAAAAAAAGGGCAAGCATTCTTTTCCAGACCACATCAAGGACAAGGCTATATTTCAAAACCAACACTTACAGAGATTTACTATTCCAGGCATCTCCATAAGTGCAATACTGCAATTTTAGCTGTGAAAAAAAATCTAAATTAATCAGCAATGTCTCTGTCCATAAGGCGATCCAGTCAGTACATTACTGTAAGCAACAAGACTCCTACTGGTGTATTCCCTCTGCCTTACCTCAAACTGAGCCTAAGGTCGTTTTCCCTAAATAGTACAAATACAGTTAAAATGAAATAACAATATATTATGGTAATTGTTTCTGAAAAGTATTTTATCAATAGGTTATTAAATAAAAAATTCCAAGGAAGTTACTTAAAATATATTTACTGTACAAAACATGTCTTCAAGTCAATACTTTCTTCTATGGGTACTGTCTTAGTGCCTTTAATTATCTTCTTTATGCAGATCTTACATGTTCTGTATTTCATAGGTAAAGATGAATTTATTGTGCTATATCTCCCTTGAAGCTTTGTTTTAACATAGTTAACTGCAAGAGCCAATTTTTATAGACCTTATAAAGGATTCCACTCTAATGAGGAAAATTAGGATTAGAGATAAGACTGTGCTGGAACATAAAGGCAGATGGCTTTAAAATTAAAATCAAACCAAAATGGGGACAAGAGAAAAACAAAACAAAACAACCCAAAAAAAAATTACCATGATTGTCAATGAAACAGGTAATTTGCCATCAGTTGTTCACCACATATCCACCAGTCTCAAGCAAGACATGGGCTTCACTTGAATAGTACAGATGGCTTACTTTTTGTTTGGCAAGAATTTTTAGTGACATCAGATGTACTTTAATCTTCAACATGGCCACTTCTCTTACTAATATGTAAACCTTGGGAATATTTTCACTAGTCACTGAGAACATGAATAAACAAGCAAAAATCCCAGGCAGAGTAAGTCACTTATAAAACGAAGGCATCAGGAGACTATAAATATTTATTTAGGACACAATCTGGGTGGATCCCTGCCACCTGTAGTAAACACTAACATGGCCTGGCATGGTTTAATCAAATCAAGAGAACTCTGGGAAAATGCTTTGCCCTTAAGTCAAATCAGCTCTGCAAAACAATAAGCCTTATTTCCCTGTAGATGCTCACTACTGGTGTTAGAGGATGAAAACATAGTTTGCTATTTTAACACAAGCATGTGTGTGTACACTCATACAGAAAACCTACATGGTGTCTTATTGGACTGCCTAGTGACTCTTGATAGTGGAGGGTACTAAAATAATTTTTGCTTATATTATTTGTGAAATGGTGGCTTGACTTGTAATGCGGAGTGCTAATATGCACAAATTTTTGTTTTAACTTTGTTATACTTGGAGCTTAGTTTGAGTACTATTTGAGGAAGAGAAGGATGCTAGTGTAGCAAAGAAAGGACTACTTTTTTAGAGGATCAGTGTGGTAGTGAATGACTAAATTATATGGGCAATTCACACACACAGACAGAGACAGAGACAGAGAGACAGAGAGAGACAGACACAGAGACAGAGAGAAAGAGAGAGTCCCTAAAGGTTTAGCGGAGCATTGAAATACTCTTGGTGAAAAGACATGGGTGTTATGGGCCAGGCTGGTAGCAGCAGTGATAGATTGTATTTTGAAGACAAAGAAGATGATTTATGAATGAGTTGATGACTGATGTGTAAAGGAAAAGAGTCTATAATGAGTTCCACACAATTACTGGACTATGTGTAATGAACTTTGTCCGTGAGACAATGAACAGATATCAGTGTTGAGACTTGCTCATATAGAGTCTTAATTGCTATTGAGCAGGGAAAACAAAAATTATAACATAATTAAACAGGACAAAGTAACAGAAGGAAGAGTCCAAGAGAAGGCACAAGATTCAGAGGCCTACTCTTTTGCACACTCAGGAATGTCATAAAAACACTAAACTGGAAGAAATAAGCACAGAATACCTGGTGCAGACCCACGTAGGTCCCGTCAGACTGTCTCAGTCTCTGTGAGGTCTCATGAGTGGTATTAATGTTGACTTAGAGGAACTTGCCTTCTTGGTGTCGTCCATCACTGCAGCTCTTACGTTCATTCCACATACTCTTCCTTTGGGGTTCCCTTATCCCTTAGGGAAGGGATTTGATAGGCTGGATTTAGAGCTTGATATTGCTTAAATTTGGCTCTATTGTGGGATATCCTATTTTCTCCTGCTATGGTGGTTAAAAGTTTTGCTGGGTAAATAGGGTAAATACTCTGGACTGACATCTGTGGTCTCTTTAAATCCACAACACATCTGTACAGGCCTTTCTGTCTTGTAGTGTCTCATTTGAGAAGCTGACTGTATTTTTAATGGGTCGGCCTTTATGTGCTCCTTGGTCATTTTCACTTGCAGCTTTTAAAGTTCTCTGTGTGTCCTTTATGTGTACTTGTTTGATTACTATGTGACATGGGGAAGTTCTATTCTAGTCCAGTCTACTTCTAGTTCTGTCCACTTCTTGTGCTCTGACTGGCATCACTTTCTTTAGGTTAGGGAAATTTTCGCCTATGATTTTGTTGAAAATATTTTCTGTGCCTTTCACCTTTACTTCTTGTCCTTCTTCTGTTCCAGTTTTTCACAGATTTGGTCACTTTATAGGGTTTCAAATTTCCTGGAGGTTTTATGCCAGGAATATGTTTTATCTCATTAAACTTGTTTTAATGGATCTCAAAATTCTGTGACAGATTTTTGGACAAGTTGTTTCCATTAAAAAGACCAGGAACTTTTTATATTTAACATTTTATTTGGCTGTGAATGTATTAATTTCTTCTATTGTGTCTTCAACACCTGTGATTATCTCTTCCATCTTTTGTTCTGTTGATAAGGCTTGTCTCTGTGTTTCCTATTTGTGTACTTAAATGATTTTATTCCCACATTTCCTTAGTTTAAGTTTTCTTTCTTGTTTTTAATTTCAATTTTAAATCTTGAAGTGTTTTACTAATGTTTTTCAAATGTTTGATTGTGTTTTCATAGATTCCTTTAAGAATTTGTTCATTCCTTCTTTAAGGACCTCTGTCATAATCATAAAATCCCTTTAAAGGAGTTTTTCTTGTACTTCAGCTATTTTTAAATACCCAGGGTCTGCTATGATAGGCTTGTTGGTCCCTAATGGACACTTTATGTCTTGGCTGTTCTTGGTTCAGTTTTTATACTGACATCCAGGCATGTATTTTGTGAAAATTTTAATTCTAGGCATTGATGTATGTTCTTCTCCATGTTGGCTGGTTGTTTTATTTCTTGGTTCCCTTTTTATTCTCAGGCTTTTAGGAGAGTCTTGTGACTGTTTATTTCCTGGTAGGAAACTCTGCTGGGTCCTGATAGGTGTGGTCACATAGAATTACATGTAAAATGTATGTCTGGGTATTGGGAACTGATATTTAGGAATAGGGATGAGCTGAGGGGAGGAACATCCATATGAAGGGTGATTCACAAGGATCTTCTTAGTCTAATGGCGATGGTGGCAAAGAGTGAGGGAAGACCACAGCAGGTCTGCTACAGTGCTGGGGATGAGGCTGGAGTATCAGACTTGGAGTCATAGAGTGAGCAGTGAGTAACTGCAGCTAGCCTTATGTGCTTAGTCGGAGTGGCTTGCGGATTCGTAGGGTTGCCTGCTGGGGTTGGGAGCTGAGAAAAATATTTTGTTTGGGAAGAAAAGTTTGGGAGGGAAAAATCTGTGATCCATTGGAGATGGTTGCAGGGGATAAGAAAGGCTGCTGCTGTAGGTGTTCTGCTGCAGAGCTTGGGATGAGACTTGCAGATTGGATTTGGAGTAGCAGAGTGAGCGGTAAAGGTCTCCATCTAGTCTGTTTCCTCCCTTGCTAGAGTGGACTGTAAGTTCCTAAGGAGTACCTGCTGGAGTTGGGGCTGGGGTAAAGAAATGAGCAGGGGGAGAGAAGTTAGGAGGGGAAGATCAGTGGAATCCACTGGAGTTGGGGCCAGAGAAAAGGGAGGCTGCAGTAGATATTCTAATGTACAGTTTTGGATGAGACTGAGGATTGACTAGATCTTGAGCAATAGAAGGAAAGGTGCAGATTTACTAACCACCAAACTTGTTTCCCTCGTAAGAATGGCAAGGGGGGGTCTCAGGAAATGCCTGCTAGAGGAGAAGTAGTTTTCAGATCATTATTTGTCATTGATGTTGAATTAGAGGCTTGAAAATTAGTGTATTACAAAAGAGAGACTGCTCATTCAAGGCAGGTGAATGAGCAGCTATGGGTCTTGTGACAGTTGTCTTGTCACTACTTTTTGAATAAGACAGAAACCATGATGATTTTATGAGGATAGGCCTAGAGAATGAGATATAGTGGTATTTTCAAGCAAGGAAAGCTATCCAGTAGTTATCCTCATAGATTGAAAGGTGATGTACTTCTAACAGCTTTTTAATGATCATGTGAATTCATTCAAGGTTTACATTTGCAGGCATCCCAGTCAGCATCTGCCTTTGTTTGGCTTTTTATTGCTATGAAAAGACACCATGACCATGGCAAGTCTTATAAAGAAAACATTTAATTGGAGTTACTTACTTTCAGTTTCAGAGGATCAGTCCATTATCATCATTATGGGGAGCAAGATGGTGTGCAGGCAGACATATTGTTGGGGTCTTGCAGGCAGCAGGAAGCCAAATGAAACACTGGGTGGTATCCCAGGCACAGGAAACCTCAAAGCACTACCCCCCCCATTCGACACACATAAGCACTCAAACAAAACCACACCTCCTAAAAATGCCACTTCCACTGAGATTATGGAGGCCAATTACATTCACACTACCACAGCAGCATCATTCATTTCTCTGCAGTGTCTCCTAATATGAGGAAACACAATTTACATAAAGATTTGTTTGGAACAAGGGTCTCATCTTTGTCCAGGTTAATGCAACAGGAGAGAGTGGACAAAGGAACATGAGATGGAATGAAAGTTAGAAAAGGACAGAAAACAAGGGGAGGATGAAGCATCAAACAAAACAACAACAACAGCAGCAACAAAACAGTAGCATCAGTAAGCTGTGCATTGATATAGAAAGGTCACAGTAGAGACTTGGTACATTGTCCTTACTGTGTGGAAAAAGGAGTAAAGAGGACAGTTGTGCAGATTATGCCCACCAGAAAGTATTATTGAAAAGAAATGTGGGGTTCACCCTTCAAATCATACTCAATAAATATAAAATGGATGTGAAGAATTATTTGGAAAGTAGCAGTTAGCATTTTGGAAAAGAAAGACAGCTCTCCTGAGTAAGACTTTTGAGCCAATGAGAATTGGGTAGGTCTGGGAACAGAAATAATCACTGGGATATGCTGCAGAAACAGCCTCCAGTAAGCTCACTATCTGAGGAATAGAAATTATATCTGAAAGAGGATCAATGCAATAACCTAGTACAGGGACAGAGGAGCATGGGAAGGGGACACAATACCAGAAAATGGTATTGCTTTATTTACAAGCTGTTCATTAACCCTACTGTGTTAGATTCATTTCATACTCTGAGAAAGATGTTCCTCCAGCTATTACTCTAATGAAAGAGACAGCGTACCTTCAGCTTGTCTTCCTGTTATTGATGCAAGGTTGTTTTGGTTATCCTGGATCTTTTGTTCCATGTAAAGTTTATTATTATCCTTTCATGGTCAGTGAAGAATTGTGCTGGGATTTTAATGGGGATTGCATTGAATCTGTAGATTGCTTTTGGCAAGATTGCCATTTTTACTATATTTATCCTACCTGTCCAAGAGCATGGGAGATCTTTCCATTTTCTGGTACCTTCTTTAATTTCTTTCTTTAAAGACACGAAGTTCTTGTTATATAGGTCTTTCACTTGTTTAGTAAGCATTACCCAAAGATACTTTATGTTGTTTGTGGCCATTGTAAAGGGTGATGTTTCTCTGATTTCTTTCTCAGCCCCTTTGTCATCTGTATATAGTAGGACTACTGTTTTTTTTTTTTTTTTTTTTTTTTTTTTAGTTTATCTTGTATCCTTCCAGTTTGCTGAAGGTGTTTATCAGATGTAAGAGTTTTCTGGTAGCGTTTTTTTTTTTTGGGGGGGGGTCAGTTGTGTAAACTATCATATAATCTGCAAATAGTGAAAGTTTGACTTCTTCCTTTCCAAGTTGTATCCTCTTGATCTCCTTTTGTTGTCTTATTGTTTTAGCTAGAACTTCAAGTACAATGTTGAAGAGATATGGAGAGACAGAGCAGCCCTTTCTTGTTCATGATTTTAGAGGAATCACCTTAAGCTTCTCTCCAATCAGTTTGATACTGGCTGTTGGTTTAATATATTGCTTTTATTATGTTTAGGTATGTTCCCATTATCACTGATTTCTCCATGACCATTATCATGAAAGGGTGTTGAATTTTGTCAAAGGCCTTTTCAGCATAAGATAATCATGTGCTTTTACTCTTTAAGTTTGTTTATATGGAGGATCACGTTGATAGATTTTCGTATGTTAAACCATCCCAGCAACCCAGGGATGAAGCCTACTTGGCCATGGTAGATGATTTCTCTGATGTGTTCTTTGATTTGCCAGTATTTAATTGCATATTTTTGCATCAATGTTCATGAGGGATATTGATCTGTAGTTTTCTTTCTTAGTTGTGTCTTTCTGTGGTTTGGGTACCAAGGTAATTGAGGCCTCATAAAAAGAGTTTGGTAAAGCACCTTCTGCTTCTGTTGTGTGAAACAATTTGAGGAGTATTGGTATTAGCTCTTCCTTGAATTTGTGGTAGAATTCTGCACTGAAGCATTCTGGCCCTTGGCTCTTTCTTTGTTTGGGAGGCTTTTGATGATTGCTTCTATTTCATTAGGGGTTATAAGTCTGTTTAAGTTGTTTATCTCTTCTTGATTTAATTTTTGGAAGTGATAGTTATCCAGAAATTTGTCCATTTCCTTTGAATTTTCAAATTTTGTGGAGTCCAGGTTTCCAAAGTATGACCTGAAAATTGTCTGGATTTCCTCAGTGTCTGTTGTTATGTCCCCCCACCCTTTCATTTCTGTTTTTTGTTAATTTCATATTCTCTCTCTGCTTTTTCATTAGTTTGGATAAATGTATCTCTATCTTGCTAATTTTCTCAAAAAACCAACTCTTTGTTGCACTGAGTTTTTTTCTCTTTTTTATTGTTTTCCTGGTTTCAATTTATTAATTTCTGTCCTCAAATTGATTATTTCTTGGCATCTTTCCACTGGGGAGAGTTTGCTTCTTTTTGTTCTAAGGCTTTAGTTGTGCTGTTAATTTGTTAATTCTCTTATGTGACTATCCTCTGTTTTCTTCATATGAGCACTTAGTGCAATGAACTTCCCTAATAACACTGCTTTCAAGGTGTCCCATAAGTTCAGTATGTTGTTTCCTCATTCTTGTTGAATTTTAAGAAGTCCTTAATTTCTTTCTTTATTTCTTTTTTGACCTAGGTATGGTGCAATTACGCATTGTTCAGTTTCCATGAGTTTGTAGGGTTTCTGTGATTTGTATTTTGTTGAGTTCCAACTTTAAAGCATGATGGTCTGATAAGATACTATTCCAATTTGTTTTTTCTTTTTTGTATCTGTTGAGGTTTGGTATGTCACCTAGTATGTGGTTGATTTTAGAAAAGGTTCCATGTGGAGCAGAGGAGAAGGTATATTCTTTTGTTTTTGGATGGAATGTTCTATATATGTCTGTTAAAACCATTAGAGACATAACTTCTATTATTTCTTTTATTTCTTTGTTTAGTTTTTGACTGGTGTTCCTTTCTAGCGGTGAGAGTGGGGTATTGAAATCTCCTACTATGAGTGTGTTAGGTTTTATGTAAGCATTTCTTTAATGAATGTATTTGGGGCATTGTTGTTCAGGATTGAGAGTTTGTGCTGATGGATTTCTCCTATGATGAATACGAAATGTCTGACTTCATCTCTTGTGATTGATTTTGGTTTGAAGTCTAATTTGTTAGATATTTGGATAGCCACACCTGCTTGCTTTTTGGGTCCATTTGATTGGACAATCTTTTCCCAGCTCTTTACCCTGAGGTAATGTCTGTATTTGAAGCTTAAATGTGTTTCTTGTATGCAGAAGGATGGATTCTGTCCTTGTATCTATTCTGTTAGTCTGTGTCTTTTTTATAGGCGAGTTAAGACCATTAATGTTGAGGGAAAGTAAGGACCATTGATTGTTAATGCTTGTTTGTTTTAGATTTCTTGTTGTTGTTGTTATTATGAATATATTTGCCCTGCTTTTCTTTTAGGTTCTGATGAAGTGAGAGCATCTATTGCCTATGTCTTTGTGAGCATAGTTAACTTCTCTGGGTTGGAGTTTTCCTTACAGGACTTTCTGGAGGGCTGCATTTGTAGATATGTTTTGTGAAAGTCTGGCTTTGTCATTAAATATAGGTGCGTGGATTAATATCAGGATTTTCAATTCGATTCCATTGGTCTACCTGTCTATTTTTGTGCCAATATCAGGCTGTTTTCAGAAGTATAGCTCTGTAGTAGAGCTTAAAGTCAGGGATAGTGATGCCTCCTGAAGTTTTTTTATTGTACAGGGTTGTTTTAGCTTCCAGGGTCTTTTGTTTTTCCATATAATGTTGATTATTATCCTTTCATGGTCAGTGAAAATTTGTTGTGGGATTTTAATGGGGATTGCATTGAATCTGTAGATTGCTTTTGGCAAGACTGCCATTTTTACTATATTTATCCTACCTGTCCAAGAGCATGGGAGATCTTTTCATTTTCTGGTATCTTCTTTAATTTCTTTCTTTAGAGCCACAAAGTTCTTATTATATAGTTCTTTCACTTGTTTGGTAAGCGTTACTCCAAGATACTTTATGTTGCTTGTGGCTATTGTAAAGGGTGATGTTTCTTTCTCAGCCTCTTTGTCATCTGAATAAAGTAGGGCTACTTATTTTTTTTTTTTTTGAGTTTATCTTGTATCCTGCTAGTTTGTTGAAGGTGTTTATCAGCTGTAGGAGTTCTCTGGTAGAGTTTATTGGGTAGCTTATGTAAACTATCATATAATCTGCAAATACAGACAGTTTGACTTCTTCCTTTCCAATTTGTATCCCCTTGATCTCCTTTTGTTGTCTTATAGCTTTAGCTAGAAATTCAAGTATGATATTGAAGAGATATGGAGAGAGGGCAGCCTTGTCTTGTTCCTGATTTTAGAGGAATTAGCTTAAGTTTCTCTCCAATCAGTTTGATGTTGGCTGTTGGTTTGATGTATATTGCTCTTGTTGTGTTTTGGTATGTTCCTGTCATTCCCTGATCTCTCCCAGACCTTTATCATGAAAGGGTGTTGAATTTTGTCAAAGGCTTTTTCAGCCTCTAGGGAGATGATCATATGGTTTTTCTCTTTCAGTTTGTTTATATGGTGGATCACGTTAATAGATTTTTGTATGTTAAACCATCCCTGTAATCCAGGGATGAAGCCTACTTTGTTTTAACTTGCTGGAGTATATTGAGATAAACATTTCATGAATCATTTAAAGAGATATAGTAATGTTTTCAATGAAGCAGTAGGTATGAGATTAAAAAAAAAATTCTTCAACTATGAATATGGCCCAGCTCTCTGGGGCAATATACATTTGTATGGCTAAAAATTCTGAGCTACCAGAAGAAAAGAGTTCTGTTCTACTCCTGAAAATGTAGAAGAAAATAAAAGTCTGCAAAGAAAGTACAGTCATGCCCTTTAACTTGTTCTTACAGTAGAGCTGAGAGACGTAATATAAAATCAAAAACAGCAATAAGAAAGGATGTTTACAACCTATTCATCCACAAAGCCTGGGAGCTCTGATGCTGAGAGTCTGAGAAAAAGGGTAGCAAAAATGTTAAAGAACAAATACTATGATGTCACTTCCTGGCTTCTTCGGTTAGATTAAATATCTCTAACTATATTTCATTTGTTCCTTTTCCTTCAGGAGGGAAATTCTAGAATCTCTCCTTAGACTAGTACAGATGTTTTTTGTTTGTTTTATTTTTATTTTTCATCAAAACAGGCAGAAAATAACTATCCTATCCTTTCACAGGCAGCTGCTTCCAAAATAGCACACAGAGATGAAGATGGATGTTTCTCTCCCATTTGTTCTCACAGGTGCTTTGCCCCAAATAAACACAAAAGACTTATAATAAGTATAAAATGTTTGGCTAATGGCTCAGGCTTCTTTTTGGCTAGGTCTGTCTTAATTATTAACACATTTCAATTAATCTATGTATTGGCATGAGGCTGTGGCTTAACTGTAATGTGACCTGTTACCTCTTGGGAAGTATGGCATCTCTTCGTACCTTCTCTCTGATTCTTTTTCCCCAACACGCAGAAACATGAATTTAAAGAATAACATGAGCAAAGTAAATTCTCTTATGAGGTACCTACCATGGAATGCGTGTCTTCTATTGCATGGTTTATTGACATTACAATATAAAAGTGAATGTGCTTTCAAGTGACACAGCTGAAAGCCTAGTCAGTCTTTAAGATGGGAGACAGTAACACACCAGACTGCAGGGTTAGTAGAGGACAAGCATCTGTCATGGACAAAATGATTTTATAAACATTATAAAAACAGTTAATTCTGTTAAACCATTAAGCAATTTGGTTTGGCTTTCAAATTCCAGAAACAAAAGCAAACTCTCAAAATGTCAGGAGGTTCAGAACCAGAGCAATGAATTGCACTGTCCTGGCAAATATCAGGTGTTTTGGGAGTATTCACCAGCATCCTACACTCCAGTGAGTGGATAATGGCATACATCTGAGTGGAAACTATTTGAATAGCTTTTCATGATGCTTCCAGTAGTTTTTCCATAATGCTTGCAATACTCATTATGCCACACAGATGGGTAGATAACCTACATTTGACAGGACTTTTGTTACTGAACACAAGGGAGAAAAAAGGACCAATCTTTTTCTCTAGGATTAAATTTCTTACTTAAGAAATTAGCCAGAACACAACAAATAACTTTTTTTAGATCAAACAACAGGCAGATCAATTACCCTAGAGTGAAATGGAACACAGTGACAGTCAGAGTTATCAAACATAGTGCCTGGAGAGAGTTCCAAGTCTATGAGCATTTCCCCTGAGAGAAAACTTTGGTGACAACATCGGCATACTCTTTCTGAAAATGCACAGAAAAGAGATACTTAAAGTCTAATGAGTCCACATTATCAAAAGAAAAATAGTGAACACTGGATACAGTAGAGTTAATAAAGGACAATTGGAAAAAAACAGGTGGGGCGACCTATGTAGTTCATACAAGACTAAGTTCAAGCCCCCGTCTGTTGGAGTGAGAAAACTGCATTCCACAGAGGATGAACCTGCATGACTGGTAGGTCCATCCTGGCAATGGATCAAAGCTATGTTTGGAATAAAGGCCACTGTGAGTTAGGCTGACATGTCTAGAAGCAATTTCATTTTTAAGTTTTTTCTCAAGTACTTTTATTGCTTTGTGTTGATTATAATTTTTGTCCATTGCATATTGTTCCCCCAGTGGCAACTCCTGCCAGATCCTCCCTATCTTTCTACCCAAATTCACACTCTTTCTCTCATTCATTAGAATGTACGTAAGCAACTAAATTAATTGATAATAATAATGAAGATAGAGATAAAATAAAAATCACCCATAAGACAAAACAAAACAAACACACAAACAAAAATGAGAGCCTCCCTATTTGATTCCCCCATTTTCTTGTCCTATTCCCAGTCTACCTCAGTCCATAATTATTTATTCTATTTTCCCTTTCTAAGGAGCTCCTTCCCTGTCTCCCTATCTCTTAATTTATGACAAACCTCTGTGGTTATGCAGATTATAGGCTGCTTACCAAGGATTTAAGAGATAACATATTCATGTTAGTAAATATGTACCATATTTGTCTTTTGGAGTGTGGATTACATCACTCAGGATGTTTTTATTTTCTTGCTTGATCTGTTTATCTTTGAATTCATAAATTTTTAACTGGGTAACATTCTGCTGTGTAAATATACCATATTTCTTTATCCAATCATTCACTGATGAACACTGAGGTTGTTTCCAATTTCTGGCTATTATGAAGAAAGCAGCAAGGAACATGGTTCAACAGTGTCTCTGTGGTAAGATGAAGTGTCCTTTGGGTATATGCTGAAGAGTGGGATTTGATGTAGATCCAGTTCCAATTTCCTGAGGATTCCTACTATGTTGGAAGTTTCCCCCCAGCCTCTAGCATCCATATACCTGAAGAGCCTGGAATGTTATAGTAGAAATTTTGCCCTAGCACCTGTCATCCATGTACCCAAAACGTATGGAATGTTATAGTGGAAGTTCCACCCAAGCCCCCTTCCCTTTTCTTTCTCCAAACCCTGCTATTCCACAGAAAGCCCACCAAATGATAACTCATTCCCCAGAGATGCTCAAGACCACTCTTACAAGGTATTTAAACTGCCCCCCCTGGGAAAATAGATGTGTGGTTTTCTGGTTTCTCTTTCCAGTCTCCTTTCTGGGGTGGGGGGGCTGGAAGGCCATCTTGGAGCATTGTATCCATTAAACATGGGCTTTTTTTTCTAATTCAGTTTGATTTGGTCTGATTTGGATTGCTACATTAGTGGCGAGGCTTATCAGGTACAGAAACTTTTCAACTTCCATATTGATTTCCATAGTGACTATACACTTTGTACCCTTCTCCACCAATGGATGAGTGATCTTACTCCATATCTTTGCCAGCATGAGCTCTCTTTGTTTTGTTGACTTTGCTAATTCCAACTGGAATAGATGAAATCTCAAAGTTGTTTTGATTTACATTTGGTTGTTGACTAAGGATATTGAACATTTAAGTGTTTTTCAGACATTTGTATTTCTCTTCTCTTGACTCTCTGTTTAGATTTATGCCCAGTTTTTGATTGGGTTATTTGTTTCCTTGATGTCCAGTTCTTGGAATTCTTTATTTTATTTATTAACTCTCTACTAGATATGTCATTATTTTAAAATGTTGTCCCATTCTTTAGACTGCCATTTGTCTGTCTGAATGACGATGTCCTATGCCATACAGAAGCTTCTCTGTTTCACGAGTCCTATTTATTAATTGTTCGTTGTACCTGGGTTGATGGTAACATTTTACTAAATCACATTATTCTCTTATCCAATAAATCCAGTTTAACAATCTAAACATTTTGACATTGCACATCCTCTATAATCAATCTAGCCTAAGTTTTCATTAGGAATTCATATCAGCTAAATTAGTTGTTGAGGATATTTTTATTTTAATGAAATAAACAAAGGTTTCTCTGTAACTTAATTGATCTATATGACTAATCTGAATGGTTTTATAGAAAGGAATAAAAAAGTCCAACATCTGAAGTGGTCATGTTTATTCTGTGACATCCAATAAGTCATTGCCAGACAGGTGAAAAGAGAAAGGCAATTAAGTGAGGTAATCAAGATGAGGTAGAGGTGATAGAATTAATAAACGGCAATATTAAAGCAATTCCACATTTATTCCAGGTATTCAAGAAATTGGGTTAAGAGCAGTTATTCCAGTCATCAAATAGGTCAGATATTCATGGGGTGCGAACAGTGCAGAGCAGAAGCTGGCGGAGTGTGATGTTTGCAGGGGTGTGAGCAGTGCAGAGCAGAAATGTGATGTGTGATGCAAAGAGGGAGGGAAACATTAGCCTTCCTCCTCAGATCCTTACCCTGTGAAAAAAAATTGTAGAATATGAAAGGACTCATCACATTAGCCACAGTGTGAGGAGAATTTTCATGGAGATCTAGAGTTAAGCAAAAAATACACACAAGAGACTATAAGTGGCTTCCTCCTGCAGGTAAAGCTTTCACTTCAATATCACCAGGAAGTCAGCTTTCCAGGTCAGACTGAGATATCCATATGCACCACGCACCAAGTTCCTCTGGACAGCAGAGGGAAACAGTTTAATTTTAAATGTAGTATGCCAAAAGCTGACTTACAGACATCCGTATTGTCAGATGTATAAAATATAAAAGGAAAGGGGAGGCCTGAGAATTATCTGTTTTTGTTTGTTGTTGGTTATTTTCTTCTTCTTCTTCTTCTTCTTCTTCTTCTTCTTCTTCTTCTTCTTCTTCTTCTTCTTCTTCTTCTTCTTCTTCTTCTTCTTCTTCTTCTTCTTCTTCTTCTTCTTCTTCTTCTTCTTCTTCTTCTTCTTCTTCTTCTTCTTCTTCTTTATCTTCCTCTTCTTCTTCATTTTCTTCTCCTTCCTTTTTACGTTCTTTGAGGCAGTGTTTTTCTGTGTAGCCCTGGAAGTCCTCAGATTAGCCTTGTAGACCAGGCTGACTTTGTACTCACAGAGATCTGCCATAGTCTCCTGAGTACTGGAACTAAAGGAAATAAATGTAGGTTATATGTTTTTAATCACGTGTAATTATTAACACAATTGAGGTACAAATTTGTCTTTTTGGAAGAATGTGGTGAGGCATAACATATTTGTGGCTATTTGTGTGAAGACACTAATTTTATTTTATACCAACATACTGAGTTTCATTATAAAATTTGACAGACTTTTTTTCCCTCATAAACTTTAAGGAGATGTGTGTACTTGGTTATACTTGATAAGGCAAGAGTTCTCATAAAAAAGCACATCAATAAATCAATATGTAGTGTATAAAATTGATTTTATTATATGGTTCAATAAAGCATACCAATAACCCAAATTACGTTCTGATTACTATCATACAGGCTTAAATTCAGATTCTTTTTCTAAATTAACAATAATTTTCACAAAGATAAAGGGCTGAAATTTTTCCAGTATCTGTGATATATGAGAGAAAATGAGGCCTATTTATCATCAGACTGCAGGTCAGGAAATGCTCTGCAGGTGACAATTGAGCCATCATCAATACTGTAGTCATAACCATTTTATTTATTCTTGTGTTTGGGTGTGAGTAGGGTGTAGGTGTGTGTTTGTACACACAATTGCATCCATGCATGCTGTGAGTGTGTGGTCACATTCATGCATGATATTTGTGTTGTTAGATACATTTGGTTGTAGGTACATGTGTGCAAAGTACCTATATGAATGTCAGAAGGGAACCTTGGGCGTACAGTCTCTCATTAGCCTAGAATTTGACTACCATGTATGCCAAGCTGGCTAGTTCACAATCTTCCATAGATCTGCTCATCTCTGCAATTACCTTGCCAGAGCTGTGTGTGTGTGTGGGTATTGAAGGCATATACTGCTGAGCCCAGATGTTTACATGGCCTTTGGAAATCAAAATTCAGACCCCCCCTTCATGTTCCCTAGACAAGTCCTTTATCTCCCCAGATCTTATCAACTTTTAATATTAGGCATTTATCTTCTTTTCTGATCTACATTTTAACCTCAGTTTTATTTTTTATGTGTTTACACTTTGAAAAATTCTTACTATAACTATATTATTATCATTAAACTTCACAAAACCTATAGCTTTATACCTAATGTAGTTTCAAATATAGTTTCAATATATTTGAAACCTATCATATCCAATATATTTTGTTATATGCAACCCTTAATATAGTCTTGATAAAAATTTTATTGTCTCTTTATTTAGGCAATTATATTGTTAATAATTTAATATAATTTCTATCTAAGAGGAATCTAGAAAGGATAGAGTGATATGCTATAAAAAAGAGGGAATGAATGAATAAGAGACTCTAATAATATGTGCTATAATGTAATTTGTGACTCTACCTGCCAGTCATAGATCTGCCTCTGGAATCCCAGTATTCCTGGAGATGGCAAAATTTCTCCCACCTTTCAGCCTTCCTTCCTGATTTTACTGTCCTCACAAATTTGTCAATTTGAAAGTATTTTTTTTCCTCACATCAATCATGTATAAATCTGGCATACTAGAAATTTCTACACAATGTCTATTCATCCATTAATGAATCACCTTGGGGAAGGGTGACACAGGACATCAGCAATAAGGGTACATTCATCTTTTACCTAAGTATTAAAAAGTGGAACTTTGTTGATAGGTTGTAAAGAAAGCGTAGCTTAATGAAGAATTGAGGGGGCTTCCTGTTCTCAAGTTCTCATAGATCTATTGTTCTACCAAACATTAGCTAAGGAAAACTGCTTCTGGAAACGTTTCTGAGGCACACCTAAAAATCTCAAAATTTTCTTTTGATACTTCAAACTTGGCGCTTCAGGCCATATTTTTTTCTTTTCTTCTTCTTCTTCTTTTTTTTTTTTTTAACAGGTGTTGAAATATTCTATCCCTATATATGAGAAGAAAGTCAGCCATTATTCCCGAATCTTAATGATAAACCTTTTGTGCTTTAGAACTCAGTAAATATCTGAGATCCAGGGAGATATTTACCTGGAAAAACTTCTCCTGCTGGGATAAACTGTATATATATATATATATATATATATATATATATATATATATATTTCAAAGTAATATTTGATGGTGGTATTTTTGTATATTGCAGAGCACCAAGAGGCACTCTGACTAATTCACGTTAATATAATCTTTTCCTTTGTGAAATGTTGTGTGAAGACAACTGTGATTAAGGTGTGATATATAAAGGGATTTGGAGGAATTATCTTGGGCTTATTTTCTTTTCAATCTTGGGACAGGTTTGGGCTTTTTAACTGCAGGAATGCATGCTGTATCTGAGCCAAATGGATAGAGTGTTGTCATTTCTACTTTTCAACACCTCCTGGCGAACCACTTACAAGACTTCTAAGGGGAGAGAGTATTAATAAGTGAGCATACTGAAAAGCCCACAAAGGTTGTTTTATGCGATGGACGGTTGTGTACTCATTTGTCAAGAAAGGACAGCAACAGAATTAGAATCATGTAAGCTTTTTGCAAGTACAGAACTGAGGAAACATCTTTGAATATGTTATTTCACTGGGAAATTTTTGTTTGTACACAAACCTCAAATGTAATATAACATGACATATTTCATTTGCCTGGAGCTATTAGTTTGCATAGTTGACATATAGTTGACATAAAGGTCAATGGATGCTTGCTTATCAAATATAGAAGTGAAATCTCACATTTCCAATAAACCTTACTGTTCATCATTAGTTAATGAAATTTTGCAATTGAAGCAAACTTTGGCCAGGTGTAAAAAGATCCAGGAATTAACACAGTTCTCAGGCAACTTCCATAGACTCTCTGCTATTCTCTTAAAATATAAATGCATTTTCTGTGACATAAAATCAACATCAGTTACTATTCCCTGTATGCACTCGCTCTAGTTTCTCGTATTCTAGCATGTATTAATTGAACAGTAGAGAAAGCTGATACCAGTAATCCAGCCAGGGAACTGGTACACTATCTGCAGGTTTTCACTTCCTCTTCCCCTCTGTCAAATCTATTCCACCATTCCCATTCTCAGCTCTGTACCAGAGCATATAAGCCTCCATTCCCTTACTTTCCCAAACTCCATGGATTGCACAGATCACCCCCTCTCCATCATGGCCCCACTCATCTCTTTATCCTGGTCCCTAACTACAGCAGGCATTCCACAATCACACAAAATGTAAGCAATATCTATATAAATTTCCAGACCTATAGAGGGAACTAGAATAAAAACTCCAACCTAAAGATGTTATCCACACCCAAGAATAGACAAAGAATAAATAATCACAGATCAGCAATTTAAGGAGGAGATGTACACACACAGCACACACACACACACACACACACACACACACACACACACAGACACACACACACTAAAGACACTACCAATACCACCAGAAAATAACAGGATTAAGCAAATACTATTTTGATATCTCAACATCAATGGTCTCAATTTTCCAATAAAAAGACACATACTAACAGAATGGGGGTGGAAACAGTATCCACCCTTCTGCTGCATCCAAGAAACACACCTTAACATCAAAGTTAAATTTCACCTCATGGTAAAAGGATGGGAAAATATATTCCAAAAAAATGGATATAAGAAGCAAGCCGGTATAGCTATTTTGATATCTGACGAAAACAGAGATCAAAACAAAACTAATCAGGAGAGAAACGGATCAATACTACATCCATATCTGCTGCTATTTTTTTCTTTCTATCCTTCCAGGTCCCACTTCTCAGACCAATTAAACACATGAAGACTTATACTAACTATTAATCTGTTGGCTGATGGCTAGGGCTTCTTATTGGCTATCTCTGTCTAAATTACTAAACCATTTTCTATTAATCTAAGTATTTACATGTGGTCTTATCAGAGAAGGCTTGGACCTGGTACTCCTTCCTCCACTACATCGTGACTCATCAAAGGAAAAGTCTACCAAGTAGACATGTGATTCTTAACATCTATGCACCAGACACAGGGGTACTTACATTCATAAAAGAAAGAGCACTACATCTCAAATCACATGTTGATACACATGCACAGAGAATAGTAGTGATGGTAGATGTCATTATGTAAATATGTTTCTCTTATTGGCTAATGAATAAAGCACTGTTGGCAAATAGGAAAGCAAGATAGGTGGGACTAGGAGACAAGGAGGATTCTGGGAGATGTAGTAGGAGAGTCAAGATGTAGGGACTTGAGAAGAAGATCTGGGCCCTCTCTCTTGTAAGATAAGACTACTTGGAAACACTTAGATTAATAGAAATGGGTTAATATTTAAGACAGTGCTAGCCAATAAGAAACACTAGTAACAGGCCAGCTTTATATCTAATACAGGGTCTCACAAGGCTGTGGGTCCAGGCAGCCAGGGAAACTGCTTGTAATAAATTGGCAACTTCAATGTGGGACCCAAGAACTTTCACTTAAAACTTGGCAAATGCTTAAAAGGGGTTTTATACACAAAAGAACAGAGGTAAGCAAGGCTTATTCGTAGCAGCATTTTTCTCAGTTGGGCTCTGTTTGCTCTAAATAAACAGAGACTCTTGAGGCTCCTTTAAGGGAGCTTTCCTGACTCAGCATAAGCAGCAAGCCCTGCTAACAACTTAATGGTGTGTATGAGAGTTGGCAATGGCAGTGACCACATCCCCAAGCTGGCAGCATAGACCAAGTCAGTGAGCATAGCTCTCAGTGCTGGTGGTATTTTAGCCCTGCCATCTTGGATAGACCTCAGCTAATGCAGCTGTGACTTTCATTTTAGCAATGTTGTTTACCAGATAAAAGACTCATGGCTAAGAAAAATTATAAAGATTTACAGTAAAGACAGATTCAGATAAAGAAAAGCCTCTAAAGGTTTACAGTGTGTTTTGAAATATATGTAAGCTTGGGAGAGAGAAAGAAACAGGGTAAAGTGTTTTAAAAAAAATAGAAAAAGAGTAGCTGGGTGTGGTGGCACACACCTTTAATTCCAGTACTTGGGAGGCAGAGGCAAGCAGATCTCTGTGATTTCAAAGTCAATCTGGCATACAGAGTTAATTCCAGGACAGGCAAAAGTTACACAGGGAAACTCTGTCTCAATAAATGAAAAAAATAGAAGTAGAAGAAATGGAGTAATAAAAATAGGCACATAAAGATAGTCTGGACACTGTATGTTATTGTGTTGTCTGTGTATTGTTTGGCTGCTGAGGAAATAGCAACAACTATTAAAAGAAATGCTGCTGGATTGATCCAATTTATATATTTTAAAATGCTTTGACTTCAAAATTTAAGTCTAAGGACAGGTTATTGGAGAAAAGACTTTCTACTTTTGTTCCCACAAGAAACGAGAAGCTGTGGATTCCTTCTGTACTAACATGGTTTGATCAAGCAAGACCCCCTGAAACAGTGTTGCAGGTGATCCAAAATTCAAAACAGCTGGGACAAGGCTGCCTTGCAGAATACTACAGCCAGGATGTTAAATAAAGATTAGATAATCAATTTAAATAGACCTATAACCCCTAGAGAAATAGAGGTAGTCATTGTCTATAAATCAAAAGCAAAACCCAGGACCAGATTGTTTCAGCATAGAATTTCTCCAGACATTTACAGAAGAGTCAGTGCCAATGTTCCTTAAGTTATTCCACAAAAAAGAAACAGACGGAATATTACCCTATTTGTTTTACTAAGTTAAGGTTATCCTGATACCTAAATCATATAAAGATACAATAAAAAGAGAAAATTACAGGCAAATTTCCATTTGAACATATATGCGAAGTTCACAATAAGATGCTTGCAATCCGAATCTAAGAACACATCAAAAAGATCATCTATCATGACCAGTAGACTTCATCCCAGAGATGCAGGGATGGTTTAGATGGTTCAGGATAAGCAAATCATCAATGAATGTCTCCCATTCACATTCAGCAAAGTAGCTGGATACAAAATTAACTCATAAAAATATGCAGCCTCCCTATATACAAATAAGAAATCAAGAAAGAAATAGCAGTTTATAATAGCCTCAAGTAATATACAATATCTTCTGATAACTATCAGAAATCATGTGAAAGACTTGTATGTTAAAATCCACAAAACATTAAAGAAAGAAATTGGTGAAGAAGAATTTCCCATGCCCATGGATCAACATGATTAACATAGTAATGATGGCCATCCTACTAAAAGCAATCTACAGATTGAATGCAATTCCCAACAAAATTTTTCACAGATCTTGAAAGAACGATTTTCATCTTCACATGGAAACACACAATAGCTAGAACACACCTAAATAATAAAAAAGAACTGCTGTTGATATCACCATCCTTGACCTCAGGTTATACTACAGAGTACAATAATAATAAGACTATGATATTGGTACAATATCAGACAGTTTGAACAATTGAATAAAACTGATGAGCAAGCTATAAGTCCATATACCTATGTGCATTTGATTCTTTGTTATGAATCCAGAAATACATACCATGAAAAAAGACATCTTGGAAGTTTCTGATCAAACTGGAAAGCAGCATATAGAAGAATTCACATACATCTATACTTATCACCTTGCTCAAAACTCAAGTCCTGATGAATCAAAGAGCTCAAAATAAAACCAGATGCACTGAATCTGATAAAGGAGAGTATTTTGAATAGATTTGAACTCATTGGAACTGGAAAAGACTTTCTGAACAGAACATTAAATAGCACAAACAAGACGGTCATCAATTAATAAAATGCTATCTCATGAAACTGAAGTTTCCGCACAATAAAGGATACCATCATTTAGACAAAGTGGCAGCCTGTAGAATGGGATAGAGTTTTACTAACATCACATCCAATAAGGGATTAATACCACAAATGTATAAAGAACTATAAAAGCTAGAGGTCAAGAAAACCAATAACCCAATTAAAGGACGGTACAGTTCTAAACAAAGTTATCCAAGAGGAATCTCAATTGACTGTGAAACACCTAAAAAACATTCAATATCTTTACTCATCAGGGAAATTTAAATCCAAACTACTTTGAAATTTCATCTTACATCTGTCAGCTGGCTAAATCAATAAGAAGTGAGAGTTCATGCCGTGGAGATGTGAAATATGGAGAACACTCATCTATTGCTGGTGGGTATTCAATCATGTACAGCCTCTATGGAAGTTTTTGTGGCTGTTCTTCAGGAACATTGAAATATCTATTGCTGGTGGGTATTCAATCATGTACAGCCTCTATGGAAGTTTTTGTGGCTGTTCTTCAGGAACATTGAAATTGATCTATTTCAAGATACATCCATACCACCCTATTACCCCAAGGTTGTTTAATCTGACCACAGACAACTGTTCAACCATGTGCCTTGCTGCTCTTATCATACTAGCCAGTAATTGCAACCAAACTAAATGTCATTAACAGATGAATTAATTTAAAATGTGAAGTTAAACAATGAAATATTACTCACTATTTAAAAAAAAGAAATATGAGAGAAAGGATTCGCAGGTAAATGGATGTAATCAGAAAACCTTATCTTGAGTGAGGTAACCCAGATACAGAAAGACAATTTGGTAGCTATTTACTTATATGAAGATATTAGTTGTTATGTCAGTGATGACCAAGCTACAATCCATAGAGCCACAGAGATGAAGTATGCAGAAAGGGACTATTCAGGGGTCAAATAGATATTCTAGGAAGGGTTGAATGGAATAGATAGCTAAGGATGGACTTGTAGAAGGAAGGGAACTGGAATGGGAGGAGAAAGCCTAGAGGGGTAGGTAAGAAGTGAGTGGAATATAAAGTGAGTCAGACAAAAGTAAGGGCTATTTGAGGGATAATATGGAAATCTAATATAGTAGAAGTTTTTTTTAAAAAAATATATACATATGTGAAGATTATCTAAATTAAATTGCAAAAAAAAAAAAAAAAAATGGGGAGACAGAACCCCAACTGGCCGTCACTTGTCATCCAATGAATCTTACAGATCAGGGTTTGGGTTACATCTAATTCTGTTATCAGCCAAAGGAGTCTCAGGTGAATCTCCAAACCACCATTGCCAAGAGAACAGTCTGCTCTCCACAAACAGACATCAAGGCTCTATTGATGACAACAACATTTACACAATTTAGTAAACACGGACAAGTCAATCTGGTGCCTGCATAGAGATTCACCCCTCTGTGCTAGTGTATTTGCTATAGGAAGGTTGTCTGCAGAATACTAAGGGAGAAGTGTGAACATCAACCTAGCAACAAAGCATTTGATCTACAATGGTGTTATGCCTGACTTGTCTTATGACTCCCACCACAAGATAGAACCCATACTCAATGCTGCTTGGATGATCAAGACCCTGAGACTATATTGCCCATCGACCTAGAGTAAAAGCAAATAACTAATGTTCTAAACAAAGCAGCAATAAAATGACTACTAATGGCATTCTGTTATACTCGTAGATCATTGCCTGGCTCAGCCATCATCAGGCAGTTTTCCTCCTGAAGCAAATGGGAAGAAGTACAGAAACCTCCAAAAACACAATATGGAGAAAGTGAGAGACCCTGAAACACTCAGCTTTAAATGGAATGTTTCTGTCCCTCAGGAATCTCTGCAGAGGAGAAAGTAGAAAGAGTGTAAGAGCTAGAGTAAATTGTGGACTTCAAGAAAACAAAGGCCTCTAAATCAAAGGATAAAGGCAATATGAACTTACAGAGCCTTCGGTAGCATGGACCAGGTTTGCATGGGTCTGTACCATAGAGAGTCCTAGAGCTGAAAGGGTAAGTGGACACATGCCCCAATACCTAACCCAGAAGCTATCTCTAATTGATAACAACAGGAAAATGAAACTTTAGTTTTCTTCAAGGGAGCTTTACTGGGGGAAACAAACTACTATTAAGGGAAGGCTGCAAGCCCAGCAGTAGATTGCAAACAGAAATCAAACCAAATGACATCTTTGGAGGTTCCTTTTCTCATAGTGGCATATGAGGCCTTTATTTTTCCATATTTTTTATTTTTGTATATATAAAATTTGACACACACATATGTCAAGTTTTTCCTTTTTACATTCAGGCAATTTTTAGTAGATCATTGCTTTCAGTTTCGTGTAATATGAGATTCCTCTGTGTGCAAACAAGTCGGTTTGTGTCTCTATTTTGTACTTTTTGTTGCTTTTTTCCTATCAAGGGCTCTTTGTTTTTGTCCTATTATGACGTGTTAGTTTTTATTTTACCTTATTGCATTATATTTATTTATTATCTCTTGGAAGCCTGTTTGATTTTAATGAGAAAGAAAAAGGGACAGGATCTAGGAGGAGATGTGGGGAGCAATTGGGAGTAGTAGAGGGAGGGGAAATACCAGTCTGCATATATCATGTTGGAAAACAGTCTATTTTCAATAAAAGAAAAATGGTTGTGGAAGAATTATTACTAAATAACATTTCAATGTGATTTTTATAGGACAAGTTGAATTTATTATTCATGTATTTGTTAGTTTGTTGTTTACATGTATGCCACAGGAAGTGGTTTGGCAGAGAGGATAATTTGGAGGAGTTGATTCTTTCTGTCCACCATATGGGTTCCAGATTCTAAACTCAGGACATCAGGCTTGGCTAGAGATGTTTTTACTTCCTGGGCCTTCTGGTTGGGTCCTGTGAATGCAATTTTAAGGGTGGTGGTGAATGGTAAAGTACCATTTCCCGAAATGTCCTTCATCATTTTGCTTGCTTATTGTCTGAAGTGAGCACAGGGAACATTGTGTGGAAGGAGTGTCAGCATATATTTCTTCCTAAACAAATTACCAATTGAGCAAACAGTAGAACAGAATGGGCTTTCTGTGCTTTTTACACTCAGCCACTCACCCCAGTACTTCAAGGAGATTGGGACGGATGCTCAGCTTTCATAATGGGTTTTGAGGTAGTCTCCCATTTCAACGTTATTCTCTCCTGGGGTCACTTTCCTTTTCATGTTCTTTATAGTAATTATTTTTATTAAAAATATTTTTCATTTTCATACCATCCCAGTTTCCCCTCCCTCCGATTCTCCTGACATCCCTGCTTATGCCCTGCTCATCCCTGTCTATTCCTTAGTGGGGGAAAGGCCTTCCTTGGCGGGTCCAAAGTCTGGCATACCAAGTTAAGGCAGGAACAAGCTCCTGCCCAGCTTCAAGGAGGAGCAAGGTATCCAAACATGGAAAATGGTCTCCAAGAAGCCAGTTCATGCTCCTGGGTTAGGTCCTGGTGCCAGTGCCAGGGTTCTCCAACAGATCAAGTCATATAACTGTCACCTAAATCCAGAGGGTCTAATTCAGTCCCATATAGATTCCCAACTTGTCAGGCCATAGTCCATGAGTTCCATCTAGCTTAGGTCAGTTGTTTCTGTGGTTTTCCCATCATGATCTTGGCCTCCCTTGTTCATATGATCCCTCCTCCCTCTCTTCAACTGAAATCCAGGAGCTCAGCCAGGCATTTGGCTGCGAGTCACTGCATCTCTTCTATCAGTTCCTGGATGTAGGTTTTATGATGACAATTAGGGCAGTCATTAACCTGACTAAAGGAGAAGGCCTGGTGAGAGACCCTCCCCCTTATTGCTAGCAGTCTTAGCTGGGGTCATCCTTGTGAATTCCTGAGAAATTCTCGAGCCCCAGGTTTTTCCTTAACGCCCTAATGGCTCCCTCTATCAAAATATTTCCTTCATTGTCTTCCCCTCTGTACCTCCGCCAATTTGGTATTCTTTATCCCTCATATTCTCTTCCCCCATACTCTCCCTTCTACCTCCCCTCGCAGTTTATTTAGGAGATCTCAACTATTTCAGCCCTCCACATGTGTCCCTCTTAGGTTCCCCCGTTTTATGTAGCTTCTCTCTGTGAATTGTATATAGCCTGGTTATCATTGCTTTACATCTAATATCTACTTGTGAGTGAATACACAGCACGTTTGTCTTTCTGGGTTTGGGTTACCTTACTCAGGATCATTTTTTCTATATGCTTGCAAATTTCATGAAGTCATTGTTTTTTGTTTGGTTTTCTTTTGTTTTTGGCTGAGTAGTACTCCATTGTGAAAATGGATCACATTTTCTTTGGTTGATGGGCATTTAAGTTGTTTCTCGGCTCGGGATATTACAAATAATGCTGCTATGAACATAGTTGAGCAAATATTTTTATGGTATTATTGTGTGTTCTTTGGGTATATACCCAAGAGTGGTATTACTGATTTTGAGGTAGATTGATTCCCAATATTCTGAGAAACTACCAGATTGATTTCCAAAGTGGCTGTACAAGCTTGCATTCCTACCAGCAAAGGAGGAGTGTTCCCCTTTCTCCACATCCTCTCTAGCATAAGCTGTCATTGATGTTTTTGATTTTTACCTTAGCCATTCTGACAAGTGAAAGTCAGTTTGAGTTGCATTTCTCTGATGAATTAAGAAGGATGCTAAACACTTCCTTAAATGTCTTTTGGCCATTTGTATTTCTTCTCTTGAGAATTCTATGTAAATCTGTATTCCATTTTTAAATTGAATTGTTTGCTCTCTCTCCCTTTCTTTTTCTCCCTCTCTCTCTCTCCCCTCTGTCTTCTATTCCTCCACTGACTCAATCTTCTTAGTCCCATGTGGAGAATTTGTCCCTTCCACCTTCTGTGAGGGACCTTATATGAATCTCTTAGAATGTACCATGTATCCTAGTTCCTCTGGTTATGTGAATTATAGGCTGGTCATTCTTTGTTCTAGGTCTAAAATCCATATATGAGCAAGTACATACCATGTTCCTCCTTTTATGACTGGGATACCTCATTCAGGATGGTTTCTTCAAGTTACATACACTTGCCTGCGAAATTCAAGATTCCATTGATTTTTTTCCCACAGAGTAGTATTCCATTGTATAGATGTGCGACATCTTCTTTATTCATTCTTCATTTGAGGGGCATCTAGCATTTAAGTTGTTTCCAGGTTCTTGCTATTACAAATAATGCTGATATGAACATAGTTGAGCCCATGTCTTTGTTGCATGGATGTGGATCATTTGGTTATATGCCCAAGAGGACATAAAGGAGGGAGCCATTATTGGTTTGAAGAGAAAACTGAACCTAAAGAAATGTCTAGAGACCTACAAGTCTGACTCCAACTAACAATTTGAACAACAGTGGAAAGGCTACCATGAATGCCCTTCCCTGATAGTGAGATCAACAACTAACTTATTCACCATCATGGAGCCCTCATCTAGTACCTGTTGGAAACAGAAGCAAACACCCACAACTAAACACTGAGTCGAACTAAAATCCAGATGCAGAGGGAGAGGACAAGACCAGGTTGCAGAAACACATAGAGACAGCTGACCTGAACAAGGAGGAGCTAATGGCCCCAGACTGATAGCTGGGAATCCAGCATGGGACTGACTCAGACCCCCTAAAAATGGGTCTCAACTAGAAGGCCTGGTCAGTCTAAGGGACCTCAGACAGTGGAACCAGGATGTATTCCTGATGCACAAATGGACCTTGCGGACGCATCCCTCATGGAGGGATACTCCCTTAATCTAGAGACAGGAGGAATATCCTAGACCCTACTTCAAATAACTTGACAGATTTACATGACCCATCCTGGATGGCATCACCCTAAATGTGGAGTGGGGTTGGCTGGGAGTGGAGGGTTTTTGGAGTGCATGTGAGGGGGTATAAAAAGATGGAAGGAGGAAGGGAGCGGTAACTGGGATCGATATGTAAAATAAAATAAATTTTAAAAAATTGAATTGTTTGATACATTGGGGTATAGTTTCTTGAGTTCTTTATATATTTTAGAGAGAAGCCCTCTGTCAGATATGGGGTGGGGAAGATCTTTTCCCATTCTGTAGGCTGCTGTTTTAGCTTCTCAGTTTCTGGAGGTCCCATTTATTGTTATTCTCAGAGTCTGTGCTGCTGGTTCTATATATATAGGAAATGGTCCTGTGTACAAATATGTTCTGGGGTATATACCACTTTCTCTTCTATCAGGACCAGTGTACCTGTGTTTATGTTGAGGTACTTGATCCATTTGGACTTGAATTTAGTAGATGAGAATATGAGAATATATATATATATATATATATATATATATATATATATATATATAGATCTGTTTGCATTTCTTCTACATTTCAACATCCAATTTTAAAGCATGGTGCTCTGATAAGATACAGGGGACTATTCCACTTCTTTTGTAACTGTTGAGGTTAGTTATGCCACCTAGTATGTGGTCTATTTTAGAGGAGGTTCCATGTGGAACAGAGAAGAAGGTATATTCTTTTGTGTTTGGATGGAATATTCTATAGATGTCTGTTAAACTCAATTGAGACATAACTTCTGTTAGTTCTTTTGTTTCTTTGTTGACCGTCTAATTGGTGGTCCTGTCTAGCATTGAGAATGTTGTGTTGAAGTCTCACACTATAAGTGTGTGAGGTTTTATATGAGGTTTGAGTTTTAGAAGCATTTTGTTACGAATGTGGGTGCCTTTGTATTTGGAGCATAGATGTTCAGAATTGAGGCTATGTGTTGTTGAATTTTGCCTGTGATGAATACAAAATGACTGTTTTCATCTCTTTTGATTATTTTTGGTTTTAAGTCTAAATTGTTAGATATTTGGATAGCCATACCTGCTTTCTTCTTAGGTCCATTTGATTGGAAGATCTTTTCTCAGCCCTTTACCCTGAGGTAATGTCTATCTCTGAAGCTTAGATGTGTTTCTTGTATGCAATAGAAGGATGGATTCTGCCTTCATATCCATTCTGTTAGCCTGTGTCTTTTTATAGTCGAGTTAAGGTCAGTAATGTTGAGGGAGAATAAGGACCATTGATTGTTAATGCTTGTTTGTTTTAGATTTTTTTGGCAGTGGTATTGTGAATATATTTGTCCTGCTTTACCCTTGATTTTTGATGAAGTGGGATTATCTGATGCCTATGTCTTTGTGAGCACAGTTAATTTCCTTGGGTTGTAATTTTCCTTCTAAAACTTTCTGTAGGGCTGGATTTATAGATACATATTGTGAAAATCTGGCTTTGTCATTAAAGATCTTGTTTTCTGTATCTATAGTGATTGAGAGTTTTGCTGGGTATAGTAGCCTGAACTGGCATCTGTGGACTCTTAGTACTTGCAGAACATCTATGCAGGACCTTCTGGCCTTGAGGGTTTCCATGGAGAAGACAGGTGTAATTTTGATAGGTCTGCCTTTATATGTTACCTGTCCTTTTTCCTTTGATGCTCTTTCTTTATTCTGTATGTTAGGTGTTCTGATTATTATATGTCGAGTGGTCCTTTTTCTTCAGTCCAGTAGATTTGTTGTTCGATATTCTTCTTGCACTTTCATAGGCATGTCCTTCTTCAGATTTGGAAAGTTTTTCTCTATGATTTTGTTGAATATGATTTTGGCACCCTTGAGCTGGGCTTCCTCACCTCCTCTATGCCTATTATTCTTAGGTTTGGCCTTATCACGGTGTCCCACATATCCTGGATGTTTTGTGTTAAGGATTTGCTGCATTTATTATTTTCTTTGGTCAGTGAATCTATTTCCTCTAGTTTTTCTTCTGTGCCTGAGATTCTCTGTTGGTTATGCTTGTGTCTGTAGTTCCCGATTTTTTGCCCAGTTTTTCTATTTCCAGCATTCCATCGGAGTGTATTGTCTTTATTTTCTCTATTTCAGTTTTCAAGTCTTGAACAGTTTCCTTCACCTACTTAATTGTTTTTTCTTGGCTTTCTGTACTTTCCTTAAGGAATTTGTTCATTTCTTCCACGTTTTTGTTTGTTTTTTCCTCCATTTCTTTAAGAGATCTTCTCACATCTTCTTTGAGGGCCTCTATCATTTTTAAGATGGTAATTTTTAAGTTGTTCCTTCTGCTTCCTCTACTTTGTTGTTGTGTTCCATTCTACTTGGTATAGATTCCCTAGATTCTGGTGGTGTCATGCTTGTCTTTCTGTTGTTAGGTGTTTTCTTGTATTGCCATCTTCCCATAGCTTCTTCCAGTAGGTGTTGGTGGGTTCTCTCCCTCTCTCCATGGTACTCCCTAGGTGGAGTCTGTTGCTGTGGGTGGGCTAAACTTTCTAGGAGGTCTCTCCACAGGTGGGGCCGGTGATGGGTGTCAAAGGTCAGGCTCCATCAGAAGACTGTTGATGGGAGTCAAGGATTCCAAAGGCTGGGTGGTGATAGACAGATCTAGCCTGGGCCTGGCACTTTCCAGCTGAGGCCTCTTTGGCAGAGGCCATGTGTATCAGGGTCAAGGATCCTTCTGGCAGGAACTCAGAGAGGCCTGCAAAGATAGGTGGGTCTTTGGTAGGGGCCCAGACTCCAGTAGAGGACCAGATGTGAGGGTCAGAGACCAGTTAGGTGGAAATTGTGGGTGGTCCCTTATGGACAGGCAGGTCTAGTGTGCTGAGAGCAGCTCCAGGAAGTTCCCTGAAGGTGGCTTGATTGTTGGCTCAACCTTCTGTCCCTGAACTCAACCAGAGCAGTGGGAGAGTGGGCAGGGTAGGGCACAGGGAGGGCAGGCTCTTAGTGAGGGATGGGTGGGGGTTTATCAGGGTTCCAAGAGTGCTCTCCATAGGGACACAACACAGGGGCAAAGAGATCTGGGGCCAACCCAGGGAGTTTCAGGAAAGGGGGTGGCAGAGAGTTCACCCTTATTGGTTCCAGACTCACCACTAGCCAAGGCCTTGCAATGTGGGACAATGCATGGACTGATGCTGAAGATGTTTCAGCACTGATAAGTGGATCTAGCTTGGACCTGGCACTCTCCAGTTGAGGCCTCTTTAGCAGAGGCCCTGCGATGGGATCAAGGATCCAGCCTGCAGGAACTCAGAGTGGTCCCATGGAAGTAGGCGGATCTCTGGGTAGGGCCTGGCACTCCAGTAGAGGGTCAGAAGCCAGGCAGGTGGAAATTCTAGTGCAGGTTTTTGAAGTATGACCTAGTGAGTCTTTGGTTTTTCTCAATGTCAGTTGTTATATTCCCCCTTTCATATCTGATTATGTTTACTTGGATATTCTCTCTCTTTGCCTTTTGGTTAGTGTGGATAAGGGTTTGTCTGTCTTGTTGATTATCTCCAAGAACCTTGATTCTTTGTATTGTTCGCTCTAGTTCTATTTTATTGATCTTAGCTCCGAGTTTGATTATTTCCCAGTATCTACTCCTTCTGCATGAGTTTGCTTCTTTTTGTTCTAGAGCTTTCAATTGGGCTGTACCAATCCCAGGCTGTTTTCAGGATGCAGCTCTTTATTAGAGCTTGAAGTGGGGGATGGGGATGCCTCCTGAAGTTCCATTATTGTACAGGCCATCATGGGGGTCTTTCTTTTTTTTTCATATAAAGTTGAGTATTATCCTTTCAATGTCCATGCAGAATTGTTTTGGGATTTTGATTGGGATTGCGTTTAATCTGTAGATTACTTTTGGCAAGATTGCCATTTTTACTATGTTTATCCTATGTATCCAAGAACATGGGGAATATTTCCATTTCCTGGTAATTTCTTTCTCTTAAGACATAAATTTCTTGCTATATAGGGCTTTTACTTGTTTGCTTAGTGTACCCCAACATATTTTATGTTTGTGGCTATTGTAAAGGATAATTTTTTCTCTGATTTCTTTCTCAGCCACTTTATTGTCTGTATATCATAGGGCTACTGATTTATTTATTTATTTATTTATTTATTTATTTATTTATTAAGTTTATCTTGTATCCTGCTAGTTTTCTGAAGGTGTTTATCAGCCATAAGAGTTCCCTGGTTGAATTTTTCAGGTCACTTATGTAAACTATTATATCATCTGCAAATGATGACAGTTTGACTTCTTCCTTTCCAATTTGGATCCCCTTGATCTCCTTTTGTTGTCTTATAGTTCTACCTAGACCTTTAAGTACAATATTGAACAGATATGGAGAGAGAGGGCAGCCTTGTCTTGCTCCTGATTTTGGAGGAATCTTCTTAAGCTTCTTTCCATTCAGTATGTTGTTGGCGGTTGGTTTACTGTATATTGCTTTTATTATGTGTAGGTATGCTCCCCTTACCCTCGAAATGGTGTTGGATTTTGTCAAAGGCTTTTTCAGGATCTAGTGGCATGATCATATGATTTTTTTCAGTTTCTTTATATGGTGGATCACATTGATTGATTTTCATTTATTGATCCATCCCTGCATACTGGGATGAGGCCAACTTGGTCATGGTCGATGATCTCTCTGAGCTTGGGTTTTTTTTTTTTTTTTTTTTTTTTTGTAGGTGAATTGAGGTAACTGATATTAAGAGATATTAATCAACAGTGACTGTTAATTCCTGTTATATTTGGTTTTGTTGTGGCTATTGGTAATGTTTGTTTCCCTTCATTGGGACTTGCTGATATGAGATTATATACTGCATATGCTTTCATGGATATAGCTATCTTCCTTGAGTTGGAGTTTTCTTTATACTACTTTCTGTAGGGCTGCATTTGTGGGTATTTATGCTTTAAATCTTTTTTCATGGGATATCTTGTTTTATCTATCTATGACGATTGAAAGCTTTGGTGGGTATAGAAGTCTGAGCTGCTATCCATGCTTCTTAGTGTCAGTGTCTGCAGAATATCTGTCCAGGACCTCCTGGTTTTCAGTTTCTTCATTGAGAAGTTAGGTGTAATTCTGAGAGGTCTGTCTTTATATGTTACTTAGCCTTTTTCCTTTGTAGATCTTAGTATTTTTCTTTATTCTGTATGTTTAGAATTTTAATTATTATATGACAAGTGGACGTTTCTGTTGTTTAGTCTATTTGGTGTTATTGAAGCTTCTTGAACCTTCATTGGCATATCCTTATTTAGGTTAGAAAATGTTTCTTCTATGATTTTGTTAAATATATTTTCTGTGCTTTTAAGCTGGTATTCTTCTTCTATCACTATTATTCTTGTGTTTGGTTTTTCCACAGTGTCTCATGTTTCCTGGATTTTTTTTTTACAGTTTTTTTTTTAAATTTAAATTTGAAACAAGCTTGTTTTATATGTCAATCCTAGTTCCTGGCTTCACTGTCCACCCTACCAAACCCTATCTCATCCCATTTCTGCTCCCCAGGGAGTAGGCATCCATGAGAAGTCTTCAAAGTCTGTCATGTCATTTTGAGCAGAACCTAGGCCCTTCCCAGTATGTCTAAGCTGAGGGAGTATCCCTCTATGTTGAATGGGCTCCCAAAGTCCATTCGTATACTAGGGATAAATCCTGATCCACTACCAGAGGCCTCATAGAATGTCCAGTCCTCCTAACTGACACCCATGCTCAGGGAGTCTGGGTGGGTCCTGTTTTAAGGGTTTGTTGGATTTAACATTTTCTTTGACCAATGAATTAATTTCTCCATTTCTTATATCTATAGGTTATGCTTATACCTGTACTGTCTGTTCTTTCACCCTGATATTCCATTTCCAGAATTTTCTTGGCTTGTGTTTTCTTTTTTGCCTCTATTTCAAATTTCAAGTCATGGCCTTGTTTGATTTTATTTCCTTGGGTCTCTTTAAGGGATTTTATGGGTTTCTTCCAATTTTTATTTGTCTTATTTCTCATTTTTAAGGGAATTTTTCATTTATTTTTTTAAGGTCATCCACCATCTTCACAAAGACATTTTAAGGTCACTTCCTTCTGCTTCATCTGTATTGGGCTATTTATGTCTTGCTGATGTAGGACCACTAGCTTCTGATGGTGCCATATTGCTGTTTGTGTTATTGAATGTATCTTACACTGCTGCCCACCCATCTCTTTCTCCAGTTAGTATATGTAGGTTCATAGATCTTGTGCTTGCCCTTTCTTCCTCAGGGTGTGGCTGGGGCCTGCATGTCTGATGATTCCTGCACCTCTAGGTGCCAGAAGAGTCTGTGAGTCAGGTAATCATTGGTGCTGTGATGTGTAATGGTTGGCAGAGTGGGCATTGTTGTCTGGTCACTGGGGCATGGCTGGAGAAGGGAAGTAGCTAGGGCTAGATATCAGACTTTCCAGCTGGGGTCTGAGACAGCCACCTGTCCCTTCAGATGCCAGGGGAGCCTGTGGTTCAGGGGGAAGCTTTGGGTGCAGGATGGTTGGCAGCAAAGGTATTGTAGCCTTTGGTCACAATGGGTATTGTCTTTCAGTACTGATCTGATTTTGAGTTTCCCAAATCATCTGACCTGGATTCCTGCATTGGCCCATTTGCCTAGTCTTTAATTCCATTGATCCTGCAAGCCAACTTGTCAATATTGCACCATTTTCATTCTTTTTTCTTTTTGACTACAGAGGGAGACAACAGAAAAGCACAGCAAGGGCTATTTTCTTTCAACTCCTGAAGCTTCTTTTACAGCATTATTGTGTGAGAGAAAGAACAAAAGAGAAAGATGGAGGGAAGGAGGGAGGGGAAAAGGGAGGGAGGGAGGAATAAAAAGAAGGAAGGAGAGAAGACAATGAAGGAAACAAAGGAGCTAGAACTGTTTGCTGTTTGTCAAATGAGTACTGGCCATTGCTGGGAGACATGTGACAAACCATATTTTGTCATTTTTCTTATCGCTAGTGGGAAACTCCAATGGGTAATGAGCCTGTGAATCAGAAATCTTATGTGTCGTAAGCCCATAACAAGGCAGCTGGGAATAAAGGTTCAGAAGATCATATCGGAATTTACCAGTTTTTAGCTGCATTTCCCATAAAGGAGTCATGACTACTGGCCAGTTCCTACTTTACCAAGATACTCCCAAACCTCTGAAAATACTTCTGCTTCTCTGGACCTTGTGCTTTGGAGTCAGTCCATCCAGAATATTTATAATTCATATTCATTTCTCATAACTTTGCTGCAATGATGTGCCCCCACCATCTCTAATAGTTGATGGAGCTTGTCTTCTCCACTGTCATCTATGCTTCCAGAACTCACTGTTGGCACTATAGAGGACTGTGTCCAGAAATCATGCTCAACTGCTCTCTGTATAATCTCACTCAGCACACTGTGTAGGGCAAGTGCTTATCTTTCTTTGTGTCCTCCATAGTCAGCATTCTTAGCTCACTGTTATGAAGTATCTTCCATGATACTTATTTACTGAATCTTTTAATAATGATGTTTGGAACTTACATGATATTGTCCTCAAAGTTCCGAAGGTAGACACTGAAATTACATAGACTATTCCTATTCTTTAAATGGAGGTTATATTTAAATCCATGTGTTGGTGAATTATTCTCTTTGAAATACTTAATAGCAGCTGGTATTTGTTTTCAATGTAAGAAGAGGCTTTCCTGAAAAATATTGGAAAGATGCTAATGGAGTATTATTTATTTTATTATTTTTAATTTATTCTTCTTTCATGCAAAACATCCTGATCATAGTTTTTCCTTCCTCTGCTTTTCCCAGTTTCATCCCATCTCCCTCCTCCCCAGATCCACTCCTCCTCTGTTTCCCTTCAGAAAAGATCAATCATCCCAGAAATATCATCTGAGCATGGTATGGTATTTTAGTAAGATACAGTAAGACAGACTGTTATATCAAGGCTGATTTTAAATTATTCATTTATGAGTTCTAAAAGTATTTCATAGCTATAATACATATTCTTAAAAACTTTAATCATTCTCAATTAATGGTAGGCATATGACTAAGTGATGGTTACAAACCATAGCATTTTGTGTTTATTTATATCACGAGGTCTTATAATTTTCATGTGACAGGGTGGATCATTTAGAATGGTGTCAATTAGAAGTGACATTTAACTCTTAATACACTCACCTTTTGTCTGTATACTTTTTTTTTTCTTTTTTGCACTAAGAACAGGAAGATGGATCAGCAGGTAAAGGTACTCTGCCACCAAGAGTCTAGTGACCCAAGTTAGAGTCCTGGAATCCATGTGGTAGAAGCAAAGAGCCAACTCCTGCAAGTTGTCATCTAACCCCTACATATGCACTGTAGCAGGCATGCCGTCAGCCCCACCCCCATGAATAAATATAATAAAAGTAAGTCTTTCTGCTCTAGCATTTTCCATACTTAGTAATGGAGTTTCGAGTAAGTGGCTTAAGTACATCCATGCTACTCTTGATTAGCTAGAAGAAAATAAAGACCCTAGCAGTTGCCTGAACTTGAATGATTTCCAAGGGCAAATCCTTCTGTGTTATTGTATTGATTTAATTTGCATTCAGATTGCGCAGAATTGTGGTGATGCATTTTCACTCGAATGATTTGCTATCAAGTTGGGAATGAATAGATGACATGTACAGACTTGAGCACTGAGCTGAATTTTAACATAGTTCCTAGTTTAGTAGAGCCATACTAATAACAAAATGAAAGCCAAAATGATGAGAGCAAATGAGTTTAATATTGTCGTTGAAATCCCAGAGAACTTCATGGGTTGTGAGCTTTCTATATGAAATTAATTTTACATAGTCAAGATACTCATGCATCATATTTATGCAAATTTTATTCTGTTGCTTAAATTGTTAATTTTTAATTATGAATTATAATTTAAAGTATGAATAGTCAGTTTTGAAGCTCACTGACCAAAGAAAGCAATACTTATTATTAATACTCCTTTTATAATATATGATATGTTATATTTAATTATATTGAATTTTGATGCATTTAATCTGCTAACCTTCCAAATGCTTATAATACAATAGGGAAAATCTTTAATTATGTCATTTAGTGTTCCTGTTAATAGTTGAACCTACTTTGGGACCAAGAGGAAGTTTTAACTATCAATAATATTTACATTGTCATCTGTCACTACCTCCTGCCAATTTTGTTCTTGTGGTAATTGCTTCTGGCTTTTCTGAGCTAGGAGCAAATTCCTTACATTGCATCAGTGAACCAATTCACTCTCAGGTGAGCTTTGTTTGTAGCAGCATGTTCATTCACAAGTGCCGTGGACAGTGGGCTTATTCTCTCACAAACTTGTTGGTCAGGTTTGTTAGTGTTAGGGCAGAAGAGAAGAAGAAATTCTTAGGATGTGGCAGATGGCAACAAACATTGTGTTCACAGCGCAATAGGCATTTAGATTCTTTATTGATGAATAGAGGGGGAAAACATGAGCAACAAGGGAGGCAGAGAGTCATAGGAGGAGTGTACTGGTCCCTGATCCTGTGGTGACTAGAAGGAACTGGCCACTAGTGTCTTCTTCTAGGAGAAAAGAAATAAAATAAAAGGCAAAGGAAACAGTGACTGTTACACTTTATTTGGAAGGAGATTTGTTCCTGGATTATACATTTAATAAGAGAATGCTGTACAAGCCACCATGATGTGTATTTGCCTTCTTTGTTTTCCTTGGTTAAATTTTATCATATCTTCATTTCTTATGAAAACAGATCTATGTTTGTCAAATAGTCACACCATAAAAATAACACTTCCCTTTTTCTTGTACCACTTGGTTGAATTTTCATAATTTTCCTTTCTAGTTATGTTTAACTTACCCTGAAGAGACAGTATCTTTTTAGTCATCATCTTCTGAGCCTGTGGCTATTATAGAGCTGGAGGGGATATTAATCAAGTCTCTGAGGTAGGAAGAAAATAATAGACTAAATATTTACCTAATTGAAACATGAAATATTTGTCCTTATGGAGTATACTAGGGCACTGTGAGTTAAAGTGTTTGCAATTTTTTTTTAAGTACAACAGAATTTAGCAGGATATTCTCTATCAGAGATTGTCACTCAAATTATGTCTTTATACAATAAAAGCATCTTAAAAAACTCTAATTTTATTATTTTTAATTTAAAAATTCTCAGAAGTGCAATGCAAATTATAAGTCTGAAATGGCTTCCAAACCATTTAGAAGCCGGGATGAGTCAAGCAGAAAATCAGTTTCTAGCTTGTACTCGAAAGTGGGTGATTTCTTATGGGAATATGCGATCACTTTATATATAGGCAGAATATTTCTTAATACTTAGAAAGGTTATGGGCTGAGCAATAAGCACAAAGTGTGGCAAAGTCATAGAAAAGTTGCACAGATTTAAATATACAACACTGGATAATGGGAAAAGATAATTAGGCTCAAAGTACTTATTACCTTGGTGACAGTAATAATCTTCCCTCTAACCTATATGCTTTGTTTACTGTATAGTGCTTCACTTTAATTTAATTTTTGCAACCATTCTGTACATTTCTAAATCTTAGCCATAGAAGATGGAGATGTTGACTCTCATTGTGGCTGAAATTGCCCAGCTAGTAAGCAGCAAATAATGAGGTCAAACATTACTTTTCCTTTAAATACAAGGGCTTTCAGTTTAATGACATTAAGCCAATTTTAAATATAGGTCAAGAAAATATGGTTGCATTAATTAATTACTCTAAAAATTAAGGTTAAAACAACACTTTGTATTTTCTATTTTTTAAAAAAAATCACTATTTCCTTTGTAATTAGATATCTATTAAAAAGATAAATGTATGTCTGTAGGAATGAAAGGAAATAATTTCCAGAGCAATAGGAGCTATGTTTTAAAAGAAAAATACATTTAATTTATATTAATTATATATGAAAAAGAATAATTATTACAAACACTACTTGAAAATTATTACTCTGGAAGATACCTTACAAAGAAAAGACATCTTCTAGGAAAGATATGATAATAGCACCATTCTGACACTGAAGGTATTGGTTTGATAAAGAATGCACAAGGGCTGTCTTAGTGTTCACTATTGTTGTGAAGAGACACCATGACCACAGCAACTCTTGTAAAGAAAACATTTAATTGAGGGTGGCTTGCTCATAGAGTCAGAAGTTCAGTTCATTATGTTCATGACATGGAGCCTGGCGGGTTGCAGGCTCACATGGTGCTGGAGCTGAGATTCCTACATCTTGCAGGCAACAGGAAGCAGACTAACTGTCACACTGAGGAAAGCCTGAGAAAAAGGGACCTAAAGCCTCCCCCGCCACACACAGTGTCACACTTCCTTCAACAAAGCCACACCTCCTAATAGTGTCGCTCTATTTACGGGTCATTTTCTTTTAAACTACCCCATGGACTATGCATCTTCTATGAGAGAGTGAACATGGTTTAAAAGGAAAATTACATATTACAGGAAAATATTTATTAAACCAGTTTGACTTTTAGGCACCTTCTTTTACAAAATGTCACATATTGTAGTGACTTTTGTCCATTATGTGCTCTGGAGACATCATTTGCCTTGACTTTGCGCTCAAGAAGAAGGTGCTCAGGGAATTGGAGGATCCAGGTTTGTAGGCATGAGAATGCCAGTTAATGCTTCAGAATGAAGGATCGAGGCTGATCTTCAGCAAAAGTGAATGAGGAGAAGCAGACTCTCTCCACTAAGGAAATGCCTTATCCACAGAGAAGACTAAACAGCACAAACGTTTCAAAATTAGAAACAAAATTAAAATATGTAGACATATATTAAGAATAAAACCAATTACATGATTAAAACTTCCAAGATCACCAGGAAGTAATTGAGAGGCCAAACTTAAAAAAATACATACCTGTTAAAAGAAGGAGTTGAGATAAGTTCTAATGACATGGACAGTTGAATCAATTAAGTGTAGTGGAAAACTCCCTAGAGAAAGAAATAGATGTTCAAAGAGAAGGAACAATGATGAAAACCAACAGAGTGGGAATTGTCTCAGAGTGCAATATTGCTCTCATGAAAATTGCCTTCTTTAACCTAGTGTAATAAATTTAAAAATAAGTTGTAAAACAAATAGACAATATTAAAAACTGTAAAGTAAAAATGCCAATTCACACACAAAAATAGAAGCATCATGCAATATCCAGTTTCTAATTGGAAACCCTAAAGTACAGTAACACATGTTCTAATTCAAGCTCTGTAAGTAAATAACTGCCAAGTGAGATTGATAAACTCTGGAAAGTTATCCATTGAAATAGATAAAGCAAAAGAGCATTTCAGTGACTAAAAATTAAGACAAATCCAGCAAACAAGCCAGTGCTGCAGAAAATAATTAAGAGGATAATACACCAGAGAAGGAAAGCAGTCCCATCCATGAAAGCATAGAGGTTCATACACATCTTTAGAAGTGAGGGAAGCCAAGAAAGAAATGGTTAATATCCAATACAGTCAATCAGAAAACTCTCAGTATTAATTGAGAAGAAACCAAACTAAAGAAAACAGTAAACTCATCTCAATAATAACTTAAATGCAAGTGGACTACACCTACCAATTAAAACTCAAAGAGTAACAGACAATGTGTAAGGAACCTAATGCAAGCTCAGTGGTTAAAAGGGTTTACTGCTCTTGAAGAAGACCCAAGTTTGATTTGTATTAACCTGGTTGAACAGTGCATAACAGCAATATATCTACTTCCAAGGGATCAAATGTTCTTTTCTAGCCTCTGCAGGTATTTGTATACACTTGGTATATACATACTCCCAAATATACATGAGTAAAAATAAAACAAAACCCCCTCAATACAATTATCTGTTTTTATAAGAACACATAATACTAAAAAGTCATTCAGAAAATGAAAATTCTAAACAAGTGTATGTAGCTATTTTCATATCTGATAAAATATACTTCCAAACTTGCAGAAGATATCAAGAAGACTGATTCATGTTAAAGGAAACAACCAATTAAGAGTAATAATTATAAACTTGGAGGTTCTGTTTCTTAATGAACACCTGCCCTCCACCAGCGATTTAATGCTACTGGTTTATATTCTGTTGAAGTGTCTCCACAGCAGCTGGATCATTTTACTTATTTAACTTTGATTGTTTTTGTCTACGTTGTTGCTTTCATGAAGTGCAGGAAATCTCTTGTCTTATTTAGTGAATAAGGTAGTCAAATTCCCTGTTCTCCTAATTCTAAATTTATATTAGTGGCAGATCTTTAGAGTCTATGACATTGGAACATCTGTTCTTCCCCTAGTGGTAGCAGAAATATGTCTCTGGTAAATGTCATAGGAATGAGTTTCTCACCCTTACAGTGGCTTTGAACAACAAATGAAAGAGGTTTTCTTTTCTCATATCTCCTAGTAGTCAGTTTCTTGAAGTCCAGGGTCTTGGCATAGGAGAACTACCTAAGTTTTCTAAAGAAGTCATGGCCATTATTCTTTTTCAGAAAAAAATGTATACATATTAGTATATATATATATTTGCTGCCAATATATTATACTGAGGTGGAATCTCTAGTACAGATAGAATTCTCTGGATTCTACCATTCTTTCCTTAAATGTCCTACAAAAAAAATGGTTCACAAAACAGTGGTGCTAGACTAAGTCTCTTGCTCTTCCTTGGTTTTTGGTTTTTCTCATATTGTCTTGCCAGAGTACACAGGGTGGTGGATGAGTGCTGTACTTCTTTGTATTGAAGGCTACTAGAGTCTCAATCATGACAGTCTGTTAGGACCTTATGAACTTATCAACATTTAAGTTATTTGTTTCTTTTTTTCTTGTTTTCTTTGTTTTTATCTGATTCTGTAATGGGTATCTTCCTCCATGCTCTGTGAAAAGTTCAGTGTCAGCCTCAACGGGCTTGTTATTTTTGGGGGCGGGAAGAGTGATCCTATTTGCCAGGTTTGCTTGGACTCAATGATATCATATAATTTAAGAAAATTAAAATGATGATTCTGTAGCTTATTGTATTGATGTCCTTACCGTCGTGAAAGAGATCCACCTACAATTTTCAATATCCTAAGTCAAAGTAGAACTTAGCTTTGAGAGCAAGGCTATTTATACATTTAAATTATAGCATATATTGGGTTAATTTTTTTTTTGTATTATTTGAGTACAAATGACAGCTCCATATGAGTGTCACACTACCACTTTGTTTAAAGAGAATCCATTTAGACAAAGTGTCTACATAGGCTCATTTTGATGACTTCTGTGATTTTCATTGATAAGAAGTTCCAGTAAGGGAAAACCTTTTAAGTGCAAATGACTACTACTCCTGATTACCTTTCTCTGCTGCCTTACTGAGAGTTGTGCTCATCTTGCAACTATTCTCACTGTGGTTGAGAGAAGAACTCTTTCTGTTGATAACGCAGCAGAAAGACTTGATTACAAAGCTTATAACTGGTAGAACTGGAAGCTCTCTGAAATTATGCTACTGACACCTTTCTGTTTATATCGACAGTACAAGGTTTATTACACTGTCCTTGGGTTAGTAATGGCTAGTTTCTCCTGTGGACTAATTTCCTTATGCTGCAGCATTAAGGATCAATTAAATTTCTCAAATGCTCTTTGATTGCCTACTTTGATTTTCAGCACAGGTGGAGAGTTAGTTGCCCAGAATAATGCTTCACAAAGTGTGTTTATCTCTACACAGTGAGCAGCAGTATCTACAAGGCAGTAGCAGAAGACTTCCAGAGGCTATAAACCCCTGGGCTAAAGGGTTCTTTCTACATTGTTGGCTTTGTCAGAGACAGGGAGACAATTGAAGACATTTTGAGAAGCAGGTGACGGACTGATGGGGGAATGTTTTTCTGTATATATGTTTCTTGTATTTAGTTGATGAATAAAACACTGATTGGTCAGTACCTAGGCTGGAAGTTTAGGTTGGGCTACCATATAAAGAGAATTATGGGGAGAGAGAAGCAGAGAGAGTGAGTGGCTAGAGAGACACCATGGAGCCAAAGGAATAATATGCTTGAACATTAAGGTAAGCCACAACTTCTTGGCAATACATAATTTAATAGAAATCGGTTAATAATTAAGATAGAACTAGCCAATAAGAAGCCTGAGCCATCGGCCAAACAGTTTCTAATTAATGTAAGTCTTTCTGTGTTTATTTGGGGCTGACCAGGCAGAACAAGAAACTCTACAACAGAAACTGAAATACTATAGTAATACTGTGAAGGAAAGAGGATAGAAGAGCTGTGTTAGTCAAGAGAGTAAATAATTTAGTAGAACTAGTGATCACAATTCCTTGCACAATTCCAGAAAGTAGTCATTATTGAAGTAGAGGGTTCTTACACCTGAACATGAGAACTTTAACAATAGCTGTAACATGCTGAACCACTGCCACTAAAGTTACAGAGCTATAAACCCTCCAGTTTAACACCAATAGCTCTAAATCCTTGGCTTTTAAAACTCATACCTGTGGACCAGTCCCCAGGCCCCAGAGCTACACACCTATGGCTTTGAAAACCCAGAACTAGCCTCTGACTGGAGTGTTGAAAGCTACAGAGACCTGAGTCCAGCTTCATAAATACAAAGCCATAAGCTTCTCTGAGGGTTTGAGAACTTACCCTGTTAGCCTCCACACTCCAGATCTCAGTGCTGCTAATGCTAATAGAGCTGATCCTTGCTTATTCACAATCTCCATCTTAACTTGTAGTAAAACCACATAGTGTCTCTAAGACTCAACTTCTCAATTAATGAAATAGCCTAATTTGATCTCCTCACTTCATCTTCATAGAAAAATTATAGAAGAAATATATTTGTTTTCAGAGAACATGCAATATATTTGTCTGACTTCATTTTCCCTTGGTGAGGATTGATTGATATCTCATGTGCACTCTTTCACTGGTGAGTAGAATTAGTTTGTACGAATGAGGAACATTTCTACTGTATCTTTGCATTTACCCAAACAAATCTTTGTGCTTATATTTTCTTTTTGAGAGAGGGTGTCCCTGGCTGTTCTGGAAATTGCTTTGTTTAACAAGCCGCTATGAACTCAGAAATCTGCCTGTCTCTGCCCATGATTCCTTGGGTGAAAAGTCTGTGCAACCAATTCCTGTTCTGTATATGATTTTTGATTGACAGGATATAACAAACTAACTGTGGTATAAGAATGTAGTCTGTGGAAATAAAGCTTGCCCTTTGTTGTTACTTGGTGTTTTTTATCATTGATTCAAGATGCAGTTTTCTAAATCATAATAAGATAATAAAAATCCACTAATTACATTTATCTAAATAGCCCTCTTTAATGTCAAAGTACTGATTGATTATATTAAGATGTATTTAGTGGTTTTTGGCATTAATAAAGAGTAATGCTGACATTTTATTTTATTTGTCACATGCTGCAACTTGAGATCATATTTGATGCCTCTGCACAGTAACAGTTTTAACAGAAGTCAAACATAGATGGCAGCTAAATTATGAATCCTTAAGACTGTTTTACCTTTTATTAAATCAAATCCAAATCTGAGCACAATGGTTACAAGATAGAAGGAGGAGACTGTGTGAAATCACCAGCTGCTCCGCCATCCTGCCAAGTAATTAGCTCTCAGCTGCTGCACCATAACCTCTTTCCAAAATGGACAAAGCAAACTCCAAGCCATAGCTTTGCTCATTCTCTCATCATAACCAAAGAGAGCTCTTGAACCTTGTAGTTACTTGATATCCCGTCATACATCCAGACATGATCAGACCATAGGGCTTAGTTACCTCAATAACCTTGGCTTATAGGATTGAATTCCCTCATCAGACAGCTGCCTTTACAAAAACTGAAAGTGTTTTGTCATATAATCAACACATTGTCTTCTGTTTGGCATTTGTCATATACTCAATACATCAGTTATGGCTAGCATTAGTATTTTAGTTCCTTTCATCAAATAATGCTTTAGTGTTTTTTGGAGCCACAAATGTAGAGGAATAGACTAAAGACTTGGGAATGTGATCTTTTTCACATCAATGTCCTATTACTATCCAGGAGACCAATGCAGATGATTGTCTCCAAGGCTCAGGTTCTTCAGTGTTAAATAGAGACAACAACTTTCTAGAATGCTGATGCCCGAAGAGAAAATGCATGTGAACTCCTGGCATATTATTCATCATTATCTCACAGCTTAAGCAAAGGCATCATGGGCTGAAGATATGGCTCAGTTGTCTTGCATGCACACTCATAGCACTACATAAATCAGTTGTAGTGACAAACAGCTCTTATCCTTGGACTTGGAAAGCAGAGGCCCCCACCCCCCAAAAATCTTTTTAAAGTCATTGGTTGCAAAGTGAGGTGGAGCTCAGCCTTGATTACAAGAGATGTGGTCCTCAGTCAATCAATCAGCAGCGTCACTGATGTCAACTGCTGATCAATATTGCTATTGCATTTTGTAGATTCTAATAATTATGATAAGGCCATCATTAAAACTGAATTTTCTCAACTGCTTCTAGCATAATGTCCTTCAATCAATATTCTGTTTTTCATTATTTCTTTCCCTAGATCAATGCTCTCAGGTCTTGTTTGTAAACTCTTATTAAGGTGATCAGTTCACTTCTATTTATCTTGCTCAATAAGTCTCCATCATTTCAACAAATATATAATTATGTTGCTGATCCAACTGTCTTGTTTTTCCTATTCCAGTTGAGAATATTCCGGCATGCCCTCTTTTTGAACACACTTTAATTCAAATTGAAGGAAAGTATATATCTGGTATAATTAGGTTGTCCTAGCACAACCCCTGAGCTAAATTTTTGTATTAACCCTGAACTGGCATTTGGCCATTTCATTCTTTGCTTGGCTCCTGCTATGTACGATTTCAGGATGACAATTCCCTTTGGACTTTTGGTTGAAGGCACTTGTCACTTCCAATTCATTATTTTGTTAATATTTGCTCATTGCAGAGCATCTGTCCCTATGCATGCAATTTTGGAAAATGATGTACATCTCTGTAAAAGCAAGATAAATTTGATTCATGACTATACACTCAGGGAAATAAAAATGCAGGTTATTTTAAGAGTTTACAAGCCTTTCTGTGCTGTATCTTCTATATCCTGCTGTTTATATTTCCATTAGGTGTGTAAATGGGTGTTTTCTATCCTAGCTGTCCAGTTCAAAATAACAAACTTAGAGGCTGAATATGAATTATGAATACTTAGCCAGTAGCCCACATTTATTACTAACTAGCTCTTATATTCCTTATTTATGTTCTTCCAGGTGACAGTACCTTTATTAGCATGGCATGTTGATCTTCTCCTTCTGGGTCTGGCTGGTGACTCCAAACTCTGCCCTTCTTTGATGCAGTGTGACAGTGTGATACATCTTAATTAATGTCAATGAAGACACCAGGCTAAAAGTAGGACACCAACAACAACCAATAGCATTTACATCTTCTGATATCGTCTTCAGTTTCTTTCTTTAATGTCTTAAAGTTTTATCATATAAGTATTTCATGGGTTTAGTTAGACCTAGCCCAAGGTATTTTATATTATTTGATACTATTGTGAAAGGTTTTGGTTCACTGATTCCCTTCTCAGTCTATTTGTCACTTTTATATATGAGGGCTATTGATTTTTGTGAGTTAATTTTGTGTCCAATTACTATGCTAAAAATGGTGAGATTTTTAGGGTAGCTTATGATAACTATTACATTATCTAAGACCAAAAATACTTTGACTTCATTTCCAAATTTTATACCATTTCTTTTTGTTTATTTGTCTTATTGTTCCCAGTAAAACTTCAAGTAATAAACTGAACAGAGTGGACAGCTTTGTATTGTTCTTGATGGTAGTGGAATTGCTTGAGTTTCTCTCTATTTAATTTGATGATGGTTATGTGCTTGCTGTAGACTTATTATGATGAGGTATGTTCCTATTATCCTTAATCTCTATAGGGCTTTTATCATGAAGGGGTGTCAGATTTTTCTAAGGTCTTTTCAGCATGTAATAAGATGATCATGATTTTTGTCTTTCAGTTCATTACTATGGTGGGTTGCACTTATTGATTTTTATATGTGGAACAAGGCATCATGGCACATGATCCTCTTGATGTGCTCTTGGATTTGTAATGCAAGTATTTTACTGCAAGTTTTTGCATCTGTATTCATAAAGGAAATTGTTCTGAAATTTTCTACTCCTTGGGTCTTTATGTAGCTTAGGCAAAGTAACTGAGTAATGTTCCTTCTGAATTTATGAATTTATTTTGTGGAATAATTTGATGAGTATTGGTACTCTTTGAAAATCTGGCATAATTCTGCTCTAAAACTGCCTGGCCCTGGAATTTGTTTGGTTGGGAAACTTTCTTTCTTTCTTTCCTTTTTCTTTCTTTCTTTTTTTTTTTTTTTTTTTAGGCTTCTGTTATATTTAAAACCATTTTCAGTGTTTGATTTGTCTTACAAAAACAAATAGTTGCATTTCTTTTTTATTGTTAGGGGTTATAGGTATATGTAAATTGCTGTTTGATCATGATTTAACTTTGGTACTATATATATATATATATATATATATATATATATATATATATATCATTTTTTTCTTTAGATATTATAATTTTGTGGGTTAGAAGTTTTTAAAATATGTCCTGATGGTTTTCTTGATTTTCTCAGTGTCTGTTGTTATGCACCTCTTTTGTCTCCAATTTTGTTTCTTTTGGTATTGTCTCCTTCCACCTTTTATTCACTTTGGCTAAGGGTTTTTCAGTCTTACTGAATTTCTCAATGAACCAGATTCATGTTTTCTTGAATTTTGTACTTTTTTGTTTGTTTCTATTTCATGGACTTCATACATGAATTTAAATATTTCTTCTATTTCTTTTGGGTGTCATTCATTTTTGTTCTAGAGCTTTCAGATATGTAGTTAAGTTAGTTATGTTAGCTATCTCTGTTTGTGTGTAGGCATTTCTTGCTTTGACATTGCTTCTTAGAATTACCTTCAGTGTGGTAAATAAATTTTGGTAGGTGTACTTTCATATTCATAAAATTCTAAAAAATTTTTAATTTCTTTCCCAATTTCTGTCTTGAGGTTTTTTCATTCAGTAGTGTGTTGTTCATTTTCCATGATTTAATATGCTTTATGTTGTTTCTGTCATTGTTCATATTCAGCTTTACCCTTTGGTAATCACATAGACACAGGGTAATTGTCTTGTATCTGTTGAGACCTGTTTTGTGTTCACATGTGTGATCAGTTTTGGAGAAAATTCCATGAGGTTCTGAGAAGATATATTCTTTTGTGTTTGGGTAAAATGTATTTTTATAAACGTATGTTAGGTCCATTTGGTTTATAAAATCAGTCAGACTCAGTATCTTTGCTTATTTGTTGTCTGGGTATTTAAGTAAGCCACAATTAGTGTGTGAGAGTCAACATGTGATTACTGTTGTAATAGTTTTTTCCTAATGAACTTGGACTTGGATGTCCTTGTAAAAACAAGGTGCATAAGTGTCAAGAATTAAATGTCTTCACAGTGCATTTTTACTTTGATTCATATATAGTGTCGTATCCTATCTATTCTTGTTAATTTTATCTTGAAATCTATTTTTTCCAGATAATAAAATGGCTAAATTGGGTGAGTTCTTAAGTTCTTTTTGCTTGGAATATTTTTTTTTTTCATCATTTTACCTTGACATTAAGGTGCATTTTGTGGATACAGGAAAAGAAAAAAAATTATCCTGTTTTCTCATCCATCCTGTTAGTCACTGTCTTTATTGGGAAATTGAGACCAATGATGCTGAAAGTTATCAGTGACTAACATTTTCTTATTCCTGTTATTTTGTTGTCGTGGTATGGGCTCCTACCCCTGTTTTGATCTGCTGTTATGAATTCATTTTTTCCTTGTGTTTTTTTTTGGGGGGGGAGGGTTATGGCAAACCTCAGGTTGATATTTTCTCTTAGTGCCTTCTATAGGGCAGGAGTTGTATAGGCAGATATTGCTTAAAATTGCTTTTTATAATGAAATGTCTTTCTTTTTCTGTCTATTGTGATTGTAGGTTTTGCTGATACAGCAGTCTAGGCTGGCAACTTTGGACTTTTAGAGTTTGTAGAACATCTGACATGGCCCTTCAGGCTTTGAGGGTCTCCACTGAAAAGTTAGGTGTTGTTCTAATATAGCTGCCTTTGTATGTTAAGTGGTCTTTTCCCTTTGTAGCCTTTAATCTTTCTTCTTCTGTCCTTTTCGTGCTTTGATTATTATATGCTGAGGGGAGTTTTTTTTTTTTTTTTTTCTCATCCAATCTATTTGATGTTTTGTATGCTTCTTATCCCTTGATAAGAACCTTCTGCTTTAGGTTACAGGAATTTTCTTCTTTGATTCTGTTGAAAATATTACATTGACCTATGTTTCCTCCCCTTCTTCTATATCTATTACTTATAGATTTAGTATTTTTGTAAATGCGAAATTTCCTTGATGTGCCTAACATTTTTTTTTTGACTAAGGAATATATTTCTTCTGTTTTGTCTTCAATTCCTGTGATTCTCTCTTCCATATTTTGTATTCGTTTGCTGAGGCTTGTCTTTGTGGCTCCTGTTAGAGTTTCTAAAGTTTTCATATCCAGATTTTCTAAAGTTTCAATTTCCTTTATTGATACTATTTCTGCTTTTATGTATTGAAATGTTTTATTTATTTCCTTCTACACCGATTTTTGTTCAAAGATTTGTTTAATGGAATTTATTCATTTCCCCTTTAAGGCCTTTTAACATATCTGGGAAGTTTATTTGAAGTTCTTGTCTTATGCATCAGCTATATTGCATCTCTCTGGCCCTACTATAATACAGTTGCTGGGCTCTAGTGTGGACCTAAGTTATGGCCATTATTGATGGTTTTTATGTTAGACTATAGGCACATGTGTGTTTGTGATGTTTGCAATTATAGGTGTTGCTATTTAGTTTTATCTTTGTTGGGTGTGTGCTTAGTTCCTTGGTCTCTGGTTCTTAATAGAATGTGGTGGCTGTGGGTTGCATGGTAGGGGGAGCTGCTGAGATCATGCCTGGTATGGTCACTTTAGGTTCTGAGTAGTATCATGAAAGACCTCAGAAGGATAATATATAAACTCCAGAACTGACGGAGACATCTAGCTGCCTGGACAGTCACCCAAAGTTTCTCTGTAATGTTGGAGTATCCATCTTCAGACTATAGGCCTAGAGAGTCTGGCAGACTTCTCTGCAAGGCAGGAAATTTGAAATTGTCCTGCCTGTATTGGCAGTTTTCTTAGTGTCCTGAAAAATGTCTGGTAGACTTTTCCATGAAACAGGAACATCTTGTTTTGGCAAGTTCAACAGTCACTTTTCCATGGGTCCTGCATGTCCAGTTTATTTAGTATATAGTTAAACAGTCCAGGTAAGAGAAGTTTCTTTTTTTCCCAAATGGCTATTCTTGCCATATTGAAAACAAACCCCATAGCAAGTTTCTTTGGTGCCCATCTTCCTCTCTGACATAATTGATGTTGACAGGAGCAGTTGTGACTCATTGTCATGGAAGATCCTAATAAATGATTTTAAATGCCATATTTTGTAGGTCTTTAAAGATTTTGAAGACTACCTATCCATTTAAAATATGTCTCTGTGTATTTAGAAAACTTAGCTAACATATGTCTTGACAATTATATATGAATATCTATTAATGTGTATTTTTAATTATGCATTACATTTCTAAATGAGCTGTATAACACAATATTTAAACAAGAGTAGAAATACACATATAACAAAATTTATCTTAAATTTATATAAATAAACCAAATCCATACCAATGCAAAATATTTATTTCTATATCACATCACCACCATTTTTCTTTTTGTTTATTTTAAATAACCAAGTCCATTTAAATGAAAACAAACATTTATAGACAATATTTGGGAATTTGGGCTTCGTTCTTTCCAAAATACTTCCTGCTGGTAAGGGGCTCTATCATGAGGGATTCCAAAAAGATTCAGAAATCCTGGCTGTAGTCTGTAAGACTGCGTTGTCCAGCTGTTTTGAATGTAGAATCACCTGGTACTCTGTTTCAAGTGGCCTGGCTTGATCAAACCACATAGTCTGGAAGGAATCCACATCTTTTCATTTTCTGTGGAAACAAAAATAGAAATCCTTTTCCCCAGTAACTTGTCCTTGAACTTAAATTTTGGAGTCAAAGCATTTTTTAAATTTAATTACCACCATTTTTCTTTAGAAAGAGATTGGCTCTGATGATTAACCATTTATAGCCAACCCTTTTAAAATGAAAACAAACTATTATAAACAATATTTGGGAATGTAGGCATAGTTCCCTCCAAATTACTTCCTGCTCTTTGGGTTAGCTGTCAATCCCAAGGGCATCCTGAAAGAAACCCAGAATCATGACAAAATCCTGCCTCTGGTTTGTGAGGCTATATTGTCTCTACTGTTTTGGATGTTGGAAAACCTGGGCCACAGCTGCAGTGAGTCTTGCTTGATCCAACCATAGTAGTCTGGAAGAAATCTATAACTTTTCATCATCTTCTTTGAAAATGAAAGCAGGGCCTCTTTTTCAGAGTAACGTACTTAGACTTAAATTTTTTAAAGTCAAGTAATTTTCAAAATATATAGGTTGGATTAATCCAGCAGCATTTATAATCAAATGTCTTTTAGTAGCTGTTGCTCCTTCTTCAGTAGTCAAAGACAACACAGTAACACACAGTATCAAACTCTCTGTGTTTTCCATCTTTATGAGACCTTTTTCTATTACTCTATTTCTTTTATTTTTATTTTTTTGGTGTTTAGAGACTAGGTTTCTAATTGTATCTTTGCCTGTCATTGAAGTCACTCTGTAGACAAGGTTGGCCTTAAAATCACAGAGCTCCACCTGCCTTTGCCCCTCCATGTGCTGTGATTAAAGACATGTACCACCATACCCAGCTACTTTATTTATTTATTTATTTATTTATGTATTATTTATTTATTGTGCCTTAACTCAGATTTATTATCTCACAAGTCCAGAGGTCACAAGTTCAAAGTTGGTTTCACTGGGTTATTTCACTGTTGCACTTCACATGTCTGAGAAGAGCCTTCCTTCTGTATTTTTCATTTCTCTAGGGCTCAACTTTAATCCCAACACTGGGGAGGCAGAGGCAAAGGCAGTTAGTTACATTTGTGTGCAAAAACATGGTAAACAGAAAGAGGGGCTTACACAGTATAACAAATATAATTTCAAGTTTGAAACAATATTCAAATTATCTAAACCAGGAATACAAAAATAATTTTACATGACTATCAATCTATAAGAATCTATAACAATGTACATTATCTGTAACTAATAATTGCTAAAATAGTTCACAAGAAGATATACCAATCTACCTATATCCCATCCCACCCATTCGCTTTGTACTTTTCTAAAAGAGAACCCTGAGTCCTAATGTCATATTCCATTCCCAAACATACACAGTTTAAAACCAACACCATGCAGGTGACAATTATTCATATTCTAGGAAAAAACCAAACACCATCTAAACCCACTGTAGGGAAAGGGGACGCGATGTTTTCTTAGAATTATTTCCAGCTGTGATGGTGGTGAAGGTGACTTGATGGGATCCTATGTGAAAAGAAAAAGCAAAACAAACAAACAAACAAAATCTAAAGCAATGGTTGTCTTCATAGGACTAATAGGACTAGCTGTAATATTTGTAACTGGTCTCTGAACAGCTGGCAATACTTGTCTGAAGTTCTTATCTGAAACTCTGGCCAGTTTGTTATAAGAAGGCAGACTATCTCAGCTAGCTAATCTGGAATTGTCTAGAGGAGTTTTAGTCCAAAACTAATCCTTGAGTGTTGTTTCCTAGTTCAAAGATTTGTTGAATCAATATTGTGGGGTCCCATCTTTCTGTAGACTTCAGAAATTTCTGTTAGGAAATTTAATTGTTTGCTGTAGAAGACAAACATTAATTTCAAAACAGAAAGTTTAATTTATATATATATACATACATACATATATATATGTGTATATATATGCATACAGGGAAAGTTATCAATAAGGATGAAAATAAACATTAGGAAAATTAGAAATTTTTGAGAGATAAGATTTTGAACATAATGTTCAGTAGATTTTTGCTTTCTTCTGTCTCACACCAGTTGGCTGTGTTGATATGAGATAGAAACTCTGAATTGTTCTTTTAACAATATGCTTGGATTTAGAGAAGAAGAGCTGCAGTCCAACTCCAAAGCCAGCTTTAATTTTTTATGTGAATTGGGACAACTACTGTATTAAGAAGAAAAGAGATACTGGTTTTTAGGTAGTGAAATTTTACCCTGTAATAGGTATTGCTACCATAAGTCAGATTCTTCTTTGTTTGCTGGTTCTTACTGAATAGCTAACCTTTCTTATTTAGACATATACTTGGCCAATGCCATTTGGCTTCTTGAAGAAGGGTATATTCTGTTTTCCTGCAAAGACAAGAACAGACCCGTGCCCTGACCTTTGTGAGGTTTCTTTTCAATGTGTGGGATTTACCTTGGTGGATGATCAATCCTTTCTGCCCATAAAGTGGGTTTCTCCTGTTTAAGTCAAATCTTGATTAGCTTTGATGGTATCTATAGTCTTCCTCATTTTATAGATACAAATGTGAAACCCCTTCCCCAATGTAGCACATGTCCAGGTTTCCATTCTGAGGTCAACATATCCTTGAAGTACACTGGCTGACTTAGCTCAGAAAATTTTTCTATTGTCCAATGTATTTATCCAGCTGTTGTTGTTTTTCTCATTAGCATTAAGAAAACTAAAGGTTAGTAAAACATTATGCAACTTGTTTTTTTTGGTGGGGTCCTTGTTTCCCTCTGTCTGTTTATAGAACTTTTTTTAAAGTTATGATTAGATCTTTTAACAACTCCTTGTCCTATAGGATTGTGTAGTATAGCTAAAATAGGCCTTATGCTATAAAAAATCTGTTTCTATTTACTAAAGACATGTGTTGGAGTTCTTATTTGTGCAAGTATACCTATAATTGTCATTATTTTTAATAGGGGTATAATAACACAATCAGCTCTTTCAGAGCTCAATGCACATTACCTGAATTACTTTATTGATGGCTCTCAGGTCTATAAGCATTCTCTAATTTCTAGATTTCTTTCTAATAACAAGAATTCAAAGGGCTGATAGATTCCTCAATATGTTCAGCATTTATCTGTCCTTGACCCAACTGTTCTAGAGTGTTTAGCTCCTAGAAGTCATAGGCTAATTGTCCCACCCAGATAGGTTCATCAGGAAGCCACTTTATGGTAGGACTTTTGGCTCCTCTGTAAGGTTGGCACTTGTATTCTGTTTTTGTACAGCATGGATAGTTGGTGTCTGTTTTCTATAGTGCCATACAATATTTTTCCCCAAAAGTGAGTTTGTTTATAGTTCATATTTGATACTGGAGGAGTGTTAGCCTGAGTATTCCACTGCTATAATAGATCATGACCCCATTAATTTATGGCTATTATTAACCACATATGGCCTCAGACTTCTTCTTTGTCATGCTGGGCCTATACATTTAAACTGTTTTTATCAGGGATAGGGTTCCAATCACTAAGAATTGAACATATGCCTCTTAAAGAGGCCAGCATGGATGCCAAGATTCTGGAGTTATAATGTTGACATCCACCCCTATGTCCAGATTATAAAAGTCTGTCAAAATATACGTTTTTTGGTTTCCTACATGAATGTCTCATTCATCCTCCAAAATTATTCTACCACACAGAGCTGTATGATTTTTTTATAGGTGATGTGGGATGTCCTTCTGTATATATGTTTCTCTTATTTGTTGATGAGGAAAACACTGTTTGGCCAATAGAAGCAGGGAGATAGGTGGGGCTAGGAAACCAGAACTAGCCAGTAAGAAGCCCGAGCCTTTGGCCAACAATTTTATAATTAATAGAACCTCTGTGTGTTCTTTTAGTGCTGGAAGTGGCAGTGTGATCTGGCAGGACAGAAAACTCCAGTAACAAAGTGGTGCCCACACGTGGAGTGAGATTTTCCAAAAGTTTTAAAAGGGATTTTAAACAAAAGAACAGAGACATGCAAAGCTTCTTGGTAGCAGCATTTTCTCAGGTGGCCTCTGTTTGCTAGAGACAAGAAGAGGCTCCCTGCTCCTTTAAGAGAGGCTTCCTGACTCAACATCAGTGGCAAAAAAACCACATGGCTCTTTAAGAGGCCATGCTAACAAAGAAATGATGTGTACAAGCAACTGGTGATAGCAGTGACTACATCTCCAATCTACACAGTATGCTGCATGGCTGATTTACCTTTCACTCATACATACAATAAAGGTTTAAGAGTCTAGACTTTGAGCATAGCTCCAAGTATTAGCAGTAATCATACTGCTACAATATTGGAAAGCCAGCAGCTTTCCATGCTGTTTAGCAGATAAAAGACTTGTGGCCAGAAAAAGATAGAGATATATAGTACAGATTCAAATGAAGAGAAACCTCTGAAGGGTTTAAAATGTATTGAAAAATATACATAGGCTTGGGAGAGAAATGAAAAAGGAAAAAGTGGTTAAAAAATAGAGTATCTAGGTGTGGTGGCACACACCTATATAATACCAGTGCTAGGGATGCAGAGGCAAGTAGAACTCTGTGATTTCAAGGTCAGCCTGGTCTACAGAGTGAATTCCAGGGTAGGCAAAAGTACAAAGAGAAACCGGGTCTCAAATATTGAAAAAGTAAAAGTAAAGAAAATGGGGTAATAAAAAAGCTAGGTAAAAGTAGAAAAAACACAAAGAATCTGGATACTGTGTGTTGTATTTTAATTTTTTGACTGCTGAGCAAGGAGCAACAGCTGCTGAAAGACATGTGATTATAAATGCTGCTGGATTGATCCAATTTATATATTTTGAATATAAATAACAGAAAAGTAGTTCTGTTTTTTGTTTCCACCAAAAATGAAAAGCTGTAGATTTCTTCCAGACTAATATGGTTTGATCAAGCAAGACTCCATGAAGCAGTGGCCCAGGTGATCCAACATCCAAAATAGCTGGGACAATGCAGCCACAGACTACTACAGCCAGGATTTGGCAAGGTATATGGGTTTTCTAAAGATCCCCATGGTATTTAAAGTGCCTCCAAGCAGCAAGCAGTTTGGGGAGAACAATGCCCAAATATTGTTTATAAATGTTTGTTTTCATTTAAATTGGGTTGGTTATAAATGTTTAGTGATCACAGGCAATCTTTCTTTTTTCCTTTCTTTTTTTTAAAGTGGTGGGGATATGATATAGAAATGAATACTTTGTATTGGTATGGATTTTGATTTATTGATGCAAATTTAAGATCAATTTTGTTATGTATATCTCTACTCTTGTTTAGGTATTATGTTTATACAGTTCTTTAAAATATGTAATGTAGGGGTCTCTGCTAGAGGGCCCAATTGCAGCGTGCTGGCCCTGGCCAGATTTTCCTATCTTCATGGGGTGATGCTGAGTCCCTGCCTACCAGATCTTTGACCCCATTACTGGGCCTCTGCTAGAGGTGAATCTGGGACGAGTTTGGGTTGAATCCTCCCCACTGCCCTGGGAACTGCCTGGATTGGCCCCGATTCTCACTCCCCTGTGTGTCCTGACCAGAGAACACTCCTGGTACTCTGATACACACCCTTCCTCCACCCTTGCCATACCCTGCCCACTGTCCTACCACTCTGATTGAGCACTGGACCAGAGAGCAGATCCAACAATCCTGCCACCATCAGGGAACTTCCTGGAGCTACTCTGAGCACACTAGACCTGTCTATCCACTAGGGACCAGCCCGAATCCCTGCCTGCATGATCTCTGACCCCCACCATCAGTCCTCTTCTGGAGTTCCAGGCCCCTCCCAGAGATCCACCTATCCCTGCAGGACCATCCTGAGTCCCTGCCTGCCAGATCTTTGACACCATTGCCAGGCCCCTGCTTGAGGAGAGACATCAAGAAGAGCCTGAGCCACAAAGAGCTACAGACATAGAACTTCTGAACCACAAGGGGGGAGAGAGAGGGGGGGAAGGGAGAGAGAGACACCACCTGAACCTACTGGAAGAAGTAACGGGAAGACAATTAAAAAAAAAATAAACCTAACAATGGAAAGACAAGCATGACACCACCTGAATCTAGGGATTCTACACCAACTGGACCTGAACCAAAACAGATGAAGCAGAAAAGATGACTTAAAAAATATCTTCATAGAAATGATAGATGCCCTCAAAGACGAAGTGTGAAAATTGCTAAAAGAAATGAAAAAAAAAAAAAAAGAAAAAGAAAAGAAAAGAAAAAAAGAGAAAAAAATAGAAGAAATGAACAAATCCCTTAAATAAATTATGGAAAACAAAGAACAAACAAATATGTGAAGGAAACAGTTCAAGGCTTGACAACTGAAATAGAGAAAATAAGAAAAACATAAACTGAAGGAATACTGGAATTAGAAAAACTAGGCAAATGATCAGGAACTACAGACACAAGCATAACTAACAGAACACAAGACATGGAAGAGAGACTCTCAGGTGCTGAAGAAAAACTAGAGGAAAATGATTCATCGACCAAAGAAAATAGTAAATCCAACAAATCTTTAACACAAAACGTCCAGGAAATGTGGGACACCATGAAAATGCGAAACCTAAGAATAATAGGCATAGAGAAAGATGAAAAAGCCCAGCTCAAAAGTAGAGAAAACATATTCAAGGAAGTCATTGAAGAAAACTTTCCCAACCTGTAAAAGGACATGCCCATGAAAGTACAAGAAGCATACGAAACACCAAATAGACTGGACCAAAGAAAAAAGACCCCTCGCCACATAATAATCAAAACACCTAACATATACAATAAAGGAAAAAGGCCAGGTAACATATAATGGCAGATATATCAAAATTACACCAGACATCTCCATGGAAGCTCCTGGATAGATGTTCTACAAGCACTAGGAGTCCACAGATGCTAACCCAGTCTACTATACACAGAGAAAACAAGATAGTTAATGACAAAGCCAGATTTTCACAATACGTATCTACAAAACCAGTCTTACAGAAAGTTCTGGAAGGAAAAATCCAACCCAAGGAAGTTAACTACGCTCACAAAGACATAGGCAATAGATAATGCCACTTCACCAGAACCCAAGGTAAAGCAGAGTAAATATATTCACAATATCATCACCACCAACAAATCTAAAGTAAACAAATATTAACAATGAATGGTTGTTGCTTTCCCTCAACATTAATGGTCTTAACTCACCAATAAAAAGACACAGGCTAACAATGGATAGGAAGACAGAATCCATCCTTCTACTACATACAAGAAACACATCTAAGCTTCAAAGACAGACATTACCTCAGGGTAAAGGACTGAAAAAAGATCTTCCGATCAAATGGACCCAAGAAGAAAGCATATGTGGCTATCCTAATATCTAACATTATCGACATTATATCAAATACAGAGTCTCTGTGCGTTATTTGGGGCTGGCGTGGCGGTGGGACAAGACCAGCAGCAGGCAGAAAAACCATACTCGTTACATAACATGTTAGACTTCAAACCAAAATCAATCAAAAGACACGAAGATGGTCATTTTGTATTCATCACAGAAGAAATCTATCAGCACAAACTCTCAATTCTGAACATGTATGCCCCAAACACAAAGGTACCACATTGATAAAAGAAACGCTACTAAAACTCAAAACTCACATAAAACCTCACATACTCATAGTGGGAGACTTCAACACCCCACTCTCACTGCTAGACTGGGCCACCAGTCAGAAATTTAATGAAGAAGCAAAAGAACTAACAGTTTTCATTTAAATGGACTTGGTTATAAATGGGTAATGATCACTGTCAATTCTTTTTAAAGGTAAAAAGGGGATTATGGTATAGATATGAATACTTTGTTTTGGAATGAATTTTCATTTATTGATACAATTTAAGGTCAATTTTGTGATATGTATATTTCTCCTCTTGTTTAGGTATTGTCTTTATATAGCTCATTTAGAAAAGTAATGTATAATGTAATACAGATTATAGATAATTACCTATGATAGTCAAAGCTTAGAGTTCAGTTAGTTAAGTTTTTCAAAATACATAGAGATGTATTTGAAAGAGATAGGAATTCTTCAAACCTTTCAAAAACCTAAAGAATATGGCATTTAAAATTGTTTAGGGTTTTTCTTGACAATGAGACATAATTGCTCCTGGCAACACCACCTACGTCAAAAAGGAAGATGGACATTGAAGAAACTCATTAAGGAGTTTTCTAATATGGCAAGACTAGCCATTTGGACAAGATACTGCTCTTGTCTGGACTGTTTGACTTTATGCTGTATAAACTGGACATGCAGAACCCACAGAAATGTGACTGCTAATTCAAGAAGGACATTGCTACAGAGTTCCTGCTTCATGGAAGAGTCTGCCAGACAGTCTGCAGGACAAAGAGGAAAGTGACTGACAAACTGCCAATACAAGAAGACAGTTTAAAGTTTCCTGCTTTGCTGAATATTTTTCCAGACACACTATGGCCTATGGGCTGAAGATGGAAGATTACAAAATAACTTCGGGTGACCAGGCAGTGAGTTGTCTCTGTCATTTCTAGAGTTTACATACTATCCTTCTGTGTTCTTTGAGGGACTTGAAGACAGAGAGTTATGGTTATAGTTTTCCTTAGTATTAAAGATAAGTTACTTAGACTTTAGATACTCAAAGATAGGAAAGATGATGGAATATTTTCTTCAAATCTTGCTAAATGTTAATGGACTAAATAGTGTTAACTGTGATTCTTATTTGATAACTGTTATGTGATATATTTTGCTATGTTAAGGTTAAAACCCTTCTTTTTATTTAGACAGAAAAGTGGAAATGATGGGATATGTCATTCTGTATGTTTCTCATACTGGTTAATGAACAAATCACTGTTAGCCAATAGGAAAGGAAGATTGGAGGGAATAGGAGACAGGGAGGAAATAGGAAATAAGGAGGGTCAGCATGGAGAGACTGAGGAGACCAGATGCCTGCCCCACTCCCCGGTAGGTGAAACCACATGGAAATACATAGAAATGGGTTAATAATTAGGACAGAGCTAGCCGATAAGAAACTAGTAACGGGCCAACAGAATTATATCAAATACAGAGTCTCAGTGCATTATTTGTGGCTGGCTCAACAGCGGGACAAGACCAGGTGGCAGGCAGAAAAACCGTACTCCTTACAAAGTTATTTCTCAATTGGGTTTAACAGACAGCTAAGAACACAAAAGAATATACCTTCTTCTCTGCTCCACATGGAACCTTATCTAAAAGCAACCACATACTGGTGACATAAAAAACCTCAACAGATACAAAAAAAATTGGAATAGTCCCCTCTATCTTATCAGACCATCATGCTTTAAAGTTAGACTTCAACAATAACACAAACCACAGAAACCCTACAAACTCAAGGAAACTGAACAATGCACAATTACACTATATCTGGGTTAAGGAAGAAATACAGAAAGAAATTAAGGATTTCCAAAATTCAATGAGAATGAGGTAACAACATACCCAAACTTATGGGACACCATGAAAGTAGTGCTGCAAGGGAAGCCCATTGCACTAAGTGCCTATATAAAGAAAACAGAGGATAGTCACATAAGAGAATTAACAGCACAACTGAAAGTCTTAGAACAAAAGGAAGCAAACTCACCCCAGAGGAATAGACACCATGAAATAATCAATTGGAGGGCTGATATCAATGAAGTAGAAACCAGGAAAATGTTACAAAAAAAAAAATCAATGCAACAAAGAGTTGGATTTTCAATTAAATCAACAAGATAGACAAATCTTTATCCAAACTAATAAAAAAGCAGAGAGAGAACATGCAAACTAACAAAAGCAGAAATGAAAAGGGGAACATAACAACAGACACTGAGGAAATCCAGACAATTTTCAGGTCATACTTTGAAAAGTGGTACTCAACAAAATTTGAAAATTCAAAGAAAAGGAACAAATTTCTGGATAACCATTACTTACCAAAATTAAATCAAGAACAGATAAGCAACTTGAATAGACCTATAGCACTTCATGAAATAGAAGCAGTCATCAAAAGCCCTCCAACCAAAAAAAAGCCAAGACCATATGACTTCAGTGAAGAATTCTTCCAGGAATTCAAGGAAGAGCTAATATCAAAATGCCTCAAATTGTTCCACACAAGAGAAACAGAAAGTTGATTGCCAAACTCTGTTTATGAAGCCATAATCACTTTGGAACCCAAGCCACACAAAGACACAACTAAGGAAGAAAACAAACAAACAAACAAACAAACAAAAAATACAGATCAATATCCCTCATGAATATTGATTCAAAAATACTCAATGAAATACTGGCAAACCGAATCCAAGAATACATCAGAGAAATCATCCTCTCTGACCAAGTAGGCTTCATCCCTGTGTTGCAGGTTTGGTTCAACATATGAAAATCTATCAACGGGATCCACCATATAAATAACCAAAAAAAGAGAAACCACATGATCATCTTAGGAGATGATGAAAAAGCCTTTGAAAAATTCAACACCCTTTCATGATAAAGGTCTTGGAGAGGTCAGGAATAAGAGGAACATAACTAAACATAATAAAAGTGATATGTGGTAAACCAACAACCAACATCAAACTGAATGGAGAGAAGCTTAAGGTGATTCCTCTAAATCAGGAACAAGACAAGGCTCTTTCTACATATATCTCTCTCTCTACATATCTCTTCGTTATTGTACTTGAAGTTCTCTACATATCTCTTCGGTATTGTACTTGAAGTTCTAGCTAAAGCATTAAGACAACAAAAGGAAATAAAGGGGATACAATTTGGAAAAGAAGTCAAACTTTTCAGTATATGCCAATGATGATGGTTTACATAGGCAACCCAAAACACTCTACCAGGGAATTCCTCCAGCTGATAAACACCTTCAGCAAACTAGAAGGATTAAGATAAACCCCAAAAAATAAGTAGCCTTACTTTATTCAAATGACAAAGGGGCTGAGAAAGAAATCAGAGCAACATCATCCTTTATAATAGCCACAAACATCATAAAGTATCTTTGGGTAATGCTTACCAAACAAGTGAATAACCTATACAATACGAACTTTATATCTTTCAAGAAAGAAATTTGAGAAGATACCAGAAAATGAAAAGATCTCCCATGTTCTTGGATAGGTAGGATAAACAGGAAAAATGGCAATTTGCCAAAAGCAATCTACAGATTCAATGCAATCCTCATTAAAATCCCAGCACAATTCTTCGCTGACCTTGAAAGGATAATAATCAACTTTATATGGAAAAACAAAGAACCAGGATAGCCAAAACAACCCTGTACAATAAAGGAACTTCAGGAGGCATCACGATCCACAACTTAAGCTCTACTACAGAGCTATGGTCCTGAAAACACCCCGGTATTGGCACAGAAATAGATAAGTAGACGAATGGAATTGAATCTAAAATCCTGATATTAACCCACATACCTATGAACACTCGATTTTTGAAAAAACAGCTACAAGTATGCAATGGGAGGAGGAAAGCATCTTCAACAAATGGTGCTGGAACAACTGGATGATGGTATGTAATAGACTGCAGATAAACCCATGTCTATCACCATGCACAAAACAAGTCCAAATGGATCAAAGACCTCAACATAAATCCAGCCACACTGAACCTCTTAGAAGAAAAAGTGGGAGGGACCCTTGAACAAATTGGTACAGGAGACCACTTCCTGAACATAACTCTAGTATCATAGACACTGAGATAGGCACTTAATAAATGGAACATCCTCAAATTTAGAAGCTTCAGTAAGGTAGAGGACACAGTTGACAAGACCAAATGGCAGCCCACAGCCCGGGAAAAGATTTTCACCAATCCTACATCTGACTGATAACCAAAATATATAAAGAACTTAAGAAACGAGTCACAAAAACACCAAATAACTCTATTAAAAAGGGGGGTACAGAACTGAATAGAGAACTCTCAATAGAGGAAATCAAAAAGGCTGAAAGACACTTAAGAAAGTGTCCTTAGCCATCAGGCAAATGCAAATCAAAACAACTTTGAGATACCATCTTACCTTCTGAGGTCTTTGATGGAGTTGAAGACAGATAGTTATTGTTATTTTTTTTATCATAAAAGATAAGTAAATATAAAACCTAAGAATCACAACAATAGGATTGAAGATATAATATTTCCTTTAAATTTTTCAAGTGTTGATGGACTATTTTTATCTAATTCTTACTTGAGAACTATTTTGTTATATTCAATTTTACTATGTTAAAGTTGAAACCCTTGTTTTTCTTTAGATAGAAAAGTGGAGATGATGAGGAATGTCCTTCTGTGTATATATATAATAAAACACTGTTTGGCCAATGGAGGCAGCAAGATAGGCAGGACCAAGATATGAGGAGAATCCTGAGAAAGGCTGTCAGGAGAGACCATGAAAGAGTCACCATACAGCCAAAGAAGGAATAGCAGTTCCAGACCCTTCTCTGGTAAAGTAAGACGATGAGGACATACTTAGATTAATAGAAATGGGCTAATATTGTAGACAGAGCCAGACACTAAAAAGCCCCAGCCTTTGGCCAACAATGTTGTAATTAATATAGAATCTGTATGTTCATTTAGGACTGGAAGTGGCAGTGGAACCTGGTGGGACAAAAATCTCCAGCAACAAATAGGCACTGGTTTTCTAATAGTTCTGGGGAGGATTGTCTTCTATAGTGACTCGAAATGACTGGCCCACATTTATCATGGGAGCCTTTGAGTGACCCCTCTAGGAGTTTCCAGATGGTAAAAGGGTTCCTAGTTTATATCTTGTCAATCTTCATTCATTGCTGCTGAACTGATCTTTAAGGGCCCAAGCAAACCTTCATAAGCTAGTAGTGAATCTGAGTACTTGTCTACTTTCTGGATCTGCTATCCCTATTTGTACAGCTTTAGACAATCTTTCCAAAATGTAACTAATGGGTTCTTTTGTGCCTTGTATATCTTTAGCATAAGAGTCAATTCTTGAGAGAGACAGAGACAGAGAGAGAGAACATAAAAGAGGGAGCCAATATTGGTTTGAAGATAAAATTGAACACAAAGGTACAGAGAACTACAAGACTGCTCCCAACTAACAATCTCAGCTTCCGTGGAAAGGCTATCATAAATGCACTTCCCGGAGAGTGAGATCAACAACTAACTTCTCCATGGAGCCCTCAACTAATGCCTGTTGAAAATAGGAGCAAACACCCATACATAAACACTGAGTCGAACTAGAACCCAGAAGCAGATGGAGAGGACAAGACCACGCGGCAGAAGCACATAGAGACAGCTTACCTGAACAAGGAGGAGCTAACAGCCACTAGACTGATAGCTGGGAAGCCAGCATGGGACTGACTCAGGCACCCCTGAATATGAGTCTCAGCCAGAAGGACTGAGCAGTCTAAGAGACCTCAGACAGAGGAGCCAGGATGTATCCCTGGTGCACAAAAGGACTTTGCGAACATATCCCCCATGGAGGGATAACTGCCTTAATCTAGAGACAGGAGAGAAGCCCTAGTTCCTACTTCACAGGACCTGTCAGATCTACATGACCACAACTGGATGGCATTCCCCTACATATGGAATTGGAGTAGGGGAATGGGAGGGGAGGGTGTTTAGAGTGCATGGGAGAGGGCAGAGAGGGTAAAAGGGAGGGAAGGGGGAGGGAGGGCTGAAGGGGAGGGAGGGAGGGAGGGAGGGAGGGAGAGGGAACTGGGATCTACATGTAAAATAATAAATTAAAAAAAATGCTTTGACTCCAAAATTTAAGTTGAAGGACAAGTTACTGGGGAAAAGGATTTCTATTTTTGTTTCCACAGAAAATGAAAAGATGTGGATTCCTTCCAGACTAATGTGGTTTGATCACACCAGACCGCCTGAAACAGAGTACAAGCTGATCCTACATTCAAAAGAACTGGACAAAACAGCCCTACAGATTACAGCCAGGATATCTGAACCTTCTTCGAATCCCCCCAAGAAAGCGCCCCTTACCAGCATGAAGTAGTTTGGAAAGAACTACGCCCAAATTCCCAAATATTGTGTATAAATGTTTGTTTTCATTTAATTGGACTTTGTTATATAAAATTAAATAAAATAAAAAAAGAGTCAGTTCTTTTCCCTGGTTATTGAAACTTGTCCCAAGTTTTCAAGGCTGCTCTATATCATGGGAACAAGATATGTTCATTGTATGTACAAATGCTGATTGGCCAGTAGCCAGGCAGGATATATAGGTGCAGTGTCATCTTACCTGTGAACCTGTGAACGTGGCCACACACCTTTGGGCATGGTTTCATTTGAGAATGAAAGAGGAAAGAGGAAAACATGAGGTGTGTTCTCTCTTTTGCAGTCTCTGTCTCTATTTTGTGTCACAGATTGGATTGGTAGTGTAGAGAAATGCTGCAGTGGTTCTTTATTATTTTCTGTGTAATTTGTTCCCCAATAAACACTCATTTGTTATTTATCATAGGTTTAGTCAATTCATTATCTCCCACCTTTATTCAGGGCTACAAGGCTAAAAGAATTTGAGGAAAAGAAAAGAGGCAGAGAAGCAGGTTCCAGAGAGAGAGAGAGAGAGAGAGAGAGAGAGAGAGAGAGAGAGAGAGAGAGAGAGAGACTGTGCAGCTACCTGAAAGATAAGACACTGGGCATTCTTCAGTAAGCCAGGACTACGTGGAGATACTTAGATGAATAGGAATGGGCTAATAACTAAGAAAGAGTTAACCAGAAAAAACCTGAGCCATTGGCCAAACAGTTTATGATTAATGTAACCTTCTGTGTGTTTATTTGGGTATAAGCAGCTGTGGGAACAGGCAGAACAGAAACTTCATGTTCCTACATGATCTGTCTAGTCTTTGATAATGGGAGCGGACAGTGAGGATCAGTCACCTCAGGTAGTCTGTTTTAGAGCTGGGGAAGAAACTTGGGGATTGGATATAAAGGAAAGGAGAGAAATTGAATATCTGAGGATCACCTATATGCTTCCTTGGCTGGCATGGCCAAAGGTTTCCTGATATATGCCTGCAGGAATGATAAGTAAGACAAAAGTATGGAGAAGTGAAGGATAGGAGAAGTGCTGTGTGATGCCCTGGAGATGAAGGCAGAGAGGAAGGAGAAGCTGCAGCAAAAGGTCTACTGCAGTTCAGGGGATAGGACTCGAGGGTTGGATTTGGAGTAAAGGAAAGAGAGTGCATATCATCAGAATGCCTTCCTGCTTTCCAGAACTCTTGGATTTCTTAAAAAAAATATATTATTTTACATCCTGGTTGCAGTTTACCCTTCCTCTTCTCTCAGCCCCTAAACCTAACTCCTTTGTACCCTACATCTAATCCACCTGTGTTCCCTTTTTGTTCAGGGAATGGAAAGTCTCTCATGGATTACAACAAAGGTATCTCAGTGCATATCAAGTTCTGCCAAGACCTCCACACACCCTTGTATTAAAGCTGGAGTAGGTGACCAAGTATGAGGAGTAGAGTCCTATAATCTAGTAAAAGAGTCAGAGCCTGCCCCTTCTTCCATTGTTAGTGGTCCCACTTGAAGATCTAGCTATATAACGTTAACATACATGCAGAGTGCCTAGTCCCATGCAGTCACTGTGTCAGTTCCGTCTCTGTAAGTACCTATGATCCGTGCTTAGTTGATTCTTTGGGTATTTCTGTGGTGTCTTTGACACCCCTGGCTCCTAAAGCCCTTCTATATGATTCCCCGAGCTCCACCTAACATTTGGCAGAGGGTCTCTGGATCTGTTTCATCAGTTGTTGGATGAAGCCTCTCTGATGACAATTGAGCTAGTCACTAATCTTTGAGTATTGCTGAGTATTCTTAAGCATTGGTATTTTTCTCTCTCTAGTGACACTTGCTTCTATTCTGGGTCATCCAACCTGTGGGTCCTAATGCTCCAGGCAGTGTCAGGGGTGGCCTTACTGTCTTGGCATGGACTTTAGGTTAGACCATTCATTGGTTGTCCACTCCATCACTCTTTAGACGACCCTTACCCAGGCACATCCCATAAGCAGGATAGCCTATAGGTCAAAAGTTATGTGGCTGGGTTGGTGTTCTAATTCTTCCACTTAAAGTTTTACCTGGTCACAAGATGTAACCAGTTCAGGGTACATATCAATCATAGCTAGGCATATTAGCTAGGGTTATCCTTGTAGATTCCTGGGACATTGCATTTCGCTAGATTTTTACATGAACCCCAAATTTCTCCTCTTTCTTATAGTCTCTTTCAGTACTGTCTCCCTTCACTCCTCCCCAAGCCTAATTGCTCATGTTTAATCCAAATATGCTCACAGTCTACTCAAAAACTTTCTTCTGTTTTGCCTTCTCAGGGAGATCTGGGAGTTGATTCTTGGTAACTAATCTCTCTGGGTCTGTGCATTGTAGCATACTTATCTTTATTTTGCAGCTAATATCCACTTATGAATATTCACATACCATGCTGAGTATTTCTGGTCCCGAGAAACATTTCTTTTTTTTCTTTAAATTAATTTTATTTAAATTTATTATTATTATTAGTATTAGTATTTATTTTAATAGTATACCATTTTCTTCTTTTATAATAGTGATTTTTAAAATTTATTTATTTATTTTATATAACCAAGTCCATTTAAATGAAAACAAACATTTATAGACAATATTTGGGAATTTGGGCTTCATTCTTTCCAAACTACTTCCTGCTGGTAAGGGGCGCTGTCATGGGGGATTCGAAGAAGATTCAGAAATCCTGGCTGTAGTCTGTAAGGCTGCTTTGTCCAGCTGTTTTCTGTTTCAGGTGGTCTGGCTTGATGAAACCACATTAATCTGGAAGGAATCCACATCTTTTCATTTTCTGGGGAAACAAAAATAGAAATCCTTTTCCCCAGTAACTTGTCCTTCAACTTAAATTTTGGAGTCAAAGCATTTTTTTTTAATTTAATTTATTATTTTACATGTCGATCCCAGTTCCCTCTCCTTCCCTCCCTTCTTTCCTCCCTCCCTCCTTCCCCCCTTTTACCCTCTCTGCCCTCTCACCTGCTCTCTAACCACCCTCCCCTCCCATCCCCCCACTCCAATTCCATATGTAGGGGAATGCCATCCAGTTGGGATCATGTAGATCTGACAGGTCATGTGAAGTAGGGACTAGGGCTTCTCTCCTGTCTCTAGATTAAGGCACTTAACCCTCCATGGGGGATGTGTTTACAAAGTCCTTTGTGCACCAGGGATACATCCTGGTTCCACTGTCTGAGGTCCCTTAGACTGTTCAGTACTTCTGGCTGAGATCCATATTCAGGGGGGGCCTGAGTCAATCCCATGCTGGCTTCCCAGCTATCAGTCTGGTGGCCCGTTAGCACCTCCTTGTTCAGGTAAGATGTCTATATGTGTTTCTGCTACCTGGTCTTATCCTCTCCATCTGCATCTGGGTTCTACTTAAACTCAGTGTTTATGTATGGGTGTTTGCTCCTGTTTCCAACAGGCATTAGTTGGATAAGTTAGATGGATAAGTTAGATGTTGATCTCTCTCTCTCCAGGAAGGGCATTTATGGTAGAGTTTCCATGGAAGCTCAAATTGTTAGTTGGCAGCAGGCTTGTAGTTCTCTAGACCTTTCTTTGTGTTCAATTTTATTTTCAAACCAATATTGGCTCCCTCTTTTACATTCTCTCTCTCTCTCTCTCTCTCTCTCTCTCTCTCTCTCTCTCTCTCTCTCTCTCATGTCTTCTATTCCTAACCAGGCTCAATCTTCCTGGTCGCACATGTTTTCCTTTCCTCCCACTCATTTTCTCCTACTTTTCTCTCCATTCTCTGCCCCCCACTTCCCCTGAGCTCTTGGGCACTTGCCCCTTCCTGGTTCTGTGAGGGACATTATATGAATCTCTTAGAATACATCTTGTATCCTAGTTCGTCTGCTGGTGTGAATTATAGGTTGCTGATCTATAGATTTGATCTAGGTCTAAAATCCATATATGAGTGAGTACATACTGTGTTCCTCTTTTTGTGACTGGGTTACCTCATTCAGGATGGTTTCTTCAAGTGCCATCCACTTGCCTGCGAATTTCAAGATACCATTATTTTTTTTCTGCAGAGTAGTATTCCATTATGTAGATGTGCCACATCTCCATGCCCCTTCAATTGAGGGGCATCTAGGTTGCTTCCAGGTTCTTGCTATTACAAATAGTGCTGCTATGAACATAGTTGAACAGATGTCTTTTTTTCATGGATGTGGATCCTTTGCATATATGCCTAAGAGGGGGATTGCTTGGTCCTGAGGTAAACTAATTCCCATTTTCCTGAGGAACCGCCATACTGATCTCCAAAATGGCTGTATGAGTTTGCACTCCTACCAGCAGTGGAGAGTGTTCCCATTTCTCCACATCCTCTCCAACATGAGTCATCATTGCTGTTTCTAATTTTAGCCATTCTGGCAGGAGTAAGATGGTTGTTTTGATTTACATTTCCCTGATAAGTAAGGATGTGCAACATTTTCTTAAGTGTCTTCAGCCTTTTGATTTCCTCTATTGAGAATTCTTTCTTCATATCTGTACCCCACTTTTAATGGGGTTATTTGGTGTTTTGTTGACTAGTTTCTTTAGTTCTTTGTACATTTTGGAGATCAGCCCTTTGTCGGATATAGGATTGTTGAAAATCTTTTCCCAGTCTATGGGCTGCCGTTTGGTCTTGTCCACTGTGTCTTTTGCCTTACAGAAGCTTCTGAGTTTGAAGAGGTCCCATTTACTATTTGTTTCTCTCAGTGTCTGTGGCCCTGGAGTTATGTTTAGGAAGCGTTATCCTATACCAATTTGTTCAAGGCTACCTCCTACTTTCTCTTCTAAGAGGTTCAATGTGGCTGGATTGATGTTGAGGTCTTTGATCCATTTGGACTTGTGTTTTGTGCATGGCGACAGACATGGGTCTATTTGCAGTCTTCTACACACCCTCATCCAATTGTGCCAGCACCATTTGTTGAAGATGCTGTCCTTGCCCCACTGTAAATTATAGCTGTTTTGTTGAAAATCAGGTGTTCACAGGTGCGTGGGTTAATATCAGGATTTTCAATTTGATTCCATTGGTCTATATGTCTATTTTTATGCCAATACCAGGCTGTTTTCAGAACTATAGCTCTGTAGTAGAGTTTAAAGTCAGGAATGGTGATGCCTCCTGAAGTTCTTTTATTGTATAGGGTTGTTTTGGCTATTCTGGGTCTTTTGTTTTTCCATATAAAGTTGATTATTATCCTTTCAAGGTCTATGAAGAATTGTGTTGAGATTTTAGTGGGGATTGCATTGAATCTGTAGATTACTTTTGGCAAGAATGCCATTTTTACTATGTTTATCCTACCTATCCAAGAGCATGGGAGATCTTTCCATTTTCTGGTATCTTCTTTAATTCCTTTCATTAAAGCCACAACGATATTATATAGGTCTTTTACTTGTTTGGTAAGCATTACACCAAGATACTTATGTTGCTTGTGGCTATTGTAAAGGGTGATGTTTCTCTGATTTCTTTCTCTGTCTCTTTTTTGTCTGAAAATAGTAGGGCTACTGATTGTTTTGAGTTTATCTTGTATCCTGCTAGTTTGCTGAAGGTGTTTATCAGCTGTAGGGGTTCCTTGGTAGAGTTTATTGGGTTGCTTATGTAAACTATCATATCATCTGCAAATAGAGACAGTTTGACTTCTTCCTTTCCAATTTGGATCCCCTTGATCTCCTTTTGTTGTCTTATAGCATTAGCTAGAACTTCTAGTATGATATTGAAGAAATATGGAGAGAGAGGGCAGCCTTGTCTTGTTCCTGATTTTAGAGGAATTGACTTAAGTTTCTCCCCATTCAGTTTGATGTTGGCAGTTGGTTTGCTGTATATTGCTCTTATTATGTTTAGGTATGTTCCTGTTATCCCTGACCTCTCCAAGACATGTATCATGAAAGGGTGTTGAATTTTGTCGAAGGCTTTTTCCGCATCTAGGGAGATAATCATATGGTTTTTCTTTTTCTGTTTGTTTATATGGTGGATCATGTTGAGAGATTTTCGTATGTTAAACCATACCTGCATTCCAGGGATGAAGCCTACTTGGTCATGATGGATGATTTCAAGGATGTATTCTTGAATTCGGTTTGCCAGTATTTTATTGAGTATTTTTGCTTCGATGTTCATCAGGGATATTGGTCTGTAGTTTTCCTTCTTAGTTGTGTCTTTGTGAGCCTTGGGTACCAAGGTTATTGTGGCCTCATAAAAAGAGTTTGGCAATAACCTTCTGTTTCTATTTTGTGGAACAGTTTGAGAAGTAGTGGTATTAGTTCTTCCTTGAATGTGTGGTAGTATTCTGCAATGAATCAATCTGACCCTGAACTTTTTTTGGTTGGAAGGCTTTCGATAACTGCTTCTATTTCATTGCGGGTTATAGGTCTATTTAAGTTGTTTGTCTGTTCTTGATTTAATTTTGGTAAGTGATAGTTAACCAGAGATTTGTCCATTTCCTTTGAATTTTCAATTTTTGTGGAATACTGATTTTCAAAGTATGACCTGAAAATTGTCTGGATTTGCTCTGGGTCCGTTGTTATGTTCCCCTTTTCTTTTCTGATTTTGTTAATTTGCATGTTGTCTCTCTGCTTTTTCGTTAATTTGGATAAAGGTTTGTCTATCTTGTTGATTTTCTCAAAAAACCAACTCTTCATTGCATTGATTTTTTTTTTATTGTTTTCCTTCTTTCTATTTTGTTGATTTCAGCCCTCAAGTTGATTATTTCCTGGCATCTACTCCTACGGGGTGAATTTCCTTCTCTCTGTTCTAAGGCTTTCAGTTGAGCTGTTATTTCTCTTATGTGACTATCCTCTGTTTTCTTCATATGGGCACTTAGTGCAATGAACTTCCCTGGTAGCATTGCTTTCAAGGTGTCCCATAAGTTAGGGTATATTGTGTCCTCATTCTAGTTGAATATTTGAAAGTCCCTAATTTCTTTCTTTCTTTCTTTCTTCTTTGACCCAGGTGTGTTGCAATTGCACATTGTTCAGTTTACATGAGTTTGCAGGTTTTATGCTATTTGTGTTGTTGTTGAATTCCAATTTTAAAACATGGTGGACCGATAAGATACAGGGGACTATTCCTATTCTCTTGTGTCTGTTGAGGTTTGTTATGCCACCTAGTATGTGATCGATTTTTAGAGAAGGTTCCATGTGGAGCAGAGAAGAAGGTGTATTCTTTTGTCTTTGAGTGGAATGTTATCCCCAGTTGAGACATAACTTCTGTTAGTTCTTTTGTTTCTTTGTTGAGTTTCTGATTTGTAGTCTTGTCTTGTGTTGAGAGTGCTGTATTGAAGTCTCCCATTATAAGTGTGTGAGGTTTTATATGAGCTTTGAGTTTTAGTAGTGTTTCTTTACGAATGTAGGTAACTTTGTATTAGGGGCATAGATGTTCAGAACTGAGACTTTGTGTTGATGGGATTTCTCCTGTAATGAAGTTACCCTCTTCATCTCTTTTGATTAATTTTGGATTAGGATATTTTGGATTAATTAGGATAGCTACGCCTGCTTGCTTCTTATTTCCATTTGATTGGAAAATCTTTTCCCAACCCTTTACTCTGAGGTAATGTCTATCTTTGAAGCTTAGATGTGTTTCTTGTATGCAGCAGAAGGATGGATTCTGTCTTCGTATCCATTCTGTTAGCCTGTGTCTTTTTATAGGTGAGTTAAGACCATTATTGTTGAGAGTGAGTAAGGACCATTGATTGTTGATGCTTGTTTGATTAAGGTTTGTTGTTGGCAGTGGTATTGTGAATATATTAGTTCTGCTTTACCCTTGGTTTCTGGTGTAGTTGAATTATCTGTTGCCTACATTTTTGTGGGCATAGTTACCTTCCTTGGGTTGGTGTTTTCCTTCCAATACTTTCTGTAGGGCTGGATTTGTAGATATGTATTGGAAAAATCTGGTTTTGTCATTAAATATCTTGTTTTCTCCATCTATAGTGATTGAGAGTTTTGCTGGATATAGCAGTCTAGGCTGGCATCCTTGTTCTCTTAATACTTGTAGAACATCTATCCAGGACCTTCTGGCCTTGAGGGTTTCCATGGAGAAGTCAGGTGTAATTTTGATAGGTCTGCCTTTATATGTTCCCTGTCCTTTTTCCTTCACTGCTCTTAATATTCTTTCTTTATTCTGTATGCTAGGTGTTTTGATTTTTATATGTTGAGGGGTCTTTTTTCTTTGGTCCAGCCTATTTGGGGTTCAGTATGCTTCTTGTACTTTCATGAGCATGTTCTTCTTCAGATTTGGAAAGTTTTCCTCGATGATTTTGTTGAAAATATTTTCGGCACCTTTGAGCTGGGCTTCCTCACCTTCCTCTATGCCTATTATTCTTAGGTTTGGCCTTTTCATGGTGTCCTACATTTCCAGGATGTTTTGTGTTAAGGATTTTTTGGATTTATGATTTTCTTTGGTGGATGAATCTATTTCTTCTAGTTTATCTTTTGTGTGTGTGATTCTCTCTTCCATCTCTTGAATTCTGTTGGTTATGCTTGTGTCTGTAGTTCCTGATTTTTTTCCCCAGTTTTTCTATTTCCAGCATTCCTTTGGTTTGTGTTGCCTTTATTTTCTCTATTTCAGTGTTCAAGCCTTGAACCGTTTCCTTCACCTGCTTAATTGTTTTTTATTGGCTTTTTGTACTTTCCTTAAGGAATTTGTTCATTTCTTCCACTTTTTTGTTTGTTTATTTTCCTCCATTTCTTTAAGGAATTTTCTCACATCTTCTTTGAGGGCCTCTATCATTTTTATGATGTTAATTTTTATGTCTTTCCCTTCTGCTTCCTCTGCTTTGTTGTTTTGTTCTGTTCTATTTGGTGTAAATTCCCTAGGTTCTGTTAGTATCATTCTTGTCTTTCTGTTGTTTGGTGTTCTCTTGTACTGCCGTCTTCCTATAGCTTCTTCCAGTAGGTGTTGTTGGGCTCTCCTCTTATCTCTATAGTACTTCCCTGGTGGGCTTATGTGGGTCAGAGATTCAATATCTATAGCTCTGGGTGGTCCAAGCTCTATTGGAGATCTCTCTGCAGACAGGGACCCAGGGAAGTGATCAGGGCTGAGGATCCAGTAGAAGATGCCACTAGCCAATTGCTCTAGCCAATGGCTGGCAGAAGAGGACAAAGGCTCAGCTGAAACTTGGGAAGATTTTGCAGGATAGTAGGATCTCACTGGAAACTGGGACTCTCCATCTGAGGCCTCTTTCTTTAGCAGAGTCCCTGATTTGGGTGTCAAGGATCTTGTTGGCAGGAATTCAGAGTGGACCTGCAGAGATAGGCAGATCTCTGGGAGGATCCCGGGACTCCAGCAGAGGACTGGAGGTTGGGTCAGAGACCAAGCAGGTGGAAATTACAGGTGGTTCTGCGTGGATATGCAGGTCTACTTTGTTCAGAGTTGCTCTGAGGAGTCTCTGAAGTAGGGTGGACTGTTGGCTCCACCCTCTATCCCAGTGCTCAACCAGAGTGGCAGGACAGTGGGCAGGGTAGGGCACAGGGTAGTGGGGGGCAGGGTTGATGTGGGGATGGGTGGGAGGAGCAGGATCAGGGGCCAACCCAGGGAGTTCTTGGGGGTTGTAGGGGAGAGGCAGCCCGGATTGAGCCCAAACTCACCTTGGCCAATAGCTGGCAGAAGAGGACAAAGGCTGATGTGAAACTTGGGAAGGTTTTGCAGGATAGTCACATCTCACTGGAAACTGGGGCTCTCCAGCTGAGGCCTCTTTCTTTCGCAGAGTTCCTGATTTGGTGGTCAAGGCAACATTTCTTCCTGGAAAAATTTTATTTTGTTTCTGGTACCCAGAGTGGAAATTTGGATGATTGTATCTTCAGATGATGTAATATCAATATGATTCTGTATTTTATAATCACAACAGTCCAGGTTTTACTGTGGTTATGATTAATAATTTTAATGAATTAATTTATTTTAATTAATTTATCTCTTTCCTTATTTCAAAACTTATAGAAGCCAAGTAAAAAAAAAATTATCAAACACATGCCTTTGAGAAATTTGAGTCAACCTTTCTTGGACTTATTGTCCTCTCACAAAAATAAAAGATCAAAGTCAAATAATTTACAAGATTCCCTTTTGCAATTTTTTATGTGGTTCTCTGGTTTATTTTAATGTGCTTAATGAGAATTGCCAGAGAGGATTTGCTGTGAATAAAATATAATGTGAAGAAGTAGGCTATATAAATGCAAAGTAATAATAATCTAAATGCAAAACAATAATTATCCCTAGTCCTAGTACTTTACTACCAGTGGTGATGTTGCTATGGAGTTGATTCATAGAAACACTCCCTGATTAAAACATTAATGAGAGTAGCTTAGAAGAGACTGAGCTAAGCAATCATGGCATGAATCTGGAATAGGTAAGTGCTGGGAGGCTATATGAAAGTTAAAGCTACAATGAAAGAATAAATTTATAGTCTCCAGCTATGTGGTTAATAACAAAATACAATGAATGGGAACTTTTTAGAGAAAAAAATATGCTAAGTATGACTAAATTATCACAAACTTACAAACCCTTAACTGTGACAGCCAAAATTATAGGTTAAGTTTTAATTACTATGTTCAAGAGATCATTGATACAAAAATGCATCTTATCTGAAAGCCCCTTGCCCAAGGACTGATAGTTATTAAAATGCTAGAGGCTATTGTTTACAGGAGATAAGAAGTCACATATTTTTAGTCTTCTAAACAAGTTTGTTTGACCCAACTACATTGCATGTCCTTGAACACTCTTGAATGGGATGTTCATGGGCATAAAATGTCAGGATTTATGCTTTCCCCTGATTAGATGTAAGATGGAGGTGTATAGATACAAAATACATCAAGGTGTATGGTTGCCCCTAATTGGACCTGATGGGCAATACATTAAGCTCCTGGCTGTAGTAGTATGAGGTTGCATGGTCTCAGCTGTTTTGGGCCACTGCTTCAGGGAGTCTTGTCTGATTGAAGTATATCAGTCTGGAAGGAATCTACAGCTTTTCATCTTCTGTGAAAGCAAAAGCAGAACCTCTTTTCCTAATTAACCTGTCCCCAGACTTAAATTTTGAAATCAAGGCATCTACAAAATATATAGGTTGGAATAATCCAGTAGCATGTATATTTAAAATGACTGTTAGCAGCTGTTGCTTCTTTTTCAGTAAACAATTTGAAGATAACACAACATATAGTATCAATATTCTCTGTTGTGTCTTTTCCATGTTTACATGGCCTTCTCCTTTTTTCTTTTTCTTTTTTTTTTTTTCTTCATTTATTTGTAATTTTTTTTGTTTGTTTGTTTTTTGGCTGCCCTGGAACCTACTCTGTAGACAAAGCTGACCTTGAAGTCACAAAGATTTGCTTGCATGTGAAACCTGAGTGCTGGTGTTAAAGGCATGTGCCATACCCAGCTACTCTCTTTAAGGACTTTCTCTATCTTTTTTCTTTTCTCTCCCAATCCTACATGTATTTTCAAACACACTTTAAACCATATAGAGGGGTTTTCCCCTCTGAATCTGTCTTTAGTTTATATTTCCATCTTTTTCTGACCACATGAGTCTTTAATCTGCTGCTAAGCAGCATGGCTATGATTAAAGTGCTGGCTGGCTCTACCCAGTTAAGCTTTTCAACTTGGTGGGGGTACATTTACCACCCGCTCTGGGAGCTGTGCTCACCACCTCAACTCTGTTCTATGCTGCCATCAAGCAGCTTGTAGCACGCTGCTGCCCATAAACCTGTTTTTGCCTGTATGTGTAAAAGCTAAATTTGCCATGCAGCATGTTATGAGTTATGGAGACAAAAAATCTGTGTACAGTGGCAGGAATCCTCCATGCTGTGCTGGATCTTGAATGCCACAGTGTCTCTGCACCATGGCCTGCATGAGATTATGAGACTAGAAAACCAGATGCAGCTCACCGTTACATGAATATTCTTTCCAAACATCTGGGTGTTACTTGTAGACCTGTTTCTATCCTACCTGGTCCTGTAGTCAACAGATCACAAATAACCAATCTGAGGCTTAATATGAATTATAATTGTTTGCCCTAAGGCCGTAGCTTCTTATTGGTTAGCTCTCTCTTAATTATTAACTCATTTCTATCATGGGCTTGGCTTACTGGTAATGCCCAAGCCTATTTCTTTCTTGGCAGCTACATATATCTGCTTGTCAAGTCATTCTCTGTGTTCCTCTTTCCAGTGTTCTCCTAGTCTTGTTGCCCCTTCTATACTTCCTGCCTGGCAATTTCCTGTCTGTCCATTGGCCAAAACAGCTTTATTCATCAACCAATAAGAGAAACATACATTCACAGCACACAGAAGGACATCCCCCATTGGATTTTAAAGCTTTGAAAGCGGGAATTTTGTTGCTTTACAGAAAATTTAAGTTAAAAGCTGGATTTTTTAAAAACAAATAACAGCTTTTAAAATATTTGAATTTATAATTTTATGGAAAATGTTAAGTTTATGCAATGTTTTATATTATTAATATTTAAATTTAAAAATAAAGAGAGAAAAGATTAAAAATGGAGCAAAGATTTACCAGAATACAATGCACACTTGCAGAGAAGCCAGGAAACAAGGAGGACTGTAAGAGAGACATGTATGGTCTCCCGGTGAAAGGGAAAGGTACAAGAGCCCTTGAAGAAATTGAGAGTTTGGGGGTGGGTGGAGGAGGGTTGTAGAAGGAAAAGAAGAGAAGAGGAGGGGGAGGAGAACATGAGGGATCAAGACGATTGAATGAGGAGATGAACAGAGGAGAACAAGAAAAAAGACACATCAATAGAGGGAGCCACTGTAGGTTTAAAGAGAAATCTGGCTCTAGCGAATTGTAAAACAATCCACAAGGATGACCTCGACTAGGATTCTAAGCAATGGTGGAGCGGCTGCCTTAAATACCCTTCCCCTATAATAACAATGATGACTACCTTAAATGCCATCCTAGAACCTTCACCTAGTACCTAACAGAAGCAGAAGCAGATATCCACAGCTAAGCAATGAGCCAAAATCCTGGAATCTAGTTTCAGAGAGGGAGGAGTAAAGAACAAAGGGGTCAAGACCACACTAGGAAAACCCACAGAAATGGATGGCCTGATCAAGTGGGAACTCATGGACATCTTGGGAACCAACATGGGACCATACCAGGTTCTCTGAATGTGGGTGTCAGCTTGGAGGACTGGGAAGTCTATAGGGCCTCTGACAGTGGAACCAGGATGTATCCCTAGTGCACAAACAGACTTTGGGAGCACATTTCCCCATGGAGGAATTCTCCCTTAGCCTAGATAATCAGGGGAGGGCCTAACCTCTACCCCAAATGACTTGACAGATTTTGATGACCCCTCCTGGAAGGCCTCACCCTTCCTGGGGAGTGGATGGGGAGGGTCGATGTGGGTATTGGAGGATGGGAGGGAGAGGAAACTTGGATCAATATGTAAAATAAGATTGTTTCTAATTTTAATATAATTTTTAAAAAAGGAAAAAAATAAGCCCACAGCTATGGCACCAAACAATAAATACCAGAAACTGAGATGCTCCTCTTTAAGACAATGATCTAAACAGTCTGAAGAAGGGAGTAATTTCTCAAACTATAAATCTTGACCTTTGGGGGGTTGAAAGACCTTTTCATAGGGGGTAGCCTAGAGCCATATGGATGTTGGATGTTTAGACTGTAATTTACAACAGTGGATAAACTGAACTTGTGAAATGTCAATGAAAATGAATTTAAGGTTGGAGAAGTCGTGGGTCACCTCAACATGAGGAATTGGGTTAAAGAGTTGCAGCAAGAGCAAGATTTAGAAGCACTGAATTAGAAAATATCTCTCCTTACCTAAGGTCTATGTATCCTTGAGAATGTATGTCTAGGCTCCTTATCTTTGCTTACTTTCTTAACCTTAAGCTATTTTGATAAACTGAGTCAGATAAGAATCTGTTATATTCTGTAATGGTGTATTATAAAAGAATAGGAAATTTCCCAGATTGTCTGTGGTCTGTGTTTATGAGCTGAAAGTTTAAATTTTATAATAAATGGAAATTTTATTCAGAAGTTGTTATGTTTAATTATTTTTATTTTGTATATCAGTGTGTTGCCTATGTGTATGTCTGTGCATGATATATTCATACAGTGCTCACAGAGACCAGAGATTCAGATTTGATGATTGTGGGCCTCCATTTGGTTGCAGGGAGCTGAACCCAGGTCATCTGCAAGATCATCCAGTCCTCTTAACCACTGAACCATTTCTCCAGTACCCAGAAATTTTTATTTTTTAAGGTCCACACATATCAAAGATAAGGCTTAAAGTCCTAATCTTATAAAAGCTTATAATTATAAAGTGTTAAAGATGATTAAGACACTCAAGTTAAGCCAGGCACCATATAAATGATCAAATTCTTTAATGTGTTCAAAACTGTACTTGTAGTCATACTAAGTACTAATGTAATTAATTATAGAAGAAATCTTTATTTAGCCTCTGACATGTGTTTTCAAGGTTAATTCTAGGTTTGTTTAGCTCAGATATACTTAATAGATAATATGTATGTAAAAGGAAATGTTCAGATTTCTTTCCACTTTCAATGCTATTGTTATACTAAGATTTCAAAAGTTCAGAGTTTTAGCCATGCTCAATGAAATTCTGATAAACTGGTAGAGAACTGTCGACTTAAGTTCAGTCACAAGCTCAATATCTTACATTTCCCTTGGTTGTCTTCTAAGTATAGACTTAAAGGTACTCCTCAGAAACTTGTCATCTGCTTTTCCTACTATATGCGTATCAGTACAGATTGTTAATTCTAATATATCTAAAACTTTTATGACTTTTTGTAAGCTAAAAAAATAATTTAAACTTCAGAGAATCTAGGGAGTCACAAGACTTGGATTCACCTCTTACAAGTCTGAAGGATTCCAGCTAAGTACCACCTAAAGTTCCCCAGCTGTCTATTCCTGAGGATGGTCTCTTATTTTCTCTCTGTCTGTTTGCCTGCCTGTCTGTCTGTCTTTCTGTCTGTTTGTCTCCTGGTCTTGGTACTCTTCCTCTGTCCCAACTACAAAAACTATGAGACTGAACATTCAAAAATAATGTTTTTCATTCAAGTTTCTAAATTTTAATGTCTTCTATTAGTCTATATCTGTTTCAGGATGTTTCCACATGTGTGACAGACCAATTCTGACTACAACCTGTTCCAAATGACTGGAGGTCCTGAATTTGCTGAAATGTAATGTGGACCATCCAGCTGATGTTATTGCTCTCTGTCTCTTCAGTTGAATCTGCAAACCAGATGCTTCTGATGAATATACCGTAACCCAAATTCCCTCTCTGCTTTTGGCTAGCAGTAAATATAACCCTCCTGGCCTCTGACAACAATCTCCTACTTTCAGCAGGAAGAAGTTACAGAAGAGAATTTATTGTCCCTTGTCCTCCAACAGGATGCAATGTTACATCAAAAAATTCTCTCTGGCATAGGGGATAAAACGGATACTTATAGGGCCTGTTGGCATATAAGAAAAGGTATCTGTTAAAACCAAATAGACCTGGATCTAGCAATAGGTAGATTCATTAGCTCAGGTAGTTCTACAATATGATAGGCACTCAATCTGATCTATGTAAAATTGAAGAGGTTATTGTATAGTTTTAAGAGAAAATTGTTGTTTCTATATAAACCCATCAGGAATCATTAGAAATAATCTAGCTGTATCAAAAAAAAATACTGCAAAACAGGGACCTGAGGTGAAATAAATAACTGGCCCCCATTTCATTTCCAGGTCCATTTTAGATAGTAACTCTGATGTCAGCCATCACAGGGTCTTTGGCCCTTCTGATTGTGCTAATTGCTGTTGACTCTTGAATAATTGATGCCTTAAGTGAGAATTCCTGTTTGGTTACCCTTAAGCTGATGGTTATTAGATCCCAATATAAATAAGTACCCATTACAGAGTCAAGAATTTGATGCGGATACAACGAAAGGGGAGGATATAATAGGTCCCTCCCCCATAATAAGTTTCTCCACTGATGATTAAACCATATTAAGCCAAATTGAAAAAATATAGGAACAGATTTTTTTGAGCAAAGCAATTCTCTGGTGAGTTCACTCATCTCAGAGAATGAGACCAAAGAAGTCATGATTCTGAGCCAGGGTGGGAAAGTTATACACATTGTAGGTGAGATGTGATGATGTGTCCACCACAAGCTGTGTTTGCGTCCAAACATGATCAAAAGCTGAGCATTTAGGTAGGGTTTTGGGTGGCTGGTAGCTTCAAGAATGAAAGCTGCCATAGCTGATAAGAATGTGTAACTGAGCTTTTGGCAACTTTCCTTTGTTTCAAAATTCTCCAGAGTAGTGGGATTTGGAGAGAGAGAGATTGAGAGAGAGGTTGAGAGAGAGAGAGAGAGAAAGAGAGAGAGAGAGAGAGAGAGAGAGAGAGAGAGAGAGAGCATGTAGGAGTGAGCCAGAGGCTCCAAGCAAATAGTGAGAACCTTACTTACATGTTAAGTTTTAATTACAGTACCTAAGACATCCATGAAACAAAATGCCCCTGATCTTCAGGTGGCTTCTTGAGGTATGAGTGATGAATCCAGGCAGAAGGATCCGTGACTTTAAAAGCAGTATCAGTCTGCAGAATCACAATATACAGTCCTTTTCGTCTACCTGACTAATGTAGCATCTTCATGCTGGAACAGGTGATGAAGTAGCTGGTGCCCAACAGGTTGAACAGCCTGAACTGGAGGAGGAATCTTATCCTGAGTTAATTGCAGTCCTTTTAAGAACTCAGACATTGGAGTGAGGCAATCTGATTACAGTCCAGTATGTACCCAAGGGATCATGGGAGGTAGCTGCCCATAGACCATTTCTCAGCAGTGTGCATATCAGCCTCTGAAAAGGACAGAAGGCAAGAGGTCAATCAAGTTACCACCATTTTCAAAAGTATATTTTGTTAAAAATCTCCTTTAAAGCTCAATTCATTCTATTTTTTTCTGACCTCTGAGGATGAAGCATACAATGAAGTTTCCAACTTATGTTAAGAGACTTAGAGAATAATTAAGATAACTTGGCTGTGAAGGCCAGGCTATTTTCAGATCCCAGACACAAGAGGAGGCCAAATCTGGGAAATTTTTCCATTATTAATTTCTTAGCTACCTATTAGGCTATTTCCGTTTGGGATGCAAAAGCTTCCATCTAGCCTTGTTGGTATCGACAAAGACCCGAAGATACTAGTAGCCATACAGTCCTGGTTTGGCTTCAGTGAAGTTCATTTCCCAAAATTCACCTTGACTCAGTTGGCCTGGGGAAGTATATTCTTTGCACTTACCTGAGCACAGGTCAGACATCAATCTGAAATGTTCTGAAGTTTTTCTCAGTGTCCAGGCAGTCAGATATGTGGGGAGATGAGTTCTGTGTTCTTCACTGACAAGGTCATGGCATGATGCAAGGCAGTTAGCCAGCTTTGGCCCAGTACCTTTGACACGCACATTCTTCCATCAGGCAATATCCACCATTTATTTCATCACTCTTCAGCCTCCAAATCAGAATAGTACTTGATCTCTTATGGGTTCTACTCAGGAATATTTTCATCAAGACATAGTAAGGGCTCTGGGACAGCAGGATAGTTCCTGAACAGTCTTGGGTCTGCGTTCCCATGAGCATTCTTTTTGGCAACTTGAACTACATGGTTGTTACCTTGAGTTTGGGAGTTTTGTCTTTTTGATGTCCTGGCTAGAGAATAATAGCCAGTTCAGTTGGTAGCCAGATGCCTTCTAGCAAATGGACAATTTCATATTTATTTTAAATGGCCTTTGCCTCTGAAGTGAGTAAGCCCCTCCATTCATACATATGTCAATGAACATGAGCTATGGCAAAAGCATAGTAATTGTCTGTGTATACATTCACCTCTTTTATCCCTGCAGCCCATCTTAAAACATGTATCAGAGGCTACTTCTCTTCTCTGGTCAGATGTGGTCTGAGCAAGACTTGTGTCTGAATGACCTTCTTCTGGCCTGTGACCACCACTGCCCCCACATACCTGGCTCCTTCTTGAATGAAGCAGCTGCCATCCATATAGAGAGCTGCATCTCTAGTAGTGAGGGGAGTATCTGTCAGGTCAGGAATATCTTGGATGATGTCCAGCATCACCAGGCAGTGAAGAATGAGCTCCTTAAAATCATCATACAACAGCAGGGTGGCAGGATTAATGGCCACAGATTCATCAACAGTCACTCCACCCTTATCTAAAAGAAGGGCTCGGTACTAGGTCAGACCAGCATTTGACGTCCACCAGTTAGTAGCATCTCTTACCAGGGTTTCCACAGCATGTGGAGCAGTACTGTTAGAATCCATCCCAATGTGAGCTTATCAGCTTTTCTTATAAGAATTGCAGTGGTTGTGGTGGCTTTTAAACAAAATGCCATTCAGAGGCTACAGGATCCAGTCTCTGAGATACAAGCTATGGGGCTTTTCCAGAGACCCAGGGTCTGAGTCAGGAATCCCTTGGAAATTCATTGTTTTCATGAACATAAAGATGAAGGAAGGGGTTTCAAGACGTCAGTGAGAGTGAATGTGGGGCCTGTATTACTGTATTAGGGACTCATTTAAATTCTTAAAAGCCTGTTCCTGCTCTTCAGTGCACTCCAAAGACACTGGTCATAGGAGATTACAAGGGTTTGACAATTTCAGAAAACCCAGGTATCCAAAGTTGGCAATATCCAGCAGCCCCAGAAAGTTACTGACTTGTTTCTTGGTGGTTGGGGTTGGGCTTTGCAAGCCCGGGATAACAGCCTTTTGTTTTCTCTCACCACATATACCAAGTAACTTGGGGTGAACACACTTAAGCTTTTTTTTTTTTTTTTTTTTTTTAGAGACCTGTTGGTTGTTTTGACTCTTTGTCTATTTTGTCTTTTAGGGGAAATACCACCACCTTAGCTTAAATTAACCCACCTACATTTCACCACTGGGTTTTTAACTTTCTGTTGTGTATCATTTTTTCCTTCTTACTCTGTAGCTGTCTGGGTGGCTGGGTAGCTGGTAGCATCCTCCTCTCCTTGTTCTCTTACTGCTTCTTCTTTTCATCATTTCTCCTTCTATTTGTGTTCTTTGCCTGCCAGCCCCTCCTGTCCTTGTTCCTGCCTCGCTATTGGCCATTCAGCCCTTTATTAGGTCATCAGGTATTTGACACACACACAGTAACACAACTTCACTGAGTTAAACAAACGTATCATAAACAAAAGTCATACATCTTAAAATAATAGGCTACCATGAAACTCGATAATCTAAATGGACTAGGGTTTTCAAAAGGCCTGTAGTGGTTCTCAAACAGTCTTCCTTATCTTTAGCACCCAATATTAAATTATCTACATATTGCAGCAAGGTTACCTCAGGGTAATTACTACAGAAGAGACTTAAAACCTGATTGAGTGCTTCATCCAAGGTGGTGGGAGAGTTTTTGGATCCTTGAGGCAGTCTGCTCCAGGTTAGTTGTCCTGATATTCCCAGGTCAGGGTAGCCCATTTAAATTTGAAGATGGGCTGACCTAATTTTGACAGAGGCATGGAGAAGAATGAATCTTTGAAGTCCAATACAATGTAAACATTATGTTCTTGTGGTTATAACCTGAGAAAAGTTTAATTATTTGCAGCAGTTATTATATAAATGGATTCTATCCCCTTATTCACTTCCTTCAAGTTTTGTCCTGGTCTATACTCTCAAGTTTAAGCTTTTGGACAGGCAGCAGATATTCCATACTGACTGGCAAGGAATAAGTGTGCTTGCTTCAAGGAGGGACTTGATGCAAATCTTAATCCCATCTCTAGCTTCTGAACCTGCTTGATTAAAATGGACATTGACCCAGACATTAGTTGTACTGTGATGGGTGTTAAATGTTTTGCCAAGCTGGAGTATTATCCTCTCCCCAAACTGTAGGAATTTCCTCGATCAGCAACTTTTTCCATTTCCCTTTCAGGGAATTGTTTGGATTTTGGAAAAGTAGATATTTCTTACTTAATGTGTAGGTTATAGTTAAAACCTTAGCAGGACCTCTCAGTGCAACCTAGAATAGTCTCCAGTGAACAATATTCTTGCTTGGAGCTTATTCAAGAGGTCCCAACCCAGTAAAGGAAAGAACATTTGAGAATAACAATAAAAGAATGAGTTACTTATCTAAAGTTAATAGTGTGGTCAGTGGTCCTTTTCTATTCTTTGACTTCTGTTGCCCATGTACTTCTATTGCTTGGTTGATAAGGAGTTGGAGGGACTCCTGTAATAGCAAATGAGCAGCGTTTGTGTCCAGTACAAATTTTACAGGTTGACTCCTATGGTAAAAATTACTATAGGTTTATGGTTTCTTGTTCCAAAGAGCCTTGCCACCACCAATTCTTCAATGTTAGAAATTACTTGGGTTTTATGGGGGGGGGCTACCTGTTTCTGGCATGGATATTCATTTTTCCAATGACCCATTTCTTTGCAGTAGGTGCATGGGCAGAGTTGAGAGTGGCTGGTGCCTATAGTGTAGCCATGGTTGCACACCCCATTTCTTTGTCAGAAGATCATCTTTGCTGTCTCTGCCATCAAACATCTTCTAGGCTGTCTCAACTGGTTCTGATATGTTCTTTCCTGAAAACCTGTCTTTGTTTCTTTCTACATATATCAGAGACTAAAAGAGTAACAAAGATTTTTTTCAGATTTCTGGGTCTATAGGAGTGTATAATCAATAGGAATTCAGGAGTTACTCCATGAAAACTGAAGGTGATTCACCTGGCCCCATTTCATATCTGTTGCCTTAGATAGGCTAGTTGCCTTTTGGGCTGCCTGTTTCATCTTTTCTAGCAGAGCTGGTGGTATTCACTGAGTGACTTCCTACCTCTCTGTGTGATATAGTTCTACTGGGATCTCCTTCTTGGCAGAGCATGGTTAAGCACATTTGCCCTCTGGTCGTCAGACATTAAAGCTATCCTAGGGAGAGCTTCAGTTGCTTTCATGAGAATTTGTTCTCTTCCTTTGGTAGTAAAGAGGGAACAGAAAACTGCTGACAGTTGTCCCATGTGGAGAGATGACTGAAGAAGAACCAATTAGAGAAATGAAGGAATTGGGACTAGAGCTGAAAGCGAGGCTCTGGTACTTCTAATTGTAGAGATCTATGATGGAGGATGGGACATATTGGTAATGATTGTCAGGAATTGATCATAGGGGAGCAAGGACTGAAGGAGGTACCACTACAAAATCATTGACAGAGGAGAAGTGGGGGGGGAAAATGGAAATCTCTGGTGGATGTGAGGAGGTAGGGAAGATTTGGGGTGGGGACAAGATAGGCAGAGGAAGGGAGGTGATATAGGGGTAGGTCCAGAAGGGGTAGGCAAGAGTGAGACCTAGGTGGTAGAGACCAGGGTGGGAAAAATACCCTGGGAAGGCCAATGAATCCTGAGTGTGGGTCATTCAGTTTCACAGAATGTTCAGAGGTGACACTTGGTGTTAGGATAATCATAATCCTACTTAATTATCAGGGGTAAAGTTTATCAAAATTCTTTAGAACACAAGTTAAAGGGCTGTAGATTACTGCCACATGTAGATGCTTTCTCAGCATGTAAGTTCACCCTGATGGTCGCAAACAGAAAGTAGCCCCAGAACCTTGGGACATCCCAGGGCATGTATCCCCTGATGCAGCTCCTAGCCCCCCCCCCCCCAGAGTTCTGAGTGAAAGTCTGTGTTTAGAATTTTTGTGGGTAGTTTGAATCTTACTGGGACTCTGTAGAAAATGTTAATCTCAATAGCGATTTGAGATTTCACAATTTGAGCCAAATTTGAAACAAGCTTGCTTTTATTGGGGTACACCCAAAAGTTGGACAGCGGCTGCCTCCAAAGTAAGGCTAAAGAGAGCAGTCCTGAATCAGTCTGTGAGCCCCTTTTAAGGAATGAAATTATGAGTAGTTTTACCGAAGGGAGACAATGGGGCAATAAGGAAAATTTTAAAAATCTTAAAATTATATATCCTGCAGTCATTCACCATGTGGATAGAGAGGGATCAGGGTGAGTGAGAGATGGTAAAGTGTTCACAAAAACCATTAAGGTCATGGGTTTTGGAATGTCAGGTTCCAGGAAACATAGAGCAACTCAACTCTCACAGTAAATAGAAACTTATTTTTGTAAATACAGCACAATGGCTCCTGCCTTCAAAATGTAGTCAGGCAGGTTCCTGACTGTGACTTCCTCTAGTCTTTAGGCTTATACTATCTATGAAAATAGGGCTTGGCTTATAGTAGGAGCTTTTGCATATTATCTATTTTTGTATGGTGAGTCCTGTGAACACTGGGTAATATTTTATCTCATGAAACCAGTGCCAACGCTATTGTTGAGGGAGTTGCATTCAGTGAATGACATGTTGCCACATTGGTGTCAAACAATAATCAGTCACTACAGCAAATATAAACTTTAACAAAATCAGGTTAGATTATTATTTGGCAGACTTAATGTTTTATAAATATAGTCATTTTGTGAAGTAGTTTGTATTTTAGTTAATTGCTTAACCTTTTAAAATTTCCCTTTATAAGTTCAAGTCCTTTATGCTTTTTGATATTAAAAATAAGAGATAGTAACAAGTATTAATTTCTTGTTTGATATTCATGATTATTCATGTTCCTTTTCATATCATATGGAAATTTAGTAATGTAATTGGAGAGATTAGTGTGGTGATGTTTTGTTTGTGTTCTAACAAATAAAGCTTGCCTGAAGCTCTTCAGAAAATGCTGTTTCTGTGAGAGATGGATGTCTCAACTTTACAGAGTAACCCTGGTTGACTGTCCAGACAGTGAGATTTCTCTGTCAATTCTAGAGCTTATATATTATATATTATCCTTCTGGGATCTTTGATGGAGTTGAAGACAGATAGTTATTGTTTTCCTCAGATGCCATAAAAGATGTTACATATACAACTTTAGATACAAAGATAGGCTAGATGATAAAATAACTTCTTTAAATTTTGCCTAATGTCAGTGGATTACATATTGTTAACTATAGTTCTTGCTTAATAACTATTTTGTAATCTATATAGTTTTACTATGTTAAAGTCAAAACCTTCCTTTTATTTAGACAGAAGAGAAGAAATGATGGTGATGTCTCTCTGTATGCTGTGAATATATGTTTCTCTTATTGGTTGATGAATAAAGCTGTTTCAACCAAAGAACAGGCAGAATGTAGTCAGGGAGAAAGTATAGGCAGAGTGACCAGACTAGGAGAATTTGGGGAAGAGGAACTGAGAGAGTAGCCAGTGAGATTCCATTTAGCTGCCAAAGGAGTAAAATGCTAGATCATTACGGGTAAGCCATAGCCGTATGGCAGTACATAGTATAGTAGAAATGGGTTAATAATTAAGAGAGAGCTAGCCAATAGAAGCCTTAGCCATTGGCCAAATAGTTTATAAATAATACTAGCCTCTGTGTATCTATTTGGGACTAAATATCTGTGGGGCCAGGGGGACAGAAACTCTGTCTACAAGTGGCACTCAAGCATTTGGCAGGAATGTCCATGTAAAACCTGACAAAAGCTTTAAAAAGGAGGTTCTATTTTTGTTTCCACGCCCCAGTATTTGGGAGGCACATGCCTTTAATCCTATAGCTAGGGAGGTGGAGACAGGAAGTGATATGGCTGGGGAAAGAGAGTAATAGAAAGTGGGAGGAGACATGAGCTGGCCCATTCATTCTGAGGATTCTCAGAGACAGGAGCTTAGCCCTCTTTTGTATCAGTTTCATAGAGGTATTAACACTAGTGTCTGCTTTACTTCTCAGATCTTTCAGTTATTACCCCAATATATGACTCCAGGTTTCTATTATGCTACAGATTAATTCTATCAAATTAGTTTAATGCAAAAGGATACACAAATACAAAAGAAACACACAAATAAAGTGCATGATAAGAACCAATACTTAAGAAATAACCATGCCAGTTGTATGTGTATGTTCATATTCATAACACTGACTGCTTTTATATTTTCCCCCTTTTCACAGTTAGTATTATTTTATATTACTGATATTTGTGTGCAGTTGTGCATGGATATATAGGGTTATTTAAAACAGATATGTGTTTCTAGATATACTAATTTGACCTTGACATTTAAAATTTTCAATTGTTTGTGTTTAGTGTGTATTCTATTATCTACTGGTATGACATTTAATCTGTAGTTTCTCATACTCTTGGAATTTAACATGACATATTCATGGGAGAATTAAGCATATTCCTTTGGGATGTGTATCTTCTGAACAGTCTTAGTCACTCATAGATGGGATTGTGTTCTTTCCAAGTGAGATCCATGATGTCTGATTGTCTGATTTCTTTTTCTGATTGCTAGGTGCTATTTATACTCAACCATGTCTAAGTTCATTTATTAATTTGAGGATTATAAGACAAGTAAGTTATCTATTATTTTATTTTATTTTGACATTAAATATAAATATAAATATAAATGAAAGCCCATAGAAAAACTTTAAAGAATCCACAACAGTGATTGGGCAATTAGGGCATGATTATAAAGTTGGGATGTTGTAAGACTAAAGCCAAACTTTTTGGAGCTGTAGCTCCCCTCATAGCCTTAATTGATTACCTCTATATTTGGATAACAGCCTTGTAACTATCAGGTGGAATCTCGTAGAATGTCCCCACAGATAACTAACTTCCATAAGCCCAATGGCTGAGAATATCACTAGAAATTGCTACACTTTTTGTAATCCACATGTGGTAGTTTGAATGTAATTGCACCCCCTCCATATTCTTATAGGAAGTGACATTATTAGCCCATTATTAGTGGCTTTGTTGGATTGGGTGTGGCCTTGTTGGAAGAAATGTGGCACTGTGTGAGAGGGCTTTGAGGCTTTATATTCTCACAATACTTCCCAGTGTCTCAGTTAAGTTCATGTTGCTTGCAAAATGTATGACTCTTAGCTACAACTCTAGCACCATATCTGCCTGCATGTCACCATGTTTCCTGCCATGATGATAATGATCTGAACCCCTGAAAGTGCAAGCAAGCCACCCCAATTATGTTACTTTTATAAGAGTTGCTGTGGTCATGGTGTCTTTTCACAGCAATAGAAACCCTAACCCTAACTAAGACACCACATATTTGAAATTTCTATCAACTGATATATTTTAATTCTTTGATTTATGACTTTTGATTTGTTAGCATAAAAATCTTCTGTGACTATTACACTATTACTACATGTGAGCACGATATTGAGGTATGATACATTCTTGCCCATGAACCATGACCACCGACATTTAGCTTCACAATGAGCTCTTCAGTTGTCTCAATATAAATAATGTCTTAAGATTCTTTTCCTCATTGTATTAACCCCTAAAATTGTACTTCATTGGTATGAATAGATAACTAAGAGATTAAAATCACTGGCTGCTCTTCCAGAGGTCCTGAGTTCAATTCTCAGCCATCACAACCATCTATAATGGGATCTGGTGTGTTTATACATTATAAAGAAATCTTTAAAACATTGTAATTCATGGAAGAAAACAGGAAAGCCTTTCTTTGCCTACTAGCTCACAAGAATTCCCTCCCTTAAGATTAGTCATGGAAAACTATCATTATGGATTCATGGGTTTAAACATATTTGTTGATTTCAATAACTTGCAATTATTATTTGCTGATGCTCAATTTTTTTTCATTTTTGAGAGATGCATCTTCACCATGGAGTCTTTTTGGACATGAGTTTCTTATCTGTTGCAGGTCTCCTATGTAGAATGACAAGGGTCTTGAGAATTGCAACTGCGCACTAATCCCCGGTATTGAAATTACCCATTTCTTTACAGCTGGGATTTTCTTGTTGCTGGAAAATGTATCTCTAGATCTTATTCTGGGGACAACTGTGCTTCTAAGTACTGTGTTGGCAGTGATGAGTTGTTGAGTTGTTCAATGTGATAGAATGGATTTTTGTGCTCTCCTTCAAATTTGCATGTGGAAACTGCAAGCATCAATGTGACTGACAATATTTGGAAATGGGATCTCTAAGACAGTAATTAAGGAAACTGAAGTTTTTAGGATAAGGCACTCACAGACAGTGTTAGTACTCTCATATAAAGAGAGAATACATAGATGGATAACTTTGTATTTGGTGTGTTTCCTCCTGGAGAGACATAGACAAATATCTGGCCATTCCACAAATAGTGCTAGCCATAGATTAAAAACACAATTCCATTCAAGCCCAGTTCCATGAAACCATAAATTGATTGGGTTTCCTTACAATAGATAGACCTAAAGTTACTTATTTAAATAACTTCACCTGTTATCACTGAAGCATCACATCACACCATAGGAGTTTCACTATATCTTTGCTTTTAGATATATTTACAACTCCTCTATTATCTTGCAACACCATCAGAAACCTGGATACTGAAGGACTGGTAGGTGGAATACCATGTGAGTGTCATGTGAGCCTTAACATGTCTGCTACATTGTCATAACCCTAACTAACACTGTATTTTCTGCTTGTCTCGTTACTTGACTATTGGCTCAACAATATGTAGGACAGCCCAGCTGTCTACTATAAGGCGGCTGATGATCATATCAGTCCAGTAGAAATAATTGCATACCAACATCTTGCTCTTTGTATTCTTATCTCCGTGCACTTTTCTCAGTGTACACACAGTAGAGCATCAGGCAAACTCACTAAGATACCATAGTCATTTGGGACCCAAAGCAAGATCCCTTACCAATGACTAGACTGCTGACAGCCCGTTCTTGGGATTATTTATCCCAACTCCCTCACATAACAAACTTCTGTTGTTTGAGCTACTCAGTCTAAAGTATTTGCATACCAACAGGGGTGATTAAAATACAGAATACTGAGCATATTATTTTTGCAAAGCAAATGAGATTCTGATTGTATCATTTGGCAGTGGCATTGTTACAGTCCTGAAAAATACTATTTTGAACCTACTAAGACCATCACTACAAACATGATGAATGAACACAAGGAATGAAGTCTCCTGGGCATAATTATTTATGCATATTGCTATCAAGAGCTCACTATGGATTCCCCTTGCTTCCCATCTTTGTGACCTTGATGGAAAGAATTCAGGTAAGACACATAGAGTTTAGTGGAGAAGAAGATAGATTAAGTTTATCTCAGAGTAATAGGAAACAATCTCACGAGGTAAGAGTGGACAATAGCCCAATGTAACATTCTGTTAACTAATATATTGAAGTAGATTTAGCACAGTTCACAAAGCCATGCTTCTCCCATTGCCAGAGACACACATAGAATACATTCTTTTATCAAAATCTCATATCACAAATAGATTAAGATTAAAGATGGAAAATTGTATTTTATAACCCTCCCACTCCTCTCTGTTCCTTCTTTTCTTCTCAAATTCATGAATTTTCCCCTTATTCTTTATTATTATTACATGAGGTTGTCATTATACAGTCTTGTTTAAGGAGAACTGATTTTAAGCCTTCATGAGTGCAGCAGGCACCCTGGTTCTCTGGCTCTTACAATGTTTATTCCCCATTTCCATGATTTTTCCTGGGCCTCAGCTGTATGGTTTGCATTGCAGATGTATAAAAGGGAGCTGAACAATCCATTGTCACATACTCTGCATTTTTACCAGTTGTAATTCTCTGAAACAGTCTCTAGATGATTCAAGAATAAGCTACTATATGTTAATGTTGACAACTAACCTCAGGACTACCCCTAACATGCAGATTTATACAATGATCTCTCTTCCTACCTCCAAATTTCTGCCTTAACTTCCTAACTTGGCTTTCCTTGATTATGAACTGGAAACATATACACAAGTAAACACTTTCATTCTGAAGGTGGGTTTGTTAGTGTTTTAATCACAGCAACAAAAAGCACGTAAAACTGTTCATATGCTACTGCTCAGTTTTACATGGGATTATTTCTCCTAATCCCAAGAACTGTGTGTGGATGAGGGTGATTTGACTATGTAGAACCTCTTTTGTATGGAGTATTCTGAAATGTGGAGATTTTGTTGTCAGACAGATGATGGCTGTTTATAAGTATCTGTCCTTTTCATTTCTGGACATTGTTTTCATCCCTTTATTCTGTTAATTTCTAAATTCATATCTAACAAGTCTTCTTCAGTGCTAGGCTCTCTGTCTTAAGAATGGTGCAAATGAGTTGGTTTGGAAGTTTTCTGAAAGCTAGTCGACTTCAGCTTCTCTATTCTAGCTTCTTATGAGTGGCTCACAGCTTTCTAAAACTAAAGTCACACACAACCCATTTGTTTCATTGTCTCTTCCAGCTCCTTAGGGATGCTTTGTCAGTTGAAATGCCTCTCTCCTCCTGCCTGACCATCTCACCTGCTTTTCTGTTTTCTCTAATACACTTAATAGCAGCAGTCTTCTCTCGTTTAAAATAGAGAAATATTAAAATCTTTCTGTGAGACAGAAATCTTGCAGACATGGTATGTAGCCATTTAAGGTGATTATGCACATCTGTATATATGCTCTACAACTGCACTTAAATTCTTATGACACAATGACATTTGACAAGTATAGTGTGTCTATATATATATATATATATATATATATATATATTTATATATATTCTACTTGAAACTCCCTTATGTTTATAATCAAAATAAAATGGAGGTTTGTTTCTTTGGGAGATGGTGAAGAAAAATGATGACATGAGCTAGTGTATAAGAAGACTGTCATTTTCTTTATTTGTAAAATTTGTATTTGTGGCCTTTACCAACATTCACAGCATTTTTTCAGGTTATATAAATAAATGCATAGAACATTTGAGTTGTTGACACAGCATATTCATCAACCATAAGATGGAACAATGACACACTGTGTTTTCCTTTTAGTGTTTAATGCAGTGTCTCAATGTCCATTTTGTAAATTCTTGATGTCATATTTTTAAAAATAAGTTGCTTTCTGCTGGTGATTTTGATGTACATGGTTCTGGCATGCTGCTGGAGTGAGATGAGACTACAATGTAGTTACATAGTTTATATGTTAATTAACACTACAGTCTATAAGCCAGAAAATAATAAATAGAGGCAATTATTAAAATGGTGTTTGCAAACAGATGCACAACTATATGATCCATGTGTATGCAGATCAATACATAAAATTAAGACAAGCAGAGTCATATGGAATCTTAACCTTATAACCCCTTTCACAACAACGATTTAGTATTGATTTAAACATTGATATATGCATACATGGAGAAATCTACAGAATCCAGTTCTAGACCTGATCTTATGAAAAGGTTAGCATTGCCAATTTATTTTGTGTCTGAACACTTTGTGAGGCTTCCCTAATGACAAAACTACGGTTGACACAGTGCTCATCATTGAGCTATGCATTACTGTGTGTCCATAATCATGTAAACACTAAGAATAGGTAGCACTGCCTTGGTAATTGCTAAGCTTTTGTTTCTAAACTTACTTTCCCATCTGTAAATGGTTACAGAGACACTTTTCTCTGAGGATTAAGGGTTATAGATTTAAAGATCCTGTGTCTCTATTTAATACTGAGTATATCTTAGGTTACAGTCTATTTCTCCTTTATGCTGTTATAGTATACTGGTGAATTTTTAACCATAAATATTCATTTTCAAAACAATTGCTCTATTTATTGTAAGCTCTGAGACCTTCTATGTCATGACAATGATATAAAAATTGGATGTCTGAAATTTCTCTTTCGATCCTGCTCTGATGATTTGGTAGGTGACTTGTTTCTGGGCTTCATTTTCTCCAGTTTTTCAGTTTTCACATTTGCTCATTTTACTGTCTTCTTTGCAGGGATCATTCTGAAACAGCAGAGCAATGAATATGTCTGTGAGCATATGAGGGGGAATGATGACTCAACACTTAGGAGCCCTTAAAGACGAAACAACAAGTACAGTTAAAACAATGAACTACTTCCTACTTATCATTCCTGGGAGAATTGGTTTGTGATGTCCAACAGTAGGCTATACTCTTCCTAATGGTTCAGTCCTGAAAATAAAAAAAAAAAAAATAGAGACACTCAAAAAGAAGTTTCTTTGTGATAATTTAGTAAGTGGCATAAAGAAAGGCACACACAGAATTGATCACATCAATGATTCTAAATTACCCTAAGAAAATCTGTAAGTACTCATGAAATGACTTTGGACAAGTTGTATGTATAGTGTTATCATATGTATAATGACATTTACTTCCAGTCCTAAGAGTTTTCCTGAATGCTTACACATTAAGTCATATTTGTACATAGAAAATTTTGGGAATAAGAAATCTAACTAGGTTTAAGGTAAAATACTCAGACAGTAAACATAATATTTATAAATACTCAACATTGGAAACTGTCGTATATTGAATCAGTCATATTCAAAACAACCATATCCTTCCCATATGAAATACAGATAATGCTTCCAGTAGGATATTCTTATTGTTAGTGGTGAAAGGAATTAGGCTTTTTTTCCTTTTTTCATAGGTGATTATCTTAACCTCTTTTAAAAAATCTAATTAGGAACGATTCTGAAAATTTAGAAGATAGAAATTTAAAAGTCAGCAAACCAGTAAATAGTACTCAGAAACTAGAGAGATGGCTCAGCAAGTAAGGGGGCTTGACGCTTGCAGAGATTCCAAATTCAGTATTCACATCAGGTGGCTCAAAATGTACTGTAGTTTTAGCTGCAAGGGATTCAGCTTCTGAGGGTAGGTGCACACACATGCATGCCTGCACACACACACACACACACACACACACACACACACGCATAAATGCATACACAAATGTATACACATATACAGACGCATAAACACACAATACCAAATTGTTTTAAGGAAAAAGGAAAGTACCTTCATGGATGTGAAATAACAATGCAGAAAGGATTTTGACAGGGCAGACACATATGTGAGCATGTGCATACCCATGTACGTTTCTAAATCTTTGCAGAAGGAGATGCTCCACTTCTAAAGTAAAACAATGAATGTGACAGCAATCATGGTAGCAACTAAAGGAATCTCCAAAAGTGTATGTCTAAGCATTCTTCCTCACTTCTATTAAAACTTGAAAAAAGTTTAAACAAAAAATATCATTGTATCTCAACCTCTGTATTCATGGAAATTTTCCCTATGTCATATTTATCAACTTTGTGTTCTGCCACATACATTAGTCTACCCTCTTTCCCTTCTAGTCTCTCATGAGCCATGCTCTTATTTCTTATGTTTGTTCCAGTCATGTTCCCTTGACCTTACTGCATATATGATGAATTTGATAGGACTCTGCATTATCTGCTGTACTGTCATTTCATTCTGCTGAGATGCACTCCAGTAGCTGAGATATAGAACACTTCAGAATTTTTATGATAATGAGCTCCCTTTCTAAAGTAATGATAAAAAAATTCACCTTAAATTATTAAATGCTTATTAATCTATTATTTTTGAGTGTCTCATGTGTTCCATTCCGTGTCATAGGCTCCTGGAATGTAAAGGAAAGTAGCAAGACTATGAGACTTCAGAGTGTAGTAGAAAGAACAGCCAGTCACAAGCTTGATATAACAGACAAAACTGAGAGTTGCATATAGTTATGGTGAGGGCATCAAGGGGGGCCACCTCAAATCAGAAGGTTCAAACTGTGATTTACTGATAAAGAGACTTCTATCTAGGTAAAACAAGATAACAAAAGTAAAGAAATGTGACTTCTGGTCATCATCTTCAAGTCCATACAAAACAAGCTTCTTCAAAACTGTACACATATTTCACAAGATAATGGTTTTCCACTACTAGTAAAATAAATCTCAATCAACCAGGCATTGAAGAGACGGCTGCCTCATTGGTTAAGAGCATGTGATGCTCTTGCAGAGCATCTGTCTCAGGTTCTCAGCAATGGTAACAGGCAGGTGATAACTCACAACCACAACCACCTATGATTTCAGTTCTATGGGATCTGATACCCTCATCTGACCTTCATAGTCACAATGCAAATGCACATTGTTCATACATACATGAAGGTAAAAGAAACTTAAAATTATACACATAAAATAAAAAAGACCTAGCACAGAGAAATACTCAATATAGGCATTGTTTTCATGAGTAATAGCTTAGTGTGATCCCAGAAACAGGCTTTGGTTGAAAATACTGTAGGAGGGGGATGCTGTGTCCAGTAACTAGTATTTGATTGATGAAATGTCAAAGCTGATTTTCCCTTGTGTATTTTTCATAAATACTAATGGAAAAATTTAACATTAGAGCTATAACCTTATACCCATTCAAAGCAGTCATTCACTTTTATCAACATTTAATCAAAATAATTCTTCTGAGAAGTTTTAAATGTCAGTTTTCTACAAATTATATGCAGAAGGAAATTTCAAAATAGTCATGATGAGTCAAAGATGACTCATTTGCACTTGAATATTTTAATTTCATGAGAGTTTTTAAATGCTGAATTTCCACATTAGAATATTTTATACCAGTTTTAAAATTAACAATTTTTAAGTTATTTATTTGAATGAAGAGTGTCATGGATAAAAATGTAGTAATTGGAACAGCCTACCCGGTTTGAAACCTAACTCCCATTTTATCTCATGGCTTTGGATAGACAATAAACCTTTCTGTGCTTCTGTTTCTTCATTTGTGAAAGAGACAGATAAAATAAATATACTGCATAATATTATAGTTTAGTTATAATCGATCAATATTTGTAAAGCACCCACAACTATCAAAGACATGAAGTAACTATGATAAAAATGTTTTTCTTAAAATGAGAAATTAATACATTCTTACTGAAAAAATATTCATGATATTGAAAATGTAAAAATACAAGAGAAGAAATAGTCTCTTTGGGAAACAATCTTGGCCACCAGTGTTTAGTATCATTTTACAGTTACGTTCTTTGAATATGTGAAAAATCATGACCCAATCAATAGAAAAGGCATAATTTTCAGATATATTTGATTTTAATTAAAACTTATAAGTAGACATTAATGTAGTTGAAACAAGTTGCCAAAACTATATAAATGTTTCCTTAATATAAATTAATAAAAACACCCTTGTATTTAGAAAAATAAAGTAAAATTATTATTATTATGCTAGAGATTTTATTTCTCTTACTTTTGTAACCAAATTGCTATGGGAGATGAAATCATTAACATTCTTTAATCAGTGTATCTCTGATATGTAACTTAAATTTAATTTTACTTTATTTATTTATTTTTATTTAATTTTATATAACAAAGTCCAATTAAATGAAAACAAACATTTATACACAATATTTGGGAATTTGGGCGTCGTTCTTTCCAAACTACTTCCTGCTGGTAAGGGGCGCTGTCTTGGGGGATTCGAAGAAGATTCAGATATCCTAGCTGTAGTCTGTAGGGCTGTTTTGTCCAGCTGTTTTGAATGTAGGATCAGCTTGTACTCTGTTTCAGGCGGTCTGGTGTGATCAAACCACATTAGTCTGGAAGGAATCCACATCTTTTCATTTTCTGGGGAAACAAAAGTAGAAATACTTTTCCCCAGTAACTTGTTCTTCAACTTAAATTTTGGAGTCAAAGCGTTTTTTGTTTTTTGTTTTTTTTTTTTTTTAATTTATTATTTTACATGTCGATCCCAGTTCCCTCTCCCTCCCTCCCTCCCTCCCTCCCCTCCAGCCCTCCCTCCCTCCTTCCCTCCCTTTTGCCCTCTCTGCCCTCTCCCATGCACTCTAAACACCCTCCCCTCCCAACCCCCCACCACAAGCAGATGGAGAGGACAAGACCATGCGGTAGAAGTACATAGAGACAGCTTACCTGAACAAGGAGGAGCTAAGGGCCACTAGACTGATAGCTGGGAAGCCAACAGGGGACTGACTCGGACCCCCCTGAATATGGGTCTCAGCCAGAAGGTCTGAGCAGTCTAAGAGACCTCAGACAGTGGAGCCAGGATGTATCCCTGGTGCACAAAAGGACTTTGCGAACATATCCCCCATGGAGGGATAACTGCCTTATTCTAGAGATAGGAGAGAAGCCCTAGTCCCTACTTCATAGGACCTGTCAGATCTACATGACCCCAACTGGATGGCATTCCCCTACATATGGTAATTTTACTTTTTAATATTTATAATTAGTGTGTGTGTCTGTGAGTGAGTGAGTGAGTTTGTGTGTGTGTGTGTGTGTGTGTGTGTGTGTGTGTGTGTGTGTGTGTGTGTGTTTGTACTGTGTGAACTTGAGTGCAGGTACCTGCAGAAGCCAGAAATGATGGATCTGCATGGAGCTTGGTTTATAAGCAGCTGTAAAAATCCTAACATGGGTTTTGAAGTCTAGTCTGGAGAGAACTATGTATGCTTGTTATTGCTATACCTGTTGCCAGCCTCCTTCTGACATTTTAATAACTTACTTGGGAATAGTCCTAGCATGTTGGAGTTGCTTACTTTCAATACATTTCAATACAGATTTTGAGACTTTCCCACTGCTCTGACAGGAATCCTGACCATTGTTCCTGGCTGGTAAGTGATTTTTGATTTAATTTACAATAATTCTCTTTATGTTGAGTCACTCTTGGTCTGCCTGCCTTAGCAATCATTCCACTTGTTTCCAGTAATTTTCTCAGGGAGTTGATGAGGTTAACCTACTTCCCATATCATTGATTTGGATGTGGAAAATGCCATTTTTCTTTGTTGTTTCTTAACTTATTATTTTTTTTAAAAAAAGTCCCCCTTTTCTCACAAAAAATTTTGTTAGTTCACACATTATCACATCACTGATACTTTAATATTTTTGCTGTGTGTGAGCGTGTAGGTTCCTGTGTGTGCATACATATGTGTGGGCCCATGTGGAAGCTAGGGGATAACTTTGGCAGTTGTTTCGCAAAATATATCCTCAATATTTTTTGTGCTACAGATACTCACTGGACTATAGCTTTAGCTGGCAAAGGACCTACTGATTATTTTGTCTCTATAGCATAGGGCTACACTTACACACAATTATCTGTTTTTTAATATAGGTCCAGTGACTGAATTCATCTGATCAAGTACATCACAGATTCAGCCCTTTTCCCACTGTTCTAACTGGACTTCTGTTGCTATGCCAGCTACCCTTAATAAAAGCAACTGGGAGGGTCATTTGATCATACATATAGATGATATTCCAACAACAAGTGAAATTGAGAAACGAAGGAAGGAACTGGAAAACATTTCTCCTTTTATTCCACACTGCATTATATGATATTACACAACATATTTTATTATGTCCCTTTAAAATAATCTCTCTTTCTCCCCCCTCCCCGTTGTGTGTGTGTGTGTGTGTGTGTGTGTGTGTGTGCATGGATACAGGAAGGTGCAGTAGTGATGAGTTCATGAGATCCAAGATAAATGATAAATGGTTGTTTTATTGGGGAACACTCACACAGATAATGGTAAAGAACCACTGCAGCCTCCCTGCTTCAGAAGATGCAGTCTCTGCTCTTCCCATCACATCAGCCGCCCAAGAGAAAGAGAGAGACCATCTTCCTCTTTCCCACCTTCTGGTCATATCCACATCTGAAGCCATGTCCAAGAGGCATGGTCACTAACATAAATTCACTGGCAAGGTGAGATGCATGCATGTAAGACCAGATGTCCAAAGAGCTTGAAAATGAAGGTCAGGTTCCCTGGAGCTGGAGTTACAAACAGTCCTTAGCCTCTATTTTGGGTACTGAGAATCGAACTCAGGTTCTCTGCCAGAGCACAGATGTGGTTGTTAGCCTTTAAGTCATCTCCCTGTTATGTTACCATTTTTACAAGTTAAGAAACTGAGGTAAAGGACAGTTTAACATCTTGTTCAAAGTCAAGAGATAAGCAGCAGATTCAGGATTCAACCTAAGTAGTTAGGGAGACTAGGAGATAGACACACACACACACACACACACACACACACACACAAGTACAGAAAGAGGTAGAGGTAGAGAGAGAGAGAGAGAGAGAGAGAGAGAGAGAGAGAGAGAGAGAGAGAGAGAGAGAGAGAGAAAGTTTAGTTATGTTAGGCTGGGCCCTACTACATCAAAGACTGTTCCCCAAACATGCCCACAGGCCAATCTGATCTAGGCCATTCCTCAACTGAGATTATTTTCTCCGATAAATCTAGGATTTATCAAGTTGACTCACCTTCCTCTTTTCTTCCATGATAACACTTTTTTTTCTAAAGCTTGAGTATTTCAGAAACTAACCAAAATGAACCAACTAAAACATCTTTTTTCTATTGTTTGAATCATATTTTCTTAGATATTGGTTCATTTGTTTTACGAGTCTTTTTTGTGATGAGTTATTAGATTTTACTGTCATTCCCTGTGTGTGATTGACATGGTGTTTGTTGTTACCTATCTTGTGCTTCATCTTGCATCATACATTAGGACTGTATTTTCTTTGATAGACAAATTCTCCCTAACAAAATTCCGATGTATGCTAACCTTTTATTTAGAAATGGCTGTCATTTTTTTCAGGATGTTTCAGTACAGTGAGAGTTCTATGTTCAGTACAGGGAGAGAATGTTTTAGGTTCATGATAAAAACCTGAACTCTGACCTTACTTCTTAGGGCTCATTAGTTACAACTTCTCAAAAGGTTCCCACTGGTCAAAGGCCTGGCAGTAGCAAGTCCAGCTTGCCATGGTTTTGACAGTGAAGGTATTTTTCCTATTACTTTATCACTTTAAAAAATTGACTGACTATTGTTTGTTTGTTTGATTGATTGATTGACTTGATTGTTTCTAATTTTCTGTCTTGGTGTGTCTCTATAATATAGAAGCTATTCAGGAAAAGTATAATATTTGTTTTCTGATTGTTTAGTGCTGCTTCTAGAATTGACAGTGATGACATCTGAGTGTGGTATAGCTGGTCTGGAATATTTCTTCCTGTAGTATGGTAGTATGAAAAAAAAATGGACTTCAAGGGCTGTGGCGCCATTAGGAGGTTGGTTTTGTCGGGGAATGTGTGCCTTGTTGGAAGAAGTTTGTCACTGTGGGAATGGGCTTTGAAGTCTCCTGTGCTTAAGCCATGCTCCATGTGACACTCAATTCACTTCCTGTTGCCTGAGGATCAATATGTAGAGCTCTCAGTTCCTCCTTCAACACCATGTCTGCCTGCATGCCTCCAGTAATGAGGATAATGGACTAAACCTCTGACGCCACCCCAATTAAGTGTTTTCCTTGTATGAGTTGTAGTGGTCATGGCTTCTCTTCACAGTAATAGAAACCCTAATATACATGTGTTATTTTAACCAGTGTGTCTTCCATTTGCTTATTGAGCACTTGTACATGTGTATGTGTGCATATTTGCATGCATGCATAGGTGCACACACACACACACACACACACACACACACACACACACACACACACACCAAATTTGCCTATCACATGGCAGCAAAGAGTTTTGTAATCTACATTCTTTTCCTGCTTTTAGATCCTGTTGATAATTTTCCTTTTGACTTTGCTCTTTCCTTTGCTCTTCAGTGTTGTTTCAATTACTTGAAATGAGCTTTGCAACTAGACTTCTGTCATCATGACTTCAAAGACAGAAAAACACACATAAGCTCCTTTCAGGTAAAGTATATGAAGGTCTTGAACCCAGAGCACTTGTAACTGGTCAGTGACATATCTGTGGCTATTTTACAATGTGCCATCATGACACTGACCTGGGCGATGACTCCAGATTCTGTGGATTGTAGATGCAACTGAGACATTCATGGCAGACCATTTGAGAAAGGCGTGTGAATCTGTACCACATGCTGAACAGTACTCTTGCACTATTTTAGAACACATTGATTTTAAGCAAGACACAGACAAGAAGCACCGGTCGTGTGTTTGTTTACAAGCTTGGTTTTGCAGACAGACAGGGCTTTGTTTTTACGCTCTGGTCAGATGGACCTGGACTATTGTATTGGAAGCTTAAATCCATTAGAAGGAACATACTTTATAAGCCATTTGAAATCTACTTTTTAAAATGACATAAACAGGAAATCAACAGCTCTTTTTAGGAGTTAACAAAGATTACTTAAATATTTATGTGATCTAAAGAGTTTTAGATGACCAAGAAATACGGTCTTTATCCAGGTCTGTCCTTTTCTGACAGTTTTAGGGTTGTTGGTGAATACCTCGTCAATTGTTCTGTGACATTGCAGTGGTGTTCATGAATTGATCTTTCATAGCCATTCTGTTCTGATACCATTAAGATAGAGTATCCAGAAATAATGAGATGAAATATATTAGATTTCTACCACTCTTTTAACTTAAAATACAAGTGGCAGGTTACTTTCAATTTTTGATAATATAATTATGACATTTCTACCTTCCTACTTCCAACCTCTCTATATACTCCTGCCAATTCCGCTTCAATCTCATGATCTCTTTTAAAATACTTTTACTTTTAAAGGTACAGAAACGAGCATGAGAGGAAGGGATTAAATTCTGATATCAGATATCTTGGCCTTTAAAACAGACTCCATCCTTTGAGACTTTGCTTAAGTTATTATTGTATTTAATACCTGGAACTTTCCACAAAAATAATGAAGAGATTTTCAACTCATGTTTTTAAAGCTAATCGATATGACTTGCTTAGAATAATGTGTAACCTGAAGATGAGTTTGAACAAATCCTACAAGAGGCATGTTGATATTAGGAAGGCAGTGTATTAGTTATCTATTAAAACTGAATTGATCATCTCCATTTCTACAGGTAGAGTTAAATTGAGTTCTTTTCTGTAGTCCATCTAACATAGCAATACTATTGTTATAGCATTTTCTAATACTTATAATTTAAATATAAGATTTCTCTTATTGCATAAGAGTTTATATCCAAGTTTGAAGAGGTCCCATTTATTAATTGTTTCTTTCAGTGTCTGTGCCCCTGGAGTTATGTTCAAGAAGCGGTCTCCTATACCAATTTGTTCAAGGGTACCTCCTACTTTCACTTCTAAGAGGTTCAATGTGGCTGGATTGATGTTGAGGTCTTTGATCCATTTGGACTTGAGTTTTGTGCATGGCGACAGACATGGGTCTATTTGCAGTCTTCTACACACCCTCATCCAATTGTGCCAGCACCATTTGTTGAAGATGCTGTCTTTGCCCCATTGTATAATTTTAGCTGTTTTGTCGAAAATCAGGTGTTCATAGGTGCATGGATTAATATCAGGATTTTCAATTTGATTCCATTGGTCTATATGTCTATTTTTATGCCAATACCAGGCTGTTTTCAGAACTATAGCTCTGTAGTAGAGTTTAAAGTCAGGAATGGTGATGCCTCCTGAAGTTCTTTTATTGTATAGGGTTGTTTTGGCTATTCTGGGTCTTTTGTTTTTCCATATAAAGTTGATTATTATCCTCTCAAGTTCGGTGAAGAATTGTGGTGGGATTTTAATGGGGATTGCATTGAATCTGTAGATTGCTTTTGGTAAGATTGCCATTTTTACTATGTTCATCCTACCTAACCAAGAGCATGGGAGATCTTTCCATTTTCTGGTATCTTCTTTAATTTCTTTCTTTACAGTCACAAAGTTCTTTTTATATAGGTCTTTTACTTCTCCATGGAGCCTTCAACTAATGCCTGTTGAAAATAGGAGCAAACACCCATACATAAACATTGAGTCGAACTAGAACCCAGAAGCAGATGGAGAGGACAAGACCATGTGGTAGAAGTACATAGAGACAGCTTACCTGAACAAGGAGGAGCTAAGGGCCACTAGACTGATAGCTGGGAAGCCAGCAGGGGACTGCCTCGGGCCCCCCTGAATATGGGTCTCAGCCAGAAGGTCTGAGCAGTCTGAGAGACCTCAGACAGTGGAGCCAGGATGTATCCCTGGTGCACAAAAGGACTTTGCAAACATATCCCCCATGGAGGGATAACTGCCTTATTCTAGAGACAGGAGAGAAGCCCTAGTCCCTACTTCACAGGACCTGTCAGATCTACATGACCCCAACTGGATGGCATTCCCCTACATATGGAATTGTGGTGGGGATATGGGAGGGGAGGGTGTTTAGAGTGTAATTGAGAGGGCAGAGAGGGTAAAAGGGAGGGAAGGGGGGAGGGAGGGCTGAAGGGGAGGGAGGGAGGGAGGGAGAGGGAACTGGGATCAACATGTAAAATAATAAATTAAAAAAAAATGCTTTGACTCCAAAATTTAACTTGAAGAACAAGTTACTGGGGAAAAGGATTTCTATTTTTGTTTCCACAGAAAATGAAAAGATGTGGATTCCTTCCAGACTAATGTGGTTTGATCACGCCAGACTGCCTGAAACAGAGTACAAGCTGATCCTACATTCAAAACAGCTGGACAAAACAGCCCTACAGACTACAGCTAGGATATCTGAATCTTCTTCGAATCCCCCAAGGCAGCGCCCCTTACCAGCATGAAGTAGTTTGGAAAGAACGACGCCCAAATTCCCAAATATTGTGTATAAATGTTTGTTTTCATTTAATTGGACTTTGTTATATAAAATTAAATAAAAAAATATTAAAAAAAGAGTTTATATCCAAGATGACAATGTCATATTTATTTATTTATAGACCTTCAATATAGGCACAGCTTAGTGTATATTGTGTGCCTATTATATGTCATGTTATAGTTAAGAATAAAACCGAAGATAAACTGTCTTTATCTAAATACTGACTCTGTGGCTTATTAGATATATGATTCTGGACTAATTATTTAATTTTCCCATTAATAGTGTTTCTTATATTAAAATAGGAATAATAAGGCAGGAATCTTATAAAAATCAGTAGACACACAGAAATGACTCAGCTTGTGATAAATAAGCTATGTTTTGGTGGTGTAGTGTTTTACATCAATGAGGTGAAGAAAAATAACAAGTGATGTCTTGTATTTGCATGAAAATATAAAGTGTTTCAAGTCTGTCATAAAGGATGCAGGAGGAGGGGTTTCCCTATGAATAAGGAGGCAAAAAGCACATATTTAAGACTTTGAATTCATCTCTTTCCCTCCATCTCAGCAGATGTCTGCTTCTGTTGCTTACTTATAAATTATGTAATCAAAGGCACAATTCCATGTGTTCTTTCTAGTGCCATCCTGAAAATCTGCAGGCTTCATTAAAGGCCTCTCCTCAAATTTGGTTCTCTTGATAACATAGCTTACACATTTTCGTAGAGACATGAGTTTCTGCAATTTATTCCTTACTAACTTCACAGATTTGGCCTTACCCAAGAATGAAAATCACTGGCTGCTTCAGTTTGCTGAGCTTTAATTTCATGGTCCACTAGGAAGTAGATTCTTTGATGTTATTCCTAGTAGGCATAAAAGTAGGGTGATGCAGAGTGAACAATGAAATATAGGAGATCATGTGGACTTGTAATTTCTAATAGCTAGCAGGTTATAGCAAATAATAATAAACAATTTACCACTGGAGCAATTTTAATCAAAAAAGAATGTAATATTTTCATCTGACATTTTCCTTCTTTGATTTTATTTTATACTGTATTACTTATTATGATAATAGAGAATCAAAATAAAGAATACTGCAATTAAAACAGTTCATGTAGCACATGTTCAACTATCTCAGTCTCTCCCCTCCTCTGCCCCTTCTGTTCTCCCATACCACCTCCCTTCAATCACATATGCACTTTACATACTTGTGTTTACACAAATCTGTACAGATGAACCACATTGTAGTTGATGTGGTTGATGACCCTATATATCAACATTGCTTGCATTCAGTACAGCAGCTAGCAGAATAACCACACTCAGTAAGAATGAATACAAGGTATTTGCAAGATAGTAAATTCCCATGTACCAACCATAGGTTGAACCCTCTCCATGTCCTAAGTCTAAGAGTAGGCAATGATCGGTTATCCAATTAGTACTGCATATGATCTTTCCGTGAGCAGATTTTGTCAGGTTACTGTCATATAAAATAGAAAAATTATGGTTAAATTATTCAACAACTTCCAGAAAAACCAAAAGTGAGAAAAGTTATATAACATAATTTTGTGTGTTTTTTCTATAATGTAAAATGATTTTATGAACATTCAGAAAAGCATAATTTATTTAAACCTTTTGTATTTGCATGCTTATATTTTTTTGAGTTAATGAAGCCATTAACATGAAACCTGCCATGGTGTGTTTGTATGGGTGTGTGTGTGTGTGTGTGTGTGAGAGAGAGAGAGAGAGAGTGTGTATTAGTGTGCAAGTATGTGTATATCTGTATATATGTGCAAATGTGTTTATGAGTTTATTAGTGTGTAGATATATGTGCATGTGTGTGTGTCTGCTTGTGTTTGTGCATATGTGTATATGTCTATGAATGTGTATGTGCATACAAACATATATACGTATGTATGTATGTGTGTGTGCATTTGTGTGTCTGTGTATATGAATGTTCATGTGTACACGTGGGTGTGTATATGTATATGTATGTCTATTTCTTTGTATGCACAAATATATATATGTGTGTCTATGAGTATGTGCGTTTGTTTACTTTGATCTATAATTACAAATGCATACTCACAATTACAAAGAGTGGATTTGGGAGGCAAATAAATTGGTTGAGTCAAAGAAAAGATCTCATAAGCAAATAATGATTTATGGTGCATATATAGAAAACAAATCAATCAAGTTTCCAAATTCTAGGCTAGATAGTGTTTTATGTGAAGGACTGGGGAGATCTTTCAGTAGTTAAGAAACCTTACAACTCTTGCAGAATGTCCAAATTCACTTTTCAGCACTCACAACCTTCTGTACTTCTAGCTAGAGGGGATCTAATGCCCTCTTCTGGACTCCATGGAACACTGGCAACCACCGTTGCTCATAACCCTACATAACACCCACATATACCCCATAATTATTATTTTTTAATCTAAAATAATTTCAGGAAAGAAATGGATGATTTAGGAGGTTATCTTCAGCAGTGCATAAATCCACTGGAGAAACGGAGGCGGTCAGACCAATGAAGAATCATGGCTGCCTCCTGTGGATCCTTTTTGGTCAGTGCCTCATTGACTTCGGTTTATTGCAGGGGTGCTACTTCAGTTCATAGGATGGTGGTGAGTCAGCACAAAGGCCTTTATGCTACTGCATGCCATTCTTCCAAGTGTTTCATGAGTTTTTACATATATTTGGTCAGATATTTTGGCAAGCCTGAGCTTGCATTTCCAGGGCACAGTCAAGCAGTCAGCAGTCCCTAAATGACTGTTTCAGGAACTTCAGGAGGTGCTCACAGCTAAGCAAACTGGAAGGATTTCAGTGTGGATAAAAAGCCTGTTGTCAGAGTTACTTTGATTTTGTTTGTGTTGGCTCATGTGTTCTGACTGAAGAACTCCTATAACATAAACTTAATATAAGACTTTGGGGGATGTTATAAGTCACCATAATTACTCTTAGATGATTACGCATCATGCTGTGAATTAACCAACAAGAAGGCGTTATGCAAATTTGGGATTTGATATTGTATCCCCACTATTGTTTCAACAAAAATAATAGTCATCAAAGAGAGTCACCTAAGGTCACAGATAACCCAACTCTTGTTCTAAGAAATCCTACCCATTAAGGGAAAAATTCTTGCCAAGAGAATTAATGTGTAGATTGAGTACATCAAGCACTCCAAGACCAGAGATGGCTTCCTGAAGTGGTGAAGGAGGATGACCAGAAGCAAAAGGAAGCCATAGAGAAGGGAATCTGCAGTTAGCTGAGGTGTCAGCTTGCTCCGCCAGGAGAAGCACACTTTGTGAGGTCTAACAGGAAGGAACCTGAACTGCTGGAACTGATTCCATACAAATTCATGGACTAATGTACAGAAAGAGATAAAATACCTGTACTGTAATTTAAAAAATAAAATAAATAGATAAAAGAAAACCTACCAAGCAAGGTCTGCATAATTTTATTTCCTTTTTCAACTTTGAAAGTAAAAGCTTTCAAAGGATTTCAGGATTTCTTATCAGTTTATGGTCAGTCTCATACTATGTCTCCAGTGATTTTGTAGGTAGGATTCCTGGACTTTTGTTGATTTGTTAGTATTGATAGTCATACAGTTCTCTCTGTTGGGTATAGTCTTTAGATAACTTATTCTTTTAGCTGTAACTTAGTGTCCCATTTCCAGGACTATGACATAAGGTGATCTGCCATCTCATAATAGTTTCTGAAGTCAGGGTTATCACTGTAGATTCTATACAATGAAACTATCCATTGACCTCCTTGTTTGCCCAGTCTGTGTTGGCCTCATATTTGTATTTTGCCTCTTAGCTATATCTAAAATAAGGGTTTTGCACTGATTTTTTAAAAGTAACTACCTTTAGGCTGTCTTACATGTTTTTATGAATGCTTTTCTTGGACACCTAATAGAAAAACAAATTCGTCTGTTTCATATTCATTAACTTAACTCAATCACCCATCAGAGAGACAGTTGGTATGACATTTAAATAGCATGAAAATGTTCTACATATTTAATGTTCTAGACAAAAATAGGGAAGACAAAATAGACTTAAGTAAAGGCCAAACACATGTAAAAATTAGTCAATGTATCTATGCTTAATGTAGAACATAAGATCTGTATTGCGGGGATCTGGGGATTCACTTGTATATAATGGCTGTGAATGCTGACTTCTAAAAAACTGAAACCAAAGAAAATCTATTCAAAGCACTCTTCTATAGGTAGTTCTGAAAGACCAGTGTTCTGTTTTTACAAATTATATATGGTTTCAAAACTTCAAGATATTTGATCTTGAATCACTCAAGATAAAGCAAGGTATATTATGCCAAAATATGGGCATGAGTATCTGGTTTGGATGAAAGTTCAGTACAGGGTCCATACTAAGGACTCTGAGGCAATGAGATTCTAATTTTCAAAAGAAAGACTTCCAACGGCTTGTGTGGGAGAGTTTTTTTAGGAGTTGAAAAGGGAATAAAGATTCTAGGAGAAAAATTTCTGGTGGTACTTTTTTCAAAGTTTATCTAGCATTACTATATTGTGGAAGTGAATACCACTCTGGATAATGCAGCCTTGGAAAGGTTACTTCCATATATGGTAGACAGAGTGGAGTGAGAAGGACCTGCCTCCCTTGGGGGGATTCTTTGCAGGAGAGATACCTGGTTTCCTTATTCTTGAGTTTGTCAAATAGGTGGTAGAAAACTCGAAATAGAATCAGATCCAAAGTATAAAAGGCATTTTGAGCTAATTATTTAGGACATGACATATAAGGATTTGAGAATTCTCTGTGACATAGGTTAACTTTTATGGCAGTGTAGAAGAGTTGCATGTCTTGCATGTGATAGAATTTATAAGTGAGCTTCTGCAAGCACTTGCTGAGAAGGGAGAGCTCATCAATCCCATAACTCTCCATTCCTACTCATTTGGTTTCAACTTCACCCTGTCTTGCTCACATACTTCATATTCTCCAATCTCCAATCTCCCTTACCCTAGTCCATTCTCCTATTTTCTTCCTATATTTTAAAATTTTGTCTTATTTTAAAAACCTATATGTAACTATAGATTGATCTTTTAAAATTTAATATTTTTAAGACATTGAGTAAATAAGCATTGCTATTTTATTAGTTCCCTATCAGTCACCTATTATTTAGGATTGTGTATGTGTGTGTATGTGTGTGTGTGTGTGTGTTATTTAGGAATGTGTGAGTGTATTTTTGTGTTTGTGTGTGGGAGGTGTATGTGTGTGAGCTAATTCTCTCTTGGTTAAATGACAAAGTTGCAGAATGTACAAAAATCCTAAGATATTATTGGTTTGGTAAGAACTGAAATGCATAGTTATAATTCATATTTCCGTAAACTATTAAACATTTTTCTTACACCCTAAATCCATGGAAGCAACAGAGCACAAAGACTGTTCAAGCAAGGTGGTTTTTAAGCTCTGCAGTGCAGGTCTGCTAATTGAGTTTCCTGGACTTAGCTTTGAGTAATGAGTCCAGGCAGGGCAGACAGTCTCATCTCTCCAAGTTCCAGAGCCAAGCACAGCAGGGGTTCTTATATTTCCCTTGAATATTGGAACTGATAGTGGGAAAGAAACATTCTTCTTCTAAATAAAAGAGTTGATGTCTTTTCTGTTGTATTAAAATTCCTTTAGAGGTCTAAGAATCAAGTGTAGAAAATATGCTATTCCCAAGAGAAGAGTGATAAAAGGTACAATACAATGAAAAGCTACAGTTTTTTTAGGTTACCTGTGCATCTGTTGTGCACAATTGAACTAGTCTTGATCTCAGAGTGAGAACTTGGATTAATTTGAAACATTAAATGATTATTTTTGTTCTTCTTAAATGACCTCCCATTCTCTGACTTTTTCTCTCTCTGTTGCTTTCCCACCACATGTGCACACATATATGTTAAACGTATCTGTGATTAAATATGTTCTCTGTGTATATACTTAAATTATCTCTCTATACATGTACATCTGCATATTGAGTTATGTGTGTGTTCAAATACATTTCTATTCTTTCAAATTTTATTGTTGGTGTTATCTGGGATTGACCATAGCAAATTAAACATGTTAGGCAAGTGCAACTCTATCACTCAGCCACATCTTCAACTCTATTCCCATTTTCATGATCATTTGAATGGGGAACAGAACTGAGGATAGCTATACTTCAATTGTGCATTGAAAGGAAACTTACCTTTTTGTCTTTATTTTAGCTATCTCTCTTTCCATTGCCTTTCTTTAACCTTTATTCTTAAACCCCAGATTGGATAAAATTCAACCTTTGTTGACCTTTTAATTCTTAGCCTGACTCATTTCTCACCTAAGCTGCAATTAAAGCATGGATTTAGTGTGATAATAGGAATTTCATAACTATTGCACAGGCAGGAATTACATCTACTACATATACTCACCCACAGTTTTGTATTAAGTAAGAAAATCAAACAAATATATATACATGTATATATATATATATATGTATACATATATATATATATATATATATATATATATATATACACACACACACACATAGGCTTTGTGCTTTGTTTTAGCAGAACAACATTGCCACTCTAAGTAACCTCAGGCCAGTGTGCCTGTTTGCATGGCAATATGTGATGTGAATGTTTGACTAAAGTTGGAGAGGTGACTCCATGATTGAGAGTTTGTACTGATATTCCAGGGGACCCAACTTCTGTTTCTTGCAATCAAGTTGAGTAGTTCTCAACAATCTGAAACTCTAGCTCTAGGGTACCTGACATCCAACTCTGTACTCACAGGGCTCTACTGTCATATTATACAAATTCATATATAGAAACTTACAAACTTAACATAATTAAGTACAAATAGATATTTTAAAACATGGCTGTCAACAGCAAACTATTTTTTGTTTTATTTTACAGTTTGTCCAGTGTGGATTGAGTCTAGAACATCTTCTCTGTTTAATTCTCCCTGGACCATGGAGAGTGGTCAATACCTTCAGTCCTGTGCCATCTTGATGGATACCTGAATATTCTCTAACTTGCTATCCTGATGTCATGAATGTACCTATGAGAGAACTAGGGTAATTGTATTCTACATGTAGTCAACTTGAGGATATTTTAACGAAAATATCTACGAAAATATCATATTCCAAAACAATTGCAAAATGGATCATGGCAAAGTTAATATTGTCCTATATTATGTATTTGTTATAATATATTTGTGTACTAATAGTTTGGATTGTCATGCAATCTTCTTAACAAAATAAACTTTCTCATCAAAGTGTATTTTCTTTGTTTTGTGGTTCAAGAGACTAAACTAGGACTTCATGAATGCAAGGAATTTTATTTCACCTTGTGAGATTAAAATTATTATTTCTTTGAATATTTCCAGTGTTTCTTTACTATTTTTTAGCTCTTAAAATATTTTATACATGTATGTATTTATTGTATTGTATGTGTATGTGTGTATATGTGAAGGTTTTTATGTATATGTCAAAGGACAACTTGTTAAACTTTGTTTGCTCCTTCTTGCATGTCAGTCCCCGTAGATCAAACTCAGGCTATTAAGCTTGCCAACAAACTCCATCATCACTGAACTGTCTTCCAGGCTCATTTACCTCCTAGTTTGGCTGTCCATTTAAAATATATATGAAATAATTCCTTATTAATGTTCTGGATTATTGCTGTATGGAGATTTAGAATAAAGACAATATTAAACATTTCCATGAGATTGGAAAAATGCTGATCTGAAATATGCTGAAAGCAGAAATATACTACCTGGTATTCATCCTCAAGTCAGAGAAAAAGCACAACACACTCAGTAGTTAGTTCATCATCCCTTATATTTTGAGAGCTGTAACAATTTCAATTTCATTAGACAACTCCACATTCCATAAACAGAGCTCCATTTCAAAAGTAGGTTTTTTTCTTGAAAAGAATGAGAAGCATTTATAAAAACTATATCAGCCATACTAGGATTCTTTGAAACATGAATCAAATAGAGAGGTTTAGGATGTGGATCATTTGCAAGAGTGATTGCTTGCATGCCTGGAGTTCTGGGTTCAATCCTGAGCACCACATGGACAGGTATGGTGTTGTACATTTGTGCTTCAGTCCCTGAAGGACAGAGAAAGTCCAGTTACCTCCTGATACTAACCGGTCTTTTCTTCCCATGTCGCTTTATTGTTGTCCCAATACTTCTCAGACACAGTCCTGGGACTTGTCTCTCCTCTAAATGTTTCATGCTTGTTTTCCTGCTATGGTCAAGTGTGTGTCATCTAATGTCACACTTTGCATCATGTTTTATCTACTCATATTTTATTGGTTGAGAATTTCAGACACCCATATAGCACGTTGTGATTAAATGCACTACCCATTCCAATCTCCCTAATCAATCCTTACCTATTTCTCCTCTAGTTTTTCCTACCAACTTCGTGGTTTTCTTGTAGATTTTAGCCCACTGAGGTCACATAGTTCTCTAATATATTTATGGACAGAGGACCATTTAATAGACCATGAGCAGCCTCTCAAGCATAACAAGAAGACCAGATTCTCCTTCTCCTGGTAGAGATCTTTTGGCATTTTGGCATTTGCTGGTATTTGGGCTTCTGGACCCAACAATTCTTCCTTGAAGTTTGGAAATATGGGCAGTGGGAAAATATTTTTGCAGCAGCATGCCCCTGATCCTCTTTGTATAGGAAAATCATTTTTTCTATTAGAGGAAGACCAGGTCTCTCTAACAAAGTTGATATTTACCCTCATGAAAGCAGAGGTTCACTGAATTCAGTAGTTGCAAGAGGGAGAAATATGCTATTGTGGGACAGAATTTAGAACAGTTGTGCTTTTTGACTTTCTATTCAAACTCTATAAAATATCAATGCCTCTGAATTATCAACAATGTTGAAAGTAACAAAACACAATGTTAGTGGCTCTTTCCAGTGGTGCTGTCAGCACTGTGTGAACCTCTTCACAAGGATCAATTCTACTAAATTGCAGGAGGCAGATACCATTCCCATCTACATATAGTGAGTGTGTGACATCATGCCCGTTCTGCCTTGAAATTCATATATCTTACAGAAAGCACTATATTCTGTAGAGTAATAATACCAAACTCACACTTTGGCAGGGCCACTTAAAAATTGATGGATTCTGCCTGTTACTGAGTTTGGGAAATAATTGATCTCTTATGGATGATTTATATTGACTATACAGATACTTTCTAAAGAACAACTTGCAGATGAACAATTTTAAATGACTGAGTAAAATACACTTACTAAGGAGTACCTCAAAAATCCAGCACATTGCCATGTCAGAAAGTATAGAAAAACAGGCAATTTGTAAATGCATACACAAATACACCCAGCTTCAAAGGGATGTTGCAAATGACTTTAAGAAAAAGCATCAAATTTTCTTTTAGACCCTAGCGATCTGTTCTGTGAAGCCTTTGAATTAAGTAAACCTAAGACACATAAACACAGTGTAAAAGCCAGAAAAAAATTTAGGGACCTCAGCTACTCTTTCAGGTTGTTTGTTTGTTTTGTTTGTTTTTTAATTCTGAATTGTAAAACAAAATGGTTGTTTTAATTTATTCATTGTTGAAGTTGAAACAACAGAGTTGATAAGTTAGTGGAGCTTGAGCATTGGTGATTTTCTGTCTAAAGTCCTATGAGATTACCATCTTTTCAGAAGATTAGGACACAGACCAGACAAGTAGTAACTTAACTTTTTACAGCTCAGCTCTCTGCCTGTGTGGCGTGAGACAAATATCATAGCCCAGAGCAGTCTAGGAGTTCATAACTGAGGCAAGGGTAGTAACCCTTCCTTCCAGCATGGAAGAAGACAGAGGATACTTATAAGGCTGAATGTTTGCCATGGTGAATTCATTTCTCCCCTCTAATATGGACTGTGATTCTGTAGACTGAAAATTTCAAAAATGAAATGAAAATTCTGAGAATGTATCAATCTTCATAGAGAGCTCCAGAATTCTTCCTCACTTGAGGGTATTTTTCAAATAATGTCCTATGTTATGGAAAGACACTTTTTTCTTCTTTCAATCCTTTTCAGAATTACTTCTCATATATTTTAAGATACATTGTATATATTTATATTGAAAATTATTTCTATAATTTAAGATTCTAAGTATAGTACACAAAACTACAATTTTCAGCTTTCCAAAATTTGCTGATTTGAAAAAGAAAAAAAACAAAATAAACTACTAATCATCCCTAAAATTACTTAAGTCCTTTCCTAGAGGCTTCCTTTCCCTTTTCTTTAACTGCCTCCGTTGGTTAGTTTAATATTTCATTAGCCATCTAGTAGAACTCAGCTAGGGACAAGCATTTAGAATGTTCTATTGTTTCTATGTCCACCTTCACATCATGATGGAAAGTTCTTGTTTCATCTGACAGTTCATGAGTGTGTACACATGACATGTCCACGTCTATCCAGTTTGTGATTCCCATGGTTTACTTGCTGTTTTCATATAATTTGGATTAACTTTCTTCTTCCTCTATTTTTCCTCCTTTTCCACTTAAACTGTTGTGGTTTTCCCCAACTCATGTCTTATGTCTTAGGTCTCAGGTTTTTATTGACCTGGATAGTTACAAATAAATGTCATTCTTCTGGGCATTTGAGTAAACATACTCCCCACATATCCTTAAACAAATGAAATAAAATATATATATTTTTTTAAAACTTGCGAGGGACAGAAGGGGATGCAGTCATAAAGTATTCCTTAATACATTGTCTGCCTTTTTAAAAGCATTAGCCAAACTTGGATTACAGAAATGTAGAGTGGGTAGAAAATACCTTTCCTCTGTTTCTAGAGTTTGCTTCATAAACCCCAAGTTTCTTTACAAACACTCTGACCCAGATTCTCTGCTCTGAAGAGTAGCCAGTATCAAGTAAAAGTTGTGCCACTGACATTGAAACCATGTGGATAGCTTGAATTCTAAGTCTATTTTGTATTTGACTTGCTGCCTATGTTTAATCCTTTAAGGTGAGAATAATTGCTTAGGTTTTAGAAGATGAAAATTAGCTCTCTAAAGAAAAAGAATACTCAGTACATAAATGGAGCAAAGCAAGATCACATACACGGCAATGCTTTTGATGTTTAGATATTCCTACTCCCTTTATCACAAAAACCTGGAAATATTACAGGCAGCACTTGTATTAACTATGTAGACCAAGAATGACCTTGAACTTCTGTCTGGTCTTCCTGCCTCCATCTTCCAAGCGCTAGAATAATAAGCATGTACCACTGTGTCAAGATTATGCAGTCCTGGAAATTGAAACTAGATATTCAAGCTAGGACACTGTCATCTTCAAGTCATTTCACTGCCAACAGGAACATCTATAGCCCATGAAATCTACTACTCTTCAAATTTGCTGTGTTCCTTAACCTGGAGTCCCAAACAAAACATAAAACATGGGGGGGGGGGAAAGGAGAGAAGGACAGTTTATCAAGGTCACTTTTAGTAAGACTGACTTCTGGTATTTATAAATATTTCTTCATCTTAGTATGAAGTGATATTTCACCAAAAAATACTATTGGGGATGAGAATTTTAAAAATACATATATTGAAGTGAACTTTTTGCTTCTAAAGAACACTAGGGAAAATTACCATTTGTCACAGGACCACAATACAATACTCTCTATCTCTCTGTCAAACAGAGAAACACAGTTTATATATATTTGAAGAACTTTCAAAATATTTCCAAGTCTAATACTATTTATTTTGTCCTAAGAGGTACAAAGACTTAGGGTATAAAATATTTTCATATAAAATATTCTTATTACTCATTACCTCAACACAAGTTTGATGTTATATATGTTTTAAAAATGTTGATTTATATGAATGTATAAATTTAATATACCCAAATCAATATGTTTTTGAGACAGGGTTTCAGTGTGTAGCTTTGTAGACCAGCCTGGTCTCAAACTCATAGAGATCTTCCTGCCTCTGCTTCCTGAGTGCTGGGATTAAAGATGTGCACCACCACTGCCTAGCTCTAAATCAATATTTTTTAAAGATATAATTTAGATCCCAGTTCTATTGGGAAGGGAGACTTCAGGCCTTTAAATGCCCAATTATTTTCGGTTTATAGAATCCTGATTATAAAACTAAATAAGACATTGAACAATTTGCATTCTAATGACAGCAACATAAACAATGCTTCCATAGTACCATAAGGTAGCTTGTTTCAGATCATTCACCATGCTTTATTGTCAGGAAATGTTACTGTGTATGTTGTGGACAATGAGTGAACATGGAGTTTTTCAGGAAAGATGTGTTGTTCTGTTGTGTGTATATAACCATGAATAAAAGAGGTACGTAGTGCATCTTTTTTGGAGGGGAGTCTGAGATATTCAAGAAGTGTTGAACAATTTGCGTGTAAGAATAGGAGTAACTAAATACTTAATGGGAAATTCTTGGTATATCTAAAATTGAATACTAAGGACCCACTCTATATTTCTACTTGATATACAAAAAGAGAAACAAAATATAACAATTCACTGCTAGAATATCAGATAAGGTGATAATAAACCCAAGAGATGAGAGACAAAAAGGATGAGGCTAAAGGTTAGGATGTAGCATGTTCACAAGGCCCAAGATGCAAAGAGGAAGCCAGCAAGAGTCTGGTGGTTTCTTGAGCTTGAAGTGAAATAGCAAGATGGTGAGATAGAAGCATTATGGAGAGGACTCTGCTGTGCCCAGGCATCCCTTGACTTCTGCTGGATTGTGAATAGATTACTGAATAGCTACTAAGAATAGAGGACTTGCAGCCTACCTACATAGGCTCTGGATTAATACCTCTTCTCCTTAGTGACAGTGTGAAACCTCATTCAGAGCAGTAAGCTGGGGGGGGGGGTAGAGTAAACAAAGATTCTTGCCTTTAGATGATGGCTAAATTACTCCTACCATAAGTTAGACCATGAGATGAATCACACTCCTTCCAGACAGCTTCTCCTTATCTAATTTCCAGCCCACAAGACTGTTTATAGTATCTGATATACCAGGCAATGGCTGTCAGCTGAGCTCCTGTGTTGGCTGTCAACTGAGCTCCCTAGTGTTCACACATCTGTGAAATTTCCTCCCCTTGAATGGGCAAAGCGTAAGTCATCTCAGACAGCTTTAGAAGAGAACTCTGTCAATAGCCTTGACATTCTGAAAGCACTGTCTTTCCTAATCAAGCACAGCTAGCGTGTAGCAAGGCTGTGCCTAGAATTCCCCATGTGCTGCACACAGTGGCTGAAATCTGCCTGGTTCCTGCTGCACAAGAGTTGGTAAACATTTTTTCTTATTCCATCTACTAAATTTGTGGTAATTTTCTTTACAAAATTGAAAACTAATACTTTTGAACTGTGTATCGTAACAGAAGTTTGTAATTACAATACTAGATTTGCTGATGCAGGAGAATAACTGACTTTGAGATCTAATAGAAGTATAAAGAGAGTACTACCAAGCCAGGGTTGCATGGAAGGAACAACCCTCCAGAGCTACATAGAAAGACCTCTCTCAAACAAATACACAACCGCAATGACAACAGCAAGCCATGCACATAAAAGCCAATCAACCATCAACCAACCATTAGCTAGCTACCCAACCAAACAAAGCAGAAGCAAGATAAAGTTAATGTATCTGAGATCTGAAATTTACTTTTAGATGCAAATAAGCAATAGTGTGTTCTATCTCATGAGAATAATGAACAAAACTGCAGAGTAAAAGAAGCAAGAAATTAATAAGCAATGACGGTGATGATATTCTGCATATTGAAGAAACCCCAGGAGACTGAACATGATAGATACAAAAGTAGCCCTACATAAGTAACCCTGCAGGCTCTGTAGAGATGAAGATCACAATGCACTTGTTTGAAATAGATGCAATTAATAATTGGTTATGAGTAGCAGAAAAAGTTTGAAGAACTCAAGAACTAAAAGCAGAAAACATAGGAAAGCAAACATATAGAGTGGGGGAAATCTGTAAAATTTACAGAATAGAACATTAAATGAGGAATCTTCAGTGTCCAGACATGTTTTTAAGACTCAAAGAAATTATTTTTCTATCAGTGGTGGTAGGAGAAGCTCACTGATAGGCTGTTCTTTGTATAGATCTAAGAGGGTATTCCTAGATATTAATTGGTAGGTCATCTCTGGGTCTCTCTGTATGTTAGTTATTTTCATCCATTCAAAATTATTAGCCTGTAGCACTGTTAATACAAGGTGCAGACAAGCAAGGTGGATGACACTTTTAGGCTGTTATATTGGTTCTGCCAAACTCAAAATTTGTTTTAGCCATGGTAGTAGATTTTATTGTTGTCTATCATTTCTTACTCTTTTCTAAAATGCCTTTGGGGAATATCTCATTTCTATTGTTAGTTCATTTGACTGTGTGGATTGAGTCAAACCTTCACATTGCCAGCCATGACTGGCTATACCTCTCTCAGAGAGTGGCTCACAGATAGTTATGTGTCTTGCAGACATTACTACAAAGATTTTTCTTGATTAGATGAATTCAGTTGCTTTCTCACTAGATATAAATGTGAGTGGACTTCAAGAAAGGGACACTATAATGGCAAGCAACTGTAAACAATAACTCTGAAATATGAGGCTCAAAAGAAAGTTTTACAAAACATAAATCTGTGGAAAATTTAGACTTTATAAAATAAAATATTTCAAGTTAATCAGAATTTTCTGTGAATGAATGTATGAAATGAAAGGGGAATATAGTGATTAGCCTATTGATTTCAGTGGTATAGTTGCATTTCTTACTTTCCTGGTCTACAGTTAAAATCTATACTAACCATTATTTGACATTATCTTACTGCATTTATTTACCAACAAACATTATCTGTAGATTGCAATTAAAATTGATTCACTAAACAGTTTCCCAAATAGTTTTTATTTTCCATGAGAAGAATATATTCATTCCTGAAAAAGGAAAAAGTGAAAGTAAGTAAATAAAAAAATTAGATACATGTTATAAATGAAATTTAGTCAATTTTGAAATACATGTTTGCTTTATATAAATGGATAGTAGCAAATATGTCTCCAAAATTTGGTCAACATTTCTAATGTAGTTTTCATGATCCCCTAATTGGTTTGATTGGAGTTGGTAATGTAGAATTTGTAGATTTCTTATTCAGCAAACACTCCAATATCAAGATTACTTGTGGAGAGGAATAACCATAATCAAAGCTAACTTCAATATTTTTAGAAACTTCTTAGAAAATAGAATTAGATAATTATCAAGTTGGCCTCTTCCCACTTTTACACTTTACACTTTTACACTATCTCTGGAATTAATGATGTAACAAAGATTTGTGCTCACAAAACCAAAATTCAGGAGAAAAATTGAGAGTAAACCCCTATTAGTCACAGTTAAATTCTACATTAGCAGCTAAGATTGTATGATGAGAATCAAAAGCTCGTGAAGGCCAGAGATGCCACTTAGTGAGTAGGGTGCTAGCCTAGAGTGGAGGAAGATCTGGGATTGAACATAGTACTATAAAAACTGTATATGGTGACATTTATAATCATGCATATTTACTGTGCAGCTAAGATGTGTGTGTGTGTGTGTGTGTGTAAGCTTATAAAAGCACACACATAACTACATAAAACTTAGGTGTTACTAATATTATTTCATTTATAAGATATAGGTAGTTTACATATATTGTAAATGTATACATAATGAGAATTAAAGTTATTACTGTTGTTTGTCTTTTGATACAATGTCTTGTGCAGGTCAGGATGCGTTTTAATTCACTGTATATGCCAGGATGAACTAGAATGTCTAATACTTCTAGGTACACCTCCAAAGTCTGGCACTACAGGGAAATCTGCCAAGCTTTTTATGGGGTGCTGGTAATTGGTCCCAGGGTTTCATGTATAAACACTCCCAAAAGTCTCAAATTATAAGAAAGAATACTTTATATTTTAAAATTAACTATTAATAATGAATACTTGGTAATAATGCTTATAAATTTTCATTTTTGCTGGTGATAGGGTACTTTGGAAGTTTTTCTTTAACATCTTCATATAAAATTAGGTATTTATCACTTTTATATTATATGTGGCTGAGAGATAATTTGTCTTAGGAACAAGACAGTCTATAAACTCTGCTGTCTTTTTTTCATTTGCATTAGTAGGTATTATTCTTAATGTGTCATCTTCCTGTAAAATTTAAAGCTGATCATCCAGTTTAGAGGATCATTTTGTTAACATAAAAATTCACACATAGATTTGATTCATAGCAGCATAACAGTATGAGGGACCTACTTAGGAATGTTAACTCCTCTTTCCCTGAAACCAAGGTGATATATACTTATCTAAAACACAGTTGAAGGATTCAAGAGCCAATAAAAATATTACATATCAGCAAAAGTTATTTTCATTATTCATAATATATATATAAATTCTTTTCTACACTACAGAAGTCCTGATTGCACCTATATGACCTCTTGCACAGCTTTATTGGGTTTACTGATTTCATAAATACATAAGCCTAATTGATCTTCCTGTTGCTTGCAGAAGTTATAATTTGTTTTCTTCAAAGTACTAGCATTTACCTATAGAGCTCCATTGATTTTACACATTGATTTACTCATCAGCACATACCCAGCCTACTTTATAACAGATCAGCTATAATCCCTCAGTTCAAAGAATTTTCTGCTTAGTGGGGAAAGGCAAGTACATAAAAAATATGACTCAGTTTGCTACAAACCATACAGACATATTCCCACAATACCCAGAAAGTGTATTTATCTTTCTAATTCTCCTGGAATGATCTCTTCTTGGTGTGTTTACTGCCATGCTTCATTCTCAGCAGTTGTGAACATTCAAAGATGACCTGCACACCACTGAGTTTACTGAAATTCATTAGTAAGAAGGGCTTCATGAAATCCCTACTTTGGCAATCTCTTTTTATGAGGCCACAATAACTTTGGTACCCAAACCTCACAAAGACACAACTAAGAAAGAAAACTACAGACCAATATCCCTGATGAACATCGATGCAAAAATACTCAATAAAATAATGGCAAACCGAATTCAAAAATACATCAGAGAAATCATCCACCATGATCAAGTAGGCTTCATACCTGGATTGCAGGGATGGTTTAACATACGAAAATCTATCAACGTGATCCACCATATAAACAAACTGAAAAAGAAAAACCATATGATTATCTCCCTAGATGCAGAAAAAGCCTTCGATAAAATTCAACACCCTTTCATGATAAAGGTATTAGAGAGGTCAGGGATAACAGGAACATACCTAAACATAATAAGAGCAATATACAGCAAACCAACTGCCAACATCAAACTGAATGGACAGAAACTTAAGCCAATTCCTCTAAAATCAGGAACAAGACAAGGCTGTCCTCTCTCTCCATATCTCTTCAATATTGTACTAGAAGTTCTAGCTAATGCTATAAGACAACAAAAGGAGATAAAGGGCATCCAAATTGGAAAGGAAGAAGTCAAACTGTCTCTATTTGCAGATGATATGATAGTTTACATAAGCGACCCAATAAACTCTACCAGGGAACTCCTACAGCTGATAAACACCTTCAGCAAACTAGCAGGATACAAGATAAACTCAAAAAAATCAGTAGCCCTAATTTTTTCAGACGACAAAGAGGCAGAGAAAGAAATCAGAGAAACATCACCCTTTACAATAGCCACAAGCAACATAAAGTATCTTGGTGTAACGCTTACCAAACAAGTAAAAGATCTATATAATAAGAACTTTGTGACTCTAAAGAAAGAAATTAAAGAAGATACCAGAAAATGGAAAGACCTCCCATGCTCTTGGATAGGTAGGATAAACATAGTAAAAATGGCAATCTTACCAAAAGCAATCTACAGATTCAATGCAATCCCCATTAAAATCCCACCACAATTCTTCACCGACCTTGAAAGGATAATAATCAACTTTATATGGAAAAACAAAAGACCCAGGATAGCCAAAACAACCCTATACAATAGAAGAACATCAGGAGGCATCACCATTCCTGACTTTAAGCTCTACTACAGAGCTATAGTTCTGAAAACAGCCTGGTATTGGCATAAAAATAGACAGGTAGACCAATGGAATTGAATTGAAAATCCTGATATTAATCCACGCACCTATGAACACCTGATTTTCGACAAAACAGCTAAAATTATACAATGGGGCAAAGACAGCATCTTCAACAAATGGTGCTGGCACAATTGGATGAGGGTGTGTAGAAGACTGCAGATAGACCCATGTCTGTCGCCATGCACAAAACTCAAGTCCAAATGGATCAAAGACCTCAACATCAATCCAGCCACATTGAACCTCTTAGAAGAGAAAGTAGGAGGTACCCTTGAACAAATTGGTATAGGAGACCGGTTCTTGAACATAACTCCAGGGGCACAGACACTGAAAGAAACAATTAATAAATGGGACCTCTTCAAACTTAGAAGCTTCTGTAAGGCAAAGGACACAGTTGACAAGACCAAACGGCAGCCCACTGACTGGGAAAAGATTTTCACTAATCCTATATCCGAAAAAGGGCTGATCTCCAAAATATACAAAGAACTCAAGAAACTAGTCAACAAAACACCAAATAACCCTATTAAAAAATGGGGTACAGAACTGAAGAAAGAATTCTCAATGGAGGAAATCAAAAAGGCTGAAAGACACTTAAGAAAATGCTCCACATCCTTAGCTATCAGGGAAATGCAAATCAAAACAACTTTGAGATACCATCTTACCCCTGCCAGAATGGCTAAAATTAGAAACACCAGTGATGACTTATGTTGGAGAGGATGTGGAGAAAGTGGAACACTCCTCCACTGCTGGTGGGAGTGCAAACTCATACAGCCACTTTGGAGATCAGTATGGCGGTTCCTCAGGAAAATGGGAATTAGTTTACCACAGGACCCGGCAATCCCCCTCTTAGGCATATACCCAAAGGATTCACATCAATGCAACAAAGACATCTGTTCAACTATGTTCATAGCAGCACTATTTGTAATAGCAAGAACCTGGAAGCAACCTAGATGCCCTTCAATTGAAGAATGGTTAATGAAGATGTGGCACATCTACACAATGGAATACTACTCTGCAGAAAAAAATAATGGTATCTTGAAATTCGCAGGCAAGTGGATGGCACTTGAAGAAACCATCCTGAATGAGGTAACCCAGTCACAAAAAGAGGAACACAGTATGTACTCACTCATATATGGATTTTAGACCTAGATCAAATGATCACCAGCCTATAATTCACATCACCAGAGGAACTAGGATACAAGTTGTATTCTAAGAGATTCATATAAAGTCCCTCACAGAACTGGGAAGGGACAAGTCCCCCAGACCTCAGGTATAGTGGGGGAGGACAGCTAATGGAGAGAGAAGTAGGAGAAAATGAGAGGGAGGAGAGGAAGGCATGTGCGACCAGGAGGATTGAGCCTGGTTAGGAATGGAAAATAGGAAAGAGAGAGAGAGACAGAGACAGAGAGAGAGAACATAAAAGAGGGAGCCAATATTGGTTTGAAGATAAAGTTGAACACAAAGAAAGGTCGAGGGAACTACAAGACTGCTCCCAATTAACAATCTCAGCTTCCGTGGAAAGGCTATCATAAATGCCCTTCCCGGAGAGTGAGATCAACAACTAACTTCTCCATGGAGTCCTCAACTAATGCCTGTTGAAAACCGGATCAAACACCCATACATAAACACTGAGTCAAACTAGAACCCAGAAGCAGATGGAGGACAAGACCATGCGGTAGAAGTACATAGAGACAGCTTACCTGAACAAGGAGGAGCTAAGGGCCACTAGACTGATAGCTGGGAAGCCAACAGGGGTCTGACTCGGACCCCCCCTGAATATGGGTCTCAGCCAGAAGGTCTGAGCAGTCTAAGAGACCTCAGACAGTGGAGCCAGGATGTATCCCTGGTGCACAAAAGGACTTTGCAAACATATCCCCCATGGAGGGATAACTGCCTTATTCTAGAGATAGGAGAGAAGCCCTAGTCCCTACTTCACAGGACCTGTCAGATCTACATGACCCCAACTGGATGGCATTCCCCTACATATTGTATTGTGGTGGGGGGTTGGGAGGGAGGGTGTTTAGAGTGCATGGGAGAGGGTAGAGAGGGCAAAAGGGAGGGAAGGAGGAAGGGAGGGCTTGGGGGGAGGGAGGGAGGGAGGGAGAGGGAACTGGGATCGACATGTAAAATAATAATAATAATAAAAAAAAAAAAACGCTTTGACTCCAAATTTTAAGTTGAAGAACAAGTTACTGGGGAAAAGTATTTCTATTTTTGTTTCCCCAGAAAATGAAAAGATGTGGATTCCTTCCAGACTAATGTGGTTTGATCACACCAGACCGCCTGAAACAGAGTACAAGCTGATCCTACATTCCAAACAGCTGGACAAAACAGCCCTACAGACTACAGCTAGGATATCTGAATCTTCTTCGAATCCCCCAAGACAGCGCCCCTTACCAGCAGGAAGTAGTTTGGAAAGAACGACGCCCAAATTCCCAAATATTGTGTATAAATGTTTGTTTTCATTTAATTGGACTTTGTTATATAAAATTAAATAAAAAATACTCTATATGCATAAAAAAAAAGAAATATAATATTTTTAAAACTATTCCAGTTAAGTAAAATTTTTAAAATGGATTGTTAAGTAGCATACAGAAATCATCAGTTAACTGGCAAAGATGATAGAAATAAAATGATCATAAAATCTGAAGACCATGAAAGCATTTCAAAAATATATTTTATAAATTTATTTGAGTATTAAAGTGTAATGATGATTTTCTGTTAAACATTTAAACTCTTTAAATCTGAATTTATTCCTTTAATATGAGCTGCTGCCTTTCTGCCTGCTCAACAGAAATTACAATAGAGAATACTGGAAATGTGTGAACACTGATACTTCCATGTCCTCAATTTCATCTTCTCCTGTCACTTGCTTTGTAAATCACCCAAAATGTTAACATAGGCTATTATTGTCTGATGTAAAATGTATCACCTCTGAATATTTCTACAAAATTTATGGCTCTCCACAGTAAAAAAGGATATATGCTAAGGAAAAAAAATCTAAGCATATTTTACATCAGGTTGATTGGTATTTGAATAAAGAACCTGCTAGGAAGGATCATAAGAGGTTCTATGAAAAATCAACAAGGATATGTTAAAATTGTACAGTTGTGTGTGGGATATATATATATATATATATATATATATATATATATATATATACATACATATACTTTGCTTGTTTTGTTTTCTTTTGGTTTGGTTTGGTTTCTTTATTTATTTATCTTATTTTACATATCGATCCCAGTTCCTTCTTGTTTCTCTGTGTAACTTTGGCTGCCCTGGAATTTATTCCATATACCAGGTTTACTTTGAAATCACAGAGATCTGTTTGCCTGTGCATCCCAAGTGTTGGAATTAAAGCCATGTGCTACCATATCCAGCTACTCTCTCCAGCAGCTCATGTACAGCATTGAATTGATAACAGCACTTCTTAAAAGCCATGCATTTTTTTCTGCTTATGCTGAGACAGGAAACCTACTTTAAATAAGCTGCACAAGTCTCTGTCTCTAGTAAAACAGAGCCCAACCGAGAAAAATGGCAATATCAAGAAGCCTTGCTTGTCTCTGTTCTTTTATTTCTAAAACTCTTTATTAAGCTTGTTGTCTGTTTTAAGTGGAAGATCTTAGTAGCCACATTGGAGGCACCATTTTGTTACAAGCAGTTTTCCCACTGGCGTGAGTGTCATTCTGTAAATAGGTTTCTCGTATTGGCCAACAGTGCTTTATTCATTAACCAATATGAGAAACGTATTTACAGAATGACATCTCCCATCAACATGTTTATTTTATATATTGTGTCTCTTGTTTACTATGGGCTAAATATCAGGTAGGAGTCTGTTTAAGTCCTCAGTATTCCTCACTTTTCCACAAGTGATTATTTTTATCATTTCTTTGTGTCCCTATATACCTTGATTTTCATGCTATAAATAGAAATTTCTGAAGTAAAGCACCACCAAGAAGCAGAGTGAGCATATGACTTACACAACTTCTGTAGAAACTTCCACACGAATTTCCACACTATGCAGTAAACTTCTCTATTGTTCTCCAACTATCATCTCATTACAATGAAACATCAATGTAATTCATTATAACACAGCCTTACATGTGAATAACCAACCTCTTCAGACAACAAATAGAGTAAAAGATTCTTAAAATACACTGACTTTCTAATGTACTTTTGGGAAATGTGAAAGATGCAGTAGAGACAGAGTATCAAATAACATCACAATTTGATTATGAAGTGAGGACATATGCATTTATGTGAGATCCTGAAAGATCCAGTGCACAAAATATCAATCCTTTCTTTTACAGCAGAGAAGCCCCCTGCTGTGTCTTCTGTTCACACTTCATTTCCCATTTCAAAGTTCTGAGACCTCACAGCACCTTTTGAACTTTTCAAAGATTAATTACTGATTTTCTATGCTCACCTTTGTGAGGACTGATTGTTATGAGTCCCTAATGTTACGTTTACTAATCTGATGGACCAGGTGATGTATAGATGCAATCATTGTAAGATCTCTTAGAAAAATCATGAAGTCATGACAGCTTTGTCCCCAGCAATGGCATCAGTACCCAAGGGTTGCCTTTCCTCCATGGGACAACAGAAAGCAAGCACTTTCCGGCAAGGGATTGTAGAAGGTAGATGGCCTGTGTCAGACCTTAATGCAATGGTTAAGGGTCTGACACATTATCATGGTTTTTAAGATTTTATGCTGTTCATTTGCTACACAGTTTATGGGCAACAAATGTTTACATTAAGAAAATTTCCTTAAAAATCTTTAATTTATCTGTGCTGCAAAACCTAACACATACAAACCTTGAACACTCATCTGTGTGGGAACATACTTAAGGAAGATACAATCTATCGAAAACAATTCATTAACCTAAGCTCCAATTTTACCATTAATAGCATAAAGAAATCGAAGTTATTTTGAATGTTACCTTATGACATATTTTCTTTTGAAATTTAATCATCTTTGAACTTTATAATTTAATTTTAAGAAAGCTAAATGGCACTCTCTGGTCCATTGAATATTTTTACTTTAATGTTATTCTGATTCTTCCCATTACAAATTTACTAACACATATCTCAAATGTGAAACTTTTTAATATATTAGCATGTAAAAATGTATTTTACTGTTTTAATTAATGTGCCTGTCAAATTCATAATAACCTTATGCACTTTCAAAGTGCATAATATTGTGAAATATTATCAACCAAAATAAATAAAATATTTATTGTTGTATTTCATTAGAAGCCCAGACTATGAATAGAAAAGAAAATTTCCATAAACTAATGTATTGTATTCTAGGATCAGTTATTAACTAAAACTTCTAATTTTCCATCCTGACTTTCTTTAACAAAATAATTTATTTAGGTTTGAATAAGGTCCCAATAAGAACACTATGTATGACAGGAACTATAAAAGAAACTGTATGAGTTGTGTGTGTGTGTGTGTATCTGTATGCATTTAAAGTGTGACCTGTCTAATAGGAGATAGTCACTCACAGATCCTACAGTATAGATTTCTTAGGACATAAGTCATCTGAATTGCTGGTATCTACCTGGAGCTTTGAAAAAGGAGGAAAGTAGAGGTTGGAGTCTTTGCCACCCTGGTGATGGGAGGATGTGCCTCCTACCTCAAATAAGATATCAGTGAATAACACACTTTTCACAGGCACACATAGAAATGACAGAGATCAGAGACCTTTATTACTCCCAACTTGTGTCTTACTCAGAGTTATATCTTTCTTTGAATCATTGCAAACCTTCTCATTTGATGTAAGAAATAATAATACTATAAAGGAGGTATGATATTGCGTACAGTATACTCTGGTTTATAATTAATGAATGGAACTAAGGTAAGGGAGGTAGAAAAGGATTTTGAATAGGTAGGCATATTCCAAATACATGACAATGTGTTCTAATTAATGAAATGTATGAATATTACTATTCAATCAAATAAAAACTACAGCAATATAGAAATCAATTTTAAATTTTAAGTTTACTGAAGAGACATTATCTCAGACAAGACTTTCATAAGGAACATTTATGTTGTTTATTTTCTAGAAATCATTTAAATTTAGGAAGACATGGGGATATTTTAAACACTATACATGCATTTAATTTTTCAGATATATTTAAATAGATTGCTCACATTTTAACAGAAAGGAGTTAAGAGCACCATGAACAAATTCCTTACCTGTAAGCCCACCTTTCCTTGGTGAACATAGCCAGCTGCATAGGACTTTGCATCCATTGACTTATCAGCATTTGATTTATAACTACAATCACATTGTGATATTAGCATGAACACAGACATGGTAAGTTGCCTTCAATTTTTCTTCTTAATCAACTTGATCAACTTGGAGCTCTTCATGTCTCCATTTTAGTGGTCAATACTGTGTTGCACATTATTGTTACCTAAGGAGCAATTTAAAAATAGCAGTTCCAAGGATTTATGCAGGAGATTGTGAGCTTTATTTGGGATTAGTCAATGTCACTGTAATAAGGTCTGAAAGAACATCTAACACATAGAAGGATTAGAGCCACAGTTCCTTTAGCGTGTGATTGAGTAAAGACCCATCCAGTCCTCAAAGCAGTTTACATTGTAACACTGCTGAATAACTCTAAATATATATCACTTATAACAATTTTAATTAAACTGTAATAATAAATTATGCTAATTTCTATTTAATTCCAACATAAAAGGGAGAAAACATTTGAGAAGCTGTAGGTAGTGTACAAAAAAGCAAATACACATACTAAGAAGAGAGGGATCACTGTCATGATGTTGGAGATGCTGAAAATGATAAAATAATGTGGTAAAAGGTGCTTTCATAATTATCTCATAATCTATTACATTGTGTGTTCAAATCTTCCATGAGGGGAGGCCAATTAAGATCAGTGTGAATGTCCACTAAAAAACCACTTTGTTCTTACCACCAAATACTATATCCAACCATACTGTTTCCAAGCTTTTAGAGTCCTAAGATGGAGATAGTTTCTGCATTTCTTTTAGTGGAATTATTTTACAGAGCAGGAAGCAAAGGACACATCTATTTAAAAGTTAATTAGTAGTAAGCATTTAAATTTGGTTTCACACGAGTACAATGGTGGCACAGTTTGTGGGAGTAACCAACCAATATCTGATTTGACATAATTTAATTCTAAAAGATGTAACCCATATGTGACATGGCTTGGGTGACCAAGGACCTGAGAAAAGATATCCCAGGGATCTAGGGTGAAATTTAGTAGTGCTGTTCAAAACAAAACAAAAACAATCAAATAAAAGACAAACACGGAACAGAACAAAACAAACAAAAACATAGCAATATAATGACTCCTAGTGATGTTCTATTATACTCATAGATCAGAGATTTGCTTAGCCATCATCAGAGAAGCTTCCTCCTGCAGCAGATGGGGGCAAATACAAAGTGCCACAGCCAGACATCACACAGAGATTGAGAGAATTGGAAACATTTGGCTCTAAATGGTAGGCTTCCATCCACTCCTTCTCCTCAAGGCTCAGAAGTCTCTGCAGAAAAGGAGACAGGAAAGAGTGTAAGAGCCAGGGGTCATGAAGGACTCAATAAAAGCAAGGTCTTCTAAATCAATGGGATCAACAAACATATAAACTCATAGAGACTGAGAGAATATGCAAATGACGTTCATGGGTCTGTACCAGATGGGATCCTAGAGCTGAAAGAAGTAGACATACTCCTATCCTTAATACAGAAGCTATCTCCAATTGATGACCACTTGCAAATGAAAATTAATTTTCTCCAAGGGATTGTTGCTGGTGAAATAAGCTACTCCTAAGTGTAGACTGTATGCCCAGCAGTAAGTACATGGTCAAAAGACAACTAACTAAAAGGCATCTTTGGAGATTCTTTGTCTCATAATGTCATACCAGGGCTTTATTAAAAGTTACATCTTATTTTTTATTTTTATCATATATATATATATACTCATATATAAGCATATATTACATATTACACATGCACACATGCACACACACACACATACACACACACACACACACACACACACAGAGTACATCCTCTCTCTACCAGTTTAATGTTTTTCTGGGATTCCTGAGTACAAAAGAGCTGGTTTTTGCATCTATATCAGTTTAATGTGCCTTTCATTGAACTCTTTTTTTCTGTTTTTGTTTGTTTCTTTGTTTGTTTTTGTTTTTGTTATTGTTGTTGTTGTTTTCTCCTATTTCCATGTATTAGGTTCATTTAAAAAAATCTTATTTTACTATTTTCCAGTAGAAATTTTTCTCATAAGAGACAGGAAGGGGGTAGATTTGGATGCAAGGGAAGGTGGGGAGAACCTGTAAGGAGTAAATGGAGGTGAAATTGTAATTTGGACATATTATGTGAGAAAGCAAATCTATTTTCGTTAAAAGGAAAATAAATAAATTAAGTTGGATTCACAGGGTGATTCTGTAAATGTCCATATTTGGATAAAGAATAACAGAAATCTTTACTATGTGACATAGAAGTTCACTCACCTCAAGAATGCTATTGTATTCTTGGGTAGCTGTTGTGGAGAGCTGCTTCTAAGGAGGGTCATATATAAGATGTGACAACATGTTATGGGTATTGTAAAACATTCCTGAGTACTTCTTCATGCTGACCTTCAAAGGTGTGTCTCAAGACACACCTGTGTATATGTTTCTATAGTGATGTAATTCCTTTAAGAACAAAGTATGCTGAATAAAGAAATTTAGCTTAGGTTGATACAGAAGAGATCAAAATGATAAAGTGTTAGGATTATTTTTTCTACTACTGTTTCCCTGAGGATTTTCTTTGTTCTGAATTCAAGTGAGCAGGAAGCTTATGCCAGAACCACAATCAGCATTGTCAACTCTCTCAAAAGCACTAAAAGCTTCCTTTTTTGTCTGCCATTACAGTCAGCTGGGCCAAATATAGTTTCCTTAGACTTTATCTTTAAAATTAAAGTAAGGTTACCTTATTTAAACACATTTGCTTGTAGGAACAGTGTTTTCTTTTGAAGGCAGCTTTTTAACAAATGGTGTAAAAAGAATGTGAAGGGACAGTTGAGCCTGAATGTGAGAGACTTGATTTGGGAAGATCAATAATTTGACAGTAAAATAATGAAAATTGAAAATAAAACACAATGTTCTCCCTAAGAATAGTTCTGAGAAATATTCAGATCATCCTTTGCATTAAATAACTGTCTTAGCAGAGAGTTTGTTAGTGAAATCACTTTTGAATTCTGTTTATGGGATTTAAATATCAAAAACAGCTGAAATGAGCATATTTCTGGAGTTTCTTCATTTATTTATGAAACATTTTCATATAGATGTAGAAATAATAATAATAATAAAGTAATTGGAAAAGTTACTTGGTTCAAGCAAAATGTTCAGCCACTATTGGCTACTACTATTGTTAAATATTTATTTTTAGTATTCTTGAGTTGTGTGTGTCTGTCCATGTGTCTATACCTGTGTGTATGTGTGTGAGAGTGGAATTTCCCACTGAGTCCAGTAGATGATATCAGATCACCTGGAGCTGGACTACAAGCAGTTTCAAGTCTCCAAAGGTAGGGGTCAGAGGTGGGTGATGGGAAGGAACTCAGGCCCTCTTTAAAAGCAGCAAGTTTTCTTAATTGCCAAGCCCTGAGCCATCTCTTTTAAACCTTTGCAAAAAACTTCCAAGATTTTCTGGAAATAATGCTCATTGTGTTGAGGGAAAAATTCACAATATTGATATACAGTACTCTATTTACAAGGCCAAGCTTACCTTTAATAAAATAACACTTCTCCCTAAACTGTTAACAAAGAAAGAGCCACGGTAGCCTTAGGACCACATTAAAGGGGCATAATATTCTACTTCATGATTTTGTGTGGAACCATTCCCCACTTAGGAATAGTAATCAAAAGAAATGAATGAATATTATTTATACCAAAGTAATGATCTATTGATTGTCATTAAATTAAAAGTATCATTTCTGTTATTACAGGCATTTTTATAATTAGGAAAACCACAAAAAATTATTTGAAGTATAGTAAAAACTCTTGAGCCAGAAAGGTCAGAGAATGTTGACATTGTATATTCACTCACATTGTGATTGAAGGTATGATGATCTATACTGAGAGTCGCTATTGCAATACCTACCAGCCGCCTGGGTATGAAGTACAGAGTGAACCCACATCATTTCAAAAGAAGGATATTTTTATGGAAAAATACCATGAAATATTTTTCAGGCCTTAAAATCTGCTATAAAAATAACAGGAGGCTCAATTGTTATGAGTAGGTATTTCCAGTAGCCTGGAGCCACTGCCGTGCCGGCCCCAAAGAACACACAGACTCGCTGTATTTGACAACACTGCTGTTGGCCAGTTACTTGTTTCTCTGTCTTAAGTATTAACCCATTTCTATTAATCTAAGTATTTCCACCTGATTTCATCTTACTGGAGAGTGGGGCATGTGTCTTCTCTCTCCAATCTCTCCATGCTGACTCCTCCCTACTACTTCCTTTCTCCTCCTTGTCTCCTAGCCCCACATATCTTGCTTTCCTATTGGCCAACAGTGCTTTATTCATTAACAAATAAGAGAAACATATTACAGAATGACATATCCCATCATCTCCTCTTTTCTGTCTAAATAAAAAGAAGGGTTTTAACCTTAACAAAGCAAAATATATAACACAACACTTATCAAGTAAGAATCATAGTTAACAACAGTTAGTCCATTAACATTTAGCAAGATTTGAAGAGAATATTTCATAATCTATCCTATCTTTGTGAGTCTAAAATCTTATATGTAACTTATCTTTAATCCTAATTAAGGAAAACTATAACCATAACTATCTGTCTTCAACTCCTTCAAAAACCACAGAAGGATAATGTATAAACTCTAGAAATGACAGAGACATCTCACTACCTGGTAAGGCACCTGAAGTTCCTCTATAATGTTTCAACTTCTGCCCATAGGCCATAGTGTGTCTGGCATACTTCTCAGCAAAGTAGGAAACTTAAAAATGTCCTTCTGTAGAGGCAATTTTTCAGTCATTTTTTTCAGTCCTGCAGACTGTCTGGAAGATACTTCCATGAAGCAGGCACCCTGTAGCATTGTTCATCTTGCATCAGAAGTCACTTTCCTGTGGGTCCTGTATGTCCAGTTTATACAGCATAAAATCAAACAGTGTAGACAAGATCAGTATCTTGTCCAAATGGCTAGTCTTGCCATATTGGAAGTAACTTCATAACGCATTTCTTCGATGTCCATTTTTTATCTTCCTTTCTGGTGTAAGTGTAGTCAATGATTAAAGCGCTTACCACATATATGAAATGTGAGTTTAGTTCCCCAGAATCTGTGCAAACTTTTACAATGTAACATGTGTCTTTAATCTCAGTGATCCTTTGCCAGAATTGTAGGCAAAATCAGGAGAATACTTGTCCATCCCTGGCACAGACAGAAGCAAATCAGGAGAAAATTTAGGGCTGCATTTGTATTCCTTTGACCTTCACATATGCACTGATGATAAACACACTTACACTAATATACATGCATTCTCTCTCTCTCTCTCTCTCTATCTCTCTCTCTCTCTCTGTGTGTGTGTGTATAATACATACACATATACACACACATGCTACAATGATAAAACTATGTATAGTGGTCATTGCTGTTAAAAAAGAAATGAGTGACTAGAATATGATAATTATGGTTAGGCTTTATTATAAACTTCTCTCATTAGAGTCACCTGGCAACAAGGAACCTCCATTGAGGAATTGCCCAGATCAGATTGGTTTGTGACTAAGTCTGTAAGAGGTAGTTCTAACTGACATTGATGTGGATGTGCCTAATCTATGCTGGGGGAGCACCATCCTAAGGCTTGGGCTGTATAAAACAGCTAACTGGGCAAGAGCCAGTGGACAGGGTAGGAAGTGTCATCTCTCCATGCTTTCTGCTTAAGTTCCTGCCCTGGCTTCCCTCAGGACTGTTGTGAGACCTAGAAGAGTAAGCAGAGATGAACCTTTTCCTACCACTACTTTTGGTCAGTTTGTTTAATCCCAATAGCAGAAAAGAAAACAATAATAAAATGGGGAATATGGATATTCTTGCACAATATAATGAGTGCAATAAGGCTTTGTGTAAAAAATGGATTGCTAATCAACTGTAAATCAACCTGTTAAAAATGTTCCATAGGCAGGTGAGATAGCTCAGTAGGTAATGACGCTTATCTCCAAGACTGACCACTTGAGTTTCACTTCTGAATCTTCATGGTAGAAGGAAGGACCTGACTTTACCAAAGTATTTTCTGACATCCACATGTGCACACCAACACCCACACACATACTTCACATACAATAAATAAGTGAAAAATAATTAAAATATTCATGATTATGTTGTAATTATTGGCTCTAATAATGTTCAGCTTCATTACTTTTCTTGGTGTTTAGCTACAAATGATATATTTTCTATGAGTTTATTGGTGGGTTATTTGCATAGAGAGTGATACTTCATCCTTTCTCCATGGAGGTATTTTCCATTATATTCTGGAAGTGTTTGTATGCTATCACTCATTATAGGGGAACTTATTTCATTCTTGACCCAGTTACAAGATTCTCTGGTAAGATTTGATTAAAACACCATTCCATGTTTGACAGTGATGGCTAAATTCCTAAGCCCATCATCTCATATCCTTATAATATTTACAGCTTTAGAGGCTCTATGGATAGCTTAAGAAAATAGTTGAAAGGATGGAAAAGACTAGCTAGACTGTAAATTTGTCTAATGGGATTTCTTTTAGGGCTCTACACATTTACCAGCATTGCTAAGTAATTCCAGTGAGCAACAGATAGTTTATTCAGTGTTATTAGATGTAAGTGACAGAAATAAATTCTAGTTAATGTAAAAAAAAATTATGAGGGCTAGAGAGATGGTTCAACAGTTAAGTGCACAGACTGCTAGTCCACAGAATGTGGGTTCAATTCTGAGCATCGACATGGCAGCTCACAACTGTCTGTAACTACAATTTCAGGGTATCTGACACCTTTACACTAATGAACATAAAATGAATTCTAAATTATTAAATTGGAGACAAACAGTGCAAGACTATTGGACAGATCATATGATTTCCTTGTAGGTTACAAAAGCAGATTTGGGGATTTCTTAAGGCAGGAAAGACATTGGTAAGAGTACATCATTTGATGCTGTTAGCAACTACCAGTTTATTAAAATCTGGAATCCTCACAAATTGCTGGAATAACACCTTGTCTCCCTCATCCCTTGTATTATACCTTAGTCTTATCATCTGTAACCCTGATTCACTCTCTGAAGAAGTGATTCTGATGAGTTTACTTGCCCATTATATAAAACAACTGTTATGTCAAACTCGGGCTGTAACAGCTGAGAACAGAGCTTTAAAAACTGTTTTAAACAAGAAAACAAATATTGTAGTACCAATTAAAATAATACCTAGGTGTGCTTGTATTACTGAATCCATTTGTACATACTGCTTGCTTCTGAAACTATGTTTTCTACCCTATGCTATTTTAATTCTTTTTTTCTTTAACTTTGATTTGGTCTTTTGACTCTGGCATTACATTGTGTCTTTTTGACATTGCCACTCTGTTCTGTGCATTATATAAATTCTTATTGTTGTATAAATATAGGAGATAAATTAGTAAAATGAAAATACCCTTCTGGACTCTGAGTTCCTGCAGGCTGGATCCTTGACACCCATCTCAGGACCTCTGCTAAAGAGGCCTCAGTTGGAGAGTGCCAGGCCCAGGCTAGATCTGCCTATCAGCATAAAGAACATCCTGAGTCCCAGCCTTCAGGATCTTTTAACCACATTGCCAGTCTTCTGCTGGAGCCTGATCGCTGACACCCATCGCTGGGCCCCTGCCTGTGCAGAGACCTGCTAGAAATCTTGGACCACCCAGAGATACAGACATTGTACCTCTGACCCACCTATGCCCAATGGGGGAGTACCTTAGAGAGAGGAAGAGACCCCCATCAACACCTACTGGAAGAAGCTATGGGGAGATGGCAATAGAAGACAAAACCTAACAGCAGAAAGACAAGCATGACACCACCAGAATCTAGGGAATCTACACCAACTAGACCTGAACACCCCAAAGTAGATGAAGCAGAAGTGAACGACTTAAAAATTATCATCATAAAAATGATAGAGGCCCTCAAAGACGATGTGAGACAATCTCTTGAAGAAATGGAAGAAAAAACAAACAAAATATTGGAAGAAATGAGCAAATTACTTAAAGAAAGTACAGAAAACCAAGAAAAAACAATTAAACAGGTGAGGGAAACTGTCCAAGACTTGAAAACTGAAACAGAGAAAATAAAGGCAACACAAACCAAAGGAATGCTGGAAATAGAAAAACTGGGTAAAAGATCAGGAACTACAGATGCAAGCATAACCAATAGAATTCATGAGATGGAATAGAGAAACTCAGACATGGAAGATAAACTAGAGGAAATAGATTCATTGATATAAGAAAATCGTAAATCCAATAAATCCTTAACACAAAATATCCAGGAAAGGTGGGACAACAAGAAAAGGACAAATATAAGAATTATAGGCACAGAGGAAGGGGAGGAAGCACAGCCCAAAGGTGAAGAAAACATATTCAACAAAATCATTGAAGAAAACTTTCCCAATCTGTAGAAGGACATGCCCATGAAAGTACAAGAACATACCAAACACCAAACAGACTGGACCAAAGAAAAAAGACCATTCCACACATAATAATCAAAACACCTAACATACAGAATAAACAAAAATATTAAGAGCAGTGAAGGAACAAGAAGAGGTAATATATAAAGGCAGACCTATTAAAATTATAGCAGACTTCTCCGTGGAATCTCTCAAGGCCAGAAGGTCCTAGATAATTGTTCTATAAGTACTAAGAGTCCAAAGATGCCAGCCCAGGCTGCCATATCCAGAAAAAATCTCAATCACTATAGATGGAGAAAACAAGATATTTAATGACAAATCCAGATTTTCACAATGCACATCTAGAAATCCAGCCCTACAGAAAGTTTTGGAAGGAAAACTCCAACCGAAGGTAGTTAACTATGCTCACACAGACATAGGCAGCAGGTAATCCCACTTAACCACAGCCCAAGGGTAAAGCAGGACAAATATACCCACAATATCACTGACAACAACAATCTAAAACACACAAGCATTAACAATCAATGGTCCTTACTCTCCCTCAAAATTAATGGTCTTAACTCGCCTATAAAAAGACACAGGCTAACACAATGGATATGAAGACAGAATACATCCTTCTGCTGTATACAAGAAACAAATCTAAGATTCAAATATAGATATTACCTCAGGGTAAAAGTTTGGTAAAAGTTCTTCCAATCAAATGGGCCCAAGAAGCAAGCAGATGTGGCTATAAAAATCTAACAAGTTAGACTTCAATCCAAAATTAATCAAAAGAGATGAAGACGGTCATTTTGTCTGGACTGCTTGACTCTATGCTGTATAAACTGGACATGCAGGACCCACAAAAATGTGACTGCTGATTCAAGATGGACATTGCTACAGAGTTCCTGCTCCATGGAAGAGTCTGCCAGACAGTCTACAGGACACAGAGGAAAGTGACGGTCAAGCTGCCAATACAAGAAGACAGTTTAAAGTTTCCTGCTTTGCTTAAGAGTCTGCCAGACACACTATGGCCTATGGGCTGAAGATGGAAGATTACAAAAGAACTTCGGGTGACCAGGCAGTGAGTTGTCTCTGTCATTTCTAGAGCTTATATATTATCCTTCTGTGGTCTTTAAAGGAATTAAAGACAGATAGTTATGGTTATAGTTTTCATTAGTTAGGATTAAAGATAAGTTACTTAGACTTTAGACACACAAAGATAGAATAGATGATAAAATATATTCTTCAAATCTTACTAAATGTTAATGGACTAATATTGTTAACTGTGATTCTTACTTGATATCTGTTATATAATATTTTTTGTTATGTTAAGGTTAAAACCCTTCTTTTTATTTAGACAGAAAAAAGGAGGTGATGGGAGATGCCATTATGTATATATGCTTCTCATACTGGTTAATGAATAAAGCACTATTAGCCAATAGGAAAGCAAGATAGGAGGGACTAGGAGACAAGCAGAATAGAGGAAGTAGTAAGGAGGAGCCAAGATAGAGAATCAGGAGAAAGCAGTATGCCAGTAGGCTCCCCAGTTAAAAAAAAAAAAAAAAAAATACATAGATCAACAGAAATGGGTTAATACTTAAGACAGAGCTAGCCAATAAGAAACTAGCACCTGGCCAACAACATAATATCAAATACAGAGTCTCTATGTGTTATTTGGGGCTGGCGCGGTGGCGGGACAAGACCAGGCAGCGGGTGGAAAAACTGTACTCCTTACAGGATAGCTAAAACAACCCTGTACAATAAAATAACTTCAGGAGTCATCACCATCCCTGACTTTAAGCTCTACGACAGAGCTATAGTCCTGAAAACAGCCTGGTATTGGCACAAAAAATAGACAGGTAGACCAATGGAATCAAATGAAAACCATTATATTAACCCACACACCTCCAAAGACCTGATTTTTGACAAAACAGCCAAAAATATACAATGGAAAAAAGAAAGCATCTTCAAGAAATGGTGCTGGCACAATTGGATGATGACTTGTAGAAGACTGAAGATAGATCCATGGATATAGCTGGGCACAAAACTCATCAAATCGAATCAAAGACCACAACATAAATCCAGCCACACTGAACCTCTCAGGAGAAAAATTTTGAGGTACCCTTGAACAAATTGGTATAGGAGACTGCTTCCTGAACATAACTCCAGTAGCACAGACACTGATACCAACATTAATAAATGGGAGCTCCTCAAACTTAGAAACTTCTGTAAGGCAAAGGACACAGTGGACAAGACCAAAAGGCAGCCCACAGACTGGAACAAGATTTTCACCAATCCTACATCTGACCAAGGGCTGATCTCCAAAATATACAAAGAACTCAAAAAATTAGTCAACAAAACACTAAATAAGCCTATTAAAAATGGGGTACAAAACTGAAGAGAGAATTCTCAATAGAGGACATCAAAAAGGCTGAAAGACACTAAAGAAACTGCTCAACGTCCTTAGCTATCAGGAAAATGCGAATCAAAACTGCTTTGAGATACCATCTTTCTTCTGCCAGAATGGCTAAAATTAGAAACACCAATGACAATTCACGCTGGAGAGGATGTGGAGAAAGGGGAACATTCCTCCACTGCGAGTGGGAGTGGAAACTCATACAGCCATATTGGAGATCAGTATGGCGGTTCCTCAGGAAAATGGGAATTAGTTTACCACAGGACCCGGCAATCCCCTGCTTAGGCATATAGACAAATGATCCACATCCATGCAACAAACGCATGTGCTCAACTATGTCCATAACAGCATTATTTGTAGCAGAAAGAACCTGGAAGCAACCTAGATTCCCCTCAAGTAAAGAATGGATAAATAAGATGTGGCACATCTACACAATGGAATACTACTCTGTGGAAAAAAATAATGGAATCTTGAAATTTGCATGCAAGTGGATGGTCTTGAAGAAACTATCCTGAGTTAGGTAACCAAGTCACAAAAAGTGGAACATTGTATGTACTTGCTTATATATGGATTTTAGACCTAGAGCAAAGGGTCACAAGCCTATAAATCATACCACCAGAGAAACTAGGATACAAGGTATATTCTAAGAGATTCATATAAGGTCCCTCACAGAAGGGGGAAGTCCCCCAGAGCACTTAGGAAGTGGGGGGAAGGCAGTGAATGAAGAGGCAACTATGAGAAAATGTAGGGAAGGAGAGAAAAGCATGTGCGACTAGGAAGATTGAGTCATGATAGGAATAGAATACGAGAGAGAGAGAGAGAGAGAGAGAGAGAGAGAGAGAGAGAGAGAGAGAGAGAGAGTGAGAGTGAGAGTGCATAAAAGAGGGATCCATTATTGGTGAACAGAAAACTGAAACTAAAACTAAAAAATGCCTAGATACCTACAAGACTGACTCCAACTAATAATTTGATTAACAGTTGAAAGGCTACCATAAATGCCATTCTCTGATAATGAGATCAACATCTAACTTATCCACCATCATGGAGCCCTCATCTAGTACCTGTTGGAAACAGGAGCAAACACCCACAACTAAACACTGAGTTGAACTAGAATCCAGATGCAGAGGGAGAGGACAAGACCAGGCTGCAGAAACACATAGAGACAGCTGACCTGAACAAGGAGGAGCTAATGGGCTCCCATACTAATAGCTGGGAATCCAGCATGGGACTGACTCAGACCCCCTGAACATGGGTCTCAGCTAGAAGGACTGGGCAGTGTAAGGGACCTCAGATATTGGAGCCACGATGTATCCCTTGTGTACAAAAGGACATTGCAGACACATCCCCCTTGGAGGGATTTCCCTTTAACCTAGAGACAGGAGAGAAGTCCTAGTCCCTACTTCAAATGTCATGTCAGATTTACATGACCCCAACTTTATGGCATTGCCCTACATGTTGAATTGGAGTGGGGGAATGGGAGGGGAGGGTGTTCAGGGTGCATGTGAGGGGGGAGAGAGGTTATGAGTGAGGGAGGGAGAGGGAACCGGGATCAACATGTAAAATAAAAAATAAATAAAGTAATTTATAACAGGAAAATACTCTTCTGAATTTACTTATAACTAAATTACTGGATTTAGTAATTTATAAGTGCTCCATTTTTTTGTCTTATTCTATGTCCCATTTTTTGGAGAGTTGACTATTTAACATGTAGAAAAGAAACTTCTTGTCAGGAAACAAAAACAAAACATAGAATTGTCATTCAATATACAATCCTGAGAAACTATAATGACCTGAACAAATGTTCAATCATGAGGTATTTAATATCAACAAAATGGAGCTGGAAAGATGACATTTGTCATACTTGAGTAAGACCTAGCTTCCACTCCCAATACACATCAGTGAGCTCATAAGAGAGATAGCCAACACAGGCACATCAACTCACGTGGTGTACAAATAGACAAGCAGGAGCACACATGTAGGAATAAATAAAATCAATTTAAGAAAAGAGAGAAACTGACTGAATACATAGTACCAACTTAAAGCTCAACCTCAATGTTTCTGTTCTAGATAGTAGACACAGTTAGCTCATCACAACACATCAACAAGGACAAGAAGGAAAACGACAATGAGATCCTGTCTCAAAACAAGCTTGAAAATGATGACTGAATCTGGATGCTGGATATTATTCTGAAAAACACACACTCACACACACACACACACACACACACACACACACACACACACACACACACACACACTGAGCCCTATAAATATTGTATTGAAATTGTTTTACCAGACAGATTCTGGTTTTTTTTTTTTTGCTTGTTTGTTTGTTTTTGTTTTTTCATGACTGGCTTTCTTTGTGGCTTTGGAGGCTGTCCTGGAACTAGCTCTGTAGAGCAGGCTGTTCTCAAACTCACAGAGATCTGCCTGCTTCTGCTTCCCGAGTGCTGGGGTTAAAGGCGTGCACCTTTAACTAACTCTTGGAAAATTATTTACATCATATATTGACTTTACTTTTCATTTCCTCATCCTCATTTTTCTCTTTTTATTTTCTTCCACCTTAATAATCTTTTCCAAGATAAATTCATTTAAACTGACTTGAATTAAATTTAAAAGGCTCGTGTGTGTGCATGATGTACCATAAGTGTACATGAAATAAAAGGACAGTAATCATCAGAATATACTCAAGTCTCACAATATTAAGATGAAGAACTCACTCACTATAATGCACACTTGTCTTTAGAGCCTTTGAGTTATTTCTGTCTCTACTCATTTCTTGCTGATTCAGATTCTTTCTTTGCCAATGTCATCTTGATCCCAGGCCCATTTCATTTTAATGGACAGCCTTTCTTAGTTAGATTTATTTCTAAGAGCTTTTGAGTCACAAAATGAACAAGGATGGGTAATACAGCTTGGCTAATTAAAAATGATTGACAGGAGTCCTAATTATGGTTACAAAGTGTCTTTTAGAATGAATGGCAAAATGATAAGCCATTCATGTTTAATTAATTTTTACTTACCAACTTAAGAGGTAAATTTGTTAAGATTCATGAGAGTAGAGAGCCAAGCCATCTGTCACTATCTACTATCCTGTTACTATGTATAATATTGGGGAATTTTAAATACTACCAACACAAGTGAGTGTCAGAGAAAACTTCTACATGTAAACATATTTGTGCTCATATAGTTGTGACATATCTGGTTAAGAATCAATGTTTTAACTAATTCATTTACTCATGCAAATTTGATTATTCATGATTTCTCTTAGGTGTTTCCTGTTTTAAAATTCATGTTCTTTTAATCCCTGCTAAATATACTATAGTTACTGATTGAATTATATTTCTCAGCAATACCCCACATTCTAGTTGTAACAACAATATTTATGAGACATGGTAGAAGTATACATATTTTCCACAGGTCTTAAATTATGGCGTAACTAAGTTAAGCATATTTAATAACTAAGTGACTAAATGGAACCAATGAGAAACAAACAAGCTGAAAAATTTGGCACACTTCACACTCACATCATTTAGCATTCCTTCTCAACTAGGCTCATCCAGAGTTACTAGCTGTAGGAAAAGCAAGAAGAAAAAATTGAGATGAAACATGAAATAGACAGAAAGTATTTTATGTAATTTTAATGAACAGAGACAGAGAATGGTAATGATTGAATTATAGGAAAATATTTATAGATGGCATTACAGGGGTATATGCTACAACATTAAACATTTTGGAAAAAATTCCAAACATCTTTCAAATTCCATGTATTTATTTTTAATGCACCAGTAATATTTTATAAGGGAGTATTTACAATGACTATTTTGTCCTTTGTCTCCAAAACAAATCAAATTATAACATCTTTCTATGTCTGAATTTTGAGTAGATAACCTATGCCATTTTACTATAATAAAATAATGTACCAATAGAAATAATACAATGTTGAATCAAATTATCTTTCTTGCATGTATAGTTTGTGGTTTTCATTTTTTATTTGTCAATGTATGCACAGTACCTAGCAGTCATTTGTGACTTATTAAATATTTGTTGATAAATGAAGCTAGTCATGATTGTTCATATAATCAGTACTCTCAAGTTCAGATATCAGACTTTTCTTATCTAACGTCTCAGTGAAATAGAAATAGAACCTAATGAGAATAGGATGTGCAGAGTCAGTATTGGCCAATTTGTCCTTACATGGGACTTCCCAGTATTTTAAGCCATAAGGCTTATCATTTTTCCATTTATAGAATGGGTTTAGATTCCTTTTCCTTCATGTTTTCCCATTTGATCAGAGTGGATTGATAGTGAAGGAAGCTGCTAATTTGAAATGCATGTTTCTCATTAGTTGCACCTAAACTTATTCTTATCCTTAATTTCTATTTCTCTTTAACCCATGCTAACAGAGTATTGTGTAACAAGTGTAGTTTTTCTGCCTGCCGCCTGGTCTTGTCCCACCGCCGCACCAGCCCCAATTAACACACAGAGACTCTGTATTTGATATAATGCTGTTAGCCAGGTACTTGTTTCTTATCGGCTAGCTCTGCCTTAATTATTAACCCATTTCTGCTGATCTATTTATTTCTCTTACCGGAGAGCCGGCCGGCATACTGCTTTCTTCCGACTCTCCATCTTGGCTCCTTTACTATTTCCTATTCCCTCCTTGTCTCCTAGTCCCTCCTATCTTGCTTTTCTATTGGACAACAGTGCTTTATTCATTAACCAGTATGAGAAGCATACATAAATAATGGCATCTCCCATCATCTCCTCTTTTCTGTCTAAATAAAAAGAAGGGTTTTAACCTTAACATAGCAAAATATATTATACAAGAGTTATCAAGTAAGAATCACAGTTAACAATATTTAGTTCATTAACATTTAGCAAGATTTGAAGAAAACATTCCATCATCTATTCTATCTTTGTGTGTCTAAATCTAAGTAACTTATCTTTAATCCTAATGAAAACTATAACCATATTGTCTTCAACTCCTTCAAAGACCACAGAAGGATAGTATATAAACTCTAGAAATGACAGAGACAACTCACTGACTGGCAAGTCACTGGAAGTTCTGTAATCTTCCATCTTCAGCCGATAGGCCATAGTGTGTCTGGCACACTGCTCAGCAAAGCAGGGAACTTTAAACTGTCTTCTTGTATTGGCGGCTTGTCAGTCACTTTCCTCTGTGTCCTGCAGACTGTCTGGCAGACTCTTCCTTGAAGCAGGAACTCTGTAGCAATGTCCATCTTGAATCAGCAATCACATTTCTGTGGGTCCTGCATGTCCAGTTTATACAGCATAAAGTCAAACAGTCCAGACAAGAGCAGTACCTTGTCCAAATGGCTAGTCTTGCCATATTGGAAGTAACTTTATAACGCATTTCTTCGATGTCCATCTTCCAACTTCCTTTCTGGTTCAGGTGGTGTTGCCAGGAGCATTTATGACTCACTGTCAAGAAAAACCCTAAACCATTTTAAATGCCATATTATGTAGGTCTTTGAAAGATTTGAAGAATTCCTGTCTATCTTAAATACATCTCTGTGTATCTTTAAAAACCTAACTAAACTTTAAGCTATGACTATCATAGGTAATTATCTATAATCTGTACTACATTATACATTACATTTCTAAATGAGCTATAAAAACACAATACCTAAACAAAAGGAGAATATACACATCACAAACGTGACCTTAAATTGTATTAATAAATGAAAATCCATTCCAAAACAAAGTATCATATCTATACCATAATCCACTTTTTACCTTCAAAAAGAATATGGAAGGTGAAGCTTACACTTGGGTTTATCTTTAAGACAGTAATAGGGAATGGTTGGGAAAGGTATTGTTTAGATGGGATATAGGTAGATTAGCCTAATTTTTTGTGAATTTGAGTAAGAATGAGATAGTATTTTACAGCTTACATTGTTATGTATTCTTATATGTGGTAAGCTAAGTAAAATTAAGTTTATATTTTGTTTTATTGTGTGAAATCTTTCCAATTACAATGTTTTATGCACATTATTTTTTTTTTTACCATATTCTATGTATGTATACTTTTCTTGTATTCAAGACATTTTTTATATTGATACAATTTGGGATATTTATCAGGCTGCCCTTTATAGTTCTACCTCTTGTCTTGACATTTCTACTCTACCTCTATTTCAGGGATTTATATGTATGTATATGTATATATAGTTATATTGTTTAAGTATTTGTTCCTGCTTTACTCAGGGAAGTTTTAACCAGTCTTTTAGCTAAGTTCCTAAGTATTACAGATTATCTACACTCATGTTTTCTGTATCTATGAGATTAGTCAAATATAGATGCTTACTCTTCAATCACTTCATAGACATGCAGAACATGGCATTTAAATGTTTTAATATTAGTACTCCATTGACATGAGACACTGTTGCTCCTGACAGCACCGTGCACTTTCCTGAAAATATGTTGGACACTGTCATTGCTCCTGCTGGAGTTCATTCTCGCCTCAGCTAATGGCCTGTTGGGCAAAGAATTGGCCCCACCTTGACCACTGATTTGGACATGCAGTCCTATGTGCTTGCAGGAGACAAATATAGAAGACTTCTTGACCTTGAAAGTCAGGGTAAGACAGCCATTCTACCTCCCTGCTGTTGTTGTGGTCTGTCAAGTTCTCTTGGCCTTAGACAAAACTGGGTGTACCAATGTTGCTGTGAGACCTAGGGTGACTGTCCAGGTGGCTTGCTGTTTCTGTCCTTGCTGCACCTTTTGGAAGTTGTCCATCCGCACTTCCTGTCTACTCTTGTATCGTTATTTTCCTTCTCAGGTCTTGATGAGGTTGAAGATTAGACTATCACAACTATTATTCTCTCTCCCTAGTTAGATATATTAGGTACTAGACTTAAGTTTTCCAGCTTAGGACAACTCTATTGTAAACTCCGTTATGCCTTCACCCTAGGACTAGATATGTAGGTCATTTTGTTCTCGATTTTCCTTTTCTTAGAGCACACTTGTTATTCACTGTTTTGTATATAGTTTTGTATTAAGCCTAAATCTTTTCTTTAGACTAAAAGGGGAATTGTAGTGAGATAGTCCTTCTGTGGCACTGACCACGCCCATTGGGGGGTGGAGCCATGGGCAGAAGTGACCTGTGGAAGGAGGTCGGAGAGAGAGAGCTGGGAAAAGCTCTCTTGCTGGCATGACTGGGACAGGGGAGCTCGGGTGGAATTTCCTGGTGTTCATCTGTCTAGGTTGTAAGTTATTTCTCAGTGAATAAACATCTATTCAGCCTATTTGTTTATCCTGATCCTTATTTAACCGCAATAGTATTGTTCACACCAAGACTCTCAAATATATTTGAATGTCATCAATGTCTTCCATTTTGATAAACCGGTAGGTTGGATTTGCTGTCACCTTGTCCACTAAATCTGTTCCCCAAAGTTATATTCTGAAAGCTGTCACCAGCAATAAGAGAAAACACACACTTTTGCATTGTTACATAGTTATACTTAGCTCTATTTTCTAGCCATTTCTCATCATTTTATTTCAAGCCAAAGGGAAAAAATAATGATAATTTACTAGATGAGAAAGTTGGTTTTATAATTTATACCAAATTTTAATGTACTTACTGATTAAAATTAACTCTAGTAAATATAGTTTTTAAAATATCTTAGGTAGGTGATATTTTTGCAATAGAACACAAATTAAATCAACAAAAATAGAAACTTTGAAAATGAGAATTATTGTGTTAATTTTAAACTTTCTTTATGAAGCAAGGCCCACCGAATATCAATAGGAGAGAAGATTGAATATTTTGTTTCAAATAAAATCACCAATAATTTTAAAATTTTCATATTTGTTTTAGAATTCATACACAGTGTATACATAGTTACATTTTGACAGTTTCTTCTTAATTTTTTATTTAAATTTGAAACAAGCTTGTTTTACACATCAATCCCTGTTCCCCCACCCTCCCTTCCTACCCTTTCCCTGCCCTCAATCCCTAACCCATCCCCTTTCTGCTCTCCATGGAGGATGATGCCTTTCATGGGGAGACTTCAAAGTCTTTCATATCATTTAGAACAGGGCCTAGACCCTCCCACATGTGTCTAGGCTGACAGAGTATCCCTCTATATAGAATGGCCCCCCAAAATCCTTTCATATACTAGGGATAAATACTGACCACTACCAGAGGCCCCATTGACTGCCTAGACCTCCTAGCTAACACCTGCATTCAGGGGATCTGGGTCAGTCCTATGCTGCTTTCCCAGCTATCAGACTGGAGTCCATCAGCTCCCCCTAGATCAGGTCAGCAGTTTTGAGTCATCATCCCTCTCTTCTTGCCCCTGGATTCAAGGAGTTCAGCTCAGTGTTTAGCTGTGGCTGTCTGCTTCTGCTTCCATCAGCTACTGTATGAAGGCTCTAGAATGGCATATAAGGTAGTCATCAATCTCATTATCAGGAAAGGGCATTTAAGGTAGGCTCTCCACTATTGCTCAGATTGTTAGTTGGGGATCATTCTTATAGATCTCTGGATGGATATTTCCCTAGTGCCAGATTTCTCTTTAAACCTATATACAGGCTCCCTCTATTCTTTCTTTTTTTTCTCTCCTCTATTATTTCCCTGAATCAATATTCAATCTTCCAAGGAAGTTGGGAGCATGGGGGGAGAGAAGATGAGTTAGGAAGAACACGAAGGGAGAGGTGGGCATGGGAGAGTTTCTTTTAAAAGAAGGACTGCAAGTGTGTAAAGGGAAAGTTGGGAAAGCTGGAAAGAAAGAACAATCAGTGTGGCTATGCAAAAGTTATTATACATCTATAGCCACATCATAATAAAATTTCTTACTTTGTATAATCAATATTTACTGATAAAAAAGTATCCTTGTATGAATGAAATTAATATGGACAACCCAACGGAAGGATAATAGTCACTGGTTACAATTTTTGAAATAATTGTAAGTTTTTTAAACTCAGGATATAAGAAATATTATATGGCTAGCATAATTATTTTTTTACTTTGAGAATTGTACAACAAAGAACACTTTCTATTGAGGTAAAAAGAAGAGCAAATAAAGTTTTGAATACTATTGGAGTATAGTTTTCAGAATATATTGGAGATGTTGAAAGTGTGAATTCTCCCTCTCTCCCATTTTCTCTGTACTCTTCTTGGTATACATACTCACCAAAAGAACTGTGAATACCTCTTATGGTAAGGAGATTTTATCACGGTTAAATATCTCTTGATTGGTATCACTGAGTAATATATTTCTGGTCAATTAGAAAAATCATTGATAATGCAAAAACCTTTTGTGTGTAACTAATATATTGTATATATTATAACAGTTGCATATTCTGTGTGTGTGTGTGTGTGTGTGTGTGTGTGTGAGCGCGCACACGTACTTGTGCATAAGAAGACTGACTGACAACTTAAACAAAATATGAAACTTTGAATTCGTCCTGTGTGTTTGTTTTTCCTTTTTAAATTGTTTTACTTGTTTGTGAAATTATTAGTATTTAATTTTACACACACACACACACACACACACACATATAATTACAAAAATCATATAAAATTTATTTTGGTAATTTTTGTAGATGATCGCAATTAGTGTATTTGGTCACTCTAGTTTCCTTGTATCATAAGCTGAGTTACCAACAATCCTTAGGAGATCTAGAATTCATAAAAAGGTACAACATCTAATAAAAAGATATAAAATAACTATTTGCTCATTTAAAAATGTCTGTGTATCTGCATGTGCAGCCCACATGCTAGTAAGTGTTTGGTGAATGTGGACTCCATGTATTAGTGCAGGTGTGTATGTGAATGCCATCTATCAGTGCATGTGAATATGTGTGCCATAATTTAAATGTACTTTTCCCCTGTAAGATCATAGGAAGTGGCACTACTCAGAGGTGTGGCCTTTTTGGAGGAAATACGATCTTGTTGGAGAAGGCTGGATTACACATGACCTTAATCCACACTTTGAGGCTGGAGGGCACACCTTTACCTGGCCCACACCTTCTGTTGGAACTGTGACACTTTGGGATGGACTTTGAGGTCTTTTTGTCAAATTCACTCAGCGTGACATTCAGTCAACTTCCTGTTGCCTCCAAATCAAGATATATGGAATCTCATGATGCCATGCTCCCCGACATGATGTTAATGAGCTGAACCTCTGAAACTGTAAGTCAGCCCCCTCAATTAAATCCCAAAGCAAGTGATTCTGGCATAGTTGGTGAAAGTGATTTTTAGCCCTTTCCTGTGATCTATTGGCATTTAATGGCTGCTCAAGGAGGGAGAACCATGCTTTATCTAGGGTGTTCCTATTAGTAGGTTTCCCATATTCTATTGTATGGCCCCTCACCCACTGTTGTGTAAGAGTTGAATTATATTTATAATAAGCTTTCACAGATATAGAGTTTATATTTATCACTTTAAAATTCTTAGTAGATATTATTTAAATGTGTTTTGTTGAAGTATTCATTGCTTAAGACTACTTCATATAGATGGCAGATAACAAACACTCATTAAATAAGCAAATACTTTTTACAAATACATGACTATATTATAAATTTCATGGCAAGCTGGTTTAATTCACAATTTGTTTTACTCACTGGACACTTGACATTCACAATGGTTTGTCATTCATATCCTTGTATGTAGGCAACTTGTCTCTTTGTTGGAGAAGACATCAGTAATTAATGCTGATCTTTGCAGTATAATGAGGAAGCTTGTAGATGACACATCCCTTCACCTTTTCAGTAAATGTCTTTTACTGTTAGCATCACTAATTAATATTGTTCCACAGAGAGACAAGCATCTATCTGAAAATTAGTTATCATGTAAAGTTTAGCATAAAGTTAATTTAATGAAATGAAATGATATTGTGGCAAGTTGAACCCCTGTGTCTGGATTTATTTTGTATCTGCTCACAAATCAGTAATTGCCTTTCCATTTTATTCTTTTAAACTCCTATGTGAAAATCTACTAATCAAGAAAAATTTTCTGGTATTTAATTTTAATTTATTAACTTGCATTAATAAATTATGTAAGTCAATTTTGTTAAATATAAAAATGTTTTACATAAAAATGCATGTAATTTGAATAGATTTCCTTGTTTATTTTATGTCAGCAATTATGCTTGGGGTATAATTTTATCATATTATCCTCACAAAATAGATGAGTGTTACTTGCTGTTAAATTTTGCTATCAATGAAGAATCTGAAACTCAAAATTTTAGAGTAACTTTTCAAAGAGAATTAAAATATTAACAAATTACAGCATCTTTGTTTTCACTAATACTTTGTAGTGCTTAAATAAGAATGGAAATTTGGAAAAAGAAGACACATTTCAAATATTGACTATAGCCTTCATAACTACAGAGCATTTCCCTAGCACGTGGAAATTAGGCAGGAAACTCCATCAGGTCATGTACTGGGCTGGCTCTTCTCACATATTTTTCTCTTCTGTGCTTTCTCTTCCTAGTTTCTCTGACTAAAAACATGAGTTTATCTCTTGGAATTCCTGTCAATCTGTTCTTAGCCTTATAATGTTTATACTTGGCTCTCTTAACATTTGGCTGATGGCTATATTAAAAAAAAAATCCTTCTGGCTTGCCTCTAGTTCACCCTCAGAAATTAGCCCAAATTTTTTTTAATGACAAACCTACCAGTCAGGTCTGTCTTTCCTTTGACCTGGCATATATGAATATGTTTTCCTATTATTATTGTATTAGAAACAGAGGAGTCTTCCAAGGCAAGGGTTAAAGAGGCCAGCTTCTACATAGTCTCTATCTGTATTGACATGCATGAAAGTTTAACTTTGGACTTTAATATCCTTAACTCTTCTCATTACATTGGTGTTTCTTACTTTTTGTCATTTCATAGCTGAAACAACATTTCCATTGTCTGTCCACAAATTCAGTGGTTCTATATTCTAACTTTACAGTGACATCATTACTCATTTTGTTGCCTGTGCATCACTGGCTTCTCTGAGCAGTCACAGACACTGACAAATATTGCTTCTGAAGAAGAGTCTATTTCCAAGTGAGTGTGAGATTTAAATTCATGAAATGTAAAAGATTATTCTTCTTCATTTGATACTAGAACTAATCCCGTGAGACACTCTGATAGGATATTTTCCTCTAATATCCTAAAAGCCATCAGGAACAGTTCCATTTGCTATTTTTAGTTGCAAAGGATACTCAGGAAAGATAGCTATCTATCATGCTTATTATCATACTGAAGCATATACTAGGCTTCTTCACAAGTGCCTCTCACAGAGACCACACTAGCATCTGTCTCTCTTCCTTCACTTGATTATCACTCTTCTTCCCTAAATTTCTCCTCATCCTTATTCTCTCTGTTTGGCAGGCTTGCCTACCCACCTCCTGCTGCTTAGGTATGGGTTGTTCAGCTCATTTGTAGACCAATCATGTGTTTTAGACAGCCAAATAACATAGCTTTACAGAGTTAAACAAATGCAACATTAAAAAAGCAACACATTTTTGCATCATTAAACATATATTCCACTGCATAAACAAATGTAACACATCTTAAACTAATATTCCACAGCATCCTGTCCTCTATCCTAGCTACTCTAGCTCATGCGCTTCCCTTGTGATGGTTTCTCCTTCCCTTATAACCTTACTATTTTTGCTGTAATCTCCCAGTTTTGTCTTCCATTCTTGGTTCCTCTTGTCTTCCCCCCTCTTGGTCCTCCTCTCTCACTCTCTTACCACTCTCCTCTCATTGCAAATTCAACTCTACTGGCCATGTATAGTCTACTACGTTCTCTCCCTGCTCTGGATTCTTTCAGATGCCTCTGTACTCTCCCTCATAATAACAAAAATTCACAGTAAACATTTTCCCCTCAGGCATAAATTTGGGTGGTCATGTCCCCAATGAATACAGCTGGTACTGAATCCCTCAGTTTACACAGCTACAATCATGAACATTGGATTGAAGACATTTCAAGTTTTGAAGATGTAAGATTACTTCTGTCCCTGTTCACTTTGAAACTGGGATCACACCTTTATCTTTAACACTGTCGTTCTTTGCATCTACTGCCCATTTTCTTTGGCCATTGCTGAGAATGCTATTAGAGGCCATTTTGCTACATATTCCTTCAGAAGGGAAAAAGTTCACTTAGGGCCTGCTATCTGTGGACACTATGCACAGTTGTCAGGTAATGGAGACTCATGGATAATCATGTTCCTACCACCTTTCCTGGGTGCGTGTCCTCCTGTTCTTTTCAGAACTGTTCACAGTTCAATGTTTAGTGTATTCAGCAGGCTGTACCAGAATTCTTCCCACCTTTATCAATTATATCCCCTCTTGGGTTATTGGTAAAAGAAGTTAAGTCATAAGTTCATTGTCACTATGTATAAAGGCCTATAGTGTATCTATATTAAAAAGGAAAAGAACTAAAAATGGAATATTTTCTTGTTTTGGAATATTCCAGATAGCTATAGCAGTGTGTATGGCTGATATCATATCATACGGTATTATTTATACCACAGCACAGAGTGGGGCTGTTATCATAGCACAGGGTGTGGTTGACACCATAGCTTTGGTTGTGGCTGGTTCCACAGCACAGGATATGGCTGATACTGCAGCCACAGCCCATTCCTTTACTAGCCCCCATTCTATACTCAGCTTAGTTATGAGATTAGAACAAAACCAAGCAATAGAAACTGTTGATTTACCATTCATTCCTATTAATATCAGTTTTCAACCATCTAATATAACTTCATTTATAATTCACTTTTTCTTTTCCTCTTTATGGTGACAATTTGTCTTTAATCACAGAAATGTTAATGATAATCTGCTGTATTTAGAAAAGCACTGCTTTCAATGTTGCTATCTTTGGAAACATGGAAACTGTATTAAATCATAGTTTGAAATATTTATTCAGCATTTCTTTATGGAATTGTTATTAAAAACCTCTGACCTTAGCTATTGTGATAACCCTCACCCACACCCCAAAGAACTCAATCTTTAAAAAATTTTAGCACATTGATTACATTTTTTTTTTGACAAAACTAACAAACATAATTTGATTATCTGGCACTATTCAGGCATGTGTTTAATAAGTAACAAAAGGTCTCTTCCTGAACCCACTCCTTTTTTTTTTTTCCTATTCACACTATCCGATTTTCCTAATTTCTTATTCTAACACAACACACATTTTACTTGAAATTGCAGTTATGGGTGGAAAGAATTCAGTGAGGTGTGGCAAAGGAGTGCCAGCAACTTACATACAAGAAGTGCTAATGTGAATTCAAATCTATCTGTTGACAATACTATTGTTTCTTTACTCTCACAATGACTGCTGATCAGTAAAACACAGAACAAAGTACAGGTGCTTTCTTGACTATAAACCTTGGCTAACAATGATTGTTAAATGCTCAGTTTTTCTTAGCTCTATGGTGTTTTTATTTGGTTTTCCTAAGTTTGGCCTGATAAACATTGACTGGCATTTGTTTCCTGATTTGTCCTTGAGTTCTACATTGGGAAGTCAAATGCAAGACTGATAAATTGACAAGGCTGTCTGTAATTATCCTTCCATATTGCAGTCAACCCATACAGACTACAACTGATTTCTTACTATTAATTTTTTCTCTTCACTGCTATTTTCCCTTCTCATTATGCAATGTTGCCTATTAGCCAACAGGTTCTGTCTTATTTAAGCCTTAACTTTATTCCAGTGAAATGCTCTTTAGTCTGAAGCAAGTTGGGTACATCTGATCCTGGTAGCTGTTTAAATTTTTCTGAGAGACATATAAAAATGATACTAGCATGGTCTCCATTTTATACTAAGAATGGAGAACAAGAATGTTAAATAAATTGTTCAAACTGACAACTCTATTAATAATTAAATATTACATATATAACACATGCTGAGAAGGATGAAGGAATAGTTTAGTTATATAAATCTATATTTAAACAATAGGACATTTATGCAGTTGTAAGCTATACATCAACCATTGTCATTTTCAAAACTGTTTTACCTTCAATAATTCACTTTCTTTTCCTTGAAAGGTAAGTTACATGTTTCTCAATAATTATTAGAAAGCATCAAAAATGGCATGATATGTTTAGGAAACTACCTCAAAAAAGACTTGATAGGTCCAATATAGAAAAACAAGGTATATGTATTATCAACACCAAGCACGTCACCAATATTTAGTGACTATTCATAAGTGAAAGGGCGAGTTGGAGATGTGATTATAAACATTAGCACACAGGTATTCAATATTTTGTAATTTAGGTAAATAGAGATCATATTTTTATACTTTGTGACTTATTTTTTTTTTTTTAGTTTTCTCTTAATTATTAGAAAGAAAGAATCTTATACGATGAAGACATTCATGTAATAGTTGTAATTTGTAGACTGGCTATAAAAAGAAATAGAATTATGGGAAGAATTGGTTTAGTGGATAGTGATTAACACATTACATAATTTTTATACTGAATTATACCCCCAAGGGAAAATATTATAACTGAGCTTTGGAAAGTATTAAAACATATTGATGCCTTTAATATTCAGATTTTGCCAAATATAAATTCTCTGTACAAATATAAAAGCACTACAAAAGAAAAATTAAGTATGTTTTAGTTTGCCTTACTTGTGCTTCCTAATACCTCTGCCATCTGATATTGTCTGAATCACTTATATTTCTAAATGTCATATATAATATTCTCTCTGAACCATGCTTTCTATTATAAAATTGTTTACATTTTCTGCTAGAAAGAAATTTATCTGGAACTGTAGAGAACCTACTGATATTTAAGAAGATAAGGTTTTGTTCTCAACACCCATTTGGCAATATATAATAACCTATAACTCCACTTAGAAAGAACTACTGCCTTCTTCTGGTCCCCATGAGGGTTAGAGTTAAAAGCCAAAAGACATATACAATATATATATATATATATATATATATATATATATAGATAGATAGATATATATACATATACTCTCATATACATAAAATAATTTTCAAAACTCAGGAAATCCCCTTTACCATTTCTTCATTATTTTAAGCATGATGCAAGTTTGCATAGATTCCAAATTAGATAGATTTAGTTTGCCAAACTTTAGTAAATTCATATGCCTGAGGAAAAACAAATGAAAGCAGATGATTTAAGTTTTAAATATATAATTACATAGGAAGTGAAATTATATGTAACTACAAGCTTCCAAATCAAATTTTATACAAAATATAAAGACTTCTCTAACGTTTCATACCATTGTGCAGTAATATGAAAGATCTATGAAGGCAAGAGAGATGTTTCAATGGACAGTGTACTTGCTAGGCAAGCATGAGGAACTGAGCTAAGGTCATAGTATCCATGAAAAAACATAGTGTTGAGGAGGGGATTCAGAGACCAAAAGATTCCCAGAGCATGCTAGGCAGTCTGTCTGGCTAAACCAGAGACCTCAAGATTCAGTAAGAGATCCTGTTTCAAAAAAATTAAGGCAGAGAGTGATTGAAGAAATACTTGGCATTGATCTCTGACCTCCACAGGCATGTGTGTGTGTGTGTGTGTGTGTGTGTGTGAGAGAGAGAGAGAGAGAGAGAGAGAGAGAGAGAGAGAGAAACTAATACTACACATTTTCTCCACTATTCACTATACCTGAAATCTCAGCCATAGTAATAAAAAAAGGAAATAAAAATGATATCATGATGGTTTGAATTAGAATATATACTGTATATATTTGAGTGCTTGATACCAGGAAGTGAAACTATTTTAAAAGATTTAGAGGGACCAGAGTTGTAGATTCATAGGAAGAAATTTATCACTAGAAATGGATGTTGAAGTTTCAAAAGTCCATGCAAGGACCTGTCTCAATCTCTTCCTCTCTCACTACATCTCTGTCTCTGACTCTCTCTGCCTCTTCATTACTTTGAATCTGGATGTAGCTCTTAGCTACTGTTCCAGTACTGTGAATCCCTCTGTGCATCTTGCCATGATGATAATGGCAAGTGTAAACATGTCCCAGTTAAATGCCAACTTTTATAAGATTTGCCTTGGGGATAATGTCTCTTCACAACAATAGAACTGTGATTAAGACATAATGTAGTACCAGAATGGAGTATTGCCACCACAGGCCTGGCCATGCTATTTGTTGTAGTTGTAATTGAGATTTGGGTACTATAGCCTAGAAAAGTGTTTGGAAGACAATAAGGAGGGAGATTTGAACTGTGGGTTTTAGAGGAGAAGAATATTAACAAGTTGCCTAGAGAGCACTCTGGTGCTATTTTGGCCAAAAATATAACTGCTTTATTCCCTTTTCTTAAAAAAAATCTACCTGAGGCTAAGTTGGACACTTTTGGGTTAAATCATTGGCAGAGTGTGTGTCAAAGCAACCTAACTCTGACTGTGTTGTGTGGTTATTAGTAATTATTCTTGTACATATCTATGATGAAAAGGAGTAAGCTGGACAAAGAGAAATACAAATGCTATGCTTTAGGATAACGGACACCAAGAAATGTAATTGAGCTAAGTTTAGTGTATAAAGCTATAAAATGTTTAAAGAAAATCCTGATGCTAAATGGAATAAAGAGAGTGATAGTTTGAGGGCAAGAATATACACAGCTGAGCTTCCAACTGGTGAAAAGGAATTTAAGGAAATCTTATGCAGTAAAAGAAACCATCAGAAACAGAATGCTAATACAAATTTAATTTAAGCAGTAGGCCAAGTTCTAGCTCCATAAAGTAGCAGAATTTGGCAGCTTTGGTCATGTTGTTCTGGCTTTATACTCAAAGATGAAAGAGAGAGGTTATGGAATGTCCTTCCACTGCTAAGGAAAGCTGCTGAGACCAGATAGGTATCAGGGTTGTTCCTGCATTGAGGTTCAGATGGGCTATTGTGTGAAGCTGTGAAGATGAAGCATGGATTTCCTTGCAGACTCCAAAATGCTAGAGCCCTGTGATACCTGCAGAGGAACCCTGCAATAGTGAGTAGAGCAAATCCAAGAGAAAGAAGTGTGTTGTAGTGAAGAAAGGTGAAAGGAATTGGCGTTCTAAAGAGATTTATGACCTTGGTCATGGAAATGCAGGTTGGAGGGTTGTCTATTGGTTTTGTAATAGTTTTAATCCAGTAGTTTTTCACTATGCTTCTCCCTCCCCATTTCTGAATTATAAGGTATATTCTGTGTTGTGTCATTATATCTTGGAAATGTGTGATTTTATTTTTGCTTTTAGTTTACAAGATATTACAGTTAAGATATTGTCTTTAATATTAGAAGAGACTGTATTTTTGAATTTTAAAAAGTCTTGAGACTATAATTGTTGTGACACAGCTTGATAGATACATTGTCAGGAAACCCCACTGTGGATGAGAGACACAACATGAAGACCATAGTCAGCAATGGCTGAGAGCTATATCCTGATCCATGGAAAACAGAGAAAGAGAGAGTGAGAAACACACACATACACACACACACACACAATCAGAGAGAGAGAGAGAGAGAGAGAGAGAGAGAGAGAGAGAGAGAGAGAGAGAGAAGATAGGTTTGGCATGGGCTTTTGCAACCTCAAAGGACACCCTCAGTAACACACTTCCTCCAAAAAGGCCATACCTCCTAAACCAAGGTCATACCTTACAATCTTTAAATTATATTAAAAAGTTATATTTTCTTATGACAAAGAATTCAAATATATGAGCAATGGGTCACAAATCTGAAGGACATGTGAAAGGGGCCAAGTAGAGAAAAAGAAAAGTTGATGGGATTTAGACTAAGATAATAGAGATAAGAAGGGAAATTTTTAATTAATAATGACAAGTCTGGAATACACAAATGAGAAAAAAAAGATTTTTTTTTTTTTAAGTCTGGCTTAGTTCATTTAGTATGATAATTTTCATTTTCATATTTTTTTGTCCAAAATGTATGGCTTTATTCTCCCTTGTTGCTGAATGAAACTTAATTATATTTGTTAGAGTCATTTTTTTTAGCTTGCCACAGGCTTAGATATATACGGGAAGGGAATTTTTAATGAAAGTATTACTTCCATAGGATTGGTCTATTGACCTGACTGTACGACACACACACACACACACACACACACACACACATACATACACAAACACACACATACACACACACACACACACACTTACACAAACACACACAATAAAAGACACAGAGAATGATACTAGGGCTCAAGCTTCAAGCTGAAGATCAGAAAAACAAAGCAGCCAGCCACTATCTCTTATCTCTACTGAAAGGCAATCCTGGATTCTCAGAATGTTATGCTTTTCTCAAATATTATGCTTTCCTCAATGTGGCTGAAGAAACCTATCCTCAATGTGGCTGTAGAATGAATGCCATCTCTGAGCTTTTGCTACTGTCTTATATACCTCCCCTAATACTGGGATTCAAGGTGTTTGATTCCAGGTGCTGGGAGTAAAGGCATGGAGCTCTGATACTCGTTGCTCTGTGTAGGCCATGGTAGCCTTGAACTAACAGATATCTATCGTGGTTTAATAAGGATCAGAAAAAACAAATAGGCCAAATAGATGTTTATTCGGGGAGAAATAAATTACAACTTAGACAGATGAATAACAGGAGGTTCCTGGTCCCAAGGATGCCTCTAGATGCTCTCCTGTCACAGTGCTGCAAGCAAGAGAGTGCTCCCAGGCTCCTCCTCAGACCTATTTCCTCGAGGTAACATCCACCCCTGTCTCCACCCACAATGGGCATGGTCAGTGCCACAGATACAAAGTGAGTTTCTCTCTGCATATATCTGTGTCATATATCTTTGTTTACCTCTTAATCCGGAGTCCTGGGATTAAAGATGTGTACCACCACTGCCTGATCTCTTTACCTCGTCGCTGAATTTGCTTTCTGAATCCTTAGAAAAGCTTTGATAAATCTTAAATAGCATATCACCACACATGACTTCCTTGATTGCTGATTGCTACTGGGAGCCCAGCCTTCTGTGGCAATGTCATCCTTAGGCACAGGGGCCTGGCTGAATAAAAAACATAGCTAAAGAAATCTATGGAACATGCCAGTAACTAGTATTCCTCATGGTTTCTACTTGTGTTCCTCTCTGGGCTTCTCTAATTAAAGCTTTTCTTTGCCCAGGTTGATTTTTGTCATTGTTTTATTGCAGTAGCATAAATCATACTAGGAGAGTGTTTATATGCCACACTTTATTTTTCTAGTTATCTCTTGGTAGACACCAAGAATGACTCCAACATTTGACTATTGCAAAGATAGTTGTAATTGTAGCATGAATAGATAAAAGACCAAGAAACTGATATTTGAGTTCAAGCTTCAAGTTGAAGATTAGAAAAGCAAAGCATCCAGCCACAAGCTCTTACCCTTACCTCAGGCTGAAAGGATTGAGTCTATCTCCATGACCTTTCAACTGAGCCTCAGACTGCTGCCTCTCCTCAGCATGGCTTGTGAATCCTGAGGCTTCAATATCTTCCTAACTTCAATGTGGCTGGAGAGTAAATGCCAGCTCTGAGTACCTGTTCCTGTCTTAAATTCATCTCATGAGTCCTTTGATTAAAGATGTGTGATCCTAGGGCTGAGGTCATCTTTGTGTGAGCTGTTCCTCTTTAGGACTTTATATATTTCATGTATCTCAATGTGGCCTTGAACTAATAGAGATCCATATTCCTCTTAATCCTGAGGTCTTGGATTATAAAGACATGTGCCTGGCTTCTGTGGTTTGTGGCTGAGTTTGCTTTCTGAATCCTCAAGTAAAGTAAGATATACAGAAATCGTAAATAATATATCACCATATGTAATAATTATGAAAGAACAGAGTTTTTGTGTTAGTAGGATTACAACTTAAAAGTTCTTCATGTGTAAACAGAGATGTGCTATAGATGACTCATATGATGGTTCTGTTTTTGTGTTTTACAAACAGCCATGATGGTTTCCATAGTATCCATACTAATTTACAACTAGCAATCTCTGATGGGAGATATTATTCTGTTAATATGTTTCTCTTATTGGTTAATGAAGAAAGCACTGTCTCCCAATAGGAAAGTAAGGTAGGTGGGTCAAGGAGACAAGGAGAATTCAGAGAGGGGTAGGAAGTTTTCAAGATGTAGGACCAACAGGGTAGTATGCTGGGCTCTCTCTCCAGTAAGATAAGACCACATGAAAACACTTGGATAAATAGAAATTGGTTAATAATTTAAGACAGAGCTAGCTAATAAGAGACACTAGTAACTGGCCAACAGATTTCTATCTAATACAGCATTGTCTCTGTGTGTGATTAGGGGCTGGCATGGCTGTGGGACCAGGCTGGTGAAAAACTGCTCATAAAAAAATCTCTTTCCCTACACAGTCACTACCATTTATTATTTGTTTTCTTTATAATATCCATATTAACCTGGGTTGCTTACCACTCAAGTTGGTGGCATGAATTTGGAAGAGCTAGCAGCCCTAAAAAAGGAAGTGGACTAAAGTTTCATTCAGAATATCAGAAAATTTATAATTTATAATTTGAGGGTTAAGAATAATCACAAGAGAAAGGTGTTCCATCATAAGGACAAAACACATGTCTTTTCCATAGAGGCAGAAGATTAACATTAACAACAGATGAAGTAATCTCATTCCTATATAATACACCTAGGAGGAACGGTGTTTTGAAGAAACTGAGGTTCAAAAACTTCATCTTGTGTTCTTGGAGTTTTCTCACAAGCACTCAGAAGCCCCACATGACTCCATTCTTGGACTGTGTTCCAACAGAGAATGCAATGGAATCCTGATGTAGTTTTAATTTGCATTTTTCTTATAACTAAGATTGTTGAACATTTTTGCCGCTTATTCATATCTCGAGAAATGTTTGCTCATTTTGTTAGCCTTTTATATATTAGGTAATTTCAATTTTTGATGTTTAGTTTGTTTTCATTCTTCATAGAATTTGAACATTAATTTTAACTGACAAAGATTTTCTTCCATTGTGTAGTATGTCTTTTTATCCAATTGTTTCATTTGCTGTATAGCATCTTTCTAATATCATATAATCAAATTTGTCTTTTCTTGGAATTATGTATTATATTCTTGGAGCCTTTTCCAGAAAATTTCTTCCCATGCCTGTATCTTGAATTGTAACAATGCCATTGTTTTCAGTCTTAGGTTAAGGTCTTTGATTTATTTTGTGTTGATTTTCATAGCTAGGAATAGATTTGGATCTATCTTTACCCATCTCTGTGGATATTCAACATATTCTACCAACATTGTTTATGGTAAAGTTTGTCTGCTCCCTAAATGTATACTTTTGTATCTTGGCAAATAAGTGGTTGTATCTGTTTAATTTAATCCTGACTATTCTTTTTTAATCCATTGATTTATGTCTCTGTTTTTGTATATGCATCATGCTGTTACTATGACTCTGGCTCTGGTATACATCTTGAAATCGGATATGGTGATATTCCCAGTGTATTTCATTTTGGTCAGAATTAATTTTGATATTTGGAGTCTTTGGTACTTGTACAGAACAAATATTCCAGGGTTCAAATAAGCCTTGTGCGTGGTTAGAAATAGCCACATAGCCAGTACAGAATAAGAAAAGATATACAGATATAGAGAAAGGTAAAACCCCAGAGACAATAGGTAGATGGGATAATTTAAGTTAAGAAAAGCTGGTAAGAAATAAGCCAAGCTAATTTTGGACATTTATAAGAAAAAATAAGTCTTCATGATGTTATTTATTTGGGAGCTGGGTGGAATGTTGTGGCATACTATTTTAAGGTGTGCTACAATTTTTTATGCTGTGGAATATTTGTTTAATGATACAAAGATGTGTTTCATTGTTTTATGTTGCATTAGTTTAACACAGTGAATCGTGTTCCTGTGCCTGTAGAAAATACCTGATTGGTCTAATAAAGGCAGGAGAAGAGATAGTTTGGATGGAAGGCAGAGAGAATAAACAGAAGGAGAGAAAGAACCAAACGGAAGTAGAAACAAGAAAAGTTGGAAGATTTCAGGTCCTAGCTACTGAGACACACAGCCAGCCATGGAGTAAGAAGTAAAGTAAGATATACAGAAATAAATAAAGAAAAAATCTCAGAGGCAAAAGATAGATATTATAATTTAAGCAAAGCTGGCTAGAAACAAGCCAATCTGTAGATGGAGTTTCTGTTCTACCTGTTTCCGCACGTGTATGGACCCCAATAAACACACAGAGGCTTATATTAATTTAAATTGTTTGGAATATGGTATTGCTTGCTTACTAACTGTCTCTCTTAATTACTGACCCATTTCTATTAATCTGTATACCTCCATGAGGTTTGGGCTTACTGGAGCATGTCCACACCTGTTTCTCCATTTGAGGTTACATGGCATCTCTCAGGTGGCTTCTCTCTCAGTTCTCTTCCCAGAATTCTTTTATGCTAGCCCCACGTATACTTCCTGCCTGGCTACTAGCCAATCAGTATTTTATTCATTAACCAATAAGAGAAATACATATACAGAAGGACATCCTCCATCACCAAGCTAAGGTGGTGCATTTATAAGTAAGAATAATAATCCATGCATTATTTATTTGGGAGATGGGTGGCAGGTCCCCAAAAGAGTCAAAGAGTAAAAAACAACCAACAACAGTGGCAGTCTCCCCCAAAGAACCCAAAAGAGACAAAAGACTAAACAAGAACAAACAACAGACTATCCATCTTCTAATTTTATTTCCATTCTTTTCCTTTGATATTGTAAATTTTTCATTATAGATACATTTCATTATGTGGTTACTAATAATCCACCATTTATGCTTTTAAAATGCATGTTTATTTTGTGTAAGGGTAACAGCAATGTTCTGACAGATAATTTTATCATCATGAAATGGAAGTATTGTGGTTCACAGTCTTGAGTTCAAGGCATTTCTATGTTCCTGTCACATTATGGTAGGGAAATATTTCAGTGTTCTTATAGCTATTATGTTTGTCTTTCTGCAATGTTATGAAGAAAATAAAGAGAAAAAAGGTCATGATTGAAATTTCAATTTTCTCTAACTCCATAGTAGCTGTGTATACAGATCACACTGATAAGTCTGATGGGGTTAGATTTGACCTTCCTGATATCTACTGTAGCAGAAGGCAGTGAGGCTGGTTAATGGAGACAAATACTATCTTCCACAAACAGACAGAGTGAAAATACCAAGTCTTCAATTCTGACTAAGAAACCTACATCTTTTCCTGGAAGACGTGTATGCTAATGTACGCCAGATTCCTTTGACTACTCAAATTAAAGCATAATGAAATTCCTGTTACCCAAGCAATTATATAACTCATGTTGAACACAAACATGATTTAATTATTACATTTGTTCCTAACATTCTAGGAATAATGATCACAAGATGTTATTAGTGGATGAAGGTGTGTAGGTACTTTGTATGGTTGAATTAGTTTATTGATCTAATCCCATTTTCTGTTCCTAATGATTCTGATGTAGATAAAATATCAAAAGATATATATGTTCATGAAAGGTGTCTGTCTAGGGGCCTGAGTGTTAGCTTTGCTAATAAGTGCACTTGCTGCTAGCCTGTGCTGAGCTCAGACCCACATTATAGTAGCAGGAATTGGCTTCCTCTAGTTGTCTTATGACATCTATAAGAAAGGGCAACCTCACACTAATAAATAATAATTGTTAAACTTAAAGAGATTTGTCTTTCAGATGAAGAAGAGATAAACATGTGAATAATAAAATTTAGGATAAAAATTTAAAAATGGGTAAGTGCAGAAGACCTCATTAACAGTTAAATTGGCCCAGATTTCTATTTGATCATGAACTTAAAGCTACACTTTGTTAAGATAGAGTTTTCACTTAAGTGGTGGCAGAAAGGCCAGGGAGAAGAAGGAAGGAGTTTCTTTGCTAACATAAACAAAGTTCATCTGTGCACAACAGTAAATGTCAGTATGTGAAGGTGAAGTGCCAGTTGAGAAAATCCAGGCATGGGCATCCAGCATGATGAAATGCTAGCAGACTCTCTTACCCACAGTTTATCTTGCTGACTTTGGAATCTATGCTAAGATCACCTAATGAGCAAGATATCAGTGATAAACAAGATGGCTAGGTAGGCTAAATGTGATCCTTAGAGCTTTGCTTATGAGTTGCTCCATCAAATTAAAAAAAAAATAAAGAGTTTAATGTATCAACTGAGTTCAAAGTTCAAATGCCATGTTTCATCAGTAGGATATTCTTGTTATGACATTCTGAAAAAATATATCAATAACTAGACTGATTGCAAAAAAAATGTCATCTGAGCAGAAACAAAAATCAGATTAATTAGATTAAGAAGCCTTGGGACTAGGAGGACAGGACAACAGAAAGTGAGCTTGTCATTTGTCACTGCCTGTGATGATTGATGCCCCATTTGGTTGCCTAATGTTGTTCCTTGTGTATGTGTTTGTGTGCATTTGCAGGCACGATTTAGAGGTGTGCATGTATCTCTCTCAATCTGAAGGCAGAAGCCTAGAAGGGTGTAGAATGTTCTGCTTTATCACTCTCAGTGTTACTACCTTAAGAAAGAGTCACTGAACCTGGAGAGACACTGGTATCTACTAGATCCTTCTCTGCCCACTATGGGTCTGTGGCTACATGATAATGTTCAGGGCAACGTGGGGCTGATTCTTATACAGGTCTTGTGAACTGAAGTCAGGTAATCATGCTTATGCAGAAAACATTTTACCCTTGAAACCTTTTCTTCAGCCTTCTTTCTCCCATTTGATCTGATATAGGAGTTTTCACATGGGATTGGGATTCACAGGAGATTTCACACAGACATATGAAAAAGTACAGGAGAGAATTCGTCCATAAAGTCATTTGTCATGACATTCAGAATTTGACCAATTTGCCACTGCATAATTTGCAGATGCAGTCTCTCATGCTTGCCTTCTCCTTTATCCACACCTGGCACTCATATGTGCATCTTTTCAAAGGTACCAGCCTGCTTCTTATTAAGCACCATAATGAACTCTACCTGGTATGCCCATCCTGAGGGTGTTAACTTGATGAACTTAATGCTCTATAAGTTGGTAGTTCTGCCTCATCTCCTTAGCTTTGTTATATTCCTTTATATATCATGCAGTAATATATTTTTTCTGCCCATGCAAGCTTTTAGAGTTGAGATTTCCTTATACTTGGCACATAACCATGCCTAAATTACACACACAGAGGTCTCCTCACCCTACCATAGAGATATTTCCAAATCCCATGTTTATTGGTGCTTTAATAAATATAGCAAAGAATTGGAATAAACCTAATTATCAGTCAACATATAAGTGGATAATTAAAATTGGAATAACATTCACCTCTACAGAAAAAAATAAAATCACAAAATTTTCAGGAAAATGGATAACTTAGGCTATATAACAATAAATGAGGTCACACAATCTCAGAAAGAAAAAGGAATATATTATCTCTCATATATAGAATCTAGTCAATAATATTTGTGTAAACAAATGTGCATGCACGTACTGTACTGCATAACATGAAAAAAAGGGGGGGGGGGAGGAAAGGCAAGGATAAGAGCCGCAAGGAGGACTCTAAACACAGGTAGTGGGCACAGATTATGAAAGAAGACAGAAAGAAAATTTTATCCTAGTTCTAACTCTGTCCTGAATTTTTCATTATTGGAGGTTGATAAGTGTAGCACCAGCACTACCATCTCTTCCACGAATTGGGCGAAGGCCTAGAGATTGAAATAAAGACAAGACAGCGGGTCATTTGTTCAATGGCATTGTCTGAATGCCAAATGCCAAATGCCGTTTATTGAGGGGCAAGAACAGGCTTAAATACTGAGTTATAGCACAGTGGAAAATTACAGGAATTTTTAGGCTTAGCTCTTCCCTATGAGGTGTGTGTTGTCACGGGGTGTGTGTTGTCACAGGGTGTGTGTCACGAGGTGTGTTGTCACGAGGTATGTGTTGTCACGGGAAAAGTACCTTGTGGCAAAGAGTTCTGGCCAACAGCTTCAGGCTAGCTCAAGGTGCCTCAGGGGGTCCATGCAGGGCCCTACAGATAAGTATGCAAAATATTTCATGGTGAAAGTGTAAAATCCAATGTGAAGTTGCACAGCTGTTTCAAGAGCATTTACACCTGTGTTGAAAATTACTGTGCTGCACAGTCCTTGGATCTGCTAAATTTGGGTGTTGGATTTATTTTTATTTGTTACATTTTAACAATAAATTTTAAAATAAAAAAACTGAAAAAGAAAAATCCTGGAACAGTGTGTGATATAATTGATACCATGTTACCTCATGGACACCCTAGAAGTATTTAAAAAAAAAAAAAAAAAAACATTTTGAGAGTTTACTAAACATGTGTTATGTCTGAACATCTGTGATTAATCTAGAAACAAAATTTAATAATACATGAAGATTTCCAAATCCTTTTGTTGTTCTCTATGATCTGTTGAATAAACTGTTCGCCATCTCACCTGGGGGCCTGTGATCACCTATTGGATTTAGTGTTTTTGCAATAATTCTAAGTACAATAAGGTTGATTGTGGTGAGGAAGATTAACATTCCTTCAGAAACTCTGATGTCACTTTTTAAATTTTATTTCATATAACCAAGTCCATTTAAATGAAAACAAACATTTATAGGCAATATTTGGGAATTTGGGCGTCGTTCTTTCCAAACTACTTCCTGATGGTAAGGGGCGCTGTCACCGGGGATTCAAAGAAGATTCAGAAATCCTGGCTGTAGTCTGTAGGGCTGCTTTGTCCAGCTGTTTTGAAAGTAGGATCACCAGGTACTCTGTTTCAGGTGATCTGGTGTGATCAAACCACATTAGTCTGGAAGGAATCCACATCTTTTCATTTTCTGTGGAAACAAAAATAGAAATCCTTTTCCCCAGTAACTTGTCCTTGAACTTAAATTTTGGAGTCAAAGCATTTTTTTTAATTTAATTTATTATTTTACATGTGGATCCTAGTTCCCTTTCTCTCCCTCGCTCCCTTCTTCCCTCCCTTCCTCCCTCCCTCCTTCCCTCCCTTTTACCCTCTCTGCCCTCTCACATGCACTCTAATCACCCTCCCCTCCCATCCCCCCACCACAATTCCATATGTAGGGGAATGCCATCTGATGGCACTTTTAAGAGGTCTGGGATAGTTGCTTGTCCTGGAAAATATCTGCTCATTTGTACTGTTATTACTCTGTACATTGGCAGCCACAACATTACCCTTTTCTTTCAGGGAGCTAGAAGGTTGTACAATAGAATAACCTTCTCAGGCCTTACCTCTGAGGACCTTGACTCCTACCTCTGGTGACCTGAACTGCCTCATTGCTTGGATAGTATCTGAATTTTGAGTATAATATACATTAAAATGAAACACTTATCCAGATGTCAACACTTGTTTGTCTACAGATCCATACATAGAACTATGATCTGCAGGATGCTGAGAGTTCAGTGTTTAGAAGGTGAGGTCCTGTGATCAGGCAGGAACAAAAAAGGTAAAGCCTTTGTTTTAACAATTGTTTTTTATTCCATCTCTTTGTGGTCATTTCAGTTTTAAAGGTTTATGACATCTTTTAATGTGCCCACATGCCTGCATATGTACACGTACTGTTCTACATAAAAAAGAAAGTTCCATCTGAGTCATGAAGTACAGCTGCCTGGAAAGTGGAAAACAGATATCTAGGTCAAAGTTAACTTTGTATTGCTGGACACGTCTCACTTGTCTCTGTTATTTTAGTTTCCCTTCTTTAAGCAGCCAAAGATGCTTTGAGTTTGGGGGAAGTGTCTGGAAGAATGCTGGAGGGGAATCAGCTAAAGTGGCTGAGCTGACTCAACTGTCTCAGCTGTTTGACAATTGAGAATCAAGCACTGCACCAGAAAGGAAACAAAACCCAATTCATCTCAGTTCCATCAACAGAGTGTGTGCTGTGTGTGTGTGTGTGTGTGTGTGTGTGTGTGTGTGTATCAGACAATTACTTGACAAAGTCCTGAAAAATGATTTTTCTTAAAGGGTATTGAAATATTAGATTATGAAACAGTAGATCCATCCCTTGTCAGTTATATGCCCCAGGCTGATAGAAATAATATTTTTCTCATCCCAATTGTTCTTAACTTAATGGAGAACCTTCTGTTCTTTTTTTAATTATTATTATTTTCTTATTTTATATATTGATCCCAGTTCCCTCTTTCTCCCACCCTCCCATGCCCCCTGACTCCCCTCCCATCCCATTGCCATCCTCCCCACCCCACAGGAAAGGTGATGCCTTCCAGAAGGGATCAACAAAATCTGTCAAAGCAATGGTATAGGGACTATGCCTTCTCTCCTACCTCTAGGCTAAGGGAGTATCCCTCCATGGGGAATGTGCTCCCAAAGTCCTTTAGTACACCAGGGATACATCCTAGTTCCACTGTCAGAGGTCCCTTTGACTGCTCAGGCCTTCTAACTGAGACCCATGTTCAGAGGATCTGAGTCAGTCCCATGCTGTGGGTGTCTGCTTCTGTTTCCATGAGCTACTAGATAAGGGCTCTATGATGATATAAGTTAGTCATCAATCTCACTATCATGGAAGGGCATATAAGGCAGCCATCCTAATGTTGCTCAGATTGTTAGTTGGGGTTGTGAGTCAGTTTTCTCCCCAAACCTCTCATGGGTCCCACTATTATGGTATTTTTTTCACTCTCATCTATTTGTCCCCTGAATTAATCTTCCTGGTCACAGGTGTTATCCTCCCCTCCTCTATCTCCTAACTCCCTCTCCACTTACTGCCCCCATTTCCAACATGCTCAGGAGCTCTTGTTCCTTTCCCCTCTGTGAAGGGACTTGTATGAATCTCTTAGGGAAGAAATTTATTTTCAAGATAATGAAAATACTATTGATTTCATTAAAGTGGATCGCTGTACTGCTTGACAGTACAGTAAAGATTTTAGTATCTAAGCCTCATCTTAGCAACCCCATCTCTCATCCAGAGAACATCAGTCTTTGCCTGAGTTCATGTTTGAAGTTTTTCACTGCTTTAGAATTTGCTTTCATGTTTATATAACACATAATTGCAAATCCTGTTTTGCTTAATAATTATATTTCTTTGTGTACATATATATGATTATGTAAGAAAATATTATGTGTAAGGAGTATTTATGTAAAATTTGTACTTTTGAAATTATCAAGGCGTTAATTTGGCTATCAATTATAACTATTCTCAGTTATTTAACTAAGTCATGAGCTTCCTTATAAGAAAACACTTTTAGCAGGTTGGGAGTGCTACATGCCTTGAATCCCAGCACTCAGAAGGAAGATTCAGGTGTTGGATTTCTGAGTTCAAGGCCAAACTTATCAACAGAATGAGTTCCAGGACAGCCAGGACTATACAGAGGAAAAAAAAACTCTCCTATAATCTCCATTACTGACAAGTAGAGGATGAGTGTATTAGGAAGGATAGCGCAATAATCTTTGCTCTGTTCTTCCCCACACACATGATTAGGAGCATGACATTATTTCTGTGAGCCTTGATTATGATATGTACCACACTTCATCCCAGTGTCTTCTTCCTTTGATGATATGTTAAGGATAATGAGGCTTTTCTCGCACTTGAGTGTGAATGCACAGTCATGTGTGAACTCATCCCAAACATCTTGGACTTGAGTGTGCATCTATGACATATATGAGTTCATCCCCAACACGTTAGGCTTGAGTGTGCATCCAAAGTCATGTGTAAGCTCATCTCAAACCCCACCCCCAATAGTGGCATCTGAGTCATAGTGTTAGAGCATTAATGCCATTTTGTATCAGTGAATTTGTTAGCATGGCTTATTACAAAGCAAATGGTTCCTCAAAGTTAGTTTCTTTCACATATACTAATGTGTCTCTCTTACATCTTCTCAAGGCATGAAACTGAAGAACGTCCATTACTATATCTGTACACTAAAACTTCACATTCCTTAGAACCATATGTGAAATAAAGCGTTTTGCAACACGATTTCTAATTGTTATTAATAAAAATCCTAAAGTCAGATTTTAGGGGTTGAATGCTAAAAGATCAGACAAGCACAGCAGCCACCAGCCACTAGAGTTCTTACCTCCACAAAATCCTAAGACTGAAAAGAGACCTTATTCCTGTCTCATCCAGACTATATTCCTCTCTCTTCCCAACCATCTCACTTTCCATCTATTAGTACAAACCTCTAGATACCTATAGTTAGCTAGTGCTAACTCCATCCTCTGATCTTCAGGAAAACTTTATTTGTACAAGCAAGATATCACCACATTTTCCTTTTTTTTTTTTTCTTTTCTTTTTTTTTTGTCTAAAAGTAAAAAAGAAGGTAAAAACTAACATAAGAAAAACTATATACAATAAGTACAATAACCATATACAATACATATTGGCAATAAACACATCAACAAAATCTAGTCCATTAACAATTTGAAAAATTCAGAGAAAAATACTCTATAGCTATCCTATCTTGGTGAGTCAAAATGTTGAACATAAATCGCTTTCTATATTAACTTGCATTACCAAAACTATCTTTTTATGTCTCTTAAAGTTATGTTTACATTTCTTTAGTGAATTTCTTTCTGAATTTGGTAACAAGGAAAATTATACTTATAATTATAAAATCTTCAACTCCATTAGAGACCCAAGTAGGAAATGATATCCCCTGAGTAAGCAAGAAGTGCTCCAAAAAAAAAAATAAAAATGAGAAATGACAGAAACAGTTGGCTGCCTGAACAGTCACCCAAGGTTCCTCTGTAATATGGGGGCATCCATCTTTGGCCTATAGGCCTAGCGTATCTGATGGGCTTTGATGTGAAACAGAATGTTCTGAAGGACTTTCCAAACTTTTCTTGACAAAGTTCAACAGTCCCTTCTTTTGTGCCCTATTTGTCCAGTTTGGGCAGTTTACTGTCAGCAGTTGAGTCAAGAACTCTTTCTTGACCAGAGGCCAACTTTGCCTACAAAAGAGTTAACTTTCTGTGGAGTTTCTTACATGACCATCATCTTCTATGAAGTAGATTGTTGCTGCCAAGAGCAGATTTGTCTTGTCATTAAAAAAAAATAAAATAAAAGAACCTATGTTATTGTAACGCCTTTAAATGCCATATTCTGTAATTTTCTGGAGTGTTTAAAGATGAAATATCTAACTAAAATATATTTTGTTTGACCTTGAAAACAAACCTAATTTTAACCTTAACATAGCAAAATATATAACACAACAATTATCAAATAAGAATCATAGTTAACAATATTTAGTCCATTAACATTTAGCAAGATTTAAAAAAAAAAAACTATTCTATCATCTATCCCATATTTGTGAGTCTAAAGTCTTATATGTAACTTATCTTTAAGCTTAACTAAGGAAAACTATAACCATAACTATCTGTCTTTAACTCCTTCAAAGACCACAGAAGGATAGTATATAAACTCTAGAAATGACAGAGACAACTCACTGCCTGGTCACCTGAAGTTTTTTTTGTAATCTTTCATCTTTAGCCCTTAGGCCATAGTGTATCTAGTAGACTCTTCAGCAAAGTAGAAAACTTTAAACTGTCTTTTTGTACTGGCAGTTTGTCAGTCATTTGTGTGTGTGTGTGTGTGTGTGTGTGTGTGTGTGTGTGTGTGTGTCCTGTAGACTGTCTGGCAGACTCTTCCATGAAGCAGGAATTCTGTAGCAATGTCCATCTTGAATGAGCAGTCATTTTTCTGTGGGCCCTGCATGTCCAGTTTATACAGCATAAAATAAAACAGTCCAGACAAGTGCAGTATCTTGTCCAATTGGCTAGTCTTGCCATATTGGAAGCAAACTCCATAGCGAGTTCCTTCAATGTCCATCTTCCTTTCTGACTCAGATGGTGTGTTGCCAGGAGCAGTTGTGCCTCATTGTCAAGAAAAACCCTAAACCATTTTAAATGCCATATTCTGTAGGTCTTTGAAAGGTTTGAAGAATTCCTATCTATCTGAAATACCTCTCTGTGTATCTTGAAAACCTAACTAACTTAACTCTAAGCTTTGACTATCATATGTAATTATCTATAATATGTATGTACTACATTATATATTACATTTCTAAATGAGCTATATAAACACAATACCTAAACAAGAAGAGATATATACATATCACAAAATTGACCTTAAATTGTATCAATAAATGAAAATCCATTCCAAAACAAAGTAATCAATAAATGAAAATCCATTCCAAAACAAAGTATTCATATCTATACCATAATCCCCTTTTTACCTTTAAAAAGAATTGGCTGTGATCATTAACCATTTATAACCAAGTCCATTTAAATGAAAACAAACATTTATAAACAATATTTGGGAATTTGGGCATCGTTAAATATGTATCTTACCTTGAATAAGATAAACACATATATTATGTATGTTCTATCAAAAATAACCTCAAATTTGTGTCAATATATAGAAAATTCAAACCATGCAAAATATCTAAAACTAGTAGTGGCTTTTTGGTTTAAAAGTAAATTCAGTAATTGACCTTTTAATTCTGATTCTATATCTACCCTTTTTCTTTTCCGAGTCTATTCAATAATCTACCCTTATATCCTATCATATATATCCTTCTTTTTTTCAAAACAAGAACTCTGAATCTAATATACTTTTTTTCAGTTTTTCCTGATCATTACCAATAACATAAACAATGAAAATATCCATAACCTATTGAATGACCAAAAAAGCATCCACCTCACCAGTTGGGAATGTTGACATCATATCCTCCTATTCTAAAATTTACTTTCTGCTTTCTGGGGGTGATGGTATCTTTAGATGGTCTTAAAAAGAAAAAAATGGGGTAATTGTCAAGTCCTGGAAGAAGTAGCTGTATAATTTCTTGTTCAGTTTTTGTTTGCAAGGCTATGTCCAGTCCTGGCTAGAGTAGTTTGTAATGGTGGATCATCTCAGGTAGGAACATCAAAATTGTCCTGAGAATTTTGTGGTTAAAAGCTAATATTCAGGTGGTGTTTTTCAGCTTAGTGGTATTATAGTCCTAGTAGTTTATGGGGCCCCATCATCCTTTTGGAGACCTCAAAGATTCTGTTCAGTGTGGTCATGGTTCACTGCAGGAAATCTTTTTTAAAGGACATTTTTTTTTCTGGATGATTTATTGTTTTTCTTCACATGTTTTCTTTGTCCAATGGTCTTCAGATTCCTTAGATAAATGACTTCATTGTCTTGCAAAAAGAAAAATAAAGCTCTTCTCCAACCCCAATTTTGGAGAGGTTCCTTCATGGAAAGTTATATGTAATCAAATGAAAAACATTTGTTAATTCTAAAGTTAGTTTAGAACAAATGGTCACGCTATTTGATGAACGATCACCTCTTTTAATCAAGGGGTATGTTTTCTTCAAATCTAATCTTTATCAATTTTGATGATGACATATCCACCCTGCCTGCACCTGTAGTGCTGACCACATTTATTTGGGCATGGTCACTGGTGAGGATGTGATGGAGAGTGGTTTTAGTCCTGGGGTTGGGGCACAGGTGGCTCTCTTAGTTCTGGTTGGGTCTTGGAGAGCAGCCTGGGTGTGAATCCTTGGAGCAGGAACTTGTGGGGGTTATCTGTTTCTTGTGTAAGTGACTTTTCCCTGAATAAAATTATAATAACCTATATTAAACCTATTCCCATGTGCCCCGATCCACATGTCTATAACTAGTGCCCATGGTGACGGTCACGGAACCTGGGGACTAGGTTTAACCCAGGGCACGGTCAGTGCTACAGGTGTGGATGGGGTGATTATTTCACTGTAATTTATAGCTTTGTTTCTCCTGTGGAAACAAAAGCAAACCCCATCCCATACAGAACACATATCCTGGTTTCCATTCTAGGTCAGTACATCTTTAAAGTATACAGACTGATTTCATTGTTAATTTTTCTTTATTGTCAAATGTCTCTCCACAGCTGTCATTCCTTTCTCATTAGCATTCAGGAAATTCTAAGTTAATACAGTTTTATGCAATCTATTTTTGGGGGTCTTTATTACTCCTTTCTGTATATTTAGCATATCCTTTAGAGTTTGATTTGAACTTTTCTAACTTCTTGCCCTGTAGGATTGTGTGGTATACCTGTGTTATCAGTATTTTTTTCACCGGCCTGGTCCCAGAGCTGCACCAACCCCAAATAACACATAGAAATGGTGTATTAGATATAATGCTGTTAGCCTGTTTCTATCATTTCTTATTGGGTAGCTCTATGTCAAATATTAACCCATTTCTATTAATCTAAGTAGTTCCACGTGGTTTTATCTTACTGGAGAGAGGGCCTGGCATTCTTCTCTCTTGGTCCTACATCTTGAATATGCTCCTACATCTTCCCAAATCCTCCTTCTCTCCTAGTCCCGCCTATCTTCCTTTCCAAATCGCCAACAGTGCTTTATTCTTTAACTAATAAGAGAAACATATTTATAGAATGACATCTCCCATCATACCTGTAATATGCTTTATATTTCAGTAAGCAAAAAACTGTTTCAATGTACTAGAGACATATGCTGGAGCATTGTCAGTCTTAATTTATAAAAGTCTTCTTACCATGGCCATAACTTCTAATAAATGTGTAATTGCTGAATCAGAATCAGCCTTTTACAAACTCAAAGTAGTTGCCCATTGAAAACCTAAATAGGCATTAAAGATATGATGTACATATTTTAATTTTCTAAATTGTATCATCTGCTATAAATTCAGTGATTTCACAATGTAAAACAACTCTTTCTGTACATTGAGAGTCAGTAATTCTATTAAGAAGTTCTGGAAAAAAATCTAATACCATGAGAATAGCAAATACTTCTGACTTTTGGATGGAATTATACTGACTTTGAGACACTTTACTTAAATTTTCAGATTTGTGACTTGTCTTTCTTGATTTATTTCCATCACTATAGAATGTAGGAGCTCCAGATATTAGTGTTCCCCACAATGTAAAGAAGAATCAGTTATCTTTATAAATGGAATTCTCTTGTTTTGCGGATGTTTGTTTTTAGTTTCTCCCAAAAGATTACTTCAAGTTCTTTGACAAGGTTCACTTTCTGCCCATAATTTGTTAATTTCATCTTTAGTAAAAGTTTCTATAATTTATGCATGGCTTATTCCTTCTAATTGATGTAGTCTCAATTTTCCATTTTGAAAAAAATCAGAGACCTATTACATATAAATTTTAAATATTTCACTCTGTTTATGTGGTAAAAAGATTCATTCTCAGATAATATCTTCCTTCTGCATTAGTATTCATGTAGTAGAATGCTTACAGGGTAAAATAAAATGCAATCAAGCTTTGGATGTAAATGATCCAAATGTGCTTCCTGTAATTTTTTATTTCATGAAAGCCACTTCTCTCTCAGCTTCAGCTGATAATTCTCTTGGACCACCTAATGTTTGGAGCAATTTACTCAGTTCAGTTATTTCTATTCCAATAGTAGTTCTTAGATAGGAAATGTCTTCTAGCAAAATTTGAAAGTCATTAAGAGTCAACAATCTATCTTTCCATATTGTCACCTTTTAGTGTCTAATTTTCTCTGGACCTATTTTATATCCTAAATAATTAATATAATCTCCTCTTCGTATTTTTTCAAGAGCAATTTATAATCTCCAACAAGGCAACATTTTCTTTCCATATTGAAACATTATTTCTAAAGTATGTATATTTGAGTCAACTAGTAAAATATCTTCCATAGAATGATAAACTATAGATTGAGGAAATTTGTTTAGGTATTATTCCCAATGGCTTATTTACAAAATATTGGCACAGGGTAGGGCTATTTAACAAGCATTGTGAGATAAACTTCCATTGATACCTCTATGCAGGCTGAGAATTAGATAAGTAGGCACCATGATGGCATTTTTTTTTCTTTTTTCTTGTAAAGGTATAGTGAAAAACCAATCTTTTTTAAGTAATAATGATAAGAGACTAACTATCCTTTAATTAAAAAAGAAGGCAAAGGAGTTCCAGACTGTGGAGATCCCATTGGATGAGTCACATTTAAAACAGTTGTTAGATATGTTACTATTTCCTAATTTCAAGAACTTTTTTTAATAACAAATACAGGAGAATTCCAAGGACTGATTGATTCTTCAATATGCTGAGGCTTGAGGTGCTTCTGTACCAGTTGTTTAAGGCATGCAGTTTCTCCGATGTTAAGGCTATTACTTATGCCATATATAGGTTTGTCTGTCAACCATTTTAAAAGCAGGGATGTCAGTATTTTTGAGAGATTAGCAGCTCCTATGCCCTGTTTTGTGTGACATGAATGGCTGGTGAATGTTGTTCCCAGAAACCTGCTTCTTAGATTGGAGGAATGTTATTGTGAGTATTCCATTGCTGTTAATAAACCATGTCCTCATTACTTCATTTCTATGTTACCCACATTTGGCTTTACATTTCCTCTCTTCCTTCTGGCTCTATATATTTGACACATCTTGTGCTGTGTTTTACCTGAGATAGTATTCCAGTTCCTACAAGATGAGCATTTACCTCCTGAAGAGGTTAAATTGGATGCAGAGATTCTGTTTCAATTATTGTGAAATCTACTATTGTGTCTACAAGACCTTTTATGACAATGCCATTTATTCATACTTTTAATTTGGGTTTTGTCCATTTATAGAAGTTCACAAAAAAATATTTGTTTTATGACTTCTTCTGAATGTTTTGCCCTCTCCTTTGTCACTTTTTAAAAAATTATCCATAGCAGCAAGGTTTTTATAATAGGCATCATGTTCTGTAATTTTCTGGGAAGGTGTTTCCTCCATGGTTACAGGAAATGACTGAACAGAAATTGATGTGGGGTCCTGTGTCTTGCCCTTCAAAGAATTTTCATACTGCAAAGGGTGATCTTCCTTGTTGACCTAAATTTACTTGTCCAGTGCCCACTTTACATACCTTCTGCATAATTAAGAAAGGAGACTAGAAAACAAAATTGTTTGTAGGGATGCCATGCCTACAATCCTTTTATAAGTGTCCTTGTTTGCCACGAATAAAACACTTGACATTTCAATTTTTTTCTCAAACACCTGGAAATCACCTTTCCTATCTATGCATTATCATGGTCACAATATTCAATAATGATTGTATCTCAGATCCATTTCTCCAAGGGTGCTGATGTTGTGTACAATAGCCTAATTACCCTTTTACATTGGTATATAGCATTTTCATATGTCAGATATTCCATCATTATTTGTCTAGCTTTTGTATCTGTTATCATTCTATTAACTGCTGAAATCAGTCCTTGTAAGAAATCCACAAAGGTCTCCTTTAGGCCCTATTTAACTTTAGTAAGTGACTCAATTTTTCCTATTCTCCAATTCTAACTCAAGCATACAAAGCTGCTGTGAAGCATAAATCTAAGGTATGGTCATCATATAGAGATTTATTTTATAAATTAACATATCTCTTTCTACAAGAAGTTGTTCTTGGAATATTTCCATACCTCTAGCCTTACTTTTCTATTCAGTGGGCCCAATTAGCCTTATCTTTCTACCAGGTCTTCCCTGTATAATTAAGGACCAGGCCAAAAGTATCCTTTAACCAAGTCTCTTCATTCTCTAGGGATAATTCTATCATAAGTTGACAATGAGTTTAGTGTCTGCTTCACAAAAGGTAAATAAATGTATGCCAAATAGGACTATCACTTCCTTAAATCTCCTTACATCTAATCTTTCCACAGGAGTGCATTTAATTCTTTCACAGCCTTGGGGATATCTATCATTTGGTAGTTGTTCCTATATGGTGACTGTATAAATTACAGTTGGTTGTTTAAAAACTTTAAGCTGTTCATCTATAACTTTATAATGAGAACTTGAAATTAATTATCCATAAAATTCCTCTGGATCTGAATATCTCCATGATCTGTATTTTTAAGTTTTTCTAAAACCAATTCCTGCTTTTAAGAATTATAAATGAATAAAAAAAATGAAAAAAAATCTTACATGAAAGAGACAAGAGAAAAAAAAAAGAATTACAAATTGTCTCAACAAATATAACAAATGAAACGTCTGAAGATCAGAAAAGGAAAGCAGCCAACCACTATAGAGTTCTTAACTCTACCAAGGCTTAGACCAAAAGGGGCAATCTTGTCCTCAGTGCGACTGCAGACTGACTGACTCTGTCTCCTCCAATCTTACATTCCACTCTAGTGCTCATATTAAAGGGTCTCTATGGTTAACTTTCATGGCTGCTAAGGTTAAATGTGTGTGCCACCACTGCCTTGTCTGTATCGCTGACTAGTGTGTGTAGCATTATTTGTTAGATCATAAACTCATGGGCTTTAGGGATAGCTCTTAACTCACAGGAAAAGAGAGAGAGAGAGGAGAGACAGGAGAAAGAGAGAGAAGTCTGAAAAATGCATATGGGATTGTCTAGTAGAAACACATGAGGTAGGAGCTGCTTGGAGGGATCCAGAGGGTATAGGGTTGGTAAGTCATATGGGGTTTGGAGGCCAGGGGTTTCTGTAAATTGGGTAGCAGCGACAGTCTGTTTTAGAGAGTCTACAACAGGAAAATTCCAAATTCATTCAGAGGCATGGAGTAAAAAGAAAAGAAAACCTAGCCTGGCAAGTCGTTGACTCTGGAGGACACTGTCTGAAACTCTGGTTTGTGCTGGTGGCTACAAATCTATAAGCAAGTGGCTGTGTGTGTGTGTGTGTGTGTGTGTGTGTGTGTGTGTGTGTGTGTGTGTGAATTTGTGCCTTTAAGTTGGGGTCAATAAGTAACAGGAGTTCTAATTGGTTCTAATAAAAGCTCAAAGTCAGATATTAGGGTGTGAAAGCTGAAAGATCATAGAAGCAGAGCAGCCAGGCACTAGAGCTCTTACCTCTACAAAATCCTCAAACTGACCAGAAACCTTGTTCCTGTCTCATCTTACATATATTCCCATCTCTGACTGGCAATCTTACTTCCTCTGTTTGTACAGCCCTCCAGACCTCTATGGTTAGCTAGTGGCTAGCTCTGTCCTCTGATCTTCAGGAAAGCTTTATTAGTTGGATTATAAATCTGATATCATCAAACGTTTTCTTTATAAATTAACCAGTTTATGGATTGTGCACCAGAAACAGATTGAGATGACAGTATGCCTTAAATGAAGACAATAAGATATTTTGTTTATTCCCTATGCCTATGAAAACACAAATTATTATAAAAGAAATGATGAGTTGAGAGTGTTTCACACTGTATCGAATTCTAATAATAAATACAAAACTTGTATTATAAAATAAAGTGATATCCCAAAAGACCACAGTGTCAAGAATAATACTTAAGATGTATTTCCTTATTTTTTGAGCAAACTCCATCAAATAGCCAACCTGCCTCTTGAAACGCTATGTCTTAGTCTAGAGTGAAAGTATTGCTCAAGTCAAGTTAAAAAGAAAATTCTTGACAGAATGAGCCAATTAACCTACTTCCAGAGCAAGAAAACAAATATGGAGAGAATGTAGGTAAGGCAGAAGCCACGGGATTCAGGGTTAGAAAATACCAACAGCCATTTTCAATGTGATGGAATCTGATACAGTTTACTTTATTTTGTGTTAATACATAGCATTATACTGGGCAGTAATGATTCCACACAGACAGGCTTGCTCCAGTAAAAGGTGTCTCACTGTGGACTTGTCAGGTTAGTCCTCTGTAGAGCACATATACTGTAGCTCTGAAGCAGACTTGGTTACCACCCATGGTAAGCTTTTTGCTACTCTAACCTAAGGGTAGTCTTCTCATGAATGGCAGGAAAATGGAGCTTGAAGCAGGATCTTACTTCCCAGTGATTGTTTTCTCTTGTGTTCATTTGTATTGTTCTTTGGCTCCAGCTGTTCCATTTTCTGCCACAGTACTTCTGGCTCCACATCTGTGCAAGTACAAACAATTCTGACATTAACATTATTCAGTGTGTAGTCAGCATCCAGAGTCCAGGAATACTTGGGCATTATTCTGTAAAAAGTTCTCTGTCACTAACAATAAGAGCTATTAATGAGAAAGCATTTACTAGAAGCTGAGAGAGTGATGAATCCTTACAATCCTCTCCTTCCTTCTTTTTTCCTACATTCCTGGCTTCCCATAATCATTCATTGCATTAACATTTTTTTCAAATATAATATTTCCATCTTGTATATAACTTTTAGAAAATATAAAATATGTAAAACAAATAATATATCCTTAAATATTTTTGGTAAATCTTTAGCAGTCCACTTTCAAAACAGGTAACTTCAAGCACAGAAAACTGTCTGCTGAATTTGAATTGCATACTAGATCCAACTGGTTGTTGAATAATCTCCATAGGGGAAAGGTACAATTAAGGATATTCACATTTCAAGCATACTCTTGTGCTGCAGACTTCATTGTTATAGTTAAGAGCGCAGGCTTTAACTTTTTGGCACCTAGGAGGCAGAAATTCCAAGGAGGACCAATTAGTAGAAGAAGGCCACAATGAGTCACAAAGTTCCTTCTATTTAACTCATGGTATACACAAACATTTTAGCATTCATTTGGCAGCTTTGGATGACTTTAGGTATAAAACAATGAACATATCTTGAACCATCAAAAGAACTCCATCATGAGCTTAGTATTTCCTAAGGAGAACTATGTTAAGTGCTTCTAAAGAATGAAAATTGTGAACCTCCTCAATATTCTTCATAAGGCAACTAAATTCTAGTCTGTGTGAAGGAAAATGAGATTTATCATAGGAATACATGCCTCTGGTAAACAGAAGATGCAATGAAATTTCATATAACAAGGAAAATATATTCTCAAAGGTTAAAACTGCCAAAGTCTTATGTGTGTATCTTGTCTTTAGCTTAACTGAGGGTTCAGAATGCAAAGCTAGCTTCAAGCCATAGAGCTCAGGCAGTAGTGATACACATTTTTAATTCTAGCACTCATTCTAGCTAGCCATAGAGCTAGGTAGTGGTGGTGCACACCTTTAATCCCAGGAGTCAGAATATAGGCAGATGAATCTCTGTTACTTCAAGGCCATATTGAGCTACACAAAATTAATTTAGTCATAAAAAGAAACAGCTCACACAAAGATGATCTCAGCACTTGGAATCACACATTTTTAATCCCACTGTAGGGAGGTATAATAGGAAAAACAAAGGATCTCATGGAGAGATTTAGTTTCCAGACAGAGAGGGCCTGTGGTCTTTAAGAATTCCTGTAGAAATCATTGCACTCCGAGGGTTCGTGGAGCTAGTTTTACCCTTACCCTTTCAGTCTGAGGTTAGGAAAGAGCTAGTGACTGGCTGCTTTGCTTTCTGACCATCAACTTGAACCCCAATAAATATTTCTGGGTTTTTTTTTATGTTACAGGTGGCAATCCATCAATAAGGCCACACAGGATTAAAATTAGCTTAATATAAATCATAATATTAATTCATTTATTAATATGTCACAAATTCATTCTTCAGTAATTTTCCTATCTCATTATTATGAAGTGAGATTTTACAAGATAGAAATTATTGACATTTCTTGAGTGGACATAGAGCTGAGAAACCCTGGAAATATACTGAAAGTACTAAAAATAAAAAAAAATTTAAAGTTCCAATAACTTTTACATTGAACATACATTCACTTGTGGTTTTGGTATGTTACATTAAATTATATATATACCATTAAAGTTATTCCACTTTTCCCACCTGGGTATGTGAGTATGGATACTAGAGACTTTTTAAAAACCTTAAAGATTTCATTAGCGCTCTCATGCAGGACGATACTCATGATTTTCCTATGCTTCCTGCATAGTTGACAATTTTATTTGTGGAAATAAATGGAGAAGCATAAGGTGGTAAAGATCACCGAGTCACTGCAAGGTTTTTTTTTTTTTTTGGCTTATGAGACAAAAATAAAACTTTTAAACATGTGGACAAATATTTCTGTACCACCTGGTTGTGCAGCTGTTTAGTACTAAATAAACACACAGAGGCTTATATTAATTATAAACTGTTTGGCCTATGGCTCAAGCTTCTTATTGGCTAGCTCCCTGTTAATTATGAACTCATTTATATTAATCTGTGTAACTCCAAGTTGTCTTGGCTTATCAGAGAATGCTGGAGTTTCTTGCTTTCTTCGCAGCTATGTGGGATCTCTCTGGTGACTCTTCTCTGACTTTCCTCTTCCCTGTATCCTCCTAGTCTGATAGCTAACCCTATACTTCCTGCCTGGCTACTGACAAAACAGCATTTACTCTTTAGCCAAAAATAGAAAAATATATTCACAGCATACAGAACTACATATACTACAATCTCATCTTTTCTGTCTAAATAAAAAGACAGGTTTTAACTTTAACATAGTAAAATTATATATAACAATCCAGTTATTAAGCAAGAACTATAGATAATATTTTGTCCACTAATATTTGGAAAAATTTAAATAAGCTATCCTACCTTTGAGTCTACAGTTTTATATGTATCTTAAATTTTATCATAACTTAGAATATCATAACCATAACTACCTGTCTTCAACTCCATAAAAGACCCCATATGGATAATATATAAACTCTAGAATTGACAGAGATATCTTGCTGCCTGGAAAATCACCATTTTTTTCTGTTACGTTGGGGCATTCATATTCAGCCAATAGGCTGGAGTGTCTGGTAGAAATTTTTAATAAAGTACTAAATCGAAACAATGGTTTTGTCTTGTTTTGGCAAAGTCCATCAGTTTCTTTCTTCTGTAAAGCCGGGACCCTGAGTAACCATTTTGTCTCTTGGTAAGTTCTGCAAGCACTTTTCTGTGTAATCTTCTTGTCCAGTTTGGACATCTTAGTATCAAACAATCCAGGTAATAACAGTTTCTTGTCCAAATGGCTATTCTTGCCATGTAAAGGAAACTCCATAAAAAGTTTCTTTAAAAACCATCTTTCTTCTGACATAATTTTTGTTTCCAGGAGCATTTATGTCTCATAGTCATGAGGAAGAGGTCCAGACTCTTGAAAATCAAGGCAAAATCAAAGGTTATGAAGCTTCCCAAGGTCAAATTTTTAGTGACAGTCATTGTGCTGATGTAGATACTCAAGCTACATACAATGTATTCACCCAGTCCCTATGCCATATAGCAGCCTTGGATGCTTGAAGCAATTTTGAAGCACCGGGGAAAAGAATTGAGTTGTATACTAAGGTTATACAAGACTCAAAATAAACCTTTAGTGACTTTTTGCAAAGATTGACCAAAGCTGTCCAAATAAAGGTTGCAGATCCAAAAGCTAGATGAGTACTCACTGAATCTCTTGCTTTTGAAAATGCTAATTTTAGAATTCAAAACTCTGCTTGGACCTTTAAAGTTCAGATCAGCACCAATAGATTAATAGGTCCTGTAGACATCTAATATTGAGTCTTTTGAATATAACATGGAGGCTTGGGTAGATAAAGCAACTTCCAAATGAATAAAAAATAAAAATACTAAATGTTTTCGTTGTGGTAGAATAGGCCACCTGATAAGCAATTGTAGATAAGGTACTACTAGAAATAATTCTTCTTCTGGGAATAATCAAAATAGAAGCCCCCAATCTTCTGGAATATGTAGACGATGTGACAAAGCCTGACATTGGAACAATCACTGTCAATCAAGAAGAGACAAACAAAGCAACCCTTTACAATTGGAAAACTTCTTGAGGGGGCCTCTAAGGCCCCCATGTCAAAATTGGTCCATTCATTTCTGGTCACTGTGGAGAATAATGCTCCCCAGAAAAATATGGTTATCCAATACCTATTTAAAAAAAAAAAAAAAAAAAAAAAAAAAACATACTGCTCTGGATGGTAGAATAGCTTTGGAGGATGAATCAAAAGTTCAAGGAGGAAACATAAAATGTATATGATGGCAGACTTCTATAAATGACCAAAGACCAAAACTTAGGGGATGAATAAATAATGTTATATTGGAAAGATTAGTAGACACAGGTGCAGATAGCGTCATTATCACTTCAGAAACTTGGCATACAGCTTCTCCTCTTCAGGAGGTAGATATTAAATTCTTAGGAATTGGAACCCTATCTCATATAAACAAACATGGGCTGGTTTGAATGTATAGGGACAGAAGGACAAAGAGTAAGGCTGAGGCCATAGTGGTTAATATAGCATTAAATCTACAAGGTCATGATTTGTTGATCTGTTACAGCAATGGAATACCCAGATTAATATTCTTCTAATATCAAAACTAAAGCATAAACCAATTCATGTTTATGGAAAATATGTTATAAGGCACTATATAACTCAGACACCAGACATTCAGGCTGTACAAAAAAAAAAAAAAAAGTGCTGAACTCATAGAGGAACACTCCTGTCTGGGTGGGGCAATGGCCTATAACATCAGAGAAGCTAGAGGTCCTATTACAGCTTACTCAGGAATGCCCAAAAGCTGGATTCTTTTAAGATCTTATTAGCCCTTGGAATTCTCCTGTATTTGTTATTAAAATCAGTAAAAAATGTGGAGAATGCTTACAGACCTGAGAGCCATTAATTAAGTAATTCAGCCAGTGAATGATGGGATATGTCCTTCTGCATGATGTAAATATGTTTCTCTTATTGGTTGATGAATAAATGCTGATTTGCCAATAGCCAGGCAGGAAGTATGTGCAAGCCTACCAGACTAGGAGAAGGCTGAGAATAGGAAGGCAGAAAGAAGCCACCAGGGACACATCATGAGGCACGAGTAATATACTGGTGCATTGCAGATAAGCCACAGCCTTGTGACAATACATAGTTTAATAGAAATGGGTTAAAAATTAAGAGAGATCTATCCATTAAGAAGACTAAGCCACTACCCAAGCAGTTTATAATTAAAATAAGTGTGTTTATTAGGGACTAAATGGCTAAAAGACCAGGAGAGAGAGAAACCCCTGTCTATACATCAAAAACATGTCCCAATTAAGAGAGTGTTTGCATTCATGAAAGACAAGATATAGGCAGCATAGCAACTAGCTTGAATTTTACACACAGTAATAGATATCTTGATTATATTATCATCCGTGTTGTTTAAATTTGTAATAATTCACTCTCTACCCCATGCCCTTTGCTTATGTCCTCTGCTCACCTCTGGCTGTTTCTACTCCTTTACTTCTGTCTCCTTTTGGATTTCATTTTCTTCTCCACACTTAAGATGTCTTTCTCCCTTTCATTCTAATTTACACATAGATATGACTTATAATACATTGTACATTATATGATGTTTAGAGAGGATTTTCACACTCGCCATAAGAATGTTTTAGAATCTAATTTTACATCAATAATATTTGGATTCCCTAAGAACCCAGAAATGTTATCACTTGTGTCATCCTTAGAGTATAAGCTTTCCACTTTAACTAGCTTCCTTATTACTTTTTGATGGCTACCATATTTCCACAAGTGCTAAGTACTCGTAAAATTAAAGAAGTCTTTGAGGTTCAGGGGCCATATCTAATTTGGATTTCTACATGAGTTCGGTAAAACCCTCTGATGATGCAAAAACAAAACCAAAAAAAAAAAAAAAGGTATTAAATTTCACAAGTTGTTTGTACTCAAATATATTTTTCAGATCCTCAGCTATTTTATTGAGTGGAAAGTCTTGGACGAGAAGGTTCAAGAAGAATAATGTTGCATTTCCTTATGTCTCAGGAAACACTTTTTATGGTAACTTGTCAGGTTGTCTATGAACAAACTCACTTTTTTAGACATTGATAATTTCTTTTCTTCACATGATATTTTATACAAGAACACTTCAGATGTGCTAATAGATGTGACTGATTTTTTTATTATTTTATTTTATATAACAAAGTCCAATTAAATGAAAGCAAACATTTATACACAATATTTGGGAATTTGGGCGTCGTTCTTTCCAAACTACTTCCTGCTGGTAAGGGGTGCTGTCATGGGGGATTCAAAGAAGATTCAGAAATCCTGGCTGTAGTCTGTAGGGCTGCTTTGTCCAGCTGTTTTGAATGTAGGATCATCTTGTACTCTGTTTCAGGCGGTCTGGTGTGATCAAACCACATTAGTCTGTAAGGAATCCACATCTTTTCATTTTCTGGGGAAACAAAAATAGAAATCCTTTTCTCCAGTAACTTGTCCTTCAACTTAAATTTTGGAGTCAAAGCATTTTTTTTTAAATTTAATTTATTATTTTACATGTCGATCCCAGTTCCCTCTCCCTCTCTCCCTCCCTCCCTCATGTGACTGATTTTAACAAATCCTATTAGATTTGTATCAGCTAGTTACATGTTCTACTCATAGTCTTTTGTGAGTCATTGCCTTTTTGTTTCTAAAGATGGCCTATTTAGAGCCTTTGTATAGGTACATTCCTGTTTTTGTGACAAAAAGAAAAACTTTAAACTGTCCCAAACATAAAAATAATGGCTATCAGAAGTATGTTTTGTTGTAGTGTGAGTTACACTTACTGTATTTGTTTGTTGTAAAGGCGGACATTTAGCATTCAGTGCAGTTTTCAATAAAAGTATTTAAAATTTCTGTTAAAAATAAAAGCAAAGGAACATTTAATAGAAGACATTAAACAGATTTTTCTTCTCACATTTAATTTGTAGGAATTAAATCAAGATATCATGACTGAACCGGGTAATGTCTAGACTAGGAAACATCCATAAATGACTAAAATTGTGAAGACATACTGTCAAAAAGTGTAAGTCACCTTCTGAGAAGTAACCAGTCTCATAGAGGAAGAAAGATGAAAAAGGAATCAGAGTTCTGGTAATAAGATGAAGGTGGAGGTGGGCATGGATAAATGTGAACCACACAATTAAAATGTATTTTTGTTCAACAAAAACTTTCAACTTTAAATTCTGAGTGTTATTCATCAAGTTAAATTAATTTCAGATGTAGTTTCTGAAATAGGAAATTGCTGGTTTTAATTTTTAATAAAGTATAATTTTTCAAGGTTTTGATATTCTGTTTATGTCAAATTTATAGTTGTCTGCCAAAATAGTTTAATAATTTTAATTCAGATACTTAAATATTATTTATGAATGCTAATAAAATATCTGGTTTATTATATGAAGATACCTATGTAACTAAAACATAAAAGACTCCAATTCCCCATTTGGCCTTCTTATTTTCTGTATAGTTATATGGTTTTATTTTTTCAGAGAGGTAGTGCTCCATCAAATTAATTTCAGTATAATTTACTTAGATTTTTTATTTTATAACCAGAATAGTTTGGTTCATGGGCTTTTTTAAATGCTGTATTATATAATGATGCATATGATCAATAATGAATTTAATCAGAAACTCGAGTAACAGAAGAACTAGGAAGAACCTCTTATGAAGAAGTCCAACTCCCTTTACTTGATACAAGTGAAGGACTAGGATTGTATATGTCCTTAGCAACATCCATTTCTACATTATGTCAGCAAGTGTGTTGTTTGAAGGCGCATGGGAAATGGCACTATTAGGAGGAATGACCTTGCTGGAATAGGTGTGGTCTTGTGGATTAGTGGTTTTATTAAAGGAGGGCTTTGAGGTTTCAGAAGCTCAACTCAGGCCTAGTGACCTACTGTCTCTTCCTGCTACTCTTTTATTCAGACGTAGAACTCTCAACTACTTCTCCAGCACCATGTCTATCTGCATGCTACCATGCTTCCCACAATAGTAACAATGAACTAAAGCTCTGAATTCTAAGTCAGCCCCAATTAAATGTTTTCCTTTTTAAGTGTTGTAAGTGTTGTCTTGGTCATGGTGTCTCTTCACATCAATAGGAATGCTAAAGAATTCAAGCATGTGATGAGTTCTTGGATATACACTGTCAAGATACAGGAGGATGGAAAGGGAACACAATTATAATAGGACATAAAAATGAGATAATTACTAAATGAACAAAATAATCTCTACAGAGATCAAAAGGAGAGAGTGTCTGATGATTCCTTAGACCTTGATGAGGAGAAATAATGGAATGCAAAAAGAAAATCAAATTCTTGACAGATAGAAGAATGTCAAGAAACCAGGAAAGTAATCACAGGAGCCAATATGGCAGATGATAGTTGAGTGTTTAAGAAAGAGAAAGAGATAAACTAATGTCAGAAACAAACTATTGGGGAAACAAAAAAGGCAAATTGAAGAGGTAAGAGAATTTATGTAGAAGAATAGTGTGATCTATATTTTTAATATCAGTCTGGGTTAACCTGATAAGGTACAAGTTTGTCAAAAAATGGGTTCACTAGACATGAAGATGCCAGTTACCAGGTGCTAAAGTTGTTTAGGAAAATGTCATGGTACTTGAACCAGGTTGTATTTGTGTAACATCTATAAAATTGAGAGTATTCCATATATTTTAAAGGATTTAAGGAGCTCAGAGTGGTAACTGACTTTATTGTTAGTAGTCTGGAGTTAGAAGCTCAAGTCCATCTTGTGTTACACAGACTATTACAGGCAGTTCACTGTGAGCTGCAATAGTAAGGTAAGGGTAACACAGTACTTGCACAGCTTGTGTTAGGTCCAAGATTGAGCAAAAGAGATAAGTTGGATGGTGAATGGGGGAACACATTCTCATTCCCTGTACTTTCTGTAATAACTAAGGTAGTATGAAATCCAGCAAATGTACTTGTTAAAAGTTTTTTAATTTTTTAATACTTAAATTATTTTTTTATTTCATTTTACATTCCAATCATAGTTCTCCCTCCCACATTTCCTTGTGCCCTCCCTCATTTCTTCCCAAGCCCACCTCACATTGATTCTTCCAAACAGATAAAGGCTCCTATGAGGAGTCAACAAAAGTCTGGCACATTAAGTTGGGGCAAACCCAAGCTCCTACCCCTTACTTTAAGGCTGAGAATGGCATTCCATCATAGGGAATGCACTCCAACAAGCTAGCTCATGCACCAGGGATAGATCCTGATCCTATTGCCAGGGTGCTCTTCTGATAGTCTAAGCTTCACAACTATTTCCCACATACAGAGGGCCTACTTCAGACCCTTTGAGGCTCCACAACTGTCAATATAGAGTTCAAGATTTTCCATGATATTTGTTTGTCTTTGTAGATGTCTCCATTATGATCTTGACCTCACTTGCTCATATATTCTCTCCACCCTTTCCTCGACTAGATTCCCTGAGCTTGTCCTGGTGCTTGATTGTGGATTTCTACATCTGCTTCCATTAATTACTAGATGAAGGCTCTATGATGATAGTTAGGGTGTTCACCAATGAGGTTATAGTGCAAGGCCAGTTTGCGCACCATCACCACTAATGTCAGGAGTCTTAGCTGAGGTCATCATTATGGATTCTTTGGAATTTACATATCACCATGTTTCTTTCTAACCCCATAGTGATTCTCTCTATGAAGGTATCTCTTTCATTACTCTCCTACTCCATCCCTCACAACCCCTTGACCATCCAGTTCCCTCATGTGTTCATCCCCTCTCCCCTCCCCATTACCACTCTATCACCCCCAGTTTACTCAGGAGGTCTCATTTAATTTCCCCTCCTAGGAGGATCCATGTGTCCTTCTTAGGGTTCTCCTTGTTATCTAGTTTCTCTGGAACTGTGGATTGTAGTTTGGTCGTCCTTTCCATTATATCTATTTTCCACTTATGGTTAAGTACACACTGTATTTGTCTTTCTGAGTTTTGACTACCTCATTAAGGATGTTGTTTTTCTAGTTCCATCCATTTGCCTGCAAATTTCATGATGTTACTGTTTCTTACAGCTCAGTAATACTCCATTATGTAAAAGTATCACATTTTCTTTATTCATTCTTCACTTGAGTGGCATCTAGGTTATTTCTTCTGGTGACTATACACAACACTGCTATGAATATTGTTGAGTAAGAGCCATTGTGATATGATTGAACATCCTTTTGGTATGTGCCAAAGAGTGGTATCACTGATATTGAGGTAGATTGATTCCCAAACCACTGTAGTGATTTCCAAAGTAGCTGTACAAGTAGCTGTACAAGTTTGCACTCTCACCAGCAGTGGAGGAGAATTCCTCTAATCCCACATCCTCTCCAACATAAGCTGGCCCCAGTTTTTTTTTCTTTTTGTCTTAGCAATTCTAGCAAGTAGAAGATGACATTTCTGAGTTGTGTTAATTTGCATTTCCCTGATAACTAAGGATGTTGAGCAAATCTTTAAATACCTTTAGGCCATTTGGAATTCTACTGATGAGAATTCTCTGTTTAGCTTTATAGCCCATTTTTAATTGATATTTTAAATTTTGCATTTAGTTTCTTGGGTACTTTATATATTTTAGAGATCAGCCCTCTTTCAATAATGGGATTGATGAAGCTCTTTTTTCATTCCATAGGCAGTCATTTTGTCTTATTGACCATACCCTTTGCCTTACAGAAGACCTTTAGTTTCAACAGGTCCCATTTATTAATTGTTGCTCTCTATGTCTCTGCTACTGGTATTATATTTAGAAAGTGATCTCCTTTGCCAATAAATTCAAGGCTACTTCCTACTTTCTCTTCTATGAGGTTCAATGTAACTAGAGTTATGCTGAAGTCCTTGAACTACTTGCGGTTGGGTTTTGTACATGGTGATATATATGGATGCATTTGCAGTCTTTAACATGTTGGCATCCAGTTATGCAAGCATTATTTGTTGAAGATAGTTTCTTTTTTACATTGTTTAATTTTAGCTTCCTTGTCAAAAATCAGGTGGACTTTGGTGTGTGAATTAATGTCAGTGTCTTTGATTCAATTTCGTTGCTTCACATGCCTGTTTTTATGCAGATACCAACTTGTTCTTATTATTATAGCTCTATAGTGGAGTTTGAAAGCAGGTAGGGTGATATTCTGGAAGTTCCTTTATTATACAGGATGATTTTTAGCTCTTCTGGGTTTTTTGTTTTCCATATGAAGTTGAGTATTGTTCTTTCAAGGTCTATGAAGAATTGTGCCAGAGTTTTGATGGGTATTGCATTGAATTTGTAGGTTGCTTTTGGTAAGATTGGCATTTTGACTATGTTGATTCTACCTATTCAAAAGCTTGTGAGATCTTTCCATTTTTCTGGTATCTTATTTATTTCTTTAAAGATTCAAAATTCATGTCATACAGGTCTTTTACTTCTTTGGTTAGTGTTTCCCCAATATATTTTATGTTATTTGTGCCTATTGTAATAGGTGATATTTCCCTGATTTCTTACTCAGCCCATTTATCATTAATATATAGAAAGGACTTTTTTCATTAATTTTGTATCCTGCCACATTATTAAAGGTGTTTATCAGCTGTAGGAGTTCCTAGGTAGATTTTTTGGGGGTCACTTATGTGTACTATCATATCATCTGTGAATAGTTATAGTTTAACTTATTCCTTTCCAATTTGTTTCCCCTTGATCTTCATTTGTTGCATTATTGCTCTAGCTAGAATTTTGAGAACTATATTAAATAGATATGGAGAAAATGGACAGCTTGTCTTGTTCCTGATTTTACTGGAATAACTTCATTCAATTTGATGTTGACTTTTCTTGCTGAAATTGTTTTTATTATGCTTAGACAGGTTTCTTGTATCCCTGATCTCTCAAAGACCTTTATTATGAAGGGGTGTTGGATTTTGTCAAAGGTTTTGTCATCATCTAATGAGAAAATCAAGTTTTTTTTTCTTTTACTTTGTTTATATGGTGGATTTCATTCACAGATTTCTGTATGTAGAACCAACACTGCTTCTCTGGGCTGAAGCCTACTTGGTCATTGTGGATGATTTTTTTTTTTTGATATATTCTTGGATTTAGTTTAGAAGTAGTTTATTTCATATTTTATATCAATGTTCATATTTGGGAGATTGGTTTGTAGTTCTTTGTTGCATCTTTGTGTGGTTTGGGTATCAGTATAACTGTTAACTCATAAAAGAAGGTTGGGAGTGTTCATTCTGTTTCTATTGGGTGGAACAATTTGAGAAGTATTCAAACTAGCTCTTTTTTGAAATTCTGATAGAATTATACAATTTTACACTGGTACTGTGCTTTTTTTCTATGTGGTTAGGAGCCTTTTAATGATTGCTTCTATTTCCTTGGGGGCTATAGATGTACATAAATTGTTTATCTGGTATTAATTTAGTTTTTGTATATGGGACCTATTGAGAAAATTTACCATATATTTTAAATTTTCCAATTTTGTGAAGTACAGATTTTTGAAGTATGACCTGATGTTACTCTAGATTACCTCAGGATCTGTTGTTATGTGATGGGGTATGTCCTTCTGTATGCTGTGAATATATGTTTCTCTTATTCGTTGATGAATGAAACACTGATTATCCAGTAGCCCTACAGGGAGTATAGGCAGGACTGCCAGAGGATGAAAGTTCTGAGGATAGGATGCAGAGAGAATCTTCCAAGGAGATTCCATATAGCTACCAGGAAGATAGGACTCAGGCATTATCCACTAAGTCAAAACCACATGGATATACACACATTAATAAAAATGGGATTATAATTAAAAGAGAGCTACTCAATAAGAAGCTCAAGCCATTGGCCAAACAGTTTATAGTTTGTTTAATTGGGCCAAACAGCTGTGAGACCAGGTAGGACAGAAATTGCCTTCTACAGTTATATCCCTTTCTGATTTTGTTAATTTGTTATTCTCCATCTGCCTTTTCACTGGTTTGGATAAGGGTGTGTCTATTTTGTTGATTTTCTCAAAGAACCAGCTCTTTGAGTCATTGATTCTTGATATTGTTCTTTTTGTTTCTATTTTATAGATATCAGCCCTCAATTGGATTAAATCCTGGCATGTACTTCTCCTAGGTGAAGTCCCTTCTTTTTGTTCTAGAGCTTTCAAGTGTTATGTTAATTTTCTAATTTTAAACCTCTCCAGCTTCTTTATGCAGGCACTTAGTGCTATGAACTTTCCTCCTACTACTGCTTCCATTGTGTCCCACAAGTTTGGGTATGTACATCATTTTTTTTTTTTTTTTTAATTCTAAGAAGTCTTTAAATTCTTTCTTCCTTGACCCAGGAGTGATGAACCTGAACATTCAGTTTCCATGAGTATGTAGGCTTTCTGGAATTTCTATTGTTGAATTTCAACGTTAAGCCATGGTGATCCAATAAGACACAACATGTTTTCAATTTTTTTTGTGTCTGTTGAAATTTGCTTTGTGACTGAGTATGTGGTCAGTTTTAGAGAAGGTTCCTTAAGGTGCAGAGAAAATGGTATATTCTTTTATGGTTGGGTAGAATATTCTTTAGATGTCTGCTATACCCATTTGACTTATAACATCTGTTAGTTCTCTTTTTTATCTGTTAATTTTCTATCTGGCAGACCCGCCCATTGGTGAGAGTGCTGTGTTGAAGTCTCCCACTATTATTGTGTGAGGTTTGATGTACAAATTAAACTTTAGTAATGTTTGTTTTACAAATGTAGGTGCCCTTGAATTTTGGACATACATATTCAGTATTAAGAATGGATTTTTCCTATGATTAATATGAAATTATCCTTCTTTATCTCTTGTGATTATCTTTAGTTTCAAGTCTATTTTTTAGACATAAGGATACCTATACCAGCTTGCTTCCTATATCCATTTGATTGGAAAACCTTTACAAACCTTTCTTCTGAGGTCACATCTCTCTTTGAAGTTGAGGTATGTTTATTGTACCCTGCAAAATAATAAACTTATTTTTGTATTCAATTTGTTAGCCTGTGTGTTTTTATAGGTGAGTTGAGTCCATTGACATTAAGGGATACTAATTACCAGTGATTGTTAATTCATGCTTTTTTTTCTTTTCTTTTCTTTTTTTTTTTTGGCAGTGGTGGTGGTGTGTGTGTGTGTGATTGTGTGTGTGTGTGTGTGTGTGTGTGTGTGTGTGTGTGTTTAGCTTCTTTAGGAATTGCTGGTGTGGGATTATCTATTGATTGTGCTTTCATGGGTACAGCTAACTTCCTTGGGTTGAAGTTTTCCTTCTATTTCTTTCTGTAGGGATGGAGTTGTGGATAGGCATTGATGTCATGAAATAGTTTGATTTCTCCATCTATGGTGATTGAAAATTTTGTCCGGTATAGTAGTCTTGGTTGGCATCCTTGGTCCCTTAGTCTGCACAATTTCTGTCTAGGACCTCTGGCTTTGAGAGTCTCCATTAAGTTGTAAGACCCTCAGAATGAAGAGTCTTCCAGGTTCGGTCAATACCCCAAGAACTCAATGTCCAGTCCAGTTGCTGCAAAATGCAAGAGGCTTTAATGAACAGGAAACGTTTGCGCAAATGGGCTCTTCCAGCACACAGGCTAGGGAGAAGCCCCTCCCTTGGGCCCAGGTGTTTTTAAAGGCAAACCCACAAGCTTAGGGAGGGGGTGGGACCCTCTGTCCATTGAGTATGTGACCCTTGGAGGCCAGATGGTCTGCTATTAGGGTCAGCAGACCTTAGGGCCTCAGGTGTGTTAATTAATCTTGTCTGGGCAAACCAGAGTTACAGCTATCTCTTGACCTTATTTACCACCTGTTGACTCACAGGAAAGGAGGGGCAGTGTGAATTCTTCTTATCTCAGGGCCTTGTGAGAGGAAGCTAGCAAATTCCAAGGAACAGATATTGGTTTCTAGGTTAGCCTATCATTAACATTACTTTTTAGGTCTTTCAAAGTCATCAGGTTTTCTTTTGATGGGTCCTCCTTTTCCTTTGCAGACATTATGTCTTTATTTTGTATATTTTGTGTTTTTATTATTATGTAGTGAGAGGATTTTTTTTTTCTTTTTAAGGACGAATCTATTTGATTTTCTGTAAGCTTCTTGTATCTTCATAGGCATATTCTTCTTTACACTGGGAAAGATTTATTCTATGATTTTGTTGAATATATTTTCTGTGCCTTTGAGCTGGTATTCTTCTTCTTTTATATCCATTATTCTTAGGTTTGGCATTTTCATGGTGTTCAAACTTGGTAGTTTTGTGTTATGACTTGGTGGTTGTAATGTTTTCTTTGACCATATGAATATATTTCTTCTAGCATATCTTTAATGCCTGGGATACTCTCTTCCATCTCTTTCATTATGTTGGCTATGCTTGCATCTGTAGTTCTTAATTTACCCAGATTTTTAATTTCCAGAATTCTCTTTATGTGTGTTTTTTTTTTTCATTAGCTCTATTTAAATATACGTCTTGAATGATTTCCTTCACCTGTTTTATTGTTTTTTCTTGTCTTTCTCTAAGAGATTTATTAAATTAGAATTTATTTTGATAAGACTGTTAATTTAAAGTCTTATATATCTTATATACTATGAAGATCACTGTTGTCTTATGTCAATTTAATTTAAGTTCTGGAAAACCAAGTTTTATTGTACAGAAGAAGAAAATATAAACTATCTTGCCCCTACAATTCATGTCTCAGATGTTGATGTTTTCTTTATTTAAATAATTTTAACTTCACTGAGGATTCCTGGGTGTGTGAGGTGTGGGTGTATTCCATGACACACATGGAGATCAGAGGGCGACTGATTCCTTCCTAATGTTTCAGAGATTCTGAGACTTAGCTTATACAACAGCTACCTTATTTCACAGATCTAATATTTCTTTTTTTATCAATATGTCCAGTACCTCAAAAATATCCTATAATGAATGTTTATGTATCACCGACTTAAACTACAATGACTGAGCTGGACCACACAATTCATATTTCTCAGGGCTAAAGTGGTAATCATGAGGGTCACAGAATTAAGAAAGACTAGGAATAAGGTAAGAATGGAAAAGGAAAATTGAATTATCTAATTAACATTTCATGGTATTAAATTATGTTTGTTGTTTAAAGTCAAATACAGTTTTAAGGCAGAAAATGTTTTTCATAATTTTCCACTACTTTGCTCTCTATGTAGGAATTCAAGCCCCCCAAACATGTACTGCATTAATAGAACAATAACATTAGAATAGCTTGGCTTCTGTTTTTAGGGTTTATAATCCTGTAGTTCTAAGTTTAATAAACAAGAGTCCCCTGACCTGTGGCTGCCAGACCATTGCTGCCATAGAATCCCCTAGGTGACCTGGAGGCAGAACAGTGCATCCAGCACCAGCTGCCATTCTTGTCTATCCCTTCACATTTTGTGAGAGAGGAGAGGTTAGAGCCTTGAATCCATACCCACCAGGAGAGAGAGAAACCCCATCAGTACCCACTGGAAAAAAGAGATGGGAAAACAACAGTAGAAGAACACATCCACTTACACTCTCTGTCCCCTCAAATGCACCCTGACCACCCTCCCCTCCCATCCCCCTGACCCAATTCCACATGTAGGGCAATGCCATCCAGGTGGAGCCATCCAACAATAGAAAGACATATATAACATGCCAAGGCAGATGAAGCAGAAGAGTATGAACTTTAAAGCAAATTCATAAAAATGATAGAGGTCCTCATGTAGGATATAAGAAAATCTCTTAAAGAAATGGAAGAGAAAAACAAACAAATCAAAAAAATGCAAGAAAATAACCAATCTCACAAGGAAAGCCAAAAACAAACAAACAAACAAACAAAAACAATCAAACAGATGAAGAAAACAATTCAAACCTTCCATCACCTGAAAACTGAAATAGAGACAATAAAGAAATCACAAACTGAGGGAATGCTGGAAATAGAAAAGCTGATCAGGAAATGCAGATGCAAGCATAACCAACAGAATACCAGGGATGGAAGAGAGAATCTCAGGCACTGAAGATAAACCAGAGGAAATAGAATCATTGACCAAAGAAAAAATTTAAATCCAACAAATTATAACACAAAATACCCAGGAAATTCGGGACACTAAGAAAAGACCAAACCTAAGAATAACAGGTATAGGAGAAGGCAAAGGACCATATGGAGCCTGCTCTCACCTGACCTTTGGGCTGCTTGGCCTGCCTTCTGCCTGAGGTGAGTCTAGGACCAGCCAAAGCCAAATCCCTCCCAACAACATCCTTTCATGGGAACTCCCTGTGTCAGTTCTACACGTTGATACCCATATGCCTTTAGCCTGTGTGATCCAGTCCTGGTGCACAGGAATATCCACCATCTGGAGTCTGCATTCCCCTCATCCTTGGCCTTTCTGGACCCAATTATCAGGGGTGAATATTTGGCTAGAGCATGGGTTCAACATCCCCACCATCTCCTTGGAACTTACTGGGTCAGTTCTGCACACACTGGAACTTTCCCTCCACACATAATTGACCCTGCTGTGGCCTCTGCTTGAGACATCTCCAAGAGAGTTCAAACCATCCAGAGTTCCTGACATTGAACTCCTGACTTACCTACACCTACTGGGAGAGCAGGGTAGAGAGAGAGGCTCTACCTACACCCACTAGAAGAAGTGATGGGAAGATGGCAATACAATAAAATACTCAACAATAGAAAGAAAAGTATGACACCACCAGAATCTAGGGACTGAACAAACCAAGCAGATGAACACCAAAGAGACTGGACCACAAAAAAAAAAAAAAAAAAAAAAAAAAAAAAGAGAAACAAAACAAGAAAAACAAAAATATCCCCTCGCCAAATAATAATCAAAATGCTTAACATACATAATAAAGAAAGAATATTAAGAACAGTGAAAAAGACAGGAAAAAACAAGACCAGGTATCATATACAGGAAGACCTATCAAAATTATACCTGACTTCTCTGTGGAAATTCTGAAAGCCAGAAGGTCCTAGATAGATGTTCCACAAACACTGAGTGAATACAGATGCCAGCCCAAACTACCTAGGAAAACTCCCAATCACTATAGAGGGAGAAAACAAAATCTTCCATGATAAAACCAGATTTTCACAATATATGTCCACAAATCCTGGCCTAGAGAAACTTTTGGAAGGAAAACTCTAACACAGAGAAGTTAACTACACTCAAAATATCATAGGCAATAGATAATCCCAATTTACCAGAAGCCAAAAGAAAACAGGGCAAATCTACTCACAAAACCAAGACCACCAAAAAATCCAAAACAAACAAGAATCTGTGGTCCTTAATTTCCCTCAAAATGGATTCTGCTTTATATCCATTGTGTTGGCCTGTGTCTTGACTCACCTATAAAAAGACACAGGCCAACACAATGGATATAAAGACAGAATCCATCTTTTGCTGCATACAAGAAACACACTTCAACTTCAAAGCCAGATGCTCCTCAAAGTGCAGGGTTGGGAAAAGATCTTCCACTCAAAAGGACCCAGGAAAAAAGCTGGTGTAGCCAAAATCAATCAAAAGAGATGAAGAATGTCATTTCATATTTATCACAGGAAAAATCCATCAACGCAATGTCTGAATTCTGAACATCTATGTCCCAAATACAAAGGCAACCACATTCGTAAAAGAAATGCTACTAAAACTCAAATCTCATATAAAACTTCACACACACATAGTGGTAGACTTCAACACCCCACTCTCAACACTAGACAGGGCCACCAGACAGAAACTTAACACAGAAACAAAAGAATTAACAGAAGTTATGTCCCAATTGGGTTAAACAGAGATCTATAGAACATTCCATCTGAACACAAAAGAATATAACTTCTTATCAGCTCCACATCAAACCTTCTCTAAAATCCATCACATAATTGGCAACATAGCAAATCTCAACAGATACAAATAGTTTGAATAGCACACTGTCTCATATCAGACCGCCATGCTTTAAAGTTGGAATTCACCAACAACAGAAATTGTAGAAAACCTACAAATTCATAGAAACTGAACAATGCACAATTGCATCATTCCTGGTCAAGGAAGAAATAAAGAAATTAAAGACTTCTTAGAATTCAACGAGAATGAAGACACAACATACTCATACACTTTTAAAGTAGTACTAAGAAAACTGAAGATAGTCACATTCGAGAAATAGCAGCACAGCTGAAAGCCCTAGAAAAAAAGAAGCAAACTCACCCCTGAGGAGTAGATGCCAAGAAATAATCAATGTCAATGCTGAAACCAATAAAGTAGAAACTAAGAAAACAAGACAAAGAATCAGTGTAACAAAGAGTTGGTTCTTGGAGAAAATCAACAATATGGACAAACCCTTATCCAAACTAATCAAAAAGCAGACAGAGAACATGCAAATCAGCAAAATCAGAAATGATAAGGGGGACATAACAACAGACTCTGAGGAAATTCATATAACCTTCATATCAAATGTTGAAAAACCGTACTACAAAAAATCAAAACTTTAATAGAAATGGAAACATTTCTGGATAGTTATCACTCACCAAAATTAAATCAAGAACACATAAGCCATTTAAATAGAATTAAAACCCCAAATGATATACAAGCAGTTATGAAAACCCTCCCAACCAAAAAAAGCCCAGGGCCAAATGGCTTCACTGCTGAATTCTACCATAAATTCAAAGAACAACTAATACCAATACTTCTCAAAGTGTTCCATACAATGGAAGCAAAAGGTTCATTACCAAACTATTTTTATGAGGTGACAATTACCTTGGTTCCTAAGCCATAGAAAGACACAACTAAGAAAGAGAACAAAAGATCACTATCCCTCGTGAACATTGATGCAAAAGTACTCAATAAAATACTGGCAAATCAAATCCAAGAGCACATCAGAGAAAACATCCACCATGACCAAGTAGGCTTCATCCCAGGGATGTAGGAATGGTTTAACATATGAAAATCTATCAATGTAATCCACCATATAAACAAACTGAAAAAGAAAAATCACATGATGCTGAAAAAAGCCTTCAACAAAATCCAACACCCCTTCAAGATAAAGGTCTTGAAGAGATCAGGGAAAACTGGAACATACCTAGAACATAATAAAACGCAATATACAGTAAACCAACAACCAAGGTCAAACTAAATGGGGAGAAACAATGTAATTTCTCTAAAGTCAGGAACAAGGCAGGGTGTCCATTCTCTCTATATGTCTTCAATATTGTAAGTTCTAGGTAAAGCTATAAGACAGCAAAAGGTGATCAAATTTCTTTGATGTCAGTCTTCTTTTCTGACATAGGTTGTGTTGCCAGAAGCAGTTGTGCCTCACTGTTAAGAAAAACCCTAAACCATTTTAAATGCCATATTCTGTAGGTCATTGAAAGTTTTGAAGAATATTTATCCATCTCAAATATATCTCTGTTTGTCTAGAAATCTTAATAAACATATAATAATAAGTTTTGACTATTATAGGTAACTGTAATCTGTATTAAATTATATATTATATTTATAATGAGCTAAATAAACTGTTGTGCTTTATTCATTAACCAATAAGAGAAACATATTTACAGAATGACATCTCCCATTATAAACACTATAACTAAACAAGATGAGAAATATACATATCACAAAATTAACTTTGAATATATTTTGATAGATGAAAATCCATTCCAAAACAAAGTATTCATTTATATACCATAATCTACTTTCCCCTTTCAAAACAGATTGGTTTTAATCATTAACGATTTATAACCAACTCCATTAAAATGAATACAAGCATTTATATACAATATTTGGGTATTTGGGCGTCATTCTTTTAAACTGCTTCCTGCTGGTGGGGGAACTGTTTTGGAGATTTTAAGAAGACACGGAATTCCTAGGTGTTGGGTTCTGCAAGGCTGCCTTGTCCTAGCTGTTTTTAATATTGGATCACCTGGGACATTGTTTTAGGGGGTCTTATTGGACCAAACCATGTTAGTCTGGAAGGAATCCATAGCTTTTCAATTTCTGTGGAAAGAAATAGAAATTATTTCTCCAGTAACCTGTCCTTAATCATAAATTTTGAAGTCAAGGCATTTTTAAAATGTATAGGTTGGATTAACTTAGTAGAATTGATAATCAAGTGTATTTTAGCAGTTGAAGTTCCTTCATTAACAATGGTGCAATTTGAAGACAACACAAATAGCATACAGTAACCAGACTCTCTGTGTATTTTCCATTTTCACTTGGCTTTTTTATTACTCTATTTCTTTTACTTCTATTTTTTTTAATTTATTGAGACAGGGTTTCTCTGTGTAACTTTGGCCTTTGGCTGCCCTGGAATTTACTCTGTACCCCAAGTTCACATTGAAATTACAGAGACTTGCTTGCATCTGTCTCCCAAGTGCTGAAATTCCCAAGTGCTGAAATTAAAGGCCTGTGCCCACATACCCAGGTGTTCTCTTTCTTTCTAGTTTTTTTTTTTTTATAAACTGCTTTATCCTATTCCTTTTTCAATCTCAAGCCTACGCATATTAAACATACTGTAAACCTTTAGCAGTTTTTCTTAATCTGAATCTTTCTTTACTGTAAATCTTATCTTTTTCTGGCCATGAGACTTTTTTCTTCTAAACATGGTAAAAATGGATATCTTGTGAAAAGCAATATACAGATACAGTGCAGTCATCATCAACATCCCAGCACAATTCTTCACAGGCCTTGAAAGGACAATACTCAAATTTGTATGGAAAATTAAAAGACTCAGGATAGGCAAAACAGTCCTGTACAATAAAGGAACTTCCAGACATATCACCATCCCTGACTTGAAGTTCTACTATAGAACTATAGTCCTGAAAACAGCTTGGTATTGGCACAAATATAGACAGGTAGGCCAATTGAATCAAATAAAAAAATCCTGATATTAACCCACACATCTATGAACACAAGATTTTTGACAAAATGGCTAAAATTATACAATGGATGGAAGAAACATATTCAATAAATTGTGCTCCCATAACTGGATGATAGTGTGTAGAAGACTGCAGATAGACCATGTCTTTCACCATGCACAAACTTAAGTCCAAATGGATCAAAGACCCCAAAATAAATCCAGCCACACTGAACCTCTTAGAAGAGAAAATCGGAAATACCCTTGAACAAATTGGTACAGGAAACTGCTTCCTGAATCTAATACCAGTAGCACAGACACTGAGATCAACAATTAATAAATGGGACCTCTTCAAACTAAGAAGCTTCTGTAAGGCAAAAGACACAGTCAAGGAGACAAAACAGCAACCCACATAATGGGTAAAGACCTTCACCAACCCTATATCTGATAGAGGGCTGATCTCCAAAATATACAAAGAACTCAAGAAACTAGTCACCAAAAACACCAAATAAACAAGTAGATTACAGAACTGAATAGACAATTCTCAATAAAATAATCCAAAATGGCTGAAAGACATGTAAGAAAGTGCTCAATATCCTTAGCCATCGGGGAAAAGCAAATCAAGGCTACACTCAGATACCATCTTACTCATGTCAGAATAACAAAATTAGAAACACCAATGACAGTTTATGCTGGAAAGGATATGGATAGAGGGGAACACTGTTCCACTGCTGGTGGGAGTGCAAATAGCCATTTTGGAGATCAGTATGGTGGTTTCTCAGGAAAATGGGTGTCAGACTACCACAGAACCCGGAAATTTCATTCTTAAGCAAATATCTAAAAGATGCACATCCATGCAACAATGACATCTGTTCAACTATATTGAAGGCAGCATTATTTGTAATAGCCAGGACCTGAAAACAACCTAGATGTTCCTCAACTTAAGAATGGGTGTAGAAAATGTAGTACCTTTACACAATAGAGTAGTAATCAGCAGGAAAAACAATGGGATCTTGAAATTCACAGGCAAATGGATGAAACTAGAAGAAACCATCCTGAATGAGATAACCCAGTCACAAGAAGAGGAGCATGGTATGTACTCACTCATATATGGATTTTAGACATAGAGCAAAGGATCACCAGGCTACAATTTATACCACCAGAGAAGGTAGGAAAGGAGGACCCTAAGAGAGACATACATGATACCCCACAGAAGGGAAAAAGGACAAGATCTCCTGAGCTAATTGGGAGCATAATTGGGTCAGTGAGTAGAGATGGAGTTAGGAGAAAGAGAAGCAGAGAAGAGGGGTGGGAGAGGAGAACAAGGGGGAACAGGGAGATTAAATTGCGGGAGGTAGAGAGGAGAGCAAGAATAGAGATACCATAAGAGAGAGAGCCATCATGGATTTGAAGGGAAATGAGGAAATAAATGATCAAGCTAAAGCGACACAAATGACCATAAAGTAAATTTAAATGCACATTACTTAGTAAAAGAAACCAACTGAATATGGTTATACACTGTGTTCCTACAATATGAAGTGGAAGAAAAGGAAAAACTACACAAAAAGAAAATAATGAGTGATGTCACAGGTACTGAAACTAGGAAGAAATGAAGGTCTACATGCAAGAGCCAGCTCAGTGCAAATTGCTGCATGTCAAAGGGCTGGTCCATGTCACATCTATCTGAACAGAGGCAATGTTACCTCCTAACTTATGTGCTTGTCATGTATGAATGGAAGTCATCTACAGTAACAAATGTGCCCCTGTGGTGGATGACTAGACAACTTTGGCAGATATGGACTTGTACAGCACAGAATATGCAGGAAATGTTTATGCTTTCTTCTTCAGTTTGCTTTAAACAAGAAGTATTCCAAAACAATGAAAGAGTCACAGCGAAAAAATATATCTGCTTGGAATACATTAACTTCATCATGCATTGCTAAGTTTAGTCCATGGCTATTAAAATGATTATCAAAACACTCAGCTACTATTTCAATTTTCACAGTAAATGCATCCAAGGAAGTAAATTCTATAGACTTGAAATCTTTACCTTGTCTTTGAATAATGGAATTTATATGTATATTTTATCCTAGAGGGTAGGATAAATTCATTAGGTTTCCAAAGGAATTCTAGAAATGTTAAGTAAAATTGTTGGTCCCCTTGGGTAACACATACCTAGATCTAGAAGTGAATGTAGCAAGGGATTTTTAGAAAAAAAAAGTACCAGTTATAAAGTCTATATTCTTACTTTTCTTGTTGTAAGAATCACACATTAAGGAATTCTACTTCAGTATATCTCCACATTTTATAATTACCTACTTGGATGACTAGAATATTAATTTATTCCTGAAATAATAGTTATCCCCCAACTCCACAATATTCCTAATAATTATTTATCACATGATTAGAGCTACTATCATGATATAAACTAAATATAAAATGAATTTTTATAAATGACAATATAATAAATATTATGCATTAGCCTTTTGCTTATGCACACATATACACTCATGTAATTTCTATTTTTTCTAATTGCATGCTGTCAAAGTATTCATTCATGAATATCCATTGGTTAACATTGAAAAACCTGACATAGAAATTTTAAGTATCTTACTAATAATTCATGACTCTGTCCTAAAGAATGGACACTTAGGATTGCTAAATGGTGCATAGAATACACAGATGCATTTGAATGTCAGGCTAACAGTGATTATTTTCACATAAGTAGGCTGCATTATTTATACTCCATATAAATAAGGTACTAAGAGATATGATATGTGTAAGTGTAAGGATGGAAAAATACATCCTAACTCTCCAATGACCCTAGGAAGCTAGAAGTTTAAAAATACTAGATACCTTAAATTCCAGACCCTGTCATCAGCCAGTAAATAGGCAAAAGGTCACACTCCTTGTGCTTATCGGACTTTATAAACTGCTTGTGAATCCCCTTCCCCAGTGACCTAACCTAACTGCCATTTGTCATCCCACCTAGGAGCCCGTGCAAATGCAGACCTCCATGGTATAGAAAACTGATTGGTTTATAAAGAGAGGACTTGGATGGTTTAAATTGATTGGCCCACAACCTGCAGGCTCTGCATGCTATGAGATGATTGGTTTACAAAGAACAGTCTTTCTTTTAACTTTATAAAAGCTGTCTCAATTCTGTACTCAGGGTCCTCAGTCCTCTACCTCTGCGTGGCATATGACTGTGGACCTCAGTGCACTTGGAATATATTCCTCATGCTTGTGCATGAAGACTGCTTCTCTGAGTGATTTGGAGTGTTGCATTTCCCGAGTGGGAAGGTCGTCCATGCTCTGAGGCTCTTTCATAGGCACATTAGTCTCCTTTCTTTATTCTGGGAGAAATACCCTGGCAAAAGCCACCTAAAGAAGAAAGAGTTTGTTCTGGCTCTGGTCTAGGACACAGTCCATCATGGTGAGGTAGGCAGGGAGGTAGGTGCAGAAGTGGGTTTGTCAAGTTTCCTCTGCACGTAAGAGGCAGAGAGAAACAGGAAGAGAAATCAGGCTTTAAAGCTTCAGCACCACCGCTGCAACATGGCTCCACTTTCTTCAGGTTCCAAAACCTCCAAACCCTTCACTCACTGTGGACGATGTTCAGCCACATGAGCCTGTAAGGATATCACACTGAGACACTCAGACTATCCGGGCCTTTCTTTCACTTTTATTTTCTGACTCTGACCAATAGGCAAATGTCAAGCATGGTCATGCACCTGAGCGAAGCATTGAATGCTGGGGTCCACCCTAGTTTGACTCAGCTGTCCTGGGGGCTGACTTAAGGAATTTGTATCTCCAACAAATGTCTAAGTAAGGCTCTTCTCAGAGTCCACTTTGAAAGCCATCTGCTTCCTGATCTGCTTCAGGACTTTTTCCATAACATCACCAGATTACTTATGGGAGGCCTAGGCAACAGGAGAAATAGGAACAAAGTTAACCACACCTCAGAGAAGACAAGGTTACAGGACAAACAGGAATTGGTTAGTGCCAACCAGTGTTCAAGTGGCAATGTATAAGACGTTCACGTGGATATAATGTCCACAGCCAGATTTTTAGGTGCAAACAGATCTAATTCAGAGACAGGAAGCAGAGCCTCACACCAATTTTATTTTCTTGCAAGTAAAAGTTAGTATTCTGTATATAATGCATAAGAATATAGAATGACTTAAGGTTATTTTCTCCTCTGCAGCAGCATTTAAGGAATAAAGTTCTTTCTTTCTGGCTTGGATTAAAAGAAACATGTAAAGCCAACCTGGTACAAAGTCTGTCAGGTATGTAGTAAGCTCACTTTTCTCAGCCAAAATGCCCTTCCCCAATAATGAGACTGATGAGTACCTTATATGCCACCCTAGAGCTTTCATCCAGTAGCTGATGGAAGCAGAAGCAGGGATCCAAAGCTAAGCACTGAGCCAAACTCCTGGAGTCCAGTTACAAAGAGGGAGGAGTGATGAGCAAAGGTGTCAAGACCAGACTGGAAAAACTCAAGAATCAGCTGACCTGAACAAGAGAAAGCTCATCCATGCCAGACTGATAGCTGGGAAACCAGCACAGGTCTGAACCAGAACCCCTGAATGTGGGTTTCAGTTAGGAGGACTGGACAGTCTACGGGGCCTCTGGTAGTGGATCAGTATTAATCCCTAGCATAGGAATGTACTTTGGGAAACCATTCACATAGACAAATACTCTCTCAGCCTAGACACATAGGGGAGGGCCTAGGCCCTGCTCCAAATGGTATGATAGACTTTGAAGATCCTCTATTGAAGTCCTCACCCTCCCTGGGGAACAGAAAAGGAATGAGTTAGGGGTCAGTGCTGGGGGGGGGTTGTGCAGGAGAGGAGGGGAGGGAGAGGTAACTGGGATTGACATGTTAAACAAGCTTGTTTGTAATTTAAATTTTGAAAAAAGGGGGAAAATCACCATAAATGCAAAACCACAACTATACATTGTATACTTTTGCCTGGAATCCCAGTTCAAGGAAAATACTATCAAGGACTTGTTTAGATTTGGATGACATTTAGAGACAAAAAGCACAGAATTTCTTCTACATGTGTTTACAGAGATAGCTGCTTGGATTGTCATAGAAACTCCTCTGATGTGTGTGGGGCTTTCTATGCTCTTACGTGACTCTAACCCCTCCCCCTCTGTGCAGGCCCACAGGCACCTGCACCTAAGTGAGGCTTTTCTGCTATTTTTACTGAATAAATCCATACGTAGTTTGGCTTATTAACATCTGTGTTTCTCTTAAGTTTGTTTCCATGAGGGCAGTGTCCTTCTTTGCTAATTCATATGCCCTGCCGATTTCTGTCATTTTATAAAGGTAAGTATTTCCAAAGTGAAAGAAATAAAGTCCACCAAAGATGATCTTAGAAATTTATTTTCTTTAATTCTGCAAATTCTGTAGACGTTTTGGTGAAAACCTGTGGGGCCCTGCATGGACCCCCAAGGTACCTTGAACAAGCCTGAAGCCATTGGCTGGAACTTCTTGACCCCCCAGAGTTGTTATTGGCACTCTTCCTTTCTTGCCCCAGAGTTATTGCTAGTACTCTTCCTGTTTTGCTAACACATATCTGTTAGGAAGGAGCTAAGTCTGAAAACCCTGCTGTTTTTCCACTGTGCTGTGAGTCAGTATATAAGCCCACACCATCACCCCAATAAACATCATTCAGCATTCTAACATTGCTGTTGAATGAATGACCTGCTGTCTTGTCTCTTATTTCAATTTCTAGGTCTTCACCTGATTCGTGGAACAGATTATAGCTTGGTAGCTACAGAAAATGTCAGTTGCCATCATTCATTAATCATATAATTTCACTCTGACACTTTCTAGGAATGATGTTACAAAGTTTTAATATTTCTTTAAATGATTCAGCACCTTCTCTGAGTTAAAAAGAGAAAAAAAATCACCGAATAAGTAGTAGGTAAAACTGCTACCTCTATTTGCCTATTCATTTTCCATCCAGTTCACTAATCAAAGAGAATAGAAAATGCTAGCTGCCAGACATAAATCCTTTGAAAATTCAACTGAAGAGTTGAGGAAAGTGTTGTATGCATTTTTAGTTCAATGATTCAGCATACAAGTTAAATGTGTACATGTATCCATTAATTGAAAGAAAATAAAAATTCATATTGAATGCAAATACAAAGTTTGCCAAAGAATACCACTAAGTAAATAAATAAAGTGTTAAAAAACATATTAGTACATAAAGAACCAATACTTACTAATAACCATAAACCCAGTTTGCCTTGGGCCACTTGCCATTTCTAAAATTTGGAAAGTGGCTTTATTTCTATAGTGATATGATTTTATTGGCAATATTCACTGTTTTCTGTTGATAGTATTTATACTTAAAAACCTTTAAGTTTATAAGTCACTCATACTATTTAATCCAAGGCATTACTCATAATTAGTATTGTAAATTTCTTTAAATGTAAGCTGGGGCCTGGCAAGGTGAGCTAGTTTACAGGATGAAAATGCTTGACTCCAAGCATGAGGAACATAGAATCAGTTCCAGAAAGCTGTCTGCTTACCTCCACACGCTTGCTATTCTATGTAAAATAAATAAATGTAATCAAATAGTGTTGAGGGCCATTGAAGTATACAGCAGGTGATAACTAGTGTTCAGATGTCAACCTACCATAGGAATGATTCTCTTTTGAAGGAGAATCCCACCCAGGCATGGTCTGTGGCATCACTGCCTCTGAAAACCATTGCACCTGTCTGTAACTCTACTTGTGTAAAATCAGCTTTGATGTCTCCTCAATACCTGCATTGTAATGTGTAATTCCATGTGAGATATATATTTAATCTTATGATCGCATCTCAGTCTTATGGGCACATATATCTGTTGATGGTCAGGAAGATGACTTCTCATTAAATTATGATTTTGATTTATAAAAAACATACAAGGATATGCCTCATGACTAGATCTATTATCCCACGAGGTCTGTGAGGCATTGAAAAGTATGCTTTGTTCCTTTTATTCAGATTAACACAAGAAAATAACTATTTCTGTTCAGTCTAAGACAAACTACACACAATTAACTCACTTTTATCTCAGAGAAAGTCCAAACGAGACTAAAAATGTTTGTAAATAATTCCTAAGTTTAAAACTTTACATTTATGTAAAAGGTCAGAGTAGCAGGTGTCTAACCAAGGTTATTAACACAAAGCAGCCTAAAAAATCATGCCCAATCTTTGCTTGCCAAGTCTATCTGATAAAACATATATGTCTCAAAGCTTGCCTCAGTGGGCACTGTGCCTTTACCCTCTGGTTACAGTCTTACCCCAGAAATCTCGAAACTTTGTCTTGCCATGGTAAAGGAATCTGCCTTTATTCCTCACCCAAAGAAATGTGCTTTTTTTGAACATAGATATAATTCTTTAATTTTTATTAATTTTGCTTCAAGGCTCCTGGGGGCTGTATTTAGGCTAGAGGAACACAGAAGTAGTAAGAGTTGGAGCAGAGTATTGAAACAAAGAAATAGAAGCTACAGAGGTCGAATTAAAGCCAACAGAGGAATAATGAACATGACTCTAATACAGCACATGTGTGAGTTATTCTGTAATCCCTCATATTAGAAATTTTCTAAGTTCCTTTTGCTGCACTGTAACTGCTGACCTGAACTCTGGAGGCAGTTTTGTGAGCTGGACTCAGAAACTGCCCATAAGAGAGTCAAGACGAGTAAATAAAAATTCTAAACCTAGAATGCCTGCATGTCCTGTGATCCATTGTTTGGGAACTCATCATCTTGAAAGACATTGAACAAGAGATTAAATATAAACACGAAACAAGATAAATGTAAAGAATTATGAAATCAATGTTTTAAAAGACAAACTCAGAAGAATATAAAGCAACTCATGAAATGGAAAAGTGAATATTACTTTCAAAGAAACAATTAAAAACATAATGTGAATTATTGCAGAAATAATAGAAAACACACTGAATAAAGTCTCTTCAAACCTGATTGGTAGGGAAGTGACAGGGTCATATCATGATGAGAGCAAATGCTTTATGTTTGGGATTGTACTGCTAAAAAAGTCACAGAGCTCATTGGCCCCATCTATCCTGCAAGGACAAAATAAATGTGCAGCATCTTCTACTAAAGATCATATAGGCACCATTCTGAACATCCACGGGTACTTTATGCACTTATTAGCCCTTAGAAATATAAACTCATGGGAATAAGCCACCCAATTTATGATTATTGTTGTACAAACTAACTACAACATGTTACTGATTTAATTTTTTTCTATAATATAAGAATATGAAAACATTATCACAGAAAAAATGAGATGGTTAAAAGAAGTCATGAGAGTTCAGGAATGTGAGGCATCATAATTCAGATAGTGCTAATAAATCAATAGGACACGTTGAAATGTGCTGAAATTATGCTAAAAGTAAAAGATGTATAACTAGATGTCGAATAGTAGTACAAATCATAACCATAATGACATTCTATTTGATAACCAAAAAATATCAGAAAAGAAAAAATACTTAGAGCAGACAGAGAGGTTAAAAATTAGAAGCAAAATAGAGATACAAATCCAAGTAAAATGATAATTGTATTTTGTTGTTATTATTTTTTAATTTTTCCTTTTATTTAAAATAGATTCTTTTCTCACACCATATGACCTGATTATAGTTTTCTCTCCTTCTACTCCTCCCATTTCTGCCTTATCTTCCCTTCCCTCTGGAACTACTCCCTTTCTGTCTCTCATTAGAAAGTGTCCATTTTCGAAGAGATAACCAAATATAACAAAATAAAAAATAATTTGATGAAGCAAAATCTAGTCTACTGGAGTTGAACAATAACAAAACAGGAGGAAAATAATCAGGATGATTTTTTTTTAGTTCTACTCACTTGTCTGCAAATGTCATAATAGCATTTTTTAAAAATTATATTACATTGTCTTTATTCATTCTTCAACTAGTGTTGCAGTCCAATCAGAAGGTTCAAGTCCTGAGACAGGGAAGGGGCATCAGTGTGAATATGACCAGATGAGTTTCTCACAAATAGCTCGCACTAGCTAGCTTAAGCCATTTTGTTTATACTTCAAAAACAAGCATGTTTTTTCCTAGTCTTCCAGCATTGACTTCTGTCAAAAAACAATTTTTCCCTACATTTCATATCAAAAAAACTTTTAAACCCAAAACAATGCTCATTTTTTTTAAGTTTGGTTAAATATCTAGTGAGGCAATCCAGTCCTTACATAGGAACACATTCTCAAGAACAAGAATATGTTTCAAAATTTCCAGAAATAGACAGTGATTTGCCATAAACTGAATGCATATAGCTACTTATTTTTCTAATTCTTCCCTTGTTCTACAAAAGGGTTTTATGTGTCTGAGTCTCTCTATAAAGTGAGAACTTGTATAAGGCATTTTGATAGTTCCAGCCAAGAAAACTGACAAGTATCAAAGAATTTTAGGGGAAATTATTGGAGAAAAAAAAATGGGTTTTCCAGGAATTATTGCATCTGCCCCATGTGTGAATGACAAAGTGAAACTAATAACGGCCAAGAGAATCATCAATATTTTTAGAGAGAAAAGAATATCCAGGCTATATTGTCCCAGTATAGTTCTCTGCCTTGAAGTCGACTGGTCCTCACTGAGTAAGTGACCATCTCCATGGGACTTGTCTCAGGGAGACCCATTGGACAAGCATTTATATACTGATCTCAAAGTAGGCAAGCTGTCCGCAACAGACTGGGAGAACTCTATGTTGTTCAAGTTTCTGCCTATGAACATAGTTGAGCAAGTATCTTTGCCATTGAGTGGAGAATCCTTTAGTATATACTAAAGAGTAATATAGCTGGGTATCGAGGTAAATAAATTTCCAGTTTTCCAAGGAACCCCATATTGATTTTCCTATTGACTGAACAAGGTCGCACTCTCACCAGCAATGGAGGATTGTTCCCCTTGCTCCATGTCATCTCAAGCTTGTGCTGCCAATGGTGTGATCAAAAGGTCTTAGCCATTCTGTCAGGTGTAAGAAGAAATCTCAGAGTCCTCTTGATTTGCATTGTCCTGGTGGCTAAAAGTGTTGAAAATTTCTTTAAGTGTTTCTCACCCATTTGAGCTCCCTCTGTTGGGAATTCTTTGTCTAGATCTACACTTCATTTTTCAATTCAATTATCTGGTTTGTTGATACCTAGTTTCTTAAGTTCTTTGTACATTTGGAAATCAGCTAACTTGTTTGTTTATATGTCAATATCATGCAGTTTTTATTACTATACCTCTGTAGTACAGCTTGAAATCAGTGACAGTGAGATCTTCAGAAATGATTTTATTGTAAAGGATTGTTTTAGCTATCCTGGATTATGTTTTTCCGTATGAAGTTGTATTCCATATAAAGAGTATTGCTCTTTCAAATTTTGTAAAGAATTTTGTTGAAATTTTCATTGAAAATTGAATGTGAAGAATGCTTTTGGTAATTTGGCAATTTTTACTATGTTAATCCTACTGATCCATGAGCAAGGGAGATCTTTGCAATTTTGGATATCTTCTTCAATTTCTTTCTTCAAAACTTTGACGTTTTTAGTCATATGAGTATTTTATTTGCTTAGTTAGAGTTACTCCTAAGATATTTTGCAATATTATGGCTATTGTGAAGGGTGTTGTTTCATTAATTCCTTTCACAGCCCTTTTATCATTTGTACACTAGAGACTACTATAAGGAGTAAGGATTTTCTGCCTGCTGCCAGTCTTGTCTCGCTGCCGCCCCAGCCCCAAATAACACACAGAGACTCTGTATTTGATACAATGCTATTGGCCTGGTACTAGTTTCTTATTAGCCAGGTCTGTCTTAAGTATTAACCCATTTCTGCTGATCTATGTATTTCCACGTGGTCTTACCGAGAGTGGAGGAATGGTGGTTCAGTTCTCTCCAGACTCTCCATCTTGACTCCTCCTTACTACTTCCTCTTTCCTCCTTGTCTCCTAGTCCCTCCTAACTTCCTTTCCTATTGGCCAACAGTGCTTTATTCATTAACCAGTATGAGAAATGTATATACATAATGGCATCTCCCATCAGACTACTGACTTTTTTTGAGTTAATCTTCTATCCAGCCATTTCTCTGAAGGTGTTTATCAGCTGTAGGAGTTCACTAGCAGATTATTTTTTGGTTGCATATATATATATATATATATATATATATATATATATATATATATATGATATTGGCATTTGAAAATGGAAAAGATTTGACTTATTCCTTTCCAATTTTTTTATTCTCTCAATGCACTTCAGTTATTTTATTACTGTAGCTAAAATTTTAAGTGCTATATTAGTAGATATAGAGAGAGTTTTGTCTTGTGCCTGACTTTAGTGGATTTGTTTTAAATTCCTCTCCATTTAATTTGATGATGCCTATTGGCTTGCTGCATATTATCTTTGTTATATTTAGTTATGTCCTTTGAATCCCTTTTCTTTTTAAGACTTATACCATGAACGGTGTTGGATTTTGTCAAATGCTTTTTTAACATCTAGTGAGATTATCATGAGGTTTCTCTCTCTCTCTCTTTCTCTCTCTCTCTCTCTCTCTCTCTCTATATATATATATATATATATATATATATACATATATATATATATTAATTAAAATGGCAGTATTTCATATGTTGAACCATCCCTGCATCTCTGAGATGGAAACTACTTGATCAATGTGGAAGATTTTTGTTTGTTTGTTTGTGTTTTGATATATTCTTAGATTCAGTTTGCTAGCATTTTATTGAGTAGTTTTGCATCAATGATCATAAGAAAAATTGATCTGTAATTCTCTTCCTTTGTTGACTTCTGTGTGATTTGGGTATCAGGGTAACTGTGACCTTAGAAAAAGAACTTGACAATGTTCCTTCTGTTTCTATTTTTGTGAAAAAATTTGAATAGTGCAGGTATAAACTTTTCCCTGTAATTCAGGGAACATTCTTTGCTTAAACTATCTGGCTCTGGTTTTGGGTTTATTTATTTATTTATTTATTCATTTATTTTGTTGTTGTTGTTCTGTTTTTGTTCTGTGGGGGCATGTTTTTAATGATTGCTTCTCTTTCCTTATGGAAAATAGGTCTATTTAAATTGTTTATCTGATCTTAATCAAATTTAGTATGTAGTATCTATCATGAAATCTATTCATTTCTCTTAGATTTTTTTTTTCAATTTTCTGAAGTACAAGTTTTTGAAACATGATCTGTTGATTGTCTGGATTTCCTCTGTATCTTCTATCATGTCCCCTTTTCCTTTTTTATTTTATTGAATTAGATATTCTCTCTCTGCCTTTTAGTTAATTTGAATAAGGGTTTATCTAGTTCATTAATTTTTTAAAAGAGTCAACTCTTTGTTTTGCTGATTCTTTGTATTGCTCTATTATTTATGTTTTATTGATTTCAACTCTAAGATTGATTATTTCCTGCCTTCTTCTCACTTGGGGTGTTTTTCTTCTTTTTGTTCTAGAACTTTCACATGTGCTGTTAGGCCACTAGTATGAGACCTTTCTAAATTCTATATGAATGTACTTCTTTCTATCTATGGACTTTCCTTTTACCACTGCATTCTTGCATCCCATAAATTTGGGTAGGTTGTCATTAATTTTCATTGAATTTTAGAAAGTGTTTAATTTCTTCCTTTTCCTAGTGGTGATTGAGTTGAGAGTTGTTCACTGTCTATGAGTTTGTAAGCTTTCTATTGTTTCTGTTGCTGTTGAAACTCAGCTTTAATCCATGGTGGTCTGATAAGGCACTGGCAATTCAGATGAGTGAGTCCTGACTTGTTTACAAAAAAAGATGATTGGTTGCCGAGATTGAACCAGATGACGTCACTCCATGAAAAGCTCATGTTCACTAGGTAAAAGCATAATGATGCCTAGGAACATATAGGTTGATCTTTAAAAAGCATTGACTGGCTATTTTCCCACTCTATGGTTTTTTCTTTAAAAGATGCTGGCTATGGTACAATAAATGAGTTCCTGCTTGACTAGACTCCCTGTTGCATATGAAGTCTCTGGGATTGTGGGAGGCTGGGAAATGGACAAGCAGCACATTTGCCTTTCCTCGGACCCAACTTAACTTTCTGTGGTTGGGCTAAGACCCGCACAGAGATCATTGATACTGAGAGATATTAATGACCAATGGTTGTTAATTCCTGTTACTTTTTATTCATGTTATTAATGGAGGTTTTAGTGTGTGTGTGTGTGTGTGTGTGTGTGGTGTGTGTATTTTCCTTCTTTTGGTTTGCTGGTGTGAGATTACTTGTTGTCTGTTGTTAACCTCCTTGCACTGGAGGTTTTCTTTTGGTACCTTCTATAGGGGAAGATTTGTGGATAGATATTGTTTAAATTCAACTTTGTCAGGAGATATCTTGCTTTCTCTATTTATGGTAATTGAAAGTTTTCCTGGGGTATAGTAGTCTTTACTGGAATCTGTGGGCTTTTACAGTCTTCAAGACATCTGTCCAGGCTCTTTTGGCCTTTTGAGTCTCCTTTAAGTAATTGGGTGTAATTCTGATAGGTCTGCTTTTATATATTACTTGGCCTTCTTTCTTTACTGCTTTTAATTCTATTTTGTTGTTGTTGTTCAGTATGTTTAATGATTTGTTATTATGTGAACCTCTTTTATTCTGACCCAATCTATTTGGAGTTCTGTAAGTTTCATAAATATGTCCTTTATATTAGGACTTTTTCTATGATTTTGTTGAATATATTTTCTGAGCCTTTGATTCGTCTCTTTTTTTCTATTTCTATTATTCTTAGGTTTGGTCTTTTCATAGTTTCCCAGATTTTCTGCATGTTTTTTGTTAGGACTATTTTAGATTTAATATTTTTGGTCACTAATGAATATATTTGTTCTATTGTATCTTCAATGCCCGAGGTCTCTCTTCCATCTCTTGTATTCTCTCTGTGATGGTTGCATCTGTGGTTCCTATTCACTTACCAAGATTTTCAACTTCCAGAATTTCCTATGCTTGCATTTTCTTTATTAGCTCTATTTCCATTTCTTCAGGTCTTGGACAATTGCCTTTACCCATTTCTTTGATTTTATTTTTCCTCTTGGCTCTCTTGGCATTTTTAAAGTAATTTATTTATTCCCTCCATTTTTTTTTTTTGTCTTTTCTTTGATTATTTTTTTTTTCATTTTCTCTTTAAGGACATCTATCATCTTCCTAAAGTTGGTTTTAATGTGATTTTCTTGTTTTTCAGCTGCATTGGAACGGTAACCTCTTGCTTTTGTAGGACAGGTGGGATTTAGCCATATTCCTCTTTCTGTTGTTGCTTTTGTTCTTACACTGGCCTGTAGGCATTTGGGTTTGGGATGATTAAAGGTCTGGATGTTGATTCCTGAGTTTGTCTTTGTTGAATGGCTATTTTGTTTCTTTGTTTCGTCATTCCTCTCTGGTTTTCTGGCCTTAGTACCCTGGGATTCTGGTGACTAGTGAGTCTTCAGATCCAGTAGGGTGTCTCTGCTGGGGATTTCAGAGCTTGCAAAATTGCTGAGTATTTGGGTGTCAGTGTTACCTCTATGGATTCAAATACCAGTGTAGCCTCTGGGATTCTTGGTTTCTACTTGGTCTCTGAGATTCCTTCTCAGGTACAGCAGAAGTTTTCTCTTTCGGTTGTAGGCTGAGATATGGAGCTCAGGAGAAGGTATGAATTTGGGGCATTTGTGGCCACTTTAGGGAGAGTTAGCTAGCTATGAACTGTGTCTTATTTTGATTATCTAGAATATGCCTAGCCTCAGGTAGAGCAAAAGTCTTCTGCCAACATTATGGGCTTTAATATGGAGCCCAGGGTTAGAGTGTTTAGTCTGGAGCTGTTGGTTGGTATTTAATGAGTGTTAGCTGCAGTGTATGATATCTTACCTAGGACCATCCTGGCATCTGATAAGATAGCCAGAGTTGTGGGCTAGAATGTAGAGCCCAGGAAAGGCATTTCCATGCTTAAAATTTCAAAGGACAAGAGGATTCAATACATACTTGAATAAATGAATATTTCTGTTCCCACAAATGGGAACAAATCCTAATCCCAGTCATCACCAGGAAATGTATTACATTGAAGAGCAAATTTGTCTTTGTAGTTGTGGTTGCACTCAGGTCTTTGAGAAGATTTTTTTCCCCTGGATGATGTAATTTAAACCTATGGTGCTAGCAATATCACTATAAGAGAGTAATGGAGAAGGGTCTATCAGAAATATATATATATATTGCCACCCACCAAAACCCCCAGAGACCTGGGGGCACCCTCTTCACATACAAAACCATCAAGCACCAAAACTGCTACCATTGGAGCTTTGGCCCCATGCGCACTAGGAGAAAAACAACCACCTAAGCAACAGGCACCATCTACACTAATTGAATGAAAAGAGACCCCCTGAAACACAGGCCACATTTGCACATTCTGGAAGAAGAGATGGGTAGATGACACTATAATAACACATTCAAAAACAGAAAGGAGTAATATGAAACCACCAGAGAATAAGGGTTTTATAATAGCAACACCTCAACATCCCAATGCAAATGAAGCAGAAGAAAATGACCTTAAAACTTACTTTATGAAGATGATAGAGTCCCTTTCAGAGAAAATGAGAAAAACCTTAAAGAAATGGAAGAAATGACAAACAAAAAATTGGAAGTAGTAGAGGAAAAGACAAACCAAAAAATGCAAGAAATTAACAAATCTATTCAAGAAAGAAAGAAAAGCAAAGAAAAAACAAAATAATCAATCAAACAAACAAAAAATAATCAAACTGGCGAAGGAAACAATTCAAAGAGTTTAAGACTTGAACATTGAAACAGAGGCAATAAAGAAAGCACAATCTAAGGGAATCTGGGAAAATCTGTCTAAATGATCAGGAACTAGAGATATAAGCATAACTGACAGAATAAAATAGACGGAACAAATGATCTCCAGTGTTGAAGATATACTAGAGGAGATAGATTCACCCACAAAAGGAAATGTTAAATCCAACAAATTCTAAACACAAAATATCCAAGAAATCTGGGACACCATAAAAAGATCAAACCTAATTATAATAGTGATAGAAGAAGGTGAAGAAGTCCAACTCAAAGGGGCAGAAAACATATTCAATAAAATAATAGAAGCAAACTTTCAAAACCTACAGAAGGACATGCCTATGAAAGTACAAGAAGTTTACACAACACCAAGTAGACTGAACTAAAAGAAATTTCCACATACCATATAATAATCAAAACACCATTGCATGAACAGTGAAGGAAAAAGGCCAAGTGACATGAAAATTTGGCCTATCAGAATTACACCTGATTTCTCAGTGCAAATGCTGAAAGCTAGAAGGTCCTGGACAGATATTTTGCAGACATTAAGAGACCATGGAAGACAGCTCAAACTACTATACCCAGCAAAGATCCAATTGCTTTAGATGAGTAAAACAAGATATTCCATGGCAAAATCAGATTTAAACAATACACATCTTTAAACAAAGCCCTACAGAAAATACTGGATGGAAAAATCCAACTCAAGGACGTTAGCTACACTCATAATAACATAGGCAATAGATAATGTCATGTTACCAAAACCCTTCAAAAGGGAAACACACAGTACCAACAACAACAACAAATCCAAAAATAACAGTAATCAACAATCATTGCTCATTAATATCTCAATCTCAATGGTCTCAACTCACCTATAAAAAGCCATAGACTAACAAAATGGATATGTAGACAGGACTCATCCTTCTACTGCATAAAATAACATAACTCAACTTTAAAGACAAACATTACCTCAGAGTAAAAGGTTGGAAAAAGATTTTCTAATCAAATGGATCTAAGAAACAAGCTGGTATAGCTATCTTAATATCTAACACATTATACTTCAAACTAAAATTAATCAAAAGATGTGAATAGGGTCACTTCATATTCATCACAGGAGAATGTATTCACAATGAACTTTCAATTCTGACCATCTATGCCACAAATACAAAGGCAACCACTTTTGTTATGGAAACACTACTAAAACTTAAATCCTACACTAAACCCCACACACTCACAGTGAGAGTCTTCAACACCCACTCTCACCACTGGACAGGACTATCAGACATAAACTTAACAGAGAAATAAAAGAACTAACAGAACTTATAATTCAATTGAGTTTAATAGACATCTATAGAACATTCTATCCAAACAAAAGAATACACCTTCTTCTCATCACCACATGAAACTTTCTCTGAAATCAGTTACATACTCAGCAACAAATCAAACCTCAATAGATATAAAAAGATTGAAATGCCCCCCTATATCTTATCAGATAACCATGGTTTACTAATAGAATTCAACAATAACACAAACTACAGAATGCCTACAAACTTCCTAGAATGCAATGAAAATACGTACACCACATACCCAATCTTGTGGAACACCTTGAAAGTAGTGCTAAAAGGAAAGTTCATAGTAGTAAGTGCTTACATAAAGAAACTGGAGAATAGTCACACTAGTGACTTAACAGTACACCTGGAAGCTCTGGAATAATTGAAACAAACTAACACAGGAGGGGTAGATGCCAGGAACTAATCAAATTGTGGGCTGAAATCAATAAAGTAGGAACAAAACAATACAAATAATCAATGAAACAAGGAGTTGGTTCTTTGAGAAAAATCATTAAGATAAACACACCTTTTTCCCAAACAAACCAAAAGGCCGAATGGAATCCCCATCAAAATCCCAGCACAATTCTTCACAGATCTTGAAGGAGCAATACTCATCTATATGTGGAAAAACAACAACAAAACCAAAAAATAAACAAACAAAAAAACTCAAACAAAACAACAATAAAACAACAACAAACAAACAAACAAAACAGGATAGTCAAAATAGCCCTGAACAATAAAGGAACTTCCAAAGGCATGGCCATATCTGACTCCAAGCTCTGCTGTAGAGCTATAGTAATGAAAACAGCTTGGTGCTGGCATAAAAACTGACAGGAGGCCTGATAGAGTTGAAGTGAAGATCCTGATATTAATTCATACACCTGTGACCACAAGATTTTTGACAAGAAGCTAAAATTATACAATGGTAAAAAGAAAGCATGTTTAAAAAAAGCGGTGCTGGTATTACTGGTTACTGACATGTAGAAGACTACAGAGAGAGCCATATCTATTGTCATGAATAAAATGTAAGTCCAAATGTATCAAAGACCTCAGCATAAATCCATCCACACTGAAACTTTTAAAAGAGAGTGCATGGGAGAGGGTAGAGAGGGCAAAAGGGAGGGAAGGAGGGAGGGAGGGCTTGGGGGGAGGGAGGGAGGGAGGGAGAGGGAACTGGGATCGACATGTAAAATAATAATAATAATAATAAAAAAAAAACGCTTTGACTCCAAAATTTAAGTTGAAGAACAAGTTACGGGGAAAAGTATTTCTATTTTTGTTTCCACAGAAAATGAAAAGATGTGGATTCCTTCCAGACTAATGTGGTTTGATCACACCAGACCGCCTGAAACAGAGTACAAGCTGATCCTACATTCCAAACAGCTGGACAAAACAGCCCTACAGACTACAGCTAGGATATCTGAATCTTCTTCGAATCCCCCAAGACAGCGCCCCTTACCAGCAGGAAGTAGTTTGGAAAGAACGACGCCCAAATTCCCAAATATTGTGTATAAATGTTTGTTTTCATTTAATTGGACTTTGTTATATAAAATTAAATAAAAAATACTCTATATGCATAAAAAAAAGAGAAAGTAGTCTATCTTTGAAGCTTACATGTGTTTCTTATATGCAGCAGAAGGATGAATTCTGTCTTCCTATACATTCTGTTAGCCTGTGTCTTTTTATAAGTGAGATAAGACCATTAATGTTGATGGAGAGTAAGGACCATTGATTGTTAATGCTTGTTTGTTTTGGATTTGTTGTTGGCAGTGGTATTGTGAATATATTTGTCCTGCTTTACCCTTGGTTTCAGGTGAAGTGAGATTATCTGTTGCCCAGGTCTTTGTAAGCGTAGTTAAAAACTTCAAAGATAGATATTACCTCAGGGGAAAGGGCTGGGAAAAGATCTTCCAATCAAATGGACCCAAGAAGCAAACAGGTTTGGCTATCTTAATATCTAACAAGTTAGACTTCAAATCAAAATTAATCAAAAGAGATGAAGACAGTCATTTTGTATTCATTGGAGGGAGGGGGGAGTAATGAAGGGAGGAAGGGTGTGGGAACTGGGATCGACATATAAAATAAATAAAAAAAAATAATAAAAATTACAAAAAGTAGGAAGTAGCCTTGACTTCTTTGGCTCAGGAGACTACTTTCTAAACATAACATCATTAGCATAGACACTGAGATTGACAAATAATAAATGGGACCTCTTGAAACTGAGACACTTCTGTAAGGCAAATGACACAGTCAACAAAAAAAAGTAGGAGCCTACAGAATGGGAAAAGATTTTCACCAATCCCACATCTGACAGAGGGCTGATATCAAAAATATATAAAGAATTCAAAGAACTAGACACCAAAACACCAAATACTCCAAATAATATGTGGGGTAAATAACTAAATAGAGAATTCTCAACAGAGCAATCTTAAGTGCCCAAAAGACACTAAGGAATTTTTTCAATATCCTCAGCCATCAGGGAAATGCAAATCAAAACAACTCAGAGATAACATCTTACACCTGTCAGAATGGCTAAAATGAAAAACACCAATGACAGTTTATGCTAGAGAGGATGTGGAGAAAGAGGAACACTCATCCACTGCTGGTGGATGCAAACTTGTACAGCCACTTTGGAAATTATTATGGCAGTTTCTCTAGAAAAATGGGAATCAGTCTGCCTTAAAGATCCAGCAAATTCTACTCTTATACATATACCCAAAGGATGCTCACTCATACCAGAAGGACATCTGCTCAACTGTGTTCATAGCGGCATTATTTGTAATAGTCAGAACCTGGAAGCAATCTAGATGCACATCAACTGAAGAAAATGTGGTACATTTAAACAATGGAGTACTACTCAGTGGTATAAAGCAATGACATCATAAAAATTTATACTCATAATGATATAGCAATGTAAAAATCAAGTTATACTTACTTAAAAAGAAAGTTATAGTAACATCCAAAATACAGAACAGATGCCAAAGGGTCCTTTCCCATTTTAAATTATGATACAATTCCAACTGTCATTAGATATGATTATAAAAAGCAATGTGGGACTATCTGGTCCATGATTACACCAAATGGATGTTATTATGTCACAAAAATCACTGGTACCATCTGCTCCAGGAACATCCTAATGGGTATTCACGAACTTTCTCTTGTTATCTCTTCTCTATTTTGGTGACAAAATATTCATCTCTATTTAGATCATCATAGGGCACACCTATATTAGGATATCTATTCATATGGTCCTTATAAATTTGGGTGACCTGTTCAGCACCTTCTTAGTAGCCTCACTGTAAACCCCTTATCACTAACTGCAGAGGTATTGGCCCCTCTTTGTTTGCTCTGTATCTGATTTATGCATCTACCTAGATGGTTCCATTTTCCTGATTGGGGATGTCCTTTGGCATTTGTATTTCTCTTATTGGTTAATGAATAAAAGATTGTTTGGCCAGTAGAAGCAGAATATAGGTGGGAGTAGGAGATGAGAAGAACTCTGGGAGAGTTAGGCAGAGAGGTCCAGCTAAAAGATGCCATGTAGCAGCCAAAAGGAGTAGCAGGTCGCCATGCTACCTGAGGATTAACATGCTGGATTGCTGGTAAGCCACAGTCTCTTGGAAATACACAGATTAAGAGACATGGGTTAATAACTAAGACAGAGCCAACCAACAAAAAGCCCTGCCATCAGCCCACAGTTTAATAAGATAGCATCTACGTGTGTTCATTTGGGGCACAAGGGTGACAGGACCTGGCAGGACAAGAAAAACAATAGCATCAATCAACTGTTTAATTTTTGCTGATTATTCTGAATTCTGCTAAAGGTTTGAAAATACTCCCCTCTTGCCCTTCCATTTTTCATTTCCTTCTTCTCTTTTCTATCCAAGGATTGGCCCAATCTTTTGACCTTTTATGCTATTTTAGAACACATTCACCTAAGTAATAATCTCAGGAAGTAGAGAACAATAATTAAGAAATTAGTTGCAACAATTAATGGCTTGATTTGTTTTTCTTTGTGCAAACTTGAGCTTTGTGAATTGCAGACCTTAGTCTTGTACCTGGCTCTATTTCTTAAAGGCTTAGAACAGTGTTATTTGGGGGAAAACATCCTGTCCCTAATTCGTTTACTGAGTATGTTGATGACAATGTTTGTAATTAGACAAATCTCATTTGTAACTTTCAAGTAACTAACTGTAAACTGAGAACCATTACATTTTCCCTTTTTTATGTTTTGTGTTTGTTGTAATGAGTGTCTATCATATCAGTAGCTTCATAAACTTGAATATTTATTTTCACAAACTATCCTCTCTATAGTTTTACCCCACAAGTATCCCAAATTCTATTGTTCAATTTCACATCAACTACATCTAAAGGCTTGTGACAAAAGTGAATTTCCAAGGCTCACTTCAGGGTTGAGTAGACTCTGGTTTTAAATAAGATTCATTTTTAATCACTCATGAAAGACAATTTAAATAAAAATATGGAGATTTTTCATCTTGTAAAATTTTGTATGACACTCAAAGATTTTTCTCAATTTGTTATCTGATCCAATTCGATTACAAGAAAGAAAGGGAGCAGAGAAAATTTAGTCATTATTAGGCCTTTTGGCCATTTTTATTGAAAAGTACCTGCTCTTGAAATTAAAATTTTATGCTATATCCAGGTAGATCAATGCTCCACAATTTTATAGTTGTTTGAAGGAAGTTAACTTTTGAGGGCTAGAGAGATGGTGCAGTAGTCAAGAAAGAACACTTGCTACTCTCCTAGAGCTTCTGTGTGTGGTTCCCAATACCCATACATTGGTTTACAACTATTTTAACCCCAGATCCACAGGCATCTTCAGATCTGGGCAGGAACCAGAAAACACACACACACACACACACACACACACACACACACACACACACACACACACACACACGTGCACACCTCTTTCCATAGATACAAGTAATTCAAAGCAAAAAGAATCATTAAAACCTAAAAAGACATTAAAACTTGCCTATGCTTTAGCTATGGGTTGGATGTGCCCCACAAGTTTCACATGATGGGATTTTGGTTTAAGTGGCAAAGGGAAAGGTGATTCAACCTTGCAAACATGGGGCCAGTGTCCTCAGAAGGCATTGAAGTTCTCAGGGAACTACCAAATTCTGTTGAAAGAAAAGCTGTAAGAATGAAGTAACCACTGAAATCCCCTGTTTCTTCTATGATAGCAAGATCATTTCTTCCCCAGCAGGTCTCTAGCCATTGGGTCTTCCCAGTAACCTAGACACTTCCTGTTTGGACTTCTAGTCTTTCTTACTGGGAGTTGAATAAACCTTTCTTTTTTGCACAGTAAACTGCTTCAAGAATGATCATGGAAAGGGAATGAGGCTAATAAACTTAATGAGAATTAGTGGTGTTTACTACCATAATGGAGAAATAGAAACTGTTTTTCTGCAAAATACCCACAAGATTAACATCAGCCAGCACACTTCAGGCAAACTGTGTTCCTAGCAGAACCCCTCATGGGTAAATGCCCAATCAGTGATGTAGTTAACACAATTACCACTTCACAAATATGACCCTGATTTTCTGAGATGACATACTTAATTTCATTGTTGAGGTAGAAAGAATATCATGAAGTAATGGGGCCCAATTTAAGGGAAAGTATTAAGGAAATGTAATTTTTTATGTAGGGAAGTGGCATGTTTTACTTAGCATTCAGCTGTCACGTGGAAATTTGTTTCTAGTTTTTATCTCAATGTTGTTGGCCTGCATTTTGTGTTGCTTGGTGTTCCTGCAGAGATGAACCATGAAATAAAGTCCCTTTGAAGTTAATGGGAGCCACAGAGTCAAATTCAGCCCTATGGGATTTGTCTAGGAAAGCAGGAGCTGAGGCTTTTATTTATCTTAGTGTTTATGCAATCACCAGGGGAACTGCCATTACTCAGCTAGTTGGCTCTTACAGCAGTGGAAATATTTGCAATTTTAAATCTGCTTTAGTTTTCTTCCCCCCCCCCCCTTTATTTTTCTCTGATTCAGTGCTAGCCACACATTCTAAAAGTGGCATGCCTGCTTTTGCAAGGGGTGTTACATGGAGCGCAAGGACACTGGTAATGTAGTCTCAGTGGTGAGCCTTAATAACTATGTAGAGTTATTAGAAGCCAGCTTCTGGATTGTAAGAGAAGTAGATTAGATAATCATCAAAGGCCTTTGTGCAGGAAACATTCTACGATTCAAGATACGAAATTAAGCTATTTATGAAGGAAGAAAATATATAAGAACATTTTCCTTACAGCAACACAAGCATGGCTTTCTCTTAGGGAGTGTCTAGAGGTCTTCAGATAATTAAATGTGTCTTTGGCCTTAAAGTCACAGGATCACAAATAGAGTCGACAGTGAATATTTGAAAGAAGCTTAACATAATCTAAGAAGTTATTTTTAAATTTCTTAAATAAAATATTTCTTAATTTAAAAATATGTGTATAGTGTATTTCTGTACATGCATGCTTGCATGTGTGTGGGTGCTGGTGTGTTCAGGTACATGTGAAGTAGTATTAATATAGAGAATCTTCATTGATCACATTACGTCACATTGAGGTAGTGTTTTTCAGTTGAAACCACAGTGCTGGTAGAGCTAGTCCAGCTGTAATTCTGCCCGGGGGACCCCTTGTCTCCATCTGTTGGAGTGCTGGAATTGTAAGGAGGCTGCCATAGCCACCTGGCATTTGCCTGCATTCTGAAGATCTGAACTACAGTCCTCATGCTTGTTCCTATATTTCTTAAATTTTAAAATGATGAAGTCCCCTCATACCATAAGCATATATGCTGCACACACACATGGAATAAACATGTTCACAGTGTATACGTGTATATCTCATGCTGGGTCAACCTTTTAAATTTCTCTTTAGTCAGGCTTATAATCTAATTCAAACTAGTAATTAGTAGTGGTTTGGATGCAGCTCACCATTTGTCATAGAATTAGAAATCTGCAAAGCACTGTCAGTTTCTGCATTAGAATTGTGAGGATGGTCTAGCAATTCTGCAAGAGAATAGTTTTAAAAGTGCAATTTTACATAACTGAAGTTCCCTTGACAACTGCTTTAAATTTATTCCTTTCATATTCCTGCAAAATTGAATTGCACCAAACACTATACATATTTCTGAAGAAAATGTGACTTGTCATAATAGCCTGTTTTCCAACCAGTGGAAAGAGAGTATCTGAGTGCAGACATGCCTGAGCAGGTTCACTAGCCTCTTACAATCTTCTTAGGAGCTATATTCTGAAATCAGGACATGTAATTGTTTTGAAAGTGATCGCCATGTTTTATGAAAATACTTAGCTAAAGTTGTGTTGACATTGTATAAAATCCTACTTTTTCCCAAATCTGTTGTTTTAATCTATGTTTCATTTGGGTGATGAAAAGAGGCATTTTGATTTGAGTAAATATTGCCTTTCTGTTTTATTTGTCAAATTGTGTCTTTAAATGAAGATGAAACAGATGTAAGTTTTGTTGCTTAAACAGAGACTAACAGCAGCACAGAGTTATCTCTGGAATCAAAAGATCTTTACAAGGAACTTAAGAATTCTAGAAAAGTCTTTCATTCTTTTTTTCTAGTGAAACACGCACACCACATATTTTGCTTTTCATATCTGTTCCTAATGATTGTCAATTTTTATAATAGGAAGGGAAAAACACCCTTCTCTGTTCTGAATAATGAAATATTCTTGCTCCCAAAGGCTAGCTTTTAACCACTGCTACTCTGAGAGTTTTGTCTGATTTTGTGGAGGGCATTACTGAAGAGGAGTCAGATTTCTCTATCCCAGAACACCAGGGACTTGCGTGCTTTCACAAGGAAACAAAGTCAGTGAGGGAATGGTCCCTGGCACAGAGTGTTTAGGATTCAGAAAGCACACACCATTATCCTTTTTGTTGTTGTTTGTCGGTTTACTTTTGAGATTGTCATTTAATTACAGTCTTTCTCCCTCCCTATTCCTCCCTCCAGATACACTCATTGATATTCAAGGACTTTTTTTTTTTTTAATTTCATGTGTGACTCCAGACAAACTCATATAACCTCTGAGAAACATAACTAGAAAATGTTGCCATTCTGAACCAATCCACATAGAGGTGAGATTCTTCAGTCATGCCTTAAATGAGAATGGTGTAAACATGCTCATGTCTTTGGAGACAAGGAAGACAATTAAAATATTTTCTTAGGGGACTCATTTTAAAATTTAGACTTTGTAGATACATTTTCATTTGCTGATAATGAAAGTTCCTGTGGCATTTTCAAGCCTGGCTATTTATCTACAAACACATGAAGTTGTATTCTCTTAGAAAGAATACAGTATCAAGCCATCAAGATGGGTGATGGGAGTGATCCCATGCTACTGTGAGATGCAGCAAATAGAATCTCTGCAATGCAGGTATGAGCTAAAGAGACACTCATATTAAAGTACTTTTAAATGATTTTCCATGGAAAAAATGACAAAAGATTTTCTTGTTCTCAATCAAGGACTTTGCCCTCCCTAAATGTTCAAGAAACGTCTGCAGGAATGTTTTGGTAACTAACTGATCAGCCAATAAACACAATATTTTCAACAAGAATTAAGTTCTGTTTTCTGGCATGTGCTTATTGTTGTTAACAGAACAAAACTTTGTATTACTTAATAACCATTGGACTTATACCTATTATATTGTATTTGTGTGTACATCTCCAGCTATGAGGAGAAGCGGAATGCTCTGGGAGGCAGAAACCCTAGAATAAATAAAGAGGTCTTGCAGGATCACCACCCTGGATGCTCCTGTGCTCTCCATTTCCTTCTCTCTGACTAACCAATTCTGGTTCAATACCCCTGCTTTATAGTAGCAATTTTGCCTGCACTTTAGCTTTAGCCTACACATTTCTTCTACCAAAATTATAGGCTGGCATCCAGGTGATTGTACATCTTGGCTTCACTATAATTTCTCTGATGTCTTAGGTAAGCAGTCTGTGCTTCAGCCTGTAAAAGTGAAAATGACAGCAGTCAGAGCAACAGCTTCATAGAAGGGTGCCTTATGTAAGCTGCTTAGAAATCACATCCTTTGAAAACAACATTGGAATACAGTAAATGCTCAGCTGTGTCATTGCTGACATTATTTGAAGAAGAGCTAAGATAAAGCAAATACTGTTTTCTTATGCACAATTTTCTGCCTGCAAGGTAAGATGCATAAGCAATGACTCCATTCTGGGTTTCAGACTTGGAAACCTTGATGTAGACCAACAGAGATGGGCACTTTGCAGAGACAAGGTCTTTTCAACCAAAGACAGAGTTAATTGGACTTCAGAATGCATCATCATTGTCCAAGTCCCTGCATGCCAAACGCCTGGAAGCAAATGAAAAAAAAAATTTTAAAGTTGACTCATACTCAGCTTTCTTTGTGATAATCAGAGGACTGTGACAGAGAAACTCAGAACCCGTCTTCTTCCACTGCAGGGAGGCCATCAACTTCAGCAGAGGACATCTTGTATTTCATTTAGAAGTTCGAGTGGCGCCTGAAGCATGTATGGAGACCTTATGTTTTATGGATTTGGTTATGTAACCTCTAAGTGTATTATTCTAATTTCTTTTGCACCTGTCATGGACTGCATCTATTCTCCTCCAACTTACTCCAGTCCCTTTGTTTGACCTCCAGCCCTTCCTTACACATCCCCTCTAGAGTGCCTGGTTTGATCAGTATCCCTTGCTTCCCTCCATTTTTTTTTTTTCACTTCTACTATTGAATTGTTTTCCTTTCTTCTCTCAGGTATGCTCATATATTTAGAAACATTTTAACTAAAAGAATTACCTCCATATACTTTATAAAAAAGTGTCTGTATTTATTTTCCTGTAGTTTTAACCATATCTTTTTGGGGCCCTCCTTTTAATAAGCAATACCCTCTCAATCATTTTACCAAAATGACTTTATTGAATATTCTCCTTTCTTAATCTCTCCTGTAACTTGGCATTCCAGATACGATCTGCTATGTGGAGACTCCCCTCTCTTCAGGTTTCTGAGTTCTATTTTGTTTATTTTGTTTAGGAATTCCTTTTATTTTTACTAAGTGGATGTTTCTCTATGAGTGTCAGTCACAGGTGTGCAAGGCTGCAGCAGATTCCCTGAGCCTGGAGCTACAGAGGCTTGTGTGCTGCCCAGTGTAGGTGCTGAAGGCCAAACCATCATCCTCTAGAAGAGCAACCAGTGCTCCAAAAAGCTGATCTATCTCTCCATCCTCTGAGTCCTGTGCTCTTGCACCTATTCAGTTACTAGCCCTTACTTCTTACAGGTTATTTAAGGATTAAGCACAGGCTTCTCCTACTGATTTACTTTTGCTCTTTAGACCTTGCTTGGCTTTTCACCATTCCTGTTCCTTCACATAGTTGTAATGATTTATTTGCTCAGTGAGCTTTCAAATCTAGACTTTGTATTGACATACCATTTAAGTACCACAAAACAACCCTCAGTAAATCCCAAGAGCACCTTACTCTGTTCTGCTTAAACAACCTTTTCTTGCTGACTCCCATTTTTACAGTGATGCTTATGCATTTTCAAATAGATTAGATGTAATATGAAAGTACCAAGACCTTTAGATCTAGTTGAAATCCTTGCAAGATAGATATATCAGTCCTATTTCAGACTGGTGCTATTGAGAAAGTGTGTGTTGAACAACTTTCAGTCCATTTACAGGCTATAATTTGACTGTTGTCTCTCAGTGTTTTGTATTTTCCTGTAAAATGCACAACCGTAACCTAAGCCACTTATGCAGACTATATCAACACATCTAACCATCTAAAGTGTTATATTCCAACTAGAGAACTTGATTGTCTTCACGAACCTGACTTTCAAACATACCATAGACTTACTGGAAGCTATTACATGATCTTACCTTAATGAAGGAAAGAATTTAATTTTATCATCAAAACTGTTCATCAAAATGTTTCCAGGTTCCACTTGTACCATAAAAAGCAATCTTTTTATTAATTCATATTTTTTATTTTACATGTTGATCTCAGTACCCCCTCTCCCTGCCCTCCTGCCCTCTCTCCTCTCCTCTCTCTCCCCTCACATACACCCCACCTTCTCCTCCCACCCTCCCCACTCCACATGTAGAGTGATGCATTCCAGGAGGGGTCATCTAAATCTGTCAATTCATTTTGGAATAGGGATTAGGCTTTCCCTCCTGCCTCTTGGTTAAGGCAGTTATCCCTCCATGGGGGATGTGCCTGCAAGGTCCTTTTGTGCACCAGGGATACATCCTGGTTTCCCTGTCTGAGGTCCCTTAGACTGCTCAGGCTATCTTGCTGAGACCCATGTTCAGGGGGTCTGAGTCAGTCCATACTGGATTCACAGCTATCAGTCTGGGGGCCCAGTAGCTCCTCCTTGTTCAGGTCAGCTGACTCTGTGTGTTTCTGTAGCCTGGTCTTGTCCTCCCTCTCTCCATTTGGTTTCTAGTTGGACTCAGTGTTTATGTGTGGGTGTGTGCTTCTGTTTCCAACAGAGGAGGGCTCCATGATAGTGGATAAATTAGTTGTGGATCTCATTATCAGGGAAGGGCATTTATGGTAGCCTTTCCACTGTTGCTCAAATTGTTAATTGGAGTCAGTTTTCTTTAGGTTCAGTTTTCTCTTCAAACCAATAATGGCTCCATCCTTTATGTTCTCTCTCTCCCTCCCTCCCTCCCTCCCTCCCTCCCTCCCTCCCTCCCTCCCTCCCTCCCTCCCTCCCTCCCTCTCTCTCTCTCTCTCTCTCTCTCTCTCTCTCTCTCTCTCTCCTGTCTTCTACACTTACCCTGACTCAATCTTCCTAGTCTCATGTGCTTTCCTCTCCTCCCCTTCTCATTCTCCTAGCTCCCTCACCACTCCCTGCCACCCCCCACTCCCCATGTGCTCTGGAGAACTTGTCCCTTTTCCCTTCTGTGAGGGACCTTATATGAATCTCTTAGACTCCACCTTGTATCCTAATTCCTCTGGCAGAGTGAATTATAGGCTGGTGATCCTTTGCTCTAGGTCTAAAATCCATATATGAGCGAATACATACCATGTTCCTCTTTTTGTGCCTAGGTTACCTCATTCAGGATGGTTTCTTCAATTTCCATCCACTTGCCTGTAAATTTCAAGGTTCCATTTTTTTTTCCACAGAGTGGTATTCTATTAGGTAGATGTGCCCATTTGTTTTATCCATTCTTCCATTGAGGGGCATCTAGGTTGCTTACAGGTAATTGCTATTACAGATAATGCTGCTGTAACGAGTATGGTTTTTCCACCCACCGCCAGGTCTTGTCCCGCTGCTGCGTCAGCCCCAAATAACACACTGAGACTCTGTATTAGATATAATCCTGTTGGCCCAGTTACTTGTTTCTTATCGGCTAGCTCTGCCTTAATTATTAATCCATTTCTGCTGATCTATGTGTTTCTCTTACCGGGGAGCCCGCTGGCATACCGCTTCCTCCCGACTCTCCATCTTGGCTCCTCCTTACTACTTCCTCTTTCCTCCTTGTCTCCTAGTCCCTCCTAACTTCCTTTCCCATTGTCCAACAGTGCTTTATTCATTAACCTGTATGAGAAGCATATATACATAATGGCATCTCCCATCATCTCCTCTTTTCTGTCTAAATAAAAAGAAGGGTTTTAACCTTAACATAGCAAAATATATCACATATCAGTTATCAAATAAGAATCACAGTTAACACTATTTAGTACATTAACATTTAGCAAAATATGAAGAAAATATTCCATCATCTATTTTATCTTTGTGAGTCCTATATGTAACTTATCTTTAAACCTAACTAAGGAAAACTATAACCATAACTCTTTGTCTTCAATTCCATCAAAGACCACAAAAGGTTAATATATAAACTCTAGAAATGACAGAGACAACTCACTGCCCTAAGTTCTTTTGTAATCTTCCATCTTCAGCCCATAGGCCATAGTGTGTCTGGCAGACTCTTCAGCAAAGCAGGAAACTTTAAACTGTCTTCTTGTATTGGCAGTTTGTCAGTCACTTTTATCTGTGTCCTGCATACTGTCTCGCAGACTCTTCCATGAAGCCGGATCTCTGTAGCAATGTCCATCTTGAATCAGCAGTCACTTTTCTGTGGGTCCTGCATGTCCAGTTTATACAGCATAAAGTCAAACAGTCCAGACAAAAGCAGTACCTTGTCCAAATGGCTAGTCTTGCCATATTGGAAGCAAACTCTATAACGAGTTTCTTCAATGTCCATCTTCCTTTCTGATGCAGGTGGTGTTGCCAGGAACAATTATGTCTCATTGTCAAGAAAACCCTAAACCATTTTTAAATGCCATATTCTGTAGGTTTTTGAAAGCTTTGAAGAATGCCTATCTATCTCAAATACATCTCTGTGTATCTTGAAAAACCTAACTAACTTAACTCTATGCTTTGACTATCATAGGTAATTATCTATAATCTGTACTAAATTATATATTCATTTCTAAATGAGCTATATAAACACATTACCTAAACAAAAGGAGAAATATACACATCACAAAATTGACCTTAAATTGTATCAATAAATGAAAATCCATTCCAAAACAAAGTATTCATATCTATACCATAATCCCTTTTTTACCTTTAAAAAGATATTTGTTGTGTTCATTAACCATTTATAACCATGTCCATTTAAATGAAAACAAACATTTATAAACAATATTTGGGAATTTGGGCCTTGTTCTTTCCAAACTACTTCCTGCTGGTAAAGGATGCTGTCATGGGGGAATCCTAAGAAGACGCAGAAATCCTGGTTGTAGTCTGCGAGACTGCTTTGTCCAAGCTGTTTTGAATGTTGGATCACCAGGAACGCTGTTTCAGGGGGGTCTGACTTGCTCAAACCACATTTGTCTGGAAGGAATCCACAGCTTTTCATTTTCTGTGGAAATAAAAATAGAAATCCTTTTCCCCAGTAACTTGTCTTTGAACTTAAATTTTGGAGTCAAAGCATTTTTAAAATATATAAATTGAATTAATCCGGCAGCATTTCCTTTATCAGTTGTTATTTTCTCAGCAGTCAAACAATGCAAAGGCAACACAATAGCATACAGTAACCAGATTCTCTCTGAGGTTTTCATCTTTACGTGGCTTTATTATTACTCTGTTTATTTTACTTTTATTTTTTCATTTTTTGAGACAGGGTTTCTCTGTGTAACTCTTATCTGTCCTGGAATTCACTCTGCATATCATGTTTACTTTGAAATCACAGAAATCGGCTTGCCTCTGTCTCCCGAGTGCTGGGATTAAAGGCATGTGCCACCACACCAGTTCCTCTTTCTCTTTTTAAAACCATTTTATTTTTTTTTCATGTCTACATATATTTTAAAACACACTGTAAACCTTTAGAGGTTTTTCTTAATATGAATCTGTCTTTACTGTAAAACTTTATCTTTGTCTGGCCGCAAGTCTTTTATCTGGTAAACAACAACATTACTAAATTGAAAGTCATAGCTGTGTCTGCCACGGTTTACCAAAGATGGCAGCAGGTACTTTTTCCGCCAGCACGGAAAGCTGTGCTCACAGCCTTGGTCTGCACTGCCACCCAGAAAGCATGCTGCCGGCTTGGAGATGTGGTCACTGTGATCAATGCCATTGCCATCTCTCATACACACCAATAAATTGTTAGCAGTTGTTTTTTAAAGCCCTGTGGTTTTTTGCTGCTTATGCTGAGTCAGGAATCTTCCCTTAAAAGAGCCCCGAGAATATCTGCTTGTCTCTCGCAGAGTTCAACCGAGAAAAATGCTGTTACCAAGAAAACTTGCTTGTCTCTGTTCTTTTGTTTCTAAAACCCCTTTTTAAGCTTTTGTTAAATTTTAAGTGTAAGTTCTTATTAGCCACGTGGGTGCCATTTGTAAGGTGTACAGTTTTTCCTCCCGCCCCCTAGTCTTGTAAAGCATATATACATAATGGCATCTCCCATCATGCTGCTATGAAGATAGTTGAGCACATGTCTTTGTTGCATGGATGTGGATCATTTGGGTATATGCCTAAGAGGGTAATTGCCGTATCCTGAGGTAAACTAATTCCCATTTTCATGAGGAACCGCCATACTGATCTCCAAAATGGCTGTACAAGTTTTCACTCCCACCAGCACTGGAGGAGTGTTCCCCTTTCTCCACATTCTCTCCAGCGTGTGTTGTCACTGATGTTTATAATTTTAGCCTTTCTGGCAGGAGTAAGATGGTATCTCAAAGCTGTTTTGATTTGCAATTCCCTGATAGCTAAAAATGTTGAACACATTCTTAAGTGTCTTTCAGCCTTTTTGATTTCCTCTATTGAGAATTGTTTCTTGAGTTCTATACCCCATTTTTTAATAGGGATGTTTGGTATTTTGTTGACTAGTTTCTTGAGTTCTTTGATTATTTTGGAGATCAGCCCTCTGTCAGATGTAGGATTGGTGAAAATCTTTTCCCAGTCTGTGGGCTGTCGTTTGGTGTTGTCAACTGTGTCCTTTGCCTTACAGAAGCTTCTAAGTTTGAGGAGGTCCCATTTGTTAATTGTCGATCTCTGTCTGTCCTACTGGAGTTATGTTCAGGAAGCAGTCTCCTATACAAATTTATTCCAGGGTACCTACTACATTTTCCATTAAGAGCGTTAGTGTGGCTAGATTTATGTTTAGGTCTTTGATCCATTTGGACTTGAGTTTTGTGCATGGCGATAGACATAGGGTCTATCTGCAGTCTTCTACACACCATTATCCAATTGTTCCAGCACCATTTGTTGCAGATGGTCCCCCCCCCACTTGTATACTTTTAGCTGTTTTATCAAAAAACAGGTGTTTGTAGGTGTGTGGGTGAATATCAGATTTTCAATTTGATTCCATTGCTCTACTTGTCATTTTTGTGCCAATACCAGGCTGTTTTCAGGAGTTTAGCTCTGTACCAGAGCTTAACATCGGGGATGGTGATGCCTCCTGATGTCCTTTTATTGTACACGGTTGTTTTGGTTATACTGGGTCTTTTGTTTTTCCATATGAAGTTGATTATTATCCTTTTAAGGTCCATGAAGAATTGAGCTGGGATTTTAATGGGGATTACATTGAGTTCATAGATTGCTTTTTGGCAAGATTGCCATTTTTACAATGTTTGTCCTACATATCCAAGAGCATGGGAGATCTTTCCATTTTCTGGTATCTTCTTTAATTTCTTTCTTTAAGGCCATAAATTTCTTATTGTATAGGTCTTTCACTTGTTTGGCAAGCATTACCCCAAGATACTTTATGTTGCTTGTGGCTATTGTAAAGGATGATATTTCTCTGATTTCTTTCTCAGCCCCATTGTCATCTGATTTTTTTGAGTTTATCTTGTATCCTGCTTGTTTGCTGAAGGTGTTTGTCAACTATAGGAGTTCCCTGATAGAGTGTTTTTGGGTTGCTTATGTAAACTATCATATCATCTGCAAATAGAGAAAGTTTTACTTCTTCCTTTCCAACTGGGATCTGCTTGATCTCCTTTTGTTGTCTTATAGCTTTAGATAGAAGTTCAAGTACAATATTGAAGAGAGCAAGTTCAATATGGAGAGAGAGGACAGCCTTGTCTTGTTCCTGATTTTAGAGGAATTGCCTTAAGCTTCTGTCCATTCAGTTTGATGTTGTCTGTTGATTTAATGTATATTGCTCTTATTATGTTTAGGTATGTTCCTGTTCTGCCTGATCTCTCTCTCTCCAAGACCATTACCATGAAAGGGTGTTGAATTTTGTCGAAGGCTTTTTCAGCATCTAGGGAGATGATCATATGGTTTTCTTATTCAGTTTTTTTATATGGTGGATCATGTTGATAGATTTTCATGTTTAACCTTCACCACAACCCAGGGATTAAGCCTACTAGGTCATGGTGGATGATTTCTCTGATGTATTCTTGGATTTGGTTTGCTAGTATTTTATTGAGTGTTTTTGCATCAATGTTCATACTGGTCTGTAATTTTCTTTTTTAGTTATGTCTTTTTGAAGCTTGGGTATGAAGGTGATTGTGACCTTGTAAAAACAGTTTGGTTATGATCCTGATTCTATTTTGTGGAATAATTTGAGGAATATTGGTATTAGCTCGTCTTTGAATTTCTGGTAGAATTCTGCAGTGAAGCCATCTGGCCCCGGGCTTTTTTTGGTTGGAAGGCTTTAGATGACTGCTTCTATTTCGTTGGTGTTTATAGTTCTTTTTAAGTTGTTTGTCTGTTATTGATTTAATTTTGGTAATTGATAGTTATCCAGAGATTTTTTAATTTCAATTGAATTTTCAAATTTTGTCTAGTACAGGTTTTCAAAGTATGACCTGAAAATTGTCTGGATTTCCTCTGTGTTCATTGTTATAGCACCCTTTTTGTTTCTGATTTTGTTAATTTGCTTGTTCTCTTTCTGTTTTTTCATTTGTCTGGATAAAGGTTTGTCTATCTTATTGATTTTCTCAAAAATCAAATTCTTAGTTGCATTGAATTTTTTTTTTTTGTATTGTTTTCCTGGTTTCTATTTTGTTGATTTCAGCACTCAATTAGATTATTTCCTGCTGTCTACTCCTCCAGGGTGAGTTTGCTTCTTTTCGTTCTAAGGCTTTCAGTTGTGCTGTTAATTCTCTAATATGACTATCCTCTGTTTTCTTCATATGGGCACTTAGTGCAATGAACTTCACTTTTAACACTGCTTTCAAGGTGTCCCTTAAGTTCAGGTATGTTATGTCCTCATTCTCTTTGAATTTTAGGAAGTTCTTGATTTTTTCTTTATTTCTTCTTTGACCCAGGTGTGGTGCAATTGTGCATTGTTCAGTTTCCATGAGTTTGAAGGGTTTCTTCGATTTGTGTTGTTGTTGAATTCCAATTTTAAACAATTTTAAAGCATGGTGGTCTGATAAGATATAGGGGACTATTCCAATTTTTTTTTCTTTTTTTGTTATGCCACCTAGTATGTGGTCGATTTTAGAGAAGGTTCAATGTAGAGCAGAGAAGTTATATTTTTTGTGTGTGTGTGTGTTTGAATGGAATGTTCTATAGTTCTATTAGATCCAATTGGGTCATAACTTCTGGTAGTTGTTTTTTGTTTTGTTGTTGTTATGCTTCTGACTGGTGGTACTATTCAGTCTTGAGAGTAGCATATTGAAGTCTCCCACTATAAGTGTGTGAGGTTTTATGTGAGGTTTGAGTTTAGTAGTGTTTCTTTTATGAATGTGGGTGCCTTTGTATTTGGTGCATATATGTTTAGAATTGAGACTTTGTGTTGATAGATTTCTCCTGCCATGAATACGAAATTACCATCTTCATCTCTTTTGATTAATTTTGATTTGAAGTCTAACTTGTTAGATATTGGGATAGCCATACCTGCTTGCTTCTTGGTTCCATTTGATTGGAAGAACTTTTCCTAGTCCTTTCCTATGAAGTAATGTCTATGTTTTAAGCTTAGATGTCTTTCTTATGTGCAGCAGAAGGATGGAATCTGTCTTTGTATTCATTCTGTTAGCCTGTGACTTTTTACAGGCAAGTTAAGACCATTAATGTTGAGAGTGAGTAAGGACCATTGATTGTTAATTCTTGTTTGTTTTAGATTTTTTTTGGCAGTGGTATTGTGTATATATATGTACTACTTATACCACTGGGTTCTGTTGAAGTGGGATTATCTGTTACCTATGTCTTTATGAGCTAGTTAACTTCCTTGGGTTGGAGTTTTGTTCCAGAACTTTCTATAGGGCTGTATTTGTAGATATGTATTGTAAAAATCTGGCTTTGTGTAGTAGCCTTGGCTAGCATCCATGGACTCTTAGTACTTGTAGAACATCTATCCAGTACTTTCTGGCCTTGAGAGTTTCCATGGAGAAGTCAGGTGTAATTTTGATAGGTCTGCCTTTATATGTTACCTGTCCTTTTTCCTTTGATGCTCTTAATATTCTTTCTTTATTCTGTATGTTAGGTGTTTTGATTATTATATATCGAGGGGTCTTTTTTCTTTGGTCCAGCCTATTTGGGGTTCGGTATGCTGGTTGTACTTTCATGGGCATGTCCTTGTTCAGATTTGGAAAGTTCTCTTCAATCATTTTGTTGACTATATTTTCTGCACCTTTGAGCTGGACTTCTTTGCCTTCCTCTATACCTATTGGCCTTTTTAGGGTGTCCCACATTTCAAGGACATTTTGTGTTAAGGATTTGTTTGATTTACGATTTTCTTTGGTTGATGAATCTCTTTCCTCTAGTTTATATTCCATGCCTGAGATTCTCTTTTTTCTTGCATTCTGTTGGTTAAGCTTGTGTCTGTAGTTCCTGATGATTTCCCCAGGTTTTTCTATTTCCAGCATTCTTTCAGTTTGTATTTTCTTTATTGTCTCTATTTCAGTTTTCAAGTCTTGAACTGTTTCCTTTGCCTGTTTGTTTTTGCTTGGCTTTCTGTACCTTCTTTAAGAAATTTGTTCATTTCTTCCAATTTTTTTTGTTTGTTTTTTTCTTCCACTCCTTAAGGTAATTTCTCACATTGTCTTTGAGGGCCTCTATCATTTTTATGATGATAATTTTAAGTTGTTCTCTTCTGCTTCATCTGCTTTGGGATGTTCAGGCCTAGTTGCTGTAGATTCCCTAGATACTGGTGTTGTCATGCTTTCCTTTTGTTAGGTGTTTTCTTGTATTGCCATCTACCTATTGCTTCTTCCAGTATTTAGTTGATCTCTCTCTCTCTCTCTCTCTCTCTCTCTCTCTCCTCTCTCTCTCTCTCTCTCTGGTACTCCCCAGGTGGGCTTAGGTGGGTCAGAGGTCCCATGTCTGTAGCTCTGGTTGGTCCAAGATCTCTAGGAGGTCTCTCTTCAGGGAGGGGCCTGGTGATGGGGGTCAAAGATCAGGCTCCAGCAGAAGACTGGCGATGGGAGTCAAAGATCCCAAAGGCTGGGACTCAGGATATAGGCAGATCCAGCCTGGGCCTGGCCTCCAGCTGAGGCCTCTTTGGCTGACAGGGTCAAGGATCCAGGCACAGGAACTGAGTGGCTCTACCCGGATAGGGGGATCTCTGGGAGGGGCCAGGAACTCCAGTAGAGGTGGTGGGGGTCAGAGACCAGGCAGGTGGAAATTATGGGTGGTCCTGTGTGGATAGGCAGGTCTAGTGTGCTCAGAGCAACTCCAGGAACTTTCCAAAGGTGGCAGGATTGTTGGCTTCACGCTCTGTTCCAGTGCTCAATCAGAGTGGTAGGACAGTGGGCAGTGTAGGGCCCAGTGTAGGGGGATGGCAGGCTCTTGATGGGGGTGGGTAGGTTGGTGTGTACTAGAGCTCCAAAAGAGCTCTTGTTAGGGACAGGACACAGGGGCAACAAGATCTGGGGCCAACCCAGGGAGTTCCCAGAAAAGGGTGTGTGTGGGGGGATTCCACCCAAATTGGTCCGAGACTCGTGTCTATCCAATGCCTAGTGATGGGGGTCAAAGCCGATGGGGGTCAAAGAATGGGCTCAGGATATTTCTTGTCTGACAGGTGGATCTAGCTGGGGCCTGGCACTTTCCAGTTGAGGCCTCTTTAGCAGAGGCCCAGCGATGAGGGTCAAGGATCCAGCCTGCAGGAATTTAGAGTCCATAAAAAGCAATCTTGTCTTAATCAAGCCACAGTATAATTTTTGTACAATGAAATGAATTTCCTGTGATCAGTTAGCCATTTGAGATATACACTGTTCACCTACATATCAATCAAAGACAATTAAAAACAGATTTTGCTGCCCATATACATAAACGTTATAATGACAATATAACATATAGCAAAACAAAATTAATCCACATCATGAAGTTTGAGAGTCAATTCAGATCTTCATATTTTTAGTCTTGTGAGTTTATGAGTTTTTTTCCATGGCTAATTTACTATAGGTTGGTATATATGCCTTGTTTTTAAGAATGCTAGACCTGGAAACAGACTACACATGGCACCAGTAAGACAGTCCTGCTCTCACCAACTTAGCTGCTATGCATGCCCAGATCCAGTAACATGAGTCAGTCCACTATATCATCTACTCCATACACGAGCTGCTAGAGTGAGTGGAGGAGCCAGTACTGAAGCATCAGATGTCATTATTGAAGATAGCTCGTCTCAAGTCCACTGGCCAACACTGTGACTTCAGCCCTTGTTGCATGCCTTGATGGTAGACAGAGAACAAATAACACTGGTGTTACCTGTAACCTACAAATAGAAAGTTTGAGCCCAGTGAGCCTTGGAATGACATAGAGGGCAGGGATGTGTGCATCAGTCTGGAGCTTGCCCAGATCTTGCCTTCTAGCCTTGTCTAGACACAAGTTCACCCTGATTCTGGGCAATGGCAGTATATCTGAGACAAGTCTAAGAGATGGTTCAGTGTTTATGGTGTGTCAGAAACCAGAATCATTAAATCAGAACAATGACACATTGAAATGAATATCTGAATGTAAATCTGGATTCCAATGCCACTATGATGAACGATTATTAGTTGGAGAGGTGGAAAAAATAGAGGAACGGAGCAGTGACATAGTTATAGAGATTGGCAGATTTGGAGACAAAACAGGTGATAGGTCTGTGAGAAACCTTCAATGGACCAGGAGACATGTTATTGTCATTAGGACCAACAGGGTGGCATGCAGCTGTCTGGAGTTTACATTCCAACTAAACCTCTGAACAAGCTTCCCCATGTGCACAGCTGTACTGGTTCTGCGCATGTCTAAGATGAATTATGGTTCATTTTCTAGATTGGACTGCCTCAAAAGACCTCTGTGGTTCAGTGTTACCCCTGAAGCCACTATAGATATGTCGATGCCATGTTGCATCACTGCCTGATGTCCACAGGCCATGTTTCCACAGGGAGCCATGTTGATGTGAGTGGCCTGTCCAGCTACCTGAGGTCATGTTGATGTCCATATCCATGCTGCCATGAAGGGCCATGTCCGGAGGTCTGTAGTCCTACGGCAGCCAGAGTCTGTGTTGACATTCATGGCTATGTTATCATGAAAGGCCAGGGAGTTGCCCAAGATTTCTGCTGCAGCCTGAAACCATGGTGATGCCCATGGGCCATGCTTCTGCTAGGGATCATATTGATGTGGGTATCCTGAGATTCCACTGGAGGCCATTGTGATGGCCTCCATTTGGATCAGGGCTGCCATGGTTGACCATGTCTTGATCTGTGGCTCTGTTGTTGTAGCCAGGAATTGTGTTGATATTATTGGTCCATGTTAAGACCAAAGGCTATGCAGATGTCTATGGTCTGTGCTGCAGTTTGAACCCATGTTATGTCAACAGGCTGAGCTGCAACTGATGACCATGCTGTTGTGAGTGGCCCTGGCTGCCACTGGAGGCAGTGTTGCTGTCCTTGGCCTATGCTGCCACCAAGAGTATTGATGTTGTCATGGCCTATGAAGCTACACAGGGCTGTGTTGATGGCCATGGTCTGTACTGCCACCATAGACCATGTGTCACATGCAGACATTGGAGACCATTTGATGTAGTACTCTCTCTCACCAGAATTCATGTGCAAGTCCATGATCTGTGCTCCTGCTGACTATAAAGTACAAGAAAGCTACTTTTGCCTTGGTATTATTGACCACATACTCACAGTTGAGTAAAAGGAACATAGAAGACTTCTATGATAACGCCTGTTGTCATCTCACTCACCAAAAATCAACAGCCTGGATAGAAAGCAATAAAAAAGAGCTCTTAATCATGTTCAAGTGTACATTCTCCATAACTGAGGGCTTCTGGAAGAGCATGCCGGAAAATAACACAGTTTTCTTTAAAGGGCTGATCACCATGAGTTTGACCATGCTCCAATGCATACATGGACAACACAAACTGAACATTTTTTAAATCTTTTTCTTCTTTCTGGGTGTTGGGGGTGGGGAGGAGAGCATAAGGTGGTCACAAGGATAGGAGGAACACCTGGGGAGACTGGGAAGTGAGGATGTTTGGGGTTCATGATGTGAAATTCCCAAATAATCAATGCCGTGCTTTAAATAGGAATGCTTCCCAAGACTCATACATGTGAATGCTTGGCACATAAGGAGTAGCATGATTAAGTATGGCCTTGTTGGAGTAGGTGTGGCCTTGTTGGAGGGAGGTGTCACTGTGAAGGTAGGCTTAGGGGTTTCATATGTTCAAGCTAAGCCTAATGTGGCTGTCTCCTTCTGATGCCTGCACATCAAACTACAGAACTTTCAGTTGCTTTCAAGCACCAAGAAATGTTTGTTTTTCATGCGGCCATGCTTCTTGCCATGACAATAATGGAATAAACCTCTGAACTGTAGTCCAGTCCCAATTAAATCTTTTCTTGTATAATAGTTGCTGTGGTCATACTATCTCTTCATAGCAATAAAACCCTAAGTAAGACAATCAATACAAATATTATGACAAAACTATAAGACCTAAGAAGGGTTCAATTGTACTCTAATCAGCCTGAAACATAATTTTTGGGAGAAAGAGTGCCAGTGTGCTCATCACAGTACTGGAGATGTTCCTAGAGAAATTATAATCAGTGTTTTTTTTTTTTTTTTTAATTTGGGAATTCTGTTACCTTTGCATAACATGCTTTCTTCATGTTATGAATGGCTGCATTTTTTATTTTTGTTGTTGTTTTTTTCTGGTTATAAGCTCTCATATAACTATATAACTATAGCCAGTTTCAAACTTACTAGATAGCCAAAGTTGACCTTTGATCTTTGTGCCTTCTAAGTACTGTGATGATAGACTTCTCCCACCACGTACTGGTCATGACTGGTCAGTGCTCTAGCATTTTAGACCTTTTCAGGCATTTCCTTTCTCATGATTATGTAGTGTGATCTGATTTTGGCTGAATATCCTGTAATAAGTGTATATTTATATTTTATACCATATTTTCTTTATTTTATGTCCCATATCTGAGATACCACAATGTTGCTTATTTGATCTTTTTAAAACAAGGTTCACCTGCCTTATCTGTTGGTCATCACTTTGTGTGATAGATGCCATTTTCTCTTCTTTGCAGACACTTATCAGGAAATGGCTATTAAAGGAAATGAATTCAGAGCACTGGGATTTATGTCCTATACTAGGTCCCTGCCAAATGCAGAAGCTGAATTCCACTCTCATCTTTGACAAAATTCCTCCTTTTCTACACTGTCCCACTTCTTCCCTCCAGGTGGCCTCCAGCTTTGTGTGCCAGGATTTATGACACTATCTCAGAGAATATTTCAGAGACAATAGGCATCTTCCACAAAACCTCCTTTAATTTGTCAGTCTGGATGTTCTCCTTAAGACTATCCCTTCCTGCTTCCAGCTGCATGATTATATGAGTCCACTCCTCATACATCACTGACAGCTACAGTCCAAACTATAAAGTGTTGCATTAAAAAGCAGCTCCTTAATTACACAGCTTGACACATGATTATCTAGGATGCTGACTTGTGTTTCTTTGGACCTGATCACTTTTCAAAGCCTGAGGTGCAATATTTCCACCTGCTGTCTCTATCTTATGGGCAGATTTACATAGCTGACTAAGCCCATTCACATTTGATGAGATGTAAATTAATTATATACAGTAAAGGCTTATTTAAAATTGCCCATGTACATTTCATGGTGAGCTAGAAGATTCTCACTAAGTTTTCTAAGTTCAATTTTATGGACCAAAATAATTAAACCTATCATTGTAATAACCCAAAGTAACTATTGTGCTTTATTGAAATACGCCATCAAATGAGATAGGCATGGTTAATAAAATGCACTGCTGAGAGCTGGCTGCATAATAACTGTAAAAGGAGTAAGCATTTCATGTTAGCTATTATAAATAATTTTCATACAGCAAAATTAAATGTACTCAAGATTGCCTTATAGAGGAGAAATAAATTAAGCTGCACATTGAGTGGATTTTGCTATGACTACACTTCTATGTGAATAAAGTAAATATTGGAGTTACTTATTTATTTATTTATTTTTTTTTGTTTTTGCTTTTTAAAGAAGCTGATAAATTCTAAAAAATAACTTTGAATGGTGCCAGTTCTCACGTGGAAGTGTTCTGGACAGTGAAGTGCAACAGAATTGAGTCCCTGCAAAGTATCTCTTGATTTTCCTTTTGTAACAACAAATGCTCAGCAACTTACCTCTGTATATTAGTGCTGTTAAGATGCATAACTGCACGTACTCTGGCGAACCCTGCCCTCTCCATATGTACAGTAAATTATTTCATTCAGCGTTTTGACAGTAAATGAGGGCCATCTGTAAAGCTGAAGCTACTACTATGGAAACAGATGATGGGGTGAACTCACTTCTCCTATGCCTTACCAAGATCCTTGAGTCTACTCTGCCATTAATGTTTGTAGAGTGAAAATTCTAAGTACTTTGTAGGGTTTCTTTTCCATCACCACCCTAGCAATTTAAACTTGAGTAAACACCATCAGCCCCATTCATTCATTCAAGGACTCATGATTCTAATTGCTGTTCTCTAAGTATTATATATTGCTTGCACAGAATTTCATTGCTTCGCCTTCAGAGAATCAGTTCGATGACAGCTGCAGTGAGCATTTCTCCAGCTTTTCAGTGTCAGGTGCGTCCCGTTGCTTCCTATTTACTCTTTGTGGATGCTAATTGGCTCAGTCTTCTGAGCCTACTATTTATGCCAGAACATCTGTATTCTTTATAATATGAAGCAACAAATCACCTGGCTTTTCATTAGCCAGCCTTTATTTTTTTCCTGCATGATTATTTTGCCTTGCCAATATTCACACAAAAGCACAAAAGGATGTATAGCCTGTTGCCATATTCCATGGACATTCTAAGACAATTCTAGTGAAAGAACAAACTCCAGAATTTCAATGGCTAAATAAAATAGCCATTTATTTGTCATCAACAAAAGGTCCAAGGTAAGACGCTCCAACCAAAAGAGGGTCTTCAACCAACATGAAAGAAATCCATCTTCTGGCATGTTCTGACCATGTGAATATATCAACTTGTGCTCTGTTTGTCTTCCAGTCTGTTTGTCTGCATCTCAGGCAGAGCAAATGTAAACAAGCATTGACAAACACCCAGGATATGGTTGTCCTAAGCCATCTATTCTACAAATGAGACACAACATTTCTGCTTGTATATGATTGCCTGAAATCCATTTATATAAAAGTATTTACATATAAGAAAGAAGGGTGAAAATGGTCCAGTTATGCAGCAATAAATGACAGAAAATGGTGGTTGATGAGCTGGTAAACAGGCTCTGCTTTGCCATGTGAAAATTTCATTAAGCCATTTAGTTTGTTAAAAGTATAATTTAGTTTTTTGAGTTCAATTAGAGCAGCACTTACTATAGTTAGTGGGTGACTAAATCAGGTCCAGGATGCATCAACCTTCAAGCTGGCCTAGTATTTAGAGGTGAACAGACACATTAATTCCACAGAGAAGGAGGTATAACATCATAGGGAATAGTCTTATTGTCAACGATCAGAGGATACATTTGTTCTTGTCATGTGTATTTTTGATGACAAGGACAGGTTTCACATAAGCCACCACAATGTAAAGTGAAGAAACATAAATAGTTCATGGAATTATTCTTTAATTTTCCAGTTTTTCCTTTTTATTCTTTGCACCAAAGATAACTTTATTTTCATTGTATATGGTACCTAGTGGCTACCAAGCAGTGAAATCAAATGATGGTTAGAATGCATTTAAATCAAGTAAAAGTTTATTCTTTAATATTGAAGAGTTAAATTTAACCATGGGGATTGGTCTTATTATCTATGATTAGGAGTTTGTGTCATTTCCCTAACCCATTACAGAAATGTATATCAACCACATACCACAGACAGGATGCTATTGTACATTTTACATGTAATGTAAAATTGTTTTAGGGAATGTGTGTGCATGCATGTGTGTGTATGTGTGTGTGTGTGTGTACGTGTGTGTGTGTTTTTGCTTAAACATTTGACTAATGTTTTGTTTTTCAGCAAAGTACCTTCTGTTTAAAAAAATTACAAGATGTGAATTTTCCTGTGTTTATGTGTATTAAATGAACAAGTGGAAAGAATCATCTATACAAAGGAAAGTTGTGAACCTAGACACACTCTGCTTAAACACATGGAAGCTTAATTTTCAGGATTATAATATGTTTATCTATTTGGCTGTGAATTTTGAGCTACCTGGAATATTCAACATATTTTATAATGAATCTGGAGACTATCACTTTTATACTATTTCATAATAGAACTGACACTGGATTTATTAAAGGACTTTGAATCATGAATTTCTGATATAAAGCCCATTAACTAATTGATATAAAGGATATTTATATTCTTACAGAAAAGTACATCAACAAGAAATGACAGTAATAGGGTACTTTACCTAAAGCAAAGGATTACACAATAAGCAAATATTTTACTTAAATTTGTTCATCTAAATTATTTTTAAAATATCAAGTAATAATTTTGTAATGATTAAATCATAGATAGCCTTGTTTTCACAGTAGACATTATGTAAATTTAAAAAGATACAGACTTGCATTAAAAATTAAGGTGTTCACCAAGCAAATATGAAGTTCTGAGTTAGGTAGTCAGACTCCACATGAATAGCCATACATGGCAACCTGGGAGACAATGAGACAAGTGGTCTCTGGACTCGGTGCTAGCCAGTCTATCCTACTCAGCTAGCTCCTGGCCACCAAGGGACCCTGTGTCAGAAAAGAAAGTAGGAGGAACAACACTTAGCGCTACCCTATGGCTTCCACACACAGTTTCACATGCACACCAATGTGTAAATGGAGTTCTTAGTTGGTCTAAGTAATAAAAACCTGTAGTCAGATATTGAGGGAAATGCTGAGAATCAGAGAAAAGGATCAAACCACCATCTCACCTTACCTCCATAGTGTCTCAGCAGACAAAAGAGAGAGTTAGTTCCTGTTTCTCCCTGCTTATATCCTGTTTCTGCCTAGCTACTTCACTTCCTGTCTGCCTGTGCAGAACTCCAAACCTCTATGGTTAGCTAGTAGTAAGCTTCATTCTTTGACCTTCAGACAAGCTTTATTGGTACAAGCAAGATATCACCACACATGTGCACCTACATACACATGAACACACAACACACACACACACACACACACACACACACACACACACCCAGAGAGAGAGAGAGAGAGAGAGAGAGAGAGAGAGAGAGAGAGAGACTGTCTTGGATTTCTACTGCTGTGACAAAGCACCATGTTTGGGACTAAAGGGTTCATTGGTGTTTTATATGCTCATTGTTGTCATTCACTGAAGGAAGCCAAAACAGGAAGTCAAACAGCACAGGAGCCTGGGAACTGGAGTTTATGTAGAGGCTATGGAGGGGTGCTGCTTATTGGCTTGGTCCCTATCGTTTGCTCAACATGCATACTTGTGGAAACCAGAATCACCAGCCCAAGGATGGAACCACCCATATTGGGCTTACCCTCCCATATCGATCATTAATTAAGAAAATGTTCTACAAGCCTGCCTACAGCTCAAATTTATGCAGGTATTTTGTCAACCAAGGTTTCCTCCTCACAGATGGTACAGTTCATATATCAAATTAATATAAATTTAATTAGCGTAGCTGACCCTTGTCAACATGACACACAAACACATGACTGTTAAGCCACACCCTTGCTTTTCATGTTCATCCTCCAAGATCATACACTGATCAAGATACCTCAGTATACATTTACAAATATAATAAGTTTCATAGCCTTACAAACTCAGACAATTTAAAAATTGTCTGTTTAAAAATATCTACTCTTATTTAGAACCAAATCTGTTTTTTTTTTTTTTTTTTTTTTTTTTTTTTGTATTTGTTTTTCTAGACCAGGTAGCTTTGTAGACCAACCAGGCTGGCCTTGAACTCAATACTAGCAACTCCAAAATACTGGGGTCTTCTGCTTGAACTGGGTGGCACTTTCACCAATAATTTATCATAGGATCTCTTCATGGTGCCAAGTCTCAAATTCTCTTCATGACCCCTTTGATCATGGGCCTCTTGCTGCTACTGAGACAACACCTTCCATAATGTCCTCTCCTAGCCTTTCACAGTGACAAGCTTCAGTTGTTCTCTATGACCCCTTCAAGCCTTCAGAACTGCTACTACCAGAGTGATTCTTATACTACCAAGTTTGGCTGACAGCTTGGGGTACAATATTGGCATCTTCTGGAATGCAGCTTATTGCTTTATTGTGCTTTCTGTAAGGAAGCACTTCCAGAAAGATTTTGTCTCAATAATGCTGGTCTCTTCTTAACCCCTGCTAATTGTCAGCATCTACTGTCCTAGTAACATAAAGATTTCAGTTCATTGGTGTCAGTGTCTTCATTACAGCTGACTCTTTAGCCCCAGATGACCAGAATGAGATAATCTATTCAAAATAGCAATTGTCCCTCCTAGGGTCTTTAAGCTTCCCTCTGAAAACTTACAAGCCAGGCTTCTATCCTATGCTCTGCTCTCTCAACATTCTCATCTCACAATTTCCTTCAAAACATCCTCCATCAGTATCAACCCTCAATGGCTTTTCCAGATCAAACTTCCAAAGTCATTCCACAATATCCCCAAATACAACAATCTCTCACTATGAAGGTACCAATTTGTCTTTGCTAGGCTTCCTGCTCCTGCAATGAAGCACCATGACTGAAAAGCAAGTTCGTAAGGAAAGGGTTTATCTCGTTTATGCTTTCAATTTGTAATCCATCACAGAAGGAAGCCAGGAGAAGAACTCAAACAGGGCAGGAATCTAGATGCAGGAGCTGATACAAAGCTATAATTTTTTACTGGCTTGCTCCCACATGGCTGCTTAGCCTGCTTTCTTATAGAACTCAGGACCACTAGCCTGGGGTGTGTGCAATACCCGTAATAGGCCGGACCCTCCCCCATTAATCACTAATTAAGAAAATTCTCCTATAGGATGGTCCACAGCCCAATCTTATGGAAGCATTTTTTTTCAGTAGATGATTAGAGTTTGGTCAAGATGACATATATCCAGCCAGCACATACACAGTATTAAAAGATGTTTCCCACAATATCTTTCTCACTATTATTATCTAAAAGTGATATAAACATATCAAAACTTCCTAGTTTTCCCCAAATAGAGCATCTTTCATGGATTCATTCCAGTTCAAAGCTTATTTACTTCCAGTTCTTCAGTATGAGCATACCCTTGAAGGTTTGTGGACAGGCAGATACTGAAACTACTCTAACATTTTATTATCCAGGCCCACAAAGTAGAAGACATACATGTTGTCAAATGACTATCATTTGGAAAATTATGAGAAATAAATCACGTCACTAAATATCTAAAACTGTGTTATTAGTTTTATAATGGGGGATTATCCAAGCATGCATATGCACAGATTCCCAGACTATTAAAAAGCCTCTTGACCATAGAGTCCATGTGATAGTCATGTGCTGGGTTTTTAGCCTGTATTCTTAGAGTCTTCTTTTTACACTATCATATCCTTTTCTTCTTCTTCTTCTTCTTCTTCTTCTTCTTCTTCTTCTTCTTCTTCTTCTTCTTCTTCTTCAGCTTTCATGATAACTGCTCAGGCCATTTCCTTTAACGAGGTCTTCAGGAGAGAGTGTACCTCTGTGTATATACATTGAGGACATAAAAACTCTATGTAAAAATATGATAAGAAAATCTAAAGGCCCTTTATAGCAAATGAAAATGCCAAAAAGCTAGCATTAGACAAGGTTCATGGTTTCAAATCCAAACCGCTTTTCCATAGCATAAACATAAATGAAGTTCATAAATATGGGAAATGAAGACTCTCAAAAATATTAAGTGATAGATATTTGGGAACAGCCAGAGAACAGGACTAATCCAGGTTCTCTCTCTCTCTCTCTCTCTCTCTCTCTCTCTCTCTGTCTCTGTCTCTCTCCATTATACTCTTATTAGTAAGGGCTTCATTGCCACTCTGTCAGAACAGTTCTTAGCAATTTCAACCTGTTATTTGCCTTTAAATAATTAATCACAGATGTATTTAGTTCTACATACTCTATATATGCTGCTCATGATTCCCTTGGCTCTATATTATCTGCCAAACTCTTATCTACCTTTTTGTTTCAGATTATCAAATATTATTTATTTTGAAAGCAATTCATATTTTACTTCCTTCAAGGAGTCACCCTGATCACTTGAGACCTCTATTCTTAATGATGTACTCATGACACCATCTGTCTCAGACTCTGTTCATATTTTTTAAATGATTGACATTAGACTTGTTTTTATTTCTATATCTCAGGAGGCAAAATCCTGTGATCCCAGCTAAACAGTAAGTTGAGGGAGGATGATCACAAGTTCCATGTCTTGCTATTTCTACAAAATTAGATCAATGTTAGATGATGTAGCTCAGAAATAAAACTTGGCTCACATGCACAAAACAAAAAATGTTAGCTCTATAACTATGTGGAACAGTACTTGCAAGTATGCTCAAAGTCCAGGGTTCAGTCTGCAGAACTAAAAATAATAAAAAATAAATATTAGATGACCAATGGAGATACAGTACAATAGTAGATGACCAGGTGAGATATAACACAATAGTAAATGACCAGGGAATATACACCACAATGGTAGATGACCAGTGGAGATACTCCACCATGGTAGATAAAAAGGGGAGATACATCACAATAATAGATGCCCAATGGTGATACCAATAGATGACCAATATAGAAACACCCCCTCAAGATTCTCATAAAAATATCTTCCTTTTAAAGATAATTGTTTAAAATATTCAGTATCATGAGCTGTCAGCTAAGTACAAATTAAAAACTACACTGGGGTTCCATCTTACTCTTTAGATGGGTAATGACTAAGAAAGCAAATACTGCAGAGGCTATAGGGCAAAAGGAAGACATATACAATTTTGGGAGTTCAACCATTGTGGAAACTAGTATGTAAGTTCATCTCAAAGCTAAAGGTGTATCTATCGTATGATCCATATTCTATCTACCATATGATAACATGCCTTCCTATTTACCCAATTGTCTGTATGTCTACATTTCACAAAACTACTTGCATAGTGCTTTCAATTGAAGCACTATTCATAGTAGCAGCAGAGATAGAACAGTAAGTGACTTTTTATGTACTTTTTAAAAACAAGTTTATTTTACATATTAACCCCAGGTCTGGCAATCCCCACCAACCCTCATCCCATGCCCTTTCTGCTCCCCGGGGAGGGTAGGCCTTCCAAGGGGAGTCTTCAAAGTCTGTCTTATCATTTGGAGCAGGGCCCAGACCTTCCCACATGTGTCAAACCTGAGAGAGTATCACTCTATGTGGGATGGGCACCCAAAGTCCATTTGTATACTAGGAATAAATACTGATCCTCTACCAGAGGCCCCACAGACTGCACAGTCCTCCCAACTAACACCATATTCAGGGAATCTGGGTCTGTCTTATGCTGGTTTACCAGCTTTCAGACTGGAGTCCATGAGTTCTGCCTTGTTCAGGTCAGCAATTTCTGTGGGTTTTTCCAGCCTGTTCTTGACTTCTTTGCACCATCACTCCACCCTCTCTGCAACTGGATTCTAAGAGTTCAGCTTAGTGTTTAGTGTGGGTGTCTGCATCTGCTTCCATCAGCTACTAGATGAAGGCTCTAGAATGGCATGTAAGGTGTTCATCAATCTCACTATCAGGGCAGGGCATTTAAGGTAGCCTCTCTACTACTGCTTAGATTTTTAGTTGGGGTCATCCTTGTAGATCCCTGACATTTCCCTAGTGCCAGATTTTTCTTAAGAATATCACTGGAAATACCATCCCATACCATCTACAATTCGGTAAGGTACTCTTTTTCATTGTAACTCATTTCCTTAGAGTCTGGGACATTAAGATACCACCCTCGCTGCACAGTACATCCGAATCCGGCTTCAAGCCTTCCTGCTTTCAGACTGCTGAGTCCTTATCCCGCACCTTGCCCTGACCACATTCTTGGGCTAAGAAGTTCCAACAATGATGGCCAGTTTTTACTTCACCCATGGGAAATAAACCAGCCTAGATATCCCCTAGAAAATGAGTCAAATTGGCTACAATTACTGCCAGCAAACAGGTAGATGGAAGGAGTTACCATATATTCGAGCTTTTTCTACCTCTCTGTTAAACAATCTCTGTCTTAAACATGTCTGTTTCTGTTCTCTTCCTGCCATGCTAAATCTCTCCTACCTACCTCAGCTGCAACCCATCTCAGGGCAGGTACCTCCCTTCACCTAAAAGTGCCTTGTTCCACTAGGTATCTTACACTCCTTTTCAAATGCCTCATTCTTGTTTGTCCTCTCTGCTCATGGGAGATGTCATTCTATAAATATGTTTCTCTTATTGGTTAATGAATAAAGCACTGTTGGCCAATAGGAAAGATAGGTGGGACTAGGAGACAAGAAGGATTGGAGGAAGTAGTAGGGAGGAGTCAGCATGTAGAGATTGGAGAGAGCAGACACCAGCCCCACTCTCTGGTAAGATGAGACAATGTGGAAATACTTAGATTACTTAAGACAGAGCTAGCTGATAAGAAACAAGTAACTGGCCAACAGTGTTTTATCAAATACAGAGTCTCTGTGTGTTATTTGGGGCTGGCGTGGCAGTGGGTCCAGACCTGTGGGAAAACCTACTTGTAACACCCTGTTTCCCTGCTCCTTTGTTTCTTCTCTGTGCAGATGCCAGTGGCTCACTGTGGGCTGGGCTGATGCAGCAACCTTTCAAGATACTTTGAGAGTTTTTCATTTTTCTCCACGAATGAGGTTTTCAGGTTTTGTGCCTGAGTACCACTCATGCTGACTGGTGCATTTGTTTCTCAGTTTCTCAGACCTACAGTGGTCTTTTTGCATGTTGTACCCCTTGGACTCTGATGTCCTGTTAGTTTCACAAATCCTTCTGCCTCATTCATGGAAAGAAAAAAAGCCAACAAAATTATATCTCAAAACTTTTGCCAGCAGTTGGAAGTGTGTTTATGGCAGCCACCATCTTGACCATGTGGCCTAGCATCACCCCACATGATTCTTCCCTGTGCTACACTAGCCACCTAGGCAGAGGGACAGTCTAGCTAGCATCTGCCACTGACAGAACCTGTAATTCATTTACTTTTTGCCTTTTATTCTTTGAATCTAATTTCTTTTTTCACTAACTCTGTTGTACATAGCTTCACATTCTGTTTTTTCTTATTTTTACCCAGTCCTTTTTGTTATATCTGTACATGTAATTTAAATATATCTTCAAATGTTATTTAAATTTAACTTTATATGTAAATGTAAGCTAACTCCATACAACTTAAATTGAACTGTAATCAGTTTCAAATATTTCTAAATTGTTATATATCTTTACATGATGGTAAACATTTAAGGTTATAAAGGTCTATTTCAAATCAACACAATATTTATGCCACCCAGGCCTCCCTGTATGCTGTTTATAAAGGTTAAGTTTCTATTACAAAAAAGAATTTTTCTCTACCTCTTTGTCCTTTACCGGTGTAAATCTATCCTACTAAGTTAAAACCAGTTACACTCAGGCTGGAGGGCTCTGAGTAAAACATCCCTCCACAGCCTCTCAGCTTGGATCCAGTTTTCCAGACAGATTAATTAATTACAAGGATAAAGCCTTACCTAGCCACCTATGTGCTTAAGGCAAGTAACTAAAGACAAATTTTGTCTACTGATATACACTAAACAGTCAGACAGCCCTCAAATGCTCAGAGATCTGGAGAATATTGCATTTAAAATGTTTCATTAAAAGGCTTATATAACAGAGAGACAGGCCAGCTGCAGGCACCACCCATTTCCTCCAAGAAGACTGATGGAACCTGAAGAAGCTCCACCCATAAAAGTAGCAACACTAGCCACTGTGAAATCCTGCATTTCATCTCAACTGCTGCAAAGGATTCTAAGGACCTTGGACAAGAATGCAGTGGAATCAATTTTCTCCACGTTGCTTGGGCCAAAGGTAGGTAAATCTTCCAAAACCTAATCCACAGGTCTCATGCCATCAGTGGAAGGCAAATGTTCTTAAAACCTCTAACCTCAACAACTGTGGAGGACCTGGGAGTGGCTGTCCATGCTGCCAGCTAGTGAGTCTCTGTTACTCTCTAATTCAGGTAATTTTATCCTCAAGAATTCTGATACTTTTGATGACTGGTAACTTTGTCAGTTTAAAGCAGCAGCCAAGGTTCTAACTGTTACAAAACAGATTTCAGAAATGGGTATTTTAAGGTTCTACTATTTATAGTCTTAACATTAATCAATAAAGTTTTAATGAGCTACTAATCCAATTCTGACAGAGTACTAAACACTATGCCACTATATGATAACTATAACTATAAGCTCAAAACTAAGGTGCTTTTCATTGTGCTAAAGATCTGTCAGTTGTATGTGTTAATTCTTTCAGCCAAAACATTGTTAACATGAGTATGCTGCTAATGTGTCCAATATTTATGATTTCACAAACCCAAAGGATTCTTTAAGTTCCAGGGAGCCGAATTGGATCCACTTAAACAGGTCAAATTCACTCCAAATAAATATTACTCAACTTCTTCTTGGAATGGGGACTCCCTTCCCTTGTCTTGAGACACCCTTGGGAGCCCCTCCCCCACCTTACAATTCTCCCATTAAGTACCAGGACCTAAGAAAAACCTTTTTTTCTAAACATAATCTCTTCCTCTAATCTGCCAACATCTGCCAGGTCCCAAAGAGATGCCAGAGTTCCATACTGTTAGGACTGCAATAAAACAATCAGATGCCCCAGGACATGTCAGCACCCCAGCTTTGTCAGATCCCCCAGAGATGATTAACACTCCCAAATCAGCATGAAGCAGTCTTGAGAATTCAACATCCTTATTCTCTAACCTGCCACGCCCAACCCCCCCCCACCATTTTAATAATAATAAGAGATGAGCATGTTGGAAACCAGCAGCCTCTGACCCCGCCCCCTGATGATGGGCCATGTCATTGCTACATCTTGTATTACCTGGCTGGGCAGGTGACACATTTATATATGCACAAGTTTTCCTTTTAAAGCAAGTGCACCCTTCTCTTTTCTCCCTCTTTTGCTCTTCCTCCCTCCCTTTTTCTCTCTCTCTGGTTTCTGTTGGCCATCAGCTACTTCCCCTTTCTCTCCTTTCTACCAATAAACTCCAAGTGGGCGCTGAAAAAAAAAAAAAGTGATACCATAACAGAGTAAGGGACTTTAGTTGCACAATATTTGTTTAACTATGCAAAAATGCATGGATTTGTTTATTTTTTTATATTTTTTTTACTATTTTTCTTATTTTACATATCAATACAAGTTCCCTCTTCCTCCCTCCCGGGCACCCTAACTCCCTCCCATCCCACCCTTACCCACTCAACAGGGAGGGTGATGCCTTCCAGGCTGGATCAACAAAATCTGTCAAATAATTTGGAGTAGGGACTAGGCCCTTTCTTCTACCTCTAGGCTAAGGGAATAACCCTCCATGGGGAAAGTGCTCCCAAAGTCCTTTGGTGCACTAGAGACACATCCTGGTTCCACTGTCAGAGGTCCCATAGCTTGCTCAGGCCTTCTAACTGAGACCCATGTTAAGGAGGTCTGAGTAGGTCCAATGCTGGTTTCCCAGCTATCAGTCTGGGGATCCACTAGCTTCCTCTTGTTCAGGCCAGCTGTGTCTGAAGGTTTCTGTAGCCTGGTCTTGACCCCATTTTCTTATCAGTCCTCCCTCACTACATCTGGATTACGAGTTTGGGTCAGTGATTAGCTGTGGGTGTCTGCCTCAGTTTCCATCAACTATTAGATGAGGGCTCTATGATGGCAGATAAGGTAGTCATCAATCTCATTATCAGGGAAGGGCATTTATGGTAGCCTTTCCACTGTTGCTCAAATTGTGAGTGAGTTGGGGTCATCCTTGTAGGTCTCTGAACATTTCTCTAGACTCAGTTTTCTCTCAAACCTCTTTTATGGTCTCTCTCTCTCTCTCTCTCTCTCTCTCTCTCTCTCTCTCTCTCTCTCTCTCTCTCTCTCTCTGTGTGTATGTGTGTGTTTATTTTGCTTTGTTCTCATCTACTCCTCCCCTGACTCAATCGTCCTAGTCCCATATGCTTTCCTCTCCTCCCCTTCTCTTTCTCCTAGCTCCCTCTCCACTCACTGCCCCCTCCACTCCACATATGCTCAGGAGATCTTGTTCCTTTCTCCTTCTGTGAGGGACCTTGTATAAATCCCTTAGGTTCCTCCTTGTATCCTACTTTATCTGGCAGTGTGAATTGTAGGCTGGTGATTCTCTGCTGGATGTCTAAAATTCATATATGGGTGAGTACATACCATGCTCCTTATTTTGTGACTGGGTTACCTCACCCAGGATGGCCTCCTCAAGTTCCATACATTTGCCTGTGAATTTCAAGATTCCATTGTTTTGTTTTTTTTTTTTTTTTTCCTACTGAGTAGTTTTCCATTGAGTAAATGTGCCACATCTTCTTTATCCATTCTTCAGTTGAGGGGCATCTAGGTTGCTTCCAGGTTCTTGCTATTACAAAAAATGCTGCTCTGAACATAGTTGAACAGAAGTCTTTGTTGTACAAATGTGGATCATTTGGGTATATGCATAAGAGTGGGATTGCCAGGTCCTGTGGTAGACTGATTCCCATTTTCCCGAGGAAAAACCACCACACTAATCTCCAAAGTGGCTGTACAAGTCTACACTCCCACCAGCAGTATAGGAGTGTTCCCCTTTTCCCACATCCTTTCCAGCATAAGTTATCATTGGTGTTTTTAATTTTAGCCATTCTGGCAGGACGAAGATGTTATGTCATAGTTGTTTTGATTTGCTTTTCCCTAATAGGTTAGGATGTTGAACACTTAAGTGTCAGCCATTTTGATTTCCTCTATTGAGAATTCTTTCTTCAGTTCTGTACCCCATTTTAAAAATAGGGTTATTTGGTGTTTTGTTGACTAGTTTCTTAAGTTCTTTGTATACTTTGGAGATCAGCCCTCTGTCAGATGTGGGGTTGTTGAAGATCTTTCCCCAGTCTATGGGCTGCCATTTGGTCTTGTCCACTGTGTCCTTTGCCTTACAGAAGCTTCTCAGTTTGAGGAGATCCCATTTATTAATTGTCAGTCTCAGTGTCTGTGCTTCTGCCTTCACCCTGAAAGGATAATACTCAATTTTATATGGAAAAACAAAAGTCCCAGGATAGACAAAACAACCCTGTATAATAAGGGAACTTCAGGAGGCATCACAATTCCTGACTTCAAGCTCTACTATAGAGCTGTAGTCCTGAAAACAGCCTGGTATTGGCACAAATGGAATCAAATTGACAGGTAGACCAATGGCATCAAATTGAAAATCCTGATATTAATCCACACACCTATGAACATCTGAGTTTTGCCAAAACATCTAAAAATATACATGGGGGGGGAGGAAAGCACCTTTAACATCTGGTGCTGGCACACCTAGATGATGGTGTTTAGAGACTGCATATAGACATATGTCTATTGCCATGCACGAAACTCAAGTGCAAATGAATCAAAGACTTCAACATAAATCCAGCCACACTGAACCTCTTAGAAGAGAAAGTGGGATGTATCCTTGAAAAAAATTGGTACAGGAGACCACTTCCTGAGCATGTTTTTGTTTATACATAGAAATGTTACATTTGCTTATGTTTCATTTTACTTTGTAAAGGTGTGTTGCTTTTGTTTGTGCTGCATTTGTGTAAGTTTGTAAAGATATGTTGCTGTTTCACCTTGCCAGCCTAATAAGAAGCTAAATGACCAGTAGTTAGGCAGAGGAGGGATAGAAAAAGAAAAAAGGGATCTAGCCAGCTGGGCTGGGGTCAGCCAGCCAAAGCCAGTCAGTGGCCAGCCAACTAGGAGCCAGACAGACAGATACAGATGGACAGTATGTAGATGTTGTATACAAGCCTCAGGACAGCACATTGTTTAATACAAATTGTCTTATTTACATTTAAAAAGCTAGCTAGAAGCAAGCCCAAGGTGAGGCTGAACACTGAGAACAAATAATAAGCCTCTGTTTCACTTTTTCGGAGTTGTTTGGCAGCCCAAACAAATAATTCTAACTGCAGACTGTTCCTGGGGAAATGTAATCAAATGTCTATCCACATCATATAGAGAACAAATGACAGACCAGAGAATTAATGGGTTCCTGTACAGTAAGGATATGGATATTTTGCATTTACATATAGGAGCATGAGTGACTGAAAGTCACCTGCATTACTGAGAAGCCCATCCAGCAGTTGTCACTACTCACAAGTGACACATATATAGTTCTGATCCAATGAAGATGTCCCCTCCTCTCTGCAATTGTGTGTTGATTTTCATTGGTAGTTTTTCTTGATTTAAGATAAATGGAAAATATTTATGTTTTAATAGTCTATAAAACACCATAATTCTAAATTTCTATTTATGCAATCCTGCCTCATTCCTTCTAGCATTAATATATATATATATATATATATATATATATATATAAACAAAATATTCAGCATTAATTTAACAAGTTATCTATACTTACAAAATAAATGTTTCTGTTCTAAAATTCAGTGTAAATTAGAACTTCATACAGAATGCCATAATGTCTTCTTAGTCATTATACATTATAAATCTTGGGAAGACTGAAACAAGAAAATCAAAATCAAAACAGAAGAAAAACCCAAACCAAAATAAATGTGTGGTGTGTGTGTTCTCATCTATGATAAACAAGTTGCTATCTGTGCTTTACAGGTTTCCATGCCCTATGTGTGGGATAAAACACATGGCAGAAAGCCTAGGCCTGACTAGCATTTATATAGTAAAGTTGATAGAATAGCTGCTGAAGTAGACACCATTCATGGTGTCTCCCACAAGGAACTACTGAATTTATCAAGTCACATCACATCCTGTTTGTGTCTGTTTACTCCCAAAATAATGGTAAGAATTTTACAGGTATATAACAAGATGCTGGGATGGTATCAGATACAAACTAGATATCAGTTACCTCGAGTATACAATGAAACAATGGGCCTAGACTATTGAAATACACATTTCATCCTAGATAATTTTACAGTAACCATTTCTTTTTCCACTTAAGATTCCTTATGTCTCAAGAGGCCTCAGCTGGAGAGTTCCAGTTTCCAGTGAGATCCGACTATCCTGCAAAATTTTCCCAAGTTTCAGCTCAATCTTTGTCATCTTCTGCCAGCTATTGGCCAGAGTCTGGGCCCAATCGGGGCTGCCACTCCCATACAACCTCTCCGCCCCCAAACTCCCTGGGTTGGCCCCTGATCCTGATGCTCCTGTCTCCTGTCCCCATCGACAGCACCCTTGAAGCTCTGATACACCCCCACCTATCCCCACCGCGAGCCTGCCCCCCCTAACCTGTGCCCTACCCTACCCACAGGCCTGCCGCTCTGGTTGAGCACTGGGACAGAGGGTGGAGCCAACAGTCCACCCTACTTCTGAGACTTCTCGGAGCAACTCTGAACAAAGGAGACCTGCCTATCCACACAGGACCACCAGTAATTTCCACCTACTTGGTCTCTGACCCCCACCTCCAGTCCTCTGCTGGAGTCCCGGGCCCCTCTCAAGAGATCCGCCTATCTCTGCTTGACCACTGTGAGTTCCTGCTGGCATCTTCTACTGGATCCTCATCCTTGACCCCATCCCTGGGTTGCTGCTTGCAGAGAGACCTCCTAGAGAACTTGGACCACACAGAGCTACAGATATTGAATCTCTGACCCACATAAGCCCAACGGGGAAGTACCATAGAGAGAAGGGGAGACGCCATTAACACCTACTGGAAGAAGCTATGGGAAGAAAGCAATACAACAAGACAACTAACAACAGAAAGACAAGCATGACACCACCAGAATCTAGGGAATCTACACCAACTAGAACGGAACACAACAACAAAGAAGAGGAAGCAGAAGGGTACGACTTAAAAATTACCATCATAAAAGTGATTGAGGCCCTCAAAGAAGATGTGAGAAAATCCCTTAAAGAAATGGAAGAAAAAACAAACAGAAAGGTGGAAAAAATGAACAAATTCCTTAAGGAAAGTACAGAAAGCCAAGAAAGAAAAATAAAGCAGGTGAAGGAAACGGTTCAAGACTTGAAAACTGAAATAGAGAAAAAAAGGCAACACACAACGAAGGAATGCTGGAAATAGAAAAACTGGGCAAAAAAATCAGAAACTACAGACACAAGCAAAATCAACAGCATTCAAGAGATGGAAGAGAGAATCTCAGGTGCAGAAGATAAACTAGAAGAAATAGATTCATTGACAAAAGAAAATCATAAATCCAACAAATCCTTAACACAAAACATCCAGGAACTGTGGGTCACCATGAAAAGGCCAAACCTAAGAATAATAGGCATAGAGGAGGGTGAGGAAGCCCAGCTCAAAGGTGCCGACAACATATTCAACAAAATCATCGAGGAAAACTTTCCAAATCTGAAGAAGAACATGCCCATGAAAGTACAAGAAGCATACCAACCCCAAATAGGCTGAAACAAAGAAAAAAGACCCCTCGACATATAATAATCAAAACACCTTGCATACAGAATAAAGAAAGAATATTAAGAGCAGCGAAGGACAAAGGACAGGTAACATATAAAGGCAGACCTATCAAAATTACACCTGAATTTTCCATGGAAATCCTCAAGGCCAGAAGGTCCTGGATAGATGCTCTACAGGTATTAAGAGAACACGGAGGACAGCCTAGGCTACTATATCCAGCAAAACTCTCAATCACTATAGATGGAGAAAACAAGATATTTAATGTCAAAACCAGATTTTCCCAATATGTATCTACAAATCCGGACCTAGAAAAATTATTGGAAGGAAAATTCCAACCCAAGGAAGGTAACTATGCCCACAAAAATGTAGGCAACAAATAATCAAACTACACCAGGAACCAAGGGTGAGGCAGAACTAATATATTCACAATACCACTGCCAACAACAAACCTAAATCAAATAAGCATCAACAATCAAAGGTCCTTACTCACCCTCAACATTAATGGTCTTAACTCACCTATAAAAAGACACAGTCTAACAGAATGGATACGAAAACAGAATCCATCCTTCTGCTGCATACAAGAAACACATCTAAGCTTCAAAGATAGACATTACCTCAAGGGAATGTCTTTGATTGGGAAAAGATTTTCCAATCAAATGGAAATAAGAAGCAAGCAGGCGTAGCTATCCAAGTATCTAAAAAGTTAGACTTCAAACCAAAATTAATCAAAGGAGATGAAGACGGTCATTTCATATTAATCGCAGGAGAAATCCATCAAAACAAAGTCTCAGTTATGAACATCTATGCCCCAAATACAAAGTCACCCACATCCGTAAAAAAACATTACTAAAAGTCAAAGCTCATATAAAACCTCACACACCAATAGTGGGAGACTTCAATACACCACTCTCAACACTAGACAGTACTATAAATCAGAAACTCAACAAAGAAACAGAAGAACTAACAGAAGTTATGTCTCAACTGGGGTTAACAGACATCTATAGAGCATTCCATCCAAAGACAAAAGAATATACCTTCTTCTCTGCTCCACATGGAACCTTCCCTAAAATCGACCACATACTAGGTGGCATAACAAACCTCAACAGATACAAGAGAGTAGGAATAGTCCCCTGTATCTTATAGGACCATCATGCTTTAAAATTGGAATTCAACAACAAGACAAATAGCAGAAAACCTGCAAACTCATGGAAACTGAACAATGTGCGATTGCACCACTCCTGGGTCAAAGAAGAAATAAAGAAATTAAGGACTTTCTAGTATTTAATGAGAGTGAGGACACAATATACCCGAACATATGGGACACCATGAAAGCAGTGCTACGAGGGAAGTTCATTGCACTAAGTGCCCATATGAAGAAAACAAAGGATAGTCAGATAAGAGAATTAACAGCACAATTGGAAGCCTTAGAACAGAGAGAAGCGAATTCATCCCTTAGGAGTTGACGCCAGAAAACAATCAACTTGGCTGAAATCAACAAAATAGAAACCAGGAAAACAATACAAAAACATCAATGCAACGAAGAGTTGTTTTTTTGAGAAAATCAGCAAGATAGACAAACCTTTATCCAAATTAACGAAAAAGCACAGAGAGAACATGCAAATTAACAAAATCAGAAACAAAAAGGGGAACATAACAATGGACACAGAGGAAATCCAGACAATTTTCAGGTCATACTTTGAAAATCTGAATTCAACAAAAATTGAAATTTCAAAGGAAATGGACAAATTTCTGGATAACTATCACTTACCAAAATTGAATCAATAACAGACAAACAACTATATCCTGCAATGAAATAGAAGCATTCATCGAAAGCCTTCCAACCAAAAAAAATTCCAGGGCCACACGGATTCAATGCAGAATTGTACCAGACATTCAAGGAAGAACTAATACCACTACTCCTCAAACTGTTCCACAAAATAGCAACAGAAGTTTCATTGCCAAACTCTTTTTATAAGGCCACAATAACCTTTGTACCCAAGCCTCACAAAGACACAACTAAGAAAGAAAACTACAGACCAATATCCCTGATGAACATCGATGCAAAAATACTCAATAAAATACTGGCAAACCGAATTAAAGAATACATCAGAGAAATCATCCACCATGAACAATTAGGCTTTATCCCTGGAATGCAGGGATGGTTTAACATACGAATATATATCAACATGATCTACCATATAAACAAACAGAAAAAGAAAAGCCATATGATTATCTCCCTAGATGCAGAAAAAGCTGTCGACAAAATTTAATACCGTTTCATGATAAAGGTCTTGAAGAGGTCAGGGATAACAGCAACATACCTAAACATAATAAGAGCCATATACAGCAAACCAACTGCCAACATCAAACTGAATGGGGAGAAACTTAAGCCAATTCCTCTAAAATCAGGAACAAGACAAGGCTGCCCTCTCTCTCCATATCTCTTCAATATCATACTAGAAGTTCTAGATAATGCTATAAGACAACAAAAGGAGATCAAGGAGATCCAAATTGTAAAGAAAGAAGTCAAACTGTCTCTATTTGCAGATGATATGATAGTTTACATAAGCGGCCGAATAAACTCTACCAGGGAACTCCTACAGCTGAGAAAAACCTTCATCAAGCTAGCAGGATACAAGATAAACTCAAAAAAAATCAGTAGCCCTACCTTTTTCAGATGACAAAGAGACAGAGAAAGAAATCAGAGAAACATCACCCTTTACAATAGCCACAAGCAACATAAAGTATCATGGTGTAACGCTTACCAAACAAGTAAAAGACCTATATAATAAGAACTTTGTGCTCTAAAGAAAGAAATTAAAGAAGATACCACAAAAATGCAAAGATCTCCCATGCTCTTGGATAGGAAGGATAAACATAGTAAAAATGGCAATCTTGCCAAAAGCAATCTACAGATTCAATGCAATCCCCATTAAAATCCCACTACAATTCTTCACCGACCTTGAAAGGATAATAATCAACTTTTTATGGAAAAACAAAAGACCCAGGATAGACAAAACCCTATGCAATAAAAGAACTTCAGGAGCCATCACTATTCCTGACTTTAAGCTCTACTACAGAGCTATAGTTCTGAAAACAGCCTGGTATTGGCATAAAAATAGACAGATAGAGCAGTGGAATTGAATTGAAAATCCTGATATTAAACCACGCACCTATGAACACCTGATTTTCGACAAAACAGCTAAAATTATACAATGGGGCAAAGACAGCATCTTCAACAAATGGTGCTGGCCCAATTGGATGAAGGTGTGTAGAAGACTGCAGATAGACCCATGTCTGTCGCCATGCACAAAACTCAAGTCCAAATGGACCAAAGACCTCAACATCAATCCAACCACATTGATCCTCTTCGAAGAGAAAGTAGGAGTTATCCTTGAACAAATTTGGATAGGAGAATGCTTCCTGAACATAACTCCAGGGGCACAGACACTGAGAGAAACAGTAAATAGGACCTCTTCAAACTTAGAAGCTTCTGTAAGGCAAAGGACACAGTGGACAACATGAAACAGCAGCCCACAGACTGGGAAAAGATTTTCACCAATCCTATATCCGACAAAGGACTGATCTCCAAAATATACAAAGAACTCAAGAAACTAGTCAACAAAACCCTATCAAAAATTGGGGTACAGAACTGAAGAAAGAATTCTCAATAGAGGAAATCAAAAAGGCTGAAAGTCACTTAAGAAAATGCTCCACAGGCTTAGTTATCAGGGAAATGCAAATCAAAGCAACTTTGAGATACCATCTTACCCCTGCCAGAAGGGCTAAAATTAGAAACACCAATGATGACTCATGTTGGAGAGGATGTGGAGAAATGAGAACACTCCGCCACTGCTGGTGGGAGTGCAAACTCATACAGCCATTTTGGAGATCAGTATGGGGGTTACTCAGGAAAATGGGAATTAGTTTACCACAGGACCCGGCAATCCCCCTCTTAGGCATATACCCAAAGGATTTACATCCATGCATTCAAAAAGGTATCTGTTCAACTATTTTCATAGCAGCACTATTTGTAATAGCAAAAACCTGGGACCAACCTAGATGCCCCTCAATTGAATAATGGTTAATGAAGATGTGGCACATCTACACAATGGAATACTACTCTGCAGAAAAAAAAAATAATGGTATCTTGAAATTCACAGGCAAGTGGATGGAACTGAAACCATCCTGAATGAGGTAACCCAGTCACAAAAAGAGGAACACAGTATGTACTCACTCATATATGGGTTTTAGACCTATAATTCATACCACCAGAGGAACTAGGATACAAGGTGTATTCTAAGAGATTCATATAAAGTCCCTCACAGAACTGGTAAGGGACAAGTCCCCCAAAGCTCAGCGGAAGTGGGGGGGGAGCAAATGGAGAGAGAAGTAGGAGAAAACGAGGGGGAGGAAAGGAAAACTTGTGCAACCAGTAACATTGAGCCTGGTTAGGAATAGAAGACAGGAAAGAGACAGAGAAAGAGAGACAGAGAGAGAGAGAGAACATAAAACAGGGAGCCAATATTGGTTTGAAGATAAAATTGAACACAAAGAAAGGTCTAGAGAACTACAAGACTGCTGCCAACTAACGATTTGAGCTTCTGTGGAAAGGCTACCATAAATGCCCCTACGGGAGAGTGAGATCAACAACTAACTTATCCATGGAGCCCTCAACTAATGCCTGTTGGAAACAGGAGCAAACACCCATACATAAACACTGAGTCGAAGTAGAACTCAGCTGCAGAATGAGAGGACAAGACCAGGCAGCAGAAACACATAGGGACAGCTTACCTGAACAAGGAGGAAATTAAAGGACCACCAGACTGATAGCTGGGAAGCCAGCATGGGACTGACTCAGGCCCCCCTGAATATGGGTCTCAGCCAGAAGGACTGAACAGTCTAAGGGACCTCAGACAGTGGAGCCAGGATGTATCCCTGGTGCACAAAAGGACTTTGCGAACATATCCCCCATGGAGGGATAACTGCCTTAATCTAGAGACAGGAGAGAAGCCCTAGTCCCTACTTCACATGACCTGTCAGTTCTACATGACCCCAGCTGGATGGCATTCCCCTACATATGGAATTGGGGTGGGGGGATGGGAGGGGAGGGTGGTTAGAGTGCATGTGAGAGGGCAGAGAGGGTAAAAGGGATGGTAGGAGGAAGGGAGGAAGGGAAGAAGGGAGAGATTGATGGAGAGGGAACTGGGATCAACATGTAAAATAATAAATTAAATTAAAAAAAATGCTTGGACTCCAAAATTTAAGTTCAAGGACAAGTCACTGAGGAAAAGGATTTCTATTTTTGTTTCCACAGAAAATGAAAAAATGTGGATTCCTTCCAGACTAGTGTGGTTGATCAAGCCAGACCACCTGAAACAGAGTACCAGGTGATCCTACATTCAAAACAGCTGGACAAAGCAGCCTTACAGACTACAGCCAGGATTTCTGAATCTTCTTCAAATCCCCTTACCGGTGCCCCTTACCAGCAGGAAGTAGTTTGGAAAGAACAACGCCAAAATTCCCAAATATTGTCAATAAATGTTTGTTTTCATTTAAATGGACTTGGTTATATAAAATAAATATAAAAGAAAAAAGAAAAAAAAGATTATGTTTTATCTTTGCATGGATCAAGAGAAAAGAATAAGAACACAGACAAAGCAAAGTGGTGAAAACTTATATTAACTATATTTTATACACTCGTCAAAACCAAAGCCTATGTTAGGGAATTTACATTCTTAAAAACATAATCATTGTAGAGATAACAAAAAATTAAATGCATTTTAGGGTTTTATAATTATTATATATTAATAGCTCCAGCTTATACTTTACTTACACTGACAAAGTGTCAACAATAGAAATAACACTTCTATCAGTTTTGACATGTTGACTACTTATACAGATATTCAGAGCATATTTAAGATGTTAGAAAGCAAAACATATATGTCATTTCTAATCCTCACAGTCTCTAGCAAAATAACTATTATAAGAAAAAAGAGGATTAATGAGGAAGGGCCCAGACCTCCCTGTGATCTGTGTATTTGCTCCTGTTCTAGGTTCCTGCTCTGTTTAATTGCTTGTTCCTGGCTTCCTTCAAAGAGGGAATACAGTTTGGATGTGTAAGACAAATAACCCCTTTTTCCCAGTTTGCTTTTGGTAATGAGGTTTCATCATAGCAAGAGAAACCATAATTAAGACAATCTCTACACAAACTTTCCAAAACAAATGGACCAAAAAATAACAGAATGCAGGAAGGAAGAGTAAAGAATAAAAAGGGCATTTTGGGAGAGTAAGATGATATAAGTGGTGAAACATATTCAGTCAGACAAAATACACGGCAATAATCAAGATATCGGTATGAATTACTTGGCTAGAGTAGAAGGTCATTGGAGGCATTCTGCCGCAGAAAATAATATTAAGAAGATTAAACTGGCAACAGAGTGCTGAATAGATTACAGTGGGAGATCCCAGAGACCAATTAGAATATTAATGCAATAAATTCAGGCAAATTATATTCAGCTGGATGATGACATTGGAAGCAAAGAGTGTTAAGTATGCAGAAGTGATTGAAAAGGAAGTGATGAGATGGCATTCATTTTAGAAAATGACTTTACAGGAACACTCAACATATTCTCAAGTACCCAACCGTAGATAACCACTTAACTAGTTAATTTTGGAATTAAATGACATTGGAACAGGAGAGATGAAGTTGAAATTTAGACAGATGAAAATATGTTACATTGTCTGCATGAAAATATCCACTAAGAAGATAGAAAAGAAAAATGAAAGACTTGGAGGAAACCAGAATTCAAGCCATGAATTTAAGAGTTTGCATAGATAAGAAATTGTGGAAGCATCAGAGAATAGGTGTGATGGTTTGAAAAATGGAAACAGCAGAAAGAGCTTGCATGTAGCTTAAAGATGAGATCATATAAATTTGGGAACATATTGATGACCAGTGTAAGGAAAGAAGGTAAGCATTCCAAGTGGCATTTGGTATCATGTTGAAGTTATTAATGCAATGGTGGCAAATATTCATTTCAAGTCCTAAAATCACTGTTGAAAATAGGAAGGGTCTTACTCACAAGTGACACAATGTCAAGGATGTCCTAACTAAATTTCAATGATTAGCATTTTCTAGTGGTGAGATTAGAAATAATTGACAGTTTTTGCTCTGTATTCTGAAGTCCTTACCAATATTAATTATGACAGCATATTCTTCTAACTGGTTAATTAGAGCAGCATATGTGTTTGTCTTGATACAAAAGATGCTACTGTTTTTGTTGGGAACACATTCATTACATCCCTCTAAAAAAGGCAGTGTAATTCTGTTCATAATTCCTAAACAAGAACATCCTAAGTTTAAAATATCTTGAGATAATGAAGTCAATAATTATTTTAACTTGATATGCAAGCACATTGTACACATATTCACATACATGTATATAAACAGAAAAATAACATGGTTATTCACATTCTGAAAAAAAAGAAATTTTGTGTAGATATTCATGGGTAGTCATAGGACCTTTTTTTTTTAAATTTAATTTATTATTTTACATGTTGATCCCAGTTCCCTCCCTCTCCTTCCCTCCCTCCTTTCCTCTTACTCTCTCTGCCTCCTCACATGCACCCTGACCCCCTCCTCCTCCCATCCCCCACCCCAATTCCACATGTCGGGCTATGCCATCCAGGTGGGGTCATGTAGATCTGACAGGTCATATGAAGTAGGGACTAGGACTTCTCTCCTGTCTCTAGGTTAAGCCAGTATTGAGTCAGGGTCGGAAAAGAAGACAGGAGAGAAAGAGAGAGAGAGAGAGAGAGAGAGAGAGAGAGAGAGAGAGAGAGAGAAAGGGAGAGAGAGAGAGATCATAAAAGAAGGAGCGAATATTGGTTGAAGAGAAAACTGAACCCAAAGAAAGGTCTAGAGACTTACAACACTGCTGCTGGCTGTCTGTCAGGGTCTGTAAGCTCCGACAAGTTCAGGTCATCTTTCCCCATTATGATCTTGACTACCCTTGCTTGTGCATTCCCTCCACCCTCACCTTCTCTTCAACTGAACTCCCAGATAACAAACAAACAACAATAATGACATCATAAAACTTGAAGGCAAATGGTTGGAAGTAGAAAAAAAAAATATCATCCGAAGTGAGGTAACTCAGACCAGGAACGATAAACACAGTATGTTGTCACCCAGTAGTGGATATTAGATGTAAAGCAAATGATAATCAGACTACAATCCTCAGCACTAGGTAACAAGGAGTATCCTAAGAGGGATACATGGATCTCCCCCAAGAAAAGGAAATAGATGGGATATCCTGGGTAAACTGGGAGGGGGTTAGAGGTGTTGGGGGGGATGGCGACACCAGGGATCAGGATAGTTAAGTAGTAGTGGGAAAGAGTAGGAGAGTGATAGAGGATCTCTCTTAGTAGAGGGGATCATTGTGGGATTAGAGAGAAACCTAGTACCTGGGAGGCTATCAGGAACCCACAAGGATGACTCAAGCTAAGACCCCTACCAATAGTGGAGAAGGTCCATGAACTAGCCTTCCCCTGTAATCAGATTGGTGTCAGCTCTACTTATCATCATAGAGCCTTTACCCAGTCCCCAATGGAAGCAGATGAAGAGATCCACAGCCTAGCACTGGGCCAAGCTTAAGGAGTCCATTAGTCCTATTTTTAATACAAGATAATCAAGAAATCTTTTATCTAGTCATTTGGTCATATTGACACAAAAGCTTGAGAATATACCACCCTTTGCTGACAATACGGTTCTAAAATTTACTCTATTTTCTACAACACATATTCTGTAGGGTTTTGCAATGCTGACTTGCACAGATGACAGCTGTAACTCAGACACATCAAATACACATGAGTGTCCACTAAATTTCATAACCTGTTTTCCTACTCATCTTCTCTGAGCAGCATTTAAGCAGAGAAGGTATGGTAGCAAAAGATGAAATCTACTGCTGAATGCTGAAAAAGGACTATGGAACCTTGTCTTCAGTGACCTATTATAAAGGCATGGACCATAAGTCTCAGCAGAACTATGTATCTGAATTTATTTGAATCTAAATTATAGAATACTATCCACTAGTCTAAAGATTTCTATATGAATAAAGAAGTGAGAATTACCTTTATCACAATACTAAGTATGCTGCTATGTTTTAGGTGCAAATTTATTTTTATTTAAATATTGCCTTAAGAGGAATTTGTCATGGAAAAGCCACACAATGAGATATTTATTTCAAAACTTGTCTGGAATGATAATTTTATGAAAGCAACCAAAATAAAGCACAGTTCCAAATACTGCTAAACAGTTCAGTGACTCTTATTAAGTTACAGGTATTTGTTTTAGGCTTCAATAGTATGTGTTAAATTCTTGTATATGTAGCTTCCATGAAGTAAACAAAAAAAAAAAAAAAAAAAAAAAAAACTGTGCAGTTTTCCTCATTAAATCATGCAGAGGATGTCACAAGGTGAAATTTTACATTTTTGAAATATTGTATCTTGATTTGTCACCTTCCATCTAATCATGCTGTGATGGGAACAACATAAAATACAGCATTATCAGATATAAACCTCATAGTGATTCAATTTAACATAAAACATTTATATAGCAAAATTTGTACTTGTCATTTGTGATAAGAATACAAGTCTACATAAAACATCACTTTCTAAGCTTGTTCTAAAAACAGGGATTAAACCAAAATCATTTTTTTCTATGATGTTGAAGGTACAGATAAGATTATGTGTATTTAGCTTTTGTCATGTATTACAATGTTATCTGTATTTGCATGTCAAATACCCCCTGATCCCTATATTTCCAACTGGAATTTATTTGAAAACAGCACTACTGGAAGAGGCAATGTAGTTAAATGATTGGTTACTGTACGTACGAACTCTAATACATCATGACTATTTTCCTCATGAGAAGGGGAAATCAAAGAAACAAACAAAAAAAATCTGCATTCACATGGGAGGGTGTTCATGTGAAGTAGCAATATGAAGGCCATCTACAAATCAACGAGGAAGATTTGGAGAACATCAAAACTGTCCTTGGTGGAAACTATCTTGCAACCTTAATCTTGAACATCCAACTTATAGGGCTATCAGGAAATTAATTTTGGTGTTAAATCCATCTCATCTGTAATGGTAATGCTTTGCTGTGATAGCTCTATTGAATGAATACTATCTATGGTTGTCTGTTTGGAACAGCCAACCTGTTGAATATGCCTGAATAGGTAATGAGGATTGTAAGGAATACGGTTTTTCCGCCCACCACCGCTGGTCTTGTCCCGCCACCGAGCCAGCCCCAAATAACGCACACCAGGACTCTGTATTTGATATAATCTGTTGGCCCCTTAACAAGTTTCTTATCGGCTACCTCTGTCTTAATTATTAACCCATTCCTGCTGATCTATGTATTTCTTTTACCAGGGAGCCGGCCAGCATTCTGCTTTCTCCAGACTCTCCATCTTGACCCCTCCCTACTACTTCTTCTTTCCTCCTTGTCTCGTAGTCCCTCCTATCTTGCTTTCCTATTGGCCAACAGTGCTTTATTCACTAAACCAGTATGAGAAACATATATACATAATGGCATCTCCCATCATCAACATCAAACAGCCAAAAGACACTGAACATGTAGGTACCTACAGAAGAGAAGACAGCTCTTCAGAAACAATCACTTAATGAAGCAGAATCTGATATATGGTAAAAAAATATTTAATTGTAGTAAACTATTTCTATACAGAAATCTATTTCTCTCTACTATCTAGTATTCCTGAAGTCCCAATTCATGTAAACCAATGCTGGCTTTGGAGTTGGATTTGGCTTTCCTTCTCTAAATTCAAGCATGTTGTTAAGATTAAATTCATGGTTTCTGCCTTAAATCAAGAAGTCAATTGGTGTAAGGCAGAAGAAAACAAAATCTAGGGACTCATTTCTTACACAATTTTCTCTCTGAAATCCTAATTTCCTCACATAAGTTTTAATGCTTATTGTTGTCTTTCCCTAATGCATACCTTAAAACTTGAAAATTTTACTTTAATATTGATGTGTAACTTTTCCACAAGGAATAATAACAATTCCTAACAGCAGTCTTTGAACTCTCCTGAATGAAGATGCGGCCCCACATCATCGTTTCCACTTGACTCAACCTGATGCACCTGAACTACAAATATCACCCTAAAACCGGTTTGAGACTATTTTGCTTGAGACAACTTATCACAAGCTAGCTGTAATGGTGCACCTTTTTATTACACCCTGGCCAGAGTTTCAAATAGAACTACAGTCAAGAATTTTCTGCCACACAGTGACTAGTTACATATGTTACAGCCAGTTCTGTTGAGAAATTTGGTTGGTAAAAATTTTCTTCCTACAGGATCCATTGGAGCAATCATCATCGCATTTCAGCAGGAAGTAACCTTAAGATAATGACGCCCCCTTTCCCTACCCTTGGAATTTTGGGATAATAGTCATCGTCTTTGGGTTGGTTTTAGTTATTTAGGGTTGGGTATGGAAGGTGATGCTTACACTCAGGTTTATCTTTTAGACAGGAATAGGGAATGGTTGGGAAAGGTATGGTTTAGATGGGATATAGGTAGATTAGCCTATTTTCTTGTGAATTTGAGCAAGAATGAGATAGTATTTTACAGCTTACATTGTTATGTATTCTTATATGTGGTAAGCTATGTAAAATTAAGTTTATATTTTGTTATATTGTGTAAAATCTTTCCAATTATGATGTTTTATGCACATTATTTTTTTTTTACCATATTCTATGTATGTATACTTTTCTTGTATTTGAGACATTTTGTATATTGATACAATTTGGGATATTTATCATGCTGCCCTTTATAGTTCTATCTCTTGTCTTGACATTTCTACTCTACCTCTATTTTAGGGATTTATATGTATGTATATGTATATAGTTATATTGTTTAAGTATTTGTTCCTGCTTTACTCAGGGAAGTTTTAATCAGTTTTTTAGTTAAGTTCCTGAGTATTACAGATTATCTTCACTCATGTTTCCTGTACCTATGAGATTAGTCAGATATAGATCCTTAATCTTCAATCACTTCATAGACATGCAGTACATGGCATTTAAATGTTTTAATATTAGTACTCTGTTGACATGAGATACTGTTGCTCCTGACAGCACCATGCACTTTCCCGAAAATATGTTGGACACTGTTGTTGCTCCTGCTGGAATTCATTCTCGCCTCAGCTAATGGCCTGTTGGGCAAAGAATTGCCCCCAACTTGACTACTGATTTGGATGCACTCCTATATGCTTGCATTAGACAAATATATAAGACAGTTGGACCTTGCCAAGTCAGGGTAAGACAGCCATTCTACCTCCCTGCTGTTGTTGTGGTCTGTCAAGTTCTCTTGGCCTTAGCCAAAACTGGGTGTACCAATGTTGCATTGAGACCTAGGGTGACTGTTCAGGTGGCTTGCTGTTTCTGTGCTTGCTGCACCTTTGGGAAATTGTCCATCTGCTCTTCCTGTCTACTCTAGTATTGTTATTTTCCTTCTCAGGTCTTGATGAGGTTGAAGATTGAACTATCACAACTATTATTCTCTCTTCCTAGTTAGACAAATTAGGTACTAGACTTACGTTTTCCAGCTTAGGACAACTCTATTGTAAACTCCATTATACCTTCACCCTAGGACTAGATATGTAGGTCATTTTGTTCTCAATTTTCCTTTTCTTAGAGCACACTTGTTATTCACTGTTTTGTATATAGTTTTGTATTAAGCCTAAATCTTTTCTTTAGACTAAAAGGGAATTGTAGTGAGATAGTCCTTCTGTGGCATTGACCACGCCCATTGGGGGGGTGGAGCCATGGGCGGAAGTGACCTGTGGAAGGAGGTCGGAGGAAGAGCAGGGAAAACTCTCTTGCTGGCAGGACATGTACAGGAGAACATCCGGTGGAATTTGTTGTGTTCATCTGTCTAGGCTGTAAGTTATTTCTCCCTGAATAAACATCTATTCAGCCTATTTGTTTATCCTGATCCTTATTTAACCACAATAGAGGATCGAGAAAAGAATGACAAAAGACAGAAGATAGTATAGTCAGGAGCACTCTCAGTGAATACTGTAGATGCCCTGAATTTATTTCTCATAGACCTTTTATATTCAAAGAAAAATGGGAGAGTAAAAGACTTCCTTACCATGACATAAGGAACAAACAAGCATAATAACCTCATTAGTTCTCATAACAGCTAGTAACCATCCCCTAAGTCAAACATCCTGTTACTTGGCCTTGAAGAGTAAAACATCAAGTAGCCATACCTTTGGCCAAGCATTTTGTTATTTGCCCTTGAGCAACAAGAATAATTTTGAACTCTCTGATCTTAAGTCAAGATGGAACCAGTTGTTAGTAGATTTTCTAGAATGTGACCGATACTCTGTAGCTACTGATGAATGACTTCTACTCTTTGAGGAAACTTCTTGTTCCTTCCCCAGCCCAAGGCTTCTGAAAGAAATCTTGGAAATTTCCTTTCCAAATACCTACCCTAACCCTGAAATTGCCGTTCATGAGTTTAGTTCAGGCCATAGAGTTGGAGGGCACTAATATTGATGTATAAAATTATTGTGCCGTCACTCCCTCTAATGTATCCATAGTGCACCAATACCAAAACCCACTGATACTCAGGTCCCTATAAAGAAATGACATTATTTATGTAGCCCATAAACCTTTCTTGAACACTTCTCATCCTTACTCAATTATTGTATTCATATGTAATACAATGTAAATGATACACAAAAAGCTGCTATACCATGTTCTTTACATAATACTTTAATGTTTACTTCCAAAGAAGTAGAATCTAAGAATGCACAGGACCAAGCCTACTATATTGGTCTTTTTCATTACAGTTTTCAGAAAAGCTCTGTCCTCAGATGCTATTTTCTTCTCTAGAGACTATTGGTGAGATAAATTCACCAGAACAGTACAGGGATAACATAGACTAATAGAGAAGATGGCAAGTGTAATGATTTTGCTCCTTCTGTGGTTTTAGCTTTCACTTTGTATCTTATAACTTGGCAAGTTATTTTTCTTTTATTTAGTGTTTGATTCTTAAACACATCATTCAGGAAAAACTTTAGGTTGGCAATGTGTCCCAGTCAGAAGACTCATATCCCACAAGACAGTTCATGTGACAGACTAGATGTTTATTTGGCAACTTTTGTAACTCATCATTCCCCTGTATGGAAATATTTAAGAGACTGATAATTAAAATGATGGATTGGAATTCATAGTTTGCAGGCCACTTTGATCTTAAGGGCAAACTGATGAAAGTTTTATATTAAAACCATAATTATTTAATTACATTTCACTGTATTTCTTATACCTGTGAAAGAGAGTAAGGTTAAGCATAAACAAAGAATATTTTTGTTTAGGAATTTGGTAAAAAATGTCACTTATAATGCATTCATATATTTATGTGTTCTTGCATTGTCCAACCTAAATTGTAGTAAAGGGATTGCTTTACTTTGTTTTCATTTATTACATAGTCAAAACATTATTTTGTCATTTTGTATTGTGTTAAAAGAAAATGGTCATATCTAAGAGCATCTAATAAAGGATAGAATTATTGAGAACATATGAAATGGTCTTCAATAATTTCATGTTACAATTCTAGCATATCATAATTAGTATTTTGATTATATTACCTAATTATATTGCTATCTTACTCATAGAAAGAACCGAATCAATCCAATCCAAAGGATTAATTTTTATTGACCGTAGCATACACAGATGAATTAGAAATGGAAAAAAAAATCTATGTACCACTTTTAGGAAACATTTTTTTTTTGATCCTGCTGCTCCTGTCTCTGGTCCCCATAGAGAGCACCCTTGGACCACTGATACACCCCCACCCATCCCCACCGCCAGCCTAACCCCCCCTACCCTGTGCCCTACCCCACCCACAGTCCTGCCGCTCTGGTTAACATAGTGTCCTAGTTTCCTTTTCTGATACTGTGTTAAAATACTATGACTGAAGTCACCTAAGGGAGTAGAATTTATTGTAATTCAAAGTTCCAGGAGCAGTCTGTCATAGCAGAGGAGTCACACAGCCAGAGCTGTGTGGTCCTATCATATCCATAGCTTAAAACAAAGAACAATTAATGCATACATGAATTAATGTGTTGCTTTCTGCACTTGGCTGTGGATGTAATGTTACTGGATTCTTCTTGCTTCTGTTGCATTGGCTTTACTTCAGTGATGGATTGTAATGTTATTTATAAACAAATAACATGGTAATTTTAAAGTTTCTTTTTTAAATAACACTTATCATAAGTCCACCTCTAGTCAATCTGACACACCAGCATTGTGCTAAAATGAGATGTGATCACTGAAGATCTGGAATCAGATGCAGCCTTCTGATTCCATATATTGGATTTCTATGCATGTACACAGACTCAGAGACAATTCTCTCCAAAGCCATGCAGTACACTAGCTTTTATCATTCCTGGCCTTGTTAGATTACCTACCATGGTGTTTCTTTCCTGAGGAAGAAAGTCATTCTTTCTTTGTTTCTGAATACATAACTATTAGTTTATTTTGTCTTGATGCTGCTGGTAGGAAGATAAGGGCAAAATTTTCCACAGAGAATGTCCACATCCCTTGTTCTCTCCAGGACTACAACTGAAATGCCTCAAGTTCTGGTGAAGTAGAATTGTGAATATTTTCTTAGGCTTTCACGACAATTGCCATCTCAAGAGCAGGCATCTCAAGACCTAACCTAGATTTCATTAATAAGTAGCTTTTGTGATTAAGGAGAATTAAAAGCAGTGAAGTACATCAAGTCTTAGTGTAGCAAGGGAAGCTCAAACTTACTTGGCTAGAATGTGTTTTGCATTCTTGTGTTTGCTGAAGAGCACAGATGGGTTTGTGGGAGATGTTATGTCTGACAAGAATCACAGTGTAAAACCAACAGTTTGAGAGTCAAAAGGAACACACAAATGTGAGAAGCTTTAAATGACCCCCAAGATGGATGATCTCAAAGACTTCAGACCCTTTGCTATTTAAAACTGGCAAATAAGCCTATATCAACCTAAGTAATGTTCAGGGAATAGTTCTCTCAATATCAGTAAGTTCATTTGGGAATAGAGAGAACTGCAATGGGAAAGCATCTGCCACAGCAAAGGTTGGTAGACTTCCAAGATATGACCTTAACACATATTCTCAGTGACATGTAGCAGAAAGAACTCCAATTTTTGGCTCAGCCTATTATCTGGACATTTTCAAGAGATACCCTATCTCCAACTCTTATTATAGACAGATTATTTACTTTGGTCATTGGGAGATTTTCAAATGTGATACAAATAATTACAGAATGTTTTGTGGGTAATTGAGCCAAGAAATGCTCTAGCACATACCTCATCTTCTTGAGAATTTATGAAAGGTAAGGGATACACATAAAGGACTGTAGCTGTCCTCTTTCCCATCCTGTTGTTCAGTAATTTGAATGAGCTCATGCAAGGTGATCATAACATCCTATGACCAGAATAAAAATGTGCCATAAATGCTAATGTTGCTTTGTAATACTGAGGTTTAACATGGTTTTGTGTTATGAGTATGTTTTTCCTCCAGTCTGGACCCACAGCTACGCCAGCCCCAAATCACACACAGAGATGCTGTCTTAGATATAAATGCTGTTGACCAGTTACTATTTTCTTATTGGCTAGCTCTGTCATAAATATTAACCCATTTCTATTAATCTAAGTACTTCCACTTGATCTCATCTTACCGGATATAGGGGCTGGTGTTCTGCTCTCTATATTCTCCATCTTGAATCTCTCTCTTCCTAGTCTCCTTGTCCTGCCTATCTTGCTTTCCTATTGGCCAACAGTGCTTTATTCATTAACAAACATGAGAAACATATTTACAGAATTTTATCTCCCACCAGTTTTGTGCCATTATTGTGTCAAAAGATATTTCACATGCCTCACTTCCACTTCATCAAACTGAAAATCATGGAAAAAAAATACCATCTTAGAGTTATATAATAAAGAACATAAAAAGAATTAAATAAGATAAATTTGGGATGTTTTGTGTGGAGTAAAAATCAAGAATGTCTATGTACAATGCCTTTTTATTTAACAACTACTTGAATTCACAGACTTCTTAGAATAACTATGGGGCCGAGTAACTGATGTAATGAAACATGATATTTGATTAAATGACAGTTAAATAGTCACAGGGTGTTACATACTTGAGCTATCTCATGTGTTCTGTATTCTTCTGAAGCTGAAAGTCATTGATTTATTCAGAGATTCTTCTCACTTTTGGAGAGTAGAGAACATTAATGGGATCACCTGAACAGAGCCAGAGGAACATGTTTCATACAGAGCTTTGGTTAATTGCCAGCAACTGTTTTTCTTTAGTTTTTTTATTTTAACTTATTTTTTACATTACAATCCCAGTTCACACTCCATTATCTCCTCCTGATCCCTCGATTCCCCCAACCTCCCATCTACTCCTCAGATAGGGTAAGCCTCCCCTAGAAATTCTATTAAGTCTGTCCCATCATCTTCTTGAGTCAGGACCAAGGCAACTCTCCAACACTGCACCCCTATGTCTAAGTTGAGCAAGGTATCTCTCCATATAAATGAGCTCCAATTAATCAGTTTGTATGTTAGTATAAGAACTTGGACTCATGGCCAATGGCCTCATATATTGTTCCAGTAACACCATTGTCATCTATATTAAGGGAGCCTAGTTTGGTCATATGTAGGTTCGCCATTTGTCAGAAGCAAGTCAGTGATCTCTCAATAGCTCCTGACAGCTGATTCTGTGGATTTTCCCATCATGGTCTTGGCTCCATTGTTCATATTATTCCTCCTCCCTCACTTGGATTGTACTCCAGAAGCTTGACCCATTTGTTAGCTGTGGATTTCTGTATTTGCTTTCATTTGTTTGTGGAAGAGGGTTCTAGCTTCTTTAGGGTTATAGATTTAAGGGATGGTATCTTTTGCTCTCTATATGGTATCCACTTATGAGTAAGTAATATATTTGTCTTTCTGGTTTTGGGTTACCTCACTCAGGATGTTTTGTTCTAGCTCTGTTCATTTGCCTACAAATTTTAGGATGTTATTGTTTCTTACATCTGAGCCATACCCCATTGTAAAAATATACCACATATTCTTTATCCATTCTTCACTTGAGGGGAATTTAGGTTGTTTCCAAGATCTGGCTATTACAAATAATGCTGCTATGAACACAGTTGAGCAAATATCTTTGTGCCTCCTTTGGGTATATGCCCCATAGTGGTATTGCAGTGTCATGAGGTAGGTTGGTACCTAAATTTCCGAGAAAACAACATACTGATTTCCACAGGTGCTGTAAAAATTTGCACTCCCACCAGCAATGGAGGAGTGTTGCCCATTCCCCACATCTTCTCCAACATAAGCTGTAATTAATGTTTTTGATCTTAGCCATTCTGATCAGTATAAGATGGAATCTCAGAGTGGGGTAAGCACGGAACTGTTTCTGGCCCTCCTTCTAGGGCCCTGCTTAGAACCTCTGAGGCCTGGAGACTGTGCACGCATGGGGAACCTGTCCCAGTAGACAGGCCTATCAAGAGTCTGCCTGAATCCTTGTTCCACCTAGGTCAATGGGAGGAGCCTGCTTTCTAGTGCCCTGCTTGGAGACTCCCGAGGACTGGGGACTGTGCACGGAGTTACACATACAATTAAACCAGCCCAAACAGAGTTTTCCAACACCCTAGTCCCACCACCACCACTGGAAGAGGAGCGCCATCAGAGTATTGGACCTGCTGGCACCCACTGGAAGAGAATCTTGGTCGCATACCCACCAGCAGAGACCCCATCAATATGCACTGGAAAATGGGATGGGTAGATAGTAGTATAAGAACACAGTCAACAATAATGCCAATGCCTGGCTATTTATTCACAAGTAAACTAAAAAAAAAAAAAAAAAAAAAAAAAAAAAAAAAATGACTTATTCCATAATGGCATTCTTACAGGCAAAATATTAAATTCTAGATATTAGGCAAAATAATTAAGTATGATTACTCCCAGTGCTGAATTCCTTTCTTTTCATTCCCTACCAACAATTTCCAAACATGTCAAAATTAGTGGGAAGTGAACCAGCAAAGCCCACATTCCTGAAATGTCTGCCAGGCTTAATTAAGGATCTAATTTCTTAATACTATATCAGCAAACATGCCCCAGGCTCTTTAGAAATCTATCCCAGGAGGCTTATATTAGCTATTTTTAATCCCAAAACACTAACCCTTCCTAGAATCTTTATAGTTTATGTTAATAGAATAAATATGTCTAGCTTGTAATGACTCAAAACACTGAAGATAACATGAATTCTCACTTTACTGAGGAACATTGTTATGTCCAGTATTTCACCTTCTATTTTTATGATAATATTTTTATTTGAATTTGAAGCTAGCTTGTTTTACATGTCAATACCAGTTTCCTCACCCTCCCCTCATCCCTGTCCCCCCACCAATTCCCATCCCATCCACGTTCTGCTACCCAGGGATGATGGGCCTTTCATTGGGAGTTTTCAAAGTCTGTCATATAATTTGGGCCAAGGCCTAGGCCCTCCCCCATGTGTCTAGTCTGAGAGAGTATCCCTCTATGCGGAATGGGTTCCCAAAGTTCTTTCCGTGCACTAGGGATAAATACACAGAGAAATCCTGTCTCAAAAAAAAAAAAAAAAAAAAACCAAAAAAAAAAAAACTTACTAAATAAATAAAAATAACATATCCAAATTTTTCAACTTGAAGCATAAATACTGAGGTAAGTTTCTGTTTAAATATGTGATTGATAAAAATGTACTGAAGACCCACACACCTATGAATACTTAATTTATACCGAAGAAGCTGGAAACACACACAAGAAAAATGCAGCATCTTTAATAGTCCTGTTTAAACTAGATGACTTTATGTAAAATAATTCAAATAAACTATATTTATTACCCTGATAATCCATGTCTAAATAGTTTGATGAACTCAATATAAAGTCAGATTATTCTGAACCTGATAAATGAGAAGGTTGGGATAGCCTTGAACTCGGCATAAGAGAAGACTTCCTGAACAGAGAACCTATAGTACAGACACAAAGATGAACTGGGACATCACGAAACTGAAAAACTTCTACAGGGCAAAAGATACATCATTTGGACAAAGCAGCAACTTACATGATGGGAAAAATTTCTTACCAACAACACATCCAATAGAGGGCTAATATTTAAAATATATAAAGAACTCAAAATTCTTGATATCAAGAAAACAAATAACCCAATTAAAACAAGATATAGTTCCAAACAGAGAAATCTCAAAAGGAAATACCAATCACTGAGAATATTCTTAAAGAAATGTTCAGCATCTGAAGTCACCAGGGAAATTCAAACCATCTTATAACCTTAAGAATCAATGAAAAGAAATGACAGCTCATGCTGGTGAGAATGTGAAGTAAGAGGAACACACATCCCTTGCTGATGGGACTAGCCACTGTAGAAACTGGGAGTTGATCTACTTCAAGATACTGACAGACCATTTTTGAACATATACCCAAAGGGCACTTCATTCTACTAAAAAAAGCTTAAACATGCTCACTGCTGGCCTATATATACTACCTAGAAATTGAAAACAACCAAGATGCCCCTCAAAAGATAAATAGATAAAGCAAATATAGTAATTTATACAATGGAATATTATTCACCATTTAAATAAAAAATGAAATCATGAAAGTTATAGGTAAGTGGATAAAACTAGAAGAGTTATTATGAGTGAAATAACTCATACCAAAAAAAAAGCAAATACAGTATGTGCTTGCTTATATGTGGATACTAGCCATTAATTCTATGATTACCAAGCTACAATCTGGGGGGGGGGCATAAGTGTTAGGTATAGAGTAAGAGATTGGGGGTGGCCAAAAGCTACAGAACTCTGATGCAATATTCGTGGTTCCTTCTCCCATAATGTGTCAAAGCTTTTCCCTTTTCTTTTTATTTAAATATTTTATTTTATATATTGTTTTTCTTTTTTCTTTTTATCCAAATATTAAAGTCTTTAAAGAAAGAATGAGGAAGTATAAAGGAAAAAGTCATGCAAAGATGAAAAAATGCATGGGGAGTCTGGATTCTGTATGTGATTGTGTTGTCTTGAATTTTCTGATTGGTGAAAAAGGAATGAAAGCTGATAAAAACACATTGGACTAAAATTACTACAGAAGTAAACTAACCTATATATTTTAAAAATAACTTGACTTCAAAATGGAAGTCAAAAAATATGTTACTTTGGGGAAGAAGTTATAGTTTTATTTCCACAGGAAATGAGAGACAGTGGATTCATTCCAGGTTGATTATGGATCAGTTTCAATTGGGGAGGACCCTCTGAAAAATCCTGGTTGTAGACATAAAGAAATAAACCTATAAAATCTACAAAACGTAATGTATATTTTACATTCTCAAACAAAACTAACTTGTATACAACACACACTCTATACTTCTATTAATACAGACTTGTATGCTACCTTTAAAATTTATGTACTTTTAGAACAGAGGGACCAGATATCAGTGAAAAGAGGATGTTCCAGGTGAGCTAACATTTTGGTTACAGTACCCTCAGAATTCTGCATCCAAAACAGTTTCAAGGCTTCTGGCTGAGATGGTCTAGCCTTACAAACTACTGTACCCAAGACCTAATAACTATCTTGATTTATTCAAGGTTCCCCCAAAGATACCAGTGCCCAGAAAAAGAAGTAGTCTAGAAAATGATGCCCACATTCCCTAGAGATGGTGTATAAATGGGTTTTGTTTATATAATAAATTATAGATGTCTGTCATTGTTTATGGGGGGGGTTGGTTACAATTTGGTTTTGGTCATAATCAGAAAAAAGATAACAGAAGTGTTAAATTCAAGAAACTCTTTCTAAAAGAAAAAAGGGGGAATAGAAATGATAGCAAAAAAGAGTAGATTAATAAATACTTTAATGCAAAAAGCAACTATTAATCTGAAAATAATTTCCACTGGCTTATAGATATAATGTTAAAGTTTGTCATACTATATTGATGGTTCTACTCTTGTTTGAGGTATTCTGTTTATGTAGATCATATAATATATAATCATTATACATATATACAAATATATATATAATATAATCATGTCATATGTAATTAATAAATGCAATCTTTCATCCTTTAAAATTGTAAGGTGATTTCTCTGCACTTCCTGTTTTCTCAGGTAACTTTACACCCTCCTGGAGAGTTTGATGGGGATAAACACTAAATAATTTGAATTAAATTTTTTCTCAGTTATGAAAAAAGATAGAAGAAAAACTTTAGTTTCACAAAGATAAAATTAATAATAGAATATTTTTCTCTAATTTTGCCAAGTACAAGTGGACTGCATATTGCAACTACAATTTCTACTTGACAACTGATTTTGTTGTATATAATTTTACTATGTTAAAGTTAAAGTTTTCCTTCTTACTCAGAATTAAAAAGTGGAAATGCTGTAGAATGATATTTCTGTACACTGTGAAAATGGGTTGCTCTCATTGTTAATAAAAGGCTGATTGTCTGATAGCTAAACAGGATTTTCTGAGCAGACAGCTTGCTGTAAGAAAGGGCAAGAGTCTGAGGAGTCATGGGCCAGATGGAAGAAGCAACATGGGAAGTATATAGATGAGAAAAATAAGCATTGGAAAACCATATAGATTAGTAGAAATAGGATGGTTTAGGTTATAAAAGCTGGCTGGAGATAAGCTTAAGCTATCAGCTGATCATTTATAATTAATCAGAAGTTTCCCTGTAATTTATTAGGGGACCTTCAGCCCCAATGAAAAACCCTGCATACATAGTCCTTTATAAATATATATATATATATATATATATATATATATATATATATATATATGCCTCCAGTTTGTTGTTTTTATGAGATTCTTGAGAGTATTAATGAGTAGATATTTCTTTTTATTTTATTTATTTAACATTTTTTCATTTATTTTACAAACTGATCAGTTTCCTTTCCTACTTCTCCTTTGTTCTCTCCCATAGACTTTTAATCTACCCTATGACCCAAGGAAGTTAGCTCCATTGAATAAAATAAATAAAATAAGAGATATTAATAACCAATGATTGTTAATTTGTTGTGGTGGTGGTAATGTGTGCATATTTCCTTTCTTTGTGTTTTACTAGAATAAAAGTATATATTGCCTCTGTTTTAGTCAGTGGAGCTAACTTCCTTGTGTTGGTTTTTTTCCTTCTGGTTATTTGTGTTGTGCTGGATTTGTACATAGCTTTTTAAAAAACTGTTTTGTCATGGAATACCTTGTTTTCTCCAACTAGGGTGATAAAAAGTTGTGCTGTGTATAATAGTCTGAGCTGGGTTTCATGGTCTCTTATTGTTGGCAAAATGTCTGTCTAGGACATTCTGGCTTTCCAGGTGGACATTGAGAATTTTGTGTATAATTCTGACAGTTCAGCCATTATATGTTACTTGGCTTTTTTTATTTTTCAATTCTTAATATTATTTGTTTGTTCTGTATATATTGTATGTAGGCTATTAGATTTTATGGGGACAAGTTTTTGAGGACCAGTTTGTTTGGTGTTCTGTAAGATTCTTGTACCTTCATAGGCATGGCCATCTTTTAGTTAGGAGGAGTTTCTTCTATAATTTTATTGAATATATTTTCTGTGCCTTTGAGCTGAATTTTTTTCCTACTTCTATCCTTACTATTCTTAGGTTTGGTCTTTATTGTATCCCAGATTTCCTGAACAATATGTATTAAAATTTTTTTCCTGGATTTAACATTTTCTTTGACTGATGAATCTAGTTCATATATCATACTTTCAATGCCTGAGCTTCTCTCCTCCATCTCTTGTATTCTGTTGCAGGTGCTTATATCTGTTTCTCCTATTTGCTTATTCAGATTTTCTTTTCCAAATTTCCCTTTCTTTGTGTTTTATTTATTTCTTTTATTTCAATTTTCAAGTCTTGAAGTATTTTCTTGCTCTGTTTGATTGTATTTTTATCATTATTTTTATTTATTTATATATTTTTCTTATTTTACATACTGATCCCAGTTTCCTCTCCATCCTTCCCTCCCTCATTTCCATCTTCTCATGCTCCCCTGACCACACTCCCATCCTATCCCCACCCCCCACTCCACATGGAGGGTGATACCTTCCTGGAGGAGTCATCTAAATCTGTCAAGTATTTAGAGTAGGGACTGGGCCCCACCTCCTGCCTCTAGGCTAAGGGAGTAGCACTCCATAAGGAATGTGCTCCCAAAGTCCTTTTGTGTATCAGGGATATATCCTGGTTCCACTGTCAGAGGTCCCTTAGACTGTCCAGGCCTTCTGACCCATCCAATGCTGGATTCCCAGCTATCAGTCTGGGGGGGACCATTAGCTCCTCCTTGTTCAGGTCTGCTGTTTCTGTCTATTTCTGCAGCCTGTCTTTCATCTCTGCATCTGGATTCCAGTTCAGCTCAGTGTTTAGCTATGAATGTCTGCTTCTATTTCCATCACCTACTAGATGAGGGCTCTATGATGGTGGATAAGTTAATCATCAATCTCATTATCATGGAAGGGCATTTATGGTAGACTTTCCACTGTTGCTCAAATTGTTAATTGGAGTCAGATTGTAGGTCTCTGGACATTTCTCTAGGTTCACTTTTCTCTTTAAACCTATAATTGCTCCCTCTTTTATTCTCTCTCTCTCTCTCTCTCTCTCTCTCTGTTTTTTTTTTCTCTTATCTATTCCTCCCCGACTCAATCTTCCTAGTCCCAAATTAGTGAAGTGAGATTATCTATTGACTATGGCTTTGTGAGCATAGATAACTTCTTTGGGTTTGAGTTTTCCTTCCAGAACTTTCTGTAGGGCTGGATTTGTAGATCCATATTGTAAAAATCTGGCTTTATCATTAAATATATTGTTTTCCCCGACTATAATGCTTGAGAGTTTTGCTGGGTAGAATAGTAGCCTGGGCTGGCATCTGTGGTGTCTTAGTACTTGTAGAACATATATCCAGGACCTTCTGGCCTTGAGAGTGAGAACATGTAAATCGCCAAAATCAGAAATGAAAAGGGGAACACAACAATACACACTATATCCAGGGACTTTTCAGGTCAAACATTCAAAACCTGTACTCCACAAAATTCAATAATTCAAAGGAAATGGACAAATTTCTAGATAGCTATCACCAAAATTAAATCAAGAACAAATAAGCAACTTATATAAATCTATAACTCCTAATGAAATAGAGGCTATCATCAAAAGCCTCCGTACCAAAAAACACCCAGGGCCAGATGGCTTCACTGTAGAATTGTACCAGAAATTCAAGGAAGAGATAACACCCATTCTCCTCAGATTGTTCCACAAAATAGAAGTAGAAGGTTCATAACCACACAGACACAACTAAGAAAGATAACTACAGACAAATTTCCCTCATAAACATTGATGCAAAAATATGCAATAGATACTGGCAAATCAAATCCAAGAATACATCAGAAATATATTCCACCATGACCAAGTGGTGGTTCAAGACCCAGGGATGAGTTAACATACAAAATCTATCAATATGATCCACCATATAAACAAACTAAAAAGAAAAAAAAAAACACATGGTTGTCTCAATGGATGTGGAAAAAGCCTTTGACAAATCCAACACCCTTTCATGATAAAGGTTTGGAGAGATCAGGGATAACAGGAACATACCTAAACATAAAAAAGCAATATACAGTAAACCAACATCCATCAACAATCTGAATGGAGAGAAGATTAAGGTGATTCCTCTAAAATCAGGAAGAAGACTAGGTTGCCCACTCTCTCCAATCTGTACTTGAAATTCTAGCTAGAACAATAAGATAACAAAAGGAAATCAAGGGGATACAAATTGGAAAGCAAGGAGTCAAATTCTTACTATATGCCAGTGATATGATAACTTACGTAAGTGACCCAAAAAAACTCTACCAGGGAATTCCTACAGCTGATAGACATTTTCAGGAATGTGGCAGAATTTATTATTAACTCAAAAAATTCAGTAGCCCTACTATGTACAGATGATAAAGGCGTTGTGAAAAAAATCAGAGAAATATAGCCTTTTACAATAGCCACAAACAACATAAAATATTGTGGGGTAATGCTAACCAAACAAGTGAAAGAGCTATATAATAGCTTTAAAGAAAGAAATTTAAGAGGATACCACAAAATGAAAAGATCTCCCATGTTCTTGGATAGGCAGGATCAACATCAACATAGTATAAATGCCATTCTTGGAATCCCTATCAAAGTCTCAGAAAAATTTTTCACAGGCCCTGAAAGAACTCAGCTTTATATGGAAAAACTATAGACCCAGCATAGCCAAATCAACCCTGTACAATAAAGGAACTTTCAGAGGCATCTCAATTATTTATTTATTTATTATTTTTGTCTTTTCCTTGATTTCTCTCTTCAAGAGAACTTTTAATTTCTTTTATGAAGGCATCTTTCATTTTCATACAGTGATTTTTAAGGTTTTTCTCTTGTGTTTCATCTGCATTGGGATGCTCATGTCTTGCTGTTACAGGCCCACTGTGCACTAGTTGTGCAATGATGCTCTTTTTGTTGTTGAATGTGCAATGATGCTCTTTTTGTGGTTGAATGTGTTCTTTCACTGACGTTTACCCATCTATTCTTCCAACTACTATAATTGGTGTTTGTGCTCAATGGGACTGTTGCTCTTCCAACTTGTGGGGGTGGTGCTTGTGCCTACTGACATTGCCAGACAGGGTTTTCCATTAGGAGGATGCTGAAGTAGGTGTGGCTGGGAGGTGGAGTGAGTCTTATGGGAACAGAGTCCAGTGAGTAGCAGCTGTGGTAATGCAGCCTTCCTGCAGGTCTCTCACCTGCTGACAGACTGTTCGCTCCCAAGAAGATTTTTCATTTTTATCTTTTCCTTGTCCCTTTTCATAAGCACTTTCCTGCCTGTTGTTTTTGTTTGTTTGTTTGTTTGTTTTTTGATATTCCAATGTGTCAATTTTCATTTGATCCTGTCAGATTGTATTGTATTATTATTCCATAGAAGCTTGTTTGTTTTCTAATGAGACTGAAAAGGGGTGGATTTCTATTGGAGGAATTTTAGGAGGAAATGGGAAGAACTGAGGGAGAGAAAAGCACATCCAGGATATCTTATATGAGAAGAAAAAAGATATATTTCCATTAAAAAATTAAAGGAAAAAAAAAAAGAAAAGGAGAGCAAGCAAGCAAACAAAACACGTTTTTCTGGAGGAGAGATTCAATCTTCTTTAGGTCCATAACTGGCTACTGCCAGACTGAACATGATCATGATCTGGTGGATGGCCGCACACCCAGAAAAAAGAACCAATTGGTGTTAATGATGTTTTAAATAAAATTTAAAAATACACATGTATTTGGAAATGGGGAAGGAAGTACAGAGGGTGTTCTAGGAAGACATGAGTTGAATACAATTAGAATAAATCTATGGAATTCCAAAATGATTGATATTGATAATTATTATCAATTATTTTTCAATTAAAAATAGTTTAAAATGTGAAATTCCCTAAGAATTTTTGTTAGTTTTTTCAACAAATATTGTGTACCAACTACGCAGATGGTTACATCTCAACTGGATTCTGTAGGAAGTCATTGTGCAACAACCAATCACCCAAACTATAACATCTCAACTGGACTCGGTGGGACTCCATACTCTCTGTCAAATTAACTAAGGCTACATTGTAATTTGTTTCATACCTAATTTTAGAAGGAAACTATTAGTGTTTCCTATTAAATGATATAGATGTGTGATCACCAGCATATCATTTCCTGAGTCTGAGGTGTGATTACTGATTTACTTCAGTTTTAAAGCAAACTCAAGGCTTTTACCATTCTGATGCATCATTCTGACTATTTTTAAAAACACATTACATAGTAAAAGGTATTAAATTATGGCCATGAGATAGCTCAGTGATAAAAAAGTGCTTGCACCAATCTTTACATTGTATGTTTGACACCCAGAAATCAGGCAGTGCATGGAGGGAACCAGGTCATCCAAGAGCAACACACACACACACACACATTCAGTCAAAAAAGAAATGCAAATTTTAAAGATATTATATAATATCCATAATAACAACTTTGAGGTTTTTAAAATTTATTTTGGCACAATTAATTACATATAGTCTAGTGTGATGTCTTGATGGAGGTATGCCTCCTTGTTGAAGTGATAAATATCCTACAAATAGATCAAGTACATTAGTGAAGAGATATGGAAAGAGTGGACATCCTTGTCTTGTTCCTGATTTTAGAGGAATGGCATTGAGTTTTTCTACATTTAGTTGGCTGTTTTTTGTTTGTTTGTTTGTTGTTTGTTTGTTTGTTTTTGCTGTATGTGGTGGATTACATTGATGCATTTTCATATATTGAACCATCCCTGAATCTCTGGGATCAAGCCTACGTGATCATAGTGGATGATCTTTCTAATGTGTTTATGGATTTGATTTATCAGTATTTTATTGAGTAGTTTTGCATCAATGTTCATGAGAGAGATTGGTCTGTATTTCTCTTAGTTATATCTTTGTGTGTCGTTTGGATACCAAGATCATAAAAAGAGTTTGCCAATGATCATTCAGTTTCCATTGTGTGGAACAATTTGAGGAGTATTGGTATTAGTTTTTCTTTGAATTTCTGGTAGGATTCTGCACTGAAACCATATGGCCCTGGGGTAACTCTAACACAACAGGTAAAAGAACTTTATAGCAAGAACTTTGAGTCATTGAAGAAAGAAATGAAAGAAGATACCAGAAAATGGAAAGTTCCCCACGCTCTTTATAGTTACAATCAACATAGTAAAAATGGCAATTTTACCAAAAGCAATTGATATAGTCAATGCAATCCCCATCAAAATCCCAGGACAATTCTTCACAGACCTTGAAAGCCCAATATTCAACTTTATATGAAAAAAAAAATCCGAGATAGCTAAAACAACCCTGTATAATATAGGTACTTCTGGAGATATCACCATCCCTGACTTCAAGCTCTACTATAAAGTTATATTAATGAAAACAGCTTGGTATTGACAAAAAACATACAGGTAGACCAATTGAACTGAATTGAAAACCCTGATATTTACCCACATACCTAAAAACACAAAGAAGCTAAAACTATACAATGGGAAAGCTATACAATGGAAAAACTATACAAATAGAAAAAAGAAATACAATGGTGCTGGTACTGGCATAACTGGGTGCAGACATATAGAAGATTGCAGATAGATTCATATATATCACTATGCAGAAAACTTAAGTCCAAGTGGATCATAGACCTGAGCATAAATCCAGCTACCAAACTTCTTAGAAAAGAAAGTGGGAGATACCCATTAATGAATTTACACAGGAGACAACTTCCTGAATATAACACTATTAACACTGACACTGAGACTGACAATTAGTAAATGGGACTTACTGAAATGGAGAAGATTCTATGAGGCAAAAGACACAGTCAATATGACAAAAAATGGCAGCTCACGGAATGGAAAAAGATATTCGCCACATCCACATTTGAAAGAGAGATGATTTCCAGAATATACAAAGAACTCAAGAACCTAGTCACCAAAACACCAAATAATTCAATTAAAATATGGGGTACAGAACTAAACAGAGCATTCTCAATTGAAGAATCTAAAATGGCTGAAAGACACTTAAGAAATTGCTGAACATCATTAGCCATCAGGCAAATGCAAATCAAAACAACTTTGGGATACCATTTTATACCCATTAGAATGGCAAAAGAAAAAGAAAAAAAACCACCAATGACAGTTTATACTGAAGAGGATGTGAAGAAAGGGGAATGGTTCTCCACTGCTGGTGGGAGTGCAAACTTGTACAGACAATTTGGCAATTTGGGAATCAATATGGCAGATTTACAGAAAATGGGAACCAGTCTACCTCAAGATCCAGCAATTCCACTCATAGGCATATATCCAAAGAATACACATTTATACAATAAGGACATGTATTCAACCATTTTCATACCAACATTATTTCTAATAGCCAGCAACTAGAAACAACCAAGATGCCTCTCAACCAAAGAATGGATACAGAAAATGTGGTACATTTACACAATGGAGTACTATTTACCAGAAAAAAAAAAAAAAAAAAAAACAAAAAAAAAACAAAAAAAACGATGGAATCTTAAAATTAACAGGCAAATAGATAGAACTAGAAGAAATCATCCTAAATGAGGTAACTCAGTCACAGAAAGACATACAAGGTATATACTAACTCATGTACAGATATTAAACATAGAGCAAAGGTTTATCAGATTATAATCCACACCTCCAAAGAAGCTATGGAACAAAGAGTACCTTAAGACAGATATACAAGGTCCCCTAGGGAAGTGGAAAGGGACAAGAGCCCCTGAACAAACTGAGAACATTGGGGGAGGGAGAGGGCGGTAGGAGAAAGAGGAGGGGAGGAGGACATGAGGGATGAGGAAGATTGAGTGGGAAGATGGATAGAGGAGAGCAAGAATAGAGAGACATCAATAGAGGGAGCCATTACAGCTTTAAAGAGAAATGTGGTGCTAGGGAATTCTACAGAGATCCACAAGGATGACCCCAGGAGGAATCTAAGCAATAGAGGAGAGGCTACCTTAAAGGTCCTCCCTTAAATGACAATGATGATTACCTCAAATGCCATCTTAGAACCTTAATCCAGTAGCTGATGGAAACAGAAGAGGGATCCACATCTAAGCACTGATCCAAACTCCTGGAAGCCAGTTACAGAAAGGGAGGAGTGAGGAACAAATTGGTCAAGCCCATTCTGGGAAAACCCATAAAAACAGCCATCCTGCACAAGCAGGAACTCATGGACCCCAGTGTGACAGCTGGGGAACAAACACAGGACCAAACCAGGCCCCTTGAATGTAGGTGAATGTAGCTAGAAATACTGGGCAGTCTATGGGGCATTCAGCAATGAAACAGGATGTATCTCTAGTGCATGAATTGTCTTGGGAAGCCCATTCCCTATGGAAGGTTACTCTTTCAGCCTAGATACACAGGGGAATGTCCTAGGTCCTATCCCAAATAACTTGACAGAATTTGATATTTCTCATGAAAGGCCTCACCCTCCCTGGGGAGTGGATTCGGGATGGGATGGGGAGCATAGGAGGGAGAGGGAACTGAGATTGATGTATAAATAAGATTATTTATAATAAAACATAAAAAGTAATTCACAAGGCCTTCATGTCACAACTATGCTTTTAACTTCACTGCAGTCCTTTATCTATGAGCAAGAAAACCTGATATTCAATGAGATAAGAGTGCTATTATTATCAGATAATATAGCCTTGTGTCAAGGCATGGAGCCCTGACAGATTTCTCACAGGAAGCTGGGTTCAATAATCTCTCTGCTATTTTCTAAAATAACCAAAAATTTGCCTGATAATTTTGTTTTTTTTTGGCAAAACTGGATGAAGCATCATGTAAAATACACCTAGAAGCTCTTCACAAGGCCTGAATAACCTGATGCTCATCAGAAGCCTAATAGTGCAAGCATTTTCTCTGTGGAATATATTCTCAAAAAAAAAAAAAAAAAAAAAAAAAAAAGGAAATCTGAGAACATTCCTGAGGATGAAAACAGTAGTGAAGAAAGGCATGTCATGTATTCCAAAGGCCAAATGAAATCAGGGTATTTTCTAAAATCCCTTTCATATTAGTTCAGCTTTCTGTACTTTGCTTTCTGGACAGTTTGATGATGTACTTTTATAAAGTAATAACACTTTGTTTGATAAGTGTTTGAAATAATTATGTATAGTGAGATAAATATTCCTGGCTTGATGTATTAAATACTGACATTTTCTAACTTTCCTCTTAAAGAGTTCTAATATAAAATGTGTACAGGCATTGAGTTAAGGAAAAAGTCACCATGGTTGCAGAACCAACACATGCAGAAATGGCCACTCTGAAAAAACATTTCCCCAAGTCCTAAATCACTATTTATGTAACTATATTTTTGTTTCAATTTATAATTGTTTGCTAGTATTTTATATTTCCTTGTAGGATTTAGGTAAACTTGGGGGACATGTCCAGAATCAGAAGAGTGTAACATGAACATTGCTAGTCTGTATGAATGTTTATATCATAACTCTGCCCAATACAAAAATAACACTTGTCAAAGAACCTGTAAATGCATTGCTAATTCTTTATTCACTATAATAGCTGATAACTTTAAAACCACAGAGTTCTTCTTACTGAGAAAATTCTGGAAGACCCTCAAATATTAGAGGTATAAATCTATGCCAGTCCCTTTCATTTCTTGTAATTCAGCTGCATATGTGGTCTACTCCTACTAATAAATTACTCGGTGCAATATCTCTTCTTGTTTTATGAGACCAGGTCTTTCAATGTAGCTAATGTGGTTTCAAAGTCTTGGCTTTCATGCTTGCATTGAGAGATGGGCATAGAAGTATAAGCTGCTATGAACAAATGATAAAATGCTGCTAGCATGAATTCTAGATATGACAGGTCTAGATACAGTCAGATCTGTCACAACAAACATTAATTTCTGGGATAAAACTTTTTTGATTTTTGGTCTTACTAAGGCCTAAAAATAGTCAGTGGGACAACTAGGAAAATTTAACACCATTAAACATAGTTAAAAAAAATTCAACAAGAACACTGAGATGCGTGTTAAATTCAAACTGTGCACACACCACCTAAGGGCAAAAGTAGCAGATATGTGTTTAAGTCATCACCAAACATAGGTTATGAATTTTTATGTTTAATTTAACCAACTTATGTATGTTACTAAGTAAGAAATAAGTGCATACAGAAATAATGGAGGGAAATGATAGATTCCTATGATTTTTTGTGTACTTTTATGTTATTTTTAATTAGCTATTATTTGATGTGTGAGTGCTTTGACTACCATGTAAGTGTACCTACAGTGTGTGAATTGACTACAGAGACAAGAAAGGGACATAAGATGTCCTGGAACCAGAATTACTGATGTTTTAGAACCACCTGCTGGGTGTAGGGGACCAAACCCAGGTTCTTTGTAAGAACCAGTGATCTTTCCCCTGAGGCATCTCTTAAGTGTTATTTTTACTTTTTAACTATGTGTACATGTCTGGGCCAGGGGAGAGGAGGTGCTGAAGGGTTGTACAACTGATTTCAGTTACCCAATGTGGCCAGTAGAGGGCCACTGGATCTTCTACAGCTATGTGCCTGCAACCAACCAGGGCCTATGGAAAAGAAATATATGTCCTACTCTTTCTTTTAGCTCTAAGACCCATGTGTAGACCCATGCAAGATATGTGAATTCTTCAAATCCCTGCAGGCCCTGGGCATGTTGCCTTAGTCTTTTATTGTCTACAAGAGATCTTTGATACTTTTGATTTAGAGGACTTTGTTATCTTGACCCCAGCCCTTTTGTATTTTACATTCTTCCTGTCTGCTCTTATGCAGGATTCTATGAGCCCTGATGGGAGGGATTTGATGGAGACATCCATTTAGGATGGGTTGAGTGTTCCAAAGATTCTTACTCACTGCATTCTTTCTGGCTGTGGGTCTTTGTATTTAATCCTATCTGCTGAAGGAGGAAGCTTCTTTAATGATACCTAAGCAAGGCTCTGATCTATGAGTACAGCAGAATGCCATTAGAAGTCATCTTATTGCTATGTACTTTCAGTAGATGTATCTATGTTACCCCTAGCTACCCCTGGGATAGCTTGTCTCAAGTTTCTGGTTACCCAAGCTGTGTCATGTATGTGTTCAATTTCATGAAGTGGGTCTTAAGTTAAATATATATTGGTTGGTTAATACAACAAGCTTTGTGACATAACTGCACTAACATATTTTTAAGACAGAATATCACAGTGTATGGAAGGGTTTTTAGCAGGATTTTATGCTTTTATTCCTCCTTCTGTATCATGCAAAATACCTTCCCATACCAAAGATCCTAGCTCCTGTGATGAAGCCTCTGTGTAGGCACCTGCTTGATTTTCCATTGTTCAGTGACTACTGTGGATGTTCTCTTCAGCAAGAAGGCCTTACTCTCAGTTTATAGACAGCAGCCTAATATCTTAGCAGTAGCCTGGGTTGTCTTTCTAGGTCTGGAGTACATAACTCCAGATGATTGTTTTCTGATTCCATTGAGTTACCTGCAAATTTCATGATTTCATTTTATTTTTTAATGGCTGAGTGATAATGTGCCTACCACATTTTCTTTATCAATTTGTTGAGGGAAATCCAGTGCTTTCCCCCCCAGTTTTTGGCTATTATGAATAGAACAGTAATGAACAAGGTTGGGCAAGGATCTCAGGGGCCAGAAGAGAGTGGCAGGTCCCTGGGAACTGCAGTTGCAGATGGTTTGTGAGCTGCTGTGTTTGTGTTGGGAACCAAAATGCATTCTCTGGAAAAGCAGCAGGTGCTCTCCAGCCCCTATCCAGATGACCTCAACTCAGTACTGTTTTCTGGCTCAGGGAATTCTATTCAGTGAGAATTACTTTTATTTACTCTTCTGTGTTTAGTGTTTCTGTGATTTGACTGCAGTTTTCTGATCCTTATGTAATGCTAACTCTGCTGTATTTTATTGTGTTTTGGTATTTTTGTTACAGTCTCAGAGGTGACTCTGGTTGGCCAGAAAACTTGTCATGTAGAACAGTCTGACCTTGATCTACTGAGTGTCTCTGGTTTCTGCTTCCCTTTTGGAGTTAAGGGGTTACAGAAATGTGACACCACACTGGGCTATAATCATTTTCATAAAGCCAATACAACAACACACATTCTGATATTTCTCTGTATGTTGCAAATACCAAGATGAGAATGGCTGTTACTTGCTTTATGAAAATGATGATAAGCAGTGTGGCAGGTTTGTGAAAATGAAGAGCTTGGTGTCCAAGCAGGATTGTAAGGTACCAGCATTGCTTAGCTTCCCAACTTCCTGCCTGAGAAGTAAATCACAGGGAGATGTTAGAGCTATTATTTTTTCAATAGGAACTCCAGCATGAAAGCCAGGAAGACTTCACAAATGCTGCTGCACCTGGGTGCTCACCCATGTTCAGGCAGATTGCTCAGCAGGAGATCTTGTGGTTGAGGTTTTGCCTTCTGCTTGCTTTAGCAGCATTTCCCTTTTATATTCCGGATCCCATTCTTGAACAGTCCATAGCTTTCCTTAGCCTTGTTAGCACTGTTCACTTACTGTGCTCTCAAAAATGAGCCACAGAAGCTTTGACTGAATCCTAGCTAAACATTTGCAATCCTAATTAAAATGCTATCAGAGAAGAGATCAGTTTCCTGCAAGGAAGCTTGGGTATAACAAAGCATCACCTGCAAAGAAAAAGATTGCTAAAATAGCCAAAATGAAGTACCTAGGAATGTAGATCATGTCTGAAATAGTGTGATATGTTTGGGTTATATGAAAAATACTATTAAACCTTTTTTTTTTTTAATCTAAACCAACCCTTTCTAACTCACTCAATTAATTGTGACCCTTTGGTTACTTGATTCTCCCTCCTTACTGTGCAGCAGTGAAATTTTTTTACATGTATCCACAGTGACAATTGACTTCTTCCTGTATGTATTTTTGCTGTGGAGCATTAACAGAAAATGCTGACTAATGCTCACATGGATGCCCATTAGAGACTGACTTAAAAAAAAAAAAAAAAAAAAAAAAAAAAAAACCTGCACAGATGTATACTCTGGCTGAATGGGAGCCCTCAAACAGCCTTTTGATAAAAATACACTATTTTATGCATCTCTGAGTATATGAGTATAGCTTCCTCAGTGATCCATTTTACCACTTAAAGCTTTATTCTTTTGTGGAAGCTAAGAAAATGTTTTGATTTCAAAATGAGATTCATTGCCTTTGTCTGTGCTGTGGGAGCCAAACAGGTTTCGAGATCAATATTCTCTAGCTATTTATGAGTTGGGACTTGCAAAGTTTTCAAAGCAACAATGTAAGCATAATTGTATCAATTATCTCACTGTATTTTGGTGTTTTTGCAGTTTTGATATTCATGGCAATACAATGAGCATACTAAAAGTGGCATAAAATAATCAACAACCAGAGTTCCTTTTTAGGGCAATAGACTATTTTGCAAAATTCACAATGACATGATTTATTATAGTGTCCTTTGAGAAAGGATCTGGGTATTTGGAATGGCATTTCCCAATATTTTCTCAATTAAAAAGATGTTTTAAATTTATAAAATCCCAAGCATTGTGGCTTAAGTTCCAAATGTTATAATGTCTTTGACCTGTTTATTTTTTCCAGTTTATAAATGAGAATCTTAGGATGCTTTGTTTTTGTTCCTTGTATACTTTGAACATAGCTCTTAAACAACTTATAATCCTGGATTAATCTAAAAATAAACCACTGCAGGTATTTGTTATCTTAAAAACAGTGATTCAGGACCACTGGGATTTGAACATTCTTTTATTAATGAAGAGAATCCTTATGTAGAAGTATAATTACCTATATTTAATGAAAATAGTTAGTTTACATAGAGCTTGATATACCCAAAGGAAGGAAGGAGTTCATAAATAATGGAACCACTGCCCAGTGGTCTAGAGCAGATAACATTTTTTGAATCAAGAAACATACACTAAAGACTCCTTAATATAGCTTAACCTCTCAAAGGACAGGTGTATAGAAGAAAGAAAATCTATCCTACCTTAAGGAATTTGTGCCCTTCACAGAATTCAGTAATGTATCTGTAATTTATCACACACGTGATAAGTAGCTCTATATCAGAAATTTCTAAGAAGTCTCTAGGGATTGAAACTCTGGGTTTTCTGTTTGTTCATGATTAGAAATATGGCCATGGCCTTGATTTTCATGGCCTCATAGAAATCATCTACAAAATAGCATATACATCCTCAGTGAGCATTCAAATGAGGTCCTTTTGTTTACTGGAGGAAGCCTCACTTGATTAAACGCCTTACCCACTATAGACTAGAAATAGGTAGGGAGAAGCTGGATGTTACTTTAAAGATAGGTTTTAAATTATATCATACAAAAAGGTTATGAAATACCAGTTGGACACTGTGGTGGTTGGAATGGCAATTGCTCCCGTAGGCGCAGATTTGCATGCTTGGTTCCTATTTAGGAAGGATTGGAAGGGAAGAGATATGACACTAAGGATAGATTTCAAAAGGCAGGTCCAATCTCTCTCTGCCTCCAACTTGCCAATAAGATGTAAGCTAGTGCTCCATCATGCTGCCATCCTACCTGCCATGAAGATCAAAAAACTAATCCTCTGAAACTGTAAGTAAGATCACAATTTAGTGCCTCATATGGTAAGTTGCCTTGGTCATGGTGTCTCTTCATAACACATGAAAATAACTAAGACAAACGTTTCAAAGAATATTAATAAAAGAAAGTGTCTCGCTCTAAACATCAAATATAAGAGTGAAATACCAGATCATAAATACCACAATGACCATCACACAGAATGGTACCAAGAGAATAACTCATGTCCAATCACCAGATTGTTATATGCCTCCCTTGCATTTCACAATAATGATGCTTTATTTATTTATTTATTTATTTATTTATTTATTTATTTATTATTTATTTATTTATTTCTATTAGCTTACTTTTTACTTTAAGAAGCATTTTATTTATTTATTTAAGTATAGCTAATGTATTTATTTTACTTTCTGTCCACAGTCTCCCCTTCCTCCTCTCCTCCCACTCCCTCCCTATACCTCACCTCTGCCCTGCTCCAATACACTCCTCCTCTGTATCCACTCAGAATGAGGCAAGCCTCCCATGGGCACTAGCAAAACATTATATCTCAAATTCACAGCATGATATACCAAGTACTATAGCCTTTAACACAGCTTGAGATCAAAACTGGTGATACCACCAGTGGCTCTTTTGCTGTGCATGGTTGTCCTAGTTATCTGTTTTGTGTTTGTTTGTTTGTTTGTTTATCTATATGATGTTCAGTATTGTTCTTTCAAGTTCTGTAAAGAATTGTGTAGAAACTTTGATGGGGATTGGACTGAATATGTAGATTCTTTTTGGTAAGATGGAAATTTTTAATAAGTTAATCCTATATATTCCTTAGCATTGTCTGATATCTTCTCCAATTTCTTTCCACAAACACTTGAAATTCTTGTCATACAGGTCTTTCACTTCTTGGATAGAGTTACCCCAAGATATTTCATATATGTTTGTGGATATTATAAAGGTTATTGTTTCCCTGATTTCTTTCTCAGACATTTTATCAATTGCATACGAGAGGGCTAATGATTCTTTTTATTTTAGTTAGTCTTGTATCCAACCACTTCAATAAAGGTGTTTATCAGCTACAGGAGTTCCCTGGTAGAGTTTTGGGGGCCACTTATGTACAGTATCATATCATCTTCAAATAGTGATACTTGGGCATCTTTTATAATTTGTATCCCCTTGATTTCCTTTTGTTGTCTTATTGCTCTAGCTAGAATTTAGAGGATTTTATTGAATGGATGTGGAGAAAATGTCTTATTCCTGATTTTAGTGGAATTGCTTTGAATTTCTTTCCATTTAATTTGATGTTGGCTGTCAGTTTACTGTATATTGCTTTAATTATGTTTAGGTATGTTCCTTTTATCCCTGATCTCTCCAAGATTTTTATCATGAAGTGGTGTTGTATCTTGTCAAGGCTTTTAAATGATCTGATGAGAAGATCATGAGGTGTTTTGCTTTCAGTTTGTTTATAGAGTGAACCCCATTGTCAGATTATTATACACTGAACCTTCTCTGCAACTCTGGGATTAAGTCTGCATCATCATGGTGGATGATCTTTTTGATGTGTTCTTGGATTCAGTTTGCTAGTATTTTGTGGAGTATTTTTACATAAGGGAAACTGGTCAATAATTCTCTTGCTTTTATGAGTCTTTGTGTGATTTGGGTATGAGGATAACTATAGTTTCATAAAAATAATTTTGCAATGTTCTTTCTGCTTCTATTTTGTGGGATAATTTGAGGAATACTGGTATTAGTTCTTCTGTAGAAAATCTATTAGAATTCTGTACTGAAACATCTGGTTTGGGCTTTTCTTGGTTGGGAGACTTTTAATGACTACTTCAATTTCCAGAAGGGTTACAGGTCAGTTTTGAATTGCTTATCTGATCTTTATTTCACTTTAGTATGCTGTATATCAAGAAATTTGTCCAATTCTATTATTAAATTTTCCAGTTTTCTGTTGTACAGGTTTTTGAAAAACTACCTAATGATTGTCTAAATTTCCTCAGTGTCTGAATTTTATCCCCCTTTTCATCTTTGATTTTGTTAATTTTGGATATTCTCTGTCTGCCGTTTGGTTAGTTTGGGCAAGGATTTATCTTGTTGATTTTCTTAAAGAACCAGCTCTTTGTTTCATTAATTCTTCCCATTGTTTTCCTTGTTTCTATTTTATTGATTTCAGTCCTTAGTGTGATTATTTCCTACTGACTATTTCTCTTCAGTATGTTTGCTTCTTTTTGTTCTGGAGCTTTCAAATGGTCTGTTAAGTTGCTAGCATGAAATTTCTCAAAATTCTTCATGCAGGCACTTAGTGCCTTGAACTTTCCTTTCAAAAATGCTTTCATTGTGTCTAATGAACTTGGTTATGTTGTGCATTCATTTTCTTTGAATTCTAGGAAGTCTTTAATTTTTTTTTATTTCTTCCTTGATCCAGTGGTAATTCAGTCGAGTTATAGGCTTTCTGTGGTTTGTGTTACTGTTGAAATCCAACTTTAATTCATGCTGATCCTATGAGATAGAGGGATTGTTCCATTTTTTTCTTTAATCTTTTAAGACTTGTTTTGTGATTGAGTATGTGGTCAGTTCTGGAGAAAGTTTCATGAAGTGCTGAAAAGGAAGTATATTCTTCGGTGTTTTGGTGAAATATTCTGTAGATAATTGTTAGGTACATTTGAGTCATAACATCTGTTAGCTCTGTTGTTTCTGTTTAGTTTCTCTCTTGATAACCTATCCATTTGTGAGAGTGGGATGTTGAAGTCTGCAAGTATTAATGTGTGGGGTTCAATATGTGACTTAAGATTTCATAATGTTTAGTTTACAATTCTGGATGCTGTTGTATTTGGGGAACAGAAATTAAGAATTGAGACATCATCTTCATGAATTTGCCATTTGATGAATATAAAAAGTCCTTCTGTATCTCTTTTGATTATTTTTGGTTTGGTGTTGATTCCTGTGGGTTCTTTTGTTGTTGTTGTTGTTGTTTTTGTTGATGTTGTTGTTGTTTGATAGATGTTTTGTTCCTTGGTTTATGTTTTCTCTCTGTTCTTTTGGCCGAAATGACCAAGGGTTCTGGTGACTGATGGGTCCTCAGGTCCAGTAAAAATGTCTCTACTGGGGTTTGGGGAGCCTTGGGTCTCTTGATCCTGTCTGGCCCTGGGTAGAGCAGCTGGGGCTGTTATTTAGTGTGGTGTGGACTGAACTGGACCTATAACATCTGTTGTTCCAAATGGCATGAATTTCTGGGGAAGAGTTACTTGTTGACTTGTCAGGGCAGTTGTGGCTAGTATGATCTATGCTTGAATGGATGAAGTCTGCTGGGGTTGGGAGATGAGTACAGCAGCTGCAGGGCCAGGGACAAGCTGAGATGGCATTGTCTTAGTGAAGGGTAGTGGTAGACAGAATTCAGGGAGGGATACAGTTCCTCTGGTAGGCAGATCATTCACCCATTCTTGTTGGCCTGAGTCTTCTGGTGAGGTGCCAGCACTGGGCTATGGACTATCTGTGATGGTATGTTCTAGGGAAAGGGTCAACAAGGATAGGATCCAGGAAGGCATGGAAATTATGTTTCAAACCATAATTCTCAATTTATACTATCAACTCAAAAGTTACTTAGATTTAGAGAAAGACAAAGAACTTTAAAATGTCTACCCAAACCATGGAGAAGAGAATCATGACTCACTGGAGAATAGTTTAGACATGCAAGTCCTGAATCCTCCACTAACCCTCTGCTTTTACCTTAGCAAATTTACCTTCTCCTTTCCTTCACCAAATCTGCTCATACATCTCTCTTGTTCTCTTCTCTCATCTCTTTGGCTCAGTAATACCCAAACATCCCAGCAATGACAACCTGGTTTTGATTGCCAGTAACACCCATGCTAGGTAACAGTACTGTTGTATTAATTTCTTCTACTTCATTTTATATTAGATAATATAAAACACACAGAAAACAAATGGTTCCCCCGTCTATCCCTCCCTCTCTCTTACACACACACACACACACACACACACACACACACACACACACACACACAGTTGTGGATTCTCACTCTGAATCTTTAAATATATGTAATCTTGTGTAACCACAGAAACTAGGAAAGTAAATCCTAAAACTACTGAGACTGCTATTGCTACTGAAAATTACAGAGACCACAGCAAACTACATACAACAGCTCACTTGAACAATAGCTCCTCAAGGCTAGATTGTCCAACTTATTTTCCAGAAAGTAAAATAGAAAACTTCATAAGTAAAGTAATTTGCCAAAATTATATAGTTAAGGACATCAAAATAAACATTTGACCTTTAATGGAAAAGTATGTGCATCAGTAAATATATATATATATATATATATATATATATATGTGTGTGTGTTTTAATATACAAGTGCTACTGATTGGTTACTTTTCTTTAATTAAAAATCTGTTGCTTGTTTCAAACTACATTTGAACGTTTTTGACAGACCACTCATCATGAAGATTAGTAGAATATGTAATTAAGTCAGTGGGAGTCATCTGGAGTGATGACTCAGACATTAAGGGCTTTAGATGCTCTTCTTGAGTACCTGGGTTCTGTTCCCATCATCTACATAGTGTCTCACAACTATCTGTACTTCCAGTTACAAGAGATCTGAGGTCTTCTTCTGGCTTTTGTGGGCATCAGGATGCAGAAAAACATCTATATACATTAAATTATAAAGTAAGAAAACATTACGTCACTGACAATGTACATACATTAATAACCATACCAGAGGATTGAAAAAATAATTAATAATAACTGATTTTGGGCAAAAATATTGTCAGTGTCTTTAGTTACAGAACAATTATGTGGGCTCAGCTTCTCTGTCTCCTCCTTCTCTCGCTCTCTTTCTCTCTTTCTTTATCCTCCTCCTACTCTCCTTTATCGCCATATAAAGTATGAAAAATTTAGCAAAGTTTTCAGTGATTCTACTGCAACCACCTACTCAATGTCCTGAACTCATTTTCTTTTTATAAATAATAGTTAACCAAGTGACCCTCTTTCCGTTAATGAAAATTGAGAATAGACAGATGAATTAACATGGCGGTTGAGGGGCATTTGGTCTGTAGACTTCCAAGGAAACATTCCTACCAGATTGCTTTTTTCCTGAAAATTCAGCCCTAGTGGCCCAAGTATTGCTAGCTCTTTCTACTCCCACCATCTCGACTGACTTGCTTTTTTCATTCTATCTCTCTCATTGAAACATAGTGTGAACAGGATCATGTCTAGCTGATGAAGATTCATTACTCATCAAGATACAGAAACTTAGCACAACCAATCTCAGCAGCCATTAACATACACGTGACTAAATGTCAATGTGTACATATGAACATGCTTCATAGATATACAGAGGAAGGATGAGAGCAGAAGGGGAAGGAGGAATGAAGGAGAGAGCAGATGACTATCTTCTGTATTGACAATATTAGTCAAATCATAGTCAGCATGTGAGTGCTGGCATATTATATTCCCTATATGTCTAGAGTTATTTTCTGAGATCAGGCGTGTTCAGGGTGGTATGGCCGTAGACGAGGGCTAGAGTTATTTTCCAAACTCATATAACCTGGGCATGGGCAGTTTTACTGTTCTTTGCTGTTATCTAAAGTAACAAATGGCATTCTGTTGGAAGTTTCCACTTAATGACACACAACAAAATCCCAGTTAGAGGTCCTGTTTTCTCCTGACTTTAACATTATTTTTCAAATTGCAGCATATTTGTTAATTTTGGAATGCAAGTTTGCACTCAAAATGGCCTAAGGTTTTTGTATGTTGCCTTGTGATCTTCACATGTTTCTTAATTGCACTGGATTTCACATTTCTTTGGACTCTATACAAATGCTTGACTTATTGTAAGGAATATTTTCACTTAGAGTAGCATCAATTTAAGGAGCAATTACAGGGTTTTACTAGGTAAATCCTATTGTAGTCTCAATCTAGAGGGTTGAGAAGGTGTACATAAACTTTCTGAGATAAAGGAGTAAGTGTGGATGGTGTTTTAAGTCAGTCGGTCTCTTTCAGGGAATGTTTTACTCCAACTCATTATGATGACTTCCCATCATGAGATCCCATGTGAACAGTATATGCCTGTTGATAAGTGCCTAGTTCATGACAACCTTTAATTCTTTGATGATACTTCTCTAACATACTCACCCACCTAATGTTGACAAGAACTATTTCAACATCCTTTTTACACTCATTAGATTTTGGGTCTCTAACCAACTCCCAAATCATGATACAGAGACTTAACAGTTTTTAATGCTCAGTCCTAGCTTAGGCTATTTTCTTAATAGATCTTATAACTTAACCTGTTTCTTTTCATATATATTTTTCTTTGGGGCTATTTTTCTTTCACTGCTTCTCATGTCTGCCTGGTGGCTACCTGATTTCTGGCCCCAGGCCTGTCTTTGTTCTCTTTTCCTTCTTTTTCCCTCTCATTCTATGTATTCTTTCTGCCCACCTGCCCTGTCTATCTCTCTTTTGCCTTGCTATTGGCCTGTCAAGTTTTTATTAGCCCAATCAGGTGTTTTAGACAGGCAAGGTAAAAGAAACATAACATACTTTTACATTGTTAACATAGGCAGCATAAACAAATGTAACACATCTTTGCATAGTTAAAAATAATAGTTCACAACATATAATGTAGGAGGTGTTTTTGGTTCTGAAACACAGGAATAAAGCAGAGAAAATGCTACCTTAATGAGCATGGGGAATGTTAATATCAAAAAGTAGTTTCCCAAGAATTCTGAGATTCATTTTAGTTGGCATAAATTGATATCCAAATGCTGATTCATTCAAAGCACAGAAATAATGATGTTTAATACTGACATTCTTAAAAATCATGTACTCATGAAAAAAAAGCTATAAGCACAATTGTTAAATCTTATGCAAAAGGTATGATACCAAAGCCTGTAGTATTCTTTTTATTGAATGCTAGATGAAAGATTCATAAATAAAGATCTTGAGGGATTAAGGATGTGGCTCTGCAGTTAACAACTCTTTCTCTTGTTGGGGACCCACAAAGCAGCTGTCAACTGTTCTCAACTCCAGTTGCAGGGTTCTGCTGACTTCATCTGGCCTCCTCTAGCACTTATATGCATGCACTCAAAACACTCACAGATATTATATAAAAATAAATATATTAAATATAAATATATTAAAATATATTTAAAAAGATATGGAACCTGAAAAGAAAATATGTGTTATACATTGAGATGTTAAGTAAAACTTGCATTTTGAACCACAAGGCAAAATCCTCCAAAGATGGGTGTTCAGAAGCATTTATAATTTAATTAGCCAGAAAGTGTAAAATATGCACCAGGGGCAATATCTCTCAACCAGATTGGTCATCCGATTTCATGGTTTTCTGTATTTGGTAATCACATTTTTTAATAACATAATTTAAAATGTCTTCCTCTAGGGGTCAGGCCTCTCTCAACTCATAAGACGTTTGTAGATAATTTCTTTTTGAGGCAGCATATTTCTCTTCTATATAATTTCGTGTTAGGAAACAATATGAGACATAGATCTGAATACTCAAAGAGCCAATGAAAAAAGTTAGTCCTCCAGAGGAAACTGGAGCCCAGAACATACCAAGACCAAGTTGTCAACACAAAGGAGATTCATTTGACCCAGAGGGACAAATGTCAGGGAATAAGAGACGACAGGAGATAAGAGAATGAGGGAGAAGGAAAGGAACAAGAGAGAAGGGAAGGAGTATTTTTCCCTGAGGGACGAAGGACTGCCTCTAAATAGAGAGGAGGCTCACATGGCCTATAGGCAAATGGCAGTTTATAAAGGGAAAGAGGAAAATTCTGTGTTAGGATGAGTTGGTTTATTTTTATTTGGCATGTGTATTAGGTTTTTTGATGGCTAGTCTTCAAATACTTTGATAGCTGGACTTTGGTGGTCAGGCCAAATAAGGAAGTGGACCTTGGTGGCTAGCTTCACACTTTAGCAAGGTAGAGGGAATTGGAGTGAAGGATAAAAGGAAAAAAAAAAAAAAAAAAAAAAAAAAAAACCCTGCCAGCACCATTTTTGCCATGCTTTTGCCATGCTCAGGCATGTGTTTGCCATGCTCTGGTTAGATGCCTTCAATTACTGTGCATCATATTTGTATCCTATACCCCCACCTCTATTAGAGGCTATCATAGACATCAGAGGGAATTCTGTGATGAATATTGGCTTATGTGTCTAGCATGTGACAGTGAATGCAGAGTGCATTGCCTGTGAGTATGTGGCCTGTGCTCTTTTGGTAAGATCAGAGGAACAGAGAATCTGCACTGTTTAAACTCAGAGAAGTGGGACAAAGCAAAGTCTACTGGAATCCATAGATTCCAGATGAGCTACTATCATGCAGCAGCAATTGCATTAGAAATGTAGACTTCTGGCTGGCCAATAAATGGAGAATTGAAACTAGGGTAGTAAGGGAGCAGCATGTAAAAGAGGTGGTGTAAGGCAACAGTAGACAAGACCAGTGGTATTTATCTGCTTTGTAATTGAGAGAATATCCAAATCTGTGTGGTTAAGCTCATAGGGCACCAACTTACCTGTCAGTAATTGCCTTCCTGACAATCAATAAATTTCTGCACCTTGATCCTCAGTGCTTCAGTTGTTGACATTAGATGAAATTAGAAACAGATGAATGGAGAGTCTGTGAATGTTTCCCTTTTTCAGTTTTCAAAGAATATCATAAGGAGCATTTTCAGTGTATTGTCTGTCTTCATGTTCCAGCCCTTCAACAGCATTAGGATTGAAGCCATATAATAAATATTGACTGATATACATATCTTATTTTCTAAGCAAGAAAGTAAGTAAAATATCAGCAGAGAAGACACTCAAGTGAACGATCCTTATAAGAGTTCTCAGATCAATGTCTAACCCACACTTCTCTTCAGATTCCTAATAAACCTCGCATCTACTGGTATTTACTATCCCTCCTTACTTTTCCAAGATCCCCTTTACCTTTAATTGTGAGATACATCAACTATTCAAAGTGAGACAGGCTTGTCCATTGTTCTAGATGTTGATGACAAGTGACAAAGTTGATGAATGTGAACTATCAAAAGATCAAATATTATGAACTAAAATTATTTGAACTCAAACTCAAATGTTATTGCAAATATTTTAACTTAAGTCTGATCATTTAACATCCTGAAACTGAAATTTACCCATGATACACATATATTTTACAAATAAAAAGCTGTATTTAGTATGGAAATCTATCATGAAATGTATATAATTATACATTTTATTAATATGAATTTTGTCTACCAAAAACTTTCTGAAGAAAAGTAAAAAGATCCTAATTTCAATTGCCCTAAAACTGTATGCATATTTTACATTCTTATAAAGAGGTAAATAAAATATCTCAAGGATTTAGTGGTTACTTAACACAACAATAATGATAATAAGCCCTCATTTGTCACATAATATAAATATTTCAAGCCTAAAAATTGTGGATGCCCAAAGTAGGTATTTAGAAAGTTAGTTTTTAATTAAGGAACAAAGCCCAGGGCACAAATACTCATTATCATGACAAATTCTGTCATTGTAGTGGATCTGTTTGTTTGTATTAAGTTGATTGTCATAATTAGTATGTTATATGTTTATGAATTTTATTGTTCGCCAAAATTTTATCTGGGTACACAAAATTCCCAATTATGATGGTTTTGTGTGCTCCACTGAGCAATGAAGAATCACTCATCATGTAAGCAAACACATTCCCAGCAGTCAAAGGAGAAGCTGGTTTATCATCCTTCTTTTTCATATGAGTATATACATATTTACATATTTTTCCTTGACTCCATACTGAAACCCTCAATTTTCATATTTTTGTGATTGTTTTGGAGATGTTAGTATTTAAAAGCCCCCCCTAGGTTTAGCATTAATGCTCTTTTTGTTTGTTTGTTTGATATATATATATTATATATATATATATATATATATATATATATATATATATTATGGTTTCTTATTTTACATATTGATCCCAGTTCCCTCTCCTCCCCTCCCAGGGCACCTGAACCCCACCTATTTGTTCTAGTCCTAAGCATACCACATGGGTGCTGGAAATCAAACCTGGGTCTGAGGAAGGAGCAATGAATTCTCCTAACCTCCAAGTCATTCTCCAGCCTGTCTTCCAGCATTTTCTTTTAATGTTTTGTGTCAATTTTATATTATCTGCTAAAAACGTGGATGAATGATTACATTTGTATGTCAAATTTCTGACAATTTTTGCTTCTAAATTTTACCAAAAGAAGTTGAAAGTTATTTGCACATTGTTAGCAGATTTGTCATGAAATAATATGAAGAAAAGTAGCAAAGTGTGTTATTAATAAATTTAATTTTCAAAATATGACAAATGTAGTTTGAAAGATTCAATTTCCCCTATGTCTAAATTACTATTGTATATTTTCTATTACACAGCTTCTTTGAGTGTCTATATCACAACACTCAATGAAATATTGCATATATTTATATATATGTATACATGTATATCACATATATGAAGGTATGTGTGTATTTCAGAAACACAAATTTCAACAAGAAAAAAAGTATGTTTGAATTCTTCACTACATACATAAATTTATGTAATGAGGAAAGGAAGATATTTTTCAAAATATAGAAATTTTTTGTATCAAAATCTTTCAAATACAATTTATAAACTTCCTTTATAGTGATCAAGAAACAGCCATATAATGCAAGCAAATACCTTAGTTAAGACTTTCCATTGATTAATATATAGTATGACTAATATGATTAAACAATTTATCACCAAAAACAGGATAATATTGTCAATTAAAACTCAAGACTAACATAAAATCATACATGTTAAAAATGCTCATGTATTGGCTATGAAATTTGATGTTTTTACTGGCACACATAAACACTAGCTTCATTTAAAAGGCACTTAAAACATACTGTGTGTTAATAAAGAAGCTAAAATATTTCTTTTTTATTTAATATTTTTTTCTTATTTTACATATAGATCCCAATTTCATCTCCCTCTTATCTGCCCATACCCCCTACAGACCATCCCCATCCACTACCCAGAAAGGGTAAGGCCTTCTATGAGGGATGATCAAAGTCTATCAAATCATTTGGGGTGGAGTCTAACCTATTCCCCATATCTCTAGGTTAAGGAAGTATCCCTCCATTGGGGAATGGGCTCCTGAAGTCAATCCTGGTTCCATTGTCAGAGGTATCATATACTTCCCAGGCCTCCTAACTGAGACCCACATTCAGAGATCTGGGTTGGTCTTATGCTGGTTTCCCAGCTGTCAATATGGAGTCCATAAGCTCCCACTTGTTTAGGTCAGTTTTTTCTGTGGGTTTCTCCAGCCTCTTTGCTCATCACTTCTACCTTTCTGCAACTGGATTCCAGGACTTCAGCTCAGTGTTTAGCTTGGGTGTCTGCTTTTGCTCCCATCAGCTACCAGATGAGGGCTCTAGGATGGCATAATAATGTAGTCATCTCTCTCATTATCAGGAAAAGGCATTGAAGGTAGCCTCTCCATTATTGCTTAGTTAGTTGGCATCATCCTTGTAGGTCTCTGGACATTTCCCCAGTGTGAGAATTCCCTTTAAACTTATTGCAGCTCCCTTTATTATGGCATCTTTTTTCTTGTTCTTTCCTATTCTTCCTCTGACTCAATTTTCCTGCTTCCTCATGTCTTCCACTCCCCTCCTTTTCTCCCCTTCTTTTTCTCCTAACTTCTTCTCTCCTATCCCCTGCCTGTTCCCAATTTGTTCAGGAGATCTTGTCCCTTTCCCATTCTCTAGGGGACCATGTATTTCTCTCTTAGGATCCTCCTTGTTTCCTAGCTTTTATATCAGTGTAGATTGTAGGATGGTGATCCTTTGCTCTATGTCTAAATTCCATATATAAGTGAGTACATACCAAGTTCCTCTTTGTGTGATGCGGTTACCTTACTCAGGATGGTTTCCTCTAATCCCATCCATTTTCCTGTGAATCCATTCCCCTCCCCCTCACTGAGTAGTCTTTCATTGTGTAAATTTACCACATTTTCCTCATCCATTCTTCAGGTGAGGGACATATAGGTTGCTTTCAGGTTCTAGCTATTAACATTAATGCTGTTATGTAATGTACATAGTATAACATATATTTGTTGCATGGATGTGGACTATTTGGGTATATGCATAAGAAAGGAATTGCTGGATTCTGTGGTAGACTGATTCCCATTTTCCTGAGGAACCGCCATGCTGAGCTCCAAAATGGCTGTACACGTTTGCACTCCCACCAGCAGTGTAGAAGTGTCCCCCTTTCTCCACATCCTCTCCAGCATAAGCTGTCTTTGATGTTTTTTATTTTAGTCATTCTGACAGTAATAAGATGGTATCTTACTCCCATGCTCATGGATAGGCAGGATCAACATAGAAAAAAGGGCAATCTTTACAAAAGATTCAATGCAATCCCCACCAAAATCCCAGCATAATTTTTCACAGACTTTGAAAGGACAATACTCAAATTTATATGGAAAAATAAAAAACCCATGATTGCCCAAACAACCATGTACAATAAAGGAACTTCTGAAGGCATCACCATCCCTGACTTCAAGCTCTACTATAGAGTTATAGTCTTGAGAACAGCTTGGTTTGGCACAAAATTAGACAGGTAGCCCAATATTATCTAATTGAAAATCCTGATGTTAACTCACACAGATATGAACAGCTGATTTTTGACAAAGCAGCTAAAATTATACAATGGACAAAAGAAAGCATCTTCAACAAATAGTGTTGGCACAACTGGATGCTGGCATGTAGAACACTGCAGATAGACTCATATCTATTGACATGCACAAAACTGAAGTCCAAATATATCAAAGACCTCAATATAAATTCAACCATACTGAATCATGTAGAAGAGCAATTGAGGTGTACCATTGAAATAATTGGTACAGGAGACCCCTTCCTGAACATAACACCAGTAGCACAGACACTAAGATTGACAATTAAAAAATGGGACCTCCTGAAATTAAGAACATTCTGTAAGGCAAAGGACACAGTCCACATGACAAAAGAGTAGACTGTAGATTAGGAGAAGATATTCACATCTGACAGAAGGTTGATCTCCAAAATGTACAAAGATCTCAAGAAGCTAGTCACCAAAACACCAAGTAATCCAATTAAAAAGTAGTGTTCAGAACTGAACAGAGATTTCTCAAGAGATGAATCTAAAAGACATTTATGAAAGTGCTCAACATCCTTAGCCATCAGGTAAATGCAAATCAAAGCTAAAATATGTCTATGTGATTCATAATGAAAAATATTTGTTAACTTGACACATTAGCACCAGCCAGAAGAAGAGAACTCAGGTGAATGGCCTGTAGTCATGTCTGTGGGACATCTCTTTGATTAATGGTTGATGTAGGAGGGACAAACCAATTATGCGTGGTGCAATCCTTGGGCAAGTAGGCTTATCTGTTATAGAAATGGTAGCTGAAGCTTGATGTGAAGTATAAATGCAAGCCAAAGAAACCTTTTTCTCCCCATGAATTTTTTGGTCAGCATTTTACCACAATAACAGAAATGCAAACTAAGACAAAGATTGGTAGGCAGTACTGCTATGAACCTGATCAGCTTGTATTTCAGGAGTATTGTCGTGTCATACGGAACTTTGGGCTAGAAAAATTGCTGAGTGTTCAGAACTTAATAGCCACTGTTTTAGCTTCAAAGATCAAAATTCTAAGAGAAATGATTGGCTTATAAAATTCAAAGAGGAGTTTAAGGGATCTTCAAAAAATATTGGGGCTGTTGTGTGATATATTTGAATTAAGAATCTGTGGAAGTGAAACCTTTACTTTATTGAGGTAATAGATTAGCTGTTTACATAGGGCTGAAAAATCAGCTGTGATTCACAATAGACCATTAACATTTAGACAAAATCTGGACCCTACACCATATCAAAAGTGAACTGTCAGGGAGGTATAGAGCATTCATGAGGCAGAAAACTCAGGAGCATATGAAGGTTTGGAATCTAGGTGAAGTCGGGAAAGGTTTTCCAAATTGGAATTATTAAGAAATAATAATGCTGTCCCAGAAGCTGCTGCTTTTTCAAGGTCACCATGATAACAGCTGCAGTGTTTTGGAGGGATGGAGATCATTGTTGCTATGGATAAGTGCAGTGTCTGTGGTGGGACAAAGAACTGTTCAAAAAGATTTCATTAGAGAATAAATGTACAAAAGATTCAGTAATTTCGCCAATGCAAAGGGAGCAGAGGAATAAAAGCAGCACAGAGGTCTGCCTTTTAGAAATGTGCCAGCCCCTGATGCTTATATAATTGATAATTATAATGAAAACGTTTTCACTGCTATGAGTTTCTGAAGTTTATAGTTGCTATCTGGTTTTATATCCAAAATGAATCTGTGTAGGACTTTGTGTTCAATGAGTTACTATGTTTAACATTTGATGAGTGAATGATTTCAAAAATGGAAAAAAATGTACAGATACTTCTCAGGTACAGTTAAAACTTACACAGTTAATGGAGACAGAAATCAGTCTATGCATATAGGAATTATGTCTCTAAGCTGAAACAGTGTGACATTCTGATTAAAATAATAAAAGGCTTAAAACTATATAATTATCATTACTGATTTAAAGCCAAGTTTGCTGTTCTTCAAACATCTTACTAATAAGTTTATATTACCTAACATGTCACACCTGCCCACATTTCCACCTAAAATAGTGATCTTTAATTTACATTAGCTTCTAAATATGACCAGGGTATGCTCCCAGAATCACAGACTAAGCATGTGAAAATTAAAATTCCATCTACAAGTATAATTTCCCTTTTTGATAAGTACATTTTGTTCCTGTTGATTGTTCCTCATTAAAAAAAAATTATTGGGCAGCAGTGGCACGTGCCTTTAATGCCAGTACTCAGGAGGCAAAAGCAGGCAGATCTCTGTGAGTTCAAGGCCATACTGGTCTACAGAGTGAGTTTCAGGAAAGCCAGGATGGTTATACAGAGAAACTCTGTCTGAAAGCTCACACACACACACACACACACACACACACACACACACACACACACACACACAAGCATGCAAACACCACCCCCCAATGGACACAAAGAAAGAAAGAAAAGACAAAGAAAATAACGTAGTCTTTAACTAAACACCCTAAGACCAGGATTGAAACTCAGCCTCTTTGCTCTTCTTGTAGTTGGATACTTGGATGTAGTATGGCACAACTTCCTGTGTCTGTATCCAGGTTACTGTATTGTGCACAAATAAAATTTAGTAAGTGAAATTGAAAACAGATAAAAACAATGTATTATGAGGATTTTTGCCAAATAGTTACTGGTGATTTATGTTAAATCTGAAGATCTAGAGATTTAATGGCAAAAAAATTCCAAAGGTTTCATTTCAGTCCTCCAAGTTTAGTATATATTTTATTTTCTTTACATTTTCACCACGTTGAAACTTGTTTCTTTTTCTCTTCTCATGTCAGAACTGTATCCTGAAGCTGAAGCCGAGTCTATCTTAGAAAATGTCTGCCGAAATATGTAGCAAGCTAAGTTGTAAGTGAAAAAAAGAGAGACTTACATTACAGATGTTCAGTTCCTGCTCATTTAAATACAGAAAAAGACTAATGACCTCTCAACTCAAAAGAGGATGGATGGGCCCAGCTTTCTAAGGAGAGTACCCTTCCTTTAGAAGAACCAGTGTAATAAACTGTCAGTCTCTCCAATTTGGTTTCTGCCTGAGTAGGTTTTATCAATTGTCCTGTCATGATGCGGAAATTGGGAGCTCCTGCTATGTTGTTCCATAAATCTAATTATCTGGAATCCTTGCAATATCAGCAAAAAGAAGAAATAAGACAATCTTCTGTGTAACTTTTTTTATCCCTCAATTTAACACTGTGGGGTTATTTAATGTGCCCACCAAGAGTCATACATTTGTATTGCTTATTGAATCCAGGCCTTAGGAAACCTGAAATTGTCATTTTATCTTGTCATTCTTGAAAAGTTAGATTATTTGGGAATTAGCATCATTTTAACTATTGACAGTACTAGTAGACAAATTAATTTAAAACATATAGTCAGCACTCATAATATTTGAGCCTTCAGGTTAACGGATATTTGTTCACTACTCTCCTCACTATAATATTCCTCTCTGTGTCCCATTATGTCTATCTATACAGACAGATTCCTTCATTCACAAATTCCTATTCAAATTTCAGCTTATTCCTTTGAATCAGTGTATCTGCACTGTCTGTATGATAAACTAAAAGTCAGGAACAATGCATTTTTGCTTCCAAGGGGAAAGTAGAAAGCAATTTCCTTTAGTATAAATTAAGATAGTAACCCCAGATAATAATTATTTACTTATTTCTACCTGTGTCTTCTCTCATTCTCTGCCTGTTATGGTCTATGAGACAAAATCTGTGCCTGTCTGAATTTTGTCTTGTTTTGTTTTCTCTGGCCCTATGCCCATATCTGTGTGTTCATGTGTGTATACACCTTGCCCCAAAAAAGGACTTTTGTTCTGTATTTATTGAACATCACAAATAAAAGATAGAATCATATGGTGGGGGGAGGTTTGAAGGATAATTTACAAAAATCTATAATACAGTTTTAATAGGAAGAAATTGTGGACCCCAACTGAACTAGGTCACAATCATTAATATCAATATGTTGTGCCAACATTTATATTGGATATTCATTTTACAGGGCCAGTTTCAGCATATAGTTGCTGTTTCTGACATTTATCATATCATACATACACATGTATACATTAATCTGTAAGTCATTTGGGTAGAGGAGTAGAACAAAATTTAAGATTACAGCTATGCATTAGATTAGGTTGCAAAAGTTGATTACATAGTGTGGCAGTTTGAATGTAATGAGCCCCCATAATCCCATAATTTTATAGTCCCATAATCTCACATGGGGTGGCACTATTAGGAGGTATGGCTTTGTTGGAGTAGGATGTGTTCTAGAGAAAGATACCGTGCAACAGAGCTTAGATAAAGGGATGTTTTACTGGGGGAAAGTGAGTAGGAAAGGAGGGAGAGGGAGCCTGTCCCCTGAAGATAACTGAAGGAGAAAATAGAGGCAGTGAGGGAGAGAGAAAGAGAAGGATAGACAGAGAGACACACAAAGAGAGAAATACAGGAGGTGGGCAGAGACCTGTTAATGGGGAACACAGTAAATGTGTACAGGATGTGGCTGCAGCTGAGGGCATATCCTGTCAGAATCCCAAGGCCAGGCCAGTACAAAGGCCTAAATATTGAACTGTAGGGGCAGGATTTGAGCTTTCATATACTCAGGACACTTCCCAGTCACTCAGTTGATGAACTGTTGTCTGCAAAACCAGCAGTCTCAGAGCCAGCCCCACCCCTGCCTGCACACTGCCATGCTCTGTGCCGTGGAGATAACTGACTGACCCTCTCCAACTTTGTAGAGACAAGATCTCCTGAGCAAATTGGGAGCAGGGTGGGGAGGGGAGAGGGAGTTAGGAGAAACAGAAGGGGAGAGGAGGATATGAGGGAGCAGCGGGAAGATTGAGTCAGGGAAAGAATAGAGGAGAGCAAGAAAATAGATACCGTAATAGAGGGAGCCATTATAGGTTTAAAGAGAAATCTGGCACCAGGGAAATGTCCAGAGATTACAAGGCTGACCCCAAGTAACAATCTAAGCAATAGTGCAGAGGCTGCCATAAATGCCCTTCCCCTGAAAATGAGATTGATGACTACTTTATATGTTATCCTAGATCCTTCATCAAGTAGCAGAGGGAAGGGAAAGCAGACACCCACAGCTGAATATTGAGCTGACTCTTGAAATCCAGTTGCAGAGAGGGTCAAATGATGAGTAAAAGGGTCAAGAAAGATTGGAGAAACCCACAGAAACCACTGACGAGGGAGAGTTCATGGACCTCAGACTGATAGCTAGTAAACTAGCATAGGACGGACCCAGACCCCCTGAACATGGACCTGTGGCAGTGGAACCGGGATACATCTCTAGAGCATGAACAATCTCCTAGAGCCCATTCCTCATGGAGGGAAACTCCCTTAGGCCCTATTCCAAATAACTTGATGTGTATTGATGGAGGGCCTCACTCTCTCTGGGAATTGGATAGGGAATGGGATGAGGAGGTAGGTGGAGGGGAATGGGAGGATGGGAGGGAGAGGGGAATGGGATAGATTGGTAAAATAAAAAAAATAAAGAAAAAAGAAAAAAAGCAAAAACAAACAAAAGAACAAACAAACAAAATTCTCTTTCTAAGAGACCATGCCTTGGTCATGATGTCTCTTCACAGCAATAAAAACCTAACTAAGCACATGGGAAATCCAAGACAAGTAAAATTGGTTGTTGCATATTTCCCTTAAACAAACAGGCTGAGCACACACTAGGAGAGTAGTCTTAAGTGACCTCGAGGTATACTTTTATCTTTGGTTGTAAGGCCCAGAAAAATGTTCTAGTCTTTCAAAATATAAGAGATATTTTTAAATAATGGGTTATTAAGCACTTTCACTAAATTTTATATTTTCACAGTGTAACAGTGTTATAGTTATGAATATCAAATTATAAGAAAGGGAACTGAATCTACAAACTATTAAATTAGTTAAAATTTTTAATCAAACTTGGATCTTCAGAGTTGGCCTTACACACACAAGCAAACACAGATGTGCGAGTGCATGCGCGCGCGCGCGCACACACACACACACACACACACACACACACACACACAAGACAATCATGACAGTACCAATCCCCCAACTTTAGCCTTGTCTGTGTGGTGCTGGGCATAGAGGTGTGAGCCAGCCTGCGAGGCCCAGATATTAGAGTTTAGCAAAACTTTCTTAAACATACTCATTCACAGCACAGTATTAACATGCAGAGGTCTAAAAGTATTAACCGATAGCGAGCTTGTTCTATGCAAATAAATGAATTGTGTGAAATACCTTCTTAGTTATTGATTTCATTTCACTGTCAAGGACAGACTATTGATATTTTCATTGTCATAGTGTTGGATAAGCTGCCTGGTAGCGCTTATTGCTCTTAATCTTCCTCCATACCTTAAAAGAAAACATACCATTAAATACTGGTAGACTGTCCTGGAAGCTCAACTTAACGCTTAAATCTGGAAGTAAAATTAAAAATTAAGTTTAAATCTTCCCATAAATACATATAGCTTTTGCATAACTTCAAAGTCAGTAAAAACACCAGTTATTTGAAGATAGGACCAGGTATTAATGGAGATGTATTTGTCAATGGGTTTGAATCATGCCATATATGATGTTTGTGTATATCCACACATATACACAAGCATTCATATATGCATATATATGAAGTATTAGTATATATCTATACATCATAACATCACTTTGTGTCCTGTAAATATATACAATAGTTTATCAAGTTATAATTAAATTGAACATAGACAACATTATTTAAATATATAAGAATTTTTCTACATGTAACACATTTTCCACTACCCATAGAGTTTCAACAGAACCTCTACTCTATGTCCACAGGCATGGCTCAGGGTCCTTGCATGCATGTGCTTTGGAAGCCTCCTTCTTTGTAAAAATGAAGAATAAGTAGAGAAGAATCACTTTGTGCAAATGTTCCACACTGCACAGGTGTTTTTAGTTTATATTCTTTATCTTACTATTATTGCTTTACTTGGTTCTTGGGATTAAGCTCAAAGGTTTTCATTTGGCATATGCTAAATCATTATTCAGCCAATGAACTATGACTCTAACTCTTTAATTATTTTTGAGAGAGCTAATAAAATTTATTTTTAATTCATAAAAATAGAAATAAAATAAATGTTGCCTGATAAATTTTATTTTGAATGTATTTTGTTTAAATGCACCAATTAACAAGTGATTCTTAACTGTGTACCTATAGGATATATTTTTCAATTTCTATTAATAATGATAACTTAAAAATTTGTCTGCGTCTATATAAGACCTTCAAGAGTCACTAGTATTTTTTTTTCTTTATTACAACACAGTATCCAGGAAGTTTGACTATTTTAAATTTTGTGGAATGCCATTCTAGTTCACGAGAAAAAGAAAATATGAAATTCTGCAAATTAGAGTTTCTGCCTTCTCATTTCAAAATATTTTGATGGTTGTTGTCATATACATGATTCATGGGTTAACAGTGCTTTCTGCTGTTAGAAAGGACTAAGGTTCAGTTTCCATCACCTACAGGGCTGCCTATAATTACCTCTTACTCCAGTTTCAGGGGATTCAATTCTCTCTTCTGGCCACTCATGGGCTTGTGTTTGTAGGTAGTGTACATAACACTCACAGAGGCACAAACACAAAAATATAAATTAATGGTGTGTGGGTGTGGGTGTGTGGAGGTAGATGTATCACAAATATTTAACAATAAAGTGTCAAGCTATATTTTGCTGTGTCTGGTTACATGAATCATAAGATCGCTGAAATGAAACTCAAAAGCTGGGCTACTAAATTAAATTAAATAAAACTTTAAAAACACAAGTGTGTGTGTGTGTGTGTGTGTGTAAACTCATTGGCTAAAATGGATATCAGAACATTTCCATGTGGGGAGTTTGAGTGCTAGCTCTGTGACTGCAGTCCTATGTTATTGGGAGGCACATTCTTATCTGTGACATAGAGATGATTCCATCATGATTTAGAATGGTGGACAAGAGTGATTGCACACTACAGTCATTAACACAGAGCCTGACATTTAACAAGTATTCCACAAATGTTAGCCTTAATAAGAGTAGTACTAATACTTTGCTATAAAACTTTCTCATCTAATCTCAGGGAAGAATAATATTGAACACCTCTCTAGAGAAATACCCATAATGAAATCCTGATTGAATGGAAGGCCAAAGCTTAAATGAATAGGCACACAAAAAGTTGATAGACACAGAGACTGGCCTGCAGAGCAGGCATGAGGCAAATGGTGACAAATGGACATCATGATGTCCAAGGTGCTGAGAGGCAGAGCTTGTCTTCAGGCTCTTTACAACACTCTTGTTATTAGTTGAATGCAATTGCTTCAGAAATTTTACAAATGACCACTGTTCATTTCAATATAATTAGATTATTCATGTATTATTCATGAATTATGTTATACTTCATTGTGAATTTTAGGTTTTAAAATATTTTATTAATCCTTTGAGAAATCCATACAAATGTGTTTTGAACATATTCACGCTTTCAATTTTCTTACCACCCTTTCCAAAAAACATTGAGATTACATTTTTTCATTCTTTCCCCATAAACTCCAGTGTGTGTTTCTCAGGTAGTCTTGGGAATGGATCCCACACTAACATGTACTCTGTCTACCAGGGGTCACATCATTAAAAACAAAAGCAAAAACTTTCCCTCCCCCAGCCCCAGCAAATGCTAATGGCTCTTCAGCTAATAGTACTTACACATGTCCCTTTGTTCTCCATGCTGCGAGTTGGTATGGCTGAAACTTTCATTGGTTTTGTGCATGCTATCAAATTGCTGTGAGTTCATATTTGCATCCAGTCTGTTGTGTCTGGAAAACATTGTTTCTTTGAAGTTATTTTCTGATTTTAACTATTTTACTGTCACTTTTTCCCCTCTTCTGCAAAGATTCCTTGGGAGAAAGAAGTAAATTCTAATAGTAAACATGGAGAATTATTTGATTTCAGAATATTTCTACATCATTGTTTTTTATCCATAAAAATTAAATATGTAAATTTAAATAATTAAACATTTACAAGATAAACTCAAAACATTTAAGACACATCTAAAATCCCATTGTTTAAAAACCATACTGGTATTTAAAAACTATACTAGTTCTTAGTCTAGTGTTTGTTATACTTGTTGGTAAACGACCATGAAACAAATAAAGTATCTACAAATTAGAGAATAAGTTGATCATCTCTCATCCAGGGATTGAGCCTTGTCATTCATCCACAGCTGGCAGATTTTGCTTATTGCCATACAATGCTTAAATGAGGGAAATACATCAGAGAACAGAAAGACACAGTTCTTAATCACTAGGAAACTTTAAACTAGCAGATGCTAAGAAAGGATGCAAAGTATGCAAATTGTATGCATAAGGAGGAGGGAAGTCAAAATTCACACTTTTGTAAGTCTGTATGCAAGCCAATGATGCCTTGCATTCAATTTTACCTGTATATAATTTAGTACATATTTGCTTGTTTCTTGACTTGTTTGTTAATCTCATAAATGGTCCGCCTTCTCATAGTGGGACAACTCCATACTCAATATGAATCTAGTGATCAGTAGAGGGGGCCTGCCATTGCAGACACTACAAAACTATATACTGAAAGCATCCATACAGAAATGTAGTGAGCAAATGACTTCCCCACTCAGAGGTGGGTTTGTCTACTAAAGGAGTGACAAAGACATCTGTGATTTCGAAGTTAGAGCCATGATCACAGTGTGTATAGATTCTGATCACTATCAGGGGCAGAGAAAAGGTCTCAAGTGTTCTAACTCTGTACTAATTTTAGCTCCAGTTTTTCAGGCTCTTGCCCATTCCTGACCCCTATTGTCTCAACTTTCTAACATCTGAGTTTTCCAGATTGGGCTTCTATCACTTGATAATGAGACTCCAGGCTGCTTCTTCTGGGATTAACAGGCATTCACCAATACATCAAGGAATGATAAAAGGATGGATCACCAAGTATAGTTGGCAACATATCTTTACATAGCAGATATTCCACAATATAAACAAATGCAACATGTCTCTGCATAGTTAAAAATATTCTTGAAAAACCAAGTATTTATTCATAATTCTAGAGAAAAATCTTTGCTTAGAAAAATGAATTTAATAATCAGGATGCTGGTGATCAAGTTCATCAAATTATTTATTTATTTGTTTGTTTATTGTTTTCCAAGACAGTATTTCTCTGTGTAATATTCGTACCTGTCCTATAACTCTTTTTAGACCAGGCTGGTCTTGAACTCAAAGAAATAAGTCTGCCTATCCCTCCCAAGTGATACAATTAAAAGTTTCTGCCACCATGATTAAAATTTATCATCACAGATTATAAATATGTTAAAACAAATAGAAATGTTTAACTTTCTTTGCATTGTATTAGCTTTGTGGTCATGTTTAGAACAAATGTTCTTGCAGTATCTTCAGGAAAAACAAATAAAAAAGTGTGTGAATATATCATCAGCCTAAAAAACATTAACAGCACAAACTTGTGAAATCACTAATTCCCTGGTCAGCATATAATTGTATATTAGGTATCTTCACTTGCCATTTTACAGAGTGTTATTCTGCATAGTAGTAAATACACATGATATAAAGAACCTGCCTGTCAAAGAATCTGTTCATTCTCTTTACTGTAATTCAACCAGAGTTTTTGCTACTCTTGACATCATATTTGTAGCCTAATTTATTGCCAATGCATATTGCCTTAGAAATTCATAAAGAATTTCTGGGATTCCCTTTCTACAACTTTCTCAAATATTTTGTGTTGACTTGTACAGGAGCTTTAGATTAGACAAAAAAAGATATCCACTAAGTGGAAATATAATTGGTTAAAATATATTTCTTGTGATAGTTATTTGTGGTGGAAATTCTTCAAGAATCTGTTGATTTAATGTGATTCATTATAGGAGTATAGTACTAGTTCTATAAGGAAAATGATGTAGAGATATGCATTTTTAATTATTTTTTGTTTTTTACTCATTTCTATTTTTATTTTGTAATTTTGTTCCTTTTCTTTCCTGAAATCTCTGTGTATATATACATACATACAATATTATACAGACTGAACAGGTTATATTTAGGAATATGTATGTATATACATATATGCAAATAACATTACACAGACTGAACAGTTTATATATAGGAATATATGTGTATAAACACATATGCATGAAATAGCAACTAGTGAAAAATGGTATCTTCAGTTTTTATTCTGTTAAAATCTTAAATATTTAAAGGACATTAGTGATTTAGGTACAGGACATTTTGGTATAAGACTCTATAGTAAAATTGGTTATCATTATGCCTAGAGGCTAAAATTTACATCAAGTAATCTGGACACTTTAACATATGTGAACATTACAAGTTCAGTGGAAAGGTGTAGGTATTTGGGGGCCTTTAGGAGTTGATAATGGGTCTGGACTAGTGGGCTCAATGACAACCTGATGTTTGATCTCTTGGACCTATATGGTTTTGGAGAGAACAGTCCTAAAGGTTGTCTTTGGATTGTGTATTGTGATAAGTGTGAATGCATATTGTCACACATATTTTTTAAATTAAAAAGCCACTGTGGTAAAATACAAAATAAAATAAAATGAACAAAAACCTCATGAAATAAAGTCTCAATCTACCTAAAGTATACTGGGCAAATAGGGAATTCTGAACGTGGGAGAAATAGTCTTCCCCAGGGAAAAACATGCTAATTGACCATCCCACATCTAATGGCTCTAAAAGCGTGCATTTAAGAAAGAGTATACCTATTGAGCAGGTTCTATTTATAAATTTTGGAGAGTATGTATATGTGTATACACACATGTGTAACAACAATTAATGAAAAATCAAAGCCTTGTACTCAAAAGAGAGCAAAGAGGAATTTATGGGGTGCTTGGAGGGAAGAAAGGAAATGGAAAAAAATCATGTAATTGGATAATAATATTAAAATAAAGGGAATAATTATCAACACCCATGGAAGGGAAGGTATTAGTGCCTTTGTCAAGGATGTGCAGGAAGACGCTCCCACCCTTTCTTCATCATGAGTGACAATAAGATGGTCATCTATGAAGTAAGATGTGGGTTCTAACCAGCTACCAACTGATTCTTCAGAGCCTTCATCTAGGGGCCATGCCACCCTGAACGCCCCTGATCTTGTCTGATCTTAGAAGATAAGCAGGGTCGGTCTTGGTTAGTACTTGGATGAGAGACCGCCTGGGAATACCGGATGCTTGCTTTAAAATAAGGACTTGCGAATGAGTAACCGAGTCCACTTGTGCAGCCTGTAGTAGCAGTAGTACAGGCCATGAGGGGAGATGCTCACTGGTTTGCTTTCAATGTGCTCAACCATGTTCTTATAGAACCCAGGCCCAACAGCTCAGGGATGATATCACCCAAAATGTCTTATAGCTGGATCTCAAGGACACAGTTCCTCAGCTGAAACTCCTTCCTCTGATGACTTTGGCTTGTCATGATGACACATAAAGGCACCTATAACACTCAGAGATAAATGCTCAGAGAAGTAACACAAGTTTCATAATTCAAGTCATTGGGTTCTAGCTTCTGTTTTAACACTCACATGGTTACATCACTGAGCTGTCTCTGGTAACATCCTGACACCTGTCACTGTCACCGCCAACTCAAATTAGGACAAGGAAATAACACTCTCATCTAGAAACAAACAAACCACAAGGAACATTCAGTCAGGAGACAAGTGCAGATGCTGCCTGTGTCTGCATTCACAAAAAGCTCAGATGTTTGTGAGTAAGCTGCTTGTGTGGGTGGACAGGCACTGGATAGAAGAAAATGTCCTATGAAGCAGTGTGTGGGAAACAGCATAATTCTTTTTGTTCATAAGTAAACTGAGATACATAAATAAAATGAGGAAATGATAAGATGGACTGAACTGAATTGTACTATGCAACACACTAACAATAAAACAACACTATTGTCAAGTATCTTTCAGAGTCTATGGCCACTTCCAAACCTGTATTTGGATAACTAAAAATGATCCCTGTTGAAATATATGTTATAGTAATATGCACTGTATGTTTTACTCTAAGCAAAATTTGTTCAACACAGGGCAGTGACTCAACACGAGGTCATGTAAAAATGAGTAACAGGACACACTGAATAATTAACCAGTTTTGTTGCAACCACAAGAATAACATTTAATTCTATCAGCACTGTGTGTGTGATTAGTGAATGTGTATGATTGTGTGTGTGTGTGTGTGTGTGTGTGTGTGTGTGTATGTATGTATGTAACTTGTACATATGGGTTCACAGTTTTACACGTGTATGTAGCTGCTAAAGTTAAATTTTATTGTCTTCCTCTATTGTTCTCTATCTTATTATTTGTGAGGTTCTCACAAAACCAAGATCTCGCTAATTGGGAAAAACTAGCTGTCCAATGAATTTTTGGAATCTGTCTTTTTCACCTATTAGTCCTGTGGTTACAGGCATATACATCCATAACTACACTTTTCTTCAATGCTGACTGGTAATTTAAACTCAGTGTCCTAATAACTATACAGCAGTGCCGCCCATCCTTATGGATCATCTTCCTGGAATAACGTATAAAGGCATGGACTTTTTTCACAGATTTAAAGTTAGAGAGAAATGTTTTGTTACAGTGTATTGGACATTTGAACATATGAAACTACCCTGCAGGTGATACCAGCTTTCACCACCGGGAAAGAACCTGTTTTCATACCCTTTCATGTGTTTCAAGCACTGGATTTCAATGACCGTTCTTTGTCCAGGTTAACTATGTCCATGCTTCTTAGCCAGATCTCTATGCTGCTCCATTAGTTGATCTCAACTACATTTTTACCTATCATAATTTAGATGAATTTTCATTTTATATTTCCTGTTTTTTTCTCATGACTGACATTTTTGTAATATACTGTTTAAGTTATTCCCATGGCCAAAATTCTTCTCCTTCTAGGTACCTACCCTGTATTTTTATAATTCTGATTCAAATGTGTTATCATCCATAAATTATTCCTAATTTTTCAGAAACCAAGTGGTCACCTCTATGGGCATCTGCACGAGGTTTAAGCTAACAAGCATCTTTTGTGTACGATTAGTTGTGTTTTCTGTGAATCATGCCAGGCATTGGCCCTAGTTCTGGGTGACCACAGAAGCTGACAGTTATTGATAAATAGTCATTTTACATAACTGAAGACAACTATCCTAAAAATTCTTCATCTGCATTTACTGGCAACTTTTTGTGAACAGAAGTATGGTGAGTACTTCATTTTAGAAAGATGTAGGAGGACATTTCACTGATACTAGCACATATTTGTGGTCTTAATGGTGACTGAGTCAAGAAGTTTAGCCTTTAAAAAATCCAGGGCACCTGTGGTATTTTTGGAAAAGACCTTTGTCAGATTTTTATAGTGCTCAAATCTGATGATGCTCAGAATGTGTTTGAATGCACAGGAGACACCCATTATATTTATTTTTAAAAATCTCCTTACCTAATATTATCAGCAACATTGTAAACTGTAAGTTTATTAAAATTAAATATCCGTTGTTTTTTCAGTGTTTAGATATTTGTATATCTATGTATTCTACAAATGTTGATTGAATACTTTTACAAAGTCAGAGTATGTCTACTTCACTTGGAGAAACATTCATTTACAATGATGTACTTTAAATTTTAGGCAAGATAATTTATAATCTCATTAACACAAGTAAGAATTTTCAAATCTTATGATTATATTTGCACTTAATTTTTATTATTTTTCCATAAAATATTGACAATATCATTAGTTTGTGTATCAGGGTATGTGTACTGACTAGTTTTCTGTCAATTTGACACAAATTAGAGTTATTTAAGAAGAGGGAACCTCAGTTGAAAAAACCATCCCTAGACATGCCTGTGGGAAATTCTGTGCATTTTCTTGGTTGAAAACGGATATAAAAAGGCTCAGTCACTGTTGATGCTGCCTGCCTTGAACTGTTGTTTCTGGAAGGCACAGTAAACTAGTCATGGAGAGCAAGTCAGTAAGCAGCACACATCCAAGGCCTCAGCATCAGCTTCTTCATCCAGACTCTTGCCCTGCTTGACTTCTTGCCCTGACTGCCCTCAGTGATAGAAAGTTACCTGGAGTAGAAGATAGAATAAACCCTTCGTTTGCAATGGTGCTTTTGTCAAGGTGTTTGATCTCTGCAACAGAAATCCTAACAAAAGCAGAGTATTCATAAACAAAGTGTGTGTGTGTGTGTGTGTGTGTGTGTGTGTGTGTGTGTGTGTGTGTTGTCTCTGTGGTGTAGGTCAAAGGTCAACATTTGGTATTGATCCTAAGAAATTATCCTCTTGTTTTCTTGAGACAGATTCTTTCACTGGGACTTAGAGCTCAATGATCAGGATAGAAGGCTAGACTAGCTATCTGGCTAGTGAGCCCTAGTCTAAATTTTCACAGCACTTGAATAGCAAAGAGCCATGTGTATAGGGCCTTTCATTTGGAAGCCAGAGATCCAAATCAAGGCCTCATGCTTATGAGGGAAGCACTTTCCAACATGTGCTGCATCTCCAGACCCTGACGTTATCATTTTTGTATGAAACTCAGTGATGCTCAATTCTATATTCAAGACTATTGGTGTCTATGGAATGAAGAAAAATTATATAAACAGCTATTTTATAATCTCACAGTATAACAGAAACAATATCTAAGATGCACATAATATTTTGCTGATGTTACTATATGTATAAAGTAATACTGTATTCATTTAATCCTAGCACCATTTTTTCATAGATGCTAAAGTTGAGCATGAGGAGCTCTGTCACTTGTCCACAGTTGCTAGGTAATATGAAATCAATGCCTTTTTTGTCTGGGGTCTAATTACATTTTGTCAAATATACTCCATGATACAGCTTTTCTCTTACACCCTTATCCAGCAAATCTTAAATATGTTAAATCCCAGGTTTTCCTCAGTTAATTTAGAAAAGATTACTCTAAAAATGGCAGGGTCATTCTTGATGAACAAGTGTTCATCAAGCGTTCTCTGACAATCTTCAAGTGTTCTCTCAATTCTTTTTTCCTTCTGATATTTTAAGTGTTTCCTATATGTTTCTCATTGAGGGACAAAGAGCCAACAAGGCATTATGGAAAGTCCAGAAGCAATTATGAAAGGATTTTCAACTGGTGACTATAGGTTACTATACTATTTTTTGGTAAATGTATATGATCTTCATTATCTACAATGACTCTGATGAAGTATTAACCAAGCTTTGTAGTGGGAGTAAATTGTTTCTAATGAAACCCGTCAGGAACTTGAGTCATCAAGAATCCTATTTTTGCATTTATTACAGTGAGTGATTGGTTATTAAGATTTGAAAGATGCTGATTGGCAGAACATAACTGACAGAATAACAAGCAAAAGTTATTTTGGGCAAGTTAAGTTTCTGTAGGCTATATGTTATAACTAAACTTCAGTCTGAGTAAGTAGACTAAATTTAGAGTGACAGGTTCCAGTTGACTAGAACTCATTTGACATTTGCAATTGACCAAGAATACAATCAACTGAAGAAGTGAGATTTTGATGACCATGTGTTTCCAAAAATATGGAAGAATGTATTTTAGGTGAGTCAGCACAGCTCTGTGTACCGCAAGGAATTAAAATAGACAGACATGGATTTTCCTGCCCTCACACTTTTCTAACACTATTGATTACTTGTCTACAAATAGAGCACGGATTATGAACTGTGGGTACATGGAGAATACAGAATGAAAGTAGAAGAAGAACATTCAGGCTGGAAGAAAGGTGGGCTGTTTGTCACGATGAAGGAGATCAGCGAGGAAGAGAATGCAGACAGACATTTAGTAAAGGAGTTAGATGGAAAGAAATCTAATGTCATGTTTGTCCACAGGCAGTGAGGATCAGTATATAGCTGGTAGTGTGGATAAGCACGCACAGCATAAAAAAATTAAAAGCCCCAGTGCACACCTTCATGGTGTAGGTATAGCACACTTGCATTATAGACAGACCCATCTTCTTAGAGAACCAACTCCTGCTTCAGTGGGCCACACACAGAACCAGAACGATGGAGAAGGGTGCTTCAGATGATGTGGCCTCAGGTGATTGAAATGACAAACTTCTGTAATCATAGGCTGCGTCTCGTCCCTTGCTTTATTTCTTTTCAGCAATTCATAAATTCAGAACTGTTTCTCACTCTCTCCTCTGAATTGAAACAATTTCTTTTTGTGATTCTTTGAATTGTTAACTTACAAAACCTACATCAATCACCTGACAAGTCTCAGTGAGAGTTAGTCTGTGGGTTTATCTGTGAAGGACTTTTCTTAATTGGGTCTTTGAGGTAGGAAGATCAAACCCGAGCATGGTCTTTGAATAATATAGAGTAAAAAGAAATGCTATAGCAGTAGGAATACATTCATGACTTTTGCTACTGATTGAAACCAATGTACTCTAACCAGCTTTGTTTAAGCTCCTGCTACCATGAACTCCATCTGAACTATAAGATAATATGGGCTTTCTCCCCCCCTTAAGTTGCTGTTTAAAGGTTATTTTATTGTAGCAAAATATAAGAAACTAGAACCCCTTCTAGTTTTATTTCTTCTTACACTAGAGTAAATGTGTGTCATTTTGATATTGTGCAGAATAGAAATGATGTAACTTGTATGGCCTCCATAGTTTACTTGGCTCTTTCAAATGCCTTTTTGGCCAACACACAAACTCTTATCTTACAAAATTAAAACTATGTTCTATTTGTCATACATTTAGAGAAATTTGCTGATATCTTTCTAGAAAGAATTCATACCAGGCTTCCCAAATCTCCTTTGAAGCGACTGAGATTAAGTCACCCTATTTTTAAAAATTTAAACTTTAAAAGCACATTTATCTTTTAGTAAGGACATATTGACTTATAAGATAGCAAATGTATATAAACTATGGAAGAATTTAAAAGGTTAAAAGGACGGAGTTGTTACTATATTATTAGTAGTTTTTTTCTACCAGTCTTGTTCCACCTCTGTGCCAGCCCTGAATAACACACACAGATGCTGTATTAGATATAATTCTCTTGGCCAGTTACTTGTTTCTTATTGGCTAGTTCTGTCTTAATTATTAACCCATTTCTATTAATCTAAGTAATTCCATGTGGTCTCATCTTATCGGAGAGAGTGGCTGGCATTGTTCTCTCTCTGTCCTCCATATTGGATCTCCTCCCTACCACTTCTAGAATCCTCCTTGTCCCCTAGTCCCACCTATCTTCCTTTCCTATTGGCCAACTGTACTTTATTCATTAACCAATACGAGAAACATATTTACAGAATGACATCTCCCATCACATGTAAATATATCATATTTAGTTTAAAAATCATTAAAATGTGTATGTTAAGGAGTATTGTGAGAGGAGGCTAGGATGAGCTGTGATAAGAACAGATTGCTGTGTAGATGTGCCACATCTTCATTATCCATTCTTCAATTGAGGGGCATCTAGGTTGCTTCCAGGTTCTTGCTATTACTCTGCAGAAAAAAATAATGGTATCTTGAAATTCACAGGCAAGTGGATGGAACTTGAAGAAACCATCCTAAATGAGGAAATCCAGTCACAAAAAAGAGGAACACAGTATGTACTCACTCATATATGGACTTTAGACCTAGATCAAAGGATCACCAGCCTATAATTCACACAACCAGAGGAACTAGGATACAAGGTGTATTCTAAGAGATTCATATAAAGTCTCTCAGAGAACTGGGAAGGGACAAGTCCCCAAGAGCACACGGGAAGTGGGGGGCAGTGAATGGAGAGAGAATTAGGAGAAAGTGAGGCGGAGGAGAGGAAAACACTTGTGACTAGGAAGATTGAGTCCAGTTAGGAATAGAAGGCAAGAGAGAGAGAGAGAGAGAGAGAGAGAGAGAGAGAACATAAAAGATGGAGCCAATATTGGTTTGAAGAAAAAATTGAACCCAAAGAAAGGTCTAGAGAACTACAAGACTGCCTCCAACTAACAATTTGAGCATCCATGGAAAGGCCCTTCCCTGATAGTGAGATCAACAACTAACTTATCCATGGACCCCTCATCTAATACCTGTTGGAAACAGGAGCAAACACCCATACATAAACACTGAGTCAAACTAGAACCCAGATGCAGATGGAGAGGACAAGACCAGGCTGCAGAAACACATAGAGACAGCTTACCCGAACAAGGAGGAGCTAATGGGCTCCCAGACTGATAGCTGAGAAGCCAGCAAGGGACTGACTCAGGCCCCCCTAAATATGGGTCTTAGCCTGAAGGACTGAGCAGTCTAAGGGACCTCAGACAGTGAAGCCAGGATGTATCCCTGGTGCACAAAAGGACCTTGCGAACACATCCCCCATGGAGGGATAACTGCCTCAACCTAGAGACAGGAAAGAAGCCCTAGTCCCTACTTCACATGACCTGTCAGTTCTACATGACCCCAGCTGGATGGCATTCCCCTACATATGGAATTGGGGTGGGGGGATGGGAGGGGAGGAAGGTTAGAGTGCATGTGAGAGGGCAGAGAGGGTAAAAGGGAGGGAGGTAGGGAGGGAGGGAGGGAAGGAGAGGGAACTAGGATCGACATGTAAAATAATAAATTAAAAAAATAAAATAAAAAAACAAACAAACAAAAGAACAGATCGCTGGTTCTCTATAAGAGCAGCACACATTGCCTTAGCCACAGAGCAGCCTCTTCACTGAACAGTCTGCTTTGTAAAGAAAGGAAAAGACAACAGAAAGAACTTAGGACAAACAAGTCAACCCCAGTCAGCACAATATGGAAATCCCTATGTCTTTTGCCTCTAGGGAAAGTAACAAAACTGAACAATCCACTTTTTGTTCTTTTTCTGCTATATTCAGTCCCTGTCTGCATTGAAAGCTAAACTCTTGTCCTTGGCTAATCAAAACACTCATTTTACCTTTCACAATGTAATGCAATGCCACTTGTGATCACAAATATATCAATTAGTTATTTAAGCCTAATTAGATGTAATTAGTGTCTTCTGACAAAAGAAGGCTAAACTAGGAGTCGGTACACTATTTCATGGAGGAAATAGTCTAGTATTTTGTAATTCTAATTTTTCTTATTTTATCATTTACACAACAAAAATTATAGTGATTCCATTGTACTATATGATCTTGCTCACCAAACAAAACAAAAACATGCAAAACTTGTATTCAAGTAGCTTCCATAGGAAGTCATGCAGCTAAGAGCAGTATATATAACATGTGCTGAATATATTAAACACAAAATGTAAGTGCTGCAATCAATGGTCATTGAGAATTTATCGTGTACCCGGACATTGTGGAGGCTTAAAACAGCAAGGAGTTGCAAGTGCTGTGCATACTTTGTGTATTTTCTAGCGATTTCTTCACTAGGCCTCCTGTCTGAAAACAGTGTCCCTGTTCTAGGTGCTGCACAGCTGTCACAGGTCTTCATGTTGGGAGTCCTTCAAGTCTACCATGCAGCTGGCAGCATGGAGCTGTCCTTAGGATGTGATCACTTTTAGGTGCTGCTGGGTTTTCACACTGGAGTGGAACCAAATCTACACAGTGGTAATGAAGCATCAGCATTTTAGCAGCTGGGAGGTAAAAAGAGAAAAAGGTGACAGTTCTGAGATGAAGAACACATGGGCCAGTCACCGCTGTTCTTGCGTATTCCACTGACTAGGAGAAATGAAAAAGGTAACAATGTCAAGGTACCTACACTGTGTCCTGGAACACAAGTTCATTCATGGAAATATGCATATTTGCTCACCACATTTATAAACATTCTTATGTATATGACATCTGCTTTAAGAAAGATTTAATTAAATCCCCAAATTAAATCAGATCTTCCTAGCTCATTCTCATAAAATACCTTATAATTTTTCTCAGCAATTATCACATTTTATAATTGCATAATGATATGATTGCATGATTGATATCTATATTAAACTTTAACTTGCATTGGTAATTATTGAATTTATTTTGAGAACCATAAAGAGAGGGTGCTAATGATTTTTCACTTTTAAGAACTCCTTCCATTTGACACTATTGTAATGGCAGTACATTTCTGTTTTCTTGTTCTTATTTCATGTAATTGGTGTGTGTGTGTGTGTGTGTGTGTGTGTGTGTGTGTGTGCAAACACAAGATATGAAGCACATGTAAAGTCAAATGTTACTCTAGAAGAGCTGGATTTCTCCTTCCCTCACGAGAGTCAAAGGGTTAAATTTGAGTCTTCACTTTGATTGCAATTGCCATTACCCAATGAGCTATCTCTCATATCGGTTTTGGAGAACACAGATATTTCAACCTTGGGAACAGATGAGAAGAATAAAGAAGTAAATGAAGACAAAAATAATATAAATCCAAAACAGTTTAAAAGCTCAGTATTACATGAGTAGAAAGAATGAAGCAAGCTTCAGTTTTCCCCACTGCACTAAGTCCTTTCAAGAAAGAATACCCAACAATCAAGCAAATTTGATGCAAGGACTTCTAGTGAAGTCATTTGAGGCTCATTTGTGTCTAAAACTGGGAGAAACATAAAATGTAAAGAAAGAAAATAAACAAAAAATAAGAGAAATGGATGTTCCCCAAAATTTGTGACTAACTACTCGTTCCTGTTGCAACAGAAGCCCTAATGCAGGTGGCACTAAGTGTGAGATGACAGTAGCTCACTAGAGAAGAGATAGATCCTCCTGAAAGTGGGCAGCTTAGTAAAACTGAAGCACTGAGAATACAGAAGGGCAATGATGGAAAACTGGCGTCTACCCTTCACGAGGGTTTCTAGTTTTCAGATTTCTAATAGATTTTAATTATTAAATAAATAACTTTTAAGGAATCTCTCAGTCTATTAATCTTGTAACATCTTTAAAATTTTAAATTTACTTCAATGATTAGTCTTCTCTGCTTTTAAAACTCTCACCTGTCAAGTAAGTGCCATTTTTCAGGTAGAGTCTTAGCTTGTGGAACAGCCTCTATGGAAATGTGTGATAAATAGTGACAGGTGCACATTTCCTCAAGAAAAAAAAATGAAACTGAAAAAAAATTGACTAAAGGAAAGAATGATGAGAATTGAAACACACACTGCTTACCAAATAGAAAATGTGAAAATGTGCTATTGAAAGGCATAGTCCACCAAAACTTATACAAGAAAACGGTATGTTATGAATATAAATTAGGGTGAGAAGGTTAGGAAGAAAGAAAAAAAATGGTCAAAAACATCACAAGTTTTTCAGGCAAGAGAATAATCTGTGGGAAGCTTTAATGGTAGATATTAACACATGCCATTATATGTTTGTCCAACACATAAAATGTGTATGAAACTCCTGAGTGAAACATAATTTTAACAGTGCACAGTGAGAGGCAACTGTGTGTTGATTTTAATTGATAAATTGTTTTAAAAAGTATCAGGTTGGAGTGGAATGGTGTATATGAGAGACTTCAGTGAGTAGGAAAAATGACTACCTGATTTCTCTGTACTTTTCATTACAAATTCTGGGTATATCTAAAGGTACATTTAAAATTTCAAGGAAGTTGGAGGGATGACTTAGCACTTCCAAAGGATCCAAGTGGCTCTTCCTTAGAACTCACATTAGGTGGCTCAGAACAATGTGTACCTCCAGCTCCAAGGAATTTTATGACTTTTTTCTGGAATTCACAGATACTCCCACACACAACACACACACACACAGTTAAATATAAAAATAAAATTATAAAATAAATTAAAATATGAGACAATGAGACAAAAGACTAAAGAAATGATTCTACTAAATGAATGTTTATTGGTTCAATAAGTTTGTTGGGTTTCTACAGGAACATGGGTGACTTAAAACCTACTCCAGCAAAAGTGAAGTTGAAGCACTGGACCATTGGGGGCATAATGTCTAAACTGGAGACATTTTCATAGGAGAACCTTCTTTCCCGTGCAGTTACTTACTGCTCTTAAAAATTTGTATAGGGCATCAAGTGTCTGAGCTTCTGAAATTTCCGAGCCCTGTCAGTTTTATGAGTTTCTTAAGACGTAGATGTTTTACTTACCATGAAGAGGAGTCTGGCCCTCCCACTTTCCCCTAGGAAGGAATGTTTAAATTGGTTGAAAACAGCTACACAGTGGAGTCCTGATATATAACTTATCATTATCCTCTGCCTGTGGAGTTAGTCTGGGTCCCCCCTTTTAGTCAATGTGGTATGACACATTCATAGAGCATAGCTGACTGAATTAGCTCACCTAACTCTCATACCCTCTTTCCACCGAGGTCTTGAAACACAAGCATGGCTGACTGACTTGAGACTTAAGTGGACCTCTAGGACCTCTTTTTCTCATTGAGTTGATTTAAAGAACAAACAATAAGAGCTCTAAATATATGAACATCTGTCTGGAATTTTAAGATGGACTGGACCTACACTGAGTTTTCTTGTTAGATAAGCATATGGGATCCCATGTAGTTTGAGAGTCTACTCAGGCTATTAAATCCCAACAATTTGGATTTTTCTTTTTGGTGACCCTGGACATTTCTGCTACCCCATCTCATTTCCCATTGCTCAGGCTAGCCCAAAACTTGTAATTTTGGCATTAAACTCCTTGTATTCCTGTTTCTATCAGGTCAGTGCTGAGATAACAGGCTTGTTTCATCTGCAATTCCTTTAGAACCCAAATTTCTTCTTCAATATCAAAAAAAGAGAAGTCAGTGTCATTTCACACTTGATTGTTAAGGTGTTCCTGAGAAAGAAGCCTAGAGGGCAATATGGTGGAATAAAAATAGGATTTAAGAAGTACGTAAACCAACAGCTAAATACTCACATCACTTGATTTTGAAACATCACAAACACACACACAGAGAGAGGCACATATATATGCATGCATATTGCATCCATATATATGCAGAGAGAGGGAGAGAAAGAGAGAGAGGGGGAAAGAGCAGGATACTAGGCTGTGTAGTTCTGTTTTGGAACTTCCTCTATAGACCAGGCTGGCCTGGAACTCAAAGATCTCAGCCTGCCTCTACCTCCTGAGTGCTGAGATTAAACTGGAGTGCAACCACTACCTGGATAAGTAAATTTATAATACAATATCAGTTTTTGTGGTACAAATTCATGATTGTTATAAACAAACGTTAAATGTGTTGTCTGTTAGTAATTTCAGAGCAAGGGAAAATTGATTCCACAACATTATTACTACCAAATTGTAACTGTGAAGACCAAAAGCCAAGGTAAGTAAAACAGGGTTTGTGAACATGCAAGGTTATAAATTCTAACTTCATACCATAATTATAAATGGCATCTAACAATGAAAATTAAAAAATAGTCATAAAAAGATATTATTGAGAAAGTTAAATGTGGTGGACTGCTATCCTCTGGACATAGCGTGGGTGTTACTATTTTAAATAAAGCAGCTGTGATTATTGGCAGATGACCTTCACAAGACTGGGCATGTGGCTTGTCCCTTATGGAAAAAAAAAAGGCTAGCAAAGGTTATTATACCCTGAACAGAGATTTTAGCCATTCATTTAGGGAGTTCTTTTCCAGGTGACAGATAATTTTATTGTAGCTGTGGAGCTAGGAGGTTTTAGGAATATAAAGAGGACAGAAAGTTAATAGAATTGGCAACTCTATAAATGAATCTTTAGGGAGATCATCACACATTCTGGAGTAGGCATTTTAGTGGTACAGAGTTTCCCGTGTTTTGCTAAAAAAAAAAAAAAAAAAAAAATCCCATACCCATGCACTTGGAAATGCTCAATGAACAGGGTGGTCCTTAAGCTAAAATTGTATAGAACCATTTTTTACTCTTTGATTTTCTATTTGGGCGAAAGTGATATAATTGTAAGAATAAGTACAACTGAGAAGAAATGAGTAACAATATATTTCAGATTCACTGCACTGGGGGCAGGATGGGTCAGGGAATAGGTGTGGAGTGCCCCTATGAACATGATTGAGTGTCTTTGTGGTGGGATGGAGAACCCTTTTGGTATATCACCAACAGTAGTACACCTGGGTCTTGCAGTAGACTGATTCCCAACTTTCTAAGAAACAACCATATGCTGTACTGACCCATCTGCAATAGAGAAGTGTTGTCCTTGCAGCACTTTAGCTCTGATTTGTGCTATTAATCTTAGCCATTCTGGCAGGTGAAAGATGTTTCAAAGTAGTTTTGATTTGCATTTCCCTGATGGCTAAAGATCTTGGACATTTCATTAATTCTTTTCAGATTTTGGATTACTATTTTGAGAATTATCTGTTTAGATCTGTACTCCATTTTTTAAATTGGATTGATTGGTTTGTAGATGTTTAGTTTATTGAGTTCTTTAAATATTTTGGATATAAGTCTTCTATTGGATGTGGAGTTTGTGAAAATATTTTCCCATTCTTCAGGCTGTCATTTTGTCCTACTGAAGTTGTCTATACCTTACAGAATCTTTGCAGTTTCATGAGATCACATTTATTAAGCGTTGATCTTAGTAACTACACTATTAGCATTCTGTTCACAAAGATGTCTTCTTCACCAATGTGTTTTTCTCATCTATTAGGTTCAGTGTATCTGGTTTTATGTTGAGGTCTTTGATCCATTTGGAGCTGCGGTTTGTGAAGGGTGGTAAATTTTGATCTATTTGGATTCTTCATCCAGTTTAATGAATACCATTTGTTGAAGATGCCTTCTTTCCATTGTGTATTTCTGGCTTCTTTATATATAAAAAAAAAGAAACATGTGTCCATATTTGTGTGGATTATATCTGGAACTTATATTTGATTCCAACTATGAAACATGTCTATACTTTTAAAAAAAGTGAATTGAGAGCCTGCTTGGTAGGTTTTCATCTCAAGATATTTTGAAAGACAGAATGTGAATTCATGGAAATGGGTCAAAAAGAATTGGTTGTATTAAATTGATAAAATGGAAATTGTGAAAAACGAATTGTTAATTATTAAAATTCAGTGTTTTGCTCATAAAAGTGAGCATTGTGTTTCTTTCTTACAGCTTTATGCAATATCAGAAAGGTGGTCAAAGATATTTGTATTTTTATGGCCAAGGAGGAATAATGGCCAGTTTTTGTGGTATAGTTTTGTAAGAGATACTGTAAATGTTGAAGCATGAATGTAGGAGGTGAGATGTCATAAAGATATAAAAGCCCTACAGCTACACATGGCCGTTGTTATAGTCAGCATAGTGACATGGAAAACTGTGGCAAGATAAGAGCATGAAGCAAATAGCTTGAGATAATAAACTGGGGGACATTTAGCAAGACAGACCTGTTTACATTCAGCACTGAACTCCTTTACCTTAAGAGAGAGGGATGCAGGGGAGAGCTAAGATTCATCAGAAGAAAAACTCAGAAAGTGAATTTTTGTGATCTGCTTAAAATAGAAGGGGTGAGAGACCAGAATGCCACAGATGTGCCTTCCCTCTTCATTACACTAAACGAAAAGATTTGAGGTATCATGAGCTACACCACCCAGGTGGTTTTGTGTTTTTGTTTTGTTTTGTTTTCTTGCACAGGAGTTGTCTGTGTTGAAATTGTTCACCCACTCTTCTATTCATGGAAATTTAGGTTGTTTTCAGACATTGTTAATAACAGATAATCTTGCCATGAAAGATATTTTCTTGTGTACCTTTGTGGCTGCAGATGAGCTTGTGTTTGTGCAGCAACGTATGTATATACATGTAGCAGCCCAGGCAGCCTTGGATGCCTTTCCACTGGAATCACCCATCTTCATTTTGAGATCTGGTCTCCTATTGACCTAGAACTCAGAGAGTAAGGCAGGCAGGCTGGCACACCAATGGCATCTGCTTGTCTCCACACTCCAGTACTGGATTTGGAAGGCAGCACACCACTTTTTAGAAGGTTTTGGGGTACTGAAATCAGACCCTTCTGCTTGTAAAACATGTCTATCAGATGAACTATCTTCTCAGCCCATATAAACTTCTCTATGCCCATATATTTCCACTTGTCATGTATAAACACTTCCATGTGTGAGTAGATCTAGTGGCTCCACAGTCCTCATGATGGTCAATCTGCTGAACCCACTTCACTATTTTGGTAGGTATATAAGAGATAACTTCTTGCAGAGTTTGCTGTGTTTCTCCAATGATTGACATTTAGCAACTTTTACACAGTTGTTGTGCATCAATATGTTATATGAAGTGTGCTCAGATGATTAGCTCATAATCTAATTATGTTGATTTGTTATTTGTAACTTTGAATGTTTTCAAAATTTTCCTTATACAAGTATTTCTTCTATGGTAACTGTTCAGACTATTTCTTCATGGTCTGTTTTCTTTACAATTCTATAGGCATAAGTAAACATACTTCTTTCTGAGTATTTTTTTTATGCTTTTAATGTTTGATGCCTGTCAAAAGAAAAGGAATGGACATGGCATCCTAAGGATTCTTTTTCCTTTTATTATTTTTTCTTATTTTGCATATTGTCTGGGCTTCCTAAGGATTCTAATTGTTTTTAGATTACAGTTAAATTTGAAATTTAATTTGAGTGGAATTTCAGTTTTATACGTGATACTAGATACTAGATGTAGGTTTGTGTTTTATTTTGTATATTGCTATCAAGACAGCCTTTGCACTTTAGTTAAAAATCAATTTCTAACATATAGATATGTCCCATTGATCTACTTTTCTGCCATATGCCAGTACACTGTAGCCTTCATAATATATAATGAGGTCTGGCTGTGTAAATTTTGTAGTAACATTTTGTTTTAAAGGTGTTTGAACTTCATGTGGTTCTTTCAATTACCATGTAAATTTCAGAATTATATTACATATTTTTATAAACCATCTTGCTGGAATTCGATTGAGGTTTGATTGATACAGACAGATTTGTGAGAAGCTGGCTTGTTACTGATATTGACCTTTCTGATGTATGAACATAGATTAATCTTTATTAATGTATGACTTTTTTAATTTCTTTCAACAATACCAGTGTTTCCATCTTTCATTGTGCTTATCTATGACTACTTTATATGTTCTTCCTTGTATTAATGAAAATGCTACTTTTGGTATTTCTTGTTATTCTTTGCTGGCATGTAGAAATGTAATTATCTATTAGTCTTACATATTTCAAGCTTGTTAATTTGGGTTAACACTTCTAAGAGTTTTCTGGGAATTTTTTTTAAACTTGCAAATAATAATATTCTTTATTTAAATATTTGTGTGTTTTCTTTATCCATGGATAGCAAGATTCCATATTGTGTGAAAACAGAGCATCATTTTACTGATGGAATGCTTCTCATCTCATCCATGTTGGATCTTCTGGATGTCACAAAGCAATTGCATACCACAGAAGCAGCTCAATATTTGTTGGCCAAAAGGAATCACTAATTTTAACATATGGATCTTGTGGAACATCAAACATTCTATTTATAAGCATCTCTATCACTCACTTCATTTAGTGTTATCAACTGTGCATTTGATTCTTGAGTGTTTTTCTTTTTAATAGTTCCATCAGGCAGAGGAAAATGATATTCTAAAAACTCATCCAAGGTACATAAGAGCTTCTCCTTAAACTCTTTAATAATAAGCATATTAGCTTTCAGCTCATTAAAGATTCTTGATTCAGAAAATGTCACAACTTGGTTTTTCAAATCGCTGCACAATACATTAAGAGGTTCCAGGATTTGTGGCTGTTCATCCAAGCACTGCTGTTCCCTTTCTAAGTCTTCCTTTAACTTTTCATTCTTTGATTGAATAGTAGATACTACCATTTCAAGATTACATCTCAAATTTTGGGACTCTTCTTTTCCTAATTTTATCAAAACTTCTTCACCAATGGGAGTTATTTCAGGTGTTCTTTTTTCCAATTACCAAGTTCAGCATTCAGACATTTCATTTGCATAAGTGATGAGAGCTAAGAGTCAGAGTTAGTGAGTGTCTCAGTTCCAATGAGTGATAATCCATTCTGACATTCTTCTGTGTCTTTCCACATTTCTTCACATCGTTTAATAACTTCTTCCTCGGTATCTATAACTTCCATATCTGGAGTAATATCTGGCTCTAGTTCTCTCTGATTCTCTAACATAGCCTTTATAGTTTTCTTCATCTTAGTGGGAAAACCGGCCAGAGCCTGTTTCACATCCCGCCAGTTCCCTGGTGGCCTCGGCGTTCCCATCAAAGCAGCCTGATTTTGGGGGGATTTTAAAGATATTTGCTATATGACCATTTTGTCTCCAAAGAGGAGGGACTGCCTTTTTATTTTTCTTTTATTTTCAATCTGAAGATGTTTGTTTCTTTTCCTTGTCATAGTATACCAACTAGTATACTTCGTAAATTGTTGAAAAGGATGAGTTTGTCCTGTTACTCAACTTAAAAAAAAAATCTCTTAATATTAAACATAATGACTCAGTTTTTTGAAGAATTCCTTATCAATTTACCACCATTTGACAACAGGCTAGGAGTATTTTCAAAACAAATATTTTTATTTTCATCATATTTTTAAATTTATTATGATTATATTTTAAAATTATTACTATTATAATTAATACTGAATATTTTCAAATGTTAATTTGTCATTGTCTGCTATAATAGTCTATGATTAGATTACCTTTTTGCATATCATTTGATTTATTTAAATACAATGAGTTCTATACATGTTCTATGGAAATATTGGTCATTTTGTGATTTTTTTCCTCACAATTTGGTGTGAGGTTAATGATGGAATTATTAACATATTAGAAAAGTGTCTCAATCTCTTCCAGCTTTAGAATTGTTTGCCTAGAATTGGTATCATTTGAATCAAGAATAAAGCTGTGAAATGTCCATATTTAGTTGTGGATTTCTTTTTTATCTTTTGAGTGTTCTGTTTTTATCTTGTATAATTTGAAGCTTAGTGGCTCTATACTTTAATATTTAGAACTGATATGTATTCTTCCTGGTGTTCCTTCTATTGCTACTGCAAAAATTAATTAATTAATTAATTAAAGTGTTTTTGTACCTTCTTTGTCATTTCCTCTAATCCTTCCAGACAGAACATTTCTTAGATTCAGACAATTTCTCACAACATGTACAGATCAGTTCCATCATGAAAAACTTAAGACAAATCTTCCTTATATGGTAACTTATCTTTGTGCCTCTGTCCTATCAAGTTGTATTTGCTAAGAACTCTATGTGCTTTGGCCAGAGAATTCATAGCTATCTCCTATACACAGAGAGAATGCTAACTTCTACCTCTGCTTCTCCTGTCCCATCTAGATAGGAAACTGTAGCCTGTTATAGAATTTCCTACTTAAAACATTCAATGTTAATTATTATTAAACATTTGAAGCCACATTTTTGAGAAAGGAGTGGTGTCATGCTTCTGGGAATGTAGCTCAGTTGCTGTAGCGCTTGTTTATCTTATGTGAAATTCTGAGCTGGTTCCCAGAACCATACCAAGCAACAGGACAAAAATGTCTTTTATAATTATGTTTTTGACTAAAATCTTCAAAATTATAAGGATAGAGAATAAATGAATAACATAAATCTGAATTGGTTTACTCTTTTGGTATCAGAGAAATGAAGGTTCTGCAAGTATTTATATCCTCGGAGTGGCTCTAAGTGGCTGTATTGTCACCAAGTCATACAGAGAAACAAGATATTATCATCATTTTGTGAAGTACTGCCATAGGTGAGTGTCCTTGAAACAAAACAGGGCATTTTGTTTCTGTTACCACTTCTGAGAATATTTGGTGGCCAGTTTCATTCTGGGAGATACTTGCAAGTATCTAGCCCTTTCTCCTAGCTCAAATGTCCAAATACTTGACCTCTGCCCTTTAGCTCTCTTTCTCTTAGTATCATTTTGTCTTTGCATATCCCACAGGTCCTATCCTGGACTTCATCCTATCTTACAGCTCTAGTAGGCCTCAGTCACAGAGCACATGAGGACAAATTTCTCTGTTGGAGTTCTCCCTACATACCTTTTTGTTTGTTTGTTTTTGTTGTTGTCATTGTTTTTTTTTAACTTTCACATTTAATTTTTGTTTTTTAATTTTATTTTTTATTCAATTTATAAACAATCTTATTTAACATACCAATCCCAGTTTTCTCTCCCTCCCATCATCCCATGCCACCAATAACTCCCTCCTCATCCCACTCTACTATCCACTCCCCAGGAAGGGTGAGGTCTCCCATGGGGGTGAAAGCATGACATCATTTGTGGCAGGGCCTAGGGAGTGTGCCAGCCTGAGAGAGTATCCTTCCATAGGGAATGGGCTCCCCAAATCTGTGCATGTGGGATAAATACTGTTTCTATTGCTAAAGATTCCATAGTCTGCACAGGTCCTAACTGATGCCACATTCAGAGGGCCTGGTTTGGTCCTTCCTATGCTGGTCTCCCAGCTGTCAGACTGGTGCTCTGTGAACTCCAGCTTGCTCAGGTCAGCTCGTTTTGTTGGGATCCCCAGCATGGTCGTGACCCCTTTGCTTATTGCTCCTCCTTTCTTCACAACTGGATTCCAGGGGTTCGGCTCAGTGCTCAGCTGTGGGTGTCTGCTCCCACTTCCATCAGCTCCTGGGTGAAGGCTCTAGGATGGCACATAAGGTAGTCATCAATCTCATTATAGGGGAAGGGCATTTAAGGTAGCCTCTCCACTATTGCTTAGATTCTTAGTTGGGGTTATCCTTGTGAAAACCTGGACATTTCTCTAGTGACACATTTCAAAAACCTCACAATCCTTGTTTCACAGAGTCAAAAACTCCATTACTTCTGTTTGTGTCATGCCTCACTTCGTCTCTCAAGTATTTCCTGACTCCATAAAGACAAGAGACTGCAGAGATTTGAAGCATATATCAACACCATTACTCATATCTACCCATTGTGACACATAGTAAAGCGTGTCTTTACATCTTTTCTTGTAATCAGTGATTAAGTTGGTATACAAAATAGTGTTTTTCCTTGTAAATTTATATATATATATGACAATAATGAGGATTTGAATATGAATGAAATATAATGAATCATGCTCAAATCCTCATTATTGTACATTCTTTTTTGTCTGAATGGTCATCTTCTTTTCAGATAGCAACTTTTATTTTCATACCATATGCATGCACTAATATATGACTAATATATGTACACATATATTAATTTGAATTCAACATGATAGAAAAAACATGAGATATTTTTTCCCTCTTGATAGCCTCCCTCTTATTTCTCCATCATCCTTTCCATTATTTATTTATTTAAAGATTTAGATGATCAGCTATAGATATTTTTTCCACACTAAACAGTTGATATTTTTATCCAGATTGCCTTCCAAGCTGTGACCTTCAAAGGGTAAATTCAGTATCACTAATTGTTCCGTTTTAAATTTTTCTATTATAAAATCAATTAAAATTGTCATAATCCCCAAGGTTCTAGAAAGAATAACACTACTCCTTTTTTCAAAACTAATTTCTCTACATGAAGTCTTTAGGCATCACATTGATGAGTCATCATCCCAGGAGGAAAATTTCTCAGTATTTAAAATAAAGCACAGACAAATACCCAAGCATGTGTATATGCTTCTCTAATGTATGACTTTTCTTATGGGCACATGTTCTATATTAAGATACAATTATCCTTGAAAGACTTATTTTATGTTTCCTTATGTATCTGTCTGTCTCTCTCTGTGTGTCTCTCTCTCTCTGTCTCTCTCCCTTTGTGTGTGTGTGTGTTTACATGTATGTGGGTGCTCACAGAAGCCAGTGAATATCTTCCAGGCCTGTGTATGTGTACATGCATGTGGTGTCTCGCAGAAGCCAGGTCATATCTCCCAATCAACTGAAGTTAGGGTTGCGGACAGTTGTGAGCCACCATGTGGGTGCTTGGAACCAGACTATGGTCTTCTGCCAGAGCATCCACTTTTAACTTCTGGGCCATCTTTCCTATTAAAAGCATCAAGATTTTCACCCAATATTCTTCACCATGAATAAATATATTTTAAGCACTTATAGTCAAGGTTTATTGCTTTTTCTTTTTAATTGACTAACAATTGACTAATAGGCAGACTAACAACAGACATGTCATAGATTTTTTTTTAATTGATGGTCATGAAAATAAAATTACAATGATAGCTTTGTATGCCACCACTTTATCAGGTCTAGGCATGTTACTCTTCTCAGGAGGATGCTGGGTAGTTCTACAAAGGTGACATGGTAAGAGATAGCATTGAGAGTGTCTGTGAGAGAAGCTTAGATTGGCTCCCAAGACAAAATTGTTCAAAGATAGTGAGGACTCTCTAAGTCTTTGAGGGTGTTCCATGATATGTTCTGTAAGCACAGGCCTGAGGCTGTCCTACAGCCTGAGGTAAGGCCTTCTGCTCTTGACCTGGGACTAACAGGCTTGTTTTATATACAGTCAAAAGACACAGAGACAACACACAACAGATATCATTTTTGAAGATGTTTTATGTAGAGGAAAATGCTGCATTAGACTATCTGAACCTATAGGTGAGGAATTCACAATCAAACCAATGAGAAGATGGAATGTTTATAGAATATTCCATCCAGACAACGTGGTAGAAGGGTGTATTGGTCTGTCAATATCAATAGTGCCAAGATGGAGGAGAAAATGCTCTTATTTCACTTACCTCTTGCCCCATTATCCTGTCTACTCTCAGATCGCCCTTTGGCATCTTGGAGATGCCAAGGAAAATTCCTCTCAACCCACTTCCCAGCACACCCTGTCCTGAGGAGCAGATGGTTGGGGCTGGCATATTCCCTCGTGAGTCGGTAGATGGCAGTGTGTCTGAATGTAGAGAGGAAAGTTCAGCTTAATCAGAAGGCTGTGAGGCAGCATGTGGCCCCAGACTCGGGCCAAGAGACTGTATTTGATTTCTGGCTCTTCTGAATAAGTTTATTTGAATAAATGGAGGCTAGCCACTTAACTTTTGTTTTCCTTGTTTTCTTGACTTTGAAATCAGACAGAATACTCTGCTTCTTCCCTTCTCTCTCACAAGGACACTGTGATCTAATCAGACTTCAGAATCATTTCCGTACTCTGAAGAAAGACTCTTTATGAATTTGCTGTGCTATTTATAATGTGGGTGGCAAAATTGATGTGGGCTGTTCGTCTGAGCAGTGAAGTAAATAAACAGAGGCAATTGGCAAGAAGGGTCTTCTCTATTCCTGTGCCATAAAATGTTCACGCTTTCTTATTTTAAGTAGCCCCATTGGCTTTCAGGAAGCAAAATAACTCTTGCTCCTTGGAATGAAAATAACTTCCTCGGGACCACAGCACTTGGAAATCTTGGCATGAGACCAATAGCACCCCTGGCGACTTCCCAATTTAAATATCAACTGTTCTTTGCAAGTAACAGCTTGAGTCAGATACAATAATTTTCACTTCTGCCTGCTATTAAACAGGGAAAACTTTACTTCGACATTTCACCTCATTGCTAGCTAATGTAGTTAAATTATTAATTGGAAATACCATTGAATGGTTGGCAGATGTGACCTGGCTATGCACCAGGACACCAGTTCTTCAAGAAATTAGATACACTTACTAAAACGTACATTTATACTCAAGGCAATTGCATTGGTCATGGCAAGACTATTGGGGAAACTGGTCACCTGGTAACCTGCCTCTGCTCATGACTGAGCAACTCCATTAGGTAATTCTATGTCCAGACATGTGGGTTCTTCCAGAGGAGTTGTTTGTGTCTAATCCAGATGCTGCTCTTATCCAGTCTTGTCGGAAATATGGAATTATAAGAACTATGGACTCTTCACGTAGCAGGAATAAATCTACTGATGGACATGAATTGAGCACAGAACATATTGCTTTTCTGGGTAACACTTATTCAATATTTAGATAAATATTGGAGGTAGATTCATAGAATACAATCAGGGAGGGAAAGCTTGTCCACTATCAGGATCCATTATCAAAATGCTGGCAAACAACCAGGCTTTAGACAATTTCTTCCACGGTAAAAATGTGTCCCACACCATTGATTTGTGGGGTATGCTGTGTCATTTGTAAAATGGCGATCCCTCTAATTGGATGTCAAGTGGCTTGCTGGTTTGAATGTTAGGAGGTTACAATTTAAATTTAAATATGCATAAGTATTAAAATATGTTCAAGAAAATGTCACATCAGCCTCAACCTCAATGTACCAATTATGTTGTCTGGGTTCTGCTTTTGAAACTGTTCTTACTGTAGTGATATCCACAGATTTATAAAAGAGCCTGTGATTTCAGTTTCACAATGCATTCTATTTAAAAAACAAACTTCAGGAACTGGACAATAGGAATATTATTTCATAGTTTCAAGACATAAAAGTCAAAGCACATTGCTTGAAACTAATGAACGATTGTAACTTTTGCATGCAACACATGATCTATTCACATTGAGGTCAATAGCATATGTTTGGTTGGACCATTCCACAGTCACTCACAACCAAGGGGGGAAATATAAAGTTAGAGTTTAAGTAGAAAGGTGATTTGCAAACTTATTAATTAATATGTTATTTTCTCTGACACTACATATTAATTCAAATACATGATTCAAGAGAAACAAGAAGAATGGCAAATCACTAAGATTTTATACATCTTTTTGCATAAAATATCGATGGAAAACAACTGGGTTATAACAAGTCAGTTAAAAAAGGAGGAAACATTACTTATCTTTTGAGGTTGTGTATTAATAAGTTGGCTTAGCAACAACAAACCAAACCTCATCAATGTTTGTTGATGGCAGTGAAACCCTGTCAGCCTCAGAATGCAAATGAAAGCTAAAGGTTCATATTTTTTGTTTAATGATTTTTACAATTAATTTAATTATAAAACGCTGTCCATATCCATTTTGGGTTAATTTAATGGGTGTTTCGTGGTTATGTCAGAATATTCCTTCTAGTCTGTGAAAATAAAATAATGTACTTTCAAACATTTTATCCTTGGGTCAGGCTATCCTCAGAGAAAGATGTTCTCAACACCTGCACTGGATACGTAAGGCACAGAATGAGAGTGTAGTTTGCATGCCAGATGTGCACACGCAATACACAAATCAAAGCAAAAGTAACAAATGTTAGGTGCCTCAGGAAACCAGGAACAAGAAAGCCATTGGAAGAGCCATGGAAATGAAAATTGACTGCTTAGCCAAAGAAGTAAATTCTATAATGAAGGCATAAACATTGTGTCCACAGACACAGAACACATTATGGGCACTTACCTTTCTCAAATATCAGAATGATGTATCTAGATGTTCCTAATATTGTGAAATGGGGTAGAATTTAGTAAAGAATGAAAAACTACTGCCATTTTATACTTCTAAAACTCAAAATTATTAATTCCAAAAGTAACAGATTTATGAAAAACCCTAATTATTCGTCAAGAAAATGGTGATGGTGCTTGTCACTCCAAATTCTTTACATTCTAAATGATTCAGAACTCAGTGTACATTGGATTGGCAAGCCTGGGGGATTACTGGCTAAGGTAAGCATGCAACTCAGTTTCATAGTAATTAAGGTTTTAATAATTGTGAATTTTTCTTAACGTGGCCCTCATCCATTGGGCTAGTCTAACCTTTACATGGAGCTTCTTGGGGCTTGGATGTGTCATGACAGCTGCAGCCAGAGGCTTGCCATTATCACTTTCCCTTATGTTCAACATGCCTACTGCCAGTGCGAAAGAACATTTCCAAGAGTGGCCTAAACGATTAGCCAGTGTCTACAGAGACAGTAGGAAGATACAAGGTTCTTTGCTTTAAGTTTATGCTTATCTATTAATTAGTAAGCTTTACATATTATAAATCAGCATATTAGAAACATTCTTGATCCAAATCATGGAAGTTCAGGGAATAACCTTTGCCAATATACTAGGTAACGCCATCAAAAAACATAGCCACAAGTGAAAATGGGTAATTTCCCAGGTCAGATTTGTATCATCATTTGAAGGAAGAAACATGGATCTTGGGATGTAAGGAGTACATTTTTTCTGCCTGCTGCCTGGTCTGGTCCTGCCACCGCGCCAGCCCCAATTAATGCACAGAGACTCTGTATTTGATATTATACTGTTGGCCAGGTACTAATTTCTTATCGGCTAGCTCTGCCTTAATTATTAACCCATTTCTATGTATTTGAGTGAGGCAGGAGTCTGGTCTCCCCAGTCTCTCCATGCTGACTGACTCCTCCTTCCTACTTCCTCTTTCCTCCTTGTCTCCTAGTCCCTCCTATCTTCCTTTCCTATTGGCCAACAGTGCTTTATTCATTAACCAGTATGAGAAACATATAAAGAATGATATCTCCCATCATCTCCACTTTTCTGTCTAAATAAAAAGAAGGGTTTTAACCTTAACATAACAAAATATATCACATAACAGTTATCAAATAAGATTCACAGTTAACACTATTTAGTCCATTAACATTTAGCAAGATTTGAAGAAAATATTCCATCATCTATCCTATCTTTGTGTGTAAAGTCTAAGTAACTTATCTTTAATACTAAGGAAAACTATAACCATAACTATCTGTCTTCAACTCCCTCAAAGACCACAGAAGGATAGTATATAAACTCTAGAAATGACAGAGACAACTCACTGCCTGTTCATCCGAAATTCATTTGTAATCTTCCATCTTCAGCCCATAGGCCATAGTGTGTCTGACAGACTCTTCAGCAAAGCAGGAGACTTTAAACTGTCTTCTTGTATTGGCAGTTTGTTAGTCACTTTTCTCTGTGTCCTGCAGACTGTCTGGCAGACTCTTCCATGAAGCAGGAACTCTGTAGCAATGTCCATCTTGAATCAGCAATCACTTTTCTGTGTGTCATGCATGTCCAGTTTATATAGCACAAAGTCAAACAGTCCAGACAAGAGCAGTATCTTGTCCAAATGGCTAGTCTTGCCATATTGGAGGCAAACTCCATAACGAGTTTCTTCAATGTCCATCTTCCTTTCTGGCACAGGTGGTATTGCCAGGAGCATTTATGTCTCACTGTCAAGAAAAACCCTAAACCATTTTTAAATGCCATATTCTATAGGTCTTTGAAAGGTTTGAAGAATGCCTGTCTATCTCAAATACATCTCTGTGTATCTTGAATAACTAACTTTTTACCTCCTTTTTACCTTTAAAAAGAATTGGCTGTGATTATTCACCATTTATAACCAAGTCCACTGAAAGGAAAACAAACTTTTATAAACAATATTTGGGAATTTAGGTGCCGTTCTTTCCAAACTACTTCCTGCTGATGGGGGCGCTGTCATGGGGGATTCTAAGAAGATGCAGAAATCCTGGCTGTAGTCTGCAAGGCTGGCTTGTTCAAGCTGTTTTGAATGTTGGATCACCAGGAATGCTGTTTCAGGGGGTCTAGCTTGCTCAAACCACATTAGTCTGGAAAGAATCCACAGCTTTTCATTTTCTGTGGAAACAAAAATAGAAATCCTTTTCCCCAGTAACTTATCCTTAGACTTAAATTTTGGAGTCAAAGCATTTTTAAAATACATAAATTGAATTAATGCAGCAGCATTTCCTTTATCAGTTGTTATTTTTCTCAGCAGTCAAACAATGCAGAGACAACACAATAACATACAGTAACCAGATTCCCTCTGAGGTTTTCATCTTTACGTGGCTTTATTATTACTGTTTATTTTACTTTTATTTTTTCATTTTTTGAGACAGGGTTTCTCTGTGTAACTTTTATGGGTCCTGGAATTCACTCTGCATACCAGGTTTATTTTAAAATCACAGAGATCTGCTTTCCTCTGTCTCCGGAGTGCTGGGTTTAAAGGCGTTTGCCACCACACCCAGTTCCTTCCAGTCTTTTTAAAACCATTTTTTTTTTATTCTCTCCCAAGCGTATGTATTTTTTAAAACACACTGTAAACCTTTAGAGAATCTGTCTTTACTGTAAATCTTTATCTTCGTCTGGCCACAAGTCTTTTATCTGGTAAACAACAACATTGCTGAAATAAAAATCATAGCTGTGTCAGCCACTGTTTATCAAAGATGGCGGTGGGTACTTTTACCGCCAGCACTGAGAGCTGTGTTCACTGCCTTGGTCTGGGCTGCCATCTCCAAGCATGCTGCCGGCTTGGAGATGTGGTCACTGCCATTGCCAGCTCTGATACACACCAATAAATTGTTAGCAGTGTTTTTTAAAGTGGTGCTGTTTTTCTGTCCGCTTATGCTGAGTCAGGAATCTTCCCTTAAAGGAGCCGCGCGAATATCTGCTTGTCTCTCGCAAAGCAGAGTACAACCGAGAAAAATGCTGCTACCAAGAAACCTTGCTTGTCTCTGTTCTTTTGTTTCTAAAACCCTTATTTAAGCTTTTGTTAAATTTTAAGTGGAAGTTCTTATTAGCCACGTTGGGCGCCATTTGTAAGAAGTACGGTTTTTCTGCCTGCTGCCTGGTCTGGTTCTGCCGCCACGCCAGCTCCAAGTAATGCACAGAGACTCTGTATTTGATATTATACTGTTGACTTAGTACAAGGATATACTTGTAAGTGTATATTCATATTTATAGGTATGTATGTGTATATGCCTATGAATGTATGCATGTGTATATAGTTATGTGTCTATGTGTGGGTAGACATACACTAATTAATTAACAAAATGTAATTTTATAATTGCTGTACTCCTATGATTTCAAACTGGTCTTCCTTATTCTTTCCCTCTTCATCCCATGATCTCTCCCCCTCCCTTCTTCATGCCCCCTTCCTTTCTATACCTTTTTTCTTCCTTTGCTTTCCCTTTATTCCTTTTTTTTTCTGTCTTCTGTCCATCCTCCTGTCCGTTATCCACCACTCTTTTCCATGTCCCTCTCTTTCCCATTCCCTCTCAATGGGGGTAGAACTCAGGGCCTGCTATATGCTAGGAAACACATCTACCATTGAACTATTTGGTGAACCCACACTCTAAGAGCACACATGTTTGTCATCTGAAGTTCATATTGCTCATCAGGCTTCCTTAGACAGCTGTAAGGTAGTCTTTCACTGCACTTTTTTCTTCACATACATGCTTATATTTGAAGCTTCTATTTGCCCTTTACAAATTGTCCAAATACCAGTTTGGGGTATGTGTAAACTTATTTTGCCCCCACATCTACTTCCTTATGCATGTACCAATTGGCACACTCTATAGTGTATGACTTCTTTTCTCTAGTACTTTGTTTTGAACCAATAGGTAAAGGGATTTATTAATCTCCTCAAATCATGGCAGAAAAGATTTGGTATAGCGAACTCCTTCATTAAGAAGTATATTATTTAACATATCCATGTCTTCATTTACCATCACATTTTTTCCCATCTCAGCAATTTTATGGAGGAAAAAATTGAAATGCAGAACTCAATATTTACTATATATTTATGTGAAATATGTTTATTAGTTAATACCTTGCCTCCATTTTACACTGAGTAAGGAACAATAGTGAGCTTTGCATATGCAATTTCCTTTAGCTTTGCATACATGTTTGTACTCTCTTCATCTTCATGACTATGTTTTGTCTCTTTTATGTATAATGTTTATCCTGATATTCAATGCAAATTAGTAATTGGTGAAATTTGAATTTATATAGGGCTTATGTACCTATAACATTGACTACAACTCGTAAAATTCCAAGTGATTTGAAATTGTGTAGAGAGAATTAAAATCCATGGATGGGGGTTAACTTCCATTTAAACCAATAAACAAAAAGTAAAACTCACCTAAATGTATAGCCAGATGTACATCTGGCTGCTTATTACACACATAACATCCAACTTATATGGAAACAGTATCTGTAGTTTGTTATTATAAATTCATTTCTTTGCCTGTATAATCTGTTAATGACTTGTGTTTACACTGATTGGAACTTTGCACTACAGAGCAATGACATTCTCTACAAAATAAGAAAAGGGGACTGTGAAATGATTTTTCCTCACTGTTATGTACTGTGATACATATAGTACATCTGTATCCACATAGTATGTGTATGACTAAAGTTCCTTGGTCAGAATGTTCAACTAAAGCCCTATGTGGTTTCACGCATGGAGTCCATATTGACATTTTATTCTAGTCTAGGGTCTTCATAGAAAGCACACTTTGCAGACAGACTACGTCTGACGAGACCCTAAGTCTCGCCATGTTTCCTTGTGCTGGGCTGGGAGGAATGTCAGAGATTCTGGATGTGTTTTGGAGCTGACTATTCCCAAGTCCAGAAGGAGAAGAAATACAGGAACCCTGTATGTTTGCAGAAGGAACAGAAATTAATCCAGCATCTCTTGCATCAGTAAGGCAGTGAGAAGGCTAAGGCTGGGGACGGCCTTTGTTGAAAACGGTTTTAAAACTGCAAGTAGAAGAAATTCTGGCTTTCAGAGTGAGTGTCCTCATCCGCACCGGATGCTTGGGGATATGTCAAAGACACTATTCATTTTCTCTTGGCAGCGGCCTGTGAAATAGGAAAAAGAAAGTTTACAAAGGCCTTTTCTAGTGCACTCATAAAAGTTATTTTCAAAATGAATCATAAGGAAGTGTGCTCACTAAATATCTGATTATTTTCAGGAACCTACAATTTTGAAGGAAATGTTACAAATTCTGTGCTTGTAAGAGACCCATTAAATGACTCTTAAAACTCAAAACACCTTAATGTTGTCAGCTCCCACAATTACCTTATTATTCCGGCATGATTAAGTTAATTCAAGATTCCCAAAAGAAATATTTTCCTGTTGTAGGTACTGATATTTTCCTCTGCATTTCTGGTTTTACTATAATTTCACAACACTGTCTTTAGCAAAGTAGTATTTACATTCATTCTGGCTCTTTATTAGTCCCTATAATTGAAGGGATACTGGCCCATTGAACATGTGGCTCTGGAGGGCCTTGCTTTGCCCTTTTCTTGCATTACCTCTAACTTTGATTAAAAAAAAAAAACCTTTAGATTACATTCCTAAAGCTAGCCACCAAGCTCAATTTCCTTATTTGGCCAACTCCTCCTCTTGTGACCAACTACCAATGTCTAGCTAGAGTATGGAAATCCAGCAATCAGAAGCCCTCTTTGGTTCAGCTAATTAACATACAGGACCTCAGCTTACTCAGGGTTTCCCCTTTTACGTTTATAAACCACCACTTGCCTATGTGCCTCATCTGTCTCTACTCTATCCAGAGGCAGTCCTTTGTACCTCCAGGACAAATACACCTTGTCCCTTTCCCCTTATCCTCTTTCCCTTATTTTCTTTACCACCACATTCTAGCCCATTCCAAGACAGACCTCCCATTTTCCTCCCCTTAACAATTACACCTGCAAGGTTATTTGTTGCTCTTTCCTGTGTGAGTCAGAGAGCAGGGCATGGACTTTTGTTTCCTGCTTAGTAAAGGATCTCTCTTTGAAAACAGGTGTTTTGTGTGTTTTGTGCCTAATCTGGGGTCTGGGAGGATCTCCTTCAAAAATGTCCTCTGTTGAAGCTATTGATCAGAAAATGACATGTGTAGACATTGAAAGCCTTATTTGAATTAAGACAGCATTGACTTTGTGGAAAATGTGATTATAAGATGATAGGAGAAATGACAGAGAATTGAACACACACACACACACACACACACACACACACACACACACACACAAAGGTAAAATGTTTTCAAAGAACCATTTTACTGGTTTCCTGTGTGGTGGATTGAGTAAGGTAGCCAGGCTTATTCTTTTGGTGAAAATGGTGATTTTTACGGTGTTCTCAAGGCAAAGTCCAAGTCCCTGTTAACCAGAAATGAGGGCATTTGAGGCTAGTGTATGCCACCCCAAAACAAGCATAATACTGTTAATATCCTTCTCATTCCAAATCTTAGGATCTTCCTAAATTCCATAGGAAAAGAGATCTGAAGCTAGCTGCCTCACCAATAGTATTTAAGGTCTGGATCTCAGGTGGGTTTTACCAGAGATCAGCAGACTACAGAGAAACTGAAATACTGAGAAGCCAACTAAGGGTTAAACAACTGCCCTGTTCTGGAGTCTGATGGTGTCATTTGCTTCTCCCTGCCTGGAAGTGACCTTCCTTCAGAGTCAAGATTTTCAGCTACCCAAGAGTCAGCAAAGGGATTATATACTCTTGGCCAGTCTGGACAACTTTGAAACATTGTTTCAGAACAAAAAGCAGGATTGAGATTAGCTCATTGATAGAGGGTTTGGTAAATCCCAAACTAAATAAAACTAAAAAGCAATAAGGAAAAAATAAATAATATGAAACACAAAGCTAGCCATCTTTAAATAGCAAAGTTGTCCATTTATATGTAAACTAAGGGACAGAAGACTTAGGGAACTCTATGCACAGTTGCTTACTAGCTTGTCAGAAACATAGTGATCACATACCCACACCTCAGAGAAGACAGGCTCCGATTTGGGACCTCAATCTTCCCTGCCTCTCTTTACCTTTGTTGAGACTTGATGTATACTGGTAGAAGTTAGGTAACAATAGCTTTGTGACCTCAAAGGCCCCTCACCTTTTTGTATCACAATCCTTGCATTTAAGTGAAAATAAGCCAAAGATGCACTTCCTGGACATATTGAGAGTAAATTAATTAATGAAGCATACATTTTAATCACCACCAATATAGCCACAAAAGGAATTTAAAAATGATTGGAAGAAATACTTTCTAAAGCCATACTGCTTAAAGTAAATGCCTTTTATTTCCCTTGATTCTGGAGTCAGAGCAGGTCAAGTAACCTCAATTCCACTATGTCAGAAGAGAAAGACAAACCAATTCCACACAGCTGCAGCAGGGACTTGAGCAGAGGGCATGCTGAAGGAGAGCTAATATTGGTAACTCCTGCTATCGCGGTCATCTATGTGGGACAGCAGAAGCTTCAAACAAACATCAGGCAAGAAACACTTCAGGTTCTGAATTGGTACCATTTCTGTGAAAGGGGCAAAACTGCTTCCTTTTTATAGTCATACACAGAGTCACTAGGTCACAGCAGGGTGTGAGACATGGGAATCTGGACTCCAGAAGCTGTGGTTATAGTGACACCAGGAAGAGCAGGTCAGAATACTTACCATATGTTAATGTGACAAGAGATAAAATCTACCCTTTAGGAGAATATAAGCTTTAAAGGGAAAAAGGTTTGCCCTTCCACATAATTTACTCATCTAGAAAGGAAAACATCTAACAAGTATGTTTAAATGAATATGTTTAAACATGATTAAATTATTCTTTATATGCTAATCTTGTCCTTCCTGGAAATCTATATTATTTTTCTCAAGTTCATTCTGTATTCCTAAAACTAGCAGAGTCAGTTTTCAATTTTTAAAGTTATAACTATTTAGTCATTATTGACCTTTTTCTCTAAATTGATATAACACGATTTCATTTACCATACAGTTGAGGCTTAACACTATATTTTTATTATCTTAATGTTAGTAAAATATCAATATTATTTTTCAAATGTCTATCAGTCTAGACATACCCATAAGTATTCACCATTGCTTCTTGATTTGTTTCCTTTAGTTGCCATCTTCTAGTTTATTACACCATTCTCTGGAAATGTTCCACTTATCCAATATTCCATTTAGTCTCCTCTGGGCAAAAATTTCATTCTTCACCCACTTTGCTATTCTCCCTAAGGTCTTAATCTGGGTATCTATAACAACCTAAAAAAGGCTGAGTGGCTTTTAGACAAGTTCTAGAGACTGGGAGACTGGTGTTAGATTACCTTGTGCATAACCATGTTATAGCCAGCACGTTAGTGTGCTCTTAATGAATGTAAAAAGCAAGGCAGCTGTCTGAACTCCTTTAATTTTTTTTTCTGATCTATTTGGTGTCCTGTATTTGTCTTGTAATTTATACACGTTTTCTTGGAATGCATGGTAATTAACACTGAGCTACAGGATGGGAGAAACTTGGCAGCAAACAGGCTGCCTTTATTATACCATTCTCCACAAGGCTCAGGACCCACACAGAATAGAGAGCAGAATGACTCTACGAGGAAGACATGATGTATCTATAGTATGTATAAAATGTATCTATAGTATGATGCATGTATTTTAATTTTCCAAATTCTGCAAACATACTCATTTGCCATATTTCACTTCTATTTATACCTTTAGGGTTACTGCCTTTTGGTAAAGGAGTTTGGTTATAGAATGAGCAAGTAGGATATTTCCTTACTATTTCCTTAGCTTGTTGCCAAGTGATAGAAAAATCCTTTTTTAAACCTATGCTGTTCACATGATGTTTCTTATGAAACTCCGAGGCTTCTAGCACACTTCCTATTAATATCCGATCAATTTCATCATTGCCTTGTGCTAGAGGATCTGGCATACCCTTATGAGATCTGATGTGTGAGATATATATATATATATATGTATGATGAGTCCTCTTTCTGATAGTATCTTGTAGCTGTATAAACAGTGAAGTTAATTCTGTATTGTCAGGAATAAATTCTGTAGTCTCAATGTGTAAGACGACTCTCGCTGTGTATTGAGAGTCAGTAACTATATTGAGGGGTTCTTTAAAATCCATAAGTACCATGAGAATGGCATACAATTCTGCCTTTTGTACAGAATTGTAAGGGCTTTGAACCACTTTACTTTTTTTCCTGATTTATATCCTGCCTTACCTGATTTGTTTGCATCAGTGTAGAATGTAGGAATTCCAGAGATAGGTGTTTTTTTTTTTACAATGTGTGGAAGGATCCAAATCATTTTCTTTATAAATTTGATTCTTTCACTTTTGGAAGGATCCAAATTGTTTTCTTTATAAATTTGATTCTTTCACTTTTGGGATAATTGTTGCTAATCGTTCCCAAAAAGTAACTGCATGCTCTCTGCCAATATTCATTATCTTTCCATAAGGAGGAGATTTCCTCATTAGTTAAAGGTAATATAATTTCTGCTGAGTCCCTTTCTGTTAGCTGACGAAGTCTTAATTTACCTTTTATAATCAAGTCAGAGATCTTTTCTATATATGCTTTTAGTTTTTTATTCTGTTTATGTGGTAGGAATATCCATTCTAATATGATATCTTCTCTCTGCATCAAAATCCCTGAAGGATATTCTCTAGATGGTAATATAACCAGAATACAGTCTAGGTTTGGATCTACACGGTCCACATGTGCTTCTAGTATCCTCTTTTCTACCCATTCTACTTCCTTTTCAGCTTCAGCTGATAGTATTCTTGGACTATTCAAGTCCTTCTGTCCTTTTCAGGCCATTTCAAGTTTTTCAAATCATGCCCTTCTACTCCAATAATGGTTTGCAGTTGAGAAATCTCTCCTAGTAATTTTTGAAGATCATTAAGAGTCTGGTAGCGATCTCTCCTGATCTGTATTTTTTTTTTGTGGTCTAATTTTCTGTAGACCTATTTTATAACTTAAGTAGTTGATAGACTCTCCTTTTTGTATTTTTTCAGGTGCAATTTGTAATCCCCAGCGAGGTAAGACTTCCTTTACTTTCTCAAACATTTTTTTTTCTAATGTTTCTCCTTTATAGTCAGTTAAAAATATATCATCCATGTAATGTTAGATTATGGATTGTGCAAACTGTTTAAGAATTATTTCTAGAAGTTTCTGTATAAAATATTGGCACAAGGTGGGGCTATTTAGCATTCCCTGTGGCTAAACCTTACATTGATATCTTTTCACCGGTTGAGAATTATTGTAATTAGGTACCGTGAAGGCAAATTTCTCTTTATCTTGTTCTTGTAAAGGTATAGTGAAGAAGCAATCCTTTAAATCAATAACTATAAGAGGCCATTATTTAGGTATCAAAGAAGGCAAGGGCATTCTAGGCTGTAGAGAACCCATAGGCTGAATAACTTTATTGATGGATCTCAAGTCTGTAAGCATTACCATTTATGAGATTTCTTTTTTATAACAAATACAGGAGAATTCCAAGGGCTGGTTGATTCCTCAATATGTCCAGCATTTAGCTATTTCTGAACCAGGTTTTCTAAAGACTCCTAGGAATGAGTACTTTCCAGACAAAAACATAGATGATGCCTAGATGAGGTAACGGAAGTTGTGTCAGCACACACAAGACCAAGATTAACAACATCCCAGTATGGAGAAGGGAAGTGAGTGCAAGACACAACTGAACATGAAGCTGTTTGCTGTTGATAGGTATTGGGAAGAGCAAAATCAGTTTTCTTCAATAGACTGACAGTGAATGCATCAACTACATTCTAGACCTGATTTAGGCGTGTTTGGCAAACAAAACAGTATGTTTCTCCTCTTTCTCTCTCCCTCTCCCTCTCCCTCTCTCTCTCTCTCTCTCTCTCTCTGTGTGTGTGTGTGTGTGTGTGTGTGTGCATGCATATGTGTGTGTGTGTGTGTATAAGTCTCCCATGTATGCATGTGAGAATGTCCAAGTGTGAACACACACACACACACACACACACACACACACACACACACGTGCACCCACCTGCTCATGAGGGCAAAAAGAGGATGCTAGGCATCCTGATCTATCTCTAGCCACCTTACTCCTTTGGGACAGTGTCTCTTGTTCTGCCTGAATTAAATGGTGGTCAGCGAGCCCAAACAGAGACCCTGTCCTTGTGTTTCTAATCCTCCCATTGCTGGTGTTACAGGCACACATTTCCACAAAATAGTCACTGCTACACACTCAGAGACTTAGTCTGGACTCTTCCAAGGGAATTATTTTTATTCATAAGAGTTAGGCAGCCTTGAACTAAATGTCTCTCAATAATACAACTCACAAAACTAGATTTGGTGATGAATGTTTCCACGGTTTATCCAGGTCTCTCAGATCCTCTGCATATGTCTTTCTCAGAGCTCCAAGGGTGTGTATCTTAAACAGCATGTTTAATATAGACCCTCTTATCCTTTTCTCTTTCCATCTTGTGAATTAAAGCTACTGTTTCTCTTGTTACTATTATTGCTGGATTGTTTTTATATTGTTTTTGTCTGTTTTCACAGTCATGTGTATCTCTTTTCAAATCAAAATCATGGAATTACTACATAATCCTTTTCTTGGTTGTAATAATAAATGCTCAGATTTTCAAAATGACTGCTTTATCATGTTTGACAACCTATTCCTCTTTAAATAGGTTAAGGAAAGGATTGGGGATTTAAATCATGACAACATCTCTGTCCCTTCAAATCTCTTTGTCCCTGTGAACCTCTTTCTGAGGTGAACTTGTCTTTCTGATCTTCTACTCAGAATCCAGCCTGAGTCTACCATATTGGATTCATGTGGCATTGTAGTTTCTCAACCAGGGGAAATTAAAGTGTAGTTTTAATTTTGGATGTCTTTCTTCTTTCCTTGTTCAGTATTGGGAATTATAACTAGAGCTTCAGAAATCCTAGGCATACATTCTTCTGCTCAGCTATATCCCAGCTGTAATTTTAATTTATATATGATATTAGGTCTCACTTAATTCTCAGGCTAGACATAAGTTCTCTCCTTGGCTCATATGGGTCACACATTGATGACTTCCTGCATCAGCCACTCACTAAGATGAGAAAACTTGTGTAGAGCACCATACCTGGAGCATGCCATATTTTTTCTACTTCCCAGTGGCTACACAAACTGATATGTGTTAGATCAAACCAGATATTTCTATTAGGATAGACTTGCTTTATATTTTTCACAGAAAAAAAAAGCTTTGAGATTCCTTTGATTTTCATTTCTTCCCATAACAATTCTATATATTTATTCAATCTTATGTGGACAGCTGTTGTACTGTGAATGAGATTTTTACTTATGTATTTTATTTGGCACTAAGGCCCAATGTGAAATGCCAAAAGCTCTAAGTAATCAAATTCTACTCATATAGATCAGTGTAAGTTGATTGCCTGCCACTATTGCCCTCCCCCCACCCAATCTAACTAATAGCTCCAGGTAACTAGTACAGGACACAGGTGCTCTCTTCTGAATCTAATGATAAGAATAAACTGTTTGCTTTAGCATTATATAGGGATGCAAGAGTTCTGCTTTCCTTACTAAATAACTAGGAAAATTTTGGTTTTGTTACATACAATTTAAATATTCCTTAACTCTAGAGGTACATCATAGGTATATTATCATTTGAATACAAGGAATTCAAGTGAGATTGATCTCATGTTTCCAAAGCCACATAGTGTTGCTTCATGCTCTGTGCCCATTTTGTGTGTTTTCTGGTTGATTTGAAAGTCACCTTTCCACAAATTAGAATCGTCTCACTTAAAAGTACAATTTTCTCTTGACTGATGAGGGGAGTCCTGCCTGGCTTGGGAGTGGATCCTTCCAATGGCAGTTCAGATAAACTCAGGGCTGCAGAAGGACAATGCCTTTTTTAGCCTTGGCTTTCCCTCTCTGTCCTGTGTCCATTCACATGATAAGCCTGCTGATTCCTTCCCTGAGAGCAGACTCAGAATTTATGAAGTTTCATTTAAATCTAGGGACTAGCATCTCTCTAATAACTTTCTGGGATATCAGGGTCAAAGAGGGAGACAGGGATTGCTGATGGGCTGACCAATTGCCAATTTTCTATCCCTCATACTCCCTACGCATTGTGAGATAGCCTATAAGGGACCTCTGCCTCCTAAGACTTTTAGCCTTAAGCGTGGAGAAATTACAGATTAATTTTTCTTCTCTCTCTCTCTTTCTCTCTCTCTCTGTCTCTCTCTGTCTCTCTCCATATATATGTTTATACATACAAACATATAATAAACAAAACATATATTATATATGTAATATTCAACATATATACACACATTGTATGTACATACGCACATATGTACATACATTAATGCACTGTTTCTGTTCCTTCAGAGCACTGGTTCTCAACCTTCTTAATGCTGCAACACTTTAATACACTTTGTCATGTTGTGGTGACCTCCACCCATAAAATTATTTTTTTCCTCCTTTATAGTCAATGTTACAAGTGTTATGATTTATTATATAGGTATGTGTGTTTTCTGACGATCTTAGGAGTCTCCTGTGAAAGGGTCCATCAACCATAAAAGGGGTCTAGACTCACAGGTGACGAACCATGCTATAGAGAAATCCAACTAATATAATGTGGTGTGTGTGCCTGTGTAAGCATGTTTGCCTGTGTGTGTGCACACATGCATGTGGAGACTAGAGATATACATCAGGTCTCTTCCTCAGTTGCTCTCCACCTTATACAAGGATGTATGAGTTCTCTACTCAACCAAGAATTAGATTTTGCTCTGGCCGTCTCTAGTCTCAGCTTTCCACAGGCTGGGCTGACAAGTAGGCTGCCAAACCCAATGGCTTTTCCATGGGTTCTTGGAACCTAAGTTCCCATCTTCTTAATTGTGAATCAGGCACTTTTAGTTAATCAAACATCTCTGCAGCTTTGTGCCCTTTTGAAAGCTGAGAGAGTATCCTTGAAGACTTGGTAATCATAGGTCAAGGATGACATGAGATTTCTTTTTAGGATTTAAGAAATGTAGCTGTCACGAGATAATGAGGCACGCTATTGACAGACCTATGGAGTCTTTATCTGATATGAGGGCAAACAGTTCATGTTTTATGTGCAGGATTATCTTCAGAGCCAGAGACTCAAAATGAGCTGTGCTGAGACCTGTATTCCTGAAGAGTATCCAGCCTCAGTCTATAAATGGCTGGCTGATAGAGAGCTCCCTCTTTCAATCGTGCAATTATCTACCTAGTTGAAAACTGAATTTAAATGTTTTCCTGAGGAAAAATGCCAATTTTATGCTCTGTTTAAAAAAAAAAGTCTTTGCTGATGTATAAAAAAAAATACTATTGCAGGCTGCAGTGATTTAGCGTGCATTAAAATTAAGTATCTAAAATATCTGCAGGGCCTGTGAAAGTGTATGGAAATGAGCTGTTTTCCAATTTAATGCCATGAAAAAATGACAGCTAAGCTGATCCCTTTTCACAGGCTTTTAATGATATATTTCTCTTAGGGTTTGAAAGAACTTTAGATCTGGCAGCTTTTAACTGTGGTGTGTGAATGATTCAAAATGAAATTAGACTTGGATTCCACCATGTGAATTCCAAATTATCTAGTAGGTTCATTTATAGGATTTCAGTGTTAATAACTTCCATATAAGCAAGTTAGAAGGTGTTTATGTGACAGATCTTTATACTAACTCTTCCATTCTACCAAATTTCTGACCATCCTCTTACATTTTTCTTATCTCACCCCTTTTCTCTAATGATGCTCTTTGATATTCATGAGTAGGTGTGCATGTGTTCAGTTGCACATTTATAAATATATGTACATACGTGTGCATGACAAGGAAAAGCAGACTACAATTTCAGGTCCATTCCACGGGCAATGCATGCCTTAGAGACATTGTTTCTCCCTCACTTGGAACTCACCATATTGGCTAGGCTGACTGGAAAGATATCAGCTCAGGCTGATATGGCAGCACACATGACTTTTCATGTTCCATTTTTCCTCGTTTTAGTTTGCTTATTTTTTTGTTATTGTTTGTTTGTTTTGAGACAGTGTCTCTTCATCTATCCTAAACTTTTAAGAAATTCACTAATTACACCAGGTTGATCCTGGAACTCACAGATACCTATCTGCCTGCCTCTGCCTCTAGAATGTTGATACTAAAGGCCTGTGATACTTTTATAAGCTCTACCTGAATTTTGAAGATGCCTGAATAAATCATATGGAGATCTTACTATTCATTACTGCCAGCTAGAATGCCCAAGCAGAGTAGTGTGGAGCAGTTCTTACCTCAAGTTTGAGGTTTTAAAGACAAACAACTCAAATGTGACATATACAGAAAGGTAGCTGTGGACTTCTGCAGCAAACATTGTGTAGGTCAGTTAGTTTACCTTCATGTCAGGGTATGACTGTATAGGAATCTGTGGCTGGTCCAGAGGCCAATTTGCCATAGGAATGTATGGGTGGTCCAAAGGCCAGTTTACCATGGAAATTTATGGCTGGTCTAAGTGACCAGAGACAAGTTTTTATCCAAGATAGTTTTAGCAATTAAGTATTCCTAGAAGTGCTTTCAGCATAACAATAGTTTAGTAGCCCACTATACTACAACACTTAAGACTTAATAGTCATTTTTATAATGATCTATACATGCTAAATACGCCTTGCCCTTTCCTGAAAACCCATTTAGCTTCACAGCAATACATTACAAGAACATAGGGCACTAATATAGATTTACAATATTCATTAGGATGAATATCCTAATAAATACATCATGGTATAAATAGAAATCATTTTGACAAAGAATGAAATACAAATATCATTATATACATAAAGTGAACTTCAGTGGTATTCAAAATCATATTTTCACAAAATTGATTACAAATAATATAAAAGGACTAGTTGTTTCTTATCAAGTTAAATTTTATATCACTATTGCCACTATTATTTCTGTAGATGTTGATAAGGAATAGCCAGAGTTAAATATCTCTAAAATAATGAACTAAAGTCAATACATAGGTATCCACCATTCTATGAAGTCCCTATGAGAGTCCAGATTCAGTCACCATTGAATCAATGGTGAATGCTGGCCAGATTTCTCATGTTTAGCATCATCAGAGCTGGAAGTTTAACAAGGCAAAACACAATTGTTTACCTCTGGTTTTCAAATATGTAGCTTTGTATTGCTAAAAGTTAATTACAAAGTGAAAGATTCTTTTTTTTTTTTTACTTATTTCAAAGGTAATTTTATCTAGAAAACTAACAGAGAATAAGATTTATTGTATTAGGGTTCTCAAGAGGAGCACAGCTGACTGAATGGATATGTATTATGAGGAACATTTCTGTGAATGGAACAAGCTGGGTTGATAGGGGATGTCTTCTGTATATATGTTTATCTTACTGGCTAATGGATAAAACACTGATTGTCAAAAAGTAGGGCTACAAGGCCAGGAGAAGATTGGGGTGAGGAAGGCAGAGGGAAGCAGAAAAGAGAAGCCATGCTGCCCAAGGAGTAAGTAACATACAGATTATAGGTAAGTCACAGCCTTGTGACAATACATAGATTAATAGAAATTGGCTAATAATTAAGACAGAGCTAACCAATAAGAAGCCTGATCCATTGCTCAAACATTTTATACTTAATATAAGTCTTTGTATGTGCATTTGGGGCAAAGCAGCTGTGGGGCCAGGAGTGACAGAAACCTCCATCTATAGTGGGTATTTCAGGATTGGTTGTCTTCAGGACAGTGAGACCAGGAGTCCAGCATTTTCTCAGTCTGTAAGCCTGAATTCTTCAGTCCCAAACTATCCCTTAAAACCAGGAGGATTCCATGTTGGATATGAAGTAGGAGAGTGGGTTCTAATGATTATGAATGATGGAAGCAGCAGCAACAAGGTAGGCTGATGCATTCACTAGCAAGTAGGGAAGGTGGACTAGAAAAATACACACAAGGAGGAAAGAAAGGGACATTGGAGGGATTGGTGGGAGAAGAAAGAGAAGGGAAATTCTATAATTATATTTTAATTACAATTCTAAAAATTCAGTTTATTAATAATGAGTAAATGTTGTGTTAACTTATAGGATAAATAGCAAACTGCAACCTTCTTTTGATATTCTTGAGAGTCAAGGGATTTTTACTATAAGATCTTTTAATCTAGTAAAGAAGAATTTCCACTCAGTCCCTATCCACACAGCTCTCTCTCTCTCTCTCTCTCTCTCTCTCTATATATATATATATATATATATATATATATATATATGTGTGTGTGTGTGTGTGTGTGTGTGTGTGTGTGTGTGTGTGTGTTTTGTTGTTGAAATTGGAACAGAACAGCATGAGAAGAAATTTTCTTTAGATATTGTATAGATCTGCATTAAATACATAAATTATTCTGGAAATTGCTAAAAAGGAAATAATGCTACAAGTATTGTATGTTGGATCTCACTTTGCCCCCCCCTCAGCTTCATGGTCTTTGTCATTTCTGTTACAAGAAGTCAGATGGCAATCCCAGAACTTGATGCAGTGTATTACAGAGTAAAATCAAACATGCTCCAGGGGGTAATGGAAGGCAAATGCCCAGAAAGACCATTAAGGGGGGAAAGCCCTCACCAAACAATATCAGCAATGATCAGGGAGTCCATTGCTTACATTTTTAGGTAGATTTTAACAATACTTTTCAGTCTCTAGAACAGACAGCTTTCATGAGGACTGCTTTCTTGTCTAGGAGATTGAATCTGACAAGCAAATTTACATTAACTCTTAAGAGAGAGGACAATGGTTATGGATTTTTATTTGTTAGAAAACTTCCCTCTAGAAAATAATATGATGATCTTCCTGGTAGATCAGAAGATCATGTCTCCAAATAGGACCACGGTACCAGTGAGGTGATAATCTTTGACCCATTGTCAAAATCTGACTCTTTCAGTTTCTGGCTTCATAAGCTGCTGCTTATGAGTGGGGATTCATCCCTTTTGACCTTCAAGTCTAGTGATATCTGACTAACAATTATAAGTAAGGTCATATCATACATTCGCTAGTGTACCTTGGATGAAAGATACCCTAGCCAAACGTGTTTTCAACTCACTGGTTTCAACAAATTATTAACAAATCCTTGTGCTGCAAGGCTGTTTGAGAGGGAGCTCATTTGTTTGCAATTTTTCTACCATGTTTGGCAATGAATACAAGCTCATAAATGAATTTTCATTTTATATTCTTTAGCACCTACAACTAAGATATAAAAGTAATACCTGTAGCTAAAAGAATTAGATTTGACTCATATTGGTTAGGGTTACTATTTCTATGATGATATATCTCCAAAAGCAAGTCAGAATAGAAAGTCTTTGATTTGGTTGCACTTAAGCAGAACTATTCAGCACTGAAGGAAGCTAGGGATGGAAATCAAGCAGGGCAGGTACCAGGAGGCAGGAGCTGACAAAGAGGCTGTGAAGCATACATCTTTGTGGTTTCCTCATCATGATTTGTTCAACCTGCTTTCTTTAGAACCCAGAAGCACATTCAGGAATCGCACTACCAATAATGGGTTAGGCACTGTCCCATCCATCACTAATGAAGAAAATGTCTACTGGCCAGATCCTTTTTTAAAAAATTATTAAATTTATGTATTTATTTTACATCCCGACTGTAGTTTCCCCTCCCTCATCTCCTCCCATTCCCTCTCAACCCACCCTAATCCTTTTCTTTTCAGAAAGGTACAGACTTTCCATGGATATCAATAAAACATGGCATGTCAAGTTGTGGTAGAAATAATCACCCCCTGCTTATTAAGGCCAAGCAAGGCAACCCAGTATGGGGAATAGTTTCCCAAAAGCCACCCAAGGAATGAGGGACAGCACCTACTCCCACTATTAGGACTCCTGAAAGTAGTCCAAACTATACAACTGTCACATATCTGTGGAGGACTTAGGTCAGTCTCATGCAGGCCTGGCTGGTGCTTCAGATTTTGTGAACTCCTATGTTCCCAGGTTAAATAATTCTGTGGGTTTTCTTGTGATGTCCTTGACCTCTATGACTCCTTCAATCTTTCCTACCCTCTTTTCAGAAGTATTCCACAGGCTCAGCCTTATATTTTGCTGTGGGTCTCTGCATCTGTTTCTAAGATTACTGGATGAAGCCTCTCTGGTGACAATTGGGATAAGTACCAATCTATAAATAAAGCAGGATATTGCTAGGCATCATTAGGTTGATATTTTGTTTCTGCAATTGTGTTTATTTCTATCCTAGGTGTTTGAGTCATCCAACCTCTGGGTCCTGGCACTTCACACAGTGTCAGGGACAGAATCACTCTTGGCATGGGGTCCAGACTGGACCAGTCATTGGTTGACAACTCCCACAATCTATGCCCCATTCTTATCCCAGCAGGACAGATTGTAGGTTGAAGGTTATATGGCTGTGTTGGTTTCCCAATACCTTCACTGGAATTCTTGCCAGGTCACAAGAGATGGCTAATTTAGGCTATATATCCACTATTGCTATGTGTAGCACCCACGCTACAATCTGTTCCACTAATTGGGCCAAAGCCTAGAGATTTAAAAAAAGAGACAAGATCATTTGTGCAACAGGAATGCATTAATGCCATTTATAGAGGGAAAGGAGTGGGCTTATGTACTGACTCACAACATGGTGGAAAACAACCCAGGGTCAAGAGTGTAAGTTTTTCGCTTAGTTCCTCCCTGGTAGATGTGTGTTAGCAGAACAGGAAGAGTACCAATAACAACTCTGAGTCAAGATGTTCCAGCCAAGAGCTTCAGGCTTGTTCAAGGCGCATTGAGGGTCCATGCAGGGCCCTACAGCTATGAGTCATAACCTGGGTCATCCTTGTAGATTCCTGAGAGAGTCCCTTGAGCCAGGTTTCTACCTGACCCCCAAATGCACCCTTTCCAGTCACCCCTTCTAGTAATCTCCTCCTCCTTCAACTCCCAACCTTATCCTTCCTTTTCCCATCACCACACGCCCACAAGTTTACCCATGAAATTTCTTGGATTTCCACTTCCCACAGAGAGCCAAGCATCCACTCCTGAGCACCCCTTGTTATCTCACCTCTATGGGTCTGTAGGTTGTAGCATGGTTATCCTTTACTTTATGACTTAGAACCACTTGTAAGTTAGTACATACCATGTTTGTCTTTCTAGGTCTGGGTTATGTCAGTTAGAATGGTTTTTCCTAGTTCCATACATTTGCCTTCAAATTTCATGATGTTTGTTTTTAACAGCTGAGTAATTCTCCATTGTGTAAATGTACCACATTTCTTCTTAAATTATTCCAATGAGGGACATCTATAAGGTTTCCACTTTCTGGCTATTAAGAATAGATCCACTATGAGCATAGTTGAGCAAGTGTCCTTGTGTTGTGATTGAGCACCCATTTGGTATATTCAAAAGAGCAACATAGCTTGGCCTTCCTTCAGGTCGATCAAATTCCAGTTTTTGAGAAACCATCATATTGATTTCCAGAGTGGCTATATAGGTTTTCACTCCTACCAGAGGTGGTAGAGTGTTCCATGTTCTCACCAGCATAAACTGTCATTTGTGTTTTTGATCTTAACCATTCTGGCAAGTATAAGAATGTCAGAGACGTTTTGATTTGCATTTCCCTGACAACTAATGTTGAACAATTCTTGAAGTGCTTCCTGGCTATTGGAGATTCTTCTTTTGAGTATTTACTATTTTGAGTATTTTTGCATCAGTATTCATGAAATTGGCCTGTAATTATCTTTCTTTGTTGAGACTTTGTGTGTTTTGGGTATCATGATGAGTATTTCCTCATTAAAAAAAAAAAAAAAACAGCAATATTCCTTCTGTTTCTATTTTGTGAAATAATTTGAGGTTGAATTCTGTTCTCAAACAATTTAGCCCTGGGCTTTTTGTTTTGCTTCATTTGTTTGTTTGTTGGGTTTCTTTTTTTTATTGACAGGCTCTTAAAGTCAGCTTCTATTTCCTTAGGTGTAATAGATCTATGATTTATTTGACTTGTTTTTCTGATTCTTATTTAACTTTGGTAGGAGGTATCTATCAAGAAATATGTCCATTTATTATGAACATTTATTTTAGATTTTCCTATTATGTAGAACACAGGTTTTTGAAGTATGACTTAATGATTCTTTGGATTTCCTTAGAGTCTTTTGTTATGTCCCCCTTTTCATTTCTGATTTTGTTGAGTTGGATATTCTCCCTCTCTCTGCATTTTCATTAGTTTGGATGAGGGTTTGTCTATCTTGTGGATTTTCTCAAATAATTCACTTTTTGTTTCATTGACTCTTTTTATGGTTCTTTTTATTTCTAGTTTATTGACTTCAGCCTTTAGTTTCTTGCCATCTACTCCTCCTGGGTGAGTTTGCTTATTTTTCCTAGAGCTTTCAGGTGTGCTGTTAACTTATTAGTATAAGATTTTTCTAAATTTTCTATTTGAGTCATAATGTGTGTTATTTATTCTTTATTTCTCTGTTGAGTTTTTGTCTGGGTGGCCTGTCCATTGGTGAGAGTGGGCTGTTGAAGTATCCCACTCTTATTAAGTGGGGTTTGATATGTGATTTAAGGATTAGTAATGTTTTTTTACAAATGTGGTGCTCTTAAATTTGGGGCATAGATGATCACAACTAAGATATCATCTTGGTGGATTTTTCCTTTGGTTAGTATGATAATGCCTTTCTTTACATCTTTTGATTATGTTTTGAAGCATATTTTGTTAGGTAACAGGATAGCCACACCAGCTTACTTCTTTGGTCCTTTTGCTTAGAAAATCTTTTCCCATCTCTTTACTGTGTGGTAATTTCTATCTTTGATGTTGAGGCATGCTTCTTATACACAGCAGAAGGATGAATCCTGTTTTTTTATGCATTTTGTTATAATGTGTCTTATAGGTGAATTTAGTTGCTTGGTATTGGGAGATATTAATGACCTATTAATTTGTAGTGGTGGTGGTGATTGTTGTTAGTGACCTTGATTTAGTTTGTGTGTGTGTGTGTGTGTGTGTGTGTGTGTGTGTGTGTGCGTGCGTGTATGTGCACTTCCCTTTGGATTGTGAAGGTATGAGGCTATCTATGCCTGTGTTTTCATGGTGTAGCTAACTTCCTTGGGCAGGGATTTTTCAGGGATTTTTCTTTTAGTACCCTCAGCAGGGCTAGAATTATGCACAGATATTTTAAAAATTTGACTTTGTCATTAAATATTTTGTTTCTTCCTTCTAGAGTGATTGAAAGATTTGCTGGATATAGTAATCTAGGCTGGCATTCATGGTTTCCCAGACTATATCAGTTCAAGTTCCCTCCTCTTAGATCCTTCTAGCCTACTAGGCAGCACATGATGCTCACACCATTTAGCATGTTTGCCACACAAATTGAATTTTTTAAGCTTTAAAGAGTATGACTCCAAAATTGATTTCTTTGATTTCTTTACCTTGATATTACAATTAAATTTTAGATAGTCTTGGTTTTTGCAAATTTCAGATATATATATATATATATATATATATATATATATATCCTAATCATATTCATGTCCTTATCCCCCCCTATGATTTTCTCCTAACACTTTCAACATATCTTACTCTAAAATTCATACCCTATTTTTATTATTTTATATATCTCACTGAGTCTTGTTAAAATTGCCAATAAGTGGAAATATCTTTCTTTCACAAACAAAAGCCTGTCTGGGTGTCAGAGAATGGAGCTTGCCACTAGCTGACCATAGAGATCTGGAGGTCTGGATAGTCAGACAGGAAGTGATGTAACTGGGCAGAGACAGGATATAAACAGGGAAACTAGGAAGTCCCTCTCTTCAATGTAGAGACACTGATCTGAGCAGTCATATGTAGCAGACAAAGGGGTTGTGTGTCTGGCATTCCTTGGTATTATAAGGCCATGTGGAAATAAGTAGATTAATAGAAATTGGTTAATAATTATTACAGAGTTACCCAATTAAGAAGCCCTAATCACTGGCCAACAACTTTATACATAATATAGCATTTGCATGTCTATTTGGGGCTGAAGCAGTGTTAGGACCTAGCCAGGACAAAAAAAAATACCAATGTTACAAAATGGCCCGAGCTCACTCTACACCAATATTCACATAGTTGTGGAACATCAACTGGAGCATGGACAGCCTACAAAGAAATCCAAGTAATCATTTTCCTTCAGCAGTTACCAACAATGGTTCTTTAATTACTGATGGGGTCTGGGATTTGTCCCTCCCCCATCCCTGTCTCATGCAGGAATGACTTTTGTAGTATGACTTTTGGATATAAAACCTTTTTTTAATGTCCACACAAACTGAGATGTGAAAAGTATAGGTTATGCAAAGGTGATGGGAGATGTCATTCTGTATATGTTTCTCATACTGGTTAATGAATAAAGCACTGTTGGCCAATAGGAAAGGAAGATAGGAGGGACTAGGAGACAAGGAGGAAAGAGGAAGTAGGAAGGATGAGTCAAGATGGAGAGTCTGGAGAGAACAGAACCGCCATTCTGCTGGCTCTTGGTAAGACCACGTGCAAATACATAGGAATGGGTTAATACTTAAGACAGAGCTAGCCGATAAGAAACTAATACCTGGCCAACAGCATTATATCAAATACAGAGTCTCACTGTGTTAATTGGGGCTGGTAGGTGGCAGGAGAAGACCAGCGGTGGGAGGAAAAACCCATACTCCTTACAGATGGCGACCACATGGCTAATAAGAACTTCCACTTAAAATTTAACAAAAGCTTAAAAAAGGGTTTTACAAACAAAAGAACAGAGACAAGCAAGGTTTCTTGGTAACAGCATTTTTCTCGGTTGGACTCTAACTTGAGAGAGACAAGCAGATATTTCCACAGCTCCTTTAAGGGAGGATTCCTGACTCAGCATAAGCAGCAAAAAGCTGCACGGCATTTAAGAAGCACTGCTAACAATTTATTGGTGTATACAAGAGCTGGCGGTGGCAGTGACCACATCTCCAAGCCAGCAACATTCAGACCAAGGCAGTTAGCACAGTTCTCACTGCTGGTGGTAAAATAGCCACTGCCATTTTGATAAACCGCAGCAGAAACAAGTATGACTTTCACTTTAGCAATGTTGTTGTTTACCAGATAAAGACTCGTGGCCAGACAAAGATAAAGATTTACAATAAAGACAGATTCACATAAAGAAAAAGCACTAAAGGTTTACAGTGTGGTCTAAAATATATGTAGGCTTGGGAGAGAAAAGAAATAAAATGGTTTTAAATAGACAAAGAGGAACTGGGTGTAGTGGCATAAGACTTTAATCCCAGCACTCAGGGACAGAGGCAAGCAGAGCTCTGAGATTTCCAAGTAAACCTGGAATGCAGAGTGAATTCCAGGACAGATAAGAGTTACACAGAAAAAAAAATAAAAAATAAAAAAGTAAAAGAAACAATGTAATAATAAAGCCACGTAAAGATGAAAATCTCAGAGAGAATCTGGTTACTATATGGTGTTATATTGTCTTTGTATCTTTTGACTGCTAAGAAAATAACAACAACTGATAAAGGAAATGATGCTGGATTAATCCAATTTATATATTTTAAAAATGCTTTGACTCCAAAATTTATGTCCAAGGACAAGTTACTGGGGAAAAGGATTTCTATTTTTGTTTGCACAGAAATGGAAAAGCTGTGGATTTCTTCCAGACTAATGTGGTTTGAGCATGCCAGACCCCCTGAAACAGCGTTCCTGGTGATCCAACATTCAAAACAGCTTGAACAAGGCAGGCTTGCAGACTACAGCCAGGATTTCTTCATCTTCTTAGGATCCCCAATGACAGCCCCATTTACCAGCAGGAATTAGTTTGGAAAGAACGACGCCAAAATTCCCAAATATTTTTTATAAATGTTTATTTTTATTTAAATGTGGTTGGTTATAAACGGTTAATAATCACAGCCAAATCTTTTTAAAGGTCAAAGGGCGATTATGGTATAGATATGAATACTTTGTTTTGGAATATATTTGCATTTATTGATAAAATTTAAGGTCAATTTTGTGATATGTATATTTCTCCTCTTATTTAGGTATTGTGTTTTTATAGCTCATTTAGAAATGCAATATATAAATTAGTACAGATATTAGAAAGTTACCTATGATAGTCAAAACTTAGAGTTAAGTTACTTAGGTTTTCTAGATGTATTTGAGATGGATAGGCATTCTTCAAACCTTTCAAAGACCTACAGAATATGGCATTTAAAATGGTTTAGGGTTTTTCTTGACAGTGAGACATAAATGCTCCTGGAAACACCACCTGTGTCAAAAAGGAAGATGGACATTAAAGAAACTCATGATGGAGTTTGCTTTCATATGGCAAAACTAGCCATTTGGACAAGATTCTGCTCTTGTCTGGACTGTTTGACTTTATGCTGTATAAACTGGACATGCAGGGCCCACAGAAAAATAACTGCTGATTCCAGATGGACATTGCTCCAGAGTTCCTGCTTCATGGAAGAGTCTTCCAGACATTCTGCAGGACACAAAGGAAAGTAACTGACAAACTGCCAATATAAGAAGACAGTGTAAAGTGTCCTGCTTTACTGAAGAGTCTGCCAGACACACTATGGCCTATGGGCTGAAATGGAAGTTTACAGAAGAACATCAGGTGACTGACTGGGCAGTGAGTTGTCTCTGTCAATTCTAGAGTTTATATAATATCCTTCTGTGGTCTTTGAAGGACTTGAAGACAGATAGTTATGGTTATAATTTTCCTTAGTTAGGATTTCAGATAAGTTACATATAGGACTTTAGACACACAAAGATAGGATTGATGATGGAATATTTTCTTAAATCTTGCTAAATGTTAATGGAATATATTGTTAACTGTGATTCTTACTTGATAACTGTTGTGTGATATATTTTGCTATGCTAAGGTAAAACCCTTCTTTTTATTTAGACAGAAAAGAGGAGATGATGGGAGATGCGATTCTGTAAATATGTTTCTCATACTGGTTAATGAATAAAGCACTGTTGGCCAATAGGAAAGGAAGATAGGTGGGACTAGGAGACAAGGAGGAAAGAGAAAGTATAAGGAGGAGTCAAGATGGAGAGTCTGGAGAGAACAGAACCGCCATTCTGCTGGCTCTCGGTAAGACCACGTGGAAATACATAGAAATGGGTTAATACTTAAGACAGAGCTAGCCGATAAGAAACTAGTACCTGGCCAACAGCATTATATCAAATACAGAGTCTTGGTGTGTTATCTGGGGCTGGCACTGTGGCGGGACAAGACCAGCAGTGGGAGGAAAAACCTTATTCCTTACACAAAAGAATGATCCTCCTGTACTGAATGAGTGTCTATGGAATGCTAAGTGCTACATACCTTCAAGCAAGGAAGTTTTATATGAATTGAAACAGTCATAAGTAAGATTAACTACAATGGCCAAGTGTATACAATCTGAGACAGTATTATTAAATTTGCTAATATAGCTTTGTTTTCCTTTAGTAAAATGAGAATGTATTGCCTAAATATGAATACTGCCTTATTTACAAGGTTATGTATATTTGTTATTCTTAAATACATTATAAAAATAACTTCTCAAAACCTTCAAGTTATTCAGTACATAGAACTGTTTTTGTCAAATCATAAAGTATATGATATATTATTTGGGAGCCATAGTTTCATTGTTTCAAGTTCTAAGTAGAAACAAATTAGATTATCAAAACTGTGGAGCCAAATCTACTTACCAATATGGTTGCCATCATTAATGTTCAGTGCTATGAAAAAATCCAATAACAACATTCAACTTTAAAGTTTCTGATATGACCCATTAGAATGGAACATTACAAGTAACTCACCCCTACTTACATAAAGGAAGGATGAGTAGATCTCAGTGTCTTTTATGGAAAGTTTTCTTCATAGTGTATTATCACCTATAGTTTGTAACTATAGGCTTCTGTCCTCTGTTTTGCAGTGGATAATGTGCAAGCTCATATGTTTTTCCAATACCACTGTTACAAGGCAATCAATATCCATCTTCTTTCATTTTATTTTGCCATTGCATTTCTTGAGATAATAAACTAAAAATGTCAACAAAACAATATTAACAAAAAAATGTTATTTTGTAATGAGATCTATAAACTCCAAAATAATAAGTTGTGAGTTTGGATATTCCTAAACCACAACTCATTAACCACCTTCAATTTGCAAATACTCAACAGGAACGGCTATAAGGAGTAAAGTTTTTTCTGCTGGCCTGTACCCAACATGGTGCCAGCCCCAAATAACACACCAAGACTCTGCATTTGATATAACACTGTTGGCCAGTTACTTGTTTCTCATCGGTTAGCTCTGTCTTAATGATTAACCCATTTCTATTAATTTAAGTATTTCCACGTGGTCTCATCTTACCAGATAGTGGGCCCGGACCTCTGTTCTCTCCAGTCTCTACATGCTGACTCCTCCTTCCTACTTCCTCGAATCCTCCTAGTCTCCTAGTCCTGCCTATTTTGCTTTCTTATTGGCCAATAGAGCTTTATTCATTAACCAGTATGAGAAACATATTTACAGAATTACATCTCCCATCAAATGGCTGTTAATTTTGTACAACGTGTGATGATAAATCATGAAACCAGTAAAGAGTCAGACCCATTTATAAGGAAATATGAAGGACATTTCTTTTAGGGATTGCATACCCTGACAGGCAAGACAAGTGATGAGCATCCAATTGTCCATAGCAGAAAGGAAAACTATGAGGACATCCACATTCAGCTAAATTCTACCTGGCTACAATTACCACTACAGTGCCTAAACTATTTGGAATCATATATTAAGCTGTTACCATTATTTAAGTGAACAAAAGCCCATTCTTATTAAATCTACATGAAACTAGAGGGAATTGCCATAGCTCTCCCAATTCTTCTAGGAGTACCGATTATGTTACTATGTAATTTCAGGGCAGTAAAAACATGATCTCAAAAATTATTTTTGTGACAGTCTTGCTTGTGTTTACAGCTGGACTCAGAAGTAAGAAGCATCCTAGGAATGCATTTGAGGTGGTGAAATGATGTAGCTGTTTCTGACTTGACATTGCAAATGAGATGCAGAGCTGAACATGGTTGAGCAATATGCTTTCTTGGAAACATTAAAAACAGATTAAGATTCAGCAAGCAGCTACTTGGCTTACAGCTGCTCTGAGCAGTTTGCTTTCTCTTATTATTATAATATTTAACCAAGGGTGACACCATGGAGACAAGCATGGCAATATTATGAAACAGAACAGCCAGAGTGACAGAAAACAGAGGTGGTTTTTTTTCAGACCCTAAACTTTCAAATTTCAAAGTAGTTAATTCTGATATGGGAAAAATATTACTTAATAAATGAGTAAAGCAATACAGGCTTCTCATCATATTTAAAAATAAGTTAAGGAGAATTTTGAATTTCATATAAATTGTTTACTCAATTCTACTTCTCTTTGTCTGAAATCAAGGTGACAATATATTTTTCAAAAAAATACAGAAATAAAGTGTGCTTTATTAATTGAATTCTGTCATTTTATTATATATAAAAACTTATTTATCCATGAGACAATTGTGTGAAACATTTCTTTTGCTGTCAGTGAGTGTAATGCCTGTTTCTTTTTCTTTTTTCCTTGAATTTGTTGGGTTTTCTTGGTTTCACTGGATATAAAGCTCATTTATGTTTATTTTTCCACAGGAAAATTAAAAAAATCAAAACAAAAACTCAAGAAGCTTGTCTTCTGTAAGTTGTGAAAATAATGAATCACTTTGCCAAATCCCTTGGCAAGATGAAGTAACCTCATGATCCTTTCTTTTGTATGCCCAATACTTTCATCTACGTTTTCTTTTTTTAGCTTTTGTTGAAAGCCCTTTTACAGAATAATGCTAAAATATTCTCAAAATGTTATGTTCTTTCTTTTTCAATGAACTGTTTTTTACCATTATGAAAATGAAACATAAGTACCAAATAGTTCTTTAGAAAATGAATGAAGCTTCTGGAAGCTTACTATTAGGAGTCTTCAGTTTTTCTTTACGAGTTATCTTCATTTTCACATTTACTCCTTTTTGGGTCAAAGCAGCTCAGGGAAATGAGCCAAAGACAGGGAAGAGGACTGGAGAAAGTGGCTTCTATGTATGTTAGAGAATGTGTGGGACAAAATGCCTCAGACATGCAGAGAGAAGGTAGAACAAAGGTTTTGAAACTCTCTCTGGTGATAGGGTATCTGTTTTAGGGAAAGTGGATGAGTCCAAAGAAGATCCCGGACTTCAAGCAAAGTCTGTTGAGTGAGCAGACTGTGATGTGTAAGCTATTGCTTCTGGAATTACTTTAGACCACAAACAGAAAACTATTGTGTGTGAACAATCCCATGCATGCAAATATACAGATTTCAGTCTTTCTGTGATTAGAATTTAGGTTTTCCTTTTTCTTGAAAAGTAATGCTTCTTTCTATCCATTACTTGGGAATTTCACATCATCGACCCTGATCACACTCATTGACAAGTCCTCCCAGGTGTGTCCCTAGTAATAGTTTAAACAGAAAACCATAAAAAAGATCTTTTAAAATTGTGATAAAGATGAAATGTGGCTCTACACAATTGAGGGCTTCTGGCAAGGGAATGAGTCAGTATTTTCTATTTAATAAAATTTCTAGAAGAACAATGAAAATGTTTTGGTGCATCCGAAATGTTCATAATTTAATAAGCTGGCTCCTATAAAAAGGCGCCTTTAAGACTGCCTTCTCTCCACAGGGAAAGTGACTATACATTGAAAGTTGTCTTCTAGTCGATCCTAGCATACCAACCCACTAGTTGACCTGTGAAACTGGAAGCAGAAGCAGTCTTCCAATGGGTTCTAACACATCAAACCAGCCATGTGGTTTCTGCAGCACCATTTCTGAGGCAGCAGATCACACTCAGTGAAAACCAAAGTCTAGTTTGCTTTGCTTCTTGCTCTTGTCCTATTTCATAAGTGATGCCCAAACAGGTCTCTCATGATGTCCATATTTTCAACACACTGATTTCAAGTCTCTTTCATTTATTATGGCTCCCTGAGGAAATCTGATTAACTCCACTCTGACTGCATTCGTTTCTTTGAATTGCTTATATTATTTTCAATTTCCTCTATTTTCGATGTAGACTGGGTTGGGAATAAAATCGTAAGTGATTCTTTACTTCAATTTATAGGAACCTACTTTCTTTTCCTTGTTCTGAAACACAATATTCTGACAAATAAGATATAACTATAGCATCATCTGTATGATGCCACTGTTCCTACATGCCACTCAGTATTGTTACTCCCTGCTCTTCCTATCACTTTAGCTCATAACGCAACTATTGGAAATGTCAAACAGCACTTGCCACATGCTAGGCTATTGCTCTAGGATGAGATCCATGGTCAGCCACCATATTCTCTGTTGTCTATCATTGTCATTCCATTTCTGCATACTTACTTTGTATACTCTGCTGTTTTAGCAATTAATATCCCTTTGATCATGTTAATAATGAGGTCTATAATGTTGTGTCCAGATTCCAGATGTGAATAAGTAACCCAAGTTTTCTGGATCACTAACTTCCGCTTTTAAATCTTTGCAAAACTGAGTGCTCAAAAGGCAAAATGTTGCTATTTTTACTTATGATAATTAATTTTCTCTATAAGTTTGACTAGTTTTAGGGATCTACTTGAGGAGTATCTCCTAATGCATTTATGGTTTCTCAAAGAAATCAGTATTAGAATCTGGAGATGGAGGCAGAGCTGTTCCACTGAGACCAGTGGAGCCTGTGGAGGAGAAACACTGAGAAGAACCTCAGATGTGCTTCTCCATGTAGACCTGTGACACCCACCTTCTCCTGCCCTAGGAGATGGGGTCTTTTGGTGGTTGAATCCTGAACTAAGACATTGTCCTTCCTGGCTTTCAGATGATGGAACGGGGAACAATTTATCATTCTCTAGCTTGTAGACAGCCTATCAGGAGACTTCTGATTCTATGTAATTTCAGGCATCAGTTTCTGTACAAAACTTGCTTGCCATCTATCTATTATATATCTGCTATCTATGTGCTTATGGTGGTCTGATTAAAAATGCCCCCTCCCATGGTCTCATGAGGAGAGTCACTATTGTGTCCTTGTTGGAAGAAGTTGTGCCTGGTTAGAAGAAATGTGTCACTGCCTGTGGGCTTTGAGGTTTCAGTGGCTCAAGCCAGGCCTAGAGTCACTTTCTCTTTTTGCTGCCTGCTGATCCAGATATAGAAGTCTCAGCTGCACCATGTCTGCCTGTATGCTCTCATGCTTCTCCTCATGATGATAATGAGCTAAACCTCTGAACTGTAAGACAGCTTCAATTAAATCTTTTCCTTTATCAGAGGTGCTACGGTCATGGTGTCTATTCACAGCAATAGAGATCTTAACCTCTATCCATCGGTCCATCTGTCTGTCGGTCTATCTATTAATCATCTATCTTCTATTTATTTATCCATCATCGATCTATCTACCTGTCAGTCTTTCTTTATCTTTACCATCTATCAGCATCTACCACCTATCTATTATCTGTATATGAGTCTACCATCTATGTATATGTCATCTGTCTATATAGCAACTATCAATTATATGTATCTATCACCTATATTTATCTAAATTTTTAATTAATGTTTAATCTACCAACTATCCATTTGTTATGAATCTATCTCTATGTATTTCATCTATATATCCAACTATTGTCCATCATATATCTTTCACCTGTATATACCGTTACTTATCTATCTCATTGTCTAGCTAGCTAGCTATGATTCATATCTTGTGAATCTATCAATGTATATCACCATAATCTTGCTACCTCTTTCTGCTGTTCATCTATCCATCCTTCTACCCATCCCACTTGTTACATTTTTCTGTGGCATCTGACTATACTTTAAGTACCAGTACCACTATTTTTAATAGAAGTTTCTCTAAAATCCTTGAGTAAACTTTCATTATTTACTTATCATTCCATTTGTGGATTTATTAATCAGATTGCCATTAATTCCATGATAAGCAACTTAAAAGCATAAATGGCTAATTTTAGCTACCAGTTTTTTAGGCTTCATTCTTCCACACTGGCTACTGCTTTTGAAGCTTCATGTAGCTAATACACAATGGTGCAAATCATCTAAAGGAAAAAGCCTTATATCCTAGTGGCCGTGAAACATAAAGGCAGTATGAAGACAGGTCAGATCCTCCTATATACCTCTTCAAAGCCTGTCCCCAGTAATTTAACTTCACCTACTTGGCTTTATCTGTGAGAAGTCTACCATCACCTTCAGTGCTCAATTTGAGGTCAAGCTTACAGCACTAGTCTCCATGGGATATTTTATACTCACAATGTAGCAATTGGTATTTAGTATATCTTCAAAATGATGTAAACATAGCTGAAGTTAATCACATGACTAATACTGGTGTTTTGATTTATCCCACTTTGTTTGTCCTATTATTATTGTTATTATTATTAGTGTATTATACCAGCAGCTCTTAGAAGAAAGGAACTATATGTATCTTCTAAATTGTTGCAAGTTGAAACTCAATCAAGATAATAATTATAAAAGTGATGGAAAATCACTCAAATTGGTTCTTTGTCTAATGGCTGAGTTAAAAGCAATTTGGTGTGAGTGTGTGTCTTTGAACTTCTGTCTCTCTATCTCTATCTCTCCATGGTAGAGATCAGATCCAGGACTTTTGTTTGATGAGTGAGGCCAGTGTTTACCAATGAACTACTGCCCCAGGCCATGAAAGTGAAGCATCATAAACACTGCAAAACTTAGGCATTTAATGTTCCTTATAAATATTTACATTTTTCTGTGACTAGCAAAATGTCTGAGTAGGCAAATAACTTGGCAAACAAGCATATTTGGATCCCCAGAACTCAGATAAAGCCACTCCTGTGGTGAATTGTGAGATGGGTATGGGATAATATCCTAAAGCCTATGAGCTAGCCTAGAGGATTAATTGCTGAATAACATGAGAGATTTCTTCAAACAACAGAGAGAGACAGATACAGAGACACAGAGAGAAGAAACAGGGATAGGAAAAGGTTTCATTAAAATACATGTAAGTGGGGCAAAGAATTTATTCTGAGTAACAATTCATTTAGTGGCAAGAACTTCAGTAACCATCCTTGGTAGAGGACCATAATATAATAAATATCTCTTCATTTAAGATTTTATTAATTATCTCTCTCTTATAATCAACCAGTACCTAAAATTGGTCATGTATTATAAGATATGGTTATGCCATATCAAAGACTGTAGGATCAGAGCCTGCATTTTCTTCCTTCTTTGTGCCAGAGAACTGTGTATTTTATTCATTAATTGGCTCTTTCATCTTACCAGCATCCAGTATTGCCTGATGTGTAAAAGCAACTTCTATTTAGCATGCTTTTTATAATGAAGGATAATGAGGTTCTGTAATTCGGCAAGTATCATTTATGAATCAGCATCAAATAAAGCTTTGCGAGCAAACTAAAGGCCGATCTCACCAAGTAAGCTATTCATAGCCTAGGTCTGGATTCAATCAAAAGCACTGAATAGGATAGCATCTAAAGATTGTGGGCCAACTCTCTTTCACAGCTGACAAGATGCTAGGCTCAAATCAAAAATTATTTTGTCATTTTTCATTTTCAGTGACTTGCCTGTATTGTGCAGTAAAACTAAGAGAAAAAAATCATTCATAGGCTTTTTAGGAGAATATTTTTAGATCACCATAGTTCCTTTTATTGTCAGATATCTATCATGTTTCTAAAGGCATACAATTCAAAATACATAAAATTATAATGCACATTAAATAATTTGGAATAAAAGGTAGACTTTAATTATAAACTAAATGGGTATAACTTCAAATTTCATTTTCTGACATCTGTGTATTTTCATCTTTATGTTCCAAACTAAAGTGCTCATATCCTCCATCCAGTCACCTACTATTTATTTAAAGTTTTTTTTTATTTTCATCACTCTTGAAGTAAAGAATCACTAGAATTCATGCTTTGCTTCCTAATACTGTACTCAATTTTTTCACTCTGTCACTTGTTCATCAATACTGTTTTCCTTCTTATGAGGGGCTATAAAGAGGAGTAAATTCACTTAGAGGAGAGAGTAGAACTATGTCAGAATAAAGTGGAATAAAGACTATTCCAAATTGAGGATGAAAAATAAGGATCTTCTGAGAATAACTGAGTGCTATGTCTGAATCTATCCTAAAGTTTATGGGGAATAATGACATTAAGAAAATAATAAATAATGACAAGAATATGAAGCAACCACAAATGTGCAGCATCAGTTTTGAGGTGTGACAGATAGAATCATGCTCTCCAAATCTGATGGGAGAAAACAAAGGGTTAGGATCTTGAAATGGGAATATTATTTTGCATTATATAAGGCCTATAACTGTTACAAATCCCTGACAATAGAAATAATAGGGACAGAGTAAGAGATGACATAAGAGGGAGGTGAAGAAATAGATACAGAAAGATAAGACATACTATCAGACATGCTACCCACTGGCAAGGGTTATAATGCAAGAGATTCTGACCCAAGTTAGACTTAAGAACAATTTTGATAAAATAATAGGTTCTTACCTTGAATTAATATATGTATGTATGTATGTATGTATGTATGTATGTATGTATGTATATCTGATAACCATGGTGCTTTTTTTCTAGTTTTGACTGTCAAATGGGCACAAACTATGTTCTCCTGGGGAGACAGACTGACTAAGGCATTTTCTCGATCAAGGTGGACCATGGGGCTTGTCTGCTAGGGATTGTCTTTCCTGATAGTAAAGGGTGCCATGGGCAGTATCACTTCCTAAACAGGATAGTGAACAGTTTGAAAGGAGAAAGCTATCTAAGAATGTGTAAGAAAGAAGAATGTGCTTATACTTTCTTTACTTTTGACTGTGAAAAAGAAAGATGGAACTAACTGAACTCCTGCCTTGATATCTCTGAAACAATGGAAAGTAACTTGTAATCTTCCAAACTGTCCCCTTGCTATCACATTGCTTTTTTCCTTTTTAGTGTATTTGTCAAAACAACAGAACTGAAATATGGACAGACATACCCAATATGAACTATTTTGTTCTTGAAACCTCTAGAGATATGTGATGTTATGTGTACTGTTTTGAACATGGGAAAGAGTTGTTTAACATTAACATGGTATAACATTCCAAAAAAAATATATTATAGGCTCACATCAGTTTAGAGAAAAATAATCTAGTAAGTAAAAAGAAGAGTGAGCCGACCTTTGTGGCACAGATAATTCCTGAGCTATCTGGGAGGAAGGGAGGAGACTCTGAAAACCCAGAATGATAATGAAAATGACCAGACTCAAGGAACACAAAGAAATTATAGGATCAACAAACCATCTTCACAAGATTAAAACTTGATGAGCAATTTTTGGAAGGGGAAATCTGATAGAGACTAAATGTGGTCCTGCAGGGGAACAATTTCCCAAGTGAGTGTGATGGCTCCACTGCCAGAACTGCCAATACTTTACTTGTGCCTCTCATAAATAACTCCAAAAAATTCATTGGTTCACTACTGGGAATTTTTGTTTGTTTGTTTGCTTTAGTTTCTGTACTTTATATGGGAGTTTACAGACAACTGCTGTGTCTTCTTAGGGAAGGTCAACAGTGTTTGAATCAGAGCATTATAAACATCATAGAGCTGATATATTTGAAATAAATAGAGGAATATAGTATTTTGAAAGGAGAATTTTAGCTAGAACTCCAAGTACAACATTGAAGAGATGTGGAGAGGGCAGCCTTATCTTGTTCCTGATTTTAGAGGAACCACCTTAACCTTCTTTGCATTCAGTTTGTTGTTGGTGGTTGGTTTATTGTATATTGCTTTTATACAGGAAAAAGTATGTTCCTGTTATCCTTTTTCTCTCAAAGACCTTCATCATGAAAGGGTGGTGAGTTTTGTCAAAGGATTTTTCAGCATTTAGTGAGATATGGTTTTTCTTTTTAAGTTTGTTTATATGGTGGATCACATTTATAGATTTTCATATGTTGAACCATCCCTGTATCCCTGGGATGAAGACTACTTGACCATGGTGGATGATTTCTCTGATGTCTCTTTAGATTATATTTGCCAGAATTTTATCAAGGGGATACAAATTGGAAAGAAGGAAGTAAAACTGTCACTATTTGCAGATGACATGATAGTTTACATAAGTGAACTTAAAAAAAAAAAACTCTACCAGGGAACTCTTACAGCTGATAAACACCTTCAGCAAATTAGGAGGATGCAACATGAACTAAAAAAATCAGTAGACCTACTATATTCAGACGACAATGGGGCTGAGAAAAAAAATCAGAGAAACATCACCCTTTACAATAGCCACAAACTACATAAAGTATCTTGGGAAACCACTTACCAAACAAGTGAAAGACCTATATAGCAAGAACTTTGTGTCTTTAAATAAAGAAATTAAAGAAGATACCAGAAAATTGAAAGATCTCCCATGCTCTTGGATAGGTAGGATAAACATAGAAAAATGGCAATTTTGCCAAAAGCAATCTATAAATTCAATGCAATCCCCATCAAAATCACAGCACCATTCTTCACTGACATTGAGATAATAATACTCAACTTTATATGGAGAAACAAAAGACCCAGGATAGCCAAAAGTACCCTGTACAATAAAAGAACCTCAGGAGGTATCACCATTTGTGACTTCAAGCTCTACGATACAGCTATAGTTCTGAAAACAGCTTGGTATTGGCACAAAAATAGACAGGTAGACCAATGGAATTGAATAGAAAATCCTGATATTAACCCACACTCCTATTAGCACCTGATTTTTGACAAAACAGCTAAAAGTATACAATGAAAGGAGGAAAGCTTCTTCAACAAATGCTGTTGGCACAACTGGATGACGGTGTTGAAACTGCAGATAGACCCATGTCAATCACCATGCAAGAATCTCAAGTCCAAATGTATTAAAGACCGTAACATAAATCCAGACACACTGAACCTCCTAGAAGAGAAAGTTTGAGGTACCCTTGAACAAATTGGTACAGGAGCCTGCTTCCTGCACATAATACTAGTAGCACAGACAATGAGATTGACAATTAATAAATGGGACCTCCTCAAACAGAGAAGCTTCTCTAACACAAAGGACACAGTTGACAAGACCAAACTGCAGCCCACAGACTGGGAAAAGATCTTCACCAACCCCAGATCTGACAGAGGGCTGATCTCAAAAATATACAAAGAACTCAAGAAACTAGTCACCAAAACACCAAATAACCTATTAAAAAGTGAGGCACAGAACTGAAGAGAGACTTCTCAGTAAAGGAATCCAAAATGGCTGAAAGACACTTAAGAAAGTGCTCAACATCCTTAGTTATCTGGGGAATGCAAATCAAAAAAACTCTGAGATACCCTCTTACACCTGTCAGAATGGCTGAAATTAGAAACGCCAATAACAACTTATGCTGGAGAAGATGTGGGAAAAGGGGAACACTCCTCCACTGCTGGTGGGAGTGCCAACTTGTACTGCCATTTTGGAGATCAGTATGGCAGATCTTCAGAAAAATGGGCATCAGTCTACCACAGGCAAGTCTGCTCTTTCATGCAACAAGGACATCTGTTTAATTATGCTCATAGCATCATTATTTGTAATAGCAACAACCTAGAAGCAACCTAGATGCCCCTTAATTTAAAAAAATGGATAAAAAACAAAATGTGGCACATTTATACAATGGAATACTACTCAGAGGGGAAAAAACACTGGAATCTTGAAATTTGCAAGCAAGTGGGTGAAACATGGAGAAGAATCCATCCTGAATGAGGTAACCCAGTCACAAAAAGAGGTACATGGTATGTGTTCACTCATTTCACCCATATATGGATTTTAGACATAGAACAAAGGATCATCAGCCTATAAGTCACACTGCCAGAGAAACTAGGTACAAGGTGGAATCTAAGAGATTCATACAATGTCCCTCACAGAAGGGGAAAGTAACAAGATCTCCTGAACATATTGGGAGTGGGGAGCAGTGAGTGGAGGGGGAGATAGGAGATAGAGAAAAGGAGGAGAGGAGAGCATGTGGTACTAGGATGATAGAGTCTGGGGAGAAATAGAAGAGAGCAAGAGACAGACATAGATAGAGAGATAGAGAGATAGAGATAGAGAGAGAAAGAGAGAGAGAGAAGAGAGAGAGATAGAATTGTGTGTGTTTGCCAATGTACATAATGTAACTTTACTCTTCATTGTTGAATACATGGTTACTGGTTACTGTCTGGAAACCACTGCTATGAATATTATTCCTGTGAGTATGTCTATACGGACTTGTTGTTTCACTTTTGATTCCTAGAAACAGTTTGTAAATGTGTTATAACTTAACACTTACCATCAAGCTTTATTAACTCCACCTCAGAAAAACAAATGAGTTATCATGGCAGTATTTTAATTATTCCTTAAGTCGTAATGATTCTATGCCTTGGCATGGTTTCATAATGCATCTAGTGGTAGGTTTACATGGACACAATCATACATCTAGTGTTTCTGTGAGAGTATTATAAAAATAGTCTAATTAGGAGAACTGTTAATGAGCTTCTCTGTCTCTTGGAACCTGGCTTTTCTTGTCAGGACATTCGTTTCTCTTTCTTGCTTCTCCCTTTATATCTAATTATGTATAATTCTTAGATTTGTCACTATCAGTATTTGGGAAAGGGCATATGTATCTAATTATAAATGATAAATGTAATATCCATCATTCTTTTACCTTGGGTTTGCATTGTTATCATTCCTAGCCTGCTATTATTTCATTTTTAAAACATTTAACATAAAAATAAATATTTAGGGTAATCATTTCTAGTTATTAAAGTGACTTAACCTTGCCTGAGATGTGGCTCAGTGCTTGCCTACACTACAGAAAGCCCCAGATTCACTACCCAGGACCACATCACAAAAAATAAAAATAACAGAGTTTTCAAGTGTTAAATAACTTTTTGTTTATATGAGATGCTTAGCCAAATCCTTAATGTATTATCTATAAATATTTGTGTCAGAAAATGAAAGAATTTGGAAGACTCATGACTATCATTTATTTAGCACATACACATATTATTGATTATGTGAATATATGAGACTAGACACCCAGCTATAGCTTAATTCTAGAGGTACTAGATCAGTGAAAAGCTATGTCTAAGAAGATGTGGAACAGCATGTAGGTATCCTCTACTCTCAAATACACACACATGTGTACTCATTCACTCTTGGACAGAGATACACAATTAAAATGGGATATGACAACTGAATTTTGAGTTTTTTAAGTAAAATGCTATACCTTTAAGAATGGTGAAGGCATATGGATAAAAAGATCAGAGCTATGGGGGTAGCAATTGACTTGACATTATAGGGAACCCGAGGAACAAACATATCTCCATGACCAAGGCATACAGTATTTTTTAAAAAAGTATTTGGAATAGGTGTAAAATAAAGCTTGTTTTAAATTCATACTAATATGAAATCAGTTGAAAGGGTTAAATTAATAAGAAAACCTATTTTGACAATAAAGACCATTATTAAGGATTGTTTACTCATTTAGTGACACTTAGTGAACATCCACTATACCCCAGACAGTTCACTAGCCATGAACATTTTCAGGAATTAAGAAGCCCATATAGTTCCCCAAACGTATCCAGCAACTTCAGGGGGCATTTAAACAATGAAATAACTAATGTATATAGTTATTTACAAAGGCTTCTCTAGTACAGTGATGGGTTCCCTATGAAAATAAATGGACAAGATCATTGTTCTTATCATAGTGATTGTGAATAGTGGGGTGGTCACACAGGGAACAAAGGTCTAGGGAAGAAATATTTTCAAATATGAACAGGGTGAACAATTCTTGGAACTTGGCTGCAGTTAAATATGGGAAAACTCAAAAGTAAGTAAAATATTTTAGTAAATAACATAAGCCAATTCTGTGCCTTGTAATGGGCACTTGTACCAAGATAGAAACATGGAGAGTGGTTACATGTCAGAGAAAAGGTTTGGAGCTCAGTGTTACAGCATCTACATTAAGATTTTTAGAGTAACAGTTTGTGACTATGGAATCTTCAGTAGTCATTCTTTACACTATTGATAGCTGAGTTGTCTATTGAGTTCTTTGTCATCCAGTATAAGTAGATCGTCTAGTCCCCTTATTAATAGAAATGTCCACCAATAACTTACAGTGTTTCTTTGTGACACCAAGGGTGCAAAGCAGGCAATCAATTATCTCATCTAACTTTCTCTTTCTTCTTTGCCAATATGTGGACTTTTCCAATAAAATTCATTTGCATTGGGGACAAAATATAAGTAAATTACATAAAACTGGCAGGGATTTTTATTATTATAAAATAAATAAAATATTCTGACCATAAGAATGATGAAGCCCTTTATGTTTCTGAGCAGTGGAAGTTTAGTGAAAGTGAATCTGGTTGGGACAAATTAGAAAACACAATTTTGATTAGTCTTCCATTTCACTGATTATTTTGAAACTATTCATCTGTTCTCTACTAAGATGGAAGAATGGAATATTTTTGTTGCAAATTGAACATTATTATCATTGCTTTGGCATTCTGAGGAGGCTGGTGATAAATTCTGTCAGCTCTTTAACTTTTTCACAGTTTCTGAGTGGAGTGTGTAAAACTATTATGAATGAATCCAGTGTTTATATCTGTCTGATGTTGAGTTAATGAAAGATTAATGCATGAGTGAAGTTCTTGTCATTCTGATATTGCTTTCATCTATAAACAATATTTACATCTGAATACTTTGGAAAAATTGGAGAAGTGAACATGTAGAACATAGAACCCCAGAATCCGAAGCATGAAGGTTCTGAGATGGCCCTGCAGAGAACCCAGAACGCTCTGCATGAGTGTGCTGAGATGGCCCTGCAAGGATCCAAAAACACATGCATAACAGTGACAAGATGGCCTGCAGGAAAATGCAGCTGCTTCCAAGCCTGAAGACCTGAGTTGCAAGCCTGGCACTCACATTGTGGAAGGATAACTAACTCCTGAAAATTGACTTCTCAAGCTCCTTTTGTGTGTGTGTGTGTGTGTGTGTGTGTGTGTGTGTAATAACAAAAACAATACTCCAGCAAGGAGCATATCCTAATTATTAAGTCACTCAAATCCTGTGCTCTTGATTTCATGGCTTCTACCTTCTAACTTTGATCTTGTTCCCACATCTCATTATTCTTCTAAAAATATATCATTTTCAACTATATATATCCTACAGCTGCTATGCCATTCATGACAGTTAAGCTTGTTCATTTAATCACTGTGGCTCTTGAACTCAGTGATTTTTCAGGGATCATCTCAGGGACTCACTTTCAAATAAATTGCTTATATTTACCTTTCAGATGCCGCTTCTTCAAATATTGTTTTCAGTGAATGTGAGATATACTGCTGACTTGTCTTGCTTTTTATTTTCAGGGGATATTTATTTACATGAATAAAATTCATTTACCTTAGCAGTTATAGGCTAGATTTATAAGCCAAGAAAATTAAATTCCCTGATCCACTTTGGGGCAGATTACTATAAATATTTTTTTTAATTCTTGTAATTTAAGTACAGAACAAGTTTTTATATAGCTTTATAGGTATCAGCCAATATGTATAAGAAAGGTTTGAATTTAAAAGAAACAAGATAACAAATGACTGTTATCCTGTTTTCTTTCAAATACTGTGGAGTACACACTGCGTTACTAACTTGCTGAAGATTTTACTGGTACAATTCGGCCTTGTGCAGGATTATAGTCTTCAGACCTCACTTTTTCTTGCCTGCTCTGTTTTAATTTTTTCTTTTTGCGTACCTAGAAAAGTTTTATTGAATTCTAGACATTATAGGTCAGGTAATAGGACCTGTAGTCAGTAGACCTATGTGTGAGATTTTATATTAATATGCCTGAGAATGAACTATATTTAATTTCTATGGGTATCTGTGATTCCTCCATATCCATTCTCTCTCTCTCTCTCTCTCTCTCTCTCTCTCTCTCTCTCTCTCTCTCTCTCTCTCATCTTTGTTGGCAAAGGAAGGCAAATAACTGTTTTAAGTACAGTGTATATTTGTCACTTTTTCTGTCCTGATGTGCCATTATACCAAATTTCTGCTGACACAGTTTGTGTGCATTTTCTCGGGGGTGATGTGAACACATATCTATCTATTCCAAAGGAGATATAGACATTAGACTTAAGAATTCTAGCTAATCTAGTTTTGTAAACTAGTAAAGGCTTGGGGGTTAGTTATTTATAGTAGCATGCATGAGGAATCACTAACAAAAACACAGATGACTCAAAGGCAGCTACCTCATAGTTGATGGCTAAGGAAAGGTTAGTTCTTGGATGTCCTGTATGAACATCAGGTGGCTTCACTCCTTATTGGCTGTCTTCTCCCTAATGGTTGGTACTTAACTAAAAACTTACCTAGAAGTCTTGCAAAAGTTTTAAGACCATTCACTGTCCTGCTAGTTGCTTTATGCCATGGCTCTTGTGAACCACCTCCCTACTTCAGGAGAGGGTGTTTAAATTTGATGAGAAAAGCTGTACAACACAAGGGTAAGAATAAAGTAGAAGGAAATTTTCTTTGATTTTTGTGAGGCAATTCTTGGGTATTTTAGGTGTCCCTAGACTACCTATCTGTGGCCTGCATAGATAATCACTATCATTTATTTTTATAGGTTAGATGAGATGGTGTGTTCAGACTAGACTTACATACTGATACATTCCCACTCTAAATATCTAGTACATTTTTCTTTAGCAATTAGGAAGAGATGTTATGGAGAACCTATAGGTTAGTCACAAAAACTAACATTCTTTTGTCAGAAATTCAATGTGTTTCCTCAATGATGACACAGTAGAATTTTTTAATGTAATTTTTAATTGATTCTTTGGAAATTTCACAACATGCACCTCAATCCCACTCATTTCCCAGTCCCTCCATATTTGCTCTTCAACCTTATAGTGTTCTCCCAAAGGAAAATTAATACAAATAATAAAAATGAGATAAAAATAAAATGCAAATAAGAATATTAATTTAAAAGCAAACAAAAAAACAAAAAATAATTAATTCTCCCCTCAAACCCCCAAAATAACACTTTACTCCTCTGTCTTTCCCACCTCTCCATCACCTTTGTTTATTTTAGTGGCATTATAAGCTATAGTGGCTCACACATGCTTTATAGGAACAGTCTCTTCATACACAGTAGCAGGTCATAGATGGGGTAAATGTTAGAGAGTGTCCACCCTAAGCCCTGGATATATGCCTGAGTCATACTCCAACAGGAACCCAGGTGGGGGCCCATATGCCAGGGAGTTGCATGCTGTTCAGTGGTAACGGGAGCCATTGACCTCAACACAGACCCTGGTTGAGGTAAGGCTAAGAACTTGCCTCTACCTCAAGCTCATACAACTCCATAGACCTGGGTGGCAGCTTAGGGCACTCAGATTAGGATGGCCACTGTGGTGTCATAGCTCGCAGGCACCAACATGACCATGTGTGGAGGCCTAGTCTGAATAATCTCATGGCCTTCAATGGTAACAGGAGCCATGGACATCAACACAGACTGCAGCTGGAGCAGGACCATGGACCCCGACTTGGCCCTTGGCAGCACCTCAGGCCTGGACAGCACCAAGGCCCTGGATGGCAAGCAAGCCTCCTGTATCAGCCCATTCCTCACTAACTCTACCTCTTCACATCTGGCTTGCTGCACAGGACCTAAACAATTTTGCCTCTCTGTCACTACCATAACCCACCATATATTTGCTCCAAATAATGGTGCTGAACTGCCTGGCACCACAAGATTTCTTCTCCCCACAAAGTGCAAATAACTGCACATGGGTGGGTCCTAATAGAATTCTTTATTGGCAAACTATTATGAATATCCTCAAAGATTCAGCCTCTTGGTGTTCTGTGTCATGTATGTTCACAAGCAGCCATCACCCATGCATCAAGTCCCATTAGGTATGTCTGCTGTGTGGGCCTCTAACGTCTTTAGTTCTAAGCCAACAGATTCCATTTGTGAACCTCTGGGTTTGTCTGTCTCTTTCACATTGTGTGTAATGCTGGTTTTCTTATGACTATATTAACCATTATTCTCCATGTATCAAAAAAAATACTTCTTGAGTTTCAATTTGCTGAACCTTTCAGTTTGTTTAACATAGTACTCTTGAAAGGCCATCAGGTGATTTTAAAACACCTTGTATTTGTGATATGAAACTGCATACCTGTACCCATTCTGTAAATAATTATTATGCAAATTCCAAATATATACCAAATTGTACAGAGTAATGTCCTCACCTATTTAACAAATACTCTTGCTTTCTCCCCACACATCTTATCTGCTCTTTCCCCCATCTTTAAAAATATCTTCTTCATTCAATCTTTATTATCAACCCCACTAAGCACATTGAAATATATATATATCATCTTGAGTGTCAGCCACTTGAAATTTCCTCCAGAAAACAATTTAGTGCACTATTTTCCAATTCAGATTCACTCAGATTTTCAGAACACATGCACAAGCAGACAGATATGTTAGCAGAATCCTGGACAGGACAGGCCCCTGGCCCACTTCTCCATGCAGTCTTTATGGCCCTCTAACATCTAAGTGTTTCTCGGAGCTTCTTTTCATTCCAGTTCTGGGTGTCCCTTTGAACTTACTTCCAGCATCTTAGGCTTCTCTAGCACAGATCTCCAAATTCTTCTCCCCTTCTGCCCCTGCACCCCTCATGTGCCAGCTTCAATGGACTGTGAACTATACTACCAATTTAATCATCTCAACAGCTTCACTATGTACAGCCATTCTTTACATTCATTTTTTTTTTCATCACTATAAAATTTCCTGGATTGAAACCACTCAAGAAAGTTTACCTTCGTAAATGGTTTGTTATTATTATTCTTAGTAACAGTGAGGGCATGAGGCTAGAAGGATACAGTAAGTGTTCCCATTGCACATATTAGTAAAGAGGCTAATTTTATTCCCCCTTCCCCCTTTGCTCAGTCTATGACCCCAGCTCATGGGATAGTGTCATCCATATAGAAGATGGCTCCTTTCTACTCTCTGGAAACTAGCTGTCACAAATTCTAGGTGTGTTTCTTAGGTGATTCTAAATTAAGTAGACCACAAAGGTATTCATCACAGATGTCCAAATGATTTTATCTTACTTTGGGGAAATTAATTTTGTAAAATGCTACATATCAAGCTATCAAAGAGAGTTTTTGCTTTATTGGAATTATTGTGATAACCATAAATTCCATATGCTTCCCATTTGCATAAGTTAATACTAAGTTGTTTACCATGATTCTATCAAGAATGCCACAGGGTGACTATTATTTAATTCATTCTCCTGTAGAGTACATGAATGGTTAGGAATACTTAATTTGGAAGTTATTTACAAGCACTCAGTGAAACACGTGTGTCACTGATTTACGCAGCAGCTCAAGTATTACAGCTCACCAGAATCTAAGATGCCATTACCACAAGGTCAGTGCCTTTCTGAATACCTGAAACTTTCACAGAAGGTTTTATATTTATTGTGTGAGAGTCTTTATTGGATCTCTAAGAACCAGGAAATGAAGGCATCTTAATTGTACATCAGGGAGAATTAAGTAACTATTAGAATTAACCACTTAAATTACCATATCCAGTGTCTCCTTCTGGCTCTTGTCATGAATTCATCTGTTAAATTCACACCCAACCACAGAACCCATCTCAGTGCTGGTGCACAGCTTTGTGAGTATTATTGGACTATGACACTTAAACTTTCCAAATTCCCGATATTAATCTGTTCCATCTATGCACACTCCACCATAATCAAAGCATGCCACCCATGTAAGTTACTTTTACCCTTGATGGGACAAAATATCTGACATAAAGCAATGATAGGGAGGAGGAGTTTGCATTATTTCACAGTTCTGAGGAATGCAATCCATTGAAGCAGGTAGAGGAAGCAGTATGTTCTTTGGTACTAAGAACAGACAGTGTGCAGGTTGTTTTCCTTTTCCTCTTCTTAGTCACTTGATGGTGGTGAATATAGCCCATAGATGCTTGTTAATCACTAAATACAAACACACTGAAGAGGAAGTTATGTGGCAGCACAGAATCCCCTTGAGAGGAGATTATATGTGCTACAGCCAAACTGCTATTTTCATGTGAATTCCAGAGACTGACATTGGGTACTTTTGGGTATAGAGGAAATGTTTTTACCAACCAAGACCTCCCCCCATACCCTTCAACTATTAGGCAGATTATAAATACTGTGTAACATTCATTTTACAATGTTTTTAGAAATCTAGCACAAAATTTCCTTGTATTTATAACCTTCTTTGTTAAAAAATTACATTTGTATCTCAATAAAGGGCACTTACTATTATACAGAACACAATATTATTATCTCTTACTTCATAAGTATTATTAAACAAATTATAGAAACTTTAAATATGCTTTCCTTTACATCATTTTGTTAAGGCTAAATGTGCATAGTCATTGTATGGTTGATACTGAGTTTGAGGAACACTAATATGTCCAATTTCCTATGTGAATACAAGGCAGTGTTATTGTTACCATAAAAATTAAAGAAATATGGTGTGCTAAAAATGGTTCTAATGCTGCTTCTGTCAGTGAGAAAAATGTTTATGTGTTCATTTAAATAAGCTGATATTTTTGTGACTCTCCCAATCATCAGATCAGGACTTTATGATCCCCACATTGGTATTTATTACACTTTCCTAAATAACTTCATGGTGGGTAAATGAGGTTTATAGGCACTCTCAAATGTTGTAGATAAAATACTTAAAGATGGAAGCTTACCCTTGGAAGTGTGATTCTGCCCTATCAGGTTTCTCTGAAAACAACATGACATACACAAGCAGGGTGTTTTCCTTCAGAGCTGCATGATTTCATAGACGGTCATTTTATTGTTATGACTCAGTGTTGTCGCTGACAGATGACTTATCCCAAACCTCCTCTTCACTTGGGTGCTGTCCTTGCACCCAAGCAGTTTAGTGATGCCATTCCTCACATGTAATTGTTTTACCAACGTATACCTTTCTACCTATTAATAACAAGCTTTGTTCCTTTCCATCTACCTCTGCTTTCTCTGCTTTATAAAAAAGAAGCAACAACAAAAGTGTGTTGTTGATTTTCTCTTGAACAGGTAATCATAGCTGCTGTGAATTCATATAGGCAATAGTCATAATTTTGGTAGTGATAGCTATCCTTTCAATTTTCAATTTTTGTGGAATACAGATTTTCAAAGTTTGACCTGAAAATTGTCTGGATTTCCTCTGTGTCTGTTGTTATGTTCCCCTTTTCGTTTCTGATTTTGTTAAATTGCATATGCTCTCTGTGCTTTTTCTTTAATTTGGATAAAGGTTTGTCTATCTTGTTGATTTTCTCAAAAAACCAACTCTTCATTGTATTGATTTTTTGTATTGTTTTCCTTGTTTCTATGTTGTTGATTTCAGCCCTCAAGTTGATTATTTCCTGGCATCTACTCCTACAGGGTGAATTCGCTTCTCTTTGTTCTAAGGCTTTCAGTTGGGCTGTTAATTCTCTTATGTGACTATCCTCTGTTTTCTTCATATGGGCACTTAGTGCAATGAACTTCCCTGGTAGCACTGTTTTCAAGGTGTCCCATAAGTTCGGGTATGTTGTATCCTCATTCTCGTTGAATATTAGAAAGTCCTTAATTTCTTTCTTATTTCTTCTTTGACCCAGGAGTGGTGCAATTGCACATTGTTCAGTTTCCATGAGTTTGCATGTTTTCTGCTATTTGTGTTGTTGTTGAATTCCAATTTTAAAGCATGGTGGTCCAATAAGATACAGGGGACTATTCCTATTCTTTTGTATCTGTTGAGGATTGTTATGTCACCTAGTATGTGGTTGATTTTAGAGAAGGTTCCATGTGGAGCAGAGAAGAAGGTATATTCTTTTGTCTTTGAATGGAATGTTCTTTAAATGTCTGTTAAACTCAGTTGAGACATAACTTCTGTTAGTTCTTCTGTTTCTTTGTTGAGTTTCTGATTTGTGGTCCTGTCTAGTGTTGAGAGTGGTGTATTGAAGTCTTCCACTATAAGTGTGTGAGGTTTCATAAGAGCTTTGAGTTTTAGTAGTGTTCCTTTTACGGATGTGGGTGACTTTATATTAGGGGCATGGATGTTCAGAACTGAGACTTTGTGTTGATGGATTTCTTCTGCGATGGATATGAAATGACCATCTTCATCTCTTTTGACTAATTTTGGTTTGAAGTCTAACTTCTTAGATATTAGAATAGTTAGGCCTGCTTGCTTCTTATTTCCATTTGATTAGAAAATCTTTTCCCAACCCTTTACCCTGAGGTAATGTCTATCTTTGAAGCTTAGCAGAAGGATGGATTCTGTCTTCGTATCCATTCTGTTAGCCTGTGTCTTTTTATAGGTGAGTTAAAACGATTAATGTTGAGGGTGAGTAAGGACCATTGATTGCTGATGCTTGTTTGATTTAGGTTTGTTGTTGGCAGTGGTATTGTGAATATATTAGTTCTGCTTTACCCTTAGTTTCTGGTATAGTTGGATTATCTGTTGTCTACATTTTTGTGGGCATAGTTACCTTCCTTGGGTTGGAGTTTTCCTTCCAATACTTTCTGTAGGGCTTGATTTGTAGATATGTATTGGGAAAATCTGGTTTTGTCATTAAATATCTTGTTTTATCCATCTATAGTGATTGAGAGTTTTGCTGGATATAGTAGCCTAGGCTGGCATCCGTGTTCTCTTAATACTTTTAGAACATCTATCCAGGACCTTCTGGCCTTGAGCGTTTCCATGGAGAAGTCAGGTGTAATTTTGATAGGTCTGCCTTTATATGTTACCTGTCCTTTGTCCTTCGCTGCTCTTAATATTCTTTCTTTAGTCTGTATGCTAGGTGTTTTGATTATTATATGCCAAGGGGTCTTTTTTCTTTGGTTCTGCCTATTTGGGGTTTGTTATGCTTCTTGTACTTTCATGGGCATGTCCTACTTCAGATTGGGAAAGTTTTCCTCGATGATTTTGTTGAATATGTTTTCAGCACCTTTGAGCTGGGCTTCCTCACCTTCCTCTATACCTATTATTCTTATGTTTGGCCTTTTCATGTTGTCCCACATTTCCTGGATGTTTTGTGTTGAGGATTTGTTGGATTTATGATTTTCTTTGGTCGATGAATCTATTTCTTCTAGTTTATCTTCTGCACCTGAGATTCTCTCTTCCATCTCATGAATTCTGTTGGTTATGCTTGAGTCTGTACTTCCCGATTTTTAGCCCAGTTTTTCTATTTCCAGCATTCCTTCAGTTTATGTTGCCTTTATTTTCTCTATTTCAGTTTCCAAGTCTTGAACTGTTTCCTTCACCTGCTTAATTTTTCTTTCTTAGCTTTCTGTACTTTCCTTAAGGAATTTGTTCGTTTCTTCCACTTTTTTGTTTGTTTTTTCCTCCATTTCTTTAAGGGATTTTCTCATGTCTTCTTTGAAGGCCTCTATCATTTTTATGATGGTAATTTTTAAGTCGTACCCTTCTGCTTCCTCTGCTTTGTTGTTGTGTTCCATTCTAGTTGGTGTAGATTCTCTAGATTCGGGTGATGTCATGCTTGTCTTACTGTTGTTAGGTGTTTTCTTGTATTGCCTTCTTCCCATAGCTTCTTCCAGTAGGTGTTGGTGGGGTCTCCCCCTCTCTCTATGGTACTTTCTCAGTGGGCTTATGTGGGTCTGAGATTGAATATCTGTAGCTCTGTGTGGTCCAAGCTCTCTAGGAGGTTTCTCTATAGACAGAGACCCAGGGATGGGGTCAAGGATGAGGATCCAATAGAAGATGCCACCAGGTACTCACAGAGGTTTTGCAGAGATAGGCGGATCTCTGGGAGGGGCAAGGGTCTTCAGCAGAGGACTGGAGGCGGGGTCAGAGGCCAAGCAGGTGGAAATTACAGGTGGTCCCACGTGGGTAGTCAGGTCTCCTTTGTTCAGAGTTACTCTGAGAAGTCTCAGAAGTAAGTTGGACTGTTGGCTCCACCCTCTGTCCCAGTGCTCAACCAGAGCAGCAGGACCTTGGGTAGGGTAGGGCACAGGGTAGGTGAGGTATGCTTGCGGTGGGGATGGGTGAGGGTGTATCAGTGCTCCTAGGGTGCTCTCGAGGGGGACAGGAGACAGAAGCAGCAGTATCAGGGGCCAACCCAGGGAGTTCGGGCGGGGGGGAGGGGAGGTTGTAGGGGACAGGCAGCCCAGATTGGGCCCAGACTCACCTCTGGCCTATAGCTGGTGGAAGGTGCCAAGGGCTGTGCTGGAACTTGGGAAGGTTTTGCAGGATAGTCGGATCTCACTGGAAATTCGACCCAAATGGATTTAACAGTCATCTATAGAACAGTCCTTCCAAACTTCTTCTCAGTGCCACATCAACCTTGTCTAAAATTGACCACATACTAGCCAACATAACAAACCTCAACAGATCTTGTCAGACCACAAGACTTTAAAGTTAGAATTCAACAACAACAAAAATTGCAGAAACTCCACAAATTATGGCAACTGAACAATGCACAATTAACCATTCCAGGGTTAAGAAAAAAAATGAAGAAAGAAATTAAAGACTTCCTAAAATTCAATGAGAATAAAGACACAACATATCCAAATTAATGAGACACTTTGAAAGCAGGGCTAAGAGGAAAGTTCATAGCTCCAAGCACACACATGGAGAAACTAGAGAATACTTAGAGAAACAAAAACAAAAACAAAACAAAACAAAAAAACAGCTCACAGAAAGCTCTAGAAATTAAAGCAGCAAACCCACCCCAGAGTAGTAGACACCAGGATATAACCATATTGAGGGCTGATATTAGTAAAGTAGAAACAAAGAAAACAAAACAATGAATCAATGTAACAAAGAATTGGTTCGTGGAGAAAACCAACAAGATAGACAAGCCTTTATCCAAACCAGCACAAAGGCAGAGAAGGAGAACAAGGAAGAAGTCAGAAATGAAAAGGGGGGCATAGCAACAGACATTGAAAAATCCAGAGAATCTTGCAGTCATACTTTGAAAATCTGTACTCCACAAATTTACAATATTTAAAGGAAACGGAAAATTTTCTCGATAGATATTACTTAGCAAAATTAAATCAAGTACAGATAAGCAATTTTAACAGACTCATAACTCCTAATTGAATAAAAGCAGTCAGAATCTCCCAACCAAAAACAAAAACAATGACTAAAAAAAATCAGAGCCAGATAGTTTTAATGGAGAATTCCAACAGAAATTCAAACAAGAGCTAATACTCCTCACTATTTTACATGTAGTTTTAGCTGGAACAATAAGGGAGCAAAAAAGAAATCAAGTGGATACAGATTGGAAAGGAACAAGTCACATTTTCAGTATCTGTAGATGATATGATACTTTACATAAGTGACCCTAAAAACCCTACCAGGGAATTCCTGCAGCTGATAAAGACCTTCAGCAAAGTGGCAAGATACAAGATTAATTAAAATTTCAGTAGCAACCTCTGCTAAAGAGGCCTCAGCTGGAGAATGCCAAGTCCCAGCTAGATCTGCCTATTGGTGCAGAAACATACTGAGTATCAGCCCAGCCTTGGGCCCCATCACCATGCCTTGGCAGAAGCCTTGGCTAGAGTCTTCTGCTGGAGCTTGATCGTTGACCCCCCACCATTGCCAGGCCCCTGCATGTGGAGAGACCTCCTACAGAGCTTAGACCACCCAGAGCTACAGACATCAAACCTCTGACCCACCTAAGCCCACCAGGGAACTGCCATAGAGAGAGGGAGAGACCCCACCAACATCTACTGAAAGAAGCTATGGGAAGACAGCAATACAAGAAAACATCTAACAACAGAAATATAAACATGACACCACCAGAACCTAGTGATTCTACACCAACTAGACCAGAACACAACAAAGCAGATGAAGCAGAAGAGAACAACTTAAAAATTATCATTATAAAAATGATAGATACCCTCAAAGAAGATGTGAGAACATCCTTTAAAGAAATGGAAAAAAAACAAACAAAAACTGGAAGAAATGAACCAATTTCTTAAGGAAAGTAAAGAAAGTACAGAAAGCCAAGAAAAAAAAAATAAGCAGGTGAAGGAAATGGTTCAAGACTTAAAAACTGAAATAGAGAAAGTAAAGACAACTCAAACAAAAGGAATGCTGGAAGTAGAAAAACTGGGCCAACAATCGGGAACTACAGACACAAGCATAACCAACATAATTCAAGAAAAGAAAGAGAGAATCTCAGGTGCGGAAGATAAACTAGAGGAAATAGATTCATTGACCAAAGAAAATCATAAATCCAACAAATCCTCAACACAAACCATCCAGGAAATATGGGACACTGTGAAAAGGCCAAAGCTAAGAATAATAGGCATAGAGGAAGGCAAGGAAGACTAGCTCAAAGGTTCTGAAAACATATTCAACAAATTACCGAGGAAAACTTTGAGGCATTACCTCAGGGTAAAGGGTTGGGAAAAGATCTTCCAATCAAATGGACCCAAGTTTGGCTATCCTAATATCTAACATGTTATACTTCAAACCAAAATTAATCAAAAGAGTTGAAAATGGTCAATTTGTATTCATCACAACAGAAATCCATCAACACAGTCTCAATTCTGAACATCTGTGCCCCTAATACACAGCACCCACATTCGTAAAAGAAACAGTAGTAAAACACAAACCTCAAATAAAACCTCACACACTTATAAGACCACCAATCAGAAACTCAACAAAGAAACAAAAGAACTAAGAGAAGTTATGTCTCAACTGGGTTTAACACACATCTATAGATCATTCCATCTAAACACAAAAGAATATACCTTCTTCTATACTCCAAATGGAACCTTCTCTAAAATTGAACACAAAGTAGGAGGCATAACAAACCTCAAAATATACAAGAAAATTGGAATAGTCCCCTGAATCTTATCAGACCACCATGCTTTAAAATTGCAATTCAACAACAACACAAATTGCAGAAAACCTACAAACTCATGGAAAATGAACAAGGTGCAATTGCAACACACCTGGGTCAAAGAAAAAACAAAGAAATTAAGGAATTTCTAAAATTCAGTGAGAATGAGGACACAACATACCCAAACTTATGGGACACCTTGAAAGCAATGTTACAAGGCAAGTTTATTGCACTAAGTGCCCATATGAAGAATATAGAGAATAGTCACATTAGAGAATTAATAGCACAACTGAAAGCCTTAGAACAAAAAGAAGCAAACTCACCCCGGAGAAGACTCCAGGAAATAATCAATCTGAGGCCTGAAATCAACAAAATAGAAACCAGAAAAACAATACAAAAAGTAAAAGCACGAAGATTTTTTTTTTTTTTTAGAAAATCAACAAGATAGACAAACCTCTATCCAAATTAATGAAAAAGCAGAGAGATAATACGCAAATTAACAAAATCAGAAATGAAAAGGGAAACATAACTATGGATGCAGAGGAAATACAGACAATTTTCAGGTCATATTTTGGAAACCTGGACTCCACGAAATTTGAAAATTCAAAGGAAATGGACAAATTTCTGGATAACTATCACTTACCAAAATTAAATCAAGAACAGATAAAGAACTTTAATAAACCTATAACCGCAATGAAATAGAGTCAGTCATCGAAAGCCTTCCAAGCAAAAAAAAAAAGCCCATGGCCAGCTGTCTTCACTGCAGAATTCTACCAGAAATTCAAGGAAGAACTAATACCAATACTCCTCAAATTGTTCCACACAATAGGAACAGAAGGTTCATTATCGAGCACTTTCTATAAAGCCACAATAACCTTGGTACCCAAGCCTCACAAAGACACAACTAAGAAAGAAAACTACAGACCAATATCCCTGATAAACATCGATGCAAAAATACTCAATAAAATATTGGCAAACCGAACCCGAGAATACATGAGAGAAATCCTCCACCATGACCAAGTAGGCGTCATCCCTGGATTGCAGGGATGGTTTAACATATGAAATTCTATCAACGTGATCCACCATATAAACAAACAGTAAAAGAAAAAACCATATGATCATCTCCCTAGATGCTGAAAAAGCCTTCAACAAAATTCAACACCCTTTCATGATAAAGGTCTTGGAGAGATCAGCAACATAACTAAACATAATAAAAACAATATACAGCAAACCAACAGCCAACATCAAACTGAATGGAGAGAAGCTTAAGGCAATTCCTCTACAATGAGGAACAAGACAAGGCTGCCCTCTCTCTCCATATCTCTTCAATATCGTACTGGAAGTTCTAGCTAAAGCTATAAGACAACAAAAGGTGATCAAGGGGATCCAAATTGGAAAGGAAGAAGTCAAACTGTCTCTAATTGCAGATGATATGATAATTTACATAAGCGGCCCAATAAACTCTACCAGGGAACTCCTACAGCTGGTAAATACCCTAAGTAAACTAGCAGGATACAAGATAAACTCAAAAATATCAGTAGCCCTGCTTTATTCAGACAACAAAGAGGCTGAGAAAGAAAATAGTGAAACATCACCCTTTATAATAGCCACAAGCAACATAAAGTATCTTGGGGTAACACTTACCAAACAAGTGAAAGACCTATATAATAAGAACTTTGTAGCTCTAAAGAAAGAAATTAAACAAGATACCAGAAAATGGAAATACCTACCATGATCTTGAATAGGTAGGATAAATATAGTAAAAATGTCAATCTTGCCAAAAGCAACTAGGGAGATTGAGTCATGGTAAGAATGGAAGACAGAAGAGAGAGAGAGAGAAGGAGAGAGAGAGAAAGAGAGAACATAAAAGAGGGAGCCATTATTGGTTTGAAGAGAAAATTGAACCTAAATAAAGATCTAGATACATACAAGACTGCTGCCAACTAACAATTTGAGCAACCATGGAAAGGCTTCTATAAATTCCCTTCTTGGATAGTGAGATCAACAACTAACTGATCTACCATCATGTAGCCCTCATCTAGTACCTGTTGGAAACAGAAGCAAACACCCACAACTAAACACTGAGTCAATCTAGAATCCAGATAAAGAGGGACATGACAGGCCAGGTTGCACAAACACACAGAGACAGCTGACACAAACAGGGAGGAGCTAATGGGACACCCAGACTGATAGCTGGGAATCCAGCATGAGACCGACTCAGGCCCCCCTGAATATGAGTCTCAGCTAGAAGGACTGAGCCATCTAAGGGACCTCAGACAGTAGAACCACGATGTATTCCTGGTGTACAAAAGGACCTTGAGGACACATCCCCATGGAGGGATACTGCCTTAACCTAGAGACAGGAGAGAAGTCCTAGTCCCTACTTCACATGACCTGTCAGATCTACATGACCCCACCTGGATGGCATTGCCCTATAAGTGTAACTGGGGTTGGGTGATGGGAGCGGGGGTGATCAGGTGCATATGAGGGGGAAGAGAGAGGAAGAGGGAGGGAGGAACGGAGCAAGAGAAGGAAGGAGGGAGGGATAGGGAACTGGGATCAACATGTAAAATAAAATATAACAATAATTAAAAAATATTATGTAGCCATACTATATGCAGATGATAAATGGGCTAGAATAGCAATTAGAGAAACATCACCCTTTACAACAGCACAAATAACAAAATATCAGGGTTATGCTAACCAAACAAGTAAAAGAGATGTATAGCAAGAACTTTGTGTCTTTAAAGAAAGAAAATAAAGAAGATATCAGTAAATACAAAGATCTACTCTGATCTTGGAAAGGTAGAATCAACGTAGTAAAAATGGCAATCTTGCCAAAAGAAATCTACAGATTCAATGCAATCCCCATCAAAATTTGATACTTTTCTTAAACAGAACTTGAAACAATAATACTCAACTTTATATGGAGAAACAAAAGACCCAGGATAGCCAAACCAACCATGTTCAATAAAGGACTATACAGAGACATCATTATCAAGCTCTCTTATGGCACAATAATAGACAGATAGACCAATGGAATCAAATTTAAAAACCTGATATTAACCCACACACATAAGAACACCTGATTTTTGACAAAGAAACTGAAAATATACAATGGGAAAATAAAACAACTACAAAAAAAAGCATCTTCAACAAATGGTGCTAGCACAACTGGATGCTGGCTTGTAGAAGACTTGAGATAGATCCATATCTATCTCCATGCACAAAACTTAAGTCCAACTGGTCAAAGACCTCAATAGAAATCCAGCCTCACTGAACCTCTTAGAAGAGAAAGTGGGAGGTACCCGTGAACAAATTGGTACAGGAGAGCACTTCCTGAACATAACCCCAGTGGCACAGACATTGAGGTTGACAATTAAAAAATGGGACCTCCTGAAACTGAGAAGCTCTGTAAGGCAAAGATCCCAGTCAATAACACAATGTGGCAGCCCACAGAATGGGTAAAGATATTTTCCAACCCCATAATTGACAGAGTGTTGATCTCCAAAATAAAAAGAACTCAAGAAAGTTAGTCACCAAAACACCAAATAATCCAATTGAAAAGTGGGGTACAGAGTTAAATAGAAAATTATTAATAGAGAAATCCAAAACGGCTGAAAGACACTTAAGAAAGTCCTCAACATCCTTAGTCATCAGGCAAATACAAATCAAAAAAACTTTGAGATAGTATCGTACTCCTGTCAGAATGGCTAAAATCAAAAATATCAAAGACAGTTTGTACTGGAATGGTTGTGGAGAAAGGGAACAATCCTCCACTTCTGGTGGCAGTGCAAAGTCATACAGCCACTTTGAAAATCAGTCTACCACAAGATCCAGCAATTCCTTTCTTAGGAATATACCCAAAAGATGCACATTCATGTAACAAAGACATCTGTTCAAAATGTTCACAGCAGCATTATTTGTAATAGCCAAAACATGGAAACAACCTAGAAGTCCTTCAATTGAAGAATGGATAAAGAAAATGTACCTTTACATAATGGAGTACTACTCAGCAGAAAAGCAAACAAACAAACAAACCAAAAACCCAGTATAATCTTGAAATTTAAAGGCAAGTGAATGGAGCTGAAAGAAACCATCTTGAGTGAGGCCACCCAACAAAAAGACAAACATTGTATATACTCACTCATATATGGATTTTAGTCATGGATCAAAGGATCACCTCCAGAGAAGCTAGGAAACAAGGAGGATTCTGAGAGAGACAGAGGTGTTCCCCTGGAGAAGGGGAAAGGTACAAGATCTCAGGAAATTGAAAATTGAAAGCAATGGGGAGGGGAGAGTAAGTCAGGAGAAAGAGAAGGGGAGAAAAGAAGGGGAGAGAAGAACATGAGGGAGCAGGAAGTCTGGGGAAGAAAAGAGGAGATCAAGAAAAAAGATACCATATTTAGCAGGAGCCATTTTAGGTTTAATAATAAAGCTGCCTGTAGAGAAATGTCCAGAGACCTACAAGAATGACACAAACTAACAATTTAAGCAATAATGGAGTGGCTACCTTATACGCCCTTTCCTGATAATGACATTGATGATTACCTCCTATGCATCCTAGAGCCTTCATCTAATAGCTGATGGAAGCAGAAGCAGATATCTACAGCTAAATACTGAGCTGAACTCCTGGAATCCAGTTGCAAAGAGGAAGGACTGATGAGCAAAGGGGTCAAGTTGGAGAAACACCCAGAAACAGCTGACCTGAACAGCTAGGGAACCAGCATAGGACTGACCCAGAACCCCTGAATGTGGCTGTCACTTAGGAGGACTGGGAAATCTATGGGGCCTTTGGTAGTGGATCAGCATTTATCCCTAGTGTTCAAACAGACTTTGGCAGCTCATTCCACATAGATACTCTAAAGTTCCTCCCTGGAGATCAGAAAGTGAATGGGATAGGAGAATTGTGGGGTGCAGGGGAGGGGGTAGGGAGAGGGAAATGGGATTGACTTGTATAAAAAGCTTGTTTCTAATTTAAATTAAAAATTAAAAAATGAAAAAAGCAAAATGTAAATGATTATAGATTTTTAATTTTTTTTTATATCAGGGTGTTCTTTTTGATTCTATTGGTCTGCCTGTCTGTTTTTGTGCCAATGCAAAGCTATTTTGAGGAGTGTAGCTCTATAGTAGAGCTTTCAGTCAGGGTGGGTGATGCTTCTGAAGTTCCTCTATTGTTCAGGGTTGTTTTGGCTATCCTTGGTGTTTGTTTTGTCATATAAAGTTGAGTATTTTCCTTTCAAGTCTGTAAAGAATTGTGCTGTGATTTTGATGGGGAATTGAATCTTTAGATTGCTTTTGGCAAGATTACCATTTTTAATATGCTGTTCCTATCTACCTAAGAGCATGGGAGGTCTTTAATTTTTCTGGAATCTTCTTAAATTTCTTACTTTAAAGAGTTAAATATTTTTTTTCATAAATGTGTTTCACTTGTTTGTTTAGTGTTATCTTAAGATATTTTATGTTGTTTATGACATGGTAAATCTTGAAAATCAGTATTATACCATTGGCATTATGAGTTAATAAACTTAATGGGGCTTTTGATAAATAACATATGCTTTTAATTATAATAATTACCTTTATACTTATTCAACACATAGCAGATACAGTCACTTGCTAAGTATTAGAAATCACATCTGTACCTGTGTCCTTATAATGACTTATATAGTATATTGATTGAACAATTGCCTAACTTAACCTTCACCAAGAGAATCTAAATCTCAAAACATTCAATAGAATATTGAACATATAATGTTTAAGTCCTATTATTTCGATTTATAAAACAGAAATGTTTTACCGTTAAGTCTAAGATTCATATGACTACCATGTTATTTGTCAATTGATTCACATTTTCTGAGTTGATACAGAATAAGTTTATAATACATATTTGTTTTTGTAAAACATGATTCCAATTTATAAAAGCATGTATGGCTGTGGAGTCAAACAAGAGCAGACATTTCACGTCATTCCCTTCCAGAGAACTCCTCTAGTAAGAGAACATCCTTCCCATCTCCTGCACGCACTTTACATATGAATGTATTTTCTTTCACCAATATTGTTGAAAATGTCTAAGCAGTGTGAAAATAAGAAGCTGGGGCTAGGGTGAAGTGAGTTTGTCTCTCTAACCTCCTGGAATCCAGGTCTTATTTTGAGTAACATAGCCACAGTGTTCTTTCACTGTAAGATGAAATGCAATCTGTAATTGAATATTCAGATGTGCTCTGGGGAATGCATTATAAAAGTACTCATTCCTTTATAACATCATTCTATTCTTTCTCTTAAAAGGTGATAGTTTCTTATCTGTTATGTTAATATCAATTAAAATTATTTACTAAATCTCTTTAAAATTGGTCTACTGTTTGGCATGCTGAGATACTTTTTATGTTTTAGGGCATAATTTTCAACTTTCCCTGTTTTTAATTAGTGAAGGCATTGTCATAAGAAAGTATTATATTTTTGGTAGAATTTCATGGTGATATCTTATAAATATGAGGGCATGGTAAGGTTTTCTCTTGTGTTAGTAAGCAAGTTAATTCATTTACACATAATTTCATCTTATATCTTACTTTAACGTACTTCTTTTTGAAGTTTTATTTTTTTTCTATGTGTGTGTATCTGTGTTGGGTTTGCATTCTTCAATGTAGTGCCTAAGGAGTCCAAATGAGGACATTGGAACCCTTTGAATTGAAGTTGTAAGAGGTTGGAAGCCATCTGACACAGGTGCTAAAAACATACTCAAGTTTTCTGTAAGGGCAGTATGTGTTCTCCCTCACTGATCAGTCTTTCCTTGAACAGTGTGTTGGTGTTCCTCAGTTGGCTTAATTCAGCATCTTCACTTTAAGTCAGATAGGTATCAAAGATACAGCTTTTCTTTAGATGTTCTTTCATTTTTAAAAATGTAATACATAACTACTATTTTTTATTATCTTTACCCAGATAGGAGGTAGTAGGTGAAAGAATTTTTAAAATGTATTAGTAAAACCAATAATGCGAGTTATTAATTAATAAACAAAATAGATTAGGTAGGCAAAACCTATTTGCTTTTTCTGAGACATCAAGATTTTTCCTTACTGTACAAACATAACATTTGGATTTTATTATTATTTTTATTTGTCATTTGAAAGCACATCCAAGTAACCCTTTAATAGATGTCAGATGGATATTTAGCCACAAATTTTTCCATAAAATTTTATCTTCTTATGTCTACAAAGCAAAATAACCAGACTCAGCAATATAGGTGAGAACTTTGACAATTCTCTGATTTTCCAAAACAATCCCTAGGAGAAAACCAGCACAGCACTTAGAAGTTAGGACAGGGAACGTGGTTTCTGCAATACATTCACATCACTCAGTTTATGCTGCAACTAGAGCTTTTCTTTCCCGTCCTCCAGTCCCACTGCCACTTACTAAATCATCACTTAAAATATTCATTATAATTGTGTGGTCGACATCTCAGGCTTATTTTTAGTCAGTTCTTTCAGATAAATTACCCCATATCTATTAAACTATATATTGTCACATAGCCATTGCATTATCTCATTTTCGACACATCTTCCTCTGCAGCTGGCTGGCATTTCTCCCAACTCTGCTCGCTTTCTCCTTGTATCTCTGCTTGTATTTCATGCCTAAGTATACTCTGTCCTGCCATAGGACAAAGCAATTTTATCTATCAACCAATAGAAGCAACACCTATTGGCAGAATCCAGTAGGCTGTTCCACATCAACATTCCAGTGGTCACGGTTATGCAGCACATGCATAACACTCAGCATATCTCAGTGAAGTCATTTTATGCAATACATTTCCGTGTTTTGACTTACAATAACTTACCTGTCTTACCACACACTGTCATTTCATTTTTCCTTTGTAATAAAATTGATAGGACCCTGTTTCAAGTGTGTTCATAGGGAAGAAAGCCAAGAACTGCCCTTTCTTTCTGTGTTCTCACCATGATGAGAGGCATAAAAATGAGAAAGAGTAAACAAATACAATCAAATATTAAATTCTGACTGACTACTTGTAGGAAACTATCAGAAATTCTAAAACCCAAAGTGAAACAAATCTTGAAAAAAATGTGAAAACTTCAAAGAGGATTTTTATGAAGCTTGATGTACAAGACATCTTACAAGCAAACATAACCCCAAGGTATAAGGCAGATGGTCACTACCCATATGTCATGAAACCGAGGAAAATACTGATAAGATGGATTTCTGTCTTAAGAATGTAATTTTAAGATAACACTGTGAACTCATTCATCAAAACCTGAAAACATAAATAAAGCATTTGAAATTTGTAAGGAAGAGGCCCTTTTCCAAGCTTTTGAAGTAGCAAAATATAGTTGATTGTTAGAGAACAGGTACCTCTCTACAATACTGGTTTGTTTCCTAAGAACGAGATTATCTTTACATGATGAATATGTAATATATGTTCTTATCACTATATTGACTGGGTTCCTTGAATTCGAGGGTTAAGGAATGCTAATTATGGAGTGTATCTGGATTTAAACAGGAATTAATCTTAGAAAACACATGCTATTTACACTAATAAGTGATAGCCCCTTGTGTCTTAAGAGATATAAAATGGTTGTATATTTGTGGATGCATATTACAACTTGTTAGCTGTGAACATTCATTCTGCCTCTAATCACAAACAAATATGAATCATCTTTCAATGAGGCATAGTTCAAGAGGAATGTATATCAGTGACAGAAATCTCACTTGGGGACAAACTGAACAATTACTTAAGACATTAATTATTTGGTTGCTGAACAGAATGAAAATATTGTGTAGAAAAACTGAAAGCAGAGTTGAGATCAGAGTCACAGAATGAAAACATTAGTGACTCATTTGGAAGAGAATATAACTATACAAACAGAATAGGGTTTCTTATAGAGACTAAGGGCAAAGAAGGGAGTAAGATGAATCTTAGATGCAATCTAAGATTGCAATCATAGATGTTCCCTAGAGCTTAAAAACCTTTCAGGGCCCATCCAGAATCCCCACTATTTTCCATGAGAAAAGTGAGACACTTTGTGTCTAATTTCATGCTGTGTTGACTTTCATTAGTTGTAAAAAGCAATAGTGGGTAAAATTGGTGAAGACTTGGGAAAATCATGATGATGTTGATAAATTATATCAGTGATAGGTTTTCTTTTAATTGACATACAACACACTCACAAAAACACAGATGATAGCTGGGTTTTTTTTTAATTCTCTTTGATAAAGCAATAAAATTGATAAATCTTTGTAAATTTTGTTCTTGCCATTTCAGTATCTATAGTAGAAAACAGGACCTGTCTATGAGTTTGGCTATTACATGGAGTGTGTTTATCTTTAGACAAAACACTTGTGTAATAGGCAAGTTGATACTAGAAATGGTCTTTTCCTTATAAAATGTTTTACTTGAAATTCCATCAATCTCATGAAATATAAAATATTTCTGATAATTTCTAAAGTTACATATGAACTGAAGCTATCAGTTTGAAGAAATTTATCAATAATGCTTTAAAGAACAGAATTTCACCTTTCTAAATGGTAGGATGAGCTGATCAGCATACTTGTCTCAACACCTAGTGACCAGCACTCAATCCCCAGGACCCATGGGGTAGAAGGAGAGAACTGATCTTTAAATTGATCTCTGACCTCCACAAGCACTGGATGGCATGTGCATGGTCAGGTACAGGCACACACATGCATGCACACACTCACAATGAATAAATAAATAAAATTAAAATTTTAAACTTTCAAGCAAAACTAAATCTAAATCAGTTTTGGGGGAGGGGGAAATTAAATATACTTGAGAACCTCTGTTATTTGTACAAAGCTCTGGGCTTGAAGTAATGAATGTGACCTTTTGTATTATGAGATTAAATGCATGAATTTTAAAGGATTGTCCTATCCTAGTTACCAGCATCCCAAAGTGAATTTCATATGCTGTTGGAAAATCAGTTTAAGGCAAGGACTATTTAACTTATCAGGCCTGAGGGACACTTACTGCTCTTGCAGAAGACTAACATTTGGTTCCCAGCACCCACATAATGCTTCACAACCATTTGCAATACCAGTTCCAGGATTCGGGTGCCCCATTCTGGCCTCCAATGGCACCATGCACATATTTGGTGCACAAACATATAAAACAAAACAACTAAATCTAAACAAAAAAATGCCTCTTATGTGCATAAGCCATACTAGACTGTATTTTAAATTCTGTTTCCTGGGGGATTTCAAGAACAAGATAAATTAATATGAATTGGTAGAATAATTTGTAAATATTTGTTGTGAAAGTTTGGGGGCCTGGATTTAATTCCAAGAAATGTATATAAATGCTTGTAATCCTCAGGTAGCCATTTTCCTAAGCTCTGAATTAAATTCCAGGTGTCCACCACAGTAACACATGATTGATTTTCTTTATTTTTCTAGTTACATTTCTTTTACTTTCTCTGTTGGTGTCTTATGAGCAAAATTTCAAAATATACTTCTGTAGTTGGAGTTTTCTTTGGGCTGCCAGCTCATAAATAACAACACAGAGACTTCTTATTAATTATAAAACCTTAGCCTATAGCTTAGGCTTGTTCCTAACTATCTCTTACAACTTAAATTAACACTTGTTTCTATTAATCTACATTCTACCACATGGCTTTAACCCCTGTTCCATTCTGTGTCTCATAATTTTTACATGTTTAGCTGGTTTCTATGCCCCTGTTCTGTCTAGAGTCCTCTCTGTACCTGGATGTTCCACCTATACCTCCTGCCTAGCTATTATGTGTTTAACTCTTTATTAAAATAATCAAGAGGCATCTTGGCAAAGATACATCATTAGAATTATTATTCCATAACACACTTCCTCCATTCTTAATTAGATGTTTAGAATCTGCATCTAGAAAGACACAAATTAGTTGATGAACTGAAATAATTTCTACAATTCATTAGGATAAAATACTAAGAATAAACCTGTTTCAAAGAAAACATCTGCAATTCTATGGAACCGATGAAACATCCTCTAGGTATGATTTAACTTAATTTTCCTTTAAGGAGAATTATGGACATGAATGTATTTATTTTCTACTGCTGTGGAAACAAATTATCACAATTCTTTTGGCTTCAAATTCTACAAATATATTCTCTTAACATTCTGTAGAGTAGAAATCTCAAAAAAAAGCATCACTGGGCAAATACCAAGTTGTTGGCAAGTCTGGATCTTCTGGGATTTGAAGAGGATTTTTTCCACTGCCACATTTAACTTTCAAACACTACTCACATTTTTTTTCTATCTTCACAATTATTAATGTTGCCTCTCTCTATCTCCACTTTCAGTCTTAAACTTCTCCTTGAATGTAACTTGGAAAACCTTCTAGTTTAAGGACCCACTGAACTAGATTGTATCTCCCCTGACAATTGTGCTTATCACATCACATTAAGGCATTTAACTTATTGTTGCATGAAATTTTCCATTTTCTATGAAAGATAGAACATTTAGAGGTAATGGGGATTGATATGGAGAATTTTAAGGGTACTATTTACTTCAGACTGCCTGTGGAGAATAACAAGTAATTAAGAGATATGAAGACAATGGTAGTTATAAATGACTGTAGGTTTTAGCTTTAATTGTCATTAAAACACTGAATGAAAAAAATTGTATCTTTGTTCAGACAAGGAAGAATTTAGGATAAGAAGTTTAAAACAGAATATTAATGGCTATATTTAAAGAATCCCTTATCTACTGTGAACAGATGTCTCTCTGAGCTGAAATTGGGCTGAAGTCTAATTATCATAGGTATAAAACTGTATTCAGAGATTTAATAGCTTTTATAATAAAAATAAGGATGGTATAAAGAATGGGAGCAGAAAATAATATTGGTATCTTTTAAAAATTTGAAAATCCAAATGTAGAATATTTGTGTCACTTGAAAAAGAGGGCATGTGCTTCTGGCATTCTTAGAGTAACCACAGACTGTTGGATGGCAACATCAGATCCTGGCCACATGGACCTCTCAATAGGAATACCCACAGCGTGTTAGCTTATTTGTCCTACTTAAGCTTTGAAAACACCAATGCCATTTTAAGATACTCAGTTTTGGAAGTTACTATAAGACACTGGTTAAGAATTAAACGCTTAAAGCAAGCACTTTAGAAAAATTACTAACATTGTTAGTGATGACTGAGCAGCATTACCCTGGGCAACTCTGTCACATTCAAAATATTCCAGCGCAGATTCAAAACAGTGGCAGTCAATACATGTTGAAATAATAGCTTTGGTTTCCCTTGCTATCACTGATATGATAAGTAATCATAGATGTGTTGATGTCAGAGACTGACAGGAAGCTTTCAACAGAGCTCCTTGCATACAATAATCACCAACTTGGTGGTATTTGTCACATTCCAAATGGAGAGTAAATGTTTGCTATTGTTGTTTTCTTTAGACTCATGTGTAAGGAGTAAGGTTTTTCCTCCCACCACTGATCTTGTCCCGCCACCACACCAGCCCCAAATGATACACAGAGACTCTATATTTGATATTATGTTGTTGGCCGGTTACTTGTTTCTTATCGGCTAGCTCTGTCTTAAGTATTACCCATTTCTATGTATTTCCACGTGGTCTTACCTAGAGCCCGTGGAATGGCGGCTTTGTTCTCTCCTGACTCTACATCTTGACTCCTCTTTACTACTTCCTCTTTCCTCCTTGTCTCCTAGTCTCTCCTATCTTCCTTTCCTATTGGCCAACAATGCTTTATTCATTAACCAGTATGACAAACATATATACAATGGCATCTCCCATCATCTCCTATTTTCTGTCTAAATAAAAAGAAGGGTTTTAGCTTTAACATAGCAAAATATATCACACAACAGTTATCAAATAAGAATCACAGTTAACAATATTTAGTCCATTAACATTTAGCAAGATTTAAGAAAATATTCCGTCATCTATTCTATCTTTGTGAGTCTAAAGTCTATGTTTAACTTATCTTTAATCCTAACTAAGGAAAACTATAACTATAACTATCTGTCTTCAACTCCTTCAAAGACCACAGAAGGATAGTATATAAACTCTGGAAATGACAAAGACAACTCACTGCCTGGCCAGTCACCCAAAGTTGTTCTGTAATGTTCCGTCTTCAGCCCATAGGCCATAGTGTGTTTGGCAGACTCTTCAGCAAAGCAGGAGACTTTAAACTGTCTTGTTGTATTAGCAGTTTGTCAGTCACTTTTCTCTGTGTCCTACAGACTATCTGGCAGACTCTTCCATGAAGCAGGAACTCTGTAGCAATGTCCATTTTGAATCAGCAGTCACTTTTCTGTGGGTCCTGCATGTCCAGTTTATACAGCACAAAGTCAAACAGTCAGACAAGAGAAGTATCTTGTCCAAATGGCTAGTCATAACGCATTTCTTTTATGTCCATCTTCCTTTCTGACACAGTGGTGTTGCCAGGAGTAATTTTCTCACTGTCAAGAAAAACCCTAAACCATTTTAAATGCCATATTCTGTAGGTCCTTGAAAGGTTTGATGAATGCCTATTCATCTCAAATACATCTCTGTATATCTAGAAATCCTACCTAACTTAACTATAAGTTTTGACTATTATAGGTAACTATCTATAATCTTTACTAATTTATACACTACATTTCTGAGCTATATAAACACAATACCTAAACAAAAGGAGAAATATACAAATCACAAAATTGACCTTAAATTGTATCAATAAATGAAAATCCATTCCAAAGCAAAGTAATCAATAAATGAAAATCCGTTCCAAAACAAAGTATTCATATCTATACCATAATCCCCCTTTTACCTTTAAAAAGATACTGGTTGTGATCATTAACCATTTATAACCAACCCCATTTAAATGAAAACAAACATTTATAGAAAATATTTGTGAATTTGGGCTTCGTTCTTTTCAAACTACTTCATCTTAATAGGGGGCGCTGTCATGGGGTTCCAAAGAAGACTCAGAAATCCTGGCTGTAGCTGCAAGGCTGTTTGTCCAAGTTGTTTTGAATGTTCGATCACCAGGAACTCTGTTTTGGGGGGGTCTGGCTTGATCAAACCACAGTAGTCTGGAAGGAATCCACAGCTTTTTATTTTCTGTGGAAACAAAAATAGAAATCCTTTTACCCAATAACTTGTCCTTAGACTTAAATTTTGGAATGAAAGCATTTTTAAAATACATAAATTGAATTAATTTAGCAGCATTTGTTTTAACAGTTGTTGTTATTTCCTCGGCAGTCAAACTATTTAAAGACAACAGAATAGCATATAACATCCATAATTTTTATGTGCTTTCCATCTTTACATGGCTTTTTTATTACTCTTTGTTTTACTTACATTTTTTCATTTTTCGAGACAGGATTTCTCTGTGTAACTTTTATCTGTCCTGGAATTCACTCTGCATACCAGGTTTACTTTGTAATCACAAGAGATCTGCTTGCCTCTGTCTCTCCAGTGTTGGGATTAAAGGTGTGTGGCACTACACCCAGTCCCTCTTTGTCTATTTAAAACCATTTTATTCCTTTTGTCTCCCAAGTCTACATATATTTTGAACATCCTGCATACTGTAAACCTTTAGCGCTTTTTCTTAATGTGAATCTGTCTTTACTGTAAATCTTTATCTTTTTGTAGCCTCGAGTCTTTATCTGTTAAACAACAACATTGCTAAAATGAAAGTTATAGTTGTTTTCTGCCGTGTTTTATCTAAGATGGCGGCGGCTATTTTACCGCCAGCACTGAGAACTGTGCTCACTGCCTTGGTCTGCATGCTGCTGGCTTGGAGATGTGGTCAGTGCCATTGCCAGCTCTTGTACACACCAATAAATTGTTATCAGTGCTTTTTTAAAGCCTTGCGGGTTTTTGCCGCTTATGCTGAGTCAGGAATCTTCCCTTAAAGGAGCCGTGCAATTATCTCCTCACATTTGTTTGAGTTCTATCTTATTATAACTATATTTTGTTCAAAACGTGTCAAGGGTGTTAATCATTTAGTTAAAATTACAGAATCATTTGAAACAAAGATACTATAAACATCTAGGAACACAAGATAATCAATTCTGTTTAACACTGTATCATCTAGAAACTGTTTTCTGACAGAAAGAGCTCAAAATCTACACATATAAATTCAGATAATTTGTATGAATCCTATGAAATTTGACTGTTTCCTGTAAAATTCATGTTAAGCCAGCAGCCTCAGTGAGTCTTGGAGAATGGGAGGCAGAAGTATGCCAGGCTGTCCTTGATACAATAAATATTTTGTTTTCTATTCTCTGAATACAATGCTCTTCTTTACTGCAGTTCTAGTTTGGAAGAATGCAATGCCCCAAATGGACAAGTCATCCGTTAAGTACAGATATTTATCTTCTAATATTTTATCAATTGGTGAGTAATAGGCTGATCAAGGAAATAGAGAATAGTTTATATAAATGCATGATATAGAAATTTTATTACCACATAATCCCAATATAGAAAGTGAAATTTTGAAATAAACAAAGCTATGTGTTTTGTGAAATGACATATTATCTTGCATTTCACAAGCCCAATAACCAAACTTCCTAGCCATTAGGTTGAGTTTCTAGTTTCTAGACAATGACATGGAGTGAATGTGGCATAAACAAATTCCATTACAGTATTATGTGAATTCACTCAAATGTTGCACTCTGCCATTATGACCTTAACAGCTACAACATTCTCATTATATATTCAAATAAAAGATTTTTCAATATTATAAAACTACTGTTTTATAATCTGATATTTCTGTATTAAGTTACTAAAATTTTATGGTTTCTGTATTTCTATACCATAGCATATCCTAACACAAATTAGACAGAAGAAATATTTCAGTTGGTGAATTTATTAAAAGAACAAAGCATAAAACCAAGTAAGACAGTAGAACACTATGCAAGTGTCTCAAAAGTAAATATAAAAGATGCCTAGTATACAGGGACAAAATTAAGATGTAGAGAAGTTGTCCAAAGAATTCTGTAAAGTATAATGGATGTTTTGGAGAAAAGATGGATATAAACTTGCCTAATGTCACACTCACTGTAACTGTCTTCCTTGGCCGTAAAAGTGATGGAGGAATACTGCCTTAACCTAGAGACAGGAGAGTCCTAGTCCCTACTTCAAATGACTTGGCATATCTACATGACCCCACCTGGATGGCATTGCACTACATGTGGAATTGAGGTGGGGGATGGGAGGGGAGGGTGGTCAGGGTGCATTAGAGGGGACAGAGAGGGTAAGAAGGAGCGAAGGAGGGAGGGAGGGAGAGAGGACTGGGATCAACATGTAAAATAATAAATAATAAATAAACTTGATAGGAATTAAGATAAAAAAGTGTTGGATATGCCTATATAAGCCTCCTTGCCCCACATTATTATTGCCTGTTTTTCTATTTCGTGCATTGTGTAGTTTATAACATGATAACAGAACAAATCGCCACAGTATGTTTACCTTGAACCACAAACACTCTTCATTTTTATATCCTATATCTTATTAATATATTCTTCTGTCTCTAACAAGATCTCCCCATATTCCTGGCATGCTAGTTCTCCTCCTACATACTTGTTTTTATACAAACTATTTCAATGGTTTGAATGACCTGTTTTTATTTCTTTCTCTACATGGACCATTTATATTTACTTTTAGCAAATTAGATTAATTACATTCAACCGTCTGAATTTTTTTGCAATGATGCATTGAAGTAGATTTAATTATTCCATGGTATCATATTCAAACAACTATGAAGACACTAGGTGACAATTATGATTTTGCTACATATCTGTCCCACTTATTAAACTTTGAGTCTTAGCTCAGATATTCTGTGTCTTGTTCACTAGTGTAAGCTCAATGCCTTCCATATGCTCCCTTCTGTATAATGGGATCAATAAATGTGCAAGCAGAAAAGTGGTTCTGATTATATAAGTGGCATAATAAACTATTCGTTTTCAGTTACTTGACTCTGTGACTTACTAATCATACTGAATTGAAGATGGGAATGACTGTCAATTAACTACACAAGATGGTTGAACTCTGAAAGTGACTGATTTTATTTCATCTTCATTCATGTATTTATTTAGCATTACCATCTCCAGGAAGTATTTGAGGTCAGAAGAAATGAGAGGGCCATTAATTCCATAACTACCAAGGCATATGACAGCCCTTGAGGCAGTTCACGAGCTGCTGATTTCACCAAATGTTTCTAGAAAAGTCTGCCAAGTTAGTCAGGCACTGACGTGAAAGCAGTTGTTCTTTCCATGACACCTGTGATTTCAGGTGCATTCTGCTTCCTGGAGCCATACAAAAGGCAAAAAAAAAAAAAAAAAAAAAGAAATCCATTTTTTTTGCATCCATGACTCATTATGGTAATATTTATTTCTTCCTCATTTGTGTTACCTTGATGAAATTATCAAGTGGAAATTGTAGACAGCATGTGTACGGCATATTAAATAGATAGGGAGCACTTGTGAAATTTGTAATGCACAGCAAATTCAATCTTTTACTAGGGATAGTATTGATATCAGTCCAGTTTATAAAAATGCAAAGTAGTCACAAACACACCATATGTGCATACACACTCCTTTGAGATTGATTTTCATATATCTCTTCAATGAAAAGAATCTTTAAAATACATGATCAAATGGACTTCTGTTATTCTAACTTACTTTCTTAGAAAAATTAATGGTCTGAATAATAATTAACCTAAACTTCTTCCTTTAGAAATTTTTTATTATTTTTTCCTTATTTTACATATCGATCCCAGTTCCCTCTCCCTCCCTCCTCCCAAGCCCCCTGTCCACCCTCCCATCCCACCGCCTCCACTCCACAGGGAAAGTGATGCCCTTCCAGGAGGAATTTTAACTGATATATACAGGATATTTTGCATTTTTCTCTTAGTTTTTTAAGAATTTTTGCAAATTTAAACAATTAAACCATGATTACATTCTCAATGAGTTTCTGTTTGCTGTATTAAATTGAACTTCTAAACTACAAATATTCGGCCATTTGTAGCTCAGTTTTAAAGAAGTGGGAGGTAAATTATGATGAGGATTATAATTTTCAGACTTAGTTGACCACACAAACTAAAACTGTCTTGCAGAACTAACTCCCATATGTCAAGAAAGTTTCTTCCTTCCTTCCTTCCTTCCTTCCTTCCTTCCTTCCTTCCTTCCTTTCTTCCTTTTCTCCATCCTTCCTTCCCCCACCTCTCTTTCTTTCTTTCTGTTAAGGCAGGGTTTCTCTGTGAAGTTCCGGCTATTCTTGAACTAGCTTTATAGACAAAACTGGCCTTCAACACACAGATATCTGCCTGCCCCTCCATCCTGAGTGTTGGCTTGAATGGTATGTACCATCACTTCACAGCCATCTTGTTTTGTTTTTGTTATTTAACACAAGAAAACTCAGCCTTCTAGAGATTTATTTTTATGGTTTTGATGAACATATGCATTTGTGTAGAGCTAAGCACAATTTGGTCTGACCTGTTGGCACATTTATAATCCTGGCATTTGAAAGGTGGAGGCAGGAGGATCAAAATTTAAGTCAGTCTTTGGAGACAGAACCAGATGGAGCCACATTTGAGGTGCATAAGATTATGTCTCAAAAATGATCTACTATTAAAATAGATACTAGTTTGATCACTTCAGAAATTCACTCATTTGCTTTCGTAGTACATTTATCTCCCACCAGTTCTTGTGGTATCATCTTATTTAGAAAATAAAGTAGATAAGATCATTTTATATATCAACCTCTGTCATTTGACAGAACCTGTTTCTTATGACTCCCAATTTAGTTCACATTGCAAGCTGCAGAAGGTATCAGCAGTTTGTTTTATTTCTTTACTGAGTAATATGCTATTGTTTTCGCATGTAATTGATCCATTCATGGGCTGATATTACTGAAGATGTGTCAGTTTGAGGCACTTGTAAATAAATGTTTCATATTCACCTAATGTTTACAGAATGATTGAAATGTTATTTTATTGGATAAGTACAGGGAAACTGCATGATTCCATTTTATTTTAGATAAATGTTTCACTTATTATCATTGTCTTTCTAAGACTGAATCATTGGCACCAGTTTGGGCCTGGTCTTTTTGTAAAGAGGAGTTTGTTCTTGGAATGAAGTAAGCATCTTCTGTCCTAGACTCCCAGTTCCTTGCATGCATACATTTTAAATAGTTGCACTCCATAGTTCTAAAGTACTTTTTAGACTCAGCTGAAATTTTACAGGTCTAAAAGGCACCTGCATGTCTTCTTGCTTTGTTATGATAACCATCATCACCCAAATCAGCTTGGGTGGGAAAGGTTTATTGCCAAGGAGACCAGGGCAGGATCCTGGAGGTAGGAACTGATGTAGAGACCGTGGAGAATGTTGCCTATTGGCTTCCTTATAATGATTGTTCATATATAGCTACTACTCAAGGGTGGCACCACCCACATTGAGGTAGGCTCTACTGCATCAGGTATCAGTAGAGAAATTGAACCATGGGTTTCTCCATGAGCAAACCTCAAATGAGGTTCCGTCTTTAAAATGCATCTAGGTGCTATCAGTGGATATATATCCAACAAGCACACAGGTCATCCTAAACTTGTCTGTTCTCTCTTCTCATGTCTGGCAGATTTATTATCTGCAGCATCTGCTTCCTTCCAGATTCATGGAAAACACATAATTCTCCTATTTCACTTTCATAGTCTTTGGATGAAAGCTATGTTCATTTTAGTTCTTTCTTGGACTGATATTTATGTAAGATGAGTTCTTAGATGATATGTGTGTGTGTGTGTGTGTGTGTGTGTGTGATTTTTTTAAATGTTTAATTCTGTTTAAGTGCGTGCATATGTATGTACAGGTGCTTGTGGAGTCCTGTATACAGAGTTTCAGGGATTATCTTCTATTCTACATGGGTCTTAGGAATAAAATTAATTTTCTCTCCAATAACAGTACAAATTTTTAACTGCTGAGTCAGCTTTCTGGGTCCAAATTACAGTTTTTGAGAGACTCAAGTGTATGCAGATTAAATGATTTTTGCATGTTTGTTTCTTATGTTATATGTGCATGGGTACACATGCACACATGTATGCTGGTGCATGCCTGTCTCAATATATTTGTGGATATCAGAGAATAAGTTTGAGAAGTTAGTTCCTTCTTCCTCTGGGAGTTTTAGGAATTAAAACCAAGCATCAAGCTTGTGCAGTGAAGGCCATATCATCCTTCCCAAACTATCCCTGTATGCTTTAGTAGTAAATAAACTTTGGTATAGCTAGACAATTAAGTATTATTTAGTACTATGAATTTGTTTTATTCACAAACCAATGAACATTGACAGTATGAATAGAAATGGAAGAAACATAAATGAACCCTGCTAAGGAAGCCAGTCTCCAAGTCCCCATGACATTTGATTGCAACTATGTGACATCATAAAACAGGAAAATTAGAGAAACAGCTGCCAATAAGTGTGGGTGGAGAATGGAGGAGGAAAAAGGGAAAGTAAATAGGTAGATCACACGATATATTTAGGACATAGAAACTGTTAAGCAAGAAAGCCTACAAGCTGTCTGCATTTATAGTGTTTTGCATTTGTTGAAACGTATAGAATGACAACAAACACCAGAGGTAAACCCTAACTAATGCAAATTTAAAAATCTTGCTTAATAGTTAAGTATTTACGTGAGTTTATTGTGTTTAGCAACTGTACCACCCTAAAGCATGATAGTAGCACTGTAAAACTGAAGGGTGTATGTGCGAAGAAGGAACACTATTTTCTGTCCTTTGTTTTCTAGAAAGTGAATTAATGTAAAAACTAGTATACACAACCTGTAAGGCAGAAAGTGTCTCCTTAAGGATCTGAAGTTGGTTGGAGAAGTAGTTTGAACAAAAATATTCTATTGTGTTTTAGAGAATGAGGATTGGAATTGAATTTAGTCTGATATGTGAATATTGGAGTCATGTACAGATGAGGGAGACAGATCATGGGTAAAGCCATGCATATTACCTACACACAGTAGAGCATTACAATAAATTCATTTTGCATGCTCACTGAAGGAACAGTGAAAAGAATTTGGCCCACAAAGAGCAGAAAACCCAATAGTTGTGTGCCTCTCTCTTGCTTTCTCTCTCTCTCTTTTGCTCTTGAACTTTCTCTTTCTTGCTCTTTCTCTCTTGCTTTCTCTCTCTCTCTCTCTCTCTCTCTCTCTCTCTCTCTCTCTTGATCGCTATCTCTCTTCTCTTTCTGTCTCCTTTCAGTTGGCCACCAGCTACCCTCCTTTCTCTTCCCTCTATCAATAAAGGCACACTTGGTGCACTTGCTTTAAAAGGGAAACTTACGCATGAGTAACTGAGTCCCCTGTGCAACCTGGTAAAGCTTGAGCAGCCAGATAAGTCTTGAAGTAGAGAAGACAAGACCATGAGCATCCTGCCCATCAAGCAGACTGCTGGTTCGCAACAACTAAAAGCTCTAGAACAAAAAGCAACAAACTCACCTCAAAGGAGTAGTTACCAGGAAATAATAAAATTGTGGGCTGAAATCAATAAAGTAGAAACAAAGAAAAGAAAACAAAGAATCAATGTAATAAAGAATTGGCTCTTCAAGAAAATCAACAAGATAGTCTCTTGTTTGTGTTTCTTAGGCAATAATTGTAGCAAAAGAACAACATTAGTTGTGCTGTTATTTCTCTAGTGTGACTATCTTCCAGTTTCTTCATGTGGACACTTGGTGCTATGAACTTTCCTCTTAGTACTGCTTTCAAAGAATCACATAAGTGTGGGTTTGTTGTGTCTTCATTCTCATTGAATTCTAACAAGTCTTTTAATTGCTTTCTTTATTTCTTCCTTGACCCAGGAGTGGTACAATTTAGCATTGTTCAGGTTTTATGAGCTTGTGGGCTGTTGTTGAATTCTAACTTTAAAGCTTGGTGGTCTGATAAAATACAGGGGGCTATGCCAATTTTTTTTCTCTATCTGTTGAGGTTAGCTTTGTTCCCAAATATGTGGTACTGAGAAGAAGATATCTTCTTTTGTGATTGGATGGAATGTACTATAGATGTCTGTTTAAACCTATTGAGTTATCACTTCTGTTATTTCTTCCGTTTCTTTGCTACGTTTCTGTCTTGTGGTCCTGTCTAATGGTGAGAGTGGGGTGTAAAAGACTCTCATTATAAGTGTGTGGTATTATATGTGTGATTTGAGTTTTAGTAATGTTTCTCTTACAAATGTGAATGTTTTGTATTTGGGGAATAGATATTCAGAATTGAGACTTCATTTTGATGGATTTTTCTTGTGATGAATATGAAATGATCTTCTTTATCTGTTTTGATTAATGCTAATTTGAAATCAAGTTTATTAAATATTAGGATAACTACACCAGCTTGTTTATTATATCCTTTTTATTGGAAAATCATTTCCCAACCCTTTTCTCTGAGGTAATGTCTGTCTTTGAAGTTGATGTATGTTGCTTGTATGCAAAAGAAAGATATATTTTGTCTTATTATTCATTTTGTTAGCCTATGTCTTGTCATAGGCAAATTAACACCATTGATATTAAAAGATATTAATGACCCTTAATTGTTGATTCTTGTTACTTTTATATTTCTTGGTGGTGGTGGTGTTGTGTGTGTGTTTCTTGTTTTTGGTTGATGTTTTGTTTTGTTTTTGTTTTTTGGCTTTTGGTAATATGAGGTCATTTATTGCCTATGTATTTGTGAATGTAGCTAGCTACCTTAGGTAGGAATTTTCCTTCCTGTACTTTATTTGGGACTGGGTTTGTAGATATGTATTTTGTAAATCTTGTTTTGTCATGGAATATCTTGCTTTCCCCATATATTAATTATTGAAAGCTTTGCTGGGTCTAGTAGTCTGGGCTGGCATCCATGTGCTTGTAGAATATCTATCCAGGACCTTCTACCTTTCAGAGTTTCAATTGAGAAGGCACTTGTAGTTCTGATGTACCTGCCTTTATATGTTACTTGTTCTGTTTATTTTGCTGCTCTTCATATTCTTTCTTTATTCTGTTGTTTGATATTTTGATTATTATGTGGCATGGGAACTTTATTTTTTGTCCAGTCTATTTGGTGTTCTGAAAGTGTCTTGTACTTTCATAGGCATGTCCTTTTTAGGTTGGGAAAGTTTTCTTCAATTATTTTGTTGAATGTATTTTCTGTAACTTGGAACTTTGCTCTTTTCTAAACCTATTATTCTTAGATTTGGTCTTCTCACAATGTCCCATATTTCCTGGATATTTTGTTGTGAGGATTGTTTGACTGAACCTACTTAACATTTTCTTTGGTCTATGCATCTATTTCCTCTAGTGTACTTTAAACACATGAGTTTCTGTCTTCCATCTCCTGTATTTTGTTGATTATGCTTGCATCTTAATTCCTGGTTATTTACCCAGATTTTCTTTTTGTTCCACCATTACTTCAGTCTGTGTTTTCTTTATTGCCTCTATTTCAGTTGTCATGTCCTGACCTATTTGAATTGTTTCCTTACCTGTATGATTGGTTTCTCTTTTCTGTTCTTGCTTTCTTTAAAATATTGTTTGATTTCATGCTTTTTTGTCTGTTTGTCTTTTTCTCCATTTTTTTTCATTTTTTGTTTGTCTTTTCTTCCATTTCTTTAAGGGATTTTCTCATTTCCTTTTTAAGGACCTCTATCATCTTCATAAACATTTTCTTCTGCTTCATCTATGTTGAGATGTTCATCTTGCTGGTATAGAAGCCCTAGACTCTGGTGGTGTCATATTACTCTTTGCCCCTAGGACTCTGGGGCTTAAGTGGATGGAAAGGGGTTATGTGTCCTATTCAAGGATTCCAAAGGAGGCCCAGGCAGGGGAAGAATCAGCACTCACCTTTCCTGGTGGATGCAGTACTAAGGCTCCAAAGGCCGAAGATACTTCTCATTGTCCTCTTCTAAAAAATATCTTTTTCTCCTTTCAACTTTAATTGAATAGGAACATTATGTGGGCCAGTCTGATATTAAACTTTACATATAATCTGCAATGTTTTTGAATTTCTGATGCTTTGCCTCCACCTCCCCCAGTATTTTGATTATAGGAGTTCACTGCCAAACCTAGTTAGGAGGCTGCTGATAAGCTGCAGCTTTACTCAGTGTATTGACATATACCACAAGCAAGTGGCCATTGTAAGGCAGATGCTACTCATTGCTTACAACAATTATGCCTGTAACATGGAGTTGGGCCCATTGAACCACCTTACCAATTCCTTTATCTACTCTGTGCTTAGATGTAGTTCAGGTTTTTGAGAGCTATGAAACCATTTTATAGTGAGTTGTGCTTGAATCAGGGGCCCAGTGTACAACACATTAGATGACCTTGGGCAGTGATTCTAGGTCCCTTGTCTTATGCTGATGAAGAATAAAAAAGCACATGCTCATAAGAGGGTGAAAGCAGAAGCAGGCTTTATCAAACAGACTTTCATAAAGGGGAGAAATTTAGATATTACAGAAAAATGAGAGAACCCAAAAAAATGGAGCATACTCTATGACAAGACTTAATAAAAAATAAGTAAAATAAAAGTTGAAAACAGAAATGAAAGCAAACAAACACAACAAAGCTTCCTTTTTTCCAGTCATTTTCATAGCACTATAACAGAAACTGGATACAGGCTGAAGGAATGTCTATTGAAACTGTTTAATTCTCTTGGAATCATGGGCTGAGCCAAAGGAGCACTCACACACAGTGAGTATTTTCCTCTGGCCCAGATGGTGACAGGATATACACCCTGGCGTCTTGAAACACATCTTTGTTCATCTCTGACTCCATCTTTATTTGAATTGACTGCTAGTTATTTGTTATTTGGGCAGCACTACTGTATTCAATTTTGCAGGTGTCTCAAGTGTTCTTAATTATAACAAAAAGCAGCTGCTATTGTTATTGCTTAGAAGACACGGAGGCTTTCTCAGGAGCTAATTTTACTTTCTGTGTTCCAGTTCACTATATTGGAAGAAAGGACCTATGCAACGACAGTAGTACCCGATATCTGCTTGTCAAGGAGTTCACAGGTGTCCAGGACCCCTCCTTTTCTCTTATCACACTAACTTTGCTATCAAATACCTAGTGCTCCAAACTCAGTCATGGTAACTGTTAGTCTTCCTTTTAACTTCAGCCTCTGTCCTCATTGCAACATAGAACTGGAAAGTTTTCCATGAACCACTTCTCCTATCACCCACAAAGACCTAGTTCCTGACACACTTTTTTTTTCTGGATCACTGAATTGTATTTTCATATATAAACGGATTCTCTATACTTAGGGATATTCATCATGTACTTATGTCCATAAGAATTTTTTGCATTTATCTGGAAAGTTTCACATGCCTCCAAGTGAAATTGGTAATGCAGCAAAACAATCAATTCAGATTTTTCTTCAGTCTTTTGAATTCACATAATATTGCCACCTATAGAATGACAAAACATTCAACTAAGGTAGACTTTTGTTCTCTTACCATTAAGTATGAGGAAGGAATGAGGAAAGAGTAGAAACCAAATGAGTTGCATGGCTCTAAGAAATGTCTTATAACTCAGTGTTGAAACTTACAATCTAAAAGCCATTTGCTAATCAAACACTGTTTCTTCAAATGTGTCTCCAGAGAAACTTGAAATAAAATTATTTCACAACATACCCTTACAATGTATTTGCAAGAGCAAATTTTAAGGCAAAGCACTGTAAATACAAATTATTCATATTTTAATGTAAGATTTAATTATAAGTTGATGCTGAGTATTATAAGTTGATGCAAAGTATAAACTAACAGCAATGTTATAACAGTTTTTTTGCTGATGGTAAAATTATTTCACCCCAGAGATTTGCAACATTTTATGAAATAGAAATTGAAGTATATTAGTTGAGTGTACCCAGTAATCAAATGAAACAGATAATTGAATTACCATGTTTATGATTTTGGGGAAATACTTTGTAGTATCTAAAAATATATTTTGCCTTGGAAGTGTAGCATGTGCAATGTGAGCCATTGTTGTGCTTGTTCTTGAGTTACACCTCCTGTTACTGGGGGTAGGCCTTTTCCACATTTGTTCAGACTGAATGTCCTGTCTATATGATTACGAGGCAAGTTCACCAGTGAACATTTATACAACCATCACTAGAAGAGTGAAAACCTTAGGCTCTGCTTTGATAAACCCACAAATCATTTTTGTATTGTTTTTATAGTTTTGAAAACTATAAAAATAAAAGAACCAAAAATACAATATATTTTCTATTAATAAGACCAAAAACCAGAACAAAACAGCTACACTATAGTGTGACAATGAAGAGGGACATGCTCTTTTCAAGTCTACTGTGATCTAATTGGACAGAACGATTTGTTTTATCAGATGGTATCAGTCAAATTCTGGCATATTTTCAGTTGAATAGAGACCAGAAATAAAGTTATCCAGGCATTCAGAAATTTAAAATGGTAGAATACTTAGTTTTTCTAATTTAAATATATTTATTTATTCATTCTGTGGGTACATGTGTGTACTTGAGTGACTCTGAGTGGAGGCATATATGTAGTGTTAGCAGCAGCCAGGAAAAAGTTTGGGTCACCTGGATCTAGAGTTGCATGCTGTTCTGAAGCTCCTGGAAACTGAAGCTGTGTCATCTAGAGGACAGAGCCATTATCCAACCCTTAGAACAGGCTTGAAAACAAGATGATCCACAGCCAAACACTAGGCAAAGTTTGGAGAGTCCTGTGAAAGATGGGGAGGAAGGATTGCAGAACCCAGTAGTGTCTGTGACATGACATAAAAACCCACCAAATCAACTGACCTGAGCTCAAAGGGGCTCATAGAGACTGAACCAACAACCAGGGAGCCTATATAGGGTTGACCTAGGCCCTGTGCATATATCTGATAGTTGTGTAACTATCTTTGTGTGGGACTCAAAGCAGGGAAAATGGGGGATGCCTATGATGACTCTGTTTCTTGCTTTTGGGACCCATTCCTCCTGCTGGGTTGTCTCATGCAACCTTGATGGAGGAGAGGTTTCGTGCTCTTACTGCATCTTGATATATCATGTCTGGCTGATACACACAGGATGCCTGAAGAGAAACAGTAGAGGTGTGGATGGGGTAGGAATATGGCAAGGGATAGAGGGTGGGTGGGGTGACTCTGGGAGGAGGGGAGGATTAAGATGTAAAAACAAGAAAAAAATTAAAAATGACCAAAATCTGAAAAAAAAAAAAAAAGAAAGAAAGAAAGAAAGAAAAGAAAGAAATCCTCACTAGCACCAACAAAAAACATGTCAATCTAAACATAAGCACACCAGCCTCTCCCTGGCTATGGCCTTGGGTGATGTTTTCTGTAATCATCTTTCATTGTTCCTTGTCAGCTTGCATATGTGTTACTCTAATACAGTGGTTTTCACCTGTGGTTAATTGGCCCCTTGGAGGCAGCTTATCAGATGTTAACATTACAATTCATAACAGTAGCAAAATTATGGCTATGAAGTAGCCACAAAATAACTATATGGTTGGGGGTGACCACAACTGAGAAACTGTACTAAAGGGTCTGGTGTTAGGAAAGTTGAGGCAGACAGCTTAATGACTCCTCCACCCTTGGGCAGTATGTGAGATGCTGCCACTCACGTCCTGACTCTTGTGTATCTGAACCTGATTCCACCTGCATGTCTGGCAAGTTCCAACACCTCAAAAAGTCAACACCAGCCTTCCCTGGCCATAGAATACTATCGGGCAGATCTAATTGATCAGTTAGGAGGAGATACTTCCAAGAGTGTCTGAACATAAAAACAATGAAGGTGCTGGAGGTTATAGGGATGTTAAGTCAATGTATATCAGAGATTTATGTGCCTTTCTCTGAAGACTACAATCTAAATTTTTCAAAATTAAAATAAGTAGAAAATCTGAGTCCAAAATACTAATTCAGACTCTCCTATTAAAGTGTAATAATTGAAGCTCTATTGTTACATTTGAAAATGTTTGAAAATATATGGAGAAAGATATAAATAAAATGAATTTTGAAATTTGAGGGGTAAGATTGAACATAATAAAGAAACATGAAGTCCAAGGCAACATAAGACTAACTAGGAAAATATACCATAACGAACTGATACAATCTCTGAAAATTAGCAGTAGAAAGAAACTTTGTACAAATGGTAATAGTGAATTCTAAAGGAAACTGTGTGAGGTAGATGTAGGGTTACTTCACTCTGATTTTGTTCCTGCTCTAGCATGTTGTTTATAGACAATGTCCAGGCCCTAGAACACTTACAACAGCTATCCTCATCATCAGAAGAATCTTTCCAATTGGTCCTTAAGGGGAGAAGCCCAGAAATATGTGGTTAAAATATGTTACCATTGTAGATCATGCCATAGTAACTAAGACACAGAGAGAATATCCAAATTAACAAAATTATAAATGAAAGGGAGCCATAAAAAACACACCAAGGAAAACTGGGGAATCATGTGGATATACCCTGTATGCAACAATAGGAAAAACCAAAAGAAAGGGATAATTTTCTACATACTACTTACAAAAGTTAAATCAAGGTCATAAGCAATATAGCAGACCTATAATTCCTAACCAAATGGAAGCAATGGTTAAATGGAAAAACTAATTAAATGAGAAAACTAATTAAATGGAAAAACTCCCAGCCTGATAGAAGCTCAGGGCCAGATTTTTTCCCAGAATTCTAACAGACTTTCAAGAATAGTTAATCAATATTCCCCAAATTAAATAATACATATTTATAAATACTGTCTTACAGAAAGTACTGGAAGGAGAACCCCAACCTAGAGTTGTTAACCATATGCTTGAAAACACAAAGAATTAACTACAAGCAGCAAATAAAAGAAGTAGAAGCACTTACTCTTGAAAACATCCATATGCTAGAATTCACACACACACACACACACACACACACACACACACACACACACACACACACACACGCGGAGGGGGAGGGGAACAATAGCAAAATAACACTAGCCAACAAAGAGTGTTCATTGAAATCTCTGAACATTAATGGTCTCAATTCACACACACACACACAAAGACAAACACTAAATAATGGAAGTGAACACAGTATTTTTCTTTCTGCCGAATCCAAGAAACACTTAACATTACAGAAAAATGTCACCTCACAATGAAAGGACATAAAACATATTCTAAGCAAATGGATGTCTTAGGACCTCATGGAAGGTTCCAAAAAACTGACCATATACTCATATATAAAACAATTCTCAAAAGACCCACCAAGAAATAAATTCCCTGAATCCTGTCAGACTAACAGTGATTAAAGCTTGATATCAACAAGAACAAAAATAACAGAAAGCTTACAAAGTCATAAAAACTGAACAACTCTCTACTGAATGAAAAATAACTGAATTTGGTTCTTCAGGTTTGAACCCAAGTTCCTTTACCTGATGAATCATTTTGCTAGCCCTACAGTTTTTTTGTTTGTTTTTTTGTTGTTGCTGTTGTTTTTCATAAAAAATGTTGAAATCTAAACTAGAGGTAAGAGAAAAGTTCTTGCATTAACTAATGTCATTGAATTTGTCTTAGCTGAAGACAATCTGATATAATTAATGGGAAAGTAATTATAATTAATTATTTAAAATTAATGCAAAATAGGTCAAGAAATAAAAAAATAGAAATAAAGACTTTATATAGTTCAGTGAACATTAATATTCAGCATAACCATACTCATGAGAGAAAATGAAGGCTGTCTTTAAAGGAAAATACATATGGGACATTTCCTCCTTTGAGTCCTCTTACCTACAACAGCCAGACCCTTCGTGCTACTTAATCCCACAATGGGGCCTAGAGGCAGAAAAAGCATTCCTGTCTTGACCTTCAACACACCCACCCCCAGTAGAGAGAGAAGAGACAATAGAACCCACCTAAACACACTGGGAAAAAAAATAGGAGACAACAGAAAGACTTATTTGACACCACCAGAGTCAAGGGATTCTATGCCAGCCAGGACCTGAACATCCCAATACAGGTGAAACAGAAGAGAATGACCTCAAAAAACAACTTCATGAAAATGATAGAGGCCCTCAAAGAAGATGTGAGAAAACCCCTTAAAGATATGGAAGAAAAAAACAAACCAAAAATTGCAAGAAATCTCTTTAAAAAAAAAAAAAAAGCAAGGAAAGCCAAGAAAAAGCAACCAAATAGAAGAAGGAAAAAATTCAAAGAGTTCAAGAACTGAAAAATGATAGAGACAATAAAGAAAACACAAACTGCAGGAATGATGGAAATAGAAAATCCAGATAAATTATCAGGAACTATAGATTCAATCAAACAGGTAAGAAAACAATTCAAATAGGTCATGACTTGAAAACTGAAATAGAGGCAATGAAGAAAACACAGACTGAGGGAATGCTGGAAAAGAAAATCTGGGTAAATAACCAGGAAATAAGATGCAAACATAATCAAAAAGTACAAGCATTGAAAGTACACTAAAGGGAATGGATGCATAGACCAAAGAAAATGTTAAGTCAAGCCAAGCATTCCTCACGACAAAATATCCCGGTATTGTGGGACATTGTGAAAAGACCAATTCTAAGAATAGTAGGTATAGAAAAAGGCAAAGAAGCAAAGTTCAAATGCACAGAAAATACATTCAACAAAATAATAGAAGAAAACTTTCCCAACCTCTAAAGGACATGCCTATGAAAGTACAAGACACTTTCAGAACACCAAATAGACTGGGCCAAAAAATGATAATTAAATAAAATAAAATGGTCCCATGTCACATAATAATCAAAGCATCAAAATATAGAATAAAGAGAGAATACTAAGATGAGCAAAACAAAAATGATAAGTAACATATAAAGGCAGGCATATCAGAATTACAAGTGCCTTCTCAATTGAAACTCTGAATTGTAGAAGGTCCTGGATAGATATTCTACAAACATTAAGAGACCACAGGTGTCAGCCCAGACTACTATAGCCAGCAAAACTCTCAATCACTATAGATGGATAAAACAAGTTATTCAATGACAAAATCAGATTTCCACAATACATATCCACAAATCTAGCTTTACAGAAATTACTGGAAGTAAAACTTCAACCAAAAGAAATTAACTATACTCACAAAAATATAGGCAATGGATAATTCCACTTTACCAAAAGTCAGGAAATGGGGAAAAATTTATACACAATACCATCACCAAAAACAAATCCAAAACAATAAAAGAATCAACAATCAATGGTCCTTACTATCTCTCAATATCAATGATATTAACACCTATAAAAAGACAAAGGCTAACAGGGTGGATATGAAGACAGAATCTATCCTTCTGCTGCAAAGAAGAAACACACCTCAACTTCAAAGACGGACATTACCTTAGAGCAAAGGGTTGAGAAAGGTTTTCTAACCAAAAGTCATAAGAAGCAAGCTGGTGTAGCTATCCTAATATCTAACAACTAGATATCAAACTAAAATTAATCAAAAGAGATGAAGGAGGTCATTTCATACTCATCACAGGAAAAATCCATCAGGATGAAGTCTCAATTCTGAACATCTATGCACCAAACACAAAGGCAGGCACATTTGTAAAAGAAACATTACTAAAACTCAAATCACACATTAAACCCCACACACATATAGTGGGAGACTTTGACACCCTACTCTCAATACTGGACAGGACTATCTGATACAAACATAAGAAAGAAACAAAGGAACTAACAGAAGTTATGACCCAATTGGATTTAACAGACATCTATAGAACACTTCATTCAAACACAAAAGAATATACTTTCTTCTCAGCACTACACAGAACCTTCTCTAAAATCAACCACATACTCGTCAATAAAGCAATCCTTAACTGATTTAAAAAAAATGGGATAATGGGATAACCCCCTGTATCATACCAGACCACCATGGTTTAAAACTAGAATTCATTCAACAACAACACAAATTGCAGAAAGCCTATAAAATCATGGAACAGTCTAGAAATTACTCCTACTATTATTTATGGTTGAAGATATTACCTACTCAGAGGATGATGGTGGGTGCCTCCAGTAAACAGGGAAACTCCACAGAAACACAGGAATACAATGCCTCGTATACCAGATAAAGGAGTATATGATGATCATGGAAATGGATGGGTAAATATAGATGTAGAAAAAAGTGTATTACACACTTAACTTTATGGAGAGATTTGATAGAGCAAAACCTCCTTACTGTCTACTGACAAAAGGGACCAAATTAGTTTAATAAGACAATTGCAAAAATTCTACGTTCACCTCCCCAAAAAGTTGGATAAGGGGGCTTCTAAAACAGCCAAATTGGTCTGACTGGCCACAAATATATTAAGCTTTGCAAACTTCTGCATTTTTTACATAGGACTCAGCTCTGCAGAATTCTAAGGATAAAATTGACCTCAGGTCTGAGATTCTTAACCACTGTCTGCAGGCAGATGGTACTCAGAGGTTACTTCCTGCTCTGTTCTTTTAGTTTCAAGATAAGGTGTCAACATGTAACCACTCATCAGATGTGATTATGTATAACCTGGCATGGGGTCAAATCTTAGTTCCTAAATCATGTGTATATATCTGATGCTCTCACTGAAGTAAACTTGCAGCAGATTCCAACCAAATCTCTTTGCATTGTGTCTGTCTGTCACTCACCAAATCCTTGCCCAACCTGATTACTGGAGCCCTCTTTCTCTCATGGAGGAGACCACCAACTGGTCAGTCCATGGCAACAATACAAAGAATAAATGAAGCAAAATGTTGGTTCTTTGAGAAAATCAACAAGATACACAACTTGTTATCCAAACTAACCAAAAGGCAGAGAGAGAATATTCAATGAAAAAGAGGGGATATAATGGGGATACTGAGGAAATCCAGAGAAACTAGGTTTTGTAGTTCACAAAATTGGACAATTTAAAAGAAATTGGCATTATTTTTCATAGGTATTACTTACCAAAATTAAATAAAGCACAGATAAGCAATTTAAGTAGACATATTACCCCCTGATGAAATAGAAGCAGTCATCACACCCCCCAACTAAACAGTGCAGGGCCAGATGGTTTCAGTGTGGAATTCTACCAAAAGTTCAAGGAAGAGCTAATACCAATACACATCAAAATGTTCCAAACTTTAGAATCAGGAGGCTCATTGCCAAACTCTTTTATGAGACTACAATTACTTGGTACCCAAACCACACAAAGACACAACTAAGAAAGAGAAAGACAGTTCAGTCTCCCTTGTGAACATTGATGCAAAGTACTCAATAAAATACTGCCAAATTGAATGCAATAACACACCAGAAATATTATTCACCATGATCAAGTAGGCTTCATCCCAGAGATGTGGGAATGGTACAACATATGAAAATCTGTCAATATAATCCACCATATAAACAAATTAAAAGGAAAATCCACATGATCATCTCACTAGATGCTGACAAAGCCATTGACAAAACTCCAACACCCATTTATGATAAACCTCTTGTAGAGCTGAGGAATAACCTAAACAGAATAAAGGCAATATACAGAAATACAATAGCCAATATAAAACTAAATGGAAAGAAACTCAAAGTGATTTCTCTAAAATCAGGAATGAGACAAGGCTGTCCCCTCTCTCTATATTGTAGATGAAGTTCCAGCTGGAGCAATAAGACAACAAAAGGAGATCAAGGGGATACATATTGGAAAGGGAGACTTCAATCTTTCACTATTTGCAACATGATAGTTACATAAGTGACCTGAAAAATTTACCAGGGAACTCTTACAGCTGATAAACACCTTCAATAAAGTGCCAGGATACAAAATAACTCAAAAGAAAATGCAGTAACCTTCCTTTACAGAGATTATAAAGGGACAGAGAAAGAAATCAGAGGAACATCACCCTTCACAATAGCAACAAACAACATAAAATATCTTGGAGTAACTCTAAACACACAAGTGAAAGACTTGTATGACAGAACATTAATTCTTTTTTATGATAGTATTTTTATTTAATTTTTAAACAAGCTTATTTTACATGTTTATAGCAGTTCCCTTGCCCTCCCCTCTTCCCCTGTCCACTGCTCTGCAGGGAGGGTAAGGCCTTCCATGGGGAATCTTCAAAGTCTGTCATATTGTTTGGAGCAGGGCCTAGGCCCTCTCCCATGTGTCTAGGCTGAGAGAGTGTCCCTCTATGTGGAATGCGATCCCAAAGTTCATTCCTATACTAGGGATAAATGCTAATCCACTACCACAGGTCCCCATAGACTGCCCAGTCCTCCTAACTCTCACATTCAAGAGGTCTGGGTGGGTCCTATGCTGGTGTCTTGGCTATCACATTGGGGTCCATGAGCTCCCCCTTGTTCAGCTCAGCTTTTTCTGTGGGTTTCTCCAGCCTGGTCTTGTCCCCTTTGCTCATCACTTCTTCCTCTCTGCTACTGGATTCCAAGAGTTCGGCTCAGTGTTTAGCTGTATGTGTCTGCTTCTCCTTCCATCAGCTACTCGATGAGGGCTGGAGACTGGCATATAAGGTAGTCATCAGTCTGATTACTAGGGAAGGGCATTTAAGGTAGCTTCTCCAATATTACTTAGATTGTTAGGTGGGGTTATCCCTGTAGATCTCTAGACATTTCTCTTATGCCCAATTTCTCTTTAAACTTATAATGTCTCAATCTCTTATGGTAACTCTTTTGTTGCTCTCCTCTATTCTTTCCTTGAATCAATCTTCCTGCTTTCTCATGCTCCTCTCCTCCCCTTATCTTTCTCCTAACTCCCTCTCCACTCCGTCCAAGGCCCCAATTTGATCTGGAGATCTTCTCCATTTCCCCATCTCAAAAAGACCATTTTTACCTCTCTAAGGTCTTTCTTGTTTCCTAAATTTTCTGGTGGTTTGGAGTGTAGGTTGTGAATCCTATGCGCAATGTCTAAAATCCATGTAAGAGAGAGTATATATCTTGTTTTTTCTTTTTGTGACTGGGTTATCTCACTTACTTCTAGTTCCATCCATTTGCCTATGAATTTCAAGATTCCATTGTTTTTCTTTCCCTCTGAGTTCTACTCCATTGGGTAAATGTACCATATTTTCTCCATATATTCTTCAGTTGAGGGGCTTTTATGTTGTTCCCAGGATCTGGCTATTACAAATAATGCTGCTATGAACATAGTTGAACACATGTTTTTGTTGTGTGAATATGTATCTTTTGGGTATATGTCTAAGAGGGGATTACTGGATCTTGTGGTAGAGTGTTTCCCATTTTCCTGAGGAACTGCCATACTGATTTCCAAAGTGGCTGTACAAGCTTGCACTCAAACCATCAGTGGAAGAGTGTTCACCTTTCTCCACATCCTCTCCAGCATAAACTGTCTTTGTTGTTTTTGATTTTACACATTCTAACATGAGGAAGATGGTATCTCAGAGCTGTTTTGCTTTGCATTTTCCTGGTAGCTTAGGATGTAGAGGACTTTCTCAAGTGTCTTCCAGCCATTTTAGATTCCTCAATTGAGAATTCCCTATTAGTTCTGTACCCCTCTTTTTAATAAGATTATTTGGTGTTTTGGTGTCTACCCTCTTGAGTTCTTTGTATATTTTGGAAGTCAGCTCTCTGTCAGATATGGCGTTGGAGAAGATCTTTTCCCATTTGTGGGTTGTCATTTTGTCTTGTTGACTGTGTTCTTTGCCTTACAGAAGCTTTTAAATTTCAGGATGTCCTGTGTATTAATTGTCGATCTCAGTGTCTGTGCTAGAGGTGTTTTGTTCAGGAAGTCTCTTGTACAATTTGTTCAAGGGTACCTCCCACTTTCTCTTCCAAGAGTTTCAGTGTGGCTAGATTTATGTTGACATTTTTGGATTTAAGTTTTATGCATGGTAGTAGATATGGATCAATCTGCAGTCTTCCAGAAGTCAGCATCCAGTTATGTCAGCACTACTTGCTGAAGATGCTTTCTTTTTTCCATTGTGTAATTTTAGCTTCTTTGTCAAAAATCAGTTGTTAGTAGGTGTGTGTGTGTGTGTGTGTGTGCGTGTGTGTGTTACTATCAAGATTTTAATTTTATCCCATTGGTCTACCTGTTCCAGGACTATAGCGCTATAATAGAGCTTGAAGTCAAGGATGATGTTGCCTTCAGAAGTTCCTTTATTGTACAGTGGTTGTTTTGGCTATTTTGGGACTTTGCTTTTTTTTTTCAATATAAAGTTGAGTATTGTTCTTTCAAGGTCTATGAAGAATTGTGATTGGATTTTAACAGGGATTGTATTGAATCTGTAGATTGCTATTGGCAAGATTGGCAATTTTTAATATTGGTCCTACCTATCCAAGAGCATAGGAGATCTTTCCATTTTCTGGTATCTTCTTAAATTTCTTTTTTAAAGTCTCAAAACTCTTACTATATAGGTCTTTCACTTCTTTGGTTAGGTTTACCCAACATATTTTATGTTGTTTGTGGCTATTGTAAAGGGTGATGTTTCTTTGATTTCTTTCTAAGCCCCTTTAGTGTCTGTATATAGTAGGCCTACTGATTTTTTTTTTTTTTTTTTGGTAATCTTGTATCCTGCCGCTTTGCTGAAGGTGTTTTTCAGCTGTAGGAGTTCCCTGGCAGATTTTTTCAGGTCACATATGTAAACTATCATATCATCTGCAAGTAGTGAAAGTTTGACTTCTTCCTTTCCAGTTTGTATATCCTTGATATCCTTTTGTTGTCTTATTGCTTTAGCTAAAACTTCAAGTAAAATTTTGGAGAGATATGGAGAGAGTAGAGACTTGAGTTTTTGCTGATTGTAGAGGAATAACATTGAGTTTCTCTCCATTAAGTTTGATGTTGGTTGTTGTTTTACTGTGTATTGCTTTTATGATGTTTAGTTAAGTTCCTGTTATCCCTGATCTCTCCAGTACCTTAATTATGAAGGGGTATTGTTTTGTCAAAGGCTTTTACAGCATCTAGTGAAGTGATCATGTGTGTTTTCTTTTTCACTTTGTTTATACGTAGGATTTCCTTGATGTATTTTCCTATGTTTAACCATTCCTGCATCATCCCTGGAATGAAGCCTACTTGGTCATAAGGACAATTTCTTTTATGTATACTTGGATTTGGTTTGTCAATATTTTATTCAGTATTTTTGCATCAATGTTCATGAGGAATATTTGTCTGTAGTTCTCTTTTAGAGTTGTGTCTTTTTGTGGCTTGGGTACTAATGGTAATTGTAGCCTAGTAAAAAAGAGTATGGTAATTACCTTTCTGCTTCTATTGTATGGAACACCAGGAGGATTATTGGTATTAGCTGTCCTTCGAATTTCTGGTATAGTTCTTCATTGAAGCCATTGGGCCCTGTCCTTGTTTTGGTTGGGAGGTTTTTGATGACTGCTTCTATTTCATTAGATGTTATAGATCTATTTAAATTGCTTATGTGTACTTGATTTAATTTTGGTAAGTGATATCTACCCAGGAAATTGTCCCTCTCCATTAAATTTTAAATTTTGTGGAGTACAGGTTTTCAAAGTATGATCTGAAGATTCTCATGATTTTTTTAGTGTCTGTTGTTATGTCTCCCTTTTCATTTCTGATATTGTTAATTTGCAGTTTCTCCCTCTGTTTTTGGTTAGTTTGGATAAAGGTTTCTTTATCTTATTGATTTTCTCAAAGAACCAACTCTTTGTTACATTGATTCGTTGTTTTTTCTTTGTTTCTACTTTGTTGATTTCAGCAATCAATTTGATTATTTCCTGGCATCTACTACCCTGTGGTGAGCTTTTTTCTTTTATTTCTAGAGCTTTCTGTTGTGCTGGTTTTTTGTTGTTGATGTTTTTATTTTGTTTTGTTTTGTTGTCTCTAATGTGACTATTTTCCAGTTTCTTCATGTGGGCACTTAGGGCAATGGACTTTCTTTCTAGCACTGCTTTCAAAGTGTCCCATAAATTTGGGCATGTTGTGTCTTCATTCTCACTGAATTCTAGGAAGTCTTTAATTTCTTTCTTTGTTTCTTCTTTGACCCTGGAATGGTGCAATTGCTTATTGTTCAAGTTCCATGAGTTTGTAGGGTTTTTGTATTTTGTGCTGTTGTTGAAATCTAACTTTGAAGATTGGTGTTCTGATAATATATAGGGGTTTATTCCAATTTTTAGTACCTATTGAGATTTGCTATACTGCTGAGTATGTGATAAATTTTAGAGACAGTTCCATGTGGTTCTGAGAAGGAATATCCTTTTGTGTTTGGATTGAATGTTCTATAAATGTCTGTTAAACACAATTAGTACATAACGTCTGTTAGTTCCTTTTTTGTTTTGTTAAATATTTGTCTTCTGGACCTGTGTAGTGTTTCAAGAGGGTGTTGAAATGTCCCATTATAAGTATATGAGGTTTTATTTGTGATTTTAGTTTTAGTTGTATCTTTTACGAATGTGGGTATTTTTTTATTTGGGTCATAAATGTTCAGAATTGAGAATAATCTTGATGGATTTCTCCTGTGATAAATAAGAAATGACCTCCTTCATCTCTTTTGATCAATTTTAGTTTAAAGTCTAATTTGTTGAATATTAGAATTGCTACACTTGCAAGTTGAAGTGTGTTTCTTATATGCAGCATAAGGATGGATTCTGTCTTTGTATTCATTCTGTCAGCCTGTGCCTTTTTATAGGTGAATTAAGACCATTAATATTGAGGGATATTAATGACCATTGATTGTTAATTCTTATTTATTTTGGATTTGGTGGTGGTGATAGTAGTATATGTCGAATTCCCCTCATTTTTCTTTTGGCTGTTGGTAAAGTGGGATTATCTAGTGCCTATGATTTTGTGGGTGTAGTTAACTTCCTTGGGTTGGAGTTTTCCTTCAGAACTTCTTATATGTCTTGATTAGTTGATAAGTATATTTTTATTGTCTTTTTTTCTTATTTTACATATCAATCATAGTTCCCTCACCCTCCCTCTCTCCTTCCCTCTCTTCCTCACTTCCATGCCATAAAAAAGATGTGGCACATTTAGAAAATGGAATACTACACTGTGGGAAATAAAAAATGGAATCTTGATAAGTATTTTTTAAATCTATTTTTGTCAAGTAATATCTTGGTTTCTCCATCCACAGTGATTGAAAGCTTTGCTGGTTATAATATTCTTGGCTGGTGTCTGTGATCTCTTAATGTTGGTAGAATATCTATCCAGGACATTCTGACCTATAGAGTTTGCATGGAGAAGTCACGTGTAATTCTGATAGGTTTGCCTTTATTTGTATCTTGGCCTTTTACCTTTGCTCTTCTTAATAGTCTCCCTATATATAGTTTGTGTTTTGATTATTAGGTGGAAAGGAGACTTTTTGTGATCCAATCTATTTGGTGTTGCTTCTTGTATTTTCATAGGCATGTCTGTCTTTAGGTTGGGAAAGTTTTCTTTTTTCTTTTTTTTTTGTCATATATATATATATATATATATATATATATATATATATATATATATATCCAAGTCCAGTTAAATGAAAACAAACCTTTATAGACAATATTTGGGAATTTTGGTGTTGTTCTTTCCAAACTACTTCCTGCTGGTAAGGGGCACTGTCATGGGGGATTCGAAGAAGATTCAGAAATCCTGGCTATAGTCTGTCAGGCTGCTTTGTCCAGCTGTTTTGAATGTAGGATCAGCTTGTACTCTGTTTCAGGTGGTCTAGCTTGATCAAACCACATTAATCTGGAAGGAATCCACATCTTTTCATTTTCTGTGGAAACAAAAATAGAAATCCTTTTCCCCAGTAACTTGTTCTTGAACATAAATTTTGGAGTCAAAGCATTTTTTTAAATTTAATTTATTATTTTACATGTTGATCCCAGTTCCCTCTCCCTCCCTCCCTCCCAACCTCCCTCACTCTCTCTCTTCCTCCCTCCCTCCTTCCCTCCCTTTTACCCTCTCTGCCCTCTCACATGCACTCTAACCACCCTCCCATCCCCCCCACCCCAATTCCATATGTAGGGGAATGTCATCCAGTAGGGGTCATGTAGGTCTGACAGGTCATGTGAAGTAGGGGCTAGGGCTTCTCTCCTGTCGCTAGATTTAGGCAGTTATCCCTCCATGGGGGATGTGTTCACAAAGTCCTTTTGTGCTCCAGGGATACATCCTGGCTCCACTGTCTGAGGTCCCTTAGACTGCTCAGTCCTTCTGGCTGAGACCCATTTTCAGGGGGGCCTGAGTCAGTCCCATGCTGGATTCCCAGCTATCAGTCTGGTGGCTTGTTAGCTCCTCCTTGTTTAGTAGGCTGTCTCTATGTGTTTCTGCCTCCAGGTCTTGTCCTCTCCATCTGCATCTGGGTTCTACTTCGACTCACTGTTTATGTATGGGTGTTTGCTTCTGTTTCCAACAGGCATTAGTTGAGGGCTCCATGGATAAGTTAGTTGTTGATCTCACTCTCCGGGAAGGGCATTTTCTTTTATGATTTTGTTGAATATATTTTCTGCACCTTTGAGTTAATTTTGTTTACCTTCTTCTATACCTATTATTCTTCGGTTTGGCCTTTTCAAAGTGTCCCATTTTTCCTGGATATTTTGTGTTAGGGAATTATTGAACTTAAGATTTTCTTTGGTTAAGGAATCTATTTCTTCTAGTGTATCTTCAGTGCTTCAGATTATCTCTTCCATCTCTTGTATTGTGTTGGTTATGATTGCAGCTGTAGTTTCTTATTGATGTCCAGCTTTTCTCATTCCAGCATTCCCTGAGACTGTGTTTTGTTTATTGTCTGTATTTCAGCTTTGAAACCTTGCACTGTTTAAATATTTCTTTCAATTTCTGATTTGTCTTTACTTCCATTTATTTAAAAGATTTCCTCATTTCCTGTTTTAGGGGATCTATAATATTCATAAAGATGTTTTCAGGGTTCTTCTTTTCTGCTTTATCTGCGTTGGGATGTTCAGGCCTTGCTGGTGTGGAATCCCTAGACTTTGTCTGTTGTTGACTGTTCTTACACTGTCATCTACCCATCCCTTCTTGCAGTGAGTACTGCTTGGGGTTTCACCCTCTCCTTGTGGGTATGGGACCTAGGTTCTCTTTCCATGGGTGCAACCAGGTCTAATACTCCAATGACTCTCTTCTTCCAGTGGTTGGATTTGGGACTAGGGTGCTGGCAAACTCTGTCCGCTGGGACAGATTTCCCTGTGTGCAATCTCCAATCCTCAGGAAGCGCCAAACAGGGCACAAAAAGGTACAAGAACATTAGTTCTTTTTAAAATAGAATTAAAGAAGATACCACAAAATGGAAAGATCTCCATGCTTTTGGGTAGATAGGATCAACATAATAAAAATCTTACCAAAAGCAATCTATGGATTCAATGCATTCACTTTCAAAACCCAAGAACAATTTTCACAAACCTTGAAAGGATAATACTCAACTTTATATGGAAAACAAAAAACCCAGGATAGCCAAAATAGCCCTTTGCAATCTAGGAGCTTCTAGGGATATCATCATGCCTGACATCAAGCTCTATTGTAGAGCTATAGTAATAAAAACCACTTGGTATTGGAACAACAACAGACAGGTAGATCAATGGAATTGAAATACAGACCTTGATATTAATGGATATACCCATGAACACTTGATTTTTGACAAACATCAGCTAAAATTATACAATGAAAAAATGATAGCCTCTTCAACCAATGGTGCTTTCATAACTGGATGCTGACATGTAAAAGATTGCAGATAGATTCATATCTATCTTTGTGTACAAAACTTAAGTTCAAAAGGTCAAAGATTTCAACATAAATTTAATCACAGTAAATCTCTTAGAAGAGTAAGTGGGAAGTATCCTTGAACAAATTAAATTGGCACAGGAGACAATTTCATGAACATAACACCAGTATCACAGAAATTGAGGTCAACAACTAAGAAATGGTACCTCCTGAAACTGGGAAGCTTCTATAAGGCAAAGGACAATGCCAACAAGAAAAACGTTAACCCACAGAATGGGAGAAGATCTTCACTAATTCCATATGTGACAGTGGGATGAACTCCAAAGTATACAAAGAACGCATGAAGATAGTGAACACAACACCAAATAATCCAATTAAAAAGTGGGTTACAGAACTAAATCAAGAATTCTCAATAGAGGACTCTCAAATGGCTGAAAGACACTTAAGAAAGAAATTGTTCAATAGATTTTGGTGATCCCTGGGGAGTGGGTGAGTGATGGGATGAGATGCCACCCTGTAAATATGTTTCTCATACTGGTTAATGAATAAAGCACTGTTGGCCAATAGGAAAGCAAGACAGGTGGGACTAGGAGACTAGGAGGAGAGAGTAAGGAGTAGGGAGGAGATCCAAGATGGTGGACTGAGAGAGAAGAATGCCAGCCCCTCTCTCCAGTAAGATAAGACCACGAGGAAGTACTTAGATAAATAGATATGGGTTAATAATTAAGACAGAGCTAGCCGAAAAGAAACAAGTAACTGGCCTACAGCTTTATATCTAATACAGAGTCTCAGTGTGTTATTTGGGGCTGGCACCGTGGTGGGCACAGACCGTCAGGGCAAAACTACTCATAACATAATGGCATCCAATGCGGACCAAAGAAACTCCACTTAAAACTTAACAAAAGCTTAAGAAAGCATTTTAAAAACAAGTAAACAAACAATAAGCCAAAAACAAAACAAACAAACAAAAAAAAAAAGCCAGAGACAAGCAAGGTTTCTTGGTAGCAGCATTTTTCTGGGTTGGACTCTGTTTTGTGAGAGACAAACAGAGACTTGCGCTGCTCCTTTAAGGGAGCTTTCCTGACTCACCATAAGTGGCATAAAACTGCAAGGATTTTTAAAGAGCTCTGCTGACAACTGAATGGTATGTATGAGAGCTGGCAATGGCAATGACCACATCTCCAAGATGGCAGCATGCCGCTGGAATGGCAGCCTCAACCAAAGTAGTGAGCATAGCTCTCAGTTCTGGCGGTAAAAGTACCTGCTGCCATCTAGGATAGACCGTGGCTAATACAGTTGTTGCTTTCATTTTAGCAATGTTGTTGTTTACCAGATTGAAAGATTTTAGTTTGCAGAGCAAGGATGTAGGAAAGGGGCATGAGAATAATTCTTGCAAGCGGAATGTAGAAAATCATAAAGAATGGATGTTGACATGGGAAGAAAGATCAGGAATTATGAGAACAAGAAAGGTTATTATGTTGATGGGGCTAGTGGTTATATGCTAGGCTGATCTTGTTAAATAGGGCTAGTTACTGAATCATCAAACCTTTGTGGAATAACTGAATGCCCCGTGCATGTATGCTGATTTGTGGTCTTCTCTATAAAAAGAACCCGGAAGCTTTGAGAAGTATGCAGGTTTCCCTGAGATTGCTAACAACTGAGTGCACTCATTCAATAAACACCTCTTGCTTGTTGTATCTCCTGGTTTTGGTGTTTGTGTCATGGGGCTCTCCCATCGGCCCATCAGGACCCCAGAATTAGGGTCTTACAGATAAAAGACTCATGGCCACAAAAATATAAAAGTTTACACTAAAGACAGATTCACATTAAGAAAAACCATTAAAGGTTTACAGTGTGTTTTAAGATATATGTAGGCTTGGGAGAGAAAAAGAAAAACAAAACAAAACAACAACAACAACAACAAAAAAAAGCAAAACAAAGAACCAGAGAGTAGCTGGGTGTGGTGGCACATAAATTAATTGCAGCACTCAGGAGACAGGCTGGCAGATCTCTGTGATTTCAAAGTAAACCTGGTATACAGAGTTAATTCCAGGACAGACAAAAGTTATATTTTTTTTTGTCTCAAAAAATGAAAAAATAGAAGTAGAAGAAATAGAGTAATAAAAAAGCCACGTAAAGATGGAAAGCACAGAAAGAATCTGGATACTGTGTGGTATTATATTGTCTTAGTATCATTTGACTTCTGAGGAAATAACAACAACTGTTAAAACAAATGCTGCTGGATTAGTTCAATTTATATATTTTTAAAATGCTTTGACTCAAAAGTTACTGGGTTACTGGGAAAAAGGATTTCTACTTTTGTTTCCACAGAAAATGATAAGCTGTGGATTCCTTCCAGACTAACATGGTTTGATCAAGCAAGACCCCCACACACACCCTGAAGCAATGTCCATGGGACAAGGCAGCCTTGCAGATCACTACAGCCAAGATATCTGCATCTTCTTAGGATCCACATGACAGTGTGCCCTACCAGCAGGAAGTAGTTTGGAAAGAATGACACCCAAATTCCCAAATATTGTTTATAAATGTTTGTTTGGGCTTGATTATAAATGGTTAATGACCACAACCATTTTTTTAAAGGTAAAAAGGGGATTATGGTATAGATATAAATACTTCATTTTGGAATGGATTTTCATTTATTGATAAAGTTTAAGGTAAATTTTGTGATATGCATATTTCTCCTCTTGTTTAGGTATTGTGTTTATATAGTTTATTTAAAAATATAATGTATAATTTAACACAGATTATACATAATTACCTATGATAGTCAAAACTTTCAGTGAAGTTAGTTAGGTTTTCAAAATGTATTTGAGATGGTAGACACTCTTCAAACCTTTCAAAGACCTACAGAATATGGCATTTAAAATCGTTTAGGGTTTTTCTTAACAGTGAAGCATAACTGCTCCTGGCAATACCACCTGCATCAGAAAGGAAGATGGACCTTGAAGAAGCACATTATAGCGTTTGCTTTCAATATGGCAAGACTTGCCTTTTGGGCAAGATATTGTTCTTGTCTGGACTATATGACATTATGCTGTATAAACTGGACATGCAGTACCCATAGGAAAGTGACTGCTGAAGCAAGATGTACATGTTTACATGGTTCCTGTTTCATGGAAGAGTCTGTCAGACACTCTGAAGAACACAAAGAAAATTGTCTGACAAACTGCCAATACAGGTAGACAGTTTAAAGTTTCCTGCTTTGCTGAGGAGTCTGCCAGACACACTATGGCCTATAGGCTGAAGATGGAACATTACAGAAGAACTTCGTGTATCTGACCAGGGAAGTTGTCTCTGTAATTTCTAGAGTTTACATATTATCCTTCTATGGTCTTTGAGGGAGTTGAAGGCAAATAGTTATGGTTATAGTTTTCCTTAGAATTAAAGGTAAGTTACATAGACATTAGACACACAAAGATAGAATAGATAACAGAATATTTTCTTTAAATCTTACTAAATGTTAATGAACTAAATATTGCTAACTGTAATTTTTATTTGATAACTGTTGTGTGATATATTTTGCTATGCCAAATTAAATGCCTCCTTTTTATTTAGACAGAAAAGAGGAGATAATGGGAGATATCATTTTGTGTGTGTGTGTGTGTGTGTGTGTGTGTGTGTGTGTGTTTCTCTTATTGGTTAATACAGCACTGTTGACCAATAGGAAAGCAAGATAGGTGGGACTAAGAGACAAGAAGGAGAGAGGATACAGTAGTGAGGAGAGTTAGATGCAGGACGGAGAGCAGAATTCTGGCCCCTCTCTCCAGTAAGATGAGACCACATGGAAATACTTAGATTAATAGAAATGGGTTAATCATTAAGACAGAGCCAGCCAATAAGAAACATTAGAAACAGGCCAACTACTTTATATCTAATACAGTGTCTCTGTGTATTATTTAAGGTGGGTGCAGCAGTGAAACCAGACAGGCTGGCAGAAAAAATACTCCCAACAGGTGGGGAATGGTGGGACAGAGTGGACATTGGGGGGAACATGAGAGGATGGGAGGGAGAGGGAACTGGGATCAACACATAAAATAAGAAAAAAAAAAAGAATTAAAAAAAAAACAGAAAAAGAAATTGTTCAACATTCTTAACCATCAGTGAATTACAAATCAAAACAACTATTAGATAACATTTACATCTGTCAGAATATCTAAAATCCAAAACATCAAGAACAGTTTATGCTGGAGAGAGTGTGGAGAAAGGGTAACACTCCTCCATTACTGGTAGAAATGCAAACTTGTACAGCCAATATAGAAATTAGTATGGCAGTTTCTCAGGAAATTGAAAACAGTCTATTGTAAGACCCAGCCATTCCACTCTTAGACATCAAACAATGCACATCATACCAGAAGGATATAGGTTCAACTATGTTCGTGGCAACATTGTTTAAGACCCAGAACCTGGAAGTTACCTTGATGCCCCTCAATCAAAGAATAGATAAAGAAAATGTGGTACATTTACACAATGGAATATTTCTCAGGGGAAATAAAGAAATATTTAAACTCTCCAGCAAATGGATTTAACTAGAAATAACCATCCTGAGTGAGGTAACCCAGACACAGAAAGAAAATCATGGTATGTATTCATTCATAAGTGGATATTAGTTACAGAGCAGAGTATAACCATCCTGCAGTCCACAACCCCAGAGTGCCTAGAATATAAGGAGAGCCCTAAGGGAAACATACACGGACGCCTGGAGAACAGGAAAGGGATAAAATCTCCTGAGTAAATTGGGAGTATTGTGGCAGGGAAGGAGAAAAAATAGGAGTGGGGATGGGGAAGGAAGAGAACATGAGGGATCAGGAAGGTCGAGTTTGTGGAAGGAGAGAATGAGAGAAAAGAGAAGGAGCCATTATGGACTTAATGAGAAAACTGGCACTAGGTAAATATCCAGGGACCCATAAGAATGACCCCAACTAAACATCTGAGCAATAGTTGAGAGGCTACCTTAAATGCCCATCCCTTATAAATGAGATTGATGGTTACTTTAAGTGCCATCACAGAGCCTCCTTTCAGTAGCTGATAGAAGCAGAAGCAGACATTCACAGTTAAGCACTGAGCCAAAATCTTGAAATCCAGTTTTAGAGAGGGAGGAGTGATGAGCAATAGGGTCAAGACCATGCTGGAGAAACCCACAGAGACAGCTGACCTGAGCAAATGGGAACTCAGTCTGACAGTTGGTTAATCAAGCATCCTGAATGTGTGTGTGAGTTTGGGGGTCCTGGGCAGTCTATGGGGCCTCTGGCAGTGGAAACCATGCTTCTCCATTGTGCATGGGGCCCATTTCCTATGGAGGAATACTTTCTCAGCCTATATAATCAAGGGTAGGCAAATGTCCTGTCGCAAATTATGTGGCAGACTTTGATGATTCCTCCTGGTAGGCTTCATCCTCCCTATAAAATAAATGGAATGGTGGGATGGGAGTTTGTGGGAGAAATAGGAATAGAGGAAACTGGGATGGATTGTTATGTAAAATAAGATTGTTTTTAATTTAAATAAAATTAATATTAAGGGTATATTCACAAATGTAGTATGGAAGCTGCATTTGATTCTAGAGAATATACTTCCAGAAAACAGATTTATATTTATTAATAGGACACACAGAGTTAAAATTCTACCCTATCACTCACAGACTACTGAAATGAAAGTAAATGAAAATAAGAAAGTACATTCGTGAGGTCAACATAATAATGAGAGAGCAAACATCAAAGACATCGTATATTAATACAATGTATGAATATAAAAAATTACATTTGAATTGTGACTTCCTTATTAGAGGACTTGATGAGGCTGAATGCTAAGAATCAAAGGAAATTAAAGAGGGAGGAAGTGTAAGTTTTCCTCAAATTCCTCATAGATAGAAAGTATTGTGTAGGGTGCTAGACATAGCTAACACAGAAAAATGGCATATAAGTCATTTAGAACTTGTATCCTACACTTCAGCTGTCAGTTTTTCCATTTTCTTCCTCTCTTGTATGCCAGCAGCTGGGTTATTTTTTCCTATATGTGTTATGAACAGACTTTGACATAAAGGTACTAGTTTTATTCATTGTCAGTTTTAACTTACTGTATTCAAATCCTTTAAAGAAATTGTATTCTGACTCGTGATTATATTGTAACCTTCTTGTAGATATTTACCAAAAGGCCAATTACAGGACAGTTTCTAAGTTCTGTAAAAATTGTTCAGTTTTCCACTGAGAAAAATGTGAATTTATTTATGGAATGGAGTTGTATTCACTACATGCCCATTTCAACAAAGTAATATACAATGGAATCATCAAGTTTCAAAGTACTTCATAAAAATGAATTGCCAAGTCCGTGTGTGATCATGGTGGTACATAAAAAGAAAGCCTTGCCTTTCCCTTTCTCCAACATAATGATTTGCAGCACAATAAATCCATCATTAACATAAGTGGAGAAAGATATCCACTAAAATGCGGAATAAGATAATGTCATCCACTCTTATAACTATGCAATATAGTACTTGATGGCTTAGCTAGAGCAAGACATCTCAAAGAGATGAAAGGAATACAAATAGGAAGTGGAGAACTCAAAGATCTTTATTTGCTAATTATGATTTACATAAGGAGCCAAAAGACTGCAGAAAGAGGCTTATACAGGTGAACAACATGTTCAGAAATGAAGCAGAACACAAAATAAAATACAAAAATCAGAGAAAAAGAATGGATGTGATTTGGGTAGGTGAAGAATTGTGATGGGGAGTTGGGAAGGAGAACCGTAATCAGATTATATTGTAAACAATCTGTTTTCGTTAAATGTATTCTTTTTTTTTTTTCCTTTTCTCAATTTAATTTAGAAACAACCTTGTTTTGTGTGTCAATCCCAGTTCCCTCTCTCTCCCATCCTCCTATCCTCCCATGCTCCCCATCAACCCCCACCCCATCTCTTTTCTGCTCAATAGAAATGGTGAGGTCTTCTATGGGGGATCATCAGAGTCTGTCACATCATTTGCGGCAGGGCCTACGCCCTCCCTTGTGTGTCTAGGCTGCGAGAGATTCCCTCTACAGGGAAAGGGCTCCCAATGTCCATTTGCACACTAGGGATAAATGGTGCTCCATTACCAGGGGCCTCATAGACTTCCCAGGCCTCCTAACTGACATGCATGTTCAGGGGGCCTGGTTCCGTCCTATGCTAGCTTTCAAGCTGTCAGTCTGGGGATCATGAACACCTAGTTGTTTAAGTCAGCTGTTTCTGTGGGTTTTCCAGCTTTAATTACAGTAACAGTAGACTTTAGATTTTCCTTTACAGGTTTCCTTTGAGCAGTATTTTCCTTCATGTGATGCCAAAGTTGTGCCTCTACATCTCCATGATTATTTTGGGCATGATGGTGGACTGTTCTTCTGTTCTTTGACAGTTTTATTAAGAAAATCTATAGAGGAAAATTTTCTTTTGCTACAAATGGATATGCCTTATAATTGAAATCTTTCACAGCATAAACTGAATGTCTATGAGTTGACCCTCTAAAGGATGTCCTTGTCATTATTCTAATCAAGTTTTCAAAGGCTCTTGACATTCAATTTTGTAAAATGCCAAGGTGATCATTATAAACCAATTTTACCAAATATAAATTTATCAGCTTGATCCCAATTGTTAGTTTCCTAAACATACATAGTAAGGATAGATTAATAAAGGATATAGAAGAACATATAAGTATAGGAAAACTTATCTTCATCATTATAAGACTTACAAGTACTAAGGCATTTTGATGTGTTTAGAAGCTATCAAACATGCTGTGTTTGCTTGTCAATATTGGCTAGCTAGATAGTAAATAGGAAAGAATAATATTACAAATTGCGTCTCATTTAGGCCTTACTTGTCCTTGCATGGATGATTATGATGCTTGAACCACTCCTGAAAACTACCACAGTGTTGAACAGTCAAATAATTCTTGAGTAGGGTTGCTATTCTCTGCATGCACAAACGGAACAACAAAATTAAGAATGCTACAAGAACAGTAAAAATAAACAGAGATTCAAAAAGTGTGTCTTGTACCTCATTAGGGAAACACACCATGACAGGTCAGGTGGTGGGTATGTCAGCAGCTTCTGTTATTGGTTTTTGAACAAGAGCATTTCTCATGCATAAAGTAGGATTAGCATATCTTTAAGAAACTGCCCTAATATTTATGTTTGTATATCTATATCTTGTAGTTCTTGCCAGTGTTCTTTACCAAAATCAATGCCTTCTAAAGCTACAAATTTATGATGACCCATTCAAGCCCTGCCAGTGAAAGAATAAAGTGGTGGGTAGGGATATAGAAGCTTTGGCTGAGTATTTTTTTACATGTTTGTTTTTTAATGTTTCCCTTTAGTTTCATGTGACAACACATAGTTTATATTCAATATATTAAAATATATACAAATTCTAAGATATATTTGTTTATGCCTATTATTAGGCTATATTTTTTATAAAAAAATCCATAATTTTAGTTTTATGAATAATTTACACTTTTTCAAAACATATAATATGTTATCCAATAATGGATGATGTTTCCTCATAAAAAATAAAAGTGTTTTAATGCATGCTCATTTTACCAAAGCTCTGGGAATCTATAGGAATATAATTCTCTAGAATCTTGGTGATCTAATAGTTTAACTTGTATAAATGGACCTAGCTTGCTGATACAAAGTTGAATTCCTGTCAATCTTTCCACTTCTGTCATATAGACAAGTAAAATGCAAATAAAATATCATATTCACTTGTTTTGACTACTAAACTCAATCATGTGGAAGGCATTACAGAAAGTATTTCATACATTCAGACCATGAAGACAAAATGGATGTAATTAGTGTGGGGGAAATCCTAAAAAATTTGTTGATGTTACCATGAATTTTTTTTTATCCCATGCTCTTGGATAAGTAGCATAAACCTACTATAAATGACAATCTTGCCAAAAGCAATCTACAGATGGATTCCCCATTAAAATCACAGCACAATTCTTCCCTGACCTTGAAAGGGTAATAATCAACTTTATAAAAAAAAAAAAAAATAGACCCAGGATAGCCAAAACAATCATGTACAATAAAGAAACTTCAGGAGGTATCACCATCCCTGACTTCAAGCTCTACTGTAGAGCTATAGTCCTGAAAACAACTTGGTATTGGTATAAAAATAGATAGATAGACCAATGGAATTGAATCAAAAATCTTGATATTAACATACACAATTATGAACACCTAATTTTTGACAAAAGAGCTAAAAGTATACAATGGGAGGAGGAAAGCATCTTCAACAAATGGTGCTGGAACAACTAGATGATGGTGGATAGAAGGCTGCAGATATACCCATGTCTATAGCCATGCACAAAATAAAAGTTCAAATGGATCAAAGACCTCAAAATAAATCCAGCCACACTGAATCTCTTAGAAGAGAAAGTGGTACAGGAGACTGCTTCATGAACATAACTCCAGTAGCACAGACACTGAGATCAACAATGAATTAATGGGACCTCCTGAAACTGAGAAGCTTCTGTAAGGCAAAGGATGCAATTGACAAGACCAAAGGGTAGCTCACAGACTGGGAAAAGATCTTCACCAATCCTACATCTGACAGTGGGCTGATCTCCAAAATATACAAAGAACTCAAGAAACTAGTCACCAAAATACCAAATAGCATTACTAAAAAAAAAAAAAAAAAAAAAAAAAAAAAAAAATTACAGAACTGAAGAGAGAATTCTCAGTAGAGGAAATCAAAAAGGCTGAAAAAGGCTGAAAGATACTTAAGAAAGTGCTCAACATCCTCAGTTATCAGGGAAATGTAAATCAAAACATCTCTGAGATACCATCTTACCCCTGCCAGAATGGCTAAAATTAGAAACACTAATGACAACTTATGCTGGAGAGGATGTGGACAGAGGGAACACTCCTCCACTGCTGGTGGGAGTGCAAACTCGTACAGTCATTTTGGAGATCAGTATGGCAGTTCCTCAGGGATATGGGAATCAGTGTACCATAGGACAAGGCAATCCCACTCTTAGGCATTTTCACTTAGGAATCCATGCAACAAAGATATTCAATTATGTTCATAGCAGCATTATTTGTAATAGAAGGAGCCTGGAAGCAAGCTAGATGCCCCTCAACTGTAGAATAGATAAAAAAGATGTGGCACATTTACATAATGGAATACTACTTTGCTGGGGGAAAAAAACAATAGGATCTTGAAATTCGCAGGCAAATGGATGGAACTTGAAGAAACCATCCTGAATGAGGTAACCCAGCCTCAAAAAGATAAACATGGTATGTACTCACTCATATATGGATTTTATACATAGAGCAAAGGATCACCAGCCTATAATTCACACCGCCAGAGAAACTATGATACAAGGAGTATTCTAAGAGATTCATACAAGGTCCCTCACTGAAGGGGAAAGGAAAAGGGACAAGATCTCTTGAGCATGAGTTGGGGGGGGGCAGTGTGTGGAGAGGGAGCTAGGAGGTAGTGAAGGGAGGAGAGAAAGCACATGGGACTAGGAAGATTAAGTCGGGGAGGAGTAGGAGAGAGAGAGAGAGAGAGAGAGAGAGAGAGAGAGAGAATAAAAGAGGGAGTCATTATAGGTTTGAAGAGAAAACTCAATCTAGAAACGTGTCCAGAGACCAACAAGGATGACCCCAAGTAACATCTTGAGCAATAATGGGAAGTCTACCATAAATGCCCTTCCTTGATAATGAGACTGATGACGAACTTATCCACCATCATAGAGCCCTCATCTAGTAGCTGATGGAAACAGAAGCAGACACCCACAGCTAAACACTGAGCTGAACTGGAATCCAGATGCAGAGAGGGAGGACAAGACAAGGCTACAGAAACACAAAGAGACAGCTAACCTGAACAAGGAGGAGCTAATGGGGCCCCAGACTGATAGCTGGGAATCCAGCATTGGGCTGAGTGAAACCACCTGAATTTGGGTCTCAGTTAGAAGGCCCGGACAGTCTAAGGGACCTCTGTCAGTAGAACCAGGATGTATCCCTGGTGAACAAAAGGAATTTGGGAGCACCTTCCACATAGAAGGATTCTCCCTTAACCTTGAGGCAGGTGGGAAGGCCTAGTCCCTACTCCAAATAACTTGACAGATTTAGGTGACCCCTCTTGGTAGAATGTGGGGGGGTTGGGATGGGGGGTTGTTGGAGGGCATGGTAGGGAGGGAGAGAGGGAGGGAGAGGGAACTGGGATCTATATGCAAAATAAGAAAAATAAGTAAAAATATTATATAAGATTATTTTTTAATTTAAATTTTTTATTTCATAAAGATACGTTGTCAGGTTATGAAAAGATTTTTTTGCATATTAACTTTATATGTCACAGCCTTGTTGAAATCAAGTACTGAAGCTGCTAGATGTGCTTGAATGAAGTGGTAATTTTGTTTTGTGTGTGCCCTCCCTGCACATGTGTGTGTGTGTGTGTGTGTGTGTGTGTGTGTGTGTGTGTATGTGAGAGAGAGAAAGAGAGAGAGAGGGAGAGAGAAAGAGAGAGAGAGACAGAGACCATATATCTGAGAACCAGCTTGGGTATCAGTCCTTGCCTCCCACTCTGAGGCAGTGTCTTTCTTTTGCCCCCTGCTATGTATACCAATCTAGGTGGCACACAAGATGTCAAGATTCTCCTGTCTCCATTTCCAGTAGGAACATGGAAATCACAGATTTTGGTTTTTCATAAACTCCCTTTATGAGATAGAATTTCCTATCTAATCAAAGTTTGTGCAAAGTTCCTTTCCAAAGTGGAAATCGATTTTCGTCAATTACTTCTGTTTTGTGTGTCAGGATCATCAAAAGGCTTTTATCCTTTGCTCCCTTACTGTGAGAAACTACATTGACTTTTGAGTAGCAGACTATATATTCTTCAGCTGATGCCTATGAGGAAAAATGCATTATCCTCATTATGCTGTTTCAATTTGTATAAAACTACACTCTGTAGCATGTAACCATTTTGTCATTTTTAATGATTAGCAATTGAGATTATAAGTTGAAAGAAAAACACTACACTTCATGCAGTTTCTTACCATGTTATATACCTTTTTTTTTCTGCTTGAAACTCACCAACTTTTTTTTCCTTTGGCAAGGCTCAGTCTTTGAGATAGAATACTGGCTTCCTTATATGTCTTCTTTAGATAACTGCTCTTTGAAAATATGTGTGTGGCATCAAGAGGTTAAATTCATTTCAAATATTAATGCAAGGGAATTTCACAAGACTTCTGAGGCCTAAGGATGACATATGTCTACCTACAGCATACAAAGTAACTCTTGTTGGTTTTTTTTTATTGTTTTTTGTTTGTTTGTTTGTCTGTTTTCACTACTTACCACATTTCAAAGGCCTTTGTGATTCGCTGCAAAATTGAGGTGATTGTCCTATAGCTTTTACAGCAGGCAAGGGAAAGAAGGCATGAACACAAGAATTAAACTGAGCTCAGCCTGATTTTATTGTAACAGGTGCTGCGCCAGGACTTGTGGAGTCTGACTCAGATCATTTTACTACAGGATTCTGAGAAAAGTATTCAGATAACTATTAAATGCTCAGGCGCAAGTGCACAACAGCTTAACACATGTTTACAGTGAGGTTCCTTACTAGGTACATCTGGCTTCTTTCACAAGAATGGTGATCAGAGATAGTGCCCACGATTTAGTGTTTCGGGAGCTTGATTGAGGTAAACATAAAGACTGTGGGTGTCAGGATTGGTATAGGCTGAAGATAACATAGTAGCCACGATGGGAATGTTTTTCTATATATATGCTTTTCGTATTGGTCGATAGATAAAACACTGATTGTCCAATTGTCAGGCAGGAAGTATAGGTGGGTTTACCGATGAGAGAGAAGCTGCTGAGAGACCATGTAGAGGCAGAAGGTGCAACCTGTCCGGTCATTACCAGGTAAGGCAAGACCCCATGGAAATGCTTAGATTAAGAGAAATGTGTTAATATTTAAGAGGGAGAGTTAGCCAAAAAGAAGCCTGAGCCACTGGCCAAACAGTTTTTAAACTAACATAAGTCTTTTTGTGTTTGTTTGGGGTTAAGGGACCAGGAGGAACAGAAACTTATATCTACAAAATCATTTAGGCTATTGAAAAGAAAAAGTGACATCACTTATAAGAGTGGGTTTTTATGGTCTAAAACAATGTTCAGGATTTAGGGGGAAAGGTCTAAGGTAAGTAAAAGTGTTAATTCTGGATGATACAACAGAGTGTGTCTCATTTTACAGCAAAGGATCACCAGGTTGTAAACTGACATCATTCCTAGCAGTCCAGAAAGAGCAGCTGTGCACCTCATTCCACTGAAGAGGTGAGCTGTGTGTTTTCACTTTCCTGGCTTCTCCAGTGCCCATCTGTATGCACAAGGCTCTCCGCTCTCTAAAATACAGAGGCTTTCATGGAACTCTGGCTCTACACTTTTGTAGTTTTCTAGTCTCAATATTATCAGTGTGTTTCAGGAGAGTTCCACTTTGCACAATCAGTGAGCATAGACAACTATCTTCATAGTCCTTAGTTCACCAAAGTACTCACCTTTTTTTGCTGTGTATCTTTCAGGTTTAGCCACATGTACAGTGACATCTGTCTATTATTAGCATTTCACAGGGGACTGTTTTATTTTCTTGGTGGTTTTTCAAATATACCATAAATACATGTTATGCTTACAAGTCAAACTTACTACAATCTTTATTTAAAGAACCCGTAACATGTATTAGCTGTTTTGAAGAATATTGAAAAAATGATTATAGTAAAATAATACATTGAGGGCACCAAGTGAAAGAAAAAACAAAACATAACATAATAAAAACAATTAACAATAAAGGGGAAGTAAAGTTTTGGATTTTAGCAGAGAAATTTAGATTTATGGTATTATCATACCATAAACTAGTATTATCATACTTAGTTTAATTTTAATTTGCCACAACCTATAGCCTCCTGGAGGACAACAACCTCCCGTGAGGAACTATCTTGGTCCTGTAGACCTTTGGGCATACTGTGAGGGCTTCCAGACATCGGAATCTGATGCAGCCCACAGTGCCTAGCCATTCCCTGGCCTGGATGGTGCAACTGAAGAAAACTGGCTAGGCCCTAAGCACAGGAGGTGTATTCATTTTCTTGTCTTGACCATGGATGGATGTGACCGTGTGCTAGAGATTCCACTGGGACTTCTGTGAAGTGGTGGACTAGGGCCTAGATCGCCTTCTGCCAGAAGTTGCTCTTGGTGAAGGTGTTTTATCACAGCCTCAGAAATGACACTAACTACATGCGGAGTTATAGTTTTCTAACTGCCATTCAGTAAACTTTAATTACCTGTTTTAAAACGGAGGTGTTGCTAAAGCAGTAACATTTACCAAAAACTTTCTACTAGGTAATATGTAGTTTCATATGACATGGAACAGTGCATTGTCTCCATTTCTCTCAGCTTCAAAATGGACAAAAAAGTTTCAAGATAGGAGCTCATTGTGCAATCAGGCTGCTTGTAGACTTACAATTTTGTCTTTGCTTCCTGAATGCCAGGCTTATAGCTGTGGCCACTTTACCTAAATTAGATATGTTTTAAATAGAAATGATAATATATCCATATATTCATACCATCAAGTATTTCAAGTGAAATTCTTAAAACATATTTGAAATTAGAAATGCCAGACATGGCTTTAGGATGCAGTGTGACAGTGACTTGTAGTTATAGAAAGTAGCTGGAAAGAAAAAATCTGAGAAAGGAATCAGTCAATGAGCTGTGTTAGAGTTTCAAAATCCAGAGGGTAAGTTTAGTGATAGCTAGGATTCCAGTGCACTAACGTATAGGAGCATGAATGGGAACAACAATCACTGAAGCCTAAGAAGACACATGAAACAGGTTTGCGTCCTCCTAGGGATTTTGCCAGGCAGTGAGGATCCGTAATGGTATAGATCCAATGAGAAAGACAGAGCTACTCTTAAAGAGAAGAGCATGCAGTAGACAATTTTATTCTAGGACACTGTTCCAAGAATAGAGGAAGTGAATTTGCATGTTATGATTGCTAGGCCATAAATAAAAGGAGATCATAAGCGACAAATTTCATGATTCAGTTGTTCACAGAAACCTTCGCAAGAAACTAGCTTGCTGTCACTCAGCTTTGTAGGAAGTTATAATATTATGTCTACTAATGGATCTACTAGACCAAGTAAAATCCCTGTAACACTGAACAGCAAATTTTCCTACTTTGTCTAAGAAGAAATAGCTCCAGGGATTACAGACTCATCCACTGGTTAAAAATTTGATTCACAGAGCCCACATAGGGTAGTGCCCAAGGTCTGAACCTCCAGCTCCAAGTAAATTGACAACCTCTTGTAGCCTCATGGGCACCCAAACACAATTGCGCAGAGATACACATGAATTGACCTGAATAAATGTTGTTAAAGACCTGATAGCTTTCCTATATTTTTGCACCCACTTCCAACACAGGCTAATCAGAGAAAGTCAAGTATGTGCTCTTAACCAATCACATGGAATCTTCAATTTCCTAATGCTACCTATATCCACTAAAGGTATGTTTAATGGCTTCTACCCCCTCAATGCTAATGCTTACTAGTATTCTTGTCTTTATATCTGCCAAAATACAATCAATGATTTCTAAATTGTTATTGTAAAATAAATAAATAAATTGCATTTGTGGTCATTCAGATTGTCTTTTTGTTTTTTATTTCCAGTCAATAATTACACATAGAGTTGGGACTGTTTTTTAAAGTTACAGTTTTATGTAGATACCATGTATTTTTTTAACCATATATGAATAGGATCTTTTAGCATGTCAGGCAGTTAGGATATAAGAACATTCAAAATTTTGCGCAAGGCAAAACTCCATAAATGTAAGATAGAAATAAATTACTTTATTAGATGCAAAAAAATGACCAAGAAAACTTATAACATATACTTTATTCATATATATATATATATATATATATATATATATATATATGTCACAAATCTTCAGGCACTTTAAAAAAACTTTTATTAGTTAATTTTTGTGAAATCAAAAGATAAAAAGAAGGGAGGGAAAAATAACATATCCTGTGAATGGCAACTATTCACTCCTGGAATGGGATGTAGAAATAGAGACATTTTCAGGAACAGGAAAAATTTGTTTGATATTTTGAACAAGGCAAGCTAACATTTTAGAGACCTATAAAAGACTTCTCAATTTTAAGGCCTGAGAGTTGTTTTTTTTTAATTATTATTTTTTATTTTACATATCAGTCCCAGTCCCATTTCCTTTCCATTCTCCAGTGATCCCCTGATCCCTCCCATCCCATTCCCCACCCACTCCACAGCAAAGATGAGGCCTTCCATGAAGGATCATCAAAATCTGTCAAGTCATTTGGAGTAGGGACTAGGCCTTCCCTCCTGCCTCTAGTCTAAGGGAGTATCCCTCCATGAGGAATGTGTTCCCTAAGTCCTTTCATGCACCAGGGATACATCCTGGTTCCACTGTCAGAAGTTCCTTAGACTGCTCCAGCCTTCTAACTGAGACCCAAGTTCAGGAGGTCTGGGTGGGTATAATGTTGGTTTCCCAGCTATCAGTCTGGGGTCTATGAGCTCCCCTTTGTTCAGGTTAGCTGTCTTTGTGGGTTTCTGTAGCCTGGTCCTTGACTCCGTTGCTTATCACTCCTCTCTCTGCAACTGGATTCCAGGATTGGGCTCAGTGTTTATCTGGGGGGTGGGGGTGTGCATCATTTTCCAACTGCTACCAGCTGATGGCTCTAGGAAGAGTTATAAATTACTTATCAATCTCATTATCAGGGAAGATATCCTCTCCACTATTGCTTAGATTGTTAGTTGTGGTCATCCTTATAGGTTTCTGGACATTTCTCTAGTGTCAAGTTTCTCTTCAAACCTATAATGGCTCCCTCCTTTATGGTATCTCTTTTCTTGTTCTCCTGTATTCATCACCTGACTTAATCTTCCTGGTCCCCCGTGTTCTAGTTTCCCCTCCTCTTCAGAGAAAGGACCTAGAGTTTTTGATGACCAACAGTCCTTAAGGAAGTACAGGTGATGGAGTGTTCTTGGGTAGTCTGTTCATCACCATGCCTGTAATAGATCAGGGGCAAGAGGACCTCTGTCAGGCAGTTTCTCACAACTGCTTAGTGCTCAATTCCTGGTACAGTTATATATAGAAGTCTCACTTCGGTGATAAAAAATATTTGGTACTAAGTATTGTATTATAAAAGTAATTTGTCAAGCTCTAAGAAAGTAGATGATGTGGTTGTTGTCTTCTCTGGTTGTTATCTATTTCAAAGAATGGTTTCCAAACCCTTTTTTTGGTCATGAATAGATTGACTTAGTTTTCATAAGTATTCACACACATTTCAAAAACAAGAGAAAGTGATTATCCACATGATTTTTAAAATAAAATAAGATAGGGACATGAAGATCTATCATCTATCTATCTATCTATCTATCTATCTATCTATCTCTATTTTACAGTAACAGGAATTGAACCCAAGACTGTATTTTCTGAGAAAACACTCTTTGATTGAACTATATTCTCAGATGTTCCCTTTATTTTTGAGAAAGAAAATTAAGCCTCTTCTTTAAAATGTATTTGTGCTTATACACATCTCTCCTGAACACGGGCAATTTCTTATCCCCAAGGAGTAGCTTTAAAGACGACTGAAAAATAGTTTTCTTTGAGATGGGACTGACATTTGTAAAGTTATTCTAGGGTTTCAGGTTTAGGGAATTAGAGAGTCTTTTAAAATGCTAATTAGGGACTGAAGGCAAAGACCCAGGATTCAGTTCAAATACCCTTCTTATCACATTCTCTGAAATGCTTACCTCATTTAGAAACACTACACAAGGCTAGAAAATTCCAGTGAAATAATGACCCTGAAAGAAAGCATTTAAGTTTGCAAATGTTCTTTGAATCTCCCTTAAGCTACTTGTTCTGGCAATATACTTCATAATTACTAATTATGCCTGTAGCCATCTTTTCATTTGGGGAAATAAGAGTTTTTTCCTACTTTGTAACTAAGTGTTGTCTCCATACTTACTCATATCAAATTTATGTCAAGATATGATGCAGCCCAAGCCTACACTAAATCAGAAATCATTTAAAAATAAAAAATATGACTTTGATATTTCATACAAAACACAGAGAAGACTAAATCTAGTGCTATTTTACTATCGAATTCAAAATTTACTTGTTATAAATGCTATGCTCAAATACAGGTCTCTGACTTTTTAGGAAGTTATTCTTTCAATTAATTTTCTCCATAGCCTGAAACTATATATACCCTATGGTACAAGCTGACTACAGCCATAGCGAGTGCTTCAGGCAGTAAGTAGCAAAATTACTGACATAAATAAGATCATTAAAGGGTTTGTTTAAAAATGCTGATGCCTGCTTATATTCAAAGTAAGCAACAATAGCTTTCTTAGTGCGGTTGCTTAGATGTGGGCTTTAGAATGATGGTAACTAATGCTGAATAATTTGCTAAAAATATTTAATGAGATAAATAAATTAAAATAAAATGGCTTTTGTGTAGTGGGATATTCACTTTGTCTCCTTCTGTGGCACTGACCATGCCCATTGGGGGAGTGGAGCCAGGGGCGGAAGTGACCTGGGGAACTAGGTCTGAGGAGGAGCAGGGGGAACACTCTCTGCTCTCTTGCAAGCCGAAGTAACGGGGACAGGAGGACTTCCGGAGGAATTCTTGGAAGCAGGAAACAGCTGGTGTTCATCTGTCTATGTTTTGAGTTATTTCTCCCTGAATAAACATCTGTTCGGCCTATTTGTTTATCCAGATCCAGAGGAAGCTATGAAGCATTCTTTCTGGAAAATATACAATGTGATTGTTCTTTAGAACTGTACATTCAATTTTGGCAACACACACACACACACACACACACACACACACACACACGATTCTCAGGAAAGGGCCTCTCAAGCATTCACTCATTGGTGATACTTGGTTGTGATTATTTCTTTTAGAACTAAATGGAATAAGAAAATGTCTCCACAAGGCTTGGGCACTCTATGGGAAAGTAGCAATTATTATTGATTTTACTGGGTCAAAATCCTGTAGTTTAATAAAAACATGATGTAATTTCTGTAGGTCATGATTGTTATTTGGTCAGTTATGATCAGGGTTTCACTTTTCTGTTCTGGATGTCAAATCCCTGGGACTCCCAACTCCACAAATAAAAAGCAAAGTACAAACTCTCCATATTTTTTTTTTAGGTCAGTTAAAAAGGATCATTACTTTAACTCATAAAGGACTAAACTTTGACTTCTGTAGCCCCTTTTTAGCCATAATCTATGGATCTACATCTAGTCACCTCATTGATGAGTTTGCTGAACATGCTTCTTCAAGGGCTCCCATGCATTCTTTCAGTTCCCTCTCTACCACCACATTTCTATCTACCTTTCTAGACCTGGCAAAAATGACCAGCCCAAAATGGTAACTTCTAAATGACCGTGATGTCCACTTTGTGTAAGCTTCTGACCCTCAATAGAAATATCACTACTATACAGTTGGGAAACAGTTTTGAAGTGGAGACTGTTGTTATAAAGTCAGGTGTTGACATCTCAGAACTGTCCCTTGTCATATTCATAAGAAAATATGAGTAGAATGACCTGTGCTTCCCTGAAAAATCTCCTGAAAGTGAGGGTGGTATCTTATTTCTGCTTATATTATCACAGCATTTAGCATACATATGCATAAAGAGCATAAATAATTAAAAAATAATTGCAAGTGTGAGGGGAATTCTCTTTTACAATTAACTATGTTTGAAATACCTCAATACAATCTTCCTTATACGATGCCTTCTCTAGCATTTTTCTGAATTTATTATCTATTATCAGAGGTTAATTAATTACTGTAAAATAAGTTGTGTCTGTGAAAAGGGAAATTTAGGTTTATTTTTATGAAAAAGTATATCTGAAGCATAAATCTGAAGTCGGTTTTATACTTATAATAATTCATAAAAAATGATTTTAAGATAAGACATAAACTAAACCACAGGATTTTTTTTTTGGCATCTTTAATAAAGTAGCCTTTGTTGAATTTTTCAAATTACTCAGCATTAGTCCTCTGTTGCCATAGTCACAGTCAACTTTCAATCTGTGAAATACCTTTCATTTACTATCATTCTTGGGGTCTGAGAGAATGACATTGTCACTGAAGGCAACCATGTTTTCATGTGGAAAATTTTAGGGACAAAACAGATATTACAAAGTGTTTAATGGGATGTGTGCATTTCATCATTCTCCTGGTCATAGCTTCAGCTTCAAAATGAAACCAACTCCTGGGACCAAAACTGGGTAAGTTAAGACAGAGAAATTAATTTTATTATCTTTTCAAAACTCCATGATATAACTCCAGAAAGAGCAGACTTTCATTTTTTTTATTTCCTTTTTATGGAAAAGAGATTAGTTTTATTACATAATATATCCTGATTATTATTACCCGTCCCTCTATTCCTCTTCATTCCTCCAAACGTCCCTCCTATTCAGATCCACCCCTTTCTCTCCCTTGAAAAGAATCAGCTCCTAAGGGATGATAATACAATAAAAACAAAGGAAAATAGTAAGATGAAACAAAAACTTCCCACTTCTGAGTTGGACAAGACCAACAGAAGGGAAAAAGGACAAGAGAAGGCACAAGAATCAGAGACCGATTTGATTGTCTACTCAGAAATCCCACAACTGGAAGCCATAACACATACAAAGAGGACCCGATATAGACCTGTGCAGGCCCTGTGCGTTCTGCCTCAGTCTCTGTGAGTTCCTATGAACAACGGTCATGCTGATTTAGAGGACCTTGTTTTCTTGCTGTCCTCCATCCTCGCTGGTTCCTACAGACAACATCAAAGTGTCAGTGACACTGGCTTCTTCTGAGTTCTCTCTCATTAATTCTCCACATGAGCTTTTCTCCACACACCTGTGAGTCTGAAATTTCCTTTTTACTCAGAAATAGCCATGGTGTAAGATGCCTATCTTAATGATATAATTTTGATTATCACTTTGAGTATTCTATATTTATGAATCAATTTTTAGTTACTACATGCTGAGATTAGGATATGCAAACTGTGGTGGCTAAAACACAGCAGAAACTTTAAGTGTGTTCTATCTCGTGAGAAAAAATATTTTTATACTCTTATGTAAATATTCCTATTACTTTGCTCTAACAGGAGCTCCAAATTGAAAGGATAAATTTTAAGTACGAAGTATTTTATAAAGAAAAATATGTGTATATCTCTAAAATACAAATATTTTTAATAAATATCTCATGCTACCATTGTCACAAAGGAAAAATTGTTTTTAAGGAAATACATCAGAATGCCATCTAGTCGGTTCCCATTTCTGATTGCTACTAGCTAGCTGAAAGATCACATGGTAATTATACAGCCAATATATCATGAGATAACTCAGGAGAACTGGATGAAGTAAGTGCAAAGTGGTACCTGGCATTATGATCTTATGAATGAATTGGCTGTGTCTTGCTGTAGTTTATTCCTGTAGCTTGTTCTTTCTGCTACAAACTTGGGATTTACTTCCTACAGTTTAGAACTCTCTGCTCATTTACTGGGGGCAAATTTCTCCCCTGCATTTGAAGTTTTACTGATTATGCTCCCTGGCTATGGGTGAAACCTGTTATCCGTTATCAGATCCTACTTTACTGATTATATTCCTTAGCTATGTGTGAGTCCTGTTTCTCACTATCAGGTTCTTGTTCCCCTCTCCATTGCAGTTGCGGAGATCTGCCTTCCTGCAAATACTTTTATTGACAGGCATTTGGTCAGTGTTTAGTTCCCAGGCAAAAGCATCCCATCTAAGACATTTCCAAATATCCAAGGACAAAGAATCACTACATGTCCAAAGTTGTTAATTCCAAGCTGGACATAAATGGAGCGGAAAAAATAAGCATGCCTTAGCTTTACCTCACTGGCAGACAGAAAAAGTGACAACCTAAAGTAACCATGCACTAAAAGAGTCTCAGACTTCCTGTATTAACTCAAGATTTTAGCTCAGAGATTTACAGCTCCCTCCTGTTTCCCCTCAGAAGAGAAAGACAAAGGGAATCATCCCATTTGCTCATCCTCAGGGAACAGGAAACTTTTCTGAAGGCCTGCACTGCCACTGAGACCAGAGCACTGGAAGGCTCCAGGTTTTGTTTCCTGTGCAAATTAAACTTAGAGCCCATTTGGCCTATAGCTCTAAGCAATTGATGCTAAATGTTCTCCTAGCAGTTTTGGTTTATTGCTTTGTGCATAAATCTTACCTGCCTTGCTGACCCAAGCCTCATACTGAATTGTAAAAAGAACTACTGTTGCAAACATCTATACCTGTATCCCGAAGAACTGGGGAGAATTAGAGAGACAAAGAAACAAACAAATAAAGACACAGAAACAGAGAAACAGAACGGCAAGAGAGTAAGAGAACAGAAGAATAAAGAACATATAGAGGAGCAATTATATGTGAATCAATTATTTTTTCCCTTAGACTTTCATTACTTTGCTAATTTGTAGTCCCTTTTTTTTTGAACCCTGAGGAACATTTTAGAAGCTGGATTTCTGGTGTTTTTGTTATCAGATTGTTTTATATTCCACATATTTCTATAGTGGAAATATGATTATATATATGATTTATATATATATATATGTGTGTGTGTGTGTGTATAAGGAATATATAAATTTTAAGAATGCTAACATGATTTATGTACTGCAAATTGATGGCATGTTGCCTGACTCTCTTTTACTTGTGACAACAGTTTTTGTTTTATTCCTATCTCTTTCGTCTCTTCCTTTTCAATTAGATTTCTGAGTTTTTGTACAGTGCTTTCAATCATATTAGCCTGCTCTTAGGACTCCTACCAGGTCCATCCCCTGTCACTTCCCATCCAGTTTTGTGTCAAATATATTCTTCCAAACCCACCAAGTCCTATTTTTCTGCCTAATTGTCCTGGATGCACAGCCTTCAACTAGATACTGGCCAATCTAACAGAGGTCATACTCTTAAGGAAAACCTAGTCTTCCTCTCTCAGCAGCCACCAAATGTGAGTACCTGCTCAGCTTGGGGTGGGATTTCATGCCCAACTGTCCTTTCCATTGCGATTTGATCAACTTGAGCTTGTATAGGCCTTGAGTTCGTATATGCATATATTCCACTGTGTTTGAAAGACATGGCTTCCTTTTAGTCACCTATCATCATCCCTGGCTCTTAAAATCTTTCTCCCCATCTTCTTCAATTATCCCCAAGTGTGCTATAGATATGCGTTTTTGAATGAGTATTCTGTGTTCCTTTATTCTCAGTACCTTTCCCAATTCCAGGTCTCTGTGTTAATCACCATCAACTGCACAGCGTTTTTCTGGTGAGTGATGAGAGATGCAGTAATCTGTCGATGTCAATATTGGTGATGAAAGTAAGTCATGAAATACAGAATGACACCCCAAAGGCACCCTTATTTTGGTCATTGTCATTATGGACAGAAAATCTGCTGTCTAAGAGACTTATTATGACCATTTCTTCTAGAATGGTCATAATGAAAGAAATCGGGAAGGGAAGTGAAAGGCAGAGTTACAGAAAAAATACCACCTCTGAAAATGAACAAGTTAATAGTGGACAAGTTTAGGTTATATATAAATCTCAGTTGGCAGGTCTACCAAAACCACACTTAACTACATCATAATTTAATTACTTAAAATAATTGCTTTTAAGTTGTGAAAACTGAAAGAAAAATTACAAATATACAACAAAGTGAATTCTATTAGACAGAAATGACATTGCAATAAATGTGTGAAATGTGTTATTGTCAGAAAATAATGAAGATGAGATGCTTAAACTCAGTTACATACCCAGAAAGGAATGAAGGAATTTTTTTCTGACTCGTAATTCTCTCTTTGTTAAGATTCGGAAGTTACATGAATTTCCCTTACCTTTGCAATTTTTTACAGAAATGTCTATCTCAGAGACTTTATAAAGAACAAAAGAGAGAAAATAGTAAGCAAACTTGAGACAAAGTGCTTGGTCACTGTCAATGCTACCAGAAATTTCCAAATGATTACAGGGAAGATATTATAACCAATGGTGAGAAAATGATGTTTCTTGTTTCTACTCCCTTTGGTCTATTTTGGGGTGCATGTGGCAGTATGGCATTGCATTGAATAGTCACAGTAAACCATATATTTAACACAATTCAGCTGAATATTCTCTAAAAAGGTTTCTTTCTGTTTTAGAACTAATTTTTTTTTATTTTGTATTAAAAATGAGTATGACACCATTAGAAAGGAGAGTACTGGGGAGTCAACCTGCATCGGTAAAGGATTATTTTCCTGGCTGGAGGTAAATACGCAATTGTCTATTGTATTATTCTCCATGCTTGTTTCATTTTCTAAGCACTCTATCAAATGTTTAAAATTATAATTCAGTCGTAGCTAGCTAACACTGGTCATTGACAAAGTCCAACAAATGTGTGGGAAATTTAGTGTTAAGTTTCAGCTGGTGCAAAACTCTGTATGTGAAAGAAGTAAATGATAAGGGATATTATACCCATGAGTACAAATACCTTCACTTCCTGCTTCTCTACTCTTTATCTATTTAATACCTGAATTTTTCTACATACTCAAAAACTTCTCTTCCTTTAAGGATATTAAATTTCCTTTGCTGTTATTAATGTTACTTTTGGTTAAAAATACCCAAGGACTGAACTGAATAATATAAAGCACAGTCAATATAAGAAACAGGCACCACATTCTGGCTTGATTAGCCAGGGACCATTCCTTAGATGTCATTTGTGGATTGAGAGCCTACTCATCCTTCAGCCATAGCTATTTTGCCAGTTGAGGTTTGGGAGGGCACTGAGACCCAAGTGTCCACCCAAGGCCAGCTAAAACTATATATGGGAATGAGTGGAGAATGTGGTTCTACACCCAGTCTACCCAGCTCTTATTTCTCACTATAGATCTTCCTTATTCTGTGATACTACTGGTCAATTAGTAGTTTTCTCAGTTGATGGCTCCACTCCTGAAAATCTTATCATCTTTTTTTTTTTTTAGCTATCCCAAAGACGAAGATTGACCTAGTTTGCAGAGTCTCAATGACTCCAACTCTTCAGAGAAGAGACTGTTCTACATTATTTGAATGTTTATATTTAACAAATCTCTTTAACTTACCTTTAACCTAAAGTCCCATATATCGTAAACAAGCTTCCCATCACTTCTTTCTTTGCTTCTCTTATTCTTTTGTTTGTTTGTTTGTTTTTGTTTTTGTTTTTAATGCACATTCCCCTGTAATACTTCCTACATAGCAACCTAATACTAATCATTAATCCCTCATGGGAGGTGTGATTCTGTAAATATGTTTCTGTTATTGTTAATGAATAAAGCACTGTTGGCCTACAAAGAAGCAAGATAGGTGGGACTAGGAAACAGGAGGATTTAGTGAGATGTAGTAGAGAGGGTTGAAATGTAGGATACAAGAGGAATAAGAAGTCTGGACCCTCTCTTCAGTAAGATAAGACCACATGGAAACACATAGATTAATAGAAATGAGATAATATTTAAGACAGAGCTAGCCAATAAGAAACACTAGTAACATGCCCACAGCTTTATAACCAATAGAGTCTCTGTGTGTTATTTTGGGACTGATATGGCTCTGGGATGAAGCTAGTAGGAAAGTACTCATAACAAATTCCACTGTGATTTCTTTCCCACTTCTCTTATTTTCTCTTTCATACAAAAGGAAACTATTCCCCAAATGAAATGGTAGTTAAGGAATGACTGTTTTGTAGCCAGTTGGCATTCTGTTCTCACAGTGGATTTGTTGATAGACTGCTGACAGTAGTCAATGTGCTGTGGAGGTTTGGGATAGAGCCTAAAAGAGAGTACTATCACCTTAACTTTACTACACATAGTCATTCTTGAATACTATAAACACTTCTCACTAAAGCCAAAAATAGTAGTATGAATTCAAACACACACACACACACACACACACACACTCACACTCACACACACACACACACACACACACACACACACACACACACACCATGATACACATGAGGAGGTAAAAGGACAAGTTTGTGAATGTCAGTACTCTCCTTCCTGCATGTTGAGTTTTAGTAATGGAATGTGGTTTTTCGGGTTTGACCTCAAGTGCCTTTACCTACTGAGCCACCTTGGTAGGCCTGGAATTTTTTACATAAAAAACGAGTTGAAAACTAAACTATAGCCAAGGAAAAAGTTCTTGCATTTTCTAATGTCTTTGAATTTTTTTCTTTGTTGAAGGCAATCTGGTATTAAATAATGAAGGAAGTTGTAAAAGAAAACAATTATTTTAGATTTTTCCATCCTTTATAGTTAGGGATTTAGGAGACCATGGTTCAACCTTTCTTTTCTGGCTTATTCCATTTAGACATTTATTTATCAATTCATAGAGATTATTGCTGGTATAATATTTTGGAGAGATTTATATAAAAACAAGTTTGTTTACATTCAGATAATTATTTTGTTCTGAGGAGAACATTTGTTAATTTATGTTCAATTTAAACATTAATATTTTGATATCAGAATTCCATTTTTACTTTCTATTCCAATAATAATCCATATGTGTTGAATGATAACCATTTTTAACCAACACTCCCAGCAGGAAATGTATGCATTCTGCATAATCCATCCATGTGACCACAGTGATTGACTCAGAGATGATCACAAGCTCTCAAGTAAGCCAATCAAAACCATTAATTAGAGATGGACTTTAGAAGTTGCAGTTTCACACCAGCAAAGATCCTGATATGATGAAGAAAGCCTCTGACGTCGTAACACATGAATGGCAGACAGGGAGAGAGAAAGAACAACTGCTGAAGCCACTGGAAGCCAGAAGAGTTCATTTTTCCCAAGTTCAAAGTGTTTGAATTCACCGAATTATCAGTGAGTAGATCCTGAGGAATACAAGCACGGTGTGAACAAGAACAACGACATATATACATGGCAAAGTGAGCTGGGAAAGCCCAGGATCCCTCAACCCTATCAAAGGACTAGAGACTACTGACAAGCATTGGGCACAGGGTGTCTTCTTCAGGAAAGGGCACACCAACTGATTACCCATGTGAAATGATCAGTGCTGAAACACACAATTATCATTATGCAAACTCTCTCTCTCCTCTCCCTCTCTCTCTCTCACACACACACACAAACACACACATAACAATGTAACAGACATGATAGATTTGAAAGAGATTAAGGGGGTGTAGAGGGAAGAACTGGTATAATTATCATTTCAAAAAATAAAAAAAAAGGAAAAATCTCTAGAAATTTGAACTTGGAATTTTAGCTTTTAATATGTTTTACTGATAAGGTTCAAACATTCATTCCCAGGTAAATTTATGTCATATAGCCACAAAGTAAAGTCTTAAAAATTCAATATAGTCTATTTCTATTGTCATTTTTTGGGAAAATGACACCCCTATCTTTGTAGTTCCTTTCATGCAAACAAATTCTATAAAATCAGCTTTCTGTCTCTGAGGATTTCTGATGGGTGATACCCTATGAAACAAGGACTGATATATTTTCTTGTTTGTTTGAAATCACTTGAGAAGAAAAGTTAAAAGAACTTTGGGAATGCATAGGGAAATCAGTTGTGTTTATTACAGAAAAATGTTTGTTTTCTATCTATAAATAATTTGTTTCCTGAATAGGTTTACAGGCAGAGTGATCACTTGTGTTTCAAGAGGGACAAACAGGACTGGTGATTGAGAGCTTAACATAGATACAGTCTCCAGCCTGCACTCAGCAGTTCTCCATGGATTTTTGCCATGGCTTGATGCACAGCTGCAGATGTGTTCACAGTCATCCTCAGTTCTTCTGTATTGACATAGACTTTGGTTGGAACCTCACCAGTAATGAGAGTAAGGCATGTTTCAGCTCTCAGGTTATAACTTCATATTGATAAATAAACAAAGTGAAAATGATAGCTTAAGGTTACGAGGAAGTCCACAGGGACATAAATTTGACAGTAAGATAAATCTGTGTGAGTATCACTGGGTAAAAATCCAGTAAAGGCAAAGGGCCTCAGGCATTGGTGGTACCTGAAAAAATGCCCTTGTTTGTAATAACACTGTTTCTATTAAAAAAAAAAAAGAGAGTGGTAGCAACATTGCAAGCAAGATATTAAGGGATCCTATGGTCACACTTAGAAAGTAGTAAACAGCATAAAACCCAAGAAAAATAGGCAGGCAGGGAGTCATGGAGTTTTGCAACTCATCCTGTGAAAAGATTTTGTATTTTAGGCCATTAGTGGTATTTACTGGTGAAAAAAAAAAAAAAAAAAAAAGCTACCCTGCCTTCAAACATTGTTATACTACTGGAAAAGCTAGTTAGTGCATTGATGAAAATGCATTTCATAAGATTAGCTGGGTACAAACATCAAAATGGAGTAGAATGTTGTCAATGTGTAATTCCTTTTGTGTAGAAATAATAGGACTAAATCAATTCCAGTCTTAAAATTTCCAGAAGTGACTACAGAGAAAAAAAAAAAAAAAACAGCAATTTTGCATTATTAATTGTCAAATGTAAATATGTCTCATAAAGACCATAGTAGGTATAATATATGATAGCTAGATAAGGCAATGTGCAAAAGTATGTGAAAGAGAGAATGACGGGACATATAGAGTTAAGAATAATATTAAAACAGAAGGTAAATTGAGAGCAACCAATATTAGTTTTTTTCATTTTTTTCTTTTTCATTTATTTATTTATTTATTTTATATAACCAAGTCCATTTAAATGAAAACAAATATTTATAGACAATATTTGGGAATTTGGGCGTCTTTCTATCCATACTACATCCTGCGGGTAAGAGGCCCTGTCATGGGGGATTCTGAGAAGATGCAGAAATCGTGGCTGTAATCTGTAAGGCTGCTTTGTCCAGCTGTTTTGAATGTAGGATCACCTAGTACTCTGTTTCAGTCAGTCTGGCTTGATCAAACCACATTAGTCTGGAGGGAATCCACACCTTTTCATTTTCTGTGGAAACAAAAATAGAAATCCTTTACCCCAGCACCTTGTCCTTGATCATAAACTTTGGAGTCAAAGCATTTTTATTCAATTAAATTTATTATTTTGTATGACGATTCCAGTTCCCTCTCCCTCCTTTCCTCCCTCCCTCCTTCCCCCCCTTTTACCCTCTCTGCCCTCTCACATGCACTCTAAACACCCTCCCATCCCATCCCCCCACTCCAATTCCATATGTTGGGGAATGCCATCCAGTAGGGGTCATGTAGGTCTGACAGGTCATGTGAAGTAGGGACTAGGGCTTCTCTCCTGTCTCTAGATTAAAGCAGTTATGCCTCCATGGAGGATGAGTTAGCAAGGTCTATTGTGCACCAGGGATACATCCTGGCTCCACTGTCTGAGGTCCCTTAGACTGCTCAGTCCTTCTGGCTGAGACCCATTTTCAGGGGGGCCTGAGTCAGCCCCATGCTGGATTCCCAGCTATCAGTCTGGTGGCTTGTTAGCTCCTCCTTGTTTAGTAGGCTGTCTCTATGTGTTTCTGCCTCCAGGTCTTGTCCTCTCCATCTGCATCTGGGTTCTACTTCAAATCACTGTTTATGTATGAGTGTCTGCTCCTGTTTCCAACAGACATTAGTTGAGGGCTCCATGGATAAGTTAGTTGTTGATCTCACTCTCCGGAAAGGCATAGAGCTTCTACAGAAGCTCTAATTGTTAGTTGGCAGCAGTCTTGTAGTTCTCTAGAACGTTCTTTGTGTTCAATTTTATCTTCAAACATATTGGCTCCCTCTTTTATGTTCTCTCTCTCTCTCTCTCACTCTCTCTCTCTCTCTCTCTCTCTCTCTCTCTCTCTCTCTCTCTCTCTCTCTCTCTCTCTCTCTTTCCTGTCTTCTATTCCTAACGGGGCTCAATCTTCCTGGTTGCACGTGTTTTCCTTTCCTCCCCCTCATTTTCTCCTGCTTCTCCCTCCATTTGATGCCCCCCCATTTACTCTGCGCTCTGGGGGACTTGTACATTCCCAGATCTGTGAGGGACTTTATATGAAACTCTTAGAATACACCTTGTATCCTAGTTCCTCTGGTGGTGTGAATTATAGGCTGGTGATCCTTTGCCATACACTTGCCTGTGAATTTCAAGATACCATTATTTTTTTTCTGCAGAGTAGTATTCCATTGTGTAGATGTGCCACATCTTCATTTACCATTCTTCAATTGAGGGGCATCTAGGTTGCTTCCAGGCTCTTGCTATTACAAATAGTGCTGCTATGAACATAGCTGAACAGATGTCTTTGTTGCATGTTTGTGGATCATTTGGGTATATGCCTAAGAGGAGGATTGTCGGGTCCTGTGGTAAACTAATTCCCATTTTCCAGAGGAACAGCCATACTGATCTCCAAAATGGCTGTATGAGTTTGCACTCCCACCAGTAGTGGAGGAGTGTTCCCCTTTGTCCACATCCTCTCCAACCTGAGTCATCATTGGTGTTTCTAATTTTAGCCATTCTCACAGGAGTAAGATGGTATCTCAAAGTTGTTTTGATTTGCATTTCCCTGATAGCTAAGGATGTGGAGCACTTTCTTAAGTGTCTTTCAGCCTTTTTGATTTCCTCTATTGAGAATTCTTTCTTCAGTTCTGTACCCCATTTTTTAATAGGGTTATTTGGTGTTTTGTTGACTAGTTTCTTGAGTTCTTTGTATATTTTGGAGATCAGCCCTTTGTCGGATATAGGATTGGTGAAAATCTTTTCCCAGTCTGTGGGCTGCCATTTGGTCTAGTCCACTGTGTCCTTTGCCTTACAGAAGCGTCTAAGTTTGAAGAGCTACCATTTATTAATTGTTTCAGTGTCTCTGCCCCTGGAGTTATATTCAGGAAGCAGTCTCCTATACCAATTTGTTCAAGGGTACCTGCTACTTTCTCTTCTAAGAGGTTCAATGTGGCTGGATTGATGTTGAGGTCTTTGATCCATTTGGACTTGAGTTTTGTGCATAGCCACAGACATGGGTCTATCTGCAGTCTTCAACACACCGTCATCCAATTGTGCCAGCATCATTTGTTGAAGATTCTGTTCTCACCCCATTGTATAATTATAGCTGTTTTGTGGAAAATCAGGTGTTTATAGGTGTGTGGGTTAATGTCAGTATTTTCAATTCGATTCCTTTGGTCTACCTGTCTATTTTTATGCCAATACCAGGCTGTTTTCAGAACTATAGCTCTGTAGTAGAACTTAAAGTCAGGAATGGTGATGCCTCCTGAAGTTCTTTTATTGTATAGGGTTGTTTTTAGCTATCCTGGGTCTTTTTTATATATATATATATAAAGTTGATTGTTTTCTTTTCAAGGTCAGGGAAGAATTGTGGTAGTATTTCAATGGGGATTGCATTGAATCTGTAGATTGCTTTTGGCAAGATTGTTATTTTTACTATGTTTATCCTACCTATCCAGGAGCATGGGAGATCTTTCCATTCTCTGGTATCTTCTTTAATTTCTTTCTTTAGAGCCACAAAGTTCTTATTATATAGGTCTTTTACTTGTATGGTAAGCATTACACCAAGATACTTTATGCTGCTTGTGGCTATTGTTAAGGGTGATGTTTCTTTGATTTCTTTTTCTGTTTCTCTGTCGTCTGAAAAAAGTAGGGCTACTGATTTTTTTTTTGAGATTATCTTGTATCCTGCTAGGGTTCTGAAGGTGGTTATCAGCTGTAGGAGTTCCCTGGTAGAGTTTACTGGGTCGCTTATGTAAACTATCATATCATCCTCAAATAGAGACAGTTTGACTTCTTCCTTTCCTATTTAGATCCCCTTGATCTCCTTTTGTTGTCTTGTATCATTAGCTAGAACTTCTAGTATGATATGGAAGAGATATGGAGAGAGAGGACAGCCTTGTCTTGTTCCTTATTTTAGAGGAATTGGCTTAAGTTTCTCTCCATTCAGTTTGACGTTGGCAGTTGGTTTGGTGTATATTGCTCTTATTATGTTTAGGTATTTTCCTGTTATCCCTGACCTCTCCAAGACCTTTATCATGAAAGTGTGTTGAATTTTGTTGAAGGCTTTTCCAGCATCTAGGGAGATAATCATATGGTTTTTCTTTTTCAGTTTGTTTATATGGTGCATCACGTTGATAAATTTTCATATGTTAAACCTTCCCTGCATTCCATCAATGATGCCTACTTGGTCATGGTGGATGATTTCTCTGATGTATTCTTGAATTCGGTTTTCCAGTATTTTATTGAGTATTTTTGCATTGATGTTCATCAGGGATATTGGTCTGTAGTTTTCTTTCTTAGTGGTGTTTTTGTGAGGCTTGGATACCAAGTTTATTGTGGCCTCATAAAGAGTTCGGCAATAAACCTTCTGTTTCTATCTTGTGGAACAGTTTGACGAATAGTGGTATTAGTTCTTCCTTGAATGTCTGGTAGATTTCTGCACTGAATCCATCTGGCCCTGGACTTTTTTTGGTTGGAAGGCTTTCAATGACTGCTTCTATTTCATTACACATTATAGGTCTATTTAAGTTATTTGCTTTTCTTGATTTAATTTTGGTAAGTGATAGTTATCCAGAAATTTGTCCATTTCATTTCAATTTTCAATTTTTGTGGAATACAGATTTTCAAAGTATGACCTGAAAATTGTCTGGAGTTCCTATGTGTCCATTGTTATGTTCCCCTTTTCATTTTTGATTTTGTTAATTTGCATGTTCTGTCTCTGCTTTTTCCTTAATTTGGATAAAAGTTTGTCTATCTTGTTGATTTTCTCAAAAAACCATCTCTTCGTTGCATTGATTTTGATTTTTTTGTATTGTTTTCCTTGTTTCTATTTTGTTGATTTCATCCCTCAAGTTGACTATTTCCTGGAATCTACTCCTACGGTGTGAATTAGGTTTTCTCTGTTCTAAAGTTTACAGTTGTGCTGTTAATTCTCTATCCTCTGTTTTCTTCATATGGGCACTTAGTGCAATGAACTTCCCTCATAGCACTGCTTTCAAGGTGTCCCATAAGTTCGGGTATGTTGTATCCTCATTCTCGTTGAATAGTAGAAAGTCCTTAATTTCTTTCTGTATATCTTCTTTGACCCAGGTTTAGTGCAATTGCACATTGTTCAGTTTCCATGAGTTTGCAGGTTTTCTGCTATTTGTGTTGTTGTTGAATTCCAATTTTAAAGCATGGTGGTCTGATAAGATACAGGGGACTATTCCTACTCTTGTATATGTTGAGGTTTGTTATGCCACCTAGTATGTGGTCGATTTGAGAGGAGTTTCCATGTGGAGCAGAGAACAAGGCATATTCTTTTGTCTTTGGATGGAATGTTCTATAGATGTCTGTTAACCCCAGTTGAGACATAACTTCTCTTAGCTCTTTTGTTTCTTTGTTGTGTTTCTGATTTGTGGTCCTGTCTAGTGTTGAGAGTGCTGTATTGAAGTCTCCCACTATTAGTGTGTGAGGATTTATATGAGCTTTGAGTTTTAGTAGTGTTTCTTTTACAAATGTGGGGCCTTTGTATTAGGGGCATAGATGTTCAGAACTGATACTTTGTGTTGATGGATTTCCCTGCGATAAAAATGAAATGACTGTCTTCATCTCTTTTGACTAATTTTGGTTTGAAGTCTAATTTGTTAGATATTAGGATAGCTATGCCTGCTTGCTTCTTATTTCTATTTGATTGGAAAATCTTTTCCCAGTCCTTTACCCTGAGTTAATGTCTGTCTTTGAAGGTTAGATGTGTTCCTTGTATGCAGCAGAAGGACGGAGTCTGTCTTCTTATCCATTCTGTTAGCCTGTGTCTTTTTATAGGTGAGTTAAGACCTATAAAAGTTGATGATTGTTTGATTTAGGTTTGTTATTGGCAGTGGTACTGTGAATATATTAGTTCTGCTTTACCCTTGGCTTCTGGTGTAGTTGGATTATCTGCTGCCTACATTTTTGTGGGCGTAGTTACCTTCCTTGTGTTGGAATTTCTTTCTAATACTTTCTGTAGGGCTGGATTTGTAGCTACGTATTGGGAAAATCTGTTTTTTTCATTAAATATATTGTTTTCTCCATCTATAGTGATTGAGAGTTTTACTGGATATAGTAGCCTAGGCTGGTATCCATGTTCTCTTAATACTTGTAGATCATCTATCCAGGACCTTCTGGCCTAGAGGGTTTCCATGGAGAAGTCAGGTGTAACTTGATAGGTCTGCCTTTATATGTTACCTGTCCTTTTTCCTTTGTTGCTCTTAATATTCTTTCTTTATTCTGTATGCTAGGTGTTTTGTTTATTATATGTCAAGTGGTCTTTTTTCTTTGGTCCAGCCTATTTGTGGTTTGGTATGCTTCTTGTACTTTCATGGGCATGTCCTTCTTCAGATTGGGAAAGTTTTCCTCGATGATTTTGTTGAATATGTTTTCAGCACCATTGACCTGGGCTTCCTCACCTTCCTCTATGCCTATTCTTCTTAGGTTTGGCCTTTTCATGGTGTCCCACATTTCCTGGATGTTTTTTGTTAAGAATTTGTTGGATTCATGATTTTCTTTGGTAGATGAATCTATTTCTTCTAGTTTATCTTCTGTGCCTGAGATTCTCTCTTTGATCTCTTGAATTCTTTTGGTTATGCTTGAGTCTGTAGTTCCCGATTTTTAGCCCAGTTTTTCTATTTCCAGCATTTCTTCGGTTTGTGTTGCCTTTATTTTCTCTATTTCAGTCTTGAACTGTTTCCTTCACCTGCTTAATTCTTTTTTCTAGGCTTTCTGTACTTTCTTTGCTTTCCTTAAAGAATTTGTTCATTTCTTCCACTTTTTTGTTTGTTTCTTCCTCCATTTCTTTAAGGGATTTTCTCACATCTTCTTTGAGGGCCTCTATCATTTTATGATGTTAATTTCTAAGTCGTTCCCTTCTGCTTCCTCTGCTTTGTTGTTGTGTTCTGTTCTAGTTGATGTAGGTTCCCTAGATTCTGGTGGTGTCATGCTTGTCTTTCTGTTGTTAGGTGTTTTCTTGTATTGCCATCTTCCCATATCTTCTTCCAGTAGGTGTTGGTGGGGTCTCCCCTCCATGGTACTTTCCCGGTGGGCTTATGTGGGTCAGAGGTTCAATATCTGTAGCTCTGGGTGGTTCAAGCTCTATAGGATGTCTCTCCAAAGACAGGGACCCAGTGATGGGGTCAGGGATGAGGATCCAGTAGAAGATGCCCCTAGCCAAAGGCTCTAGCCAATAGCTGGTGGAAGAGGACAAAGGCTGAGCCTGAAACTTTGGAATTTTCTGCATGAAAGTAGATAGTTGGATCTCACTGGAAACTGGCACTCTCCAGATGAGGCCTCTTTTTTGTTTTTTAGCAGAGGCCCTGCTTTGGGGGTCAAGGGTCTTGCCAGAGTGAAACCACAGAGAATGGCAGATCTCTCGGAGGGGCCCTGGACTCCAGCAGAGGACTGGAGGTGGAGTCAGAGACCAAGCATGTGGAAATTACGGGTGGTCCCGCATGGATAGGCAGGTCTCCTTTGTTCAGAGTTTTCCGAGAAGTCTCCGAAGTAGGGTGGACTCCCAATATTAGTTTTGTAATCAAAAGCAATATGTTTTTGTCTGTTGTGGAACTTGAAAATGCAATGCAGAATATTTATGATACAGTCAAAGTCAAAAATTACCATCTTATATGATTGGTTACTTCAAATACTGATTAGTTGAAGGAACTAGTTTTCCAAATATAATGAGCAGAAAAGTTAAAACTTGTTTTGTGTAGCAATTTCATCAAATTAAAATTATATTATCCTTGACTTTATATTTAAGCTAAATCATCTGCCAATACATAGGGAGACTTTGATTCTAAAACATGTATTCATTACTGGCTAAATGAAAATTTCTGTGCGATTTACTATGGCTAATAAGTAAAGAAAAAAAATGCCTAATAGTGTCTTTCAGATGTGGTATGGAATGCCATCCACAGGGCATGTGGCCATATTTCATAGCTTTGTGTGCCATATTGCATAATTTGAAATTAGTCAGACCTTTGGATGTGCAGTCTAGTGATAGGTATTGGGTCATAGGTGATATGACCTCCAAGGGGACTGAAGTTACCCAGCCTCTTCCATTCACTTTCTCTTTGGAGTCCTGGGCAGTTAGTGGACAGATTTCTATTCTTGTCCTGCTATGACTTGCAGACTTATCACAAATACAATCCATCTGGAATAAAACTCTAAGATACAAATAAACATTTTTTAAAGTTTGATAGATAAATAAACTTCTACTTAGAAGGTGTTTCACAAACAAGTTATCTAAGGGGCCAGGTGAATTATGGAAGAATAGAAAAAATAAGAAGTAGTCAGTGTTCAGAGATCAAGTAGGACTCAAGTTTACATATTGCATTACTTTGTACTAGGTAGATAGTTTGTTGGAAATTTCTATATAAATGTTGTCTCCATAAGATCAAATTTAAAAGTAAATGGGAGATTACATACCTGCACACAACATGTCAACACTTAAAACAGTCAGATTTGGGGTAAAGTATTTAATATGCCAAGTACTCATAGATACAACACTAAAACAAATGACAAGCATGGTTCTTGGATCTTGAAGTAGTTGGGAATGGATTAAGTTACATGTCTTTCACACCTTGCTAAAATTACTATGACATTTCAGAAGTTTTGTCATTTTCTCCACATATTTGTCATTGAAGATATAAAAGTACATTTTCTTTATTCTAATGGAAGTGGCTTTAAACTTGGACCCACACTCTGAGTAATGTAAAGCATATTTTAAAAATCCAAGGAAAATCACACCCCATTTTAGAAAGCTACTTTAGTCACATCAAAAGCTATTGCTCAATATGTACCTATTAACTCTCCAGGAACATTTGAGATGACTAAGACTGACCTTTCCTTATTTTTTTTTTTTTTTTTTTTAGATTTTTGAAATGTGGACCATTTTGTAATTTTCTATCCCTTTAGTTTTTATTTGGATTTTGTGAATTTGGTGCCCCATGTCTCTGCTCAGCAGGGCTCTGAATCACTTTCTCTGCTAGCTGTTCACTATCAACTCTGCATTCTCCAGCTTCTATACCTCAGCTATATTATTGGTGCATTTATGGGGCAGCGATTTGTGCCAAACTCTTGCCTGGCAGTCTCATAGCTGTGCTCTTCCACAAGTCAAGGGTTTCCCAGATAATGCAACATTAGAATTTTGTGTATTCACAGTTGTCTGCCTACAGTTCATCAATGTATTTTGTTATCAAAATCTATCTTCTTTTATAAATCAGTTCTGTTATAAAAGTTTGTAAAATTCTTTAAAGTAAAAATGCAAATGGCAAATTGTAGTAACTTATTTGGCTAGACTACAAAGAGGCAATTAACACAAAATTTGTTTATTATCAGAGCTATAATACTGAGGTGCATTTTAGTTCTGCAATGAAATGGGGCTGTCCTTTTTTTTTTTTTTTTTTATTTTAAGAAAGGTAACTCATGGCATGGGAGGAACAAATCTGAGAATGGCTTTGTGATTTCCACATTCACTATTTTCAAATTATTGACATTTACGAGCCCCCCCCCCAACTTGGAAACCCTTTGTTCAAGCATCAGATAATTTCAGCAGCTTTGATGAGGAGATGAGCCTGTGGCTATCACGATCTCCAGATGAACCTCTTCCATCCCTTGGGTCGGGGAAAGGGTTATGACACCTTGCCCAGTGGAATAATGGGAAATGTTTCCCAGATGCAGGTTTAAGAAGTGGGCTGTTTCTACCTCCTGTGTTTTGAACATTCCTGGAAACAGTGCTATACACGGTATAGGAGAGCCAAGCAGCTCAATGAAGATAAATGAGGTGTTTTCTGTCATTTTCTTTGCATTTTAATCAAGATTTTTTTTACATCTATAATTATTAGATTCTTTCACTGTACCTTTATAAGAAGGTTTCATTATCATTTGGGGTACCTGCAGAAACTTGCAGGATGACATATAAATAAATATTAGAGACATATTTTAACTTAGGAACTTGGCAATATACCAGTTTAGTGCATAAAAGTATATAAATATGAAAGAAATAAAATTTAATAAGAAAGTATCCCAGCTGGACTCACTACTCCGGGTAAGCATTTGGCCAGAGTGCAGGTCCAGCACCACCATCTCCTTGGAACTTCCTGGGTCAGCTCTGTATATACTAGACCCACCCCTCAACAGGAACCATTTTGAGCCTGCCCTTACCTGACCTTTAGGCTCCCTCACGTGTCCTCTGTCTGAGGTGAGTCTGGGAATAGCCCAGGCCAAAGTCCTCCCACATCTTTCCTGGGAACTCCCTGGGTTAGCTCAGCATCTCGCTTGCCCCTATAACTGGCCTGGGTTGTCCAGTCTTAGTACTCCGACCATCTGCCACACAGAGGCTACCTTCCCCTCATCCTTGTTCCAGTTGAGCCCACTGTTCAAGGTGAGTGTTTGGCCAAAGTGCTGGTCTAACCAGCACCATCTCCTTGAAACTTCCTGGGTTGCCTCTGTGCATACTGGACCTGCACTTCCATGAGGGACCATCTTAAGCCTGTCCTCACCTGACCTTTGGGCCCCTTCTCCTGCCTTCTGCCTGAGTTCTTGAGATGATCCTGAGCCTGCCGTCTCCAAATAATTGGCCCTGCTGTGGCCTCTGCTTGAGAAACTCCCAGAAAAGCTAGGATCATAAAGAGTTAGTGACATTGACTACTGACCCATATACACCCACCAGAAGATAAGGGTAAAGAGAGAGAGACTCCACCTGCACCCACAGGAAGAAGAAATAGAAAGAGACAGCAATACAAGAAAACACTCGCCAATGGAAAGACAAATATGACACCACCAGAATCTAGGGACTATATGCCAACTAGACTTGAACACACCAAAGCAGATGAAGCAGAAGATAAACACTTAAAAAATAACTTCATAAAAATGATAGAGGCCCTCAAAGATGATATGAGAAAACCCCTTAAAGAAATGGTAAAAAATCAAACCAAAAAATTGGAAAAAATAGACTAAAAGGCCAAGCCAAAAATGCAAGAATTGAATAAATCTCTTAAAGAAAGGAAAGCCAAAAAAAAAAAAAAAAAATGAAATCAAACAGATGAAGGAAACAATTCAAACAGTTCAAGACCTGAAAATTGAAATAGAAACAACAAAGAAAATACAAATTGAGGGAATGATGGATGTAGAAAAGCTCGACAAACAATCAGGAACTACAGATTAAAGCATAAAAAAAAAAGTACAAGAGATCGAAGACAGAATATCAGGTACAGAAGAAAAACAAGCAGAAATAGATTCATCAACCAACAAATCCTTAACACAAACCATCCAGGAAATGTGGGACACTGTGAAAAGGCCAAACCTAAGAAAAATAGGCATAGAAAAAGGTGAAGAAGCCCAGCTCACAGGTGCAGAAAACATATTCAACAAAATCATTAAAGAAAACTTTCCCAATCATAAGAAGGACATGCCAATGAAAGTACAATCAGCACACCAAACACCAAATAGACTTGACCCTGAAAAGTCCCCTCACCACATATTAATCACATCACCTTGCATACAGAATAAAGAATATTAAGAGGAACAAAGGAAAAACGCCAGGCATATATAAAGGCAGACCTAACAAAATTACACCTGAATTCTCTATGGAAACTCTGAAGGCCAGAAAGTCCTGGATAGATGTTCCACAAATATTACGAGTACACAGTTGCCAGCCCAGGATACTATACCCAGCAAAACTGTAGATGGAGAACACAAGATACTCAATGACAAAGCCAGATTTCCACAACACATATCCACAAATGCAGCCCCACAGAAATTTCTGGAGGAAAAATCCAACCCAAACAAGTTAACTATGTTCACAAAGACATAGACAATAGATAACCCCACTTCACCAGAACCCAAAGAATAAAGCAAGGCAAATATATTCACAACACCACTACCAACAACAAATCTAAAACAAATAAGAATTAACAATCAATGGTGGCCCTTACTTTCCTTCAACATTAATGGCCTTAACTCATCTATAAAAAGACACAGCCTAGCAGAATGGATATGAAGGAAGAATCCATCCTTCCATTGTATACAAGAAATACATGTAAGCTTCAAAGACATATATTACCCAGGGTAAAGGGTTGGGAAAAGATTTTCCAATCAAATGGACCCAAGAAGTAAGCAGTTGTAGCTATCCTAATATCTAACAAGTTATACTTCAAACCAAAATCAATCAAAAGAGATAAAGAATGTCTTTTCATATTCATCACAGGAGAAATTTGTCAGTACAAAGTCTAAATTCTGAATATCTATGCCCCAAATACAAAGTCACCCATATTCGTAAAAGAAGCATTACTAAAACTCAAAGCTCACATAAAATCTCACACACTATTAGTGAGAGACATCAACACCCCACTCTCACCACTAGACAGGCCCACCACACAGAAACTTAACAAAGAAACAAAAGAGCTAACAGAAGTTATATCCCAATTGGGTTTAACAGACATCTATAGGACATTCCAACCAAACACAAAAGAATATACCTTCTTCTCATCTCCACATGGAACCTTCTCTAAAATCGACCACATACTAGGTAACATAACAAACCTCAACAGATACAAAAACATTGGAATAGTACTATGTGTCTTATAAGACCACCATGCTTTAAAGTTGAAATTCAATGATAACACAAATCTCAGAAACCCTACAAACTCATAGAACTTGGACAATAAGCAATTACACCATACCTGGGTCAAAGAAGAAATAAAGAAAGAAATTAAAGACTTACTAAAATTCAATGAGAATGAAGATATAACGTGCACAAATTTATGGGACACTTTGAAAGCAGTGCTAGGAGGAAAGTTCATTGCACTGAGTGCCCACATGAAGAAACTGGAGAATAGTAAAATTAAAGAAAAATACAACACAACAGAAAGGTCTAGAATAAAAGAAGATAACTCACCAAAGGGTAGTAGATGCCAGTACATAATCAAATTGAAGGCTGAAATCAATAAAGTAGAAACAGAAAACAAAACAAAGAAACAATGAGTTGGTTCTTACAGAAAATCAACAAGATAAAGAAACCTTTATCCAATCCCACCCAAAACAGAGAGAGAACATGCAAATTAACAAAATCAGAAATGAAAAGGGAGCATAACAACAGACACTAATGAAATCCAGAGAATCTTCAGGTCGTAATTTGAAAAGCTGTACTCCACAAAATTTGAAAATTCAAAGGATATGGACAAATTTCTGGGTAACTATCACTTACCAAAATTAAATCAACAACAGATAAGCAACATAAATTGACCTATAACCCTAATGAAATAGAAGCAGTCATCAAAAGCCTCCCAACCCAAAAAAAAAAAAAAAAAAAAAAAAATCTCAGGGCCGGGCCAGATGACTTCAATGAAGAATTCTACCAGAAATTCAAAGAAGAGCTAATACCCATATCTTCAAATTCTTCTAGACAATAGAAGCAGAAATTGTATTATCAAACTCATTTAAGAGGGTTCAATTACATTGACCCAAGCCACATAGAGACAAAATTATAAAGAGAACTACAGAACAATATCCCTCATGAACATTGATGTAAATACTCAATAAAATACTGGCAAATCAAACCTAATAATACATCAAAGAATTCATCCACCATGACCAAGTAAGCTACATTCTAGATATTCAGGGATGATTCAACATATGAAAATCTATCAATGTTATCCACCATACAAAAAAACTGAAATAGAAACATTTTATGATCATCTCATGAGATGCTGAAAAAGCCTTTGACAAAACCCAGCACCATTTCAAGAAAAAGGTCTTGAAAATGTCAGGGATGACAGGAACATATCTAAACACAATAAAAACAATATACAGTAAACCAACAGACAACATCAAACTAAATGTACAGAAGCTTAAGGCTGTCCACTCTCTCCATATCTCTTCAATATTGGGCTTGAATTTCTAGATAGAGCAATAAAACAACAAAAGGAGATCAAGGGGCTACAAATTGAAAACATGAAGTCAAACTTTCATTACTTTCAGGTTATATGATAGTTTACATAAGTGACCTGAAAATCTCTACCAGGAACTTCTAGAGTTGATGAACACCATCAACAAAGTAAACGAAACAAGATTAAATTAAAAAAAAAATCAGTAGCCCTTCCATATACAGACAATAAAGGGACTGAGAAAAAAATCACAGGAAAAATATCACCCTTTATTGTACAATAGCCACAAACAACATACAATATCTTGGAGTAATGCTAACCAAGTAAGTGAAAGAACTATATAGCAAGAAATTTTCATCTTTAAAGAAGAAATTTTAGAAGACGCCAGAAAATGCTTTTGGATAGGTAGAATAAACAGTAAAAGTGACAATCTTGCAAGAATCATTCTGCAGATTCAAAGCAGTCCTCATGAAAATCAAACCACAATTCTTCACTAACATTGAAAGGATAATAATGAAAGCCCTGGGATAGCCAAAGCAAACTTGTACCAAAAAGAAACTTCAGGAGGCATAATTGTCCTTGACTTCATGTTCTGTTATAGAGCTGCAGTCCTGAAAACAGCTTGGTATTGGCACACACACACACACACTCACAAAAAAAAAAAAAATTCAGACCAGTGGACTTGAATCAAAAATCCTGTTACTAACCCTCACACCTGATTTTGACCAAACAACTAAAATTTTACAATGGAAGGAGGAAAGCATCTTCACAAATGGTGTTGGCATAAGTGCATGATGGTGTGTAAAAGACTGAAGATATATCTGTGTCTATTACTTAAGTCCAAATGGATCAAAGACCTCGTCATTAATCTAGCCACACTGAACCTCTTAGAAGAGGTTCTTGAACATACCAGTAGCACAGACACTGAGATCAACAATTAATTAATTGTTAATTGGACCTCCTCAAACTGAGAAGCTTCTGTAAGACAAGGGAAACAGTTGACAAGGTCAAAAGGCAGTCAATAGTTTGCAAAAGATCTTCACCAACCCCACATCTGACAAGAGTGTTGATCTCCAAAATATACAAAAACTCAAGAAACTAGTCACCAAAACACCAAATAATACAGTTAAAAAGTGGGATACAGGACTCAGACCCCCTGAACATGGGTCTCAGTTAGAAGGTTTTGGCAGTCTAAGGTACCTCTGACAGTGTAACCTGGATGCACCAAAGGACTTAGGGAGCTCATTCCCTATAGAGGGATACTCCCTTAACCTAGAGCCAGGAGGGATGGCCTAGTCCCTACTCCAAATGACTTGACAAATTTTGTTGACCTCTCCTGGAAGGCATCATCCTTCTTGTGGAGTGGCTTGGAGGGAGGGGATGGGATAGGAGGGTGGTCAGGGGGCATGGGAGGGAGGGAGAGAGGCAGGAAAAGGTGAGGCAGAGGGAAATGGTATCTATATTTAAAATGAGAAAAATAAATAAATTAATTAATAAAAAGTGGGTTACAGAACTGAATAGAGGATTTCAATAGAGATATGCAAAATGGCTGAAATTCTTTACTATCAGGGAAATACAAGTCAAAATAACTCGAGATACCATCTTACTCCTGTCAGAATGGCTAAAATCAGAAACACCAATGCAATGACAACTTATGATGGAGAGGATGTAGAAATATGGGAACGTTCCTCCACTGCTGGTGGCAGTGCAAACTTGTACAGCCATTTTGGAGAACAGTATGGAGGTTCCTCAGTAAAATGGGAATCAGTTTACCACAGGACCTGGCAATTTCACTCTTAGGCATATACCCAAATGATCCACATCCATGCAACAAAGACATCTGTTCAACTATGTTCATAGCAGCATTATTTGTAATAGTAAGAAACTGGAAGCAACTTAGATGCCCCTCAACTGAAGAATGGATGAAGAGGATATGTTACACTTACACAATGGAATACTACTCAGTGGAAAAAAAACAATGGCATCTTGAAATTCACAGTCAAATGGATGGAACTTGAAGAAACCATCCTGAATGAGGTAACCCAGCCGCCCCCCCCAAAAAGAGGAACATAGTACCTACTCACTCATATATGGTCTTTAGACATAGAGCAAAGAATCACTGACCTACAATTTACACTTCCAGAGAAACTAGGATACAAGGGGTAACCTAAGAGATTCATACAAGATCCCCCACCAAAGGAGGAAGAGACAAGACCTCTTGGGCATATTGGAAGTGATGAGTGGAGAGGAGGAGAGGAAGTTAATAGAGATGAGGAAGAGAGACAAACATGTAGTACTAGGAAGATTGAACAGGGGGAGGAATAGAGGAGAATAAGTAAAGAGATACCATAAAAGAGAGAAAAGCAATAGCCATTATAGGTTTGAAGAGAAACCTGACATTAAAGAAATGTCCAGAGACCAACAAGAATTACAACTAGCATTCTAAGCAATATTGGAGAGGCTATCTTTAGTGCTCTTCCTTTGATAATGAGACTGATAACTAACTAACTTATATGCCATCCTAGAGCCCTCATCTAGTAGCTGATTGAAACAGAAGCACACACCCACAGCTAAACACTGAGCTGAACTCCTAGAATCCGGTTGCAGAGGGAGAGGAGTGATAAGCAAAAGGGTCAAGACCAGGCTACAGAAACACACAGAGACAGCTGACCTGAACAAGAGGGAGCTCATGGGACCCTAGATTGATTGCTGGGAAACTAGCATTGGACTGACCCAGACCCTCTGAACATGGGTCTTAATTATAAGGCTTGGGTAGTGTATGGACCTCTGACAGTGGAGCCAAGATGTATTCCTGGAGCACAAAAGGACTTTGGGAGCACATTCCCCATGGATGGATAGTTCCTTAACCTAGAGACAGGAGGGAGGGCCTAGGTGCTACTCCAAATGACTTGACAGATTTTGATGATCCTTCCTGGAAGGCATCATCCTCCCTGTGGAGTGGGAGGGGACTGGGATGGAGGTGGGGGGGGGGTCTCAGGCATGGGAGGATGAGAGGGAACTGGGATCAATATGTAAAATAAGAAAAAGTAATAGTAGGAAAAAATAGAAATTATCCAATTTTTAATGTATCAAAAATAGTTATAGTAAAAGGTATCTATTTAAAAACATTTAACCTGAGTTTTATTTTTAATATGGTTTTAGGATGTTTCTTCATAATTAGACCTATATTATATGGATGTCAATTCTCCCAAAGTTTTATTTGTATTTATATTTAGTTTTATTCTAAATAAAAAATTCTAGCTGTTTCATTTCTGTGTTGCCCACAAGTTAAGTCTAAAATTTGTAGAAGGTCAAAGTAGATGCTATAAGGGCACAACAATAAACTGAATACAATTTACAGTACAGAAAAAAATAGAACTAAGAAGTAGGTATCTGTTTTTAAAAACATGAAGTTTTACATTTACATTATAAATGTCACAAACTTAATTTCAAAGAGGTTTATAAAACACAACAAAAAGATAAAAATAACATGAAAAGTATCTCCAATAATATAGCGAAGCAAAAGACTGTTAATTAAAGTCATCATATGATGTCAGCAACATTTCATTAAGAAAGGACACATAAGTAGATGGTCCACATATTAGCAGACCTATACTCTTAATTACAGAAACCTGAGCATAAAAAATTGAATGCTATCTGATTTCATTCATGTTTCAAAAACAGGAAACATGGTAATGGGTACCAAATCCTTGTGTTATATTGTAACCCTTAAGTAAGTCAAGAGAGGTTTAAAGAACAGCTTATCACAGAGTCATTTAGAGTATTCCAGCACATACATTTAAAAAAAAATGTAGCTGTAGCTTATTCTGTGAAGGTGTCATTACACTGGTATAAAGCCCAGGAAAGTTTCACAAAAAAAGAATATTAGCTTGCTTGCTAAAATCAAAGCCCAAAAGGAAATGAGGTGTTAGCATCAAAGCCCAAAGCACATTAACATAGCAAAGTACATGATTAAACAGAACTTGTACAAAGGCTTAGGTGGTTCAAATTCAACCTAATTTCAGTCTCAAATAATAGTTAACGAATGCAGACAGAAGAAAACATAAAAGCCAGGAAGATAAAACATGATTTCTGTCCTGTCAAAACAAATTAATCCATGTTTATCAAACTTAACTAAAAATGTTCAGCAAGTGTTATTTGAGTAGACAAATTGTATTTTTTCAATGTTAGTTTTCAGAACTATGTAAAAATAAGTTTGGAAAATTCTGCATCAGACCAATGCTAGAAAAAAAGTAGAAGAACCATTTTCCGTTAATGATGAATTTTGAATGTTAATTAAAAGTAGCTTCACTATTACCTGCTTGGCTTTGATAGTCATAAGTATGGAAGATACTCGAGTTTGTAAAACCCTTTTGGGAAACTTATCAGTTTAATCAGTCCTTTACAGAGTAAGTGAAGTATGAAATAACTCCATGCAAATCTAAGTTTCTACTTCTCATATTTAACTATTAGAGATATTTGTGAATAAAACTGTTTACATAAACCATAAACAGAAAAATATAGAAGAAATTACAGACTATAATTTAATCCTCTAAGTAGTAAGGTTTTTCTTGTTTTGATATTTAAGAAGACATATCAAACAAGTATATCCTACATTTCACCACATAGCCCCAAAATATTTGGAGATGGAAACTCAGGAGGCTGTTATATATGAATGTGGAAAATCATGAGCCTTTAAATATACGTAGTTATAGAAGTTCTAAGGCAGGCACAGCAGAACAGGTACAAAGCAAAGGCACAGTATGGAAAAATTAAGTTCAAAAACAATTTTGTCAGTCATCTATGAAAAAATGCAACTTTAAACTTTAGGATGTCATTATGTTTCAACAATGTGATGGGAAGAGAGTGTCAACCGGTTATTATTGTTAAACCAAGCACAACCTTATCTTTACTACAGTGAGAAATAAAGGTCTTTAAGCAATAGAGGGGACATTAGCATTCTCTTTAATTAAGTAATTAGTAAAGCACTCATTTGCATGTTTATTTATAACATATGCTTTGTGATGGTCATAGATTCACTGCATAGCCTGGTCTCGAACTCTTGGCTTTTTTCTTACCTCAGCCTCTTCAGGGAAGGCATCACAAGCAATTAACCGTCAAATCTATCTTGAGTATTATTACTTAAAGCCTCAAGTCCATTTACTCTTTGACTCAAATGAAAGACTGATATTCAATTGAGAATATAATGTATGACTTTAACAGAGGTGTCCGAGTACAACACCTTTTGTGAGCCTCTGAAATAAATATTTTACAGGATGTGGACTGGGTGCACATTTCTGGAGACTACTATATATGTTTGTCATCTCTTACATCTTGTCATCTCTCTGAGCAGAATATACTACATAGTATTTGAAATTGGCCATGGGTATGAATAGAGTTACAGGTTCCACGCACATCTTTTTTTATTTTATTTATTTGTGCGTGTTTTTAGATAATGGAATAAACATAGGTGAAATAGTTCTTAGACTGGAGCCTTTATCAGAAGCACCTAAAGCTTTGTGGGAAGTCAAGTGGCTGCAACGTAACTGGAAAGTGCGACTCAGGTGCCTAAGGCTGGATGCTATGAATTTGTGCTGATGCTATCAGTTTTAAGGCTTAGAAATAGACATACATACAACATGTGTTTTTTAAATGTGACTCCTGGACATCATATAGATGCTGGATATATAGATTTAGATATAGATATTAATGATATAGAAAAGCATGTATAGAAATATATAGCCATAGACACATGTATATACTATCCCAAATGAGATATGTATGAGTTATACCTTTATTGATGTGATAAAACACTAGGACCAATACAAATTATAGTGAGAAGTGTTTATTGGGGACTTAAAGTTTTAGGGAGATAAGAGTCCATGATATCAGAACAAAGGTGGAAGGAGGCTGCAGCCACAGTTGAGAGCCAAAAACACACAGCTCTATTTTTAATAGTAAATAGGAAACAAAGAGAACTAACTGGGGATGGTGTATGGCTTTTGAAACCTCAGACTCCACCTCCAGTGACATACTTCTTTCAAGAAAGCCACAGCTCTTGATCATCTCCAAATAGCAGCAACAACTAGGGACTAAATAGTTAAATGCCCAAGACTCATGCAAACAATTTATTCAAACTACAATACTACCACACAACGATTTTCTTAAGTCTCATCACGGTTGACCTATTTCAAATTCTGGAACTTTCTGTCTCATTACCATCATAATTTTTTGTTCAATGATAAATATACTTTACTAATGATCAGAACTTAAATAATATCATATTTCATTTCCATACTCTGAAAACTTTTTAAAAATTAAACAATATTTGTTGTTCAACTAATACTCAGTTGCTTGTCCAATGTTTCCACATTTGGATGATTACTAAGTCATGAGCTCTGACATCCTCTAAGAAGGGATCATTTAAAATAAAAGCATGCATTTTCAAACATTCTTGCTAGTTTGAGTTTATGCTTAGCATTTTAAAATAATGATTTATCAACCAAATTCCAATTCCAAGAGTTAGTTAGCCCAACAAGTATAATTTGTGTTTCACAAAATGAATGTTTTTCAGCAAAGTTTACATTCTTAGCATCTGTTAATTGTAGCGGATTTACAGATTAGAATATGCAATTCCTTATTCTTGTTTAATTTATTTTTGATGTTGCATTTGACATATTGAAAGAAACACTTTGATCCTTGAAAGTTATTTTTTTTTCTGAATTTATAGACATTGAATGGACAATACATTTTTTAATTTTAGTTTTCATTTATTTGAAAATGTTATACTACATTTGCATAATTTCTTCCATCCTTCTCCTCCCTGTAACTCCTCCACACACCTCAGACCCATCAAAAGTCAAGGCCTCATTTTACAGTTACATGCATATGCATACACATATAGATATACATGTATACATAACACCATTAGAATCTTTGCGTATTGCTTTCATGTATGTGTTTAGTCCTGCCTGCTTGGGACTGGATAACTAACTTATCAGGGAACTCATTCCTGGAGGACACTAATTCTCCTTTTAACAGGTTTGTGGCTCTTTGTCTAGGAGTGTGACCTTGTTGTCATGTCAGGAGGCTTAGTCACTCTTCTAGTCTTGTTTAGGAGTCAATATTGTTGAGATGTTTTAGGTGCAACTTTCCTATCATATGTAGAAGTCACTATCACAGCAGATGTGTTTTTCCTTGTTCTGTGAAGATCCCTTAGCCTCAGTGTAGGGGTTATTTCTCTCTAATTATGTTTGTTTTATATTATACAACAATGCCAAATTTAAGATTCTGTAAGAACCTCAGATATTCCATTTTTAGATTTTAGTCGAGTCACATTTGATTTTCTTGTAACCTCAACACACTCAAGAACTTTTAGTATGCCTTTCTATGTGCATTACTTGTGGGATTCTCATTAGCAGTTCAGAGGAATTTAGCAACAGTACAGAGGAGTTTTATTAACACTATACATTTCAAATCAACACTTTTATCAGGTACAACATTAAGATGTTAATCAAAGTGCTTTTCCAAATACAGTTTACATTAGTATTGTTTAGTACATTAAAAACAAATTCTAATGATTCACAATCAACTTTAATTGTCTCTCCATGGCTTCATCTAATTTGTTCTATGACAAAAAAAAAAAAAAAAAAAAAAAAAAAAAAAAGCACTGTGGACCTGGATTTATTTCTCACTCATAAAACCAACCCTTGGTCTTGAATGTTAGATTTAATACTATGCAATGTTTTTTATTTCCATTTTTATAGTCCTTGTTCATTACAGCATAAACACAAAACTTGGTCTTGGCATAACATACTGTTCTTCCTGATTTCAGTGTAACCTAATCTATGGCTTTCTTTTCCTAATTGTTTCAGATTAATTAAAATCAGGGTCAAAATACCAAAAAACAAAAAAAAAATTAAACAATAAAATACCCCAAAATACAATAACATATCTGCAAAATACAATAACATATCATTGCTATGACAGAACAGAGAGTGGATTTTCTTGGTGAAAATTATAGTATTCAGCCAAATATTGTAGTGGCATAAAGTTATTAAATTATATTTCAGCTACTATCAGATAAACATTTTTAAACAGTGTACTCTTAATTATACGAAATTATTAAAGAAAGTCTTAAATGGCTGTCACAGGAACTTTTCTAGTAACTTATAGCATCTGCTTCCTAGCATAGTCTGTAGTTCTCAGAAAGGAAATATTTTAATTTTACATATGCACTAGCAATGTATTACCACAAACTAAATGGTAATATAATGTTTGACACATATAAATTATTGAAAAACTGAAAACTAATTATCTTGTTAAAACTGTGGAAGGCAGGTGCATGGGTCCTGAGGATGCTTTGATCTGGCACAAGCTAAAATGTAGGCATCACAGATATCCACAGCATCCAAAAGCAAGGAAACTCATCACATTGCCTTCTAATGAGTTCATTCTGGTTCCTTATGAAAGCATACACACTGACCTGTAAAGGAATAGGATGATGAGATATTTGTGCTTTAAATAGTGGGGGGAAATGGCAGAAAGAGGGTTCTAGGAGCTAAGTTTTCATGTAACAAAGGTTTTAGAAGGTTGAACACTTCTGATGTGCCCAATTCTTAGGTCTTTTTCCCAAAGATGTATGCTAGCCACAGTTCTCCAAAGTTCCTAGCTTATCCACCAGCTGAATGGGCAATGTCAAGAACTGTTTTAGCAAGACCAGTGCTAGTTATTAGGCTGTTAGTCAGGGCTAAGTAACTAGTAGAACTGAATAATGCTTTGACAAGTCTCCAGTGGTGGTCAGAAGACAGTAATTCAAACAGAATCCACAGCACTACATTTAAGTGGTTCAGTAGCTACGTAAATATTTCTGATAGTTCTTCAAAAGAGTGGAAACTGCTGGTGAGTTAGGTATAATTCTTTGTGCCTTTGTTTATGATGTAGTAACTTAATGTTGGACACTTCATATATTCACACTGTGGGTGCTTATTTAGAACTCATCAAAAAGATGCATTGCTTACAGAACATATTAAATCGCAGTTTAAAAATTGGTATCATTGCAAAGCTTGCAACCTTTTCAGATATTGAAAACACTATGTGTATGTGAATACACTATTGTGGCCGGAGGGGGCAGAGACAGAGAGGTTGTCTAATATATTAAAGTGGCAGCAGCAAAAGACCTAATTTCTCATCTAAGTATTTTTAAATCTTTATTAAGATGATGTTCTAGAAAATGATATAAAATATGTTCAGGTGTTATTTTAGGATGGTATGTTTAAAAAAATATCAAGCCCAGTAGAGGCTTATAATTATAGCATCTCAATGTGATACAAGTGTTACATCCCAGCTAAACCAATTTGTACATCAACTGAGATGTATATGCTGTCTATTATCTTCTTTTATGCCTCTCATGGTCACAGTAGATTAGTGGAATTGTGTTTGAAATTTGAGCAAACAAGGATTTGCTGCTTCACAGAGAGTCTTTGGATAAAGCTCTTAAAGGAAGATTTATATACATATATATATACATATATATATATATATATGTATATATATATATATGTGTGTGTGTGTGTGTATATGTGTGTGTGTGTATATATATATATATATATATATATATATATATATATATCATGGCAGCATTGTTATAAATTTTCTAAGAACAATGCATAGTAAGTTTGTAGGTTTCTTTTTAAAAGACAGCTTTACTCAAATTCATTAAAAGCACATCTGATGGGAGAAGCCATTATGTATATATGTTTCTCATACTGGTTAATGAATAAAGTACTGTTGGCCAATAGGAAAGGAAGATAGGAAGGACTAGGAGACAAGGAGGAAAGAGGAAGTGGGAAGGAGGAGTTAAGATGGAGAGTCTGGAGAGAACAGAACCACTCTAGGTAAGACCACGTGGAAATACATAGAAATGGGTTAATACTTAAGGCAGTGCTAGTCAATAAGAAACAAGTAACTGGCCAACAGCATTATATCAAATACAGAGTCTCGGTGTGTTAATTAGGGCTGGTGCAGTGGCAGGACAAGACCAGCAGCGGGAGGAAAAACCTACCCCGTACACACATCAAATTTTTTTAAATTCAAATTTAATTTTTTAAAACAAAATATTTCCACTGGAAATGTTTAAAAACAGTTACAACTATCTGTTTATTTAAATATTAAACGTTCATTCATATTATATAATTTAAACAAAATCATTTCTCCCAAATAACTCCTAGAAACCTCACACTTAACATCTTCTAAGAACAAAAAAACATAAAACCTTACTTACCATACATATCCAATGGTCTATTTGTCCACATGATGCACAGAGGAGAGAATTCAGTATCATTACATAAAATCAAAACAAGAAAAAAATGTTGACTAATTCCAGTTTTCCTTCATGCTTGTCTGTGAGGCTACGACTATAGCAAATTAATAATCAAGAACTATAAAAAGACCCATATTTCTGAATTTAAAAATACAAAGCTCCCAAATGGTACAATATGTAAGAATAGATTTAATTTTCATAACCTATTTAATTACTGATAATTAGTAGCATTCCTTTCATGTCTGACATGACGAACATGTGTAAAATGCAAATAGCTTCATAATCTTTAGTTCTAAAAACCACACGGTGAATACAAAACATATTGTTGACTGAAAGGTTAATGAGGAAGCATGATACTACACTTTCAGAGTTAACAGTAGATTTTGACATTGGAAATTCACAATCAGGCAAGATGTGAACATTAATTTAGAATAACAATGAATCAAATTGACCAATTTTTCATTTTGAATTCATCTGTGGCTATACCACCCTGAAATGTGACTGACCTCATCTAGAATCAGCAACACTATTACTTAAATGTATGGACATCTAGTGGTGTAGGTGTGTTTCCTTAGTGTCTTAGAACAACTCTGTCATATTTTAATCTATAATGCTATCTGTTTAATCACCGATAATTCCTTACAGGGAAAGAACCTTTTAAGATTTCTTTCTCTGCAAAAGATCACCAGCCTATAATTCACACCACCAGAGGAACTAGGATATGAGGTGTATTCTAAGGGTTTCACATAAAGTCCTTCACAGAAGGGGGAAGGGACAAGTCCCCCAGAACACATAGGATGTGGGGCAGGGGCAGTGAATGGAGAGAGAAGTAGGAGAAAGAGAAAAGAGGAGAGGAAAGCAGGAAAGCACGTGCGACTAGGAAGATTGTGTCAGGGTAGGAATAGGAGACAGGAGGGAGAGAGAGAGAGAGAGAACATAAAAGAGGGAGCCATTATTGGTTTGAAAAGAAAACTGAACCTAAAGAAAGGTCTAGAGACCTATAAGACTGCCACCAACTAACAATTTGAGCAACCGTGGAAAGGCTACCATAAATGCCCTTCCAGGATAGTGAGATCAACAACTAACTTATCTACCATCATGGAGCCCTCATCAAGTACCTGTTGGAAACAGAAGCAAAACACCCATACCTAAACACTGAGTCGAACTAGAATCCAGATGCAGAAGGAGAAGAAAAGACAAGGTTGCAGAAACACATAGAGACAGCTGACCTAAACAAGGATGAGTTAAACAGGCCCTAAGATTGATACCTGGGAATCCAGCATGGGACTGACTCAGGTCCTCCTAAATATGAGTCTCAGCCAGAAGGACTGAGCAGTCTAAGGGAACTCAGACAGTATAACCAGGATGTATTCCTGGTGCACAAGGGGACCTTGGGGACATATCCCCCATGGAGGAATACTGCCTTAACCTAGAGACAGGAGAGAAGTCCTAGTCCATACTTCAAATGACCTGTCAGATCTACATGACCCCACCTGGATGGCATTGCCCTATATGTGGAATTGGGGTGGGGGGATGAGAGGGGAGGGTTGGTCAGGGTGGATGTGTGGGGGCAGAGAGGGTAAGTGAGAGGGAGGGAGGGATGGAAGACGGGAGGAAAAGAGGGAGAGGGAACTGGGATCGACATGTAAAATAAAAAATAAATTAATTAATTAAAGAAAAAAGATTTCTGTCTCCGGAGAAAATGGAAAGTATTTTTTTAACTTAGCTTTATTATTTTCTTTTGAATTGTAGAAATTAGATTTGCACATGCATCTTAAAACCTATGTAGATAACATAAATTACATGCATATATTTTAAAATGAAGAAAATATGAGTAATTTTGATAATAATTGGTTTAGTTCAGTGTCAATATATATTCTTGGTGTTCCATAAATATTGATATGATTTTTCTCAAATTCATATGTTTATAGTCATTCTGCAATGTAGCCTTAGGGAGTCATTAGATAGGGGCAGAGATCTCTTAGTGGTGTTGAGTGCCATTATAAGTGAGACCTTGAAGACTGGGCTTTCACTTTTCATGACAGAGCTCTCAGTACACATGGCATTTTCTAATTATTAACCACATTTTTATCAGTGTTTGAACTTGGGAGAAAAATCTTGCTATTGTTTGCAGTCAGCTCAGGTTTCAATTGAATTGCTGAAGCTTATCCCTGTGTATATGGAAACAGCTTCCTTTCACATAGAGATTAGTCAGTGCTCAAATGCACATTGTTATGATCAAAGGAAAGTATAGCAAAATTATATATATGTTACCTTAAATTGTACCATAGTCCTAAACTTTACATGTTCTTACTCTTTAACAGTTCTGAAACTATAAAGTACAGCAAAAGAGAATTCAGAATGTAAGTGCCGTGAATCATTTCGTTTAAAACGCAAAATCGTATCAGATGCAGTAGTGACACAAAAATTGTGGAAGAAATCACCACTACCTGATTAGAATTAAGATCCAATCCATGGGATGGAATGATCCATACCAATACTGCTTGGATGGCCAAGAACCCAAGTCTAGATAGTTCAGGGACCTAGAAGAGAAACAGATACTACCCTTTTGCATAAAGAAAGCAGTAATAAAATGACTCCTAGCAGTATTCTGCTATGGTCATAGATCAGTGTCTTACTTGATCATCATCAGACAAGCTTCCTCCTGCAGTGGATAAGAACAAATATAGAGATCCATACCAGATTATGGTAGAGAGTGAGACACCTAGGAACACTCATTCCTATATTAGGATGACTCCACCAAATCTCTCTCCTCAGGGACCTCTGCAGAAAAGGAGACAGGAGATGAAACAGCCAGTGCAGATGGAGGAAGCAACAGAACAAGGCCTTCTAGATACAGCAGGACGGACATACATATGATCTCAGAGACCTGCAGCATGAGCAGAGCCTGCAGAGGCCTGTGCCAGATAGAGTCCTCTGCTGATGTGCTGAGAGTACTACTTCTCACCACTAATGCACCACTATCTTCAACTGATAACCAAGCACAAAGGAAAATCAGACTTCTCTAATGGAATCTTACTGGCTATCAAAACCACTCTTGAGGGAAGGCCCTATGCCCAGAAGATAGTCAACACAAAATGAACTCAGTGGTGTTTTGGAGGTCTTTTTGTCTTGGCATTTCTGTTGTTGTTGTTTTATTTTGTTTTTTCCTTACAGATCTTTTGCTTATATATTAAGGCTCTCAATTTTGTTTAGGCATTTTCTGAGTGGGCAAGTGTGTGTGTGTGTCAGCGTCTATTTATTTTTCCAGTGCTTTGTCTCTACTTTTCTGTTTACTTGCTTGTTTTGGTCTACTTTAATTTGTTTATATTTCATTTATTTATATTGGTGGGTGCTGAGAGAGGTCTTTGCATGTGGTAAGGGATGTGAAAAACATGATTAAAAGTAATTTCTTTAGGGTTTTGACTTAGGGTTGTTGTGATAATATGACTGTATCTCCTCACTAGGTGGAGCAATGGCGGGTCGTGAGGCGGGTGAGGGACAGACAGTGGATGGGGAACAGACAGAGACCTGAAGATGTGACTTATTGGAAAGTTCATTGGGGAAGGTAAGGGAATAAGGAAAGGGAAGAGAAAGAGAGCTGCCTGCTCAGAGAAAAATAGAGAAATTAGGCAGAGTTTTTCTTTTAAAGACACCTCTACACCTGTGTGCAGAGTATACCACGTGCAGAGCCACTGTGCCAGCTTCCCAAGGGGCGGGGCCAGGTATGCCTGAATTGTTACAGTGGGAAGAACTGTAATTATGACAGTTATTCCCATAGAATTCCAGGCACAGTTCTGTTCACTATACAGCATTTTAAAATTTTATTTCTGAGATTATAATTACAAAATGTCCCTTTACCTTTCCTCATTAAAGTTCTACTCATCTATCATCCCCCCTTTCTCTTTTTCCAATTTATACCCCTCTCTCCTAGTTATTCATGGATTTCACTCTATACATTCCATACCCACTTAATTTGCCTCTCCTTGAATCTGTCTCCGCCTTTGCAACCTCCCACACCACCGAAACAAAACCAAAGCCAAGCAAAACGAAACGAAAAACATCAAAAGGAAGAATCTTGGTGTGGAAAGCTGTAGTGTGGTTCCCTGAGTCACACAGTTTACTCTCTATTCCATGTCTCTTACTTGTAAATCTTCATTGCCACAAGTCTGGTTCAAGGCCTCTAGTTTCTACTCCACCACCAGTAATGGGCTCTCATTTGATACCCTGCTGTTGCTGAATTTGTTGCATCATATAGATCTTGCTGTGCTGAATTTGTAGGTATTTCTCCTTGACATGCTCTAACAGTTATTAGATTAGATGGATGTACGAGTGGGCCAACTCATAGCTTTGGTTCTGAACTTTGTAGGAGCTGGGTTGGTCAGCTCTCCAGCCTTCTCTTATCATTACTACCTAGATGAGCTCTCCAGCACTGCCTTGCTATTCACCAAATGCAGCCTACAGAACGAAGCAAAACAGATTGCCTGCTTTAGGGTCCTCAGATCCAAGTCCCTGTCATTCATTTTGCCAGGGCCAGCTCTACTCTTTTGCCCAGGTACAAGGCTCTCTCTTTGAGGGAAGGCAGGATCAGTTCTCCTGCTCTCATACCCTCAATGATGGCTCACTTGTATCACCCAAGAACAGCGCTAGCCCTAGTGAGGTTGCCAGAGAGGAAGCAGAAGCTGATTTCTCATGCACTGCAGCCCTTGAGGGTCAGGTCCAGATCTTATATTCTGATAACCCCAGAGCCAGCTTTCTCTACTGTTGCAAGTGGTGATGGGTGGGGGGGGGGCATCTTTCCTTCACCCATGCCACCAAATGGCAGATGAAGGGGAAGGGGTAACTCTCCTGCTCTCATGTTCTCAGGGAAGGCTCCTCTGTGTCCCTGACCACAGGCTCTAGTGTGTTTTCCAGGTGAGGTACACATTATGGCCTCTCTTATCATTAGTTGTTTTTGCATGTGTTCATGCACTCACAAAGGTACATGCGCATGCTCTCTCTCGCTCTCTCTCTCTCTGTCCCATACATAGCCTGCTTAATCCATATAATGTTACTTGTGTGTATGATTTCAGGCTGACCGTTTGGTACTAGATAACCAGTTGGTTTGGTTTCTTGGAGACTTTCTCCACCCGTAGCAGTCCTTAGTGGCCTGCATCTCTCTGTGTAGGGGTGAGGTTTGTCTTGTGGGCTTTTCCTCATCCACTTTGATATGCCTATTACTGTCAATGGATGTATCTAGAAAACTCCAGGCTCAGGAAACATTATGAAAGAGGAGGTAGAAAGGTTATAAGAACCAGAGGATCAGGGAGTTTGATGTGTGGCTCTGTCTCCTATTAATGTCAAAAGTTACAATCATGAAGTTATACACACATTTTTATGTAGCACATTGCTAAACATATGGAGATTGGACTATTATCTTATGAAACTACAACTAGAAAGATCAACTAGCTTGCTGGGAACCATAAAGCTGGATTTTGATGGTGTGGGTTCAAACTAAAGTCAGGATTCCTCCCAGACCTCCTCTGTTCACACTAGTTCCTGCTCAAAGAGAAAGCCAGAGAACTATGAAAGAAAGGAAGATGAGAAGTAAAGAAGCATCTGCTGGCTCTATAGCATGGCATCAGTTCCCTTCACTTCCTGATTTCAGTTACCTAAACTCCTATTTTGAATACTCTACTATGTACCCACAGTTATGTAAAGAAATACAACATATTCTGAAAAATAACCTTATGAGTAATTCTTCAAAATACAAAGACATAAGCTCTCCATGTCTTTTTGTCACCTGTGTAAGAAATTACTTTGGAACATGACTGGTGGCACATGCCTTTAATTCAGGCACTGTGGATGTAAAGGCAAGTAGACAGATCTCTGTGAGTTCAGAGCCAACCTGAGTTACATAGTTTTGAGACATCCAGAGCTACATAGAGAGACTCATTCCAAAAAATAACATGGAGAAATTATTTTGAAATCCCCATTAGGTATATGAACACCTTCCCATAAAGTGGCCTTTGTAATTAATTCAAGTTTGTCCTATTTTGAATTCAATTTTATGCTGAAATAGATAAAAATTATTAACAAATATGGTGTTCTCAAGCTATATTGGTGAAAATGTGCTTTAAAAATTATATGAATGGCAAATATTTAAAGTTTGATTTTACATGAAGCCACTGCAACCATCCTCTATAAGACCCAGCACTATTTATATTTGTAATTGTGGTGATATCATGCTTGGACAAATAAAGCCTGTCTGAAGGTCAGAAAATGGATCTTGCCACTAGCTAACCATAGAAGTGAGATAGCTTGGTAGAAACAGGATATAAGCTTGGAGAAACAGGAACTTACTCTCTTGTCTGCTGAGATGCTAAGGAGGTAAGTTATGGCTGTGCCTGATGATGGGGGATGTCCTTCTGTATTTTGTGAATATAGGTTTCTCTTATTGGTCAATGAATAAAGATGTTTCAACCAATGTACAGCCAGGATGTGGTCAGACCAGAAATCCAAACAGCGATGGAGAAATGTAGTGGCAGTGTCAAGGAGATGCCATATAGCTGCCAAGAAGATAAGATGCACAGGAATACTCCAGAAAACCATGACCATGTGGAGATACATAGATTAATAAATGGGTAAGTAATTAAAAGAGAGTTAGCCAATAAGAAGATTTAGCCATCAGTGAAATGGTTTATAATTACTATAAGCCTCTGTGTGTTTATTTGGGACTAAACTGCTGTGGGACCAGGCTGGACAGAAACTTCTTTCCCTGTGGTATATCACCTATTCAGACCCATCTAAAGCATCAGGCAGATATCACCTGCTTTTGTTACTACCATTACTAGAGAGACTTGACAAAATTACCATCCATCCCTGAGAATGAAAGACTCAGTCTGAGATCCTTTAGTAAAGAGAAGTCAATGGAAAATGTGTCTCAAGCTACCAGGGGACACAGAGTTCTGACTATTCCATTTACTTTGGCAAGGTCGTCCCATAGTCCTTATTCCTTTTAGGACTGGAAAGTTCCTCCTTTTCTGCCTTTCCTATAGATACTGAAGGCATATTCCAGGTTTTATTTCTTATGCTGAATTGTTTCTGATTTGCCTTTATTCATAGTACAAATGATAAAGACCTATATTAATCATCATGCCCCCAGTAACAAACTAACATATTGAATATAGAAGTTAGAGGCAGGAAAACTTAGATTCTCTAAGTCTGTTTTATGTTTCAGCTGCTATAAAGTTGAATATATTTATTAGTTATTTAAAGAGTTGGTCTGAACCTTTGCCTTCTGTTTGGAAAACATCTGGCAGTAGTCTATGACTTGCTCACTCTCAGAAAAGATACAGTTGTGGTATCTTGGATGATCTTACAGGGAGAAAAAAAAACATGCAATCAATGCTTCCTTGCTCTCCTTGGCTCATTGTTACCATCTTTTGCTACCATCTGTTCTTCCAGCTTAAATTAAATTGAGATTTAAAATAGTGAATGTAGCACTTTATTTTAGAAAAACAGCTTCAGGTTTCCATGGTCACAGCAAAAAACCATCTAAATGTCAGTCTACTTTACCATGATGGATTTTTATGTGTTAACTATGGTTTGGATTCTATCTCTGTATGGTGGTAGGTGGGTGAATAGTCAATGAAGTCACTTTTAGTTATGAAACTCATTTGCTCATCTTGTTTGTTCTATAGTCTAATTTTTAAATGTTCAGAAAGGCTGCAGTTTAGGGTGCAGTGCTATTGTGGGATAAGATGTTTGAATAGAGCTTCTACCAGTGAGAATGTCAGTGTAGCTTAAGAAATACTGGAAGAGGCCTGGAGAGATGGCTCAGTCATTAAAGGCTAGGCTCACATCCAAAAATATAAGAAGTACTGGAAGAAAAATGATGATGAAAATTCCAGGAAGCAAACTTTCTGTATTGTATAAAGGACAGGGGTTGTTTTTCAGGTTTAAATTCTCAACACATTGTTGTAAGTATCTCAAGAAACAAAGAGATGGAGAAGAAATTGTCCTGAATCCTTCCACAAACAGCATAGATTTTCCAGAAGAAACATAAAGTGGAGAAGGGACATATGAAGAAGCCTATATTAGAGTTCCACTATGCCGGGAACTTTTACCAGATCAAAGACAATGTCAGTTCGACACAGTTTGATAATCTGTACCTAAGTCTACGCTGAGACTAAGCAAGCACAGAAGAGTGTAAACTAGTCTTCACGTAGAATTTGTAAATAGTGCTGTGTGGACACTACCTTTCTCAGAGGAAAGTGCAACGTTCTGCAAGGGCAAAGCTGTAATCATTTCTTACAAATTATGTCTGGGAGGGGAGTGATCAATTATTACTGGTTCCATGCATTCTTCTCCTGCCACAGTCAACACTACCTGGTACCGGGCAAGTCAATGATTCTTTATTCTCTCCAGAGTGCCATTCCTGAAAGGGAAGATAGTTGAATCAAAGTGACTGAATTCTGAATATCCACTGTCGTTTCTCTTCTTACTGAAACTGTATCCAAAAGAAAACATTCTAGGGAATAATGTGACCTTTCACCTACTGCATAGAAATTATCATTTATATATTACTGTCATAGCATATAAAACAAAAAGCGATCTCTGATTACTCATTTGTATTAAGAGACACTATTTTATTCAAATTTTCAATTGTACCACTGTTTCTTGGGATGAGCTGGTTCTTATATAAATCTCTTCTTGCAAGAATATTGCATATTCTCTTTCCATGATGCATAAGAAATGGACCCTATGGCTGAGTGATATATTTATGCCTTAGGAAAAACTATCCTTGCATTGTTTTTATATGTGTATATATACATTTAATATTTTTTCTTGTTTTACATATTGATCCCAGTTTCCTCTGCTCCCCTCCCTCATTCCCATGTCTCTAGACTCCCCCTTCCATCCCATTCCCCACCCAATCCACAGGCAGGGTGAGGCTTTCAAGAAAGGATCATCGGAATCTGTCAAGTCATATGGAGTAGGATCTAGGCCCTCCCTCCTCTCTATAAGCTAAGGGAGTATCCCTCCATGGGGAATGTGCTGCCAAAGAACTTCCAGGCACCAGGTCCTGGTTCCACTGTCAGAGGTCACTTAGACTGCCTAGGCCTTCTACCTGAGACTCATGTTGAGGGGGTCACAGTTGGTCCAATGCTGGTTTCCAGCTATCAGTTTGAGGGTCTATAAGCCCCCCTAGTTCAGGGGTGCTGTCTCTGTGGGTTTCTGAAGCCTGGTCTTGGCCCCTTTTCTTATCATTCCTCCCTCTCTGCAACTGGATTCAAAGGAGTTCAGTTCAGTGTTTAGCTATAGGTGTCTGCTTCTGTTTCTACCAGCTACTGGATGACAGCTCTATGATGGTAGATAAGTTAGTCATCAATCTCATTATCAGGGAAGGGTATATAAGGAAGCCTTTTTACTCTTTCTCAGATTGTTAGCTTGGATCACCCTTGTAGATCTTTGCACATTTCCCTAGAGTCAGTTTTTTCTTCAAACTTATAATGGCTCACTATATTATGCTATCTCTTTTTACTCTTGTCTATTCGTCCTCCAACTCAATCTTTCTGATCCCACATGTTCTGCTCTCCTCCCCTTCTATTTCTCCTAACTCTCTTTTTGCTCACTGCACCCCCCCCCAACTCCCAATATGCTCAGGAAATATTGTTGCTTTCCCCTTCTGTGAGGGGCATTGTGTGAATCTCTCAGGTTCCTCCTTGTGTCCTAGTATCTCTAGTGGTGTGAATTATAGGCTGGTGATCAGTTGTTCTATGTTTAAAATCCATATATGTGTGAGTACATATCATGTTCCACTTTTTGAGACGGGGTTACTTCACTTAGGATGGTTTCCTCAATTTCCATCTATTTTCCTGGAAATTTCAAGATCTCATTACTTTTTGTTTGCTTCTTTGTTTGTCCTTTGTTTTGCTTTGTTTTTGTTTCTTTTGTTCTGTTTTTCGGCCCGGTAGTATTCCATTGTGTAAATGTCCCACATATTCTTTATCCATTCTTCAGTTGAGAGGCATCTAGGTTGGTTCCAGGTTCTGGCTATTACAAATAATGCTGCTATGAACATAGTAAAGCAGATGTCTTTGTTGCATGGATGAGGATCATTTGGTTATATGCCTAAAACTAGGATTGCTTGGTACTGGGGTAGACTGATTCCCATTTTCCTACCTAAACATGATACTGATCTCCAAAATGGCTATACAAGTTTGCACTCCCACCAGGAGGAGTGTTCCCCTTTCTCCACATTGTCTCCAGCATAAGCTGTCCTTGGTGTTTCTGATTTTAGCCATACAGACAGGAGTAAGGTGTATCTCAGAGTTGTTTTGATTTGCATTTCCCTGATGGCTAAGGATGTTGAACACCTTCTTAAGTGCCTGTCAGCCATTTTGGATTCCCCTATTGTGAATTCTCTATTCAGTTCTGTACCCCGCCCCCATTTTTTTGGGAATGTTTGTTGTTTTGGTGACTAGATTTTTAGTTCTCTGTATATTTTGGATATTAGCTCTCTGTCAGATGTGAGGTTGCTGAAGATCTTTTCCAAGTCTGTGGAATTACATTTGGTTTTGGTGACTGTGTGCTTTGCTTTACAAAAGCTTCTCAGTTTCAGGAAGTCCCTTTATTAATTGTCGATCTCAGTGTCTGTGCTACTGGTGTTATGTTCAGGAAACAGTCTCCTGTACCGGTTTGATCAAGAGTATCTCCCGCTTTCTCTTCCAAAAGATGTCAGTGTGGCTGGATTTAATTGAGGTCCTTGATCCATTTGAGCTTAAGTTTTGTGCATGAAAGTAGACATGAGTGTAGCTGCAGTCTTCTACACACTATCACCCAGTTGTGCCAGCACCATTTGTTGAAGATAATTTCCTCCTTCCATTGTATACTTTTAGCTCTTTTGTCAAAAAGTAGGGGGCTATAGCTGTGTGGGTTAATATCAGGATTTTTCAATTCAATTTCATTGGTTTACCTGTCTATTTTAGTGTCAATACCAAGCTGTTATCAGGACTATGGCTCTATAGTAGAGGTAAATGTCAGGGATGGTGATGCCTGCTAAATTCTTTTATTGTATTGGTTCTCCTGAGTCTTTTGTTTTTTCATATAAAGTTGAGTATTGTCTTTTCAAGGGCAGTGAAGAATTCTGCTGGGACTTTGATAGGGATTGCATTGAATTTGTAGATTCCATTTCTTCCATTTCTTTAAGGGATTTTCTCATATCATCTTTGAGGGTTTCTATAATTTTTATGAAGTTATTTTTTTACGTTGTTCACTTCTGCCTTATCTGCTTTGGTGTGTTCAGGTCTAATTGGCATAGATTCCCTAGATTCTGGTATTTCTATTATTGGGTATATTTTTTTTTGTATTGCTGTCTTCCCATCACTTCTTCCAGTAGGTGTAGGTGGAGTCTCTCTCTCTATCTTTTCTCCTGGTGGGTGTAGGTGGGTCAGGAGTTTGATGTCACTAACTCTGGATGATCTGAGCTCCCTTAGAGGTCTCTCAAGCAGAGTACATAGCAGGGCCAATGATGTGGGGAAGTTAGGTTCAGGATGGTCTCTAGCACTTAGGCAGAGTTCAGGTGATAGGGCCCAATAATCAGATGAGTGCAGTCTGACCTTGATCCTGTGTGAATAGGTGGGGCCAGTATGCTTAGATCTGGCCCAGGAAGTTCCAAGGAGGTGGAGGGGGTATTGGATCCACATTTTGACCCAATGCTTATGCTGAGCCTTGGGCCCAGAAGGACCAAGGTTGAGGGGAAAGCAGACTCTGGTTGATGTATGGACCAGATTACCAGGAATGAACCACTCAGAACAGTTATAACAGGGAGCAAGTTGTGGAGCTAACCCAGGGAGTTTCCTTGCAAGGATGTAGGCGGATTTGGCTTAGACTGGTCCCAGACTCACCTGCAGCAGAAGGCAGGCGGTAGTGCCCAAAGATCAGGTGAGTACAGGCTCAAGGTGATCCCTCGTGTTTAGGTAGGTCCAGTATGCTCAGAGCTGTCCCAAGAATTCCCAAGGAGATAGTAGTAGTGCTGGAAATGCACTCTGGCCCAATGCTCACCACAAGCAGGACCAAGGGTGAGGGGAATTATCTTTGCATTCTTTCAAGCAATAAAATTACTTTGCTTACATGGGTAGATAGAGAAAAGAAAACTAAGAATGAATGTTAAATGAAGATTTAAAACCTGTTTAAACCAAAAATTCTCTGTGTTTCAATTCCTAGAGTGAGGTAAAGAAAGAATTATTGCTAAGGGAAAATAACACATGAGATAGTGAACATGAGCATAATTGAGTTCTGGGACCTTAAAAAGCAGCTTTCAAAATTAGCAGGAGAAGAAGTTCATTATTCAATGATTTCTAGGCATTCGTATATCTATAGTAACTGAAACTGTTTATTCAGTTATATGATTTTAATTGAAAACAGGAATTAAGATCTTGAGATGTGCTCAGAGACAACAGATTAATGGGCTTTTTTGTGTGGTCTAAGGTTCTTGCAAACCTTTACGACAGCCTTCCATAAGGTGAGTATGAAAAAGAGGTGGGAGTCTCCACATGCCTGCCTGACTGTGTTATTTATCAAATTGGCTTATGACCTGATGCTGGGTCAGCTGACTGAGAATCCCTGCACCTACTAATCAATAGAAGATATCTTGATTCCGTCAAGCACATACCCTAGCTTGTCTCTCTGTAAACTTCCTTGTCTTCATATGTGTGTTTAAGTATCAATTGTTTTTCCATTTGTGTCATTTGAGAGGTTAATAAGAAATATATAAACTGATAATGACTTTTCTGTAAGTTAATAGACAAGAGAAATGAGATAAATCATGCACATGGGAAATAAAAAGCTGAATCTGAAAACTAAAATGATAGGAGCCGACCAAATCCAAGCAATAGTAAGTACTGCAAGCCAAGTATACATCTCATCATTGCTAAAGAATATACTTGGGAGTATATTGTTCTCATGTTACATTAAATTCATTTAAATATTATCAAAAGCCTTTTTAGTGGTATGTGAAATGTCAATAAGTAGAAAGAGATATGATTCATCCTAATAAAACTTGTTAGCATTAGCCAGGCAGTGGTGACACACACCTTTAATCCCAGCACTCAGGAGGCAGAAACAAGAGGATCTCTCTGAGTTGGAGGCCAGCCTGGTCTATAGAGCTACACAGAGAAACCCTGTCTCAAACAAACAAACAAACAAACAAAAAGTTAGCATTGAGAGGTTTTAATTGTTCATTCTTGAGAAATCATACATGAAAACAATGAAATATGATCGTATGCATTTTCTGTTTTCTTATCCCAACTCCCCACATGTTTTCCCATCATGTTTCCATCCCAATATCATCTCCTTCTTATTTTTATTAATTCTTTGGTACTTCATACATTATATTTTAAACATATTTAACCCCAACTCCTCCCCTCAATGGATCCCAGATCTACTCCCATCTTCCTAACCCCAACTCTTCCTCTTGATGGCTCTAGGACCCACTCTCACCTTCTGTACCCCCTCAAATTCTAGTCATTTAAATTTTTTAAATGAATTTTATTTAATTATCTATGTACTACAAGTTTTGCTTGCATATGCTTCTGGACATGAACCTATCCATAAGAGCATTGTAACAAAGCCGTAAAGAAACTTGACTCCCCTGCACCAGAAATTTCCCATCAGTCTTTCGTTAAGGGTTGAGGCTAGTGAGCTCTCTTTGATGCTAGAATGTTGACACCTTGATCTTGTGTAGTCTTCTTCAGGCAGCTACAACTTCTCTAAGTTCATGAGTGAAGTAGTTCTACCTAGTAAGTCCAATTAGTGCTAGCTATATGTTCATGTGTATAGTAGGACCATTCACTAAAGGATGGAAAACCTATTGTATGAACATCTTTGAAATATAATGATTCTGCTTCTCATGGAGACAATAAATAAGGTGTAGAGATGATAAAATAAGGCCCTCATTAAAGTGTAGGGCCTAGAGAACTTTTCCCCATCTATGTCTAAATTTTAGGGGACAGATCTTCTACAAATCTTATGGAGTCACCAGGGTGACTGTTAGTTCCTGAGTGTGTTAGTTATTTCATGTCCTGATGATGGCATTTCACTAAACTCCTCCCTACATTATTGCTTAAAACTTCTGAATCTTGAGAAGAAGAAAAAGCAGGAAAAGAGAATGTGATAGAAATTTTGTATTGGCAGAATTTTAAATTCCAAAGGAGACTACTTAAAACACCAATAACATATAAATAATAGTCTGGAATTCTTTTCCACTCCAATTTCTAGTAATATTGTTTTAGTCAGTGATAAGACAATAATTACTAATTTTCTTTTTGTGGCAAAATATCTAACAGAGTCAACTTAAGGAAATAAAAATTTGTTTTGGTTTCTGGCTTAAGAAGGCATAAAATTCCTGGTCAGAAAACCCTGACAGCAAGAGATTGAGGTTCTGGTCACATTGCCACCACATTTAGGAAGCAGAGGCACATAAATACTAGTCATCATCTGAATTTCCCCATTTCCTGTTTTCATTCACTCTGGATCCAAGTCCATGGAATGTTGCTGCTAATATTCTGTGTGGGTTTTCCTTCCTCACTTAAACTTCTCCTAAACATATTCAGAGATACACACAATCATGGTTCCTAGACTTTCCAAACAAGCCCATTAAAATTAATCACCACGTGTATTAATCATATATATCACTATGATTGATAATCTGAACACAAAGGAATAATTTATTCTAAATCACACAGGGACATACAAATAAAATTGAAATGGCTAAATATAAATTATACACATAAAATCATATAAATTTATGAATTAATCAGAGCACAGTGTACCAGGTAAATATGTTTTAAGAAAGAAGGAAAAAGGAAAAGAATAGAAGGAAGGAAATAAAGAAGGAAGGAAGGGAGAGAGGGAGGGAGGGAGGAAGGAAGGAAGGAAAGAAGGAAGGAAAGAAAGCCCAAGCATTTAAGAGAGTATTGCCAGAGGTAGTGAGAAGTAAAGTCATAATTGCATGTGTGATTCAACAGGATGGATAGAATTCTCAAACTGTATCCTTAAGCAACAATGTTAAAACTATGAAGTAAAATAGATCCAAGGAAGGAGAAATTAATTTTGTCTGGTGACTCATGAGTTACTGTAATCAACAGTCCACAGTGTTTCTAAGCTCTATTTCATCTTCTTGTTTCCACCTTTGTGTGAAATTCTCTATGAGATGTAGAAATTCAAGTACCTGTAGTTGTTCAAAAAAGCCTTATAAAATAATCTCTGTATATCCAGGTTTTAAAACTAATCACATTGGCAAAGATTCCCTCTTTGCTGTATAAGTTAATGCTTCTTTTGGCTGTCTTTTGAGAAGGTGTCTATTATGCTACAGCAAATTCAGATGTCCACTCTGTTCAAAAGCCAGTTTTATACTTGAGGGTTTGCTGAGACAAGAAATTCAATTTTCTATAAGGAGTTTGTCCCTTTATAACCACCTACCGTTCCTGATCTTTAGCACAAACAGCCTTTTATCTCTAGCAAAGTTTCTCTTTAGAATTGTAATACATTTCTTCTTGAGTTGGGATTTGAATCGCATAGGACTTCCATTTTTTCTCTTCATCAACTACAACCAGCAGCTACCAGGAAACATGACAATGCTGTCAATATAAGCATCCCCCATCCATCTCCAATGAAGTTAATGCTTCATGCACTAGTGTATTTCCTTATACAAACAGATCCTAGTTCACAATGGAATGAAATACTGATAACAGTTCCTCAGTGTTACACAGCACATGAACTGTACATTTAACCCAAGTGGGGCTTCTAATGCTGCAGAACCAGAAATCCAGGTCTTAGTACTCATCCTTCTGGCCCACATCCTATGATGAACCAGTTCTCATTTCTCTTGTGCTCTTAAGAAAATAAAAACTGAAATAAGAACTAATGTGTAATGTATAATACACTTGGGAAAACACTTATTGGCTTGAGGAAAAGGCTAGTTGTAAGATGCTAAGGAAAATTAAAATTTTAGGTAAAATCTTGTAGGTTTAGCTCCTTCTTATAAGAATGTTCTAAGTATAAACAATTCTTCAGTCTTAGAAGGAAGAATGGAGGAAGATTTTCAGTTTTTGCACACATTAGTCATTTGCTACTCTAGGCTAAAAAGTTATAGGCACAACTGTTTCGTGTGGGTGAGAGTAGGTTTCAAGTTTTGAGGAAGGCCCTGTAGAGATGAACTACAAGAAAAAACACCCAGAACGCTATGGAGAAAAGATCTGATACTACTTGATCATGGTGTGGATCTGAGGGCACATAACAGTGATTGGTTGTCTCCCTACATCATTGCACCCCATCTTATGCAATTATTTCTTGCTTTCAGAATGTATTACCAATCCAGGAATGATGCCTCATATCTTTAATAGCACTTCTTTAAGTTTGAGACCTACCTGGGTTACATAGGAAGGTCTCAGCAATTGTGGGGTAAAAATGATAGCATGAAACAAAACAAAGGAAGCAACATCAACAACAAAAAGGTCAGACCAAACCACTCAACCACAATCAACCAGTCCAAAATATACTATGTCTTTGGGGTTTTACTTCAACTTAGAATTCTTACCCTCAAAATTTTAGTGTAAAACTTTCATTAAAATCATCCAAGATGAGATACATTTCATGGCTACCTTTCCAGAATTTTACATCATCAATACCACTGTTGTCATGGATACCTTCTAAGTTAGGTTCCCTTTCAACAACCAATTTTTCTTCATGACTCCTATTACCATATGTGTGGTCTATATCATCTGTCACTAAGAGGCCAGTGTGATTATTAATAGCTGTTTAAAAATAGTTTTGCATGTAAAATACATCATATTGATGCTTCCCATTCCAGGCTTTATTTTTCCCTTGGATGAAACTATGTTTTTATAAATATTTGAAAAAAAAAAAGTCTGACACACATAATTGTCCCACAGTGCAAATTAACATAGATTTCTGCCTTTTTCATTAAGACATGAACATCATAGATGCCTTGTCTCTTTTCACTTCATGAATACAAAGTTGTCTATGATATAGTATGTAGAAAGATAAATGAATTAGTCAATCAGAACCCATTGGTTACTTCCAGTGACTGTTCCCTCCACTCTTCTAATATATCTGTCTTTACAATCCTCCCAGCCATTAATGCTAATGCCTGAGTTAATAATATCAGCACCTAAAGTCAACAGTGCTGCCCTTCCAGGAAAGCCAATTTTCTTTAATAATGTTTTGCTGTCATCTTTTACTACTTAAGTGAATGACAATAAAATTAAAACAAAGATGACAGTATAAGAATACTTTTATTAACCATGGCCTCAGATTTTGCTATAGTTTCACTGCCATGCTTTGCTTCAGTGTGCACATTTTCAAGTGTTCAGCAGTGGTGTTTTAGGGTCCATGGGTGAATAAGTGGCTCTACCTGGTGCTGCCTCGGACACCATCTCACAGACAACACCACACAGGCAGCTTCAGTGGAGAGAGATATCTTTATCATATCTACTTAAAAAAAAAAACTAATTGTTGATATCCTGGCATTATGCTGCCCCTGCCCCCTGACAACTGGCAGGCAACACACACTAAATAGTATTTTGGCAGCTACTTAGACAGCTCAAAGGGCCATGTGTTGTGTGGCTATGCCATGTGTGCAATGGTTGTGTAAGGACTGTGTATGCATGTGCAAGCTTTCCCTTTCAAGCGATCACCTCCCACCTGTTTCCTCTTCCATCTCTATTCCCAGTTGGCCAACACCTACCCCTCCCTCTGCTTCCTTTCCCAAAGAAGCACCATATTAGTTTTGTTGAGTTTTGTGGTTGTTATTGAATTGCCTGCAGCTGCAGCAAACTACACTAATGGTTAAAAAAAAAAATAAAGTCTACCATTTATTATCATGCATGGGGTATGACTTGTGAAAGGAGAATAGTTTATTTCCAAATATTTCTAAACTAACTATAAAAATTCATGACATAATCAAATTATAGGTTCCATTGATCTCTGTATATTTTGCCTCAAACTCTATTTGTAGTATTTGTAGACACTATCTTCTACCCAGTGTGCTGAAAACAATTCATAATTATGCACACACACACACACACCCTAACCATACAAAAAGAGATTACCAGAGAGGTTGCTTTACTCCTCTTGGTTGTTCGAATCATTTGAATTTATTGAGGGAAAACTTCAGGAACAAGGAACAATAATACTCTTCTATGCCTAATCATGTTAAATTGTTTCTGTCTATGGCATTTTCCAGTGTGAATCAATTGGAGGAGTGTATGAACAGAAAGAAAAATGACAAGAATTGAAGCTCAAAATGTTGATAATTAAAAGGATATTGTTAAAAATTTATCTTAACCATGAAAGGATTAATACATGCAGCTTGTGTGTGTGTGTGTGTGTGTGTGTGTGTGTGTGTGTGTGTTCCTGAAAAATTATTCAATAATCTCAAAAAGGTTTTGAGGAGCAGCAGGGACAATCTACTATTTTTATAAATAAGTGAAATCTAATGTTGCAATATTGTAAATGACTACAAGCAGAGAACTAATTTTGTGTTCTTTGTTTTTATTCATGGACAAAAATAATTAATTTTTTAAAATTAACTTTTATTGTCCCATATCCTTGGTCCTCAAGTCTGAATTCTATATTAACAATGTTCATTCTTTTACCTTTCAAAGACTTCTTGTCCCACACAGGTGTTAATGCTTTAATATTACTAATTTCCATATTCAAAATTCCACATAAGAACTTGCTTTTTACCTTGCACCTGCTTGTAGCTTGATGTGCACATGTGTACACATGTGTGATTCACTCTTGATGCCAAGTAAAAATTGTGTGAAAGATTAAAAATATGTAGATCTATGCAATTCTTTTAGTTAAGGAAGAAAAACCAGGAGTTATCATAAAATATCACTCTGATCAATCAATCAATGAATATAATGATCCTAATAAAAACACTATACTCCTTTGAAAAAATAACTATTAAACTTCATATGATAGAACAAGCATGAAGTTACTAAGAAACACTTGTAATAAACTCTGAGAGTCATGGTCTGAGTTGCTGTCAATTTCATTGCATCTGGAAACACTTAGCAGGAAGCCCCTAAGAATACTTTGTTAAGATATTGTTTATATTGGTTATCTTGGGGCATATTAGTGAAGGGTTATTTTGATTATGTTAATCGAAGTGATCAGGCCTAATCTGAAAGACAATAGCACTATTCCCTGGGATTGGGTGCTGGGTTGCAGGATAAACAAGAGCAGCTGAGCAAAAGCATCTTTGCTCTCTACTTTCTGATGGTAAAGCAATGTGACTAGAATGCCTAGAGTACATGCTGCCTGAATTTTTCTCTCAGGATATACTGTACCTCAGGTCAGTGAGTTAAAGAGACTGCTTCTTCCTGCAGTTGCAGGAAGAGTAACTGAGACAGACAGCAAGTAAACAACAATTACCAGGGATACAAACATTCTATAATTCTAATTAATCAACATGCTACTACGGCTTAAATGGGTAGGAAATCATTAGAGAAGTATAAAACTTTGTAAGAATATTAAGTGCAAATATTTTTGTACATGATTAAAATATCATCACTAATCACTGAGGCATTTTCAGCCTTTTGAAAATAGAGGTGTCAATACAATTTGAAAGTCATTTCCAAGAAACATACATAAATATATATATATATATATATATATATATATATATATATATATGCTTCAGTAATTCATTGCTAGGAATGAACTCTAAGCAAATCATAAATTTAATTAAAAATCATATCATACATATACAAACAAATTAAATTATTTTGTATGGCATTTCTTTCAAACCATGACAAATTAGAAGTAGCAAAATATTGATTAGATTACATAATACTCATATAGACTATATAATACTCATAAAAAGTACATTAGCATAATTTGGTCAAAGTTATAATATTTGTGACACATATAAATGGCCACAGAGCATAAAGTGCCTGGTAAGGAAATATTATACTTCATTATGAGACTTTAATTTTCTGGCATTGATAATGCAACAGTGACAATAGTTAAAAAAAAAAAAAAAACTTCCCCTCCACTAATAAGGTGTATTCCTTTATTAGAAGTATATATCAATGAAGCTCTTAATTTTAAGAAATAGGAAAAGTATCACCCTTTGAGAGTGGAAAACTGGTGCACAGTACTTAACGACATGACAAAGTCATTATCACTTATAATGAAGTGAAATGACACCCTGTGACTCCTAATGTGCAGAACTGAAAAGGACATAATAGCCCTTATGTGGGACCATTTACAAATGTAAAAACCTGAATGGTTATAAAAACACAATGAGAAAAAGCCAATTGGAAAGACAGTGTGAAATGGAAATTGGTCTATGCTACTCAACAGTATTAGTCCTATACAAGAGGGAGATTTAAAAATTCCCCAGAGAGGGAGTAGAAGTTATAATAATGAAGCATATTTTCCCATTTCTCTAATTCTGAAATATATAAAGATTATATATATATATATATATATATATATATATATATATATATCACAAAGCAAACTAACTTTCTGCAAAGAAAAATTAGTTTAAATAGGAACAGAAATATATGTCAAACAATTTTTCTATAAAGTTAAATTTCCTGAAGTTTAGGACTGCTTTTCAGTCACTAATGGAGACTTTAATATGAAGATGACACCTTCCTCCATTGTTTCTGAGTAAATTGTCAAAATAATTTTTTATTGGACTCCAGGAACTGATAATACAATACAAGAAATTAGCACATGGGATTTCATCAAGTTTAAAAATATTTTTGTAGATTTATTCAGCATATATGGATAAGAATTTTGCCTGTATATCACAATTAGTGCCTGATGTCCCAAGAAGTCAGAAATAGATGTGGAATCTACTAGAACTTGTGTTACAGATGGTTGTAAGCCATCATGTACATGTTGGGAATCAAACCCATGTACACCTTCTGGAGCAGCAAGTGCTCTTAACTGCTAACCCACCTCCCCAACCCAGAAAACAAGATTGTATGATATTGCTTTTCAAGACAGGATTTCTCTGTGTAACAGCCCTAGCTGTCCTGGAACTGGCTCTGTAGACAAGACTGGCCTTTAACTAACAAAGATACGCCTGTCTCTGCCTCCTGAGTGCTGGAATGAAAGGTATGTACCACCACTGGAAAGCTTAAATCAAGTTTTTTAAAGGTACATGATAACAAAGAAAAGAACAGTGAGTAAAGAGACTAGGGAACCAAAGAGGATATCATAGCTTTTATGTGGGACCGAAGTAAAATCTTTGCTAGCTATTCTTTGGACAAAGTATTGCTATGTAGTATTTTCAAGTCTCAAAAATTGGACATCAAAAGAAGTGATCTACTCAATAGTTGGACAAATGAAGGATAAAGATACTTCTCAAAGAGTTCAAATTCCCAACAACTCTGACAAGAAGATCTGTATTGTTAGCCAACAAGGAAACACAAATCAATACTCTGAAATTCCATCTTCCACCAAGAAAGAAAACAATCACTGCTATCAAAGATGCAAAGAAGTTAAACTGATACACTACTGGTGTGAATAAAAATGAGTGCACACACCACTGAAACTACCATAGGGTTTCTTCAAGAAAGTAGAGTTAGAGCTACCATAGGATGCAGTTATGCCATTCTGGCTATCTATTTGCAAGAATCTACACAGGGCATTCCCATGTTTGTGTCTGTTGTTACTCCAGTTTAGATACTCACATCTGCAGATGCACAAATAAAAGATGTGGCATTTGTCTTTCTGGGTCTATGCTATGTCTTTCAGTATAAATTAATGTAGTTTCATCCCTTTTCCTGCCAAATTCATGATGCCATTTTTTCTTTGTTATAGCTAAATGCTATTCCATTGTGCATATGTACCACATTTTCATTATTTATCTTTCAGTTAGCAGGCATTTGGGTTTTTTATATTTCCTAGTTATCATGAATAGAAGCAATGAGCAAGGTGGAGTAAGTATATTTGAAGTAGGATGCTGAGTCCTTTGAGTATTTGACAAATAGTGGTATACATGGGTCAAATGGGGGAATTTATTGATGGGAGATGTCATTCTGTAAATATGTTTCTCATACAGGTTAATGAACAAAGCACTGTTGGCCAATAGAAAAGCAAGATAGGCGGGACTAGGAGACAAGGAGGAAAAAGGAAGTAGTAGGGAGGAGTCAACATGGAGAGTCTGGAGAGAGCAGGAGGCCAGCCCAACTCTCTAGTAAGATGAGACCACGTGGAAATACTTAGATTAATAGAAATGGGTTAATACTTAAGACAGAGCTAGCCTAGCCGATAAGAAAGAAGTAACAGGCCAACAGCATTATATCAAATACAGAGTCTCTGTGTGTTATTTGGGGTAGGCGCGGCAGTGGGTCCAGGCCGGAGGGAAAACCTTACAGCTTTTGGATAATTCTCTACACTAATTTCCAAAGCAGCTGGAACAGTTTTCAGTCTTTACTGATAAACTGATTCCATAAAGACATTTTCTCTATTCATGGAGTGGAAATGCAACCCAAGAAACAGTTTACTCACTAATAGAAAAGCTTGAGTGACATCTCTACTCACCTGGGTTCTCATTTTGCCATGTACTTGAGTGCTCCCATGGCTCCTGTGAATAGACCACACACTATACACAAGCTTAGAAGTAACATTGGGGCTGAATGTGGGTCTCTGAGAGAGAAGCAACTTGTTCATTCTCTTTATTACCTTTTTGCATTTTCGACCTAAAATACAAATCCCATGAGAAAGAACCTAATAATGTGACAGAAGCCTTGGCTCTGAAGATTGTATTTCTTGTTCAGGATAGACAGAGCAGGGCTGACTCCCACAGGCAGGTAAATCAGTGGGGCTTGCTTCAAAGACAGTATCTTAAAATGCAGGCATGGGCTCAGTCTTCCAGGAATCTTTACATCTAGAGACTTCTGGAAAGCCATGCTACAGACCTGTGGGAGATGGACACATGACTGTGCACTCAGTTTTTCCCAGCGACAATAATACATTCTTGAGGTTTCTGCAGCTTATGCTCATATATTCTTAGAAATTAATGTCTCAGATGTGTGACAACTGAGTATCTGGGAAATTTAAACATTCTTCATAGCCTTAAAGTGCTCAGTCAGACCTTTTGGGGTTATAGTCCTGGAAGTAAAACCATTCCTAGACTACACAACAGAGAACTGATAAAAAGCTAGATAGGTTTATGCTTTTTAAGAAGTACTTATTTATAGCATGATTTATGATCTGGAGTGTTTCATAGACTTAAGGCATCTCAGTATTTTATTTAGAAAATAAGTAAGTGGAGAGTCTTTTCATATTCCTCATGCTAAGTCCAGTATTTAAGCTCTTTAATCTTTTGCAAACTCAAAATAGTATACAAGAATCTCATATTTCTTTTAAGATGATAATCACAGCCTTCTTTTTAAAAAGACATTTTTAATTTAGTCTACAAAAATAATTCTGTACATTTGACCTGAAAGCCAACCATTAATAGTAAATAAAAGAAAAATATTAATAAGTATGATTGATGATGGGTACATCATATAATTTATCTAAAATCTGGAATTAAAACAACTCTGAAAAACTGGCAGTGTGCATTAAATTATTCTTTCTGCACCAGAATATTTTTACCATTTCCAAGAAATATATTTTAAATGAAAAATATATTCTGGGATACTTAGAATATATTGCAGATAGACTTCATCTTTTCTATCTTATGAAACAAAAGGATTTTGAGTCTAATTTCTTGTACTTAGGCAGGAAGAGACAAAGTAGACCACCCCTATAATTATAGATGGTAAAAAACTCATTACGCTAAAAGGAAGTGTTTTAAATAAAATGGGAAGGCTAACTGTTCATGCAAACTGGTGCTCCTATGATACCAATCAGAAATTGACTGAAAATACACACTTGCTGTTGTACCTAAGACTTCAAATTCATGTCTTTATACTAGCATCCATATAAGCATATATACATATGATAAGTACACACATGAATTTATAAGCCAGGTCTAGATTGTTCAGCCAAGCATAGGAGGTTAGTAGATTTCCTTTATATGCTAAAGAAGGTCTTCCACAAAGAGCTACAATTTACACCTGGGCCTGCAATAAAGTCAGGTCAAATTACCATACTCCCAGAAAAGTGAGGCCCTGAGAGAGTCTATGAACCTCCAGTACCTCTGGATGAGAATTTGTGGCAAGCCCATTATTTCCTATGCTGAATGACATAAAATATCCACATCTCTTTTCAGATTCTAGATGTGAAGGATGCTTATTAATAGTTTGTTTTGTTTTTGCCCTCAATACTTTAAAGGTCTGGCCTAGCACAATGGCCCTCATTCCTGAGCCACTTCACGAATTATTTCATTAACTGTGCTACTCTCTGTAGACACAGCTTCCCCTGATTAATGATACAGTGACATGATGTTGGTATCCTGGAGAGCTAATCAAAATCCACACTGCCAGGGCTTCATAGTCATGTATATTGTAGGTCATATATGGATTTTAAAGCCTATTTTTTTCATAAAATAGCTTCATGACCCTAATAAAGTAAAAATATGTGTCTTACTGTTTCTATTTTTATAGATTATAGTACAAATCCCATTCCTATTTACCTATGAACCCTTTTATAAAACCCATGTGTTCTTATAAAAACCACTGCGCAGCTACATTCATCAGTTTTCTCCTATATGTGAACACATAACAAAATACTGGGAAAGTACTCTAAGTTAAGTTTATGTATTTTTCTGTTACAAATTAAAAAAAGAAGAGACATTATTTTAAAGTTACTGTACTTTTATTTTTTGAAAAAAAATAAGCTTCCAAAACTATTTCAGGCATGTTTAAATTCTGTCAGTCCTATTTTAAATATTTTTTAGAAATAATTATTGTAATTGACATAAAAATACGGCACATATTTTAATAGAAAAAATGAAACCATTAATTTTTTAGTAGAATTTTACATTTTTAACATGAATATCTCACAGAAAGTATGGGCTTAGACTATCTACACTATATTTAAGGGGTTACCAATTCTAAAACTTAATGCATATTCCAATAATGATAATGTTACTAAGACAACTAGTACTATACTCAAATATGAAACAGGGAGGTTCATTCTGATCAGATAAAACAGTCTTATAAATATCAATTTATATTGAATATTTGTTGGAAAAAGGTATTCTGAACTTCCTTCCCTTATAGTGTCATTATGTTTTGAATATATAATTTGTGAACTTTATATGCATCATATATTTTATTTAAGTATTATTAAATTATAATCAGGAAATTAATTTTACTTCAGTAATCTTCATATCTACATCCAAGGAACTTGGTTCTTGAAAATATTGAACTTATTTCTTACATATTGTAAGACCCTCAGAATGAGGAGTCTTCCAGGTTCAGTTGATACCCCAAGAACTCAATGTCCAGTCCAGTTGCTGCAAAAAAACGCAAGAGGCTTTAATGAACAGGAAACGTTTGTGTAAACAGGCTCCTCCAGGATGCAGGCTAGGGAGAAGCCCCCTCCCCTGGGCCCAGGTGTTTTTAAAGGCAAACCCACAAGCTTAGGGAGGGGGTGGGACCCTCAGTCCATTGAGTATGTGACCCTTGGAGGCCAGATGGTCTGCTATCAGGGTCAGCAGACCTTAGGGCCTCAGGTGTGCTAATTAATCTTGTCTGGGCAAACCAGAGTTACAGCTATCTCTTGACTCTATTTACCACCTGTTGACTCACAGGAAAGGAGGAGCAGTGTGAATTTTTATCTTAGGGCCTTGTGAGAGGAAGCTAGAAAATTCCAAGGAACAGATATTGGTTTCTAGGTTAGTCCATCATTAACATTACTTTTTAGGTCTTTCAATATGAACAAGTACCCCTATAAATAAACCACTCATGGATATATATTCCTTATTGGCTCACAGCACATCACTGAGTCTTTAAAATTATGCTAAAGACGCTCAAGTAACAAGAGTTCAAAGCTGCCTATTTTTTCATTGTTTTTTCTGCTATTCCAAGGGAAGTGATCTTTCATTCTAATGAGGCAGAATCAAGATAGATCCAACACTAAACTACCAAAGATTATGGAGTGTAAGAACAGCTATCCTCACTCTCACAATGTAAGTGCAGTAAAGAAGTGGTTGACATCCTCCATTTTCTGCTGGGAAGAGAACTTCAAATCTTTGGTTCCAGCTTTCTGCTTTTACCTGAGTCCCACAGTGGAATGTTGGCTTTCCTAAACTACAGAGCAAGCTGCTGCAAACTCTTTTTCTAAATATCTACTGGCTTCCATTTCTGGACATCTTATATGACATTAATACATTCTTCACCTCATAATACTGTATACTTTTTCAGTATACCTCCAGTACATCATTGCCACAATATTTCTGGGAGAATATTTTTGCCGACTTTATGAAAGTATGCTGCAGATGACCTTTTATTGCAAGACAAAATTAAGTGTACTAAAAGAAATAGGAATCCTTTCCTATTAATTCCAAACTGCTGTTTACCCTTTAAAGGAGAATGTTTGTTTTTTATTATTGCAATCATAATATGATGCTTTTTTAACCAAGTGCATAAAATCCATCCTGTGACAATTTCAGACGAGCCATTCTACTTCATTGGAGCTTCTGTTCTGCAAAATGTATTGCAGAGACAGAATCAAAATGGTAGGATTTAGAAAACAGTAGCAGACAATCTTTGGGAATGTGAAAAAGTACAGCCTGACATTTGTGTTAATAAAACATGTAGGAAGAAAAATCGTCAACTTAGTCAATGGGATTGACCGAACAAGGAATTACATTTACAAGTAACTCACCAATGGGCTATTTATTTTAAAGGGTAAACACAATATTTTCTGCACGGGCTATTTTGGAGAAATAAGTGATTGATTTCAGAAATATCATTGGTCATTGGGTGGAAATTTTTATGCTCCAGTTTGAACCTGAAATGTCGTGATCCTGGCTAGTAGGTCAGCTGTTTTCCTCAGGTTGTTAAAGGATTAAAAGACAAGAAAACAGCTCAGAAGCTTATTAGCAAGACTTCTCAAACACAGAAGGGTTCCAGGGCTGGGCCTTGATGACCGAAGGAAGGATTTGTTTATTCCAGTTTAGGGTATACCACCCGGTGATTCCCATCCTTCCCTTTTTTGTTCTGAAAGCAGTTCAGAATAATTGTAATTATTTCTAACTAACCTGGTGTCAACTACAGCAAAGTTACCACTCAGCTCTCTGCCATGTGCTGACACGGGTGAGGAAAAAATTGCCCTAACTCTCTCTGCCCTTTGCCACCGGTGGGAGGCGAGAGCTGGGCCTGGGGTCACAAGAGTGGGAGAACTGGTCCAGCAGCTCAGCGGGAGAGCAGGCACTGCACCTTTCCCAGGCAACTCACTAGAGCTGACTCTGTTTGCAGGGCCATGGTGAGCTGGGTAAGAGAGGAGTGCTGCCCCTGCCCCCTCACTCTTAAGCTACAGGGTGGCATGGGTAAGGGAAATGTGCCCCCCCCCCCGACAAGCGGGAGAGCCAGCCTCGAGGGCATTGAGAATAGAAGAGCTGGTCCTGCAGCAATCCAGATATCAGGTCTACCCTGAGGGTAAGAGAGGGGAATTGGCCCTGATTCTTGCTGTCTGCTTCATTGGGTGAGCTAGCTAAGGCATTGTTGAAGGGCTTGCCCTGGTAGTGATGATGAGGTAAAGACAGAGGACTCAGTTACGACCCTAGCCTAAAACAAGGACTACGAGGTAGTTCATTCCAAAATCCACCTATACGTGACCTGCTGGAGCATGTGAAGCAGTTGGAGCTGCAGAACCAAAGCCACAGGATCTCCATGACACAAGGCAACAGCAGGATATCCAAGAAGAGTTCCAGTGCAGGTCCAGTATTAAGGGTGTAGCAGAATTCAGAGTCTTTGAACCAGACCAATGACTTGTTGCAATGAACACTTACAAGTAAAGATGTATGGATGAAGGCATATACTGTGTGACTCATCAGACCACATTAGAGCTTCCACACTAAGATTTTTTTGTTTTGTTTTTTGGTTTTACTTTTATAATTTGTCTATTGCAGGGCGGTTTGCAAGGGCAGAGGCTAGAAGCAAGGGGACATGGGATTCACAATCAATGGAAAGATTTTAAGAAGATAAATATTTTTTAATATCACTGGCCAAACAAACAGAAAGCACTGAAGGAAAACCATATGTGCTCAGGGATCTATCATAGTTACTGGTGTAAATCTGTGGGAGAAGGATTCAGATATGACTTAGAAGTAACTGATCAATCAACCATTTGGAAAAGTTTTAAAGTTCATTGTTTCCCTCATATTGTATAAATTAATATACTTCAGAAACAGTAAAAGTTAGCAACAAATTAATGTTTAAATTGACAAGATACTTTTTTAAGCTTGTCACAATACTCAGAAGTGGAAAGAAAAGTATCACAATAGCATTTTTGAGAATGCATTGGCTCAATCATAAATTTGTGTAGTTTTTGAGTACATACAATACTTAAACAAAGATTGAGTACATCTTCAGAATGCACTGCTTTCCTTGGGAATTACAGAAAACAATGGCCCATTTTCGTTTTAAAAGCCACACCAACGTGTGTGAGATGCATGCAGACTGACTTTCTCTGAATACATAGGTGCTTCTCCATTTGGAATATTGAATTGAATAACAAAGGAAGGTGAACAACTATCCAATAGATTTCCAGAGCCTGTGTGAAATGCCAGATGCAGTTCAATGGGTCAGTAATCCTAGCCCCATGATCTTAAGATGGCAGGGGATGAGAAACAAAAACTTTCGGGGAGCTTTGTGAGTCAGTCAGCTTGAAGCACACAGCACAGGGAAAACAACAATGTGAAAGAAGGTTTCCAACTTCAAATGTACACAAAAGTTAGGTGCCCCCTTCACATACAATACAAAACATAAAAATGCACTTACACACATACACAAGTATAGTCACCATACACACACACACACACATACACACACACACATACATACATACACACATGATAAACACACATCATTATACATATCACACACACAGTATACATACATATACCACACACACCATACACAACACACATATAAACACACAACATACATATATGCAAACTCCATACACACACCATATATAATCACCATAAAAACATGTCTGGTGTATACACACCATACAAACACATCATACACATGCACTCACATTATATATTCCACACACACATTCATCATCCATATCATGTGCACAAACCATATACACACACTCAAAATACATGCACACCATACACAGACACCGAGTACACATACTTCAATACACACATATTATACACTATACCACCATATACATCATACACACACATACATCATGCACACAGATATACATGTTACATACAGATACAGAATGTCATTTTTTAATGAAAAATATAGTAGACATAAAGCCCCATGCTATATTTAGCTAGAATATCTCATGTAGAATTTATTTTTGATGAACTAGGATTAGTGGAACTAATTTTTCAAACTTTTGCATGATTTGCTGATGTAATAAAAATAAATCTTTGTATTTACTTCAATATATTTTAATTCAGAATTTTCTATCGGCTATTGTCCCTCATTCAGGTTTTTTTTTATTGTTAATGCAACAAGAGATGCTAACATTATATCATTACCTTCATGCAAAGTACAAGTTTTTGAAGGTTTTAATTCATGATCAAGTCCAGGTTCATTATTCTGTTACAAACTCCCATGTGTGGGCAATCCTGCTTGCTATAAACTGTGCCAAATACATTGTAGATAATCATGAAATAGCCATCAAGAGAAATGATAATTTAAAACAGCAAGTTTCATTAAAGCAAATCAATAAAGTATGAAGATTAAATGGGGAATATGTGTTGAAGCATGACAATTTTTTAAACTTTAATACTCTTTTATAATGAAATATCAGGCTGTATCTTCAATCAGTTAGATGGTTATTATTAGTGTTTTAGCATAATTGTTGTTTTATATATATTTATAGCCTAAGGTATTTTTTCTTTGAATAATTTTTTAAATTTAAATTTGAAACAAGATTGTTTTACATGTCAATACCAGTTCCTGCACCCTCTCATTTTTCCCTGTACTTCCACCAACCCCCATCCTATCTGCTTTCTGCAGATTGTTCAAAGTCTGTCATATTATTTGCAAAAGGGCCTAGGCCCTCCCCCATGTGTCTATGCTGAGATAGTATCCCTCTATATGGAATAGGTTCTTTATATAGCAAGAAATAAATTAGATTTCTCCTAAAACATGAATACAAAAATAATTCTGTATATCATTTTCATGTATCATTATCTTGTCAATATATTTGTTGATATAGCATCAAGTATATTTTGGATTCTCCTTATGGGCTTTAGAATATGTGAAATAGAGTAAACCCCAAATCTTCCCCATACATGCTTTCACGCCTAACATTTCAAAGTGGAAGTCACCCTGACATTGTTCTTCCATGTCCACTCTGACCCTCAAGTCAGAAAATGAGGCTCATATTTCTTGCCCTGTAATTCTTTCAGGCAGCAGGTTTATGGCTTCCACCTTGAGAGGCCATTACTAGAGACACTGAGTTATTACAGACCAAATTGAAATGAATCAGAATATGTGCCCCTTACCATATCTCACTGCTAATCCAGGTAAGGGCCTTGATAGAATCCCCCAAATCTCTGTCAAAGTTCAAATTGAATGTGAAGCAAGGAAGGCTTCAATTCACATGGCAGAGATATATCATCACCCTGCATTCAACATCAGGTTAACCTAAAACCCATGTCTTAATTGGTGGAGTTATGGTTTAGGTATCCATAAATAATACAGATCTGAATTTATCTGTGATCAGCTTTAGTGACCTTTCCTTGTAACAGAACAGAGAGACATTTCTTATTCAAAACCGAAAACATGTGAAGAGGAAGACATTTTTCTATACATCTTGCCTGCCCTTGGTTATATTTTAGTATTTTATCGAGTAGGGTAGTATTTGCAATACACAGAAAAATGTCATTATATTACAGTGTACACTTGAACAATTTTCATAAATTTAACATACACACAAAAGCAGTGTTAGGATGCAAAAGAGACAAATAGCAGCTCTTCTTGCTTCATCTTTCAATGCAAGAAGCTGTTACCAACGCTTAGAAATCTACACAGGACCATTTACAAGAATTTCAGAGACATACGCAGACTCCTTCTCATGCTGCCTGTCAGAGGGTACATGCCAACTAATGGATGTTTAAAGCTACAGATGGTAACTGAGGTGTAACATTACAAGAAAAGGATATTTGCCTCTAGCCTACAATCCTGAAGCAGTACTCCCAAATCTCTAATTTCCTGAGGGATCTTGAAGATAAGAAAATCCTTCCCACCTGCCCCTTTTTCTGATATTTCTTCTATGACTCTGGCGTCTGATAACAGAGCTTCTAATACTCTTAATTTCCTGAGTTATGATGGCATAGGGATGCTTTCTACAATGCTTATAAGGTCTAGGGAAAGAACTCATGATTGAAGTGAATTTTTCTTTTAAGGGAACTGTTAGAAGATGGGAGACTAAACCACAATTAAAACCTTAGGTAGTTAATCATAACCTCCAACTTCAGAGAATAGAGGGAATGGAGAGACAATTAAAAATGTGCATGAGATTGTTGTGTAAGATCTGATGATATGATGCAGCTTGCAATCTCTAGGAAGGGAAGGACTTCTGATGAGTTTCCAGGAGGAAAGAACAGCTCTACTCCATGAGATTAAACTTCCTCCTCCTTCCTTTCTCTCATTTATTTATTCTTTGAAAATGTCGTGCAATATATTTTTGTCATATTCTTCTTCCTCCACCAGTCATCACAGATCCTTTCCCCTTCCTAACCCATCAAAGTTCATACATTTTTCTCTCTTAAGAAAGAGAGAAAGAAGGAAGGGAGGAGGAAGAGAGGGAGGGAGAGAGGGAGGAAGAAAAGCATGCAAAAGTAAGAAAGCAAGCCACTAAAATATAATGTATTATATTATATATAATGTATATATATATTATATACATTATATTATATATAATATATAATATATTGTATTATATTATAATATAATGTATTATATTAATAATATAGTCTTTTACCAAATATAAACATGTGAAGTCATTCGTGAGTTTTATAAACAGTTGTAGTTAATACCTGAGCAGAAGAAAAAGTATTTGAGTCCTTGATTTAAAGCCTCTTTGTCAGAAGCATAGTGAAAAGCTAATATTTGTAACTGGAGTTTAAAGAGTGAGGGAGGGTGGATTGAGCATTTAAACTGTAGATCCAGATAATTAGCTGGAGAGCAGGGTGTGAAGTTGCCAAATGCAGAGATATGGAATTTTTTTTTGTTGGTGTGGGGGCTGGGAAGAAAACTTCTTATGATAGGGGGATTGCTTCATGGGTTCCTTTTAAAGTGGCTTCTTCTCCAAGGTCTAGCAGGTTTCACAAGGTTCAATAGAGTGCATCTGCCAGGTTTCACAAGGTTCAACAGAGTGCATCTGCCAGGCTATAATATAATTATCCTTTCCAAGCTTTCTAGGCTGTACTCAAACCACATCCATGGAAGAAAAGGCAAAATACTAGTAATCAACAAATATAACTGTCATGCATTTTAAATCTTCTAATACTAGGAGAGGTCATTTTTCACAGCACAATAACAATCTAATTAAACAGTTGCACTGATATGGAACCCAGGTTGAAAGAAAAATTAGGGAAGCCACTCGTGTTAGGGAAGCTTGCATGCTGAGGGCAAATATGCCCCTCTCCTGCTCCTCCAGATTCAATCCCCCAATCCCATCCTCAGCTCTGCTGCAGAGTGTCTAGTTTAGCTTCCTACTGCAAACATCTTCAATGGATTGGATGGATCTTCCCCACTGCTTCTTTTATCACAGGCCCCAACTCCAATAGGCATCCCTGAAAACCCACAGGCCAGAAAGTCAGATCTATTTATCTGCTTCTCCAAATCTAAATCACCACCCCTGGTGTCATCCTCAGTGCTTCAGCAGAAGACCTGTTACATACTCCACCCCTTCACACCAGTCTCCAACGGATCACACAGATCTTCTGCTCCTAAACTAACTCCAATCATTTATTTGTCCAGCTCCCAACACCAGCAGGTACTCCCTAGGGACCTACAGGCTATTCTGATCAAGAAAGCAAGTAGGCTAACACAGATGCTTACATCTCTCTCAGTGCTTTCAAGTCCAATCCCCTGTCTCAGCCCTATCTTTGAAGCAGATCATCTGCTATGACCTCTGCTCATTCTTAGCTAGCTAACTAGTCAGATCCTGGTAGAGCACCCTGTTTTCCTCCCTCTTGGGAACCCCCTCACACTTTCTCAACTCAACTCCATTTATCAGTGTCAGCTCCTAATAGCTAGAAACACATTTTACCTGGAAGTCCCAGTAACTACAACTATCAGGAACCCAGAAGATATCCCTACCAAGCAATATAACTCCACCACACAATCTTAAGACCCAGAGAGGAAATAGAAACCAAGGTACAAAACACCACCCAATAAACACAAGACCAGATACCTGCATTTAGGATTACAATCTTCCCAATCCCAGATTCCTGAATTCCCAGGATTAAAACACAATTAGCAACAGTCAGGAAAATGTATTTCTACTAATCCCAGAAACCTTACTACAGCATATCACAGATATCCAAACTTAACAGAAGCATCAGATACAGACCTTCAAACAACCTTTATAAATGCAGTAGAAATCCTGAAAGAGGAAATTAATAAATCCCTTAAGATAACCCAAGAAAACAAGCATAGTATAAAAAAATGAATGAAATAGTTCAAGACCTGAAGGTGGAAACAAAATCAGTTAAAGAAAACCCAAATGAAAGAATGTAATAGCATCTTGCGTTTCTATTTGTGAACTTGTACTGGTGGCCACACTCTTTGGGCATGGTTTCAGGTGCAGACATAACCCATTATGGGGCCTGGCTTCAGCTCTCTTGGGCTGCAGAGAGCATTGGAAGGGCAGCGAATGAATCTTCTGGAGAAGGAAGACCAAGGTGGTTATTTACTCTTAACTGTGTAAGTGCTTGCCTAATAAATACCTATTTATCATTTATCTTGGGTCTGCTGTACTCATTGAAACCTCTCCTTCTATTGGTGTCAATTTCCAGAAGAAGATCTAAAAATGAAACATGTAAGAAATTACTCAGGAACCACAGTGGCAAGTCTAACCAGTAGAATATAAGAGATGGAAGAATTTCAGGCACTGAAGACAAAATAGAAACATGGATACCCTGGTCAAAGAAAATGTTAACTATAAACAAACTCCTGGCATAAAACATCCAGGAAATCTCAGGCACTATGAAAAGACCAAGTCTATGAATAATGGGAATAGATGAAGGAGAAGACACTGAGGTCAAGGGCACAGATAATATTTTCAACAAAATCATAGAAGAAAATTATCTAACCTAAAGAAGGAAATGTTGATTAAAGTACTAGATGCATACAGAACACCAAATAAATTAGACCATAAAAGGAAGTCCCCAGGGAACTAAATAATAAAATCACTAAATATGGAGAATAAAGACAGAATATTAAAATCTGAAAGACATAAGACAAAATAACATATAAAGACAAACCATAAAGAGTTCCATCTGACTTCTCAATGGAAAATCTAAAAGCTAGGGTAGCCTGGGCAGATGTGCTACAAACTCTAAGAGATTACAAATGCAAGATCACTCTCCTATACACAAGAAAACTTTCAGTAACAATACATGGAGAAAATAAGACATTACATGATAAAACAAAATGTAAACAAAATCAATCTCCAAATCCAGTCTTAAGGAAGGAATGAGAAGAAAACCTCCTGCACAAGTATGTTAAATACAACAATGAAAACAAAGGGAATAAATTACACCACACCAGAAAAATAAATCTAGTGGAGCATACGCACGCACACACACGCACACACACACACACACACACACACACACACACACACACACACACAAAAACAAGAAAATAAGAGAAATCAACCACTACAGATCATTAATATCTCGTAAAGTCAATGGTCTCTTTTCCCCTATAAAAACACAGACTAACAACAGAATGGATGCAAAAGAGTATCCCTCCCTCTGTTTCATCCAAGGAACACTCTGTTTCATCCAAGCAACACTCCTTAATATCAAGCATAGACATCGTCTTGGAGAAAAAGGATGGAAAAATATATTCCAAGAAAATAGAATGCAGGAACAGGCTGGCATAGCCATTTTGATATCTGACTAAATTGACTTTGAACCAAACCTAATTGGAAGAGACAGTGAAGGAAACATGTACATCAAAGAAAAATCCACCAAGGAGACATTATAGTTTGTAACATCTGTGCACCAAACACAAGAGCCATCCACATGGCTTAAAAAAGAAACACAAGTACAGCTTAAACCACATATTAACTCTCACCCATTGACAGCAGTTGGCTTTAGTATTCCACTCTCATCAATAGACAGGTGATCCTGAAAAACATAAATAGAGAAATGTTGGAGCCAACTGAGGTGATAAACCAAATTGACCTAACAATTATTTACAGAACATTTCACCTAAACACAAAAGAATATACTGTCTATGAAGCTCATGGAACTTTCTTCAAAATTGACCACGCTTGGATACAAAGCAAATCTCAACAAAAAAAAAAAAAAAAAAAAAAACCCAAAACAAAAAAACAAAAAAACAAAAAACACACAAACAAAAAACTATTAACACTCTGCATCCTGTCAGACAACCATGATTAATGCTGGCTATCAACAACAGAAACAATGGCAATCTTACAAACTAATAGAGACTGAACAACACTGAAAAATGTGTCAAGACAGAAATTAAGAAAAAAATAAAAAAATATTCTTTAATTAATGAAAATAAAATACCATAACTTATCAGGCACAAAATCAGTTTGAAGAGTTAAAAACATAGCATTAAGAAATTCACAATAGAGGAAACTCAATGGCTGAGAGACACTTAAAGAAATGATCAACATCCTTAGTCATCAGGAAAATCCAAATTAAATCTACTTGAGATTCTATCCTGCACCTATCAGAATGGCTAAGATGAAAATACAAGTAACAGGACATGCTGGTGAGGATGTGGAGCAAGAGAACTAATCCATTGTTTAATGAATGAAAACATGCACATTTTCTATGGAAACCAGTGTGACACCCAGGAAGAAGGAAACTGATCAACCTCAAGGTCCAGCTCTACTAGACATGATGGAATTATATTATCTTAGGTCCTAATTACTTTAATTTCTCTACCATCATTATTTTTTTTATTTTAATGTAACTCATAATTCAACAAGCACAAATTATCATTTAGTTGCTAAATAATTGATCTGGATAATAAGAGATGGCATTTCAATACTCAACCAAAATAGTTTACCATAAACAGAAATAAATATTAATAGTAGCAAATGTGTTGATAATTTTCAAATATCGTTATTTGTAAGCTTTGAAAGATTCTGTAATATGTGAGACATGTGATAAGTTACACATATGCTTCTTCCCTTTATTTACTGAATATTCAGTTGGGTCCTACATTATGGCTTCTGTGACTGCATCTCTATGGGGAGGAGAGTTCTATTTTGTTTTATTTTATTTATTTATTTTTTCTGTGTCTTGGTTTAGATTTAGTCTTGATTAGACTGCTACTACTACCAGGAAGTGTATGTTGCCTAGATTTTTCTCCCTTTGTTTCTGTGTTGTTATTGATAAACATTTTCTCAGATTTTCAAATACTGTTGTACTCACACTGCTATTTGTCATTAATCCACAGACCTTCCTTAAAGAGCCTTTCTTGACTCATGATTGAGATATCACTACACACAGTTCAAACTGAACGTATTGGATTATTTTCTTTGTATATCAATTGGTCATTATTCAGCACACTGACAGTTCAAGTGTGGCCTGCACAAAGTGCTGCAGTGAAAAATTAGCATTTCTTTCTGGGAATAATTGCTGGCCTTTGAAGTTTTATGACCAGTTGCATTTAGAGCCTAAATGCAAAGATGATACCTGTGTACCCAGTAATAATTCAACCAGTTGTAATCAATTGTGTTTACTGTTGTCCTAACTCCTTCAGAATCTTTATTTCTTTATGCATAGAATAGTCTGGGTGAAAATTTGTTAGAAGCCATACAGCCCAGGGATGGAGTAAAGTGATTGTGTTCCTCAATATAAATGCACTTTGGGAAGCATCACAGCATAGAGTGAATATTTACTCAGTTTCTGATGAATGAAATCTTGCTGTGGCTCTGTAGAGTGATGCCACATATAGGACAAGGATAGCTTGCATAAGTGACACATGCATGGGTGACTCATGTGGATATTATAAATAAAATATTATAAATAAAAATTGGGGGGATAGTAAAATTTATCTAATCATGTTGACTACTGAACATGTGTGTGTGAATGAAAATCATTGAAACCTCCATCTTTGCCATGGAGGATGTGTCCTGGAACTCCAGAAAGGTTTCATATTACAAGGAGAGATTACTCAATATGTTTATCCTCTATCTTCAGAAGGACTGTTAATTATACTCCTAGTTTGTCTCTGATAGTATCTGTAAGCTTCCTCTGAGTCCTTTAACAATAGAGACTTTTCTCTGTAGTTCCTTTTCCAGTCAGATTCTCTATCTTTTTAAAATAAAACATGGACTACTTACTACATTTTTTATAAATGATCTTAAATTAACTAGATTGCCTTAGCTTGCCAAGGAATCCTTAATACAAGAAGTCATCGTAGAACAAGAAAATGAAGTCAGTCTGAGATGGATAGAGTTGACCTGGAAAAAAAGTCTTTGGAGATTTTGCAGTAGGAAAACAAATGCTTCTCAAACTCTGATAACCTGAATATGTGCACAATAGCGTTCAAGGGAAGCTGGCCACCGTTCATTATCTAGACTAAATCTATTTGCCAGTGTAGGTAAAGACTTTGCTTACATGTCAAGGTGAAATGATTGAAAGAATGGTATAGTGTTCTTTCAGGAATCTTCTCAATAATTTTAACCATTTGCTTGCATTATCTAAGCCATGCTGTAAGATGTAGTTGCAAGTAATCTTCCCCGCTTATGTAACTGGAAGTGCCAAGAAAGTTGGTGAGACTGAAGAGCACCATAAAATCATACATTAAAAAAAATATTTTGAAACAGTTGGCTGCATGAAAGAGAGACCGACACCTGTATGCATATTAGCACTTGTTCTGCCAAGTTCCAACATTCTAGTAACACAAGATTAGTCAGTTAGAACAAGCTGGAGAGCAACACTGCTGCTGCCAAACTTCACTCTGTAGCTTTGTACACACTCTCCATATTCATAGACTGTCCTTTATCAAATACTGCTACTGCCATCAAAGTGATTGTAGGTTACTATGGTGATTTAGGCAGGTGTGGCCTTTTGTGGCTAAGTTTGAACTTAGTTAAATTGAAGTAGATCTAGTGTTAGGTCACACTGAAGTAGATTAACGTTAGGAACTTCTTTGTTTGAGGTAAGCCAAGGCAAAGTGTGTGCACAGTCAGTAAGATTCAGTTGGCAATAACTCCCGTCATTTGCTGAGCACAGTAGGAGAATTAGAGGCAAAGCCTAGGTGGTTTCCCTTCTTTCATTTTCCTTCCATTCCGTTACTCTCATTTTATCCTGTGAGGTAAAGTTATCATAATTATTTTCTGATTAGAGGCGTAGAGATATGCTTGTGGGAGCCATTTCATAATTATATATATTAAAACATGAGGTTATATATATACTAAGTACATGTATATTGTACTTATCAGTATAAGTCTTTAATAAGGCTTGGAAAAATTGAAGCAAAATTAACAAAATACATATACATATTTTATTATGGCAAGCTGAAAAATAATATTACATTTTCAGAGATCCTATGTGTTTAGTATTTGCTTGTATAGAAGATATGTTGTTGTTGTTCATATGGATGCAAAACAGAACTTTGATTAGCTTTTCATAAACATGAGAAATTATTCTGTTTCTATATGGGATGGGAAATATTACAGGAAACTTGACTTGCACCAATTTGATTCTATCTTGGAAAGAGAACTGTGCAAGTATTTTATCTTTTGGATAGTCAGTTGAAATAAATTCTTGGCCAACAAGTAAGTATATAAAGTTACGTGGTTATCATGTTGTCTCCATCAAACAACCCTTTCTATGGGTTCCTTTATGCAGATTACTGTTCGCTATCCACTGCACAGCATTCTTCCTTCCTTTCTTCTTTTCTTCCTTCTTTCCTTCTTTCATTCCTCCCTCCCTCCCTCCACCCTCTCTCTTTCTTTCTTTTTTCTTGCTTTCTTGAGACAGAGTTTATCTGTATTGCATTGGAGCCTGTCCTGGAACTAGTTCTTATAGACCAGGCTGGTCTCAAACTCACAGAGATCCGGATTCCACTGCCTACCCAGTGCTGGGATTAAAAGTGTGCACCACCACTGCCTGGTTCACCACAGAGTTTTCTACATTGTGCTGGTCCTTCTGTTTTCTGACAGCCCTGTCTCATAAGTACCCTTGTATCCTAGTTCCTTGCCCACTTTACGAGGTCTGGTCCTTTTAATAATTCATCATTCTGTTCATGTATGCCTGAATCAATGTCATTGCTAACACTTAAAATTGACAGCTTCTGGGTCTAGAAAAGCTGCCTAAAATGTTTGCACTGATTCCATATGTGCATAAAACTTCTTAAAATGGGAGTGTACATACCTGATTTTCAGTCGCTGTGCTCATCTGAAAGCACTCTTACTCACCAACCTAGGGAGAATTGGCTCCATTAGAGAAGGACAGCCAGTCTCAGTGTATACTTTGAAATCACTTTAAGACAGGAGCTACTCATAATTGACTTAAAGAGGAAACCAGCAGAGAGAGTGAGGGCCTCGGGACCAGCGTTAATGATGAAGGCAACCAGAATCAGGGCTATGACAATGCTCCAGGAACAGGGAGGACACCCTCTAATTGTCATCCCTCTGGGTCCAATCTTCTCTGGGCACTTTCTGTTGCTCAGCAAGAGGAGGCAAAGAAGGGTATATCCCTCCTCGTTAAGGAAGAAAAAAGATCAGAGTGGAGTGGATTGCTGGAATAAACAGAGTATATTTGACTAATCATCCATTTACTTCCAAAATGAATGATGAGATCATGTGAAACACATTCTTCTAATTAATTTGCCAAAGTTATTTTTTTAACTAAAAAAATTGCCAATCTGAACAATGTCTTTAGTTTCTATGAATGAGACAAGCCGATTTTTTAAAATGCATGCATTTGTTCCCACAGCCTCTGAGGCTTTTTGGAGGGTTTTGGATTTTGAAAAGTTCTGGATTTTGGAGTGTTATGCAATTAGAAAATTTGATTCCTTCTTAAAATTGTGTGAGCCTGAAAATGTCCTTGAGACCCATCATATGAAGAACTCCACAAACCTTCTTACTAACCCCCATTAAATGGTGAACAATTTAAAACATTCAAATGTTTCAGGAATTTTCCCCAAAGGCAAACAGCACATTTGAAATGTTATTGAAAGAATCTTCAATAATTATTACAAACATGTAAATTCTTCTTTTTTGAGCCACAACTACTCAGACCCTTAGTCAAGCAGGGCAGAAATAAACTCCATGCCCATAATAGGTTAGAAAGGAAAATGGGAATCCCAGTTAGTTCTTCCCAGAAGGGAAAGAGTGCCAGCATTTTAATATGCTCTGATTTGTTTGCAGAACAAATTCATTCCAGGCTGGCATGTGTCTGCTGGGGTGACTGTGAAATTCGGAATGCCTTCCCTTGACTAAATCCCACTCAATATGGAAACAACATCAGATAAAGAAGAGTAGGTCCTGAGTTTCCCTCACGCCAACTTGTCCACAGAGAAGATCTGATGATGAGGGAAGCATGTTTAGAACGTTGCAGGCCCTGTTTCTGCCTCGGGTTTTATAATGTGCATCACCACACCAACGGAAGAAAAGGGAGATGCGGCCACAGCTCCAGCTGCATGAAGGAACAGGTCACAAGGGTCAACAGCCTTAGGTCAAAAGGTGTTTCTGACTGTTAGGGGTTGTAGAGGAAGGTGAAATGGGAAGAAGAGACTATAACCTAACCCGAATGACACTATCACTGAGGAAGGTCCCTAGGCAGGAGAGCAGAAGTACTATTCATGATTTCTATGATTGGCCTGGATCTCACAGGGGTGTTGGGAACTCCAGTACCTGCTGGGAAAGGGAAAAAAGTACAAGATTCAGGCACAGCACGTGTTCTTACTAACTCTTTGTCCGGGGCAGGAGAGATTGTCTGGGTTGTTCTGAAGGGTGATACCCTGATTTCTGGCGGGAGAGGCGGGGAAGGAAGCTAGAGAGTCCAAGATCTAAGAGACCCGTTCTGTTTTGTTTTTAATACAATCAATGACACAGACAATTGGAATAAAAACTATACCTGAGCCTTATGCAGTCTTACAAAGGCATATGTCTTGCTATTGTAATACAGAAAACCTGGCCTGGTGTGGTTGTATTCTTGAACACTGAAAGGGCAAACCAATCTAGAATTGGATATGAGTAGGACTGGATGTAGTTCCAAAGCTCATTCTTAAAACCATGCACTGATAAAACTCACGTGCCTTATTGCTCCTAAGAGAAGATAATATTTTTATAAATATTTTATTCAAAGCTCAGTATGTTTTGCAGGAAATGCCTTACTGTCCCTTGGACTAAGACATTTTGGCTATGATTAATATGTATAAAAGTGTTTGTTTTCTGGGGATTGTTCTAATATTTTAAAAATGTCATTTATTGTGTAATAGAGATTATGTTCTTCTACTAAATTCCAGGTCATTTTGACAGCACCTTCCACACTTGAAACCATGACGTAAGCCTATTGATCTTGCTACTAAGAATGGATCCAAGTGTTTGAGGATGCTGGCCTATGGTAAAGTGCTCTGCATATTATCTGGAGGTTATATTGATAAATGATGTAGGTATGACAGAAAGATGTACATTCTTTGCGGTAACTATAGATTAAATAAATACTGCTTAGATTTGTCTTTGTTTTTATTGGTTGTTGTCTTTAATTGATATTGCTTTATATTTTGTATAAGATGAAAAAAAAATGGAAATACATATCATGTATCTCATTTAAATAAGATGTTCTTTAGGTGCTTTTCAATTCCTAAATCTCAGAGAGAGAGAGAAGAATAAAAACTTAAGAATATTTTGTCTGTTGCTAAGTGCCTTTATTTACTCAGATTTTCCTTTATAGTCACTCTATTCATCCTCAAGATTTAATTTTATGTGATTCTCATAACTTTTGTCTTTATCCAAAATTAAGACTTCACAACATTTTTAATGTGTTGCTTATATAAGATACCATTTTTTTTTTTCCCAAAATGATGTCCAAGTCTCAGTGAAAGAATCTTTGGGTTGATGTTGCAATCAAAATAAGTTTTCATTTCTTTTAAGTTTAAAAAACTATTGCCTTTGTTTATTTTCCATGTGTACATATGTGTGCATGCATGTCACTGTGCACAAGTGGAAGTCAAAGGATAATGTGCAGGTGTCAATTGCTCAGTTGTCTTCTTTCCCTCTGTAGGTTCCAGGGACCAAACTCAGGTGTCAGTCTTGGGCATAAGTGCTGTCACTGGCTGAGGCATCTTGCCAACCTTATTTTTCATATTTGTGAGTGGACCTTACTGTGTATTTAATTCTGGCATTGCATGCAATATGTAGGCCAGGATGTCCATGAATTTGTGACCAATATCCTGCCTTGGCTTTCACAGTGGATAAGCTTGTAAACATGCTCCACCATAAGGGGCTCCCAAATTTCTATGAAATATGTGGGAGTAATTCTGAAACCTAGCAAATATTCAGCTTTAATATGAATACTTATGACTTATTTATTTATATGTAGGCTAAATAATACTCTAATTACAATACAAACAAAACAGATAAAATACTGGTAAAGTATGTTTACCATGTGATATTTGTTTCTTGCTACTAATAAAGATAACGACATGTATCATAATATGTCCTAAGGGTTTTGGTGGTTGAATTAAAGTTGGATGCTTTTCTTATAATTGATCTACTGTGCTTATCAGAACATAATTGTCACCCATATTTCAAGAGAGGGAGTCAAGATTAAGAGGAAACTTGGAACCTCTTGTAATTTTTCTTGTACACAAATTATTAACTGACTATCAGAGCGGCCATGGTCAAAGCAGCTACATGCGAAGCAGATTTAGAAGAAGCGAACATTGAATGATAATGAAGATTTAATGAACACCAACTGATAATCTGAAACTTGTCTTGATAGAGAATACTTTAAGCAAGTTTCTTCCTGCAGGGAATTAACAAAATGGATTTTACAAAGCATTGCTGCATCCATTTCATATTGGGTTGGTCCCCAGGGAAACTCAGAGTGTGATAAGAGTGTAGCATCTAGTGCATGGAGGCTTGAAATCACATGACTCGTAGAACTCCATCAGTTCTTGCAGTCTTTCTAACTCAATGACTTATAAGGACTGCATCCCTTTGGAAGTGAGCATGCCTGACTGTACACTTTGTAAGGCAATGCAGTTTCAAGACTCCATGTGGTTGTCTAAAAACAAAAATCTATGAAAAGACATATGACTATTTATCTTAATTATTAAAATGGGTGTTTACATATGATTCTAGATAACTATTTGCTTCTGGCTGGGAAATAGTATTTAATGTAACACAAAAAACCATGTGGTCAAGACACTCCAAATTATTACAAAGTAACAATACTTAGCAAGAATTGAATTTAAAGTTTGTACCACTAGAAACAAAATAAAAAACCACCACTGCATAGAACTCATGGCAACTCCCTTGCCTAAGCCTTCTAAGTGCAGCCAGCTTAGACAAGACAAAACATGACTGGTTTAGACATTATAGAATATTTGCTTAAAGGTTGCCTTTTTTTAAACATTCATTACAGTGTAAGAACAAGTTGGATTTTGTGTGTGTGTGTCTGATTTTGTTACTTATTTGCTTGTTGGGTAACCCAAAATGATCTTGAACTCACTGTGTAGCTAATGCTGATCTTGAGTTCCTTATTTCTCCTCTACTTCCCAAGGGCTAAGATGACTGGTAGGCATCTCTACTAATGTTTATGGTGGAAACTGATTCTGAAGGTTGTATGTTCTAGGCAAGCTCTCTACCAACCATCCTATGTCTCTGGTCCCCACGTTTTATTTTGCTTCAGTGAACTTCGCTAAATCAGTACAAGGTATATCAGCAACAACCTGAAGATACACTGTATGCTCCTGTCCATCTTTTACATATTGATAAGCAGCTGGGATACTCAGTTGTGATTAGGTAGTGACATCAAATTCTTATTACAGATATATTGAATTTAGTTCTTTATTTTTTAAAAAAAAGTATGTTTGCTTAAGATTTAAAGAGAAATATGGCACTAGAGAAAATGTCCAGAAGTCCACAAGGGAGACACCAACTAAGAATTTAAGCAGTTGTGGAGAGGCTACCTTAAATGCCCTTCTCCTATAATGATATTGATGACTACCTTATATGCCATTCTAGAGCCTTCATCCAGTTGCTGATGGAAACAGAAGCACAGATTCACACCTAAGCACTGAGCCAAACTCCTGGAATTCAGTTCTAGAGAGGGAAGAGGGATGATCAAAGGGATCAAGACTATGCTGGAGAAATCCATAGAAACAGCTGACCTGACTATGTGAGAGCACATGAACCTCAGTCATAAAGCAAGCTGGGGAACGAGCATTGGACTGAACCAAGCCTTCTAAATGTTAGTGGCAGTTAGGAGGCCTGAGCAGTCGATGGGACCTCTGACAGTGGAACCAGTGTTTGTCCTTAGTCCACAAATAGATTTTGGGAGCCCAGTCCCCATGGAGGGATACTGCCTCAGCCCAGATACACAGAGGAGGCCCTTCCTCAAAGGATGTGACAGCCTTTGATGATCCCCCATGGAAGGAGTCACCCTACCTGGGGAGTGGATGGAGGGTTGGATGCGGATGGGGGTGGGGTGGGAGAATGGGTGGGAGAGGGAACTGGGATTGATATGTAAAATCAGATTGTTTTTAAATTAAACAAACAAATAACTTTATCTTTTAATTTACTGTAAATATGTATGGTTGTGCACAAGTTTAGAGGATGACTCTGTGGAGCTAATTCTCTCATTTGGCCTTTACATGGGTTTCAGCAATGGAACTCAAGATAACCAGGTTTGAATGACAGACCTATTCTGGCTGAGTCATCTTGCCAGCCTGAGACAGATTTCTAACAGTGTCCTCCAAAATGAGATCATTAGCAGTGAATGTTCATTATTTGGTTTGAGGATATTTTAGTTAACTCTTCACTTTTCAGCAAAGACTTAAACTTTCTTCCCGCTGGTCAGAGAGACATAGAAGCAACATAGCAAGTCCCACAGCTTCAGAGTGAAGCACCTCAGGCTGAGATGACTACAGCCTAGAGCAGACAACCTTACCTCAGTTTACCTTCTACTCTACAGTTTGAAGTTTCTGTTTAGTTTATGGTCTTCGTAAAGCAATAATTCTTAGAAATCATCATGACCTCCAAATACTTCAATTTGTCCAGCTCTTAAGAGCAAGTGTTGAGTCAAAAATAAAGTAAATGTGAGATTATGGAAGAGGTTAAGTTTCTAATGTGTTCTTTGTATTCATTATACAGATCAAGAAAAATTGATGGGAATTACGTTTGTTTGGTATAAAGTTCAATTTTGTGCTCACAACATTCTAACACTGGGTCACCATGTAAACAGGACCCCAAAACACATCTCAAGGACATACTCTTTTGTTTTACACTGGGGCTATCTATTAGAAGATCACTGTGAGGGAATTTAGGGGTTTATCTTAGACCTATTTCATTCTTGGTTCACATGACATCTTATCTTCCATTTATCTTCAAACCTGGATTCACAGACATGCCTGGGTCAATCCCCACAAACACTGCTTCAAACTTAGGTGAAGCCTGAACATTGAGGATTTCCCAGTTTGTGATAACCAGTCTGAAACTTGTGGTTCTCACAGTTTAAAATATGCACAAACTACTACTCAAATGCAGATTTAAACTCAGAACATCTGGAGCTGGCTCTGACTTTAAAAGGAAAGTAAGTAGCAAATATCAGTTGCAAGGGTCAGAGTGGGCAGGCATTCTAGTTCTACACAGTTTAGGGGAATTTAAATGCCAAAGTAGGAATGTTCAGGCTACACAGTCAGGAACACTAATTGTAGGTCTTTGAATTTTGCATGAAAAGCTTCCAAAATAGAAATCTTAAACCTTCACTTGTTTCAGAATCTTTCATACACTTTTTAAGTCCAGGTTGCAGTCATCTACCCTAAGGATTTCTCCTTAGGGTCTTTCTGGACTCTAAATTTGCTTTTATTAAAAGTACCCTCTCTGGTGCTGATGCTGCTGGCTGGGAGATCTCTCTTTGGACCTACTCACATCCAATCTGAGGATCTCAAACTTACACAAATTACTAACTCTCTGGAGAGCTTTTCAACTCCTGATGTCAGGGACTCCTTCTCAGTAACTGTTCTGGGGATCACTGGAGGGTTTTAAAAATCAATAATGAAACTACAAAGAGGAACATTAAAAAGGATGTTTTAAAGAACAGTGTAGTAGGCAACAGAAAGAGGTGTAATAAAATAATGTGACATAAAAACAAAGAAGTTAAGGTGACAGAAAAAGGGGACCAGCAGAATGGGAGAGGGGAGTGGAGGGTGGGTCATGATGCATTATCGTCAAGTCACCTTCACTGGCCATCCACACACAGAAAGAGAATAGGGCACAACAATGAGGCTCACAAGAAATGAGGCTGTTTGAGCTTACTTAACCCAGCCAACCCAGCCTGGTACACAAGCATCTAGATTGTTGGAGTAAATTTAATACTGAAGTTAAAAGCCAAGCTTCTAATTCTAGTAATCAAATGTGCCTTGTCTTTCCTTGATCTCTTGGTATATAAATTTTCTGGGATATTACAAAGTTAGGTGTATTAGTAGGTAAATGTTTGTTGGTAGGTAAATGTTAGTAGCTAAATGTTTGGTGTTTTTGACACCTCTGTGAAAATATTGCAGCTTCTACTAGTAGGCATTGTATATGTGTATGTGCGTGCATATATGTGCATGTATGTCTATATGTTTTGATACACATAAATATCATTAAAACGTCATATGTATGTATGTATGTATTATTTTCATGGTAAGATATAACACTTTCAAAATGTAAGTTTCAAGAAGGCTATCCTCTCAAATACAGAAATTTGAGTGCGCTCATTTTTTTATTTTCCTAAATTATGTGATAAAAATATAAGTGTATTTTCTGAAAGAAAATACAAGGAAAATTTAACCTTTAATCTCTAAGGTTAGTTCAGTAAACTGTTATTTCTTAATAAAAAATGAAATTATAGGGCTGTTAGGGTGTTGGAATGTAAGATCTCACTAAATTAGCAGGTACTGTGAAAACATGGATAAAAATCACCTGTCTGCTATTCTCAAAACTGCTCAGACTTCCTTATTCCACATCCTAGAGCTTTTAGACAGCAATACAGACTAAAAGCCTGTGGCAGTATTGACTCTTACTATAAATATTTTATTACCAGGACTCACAAAGTCTCCCGAAATTGACTTGCTTTGGTATTTTAACAAAGAAGAAACACCTTTTGAGACTGCTGTGTAGATTTTTCCCAATACGTCTTGCCTACTTGGGCAAGAAAATGAGGACTAGATTGGATGGTCATGTATATGCTTTGTTGGTTTTTAAAACATTCCACTAAGCCTAGAAATGAACTTAACAGTTTTCTACAATGTAGGGTAGTCATTTCTCTGATGTTTTTGTGAGGTTACAGAGCGGCGTGTTCCTCATAAGAAATTAAGAGATTTCATTTATTCATCTTTTCATTATCTCTCATGAACAGCAGAATTGCTGATTGCTTGGCATATGCTAGAATGACACATGTTATCAAACAGATGGGGTCTGTTCAGGCAGAAGCTCAGTCAGGCAAATACATAGTTCACAATTTTCTTCTTATGAAGAGAAACAGTCAGGATTTCTTTGCTTTCCTTTTAGACATGTGAATTCAGAACCAGGAAGGGAAAATCATTGCATATTAATTGCTGTCACTTCTAAGAATCTGGATTCTTTTAAAAGAGGATACATTGGCAGTTAGTATAAGTAAGTCAACCTTTCAAATGACTCATTGGATTCCAGGTGTAATTAAATATATCAGAACACTCTGTTATTTTAGAAATAGAATGTTATTAATATCATAACAAACTATCACCAAAGGATTTATTTTACTTTGAGTTTAAGTGTAGGGTGTTTTTCCTTTATGTGTGTGCACAACATGCATGCACTACCTCTAGGGGGCAGAAGAGAACATTGAAATCTCTGGAACCGGAGTTAACAACAGTTTTTTTTTTTTTTCTTTTTAATTTATTTTATATAACCAAGTCCATTTAAATGAAAACAAATATTTATAGACAATCTTTGGAATTTGGGCGTCGTTCTTTCCAAACTATTTCCTTCTGGTAAGGGGCGCTGTCATGGGGGATTCAAAGAAGATTCAGATATCCTGGCTGTAGTCTGTAAGGCTGCTTTGTCCAGCTGTTTGGAATGTAGGATCACCTGGTACTCTGTTTCAGGAGGTCTGGCTTGATCAAACCACATTAGTCTGGAAGGAATCCACATCTTTTCATTTTCTGTGGAAACAAAAATAGAAATCCTTTTCCACAGTAACTTGTCCTTGAACTTAAATTTCGTGTCAAAGCATTTTTTTTTAAATTTAATTTATTATTTTACATGTCTATCCCAGTTCCCTCTCTCCCTTCCTTCTTCCCTCCCTCCCTCCCTTCCTCCCTCCCTCCTTCTCTCCCTTTTACCCTCTCTGCCCTCTCACATGCACTCTAACCACCCTCCCATTCCCATCCCCCCACCACAATTCCATATGTAGGGGAATGCCATCCAGTTGGGGTCATGTAGGTCTGACAGGTCATGTGAAGTAGGGACTAGGGCTTCTCTCCTTTCTCTAGATTAAGGCAGTTATCCCTCCATGGGGGATGTGTTCCCAAAGTCCTTCTGTGCACCGGGGATACATCCTGGCTCCACTGTCTGAGGTCCCTTAGACTGCTCAGTCCTTCTGGCTGAGACCCATATTCAGGGGGGCCTGAGTCAGTCTCATGCTGGATTCCCAGCTATCAGTCTGGTGGCCCATTAGCTCCTCCTTGTTCAGGTAAGCTGTCTCTATGTGTTTCTTCCATCTGGTCTTGTCCTCTCCATCTGCATCTGGGTTTTACTTCGACTCAGTGTTTATGTATGGGTGTTTGCTCCTGTTTCCAACAGGCATTAGTTGAGGGCTCCATGGATAATTTAGTTGTTAACAACAGTTTTGAGCCCACATGTGGTACTAGCAATAAAAAAATAGGTCCTATAGAAGAGCATCCAGTGCTCTCAAACCCAGTGGAGACATCTCTTCAACCTGTTATAATGATCTTAAAATCACTTTCTAATTTTATTGCCTACACCTCTGATCTACTTACTGACTTCAGTATTTCTGACACTCTTGGTATGACACACACTATCTAACGTGTGGAGATAGTATGTGAAACAAACTACAGTTTGTTTCTGTTGCTAATATGCTATAGATTAAAAAATAAGAGAAAAATAATAGAATTACTCAAAATAAGTAAATGTTAGAATGCAAATGCTATAGAGAAAAAAATGCAGATTAATGGGCAAAGAACTGTTCATTCATCAGGATATTAATTGTCTTACATAAATACAGAAGACATGTCCTGTGGGGAGACATTTGGAAAAGAATATAGTTTGTACATAAATAAAGAATGTTAAATTACTGGTGTGGGACCATGCAGGTCTACACAGCCTATGTTAGAAAGTATAAAAGACCAAGATAGATAAGTTTCTGAGAAAATGAAATAAGGGGAATAAATGGAGAAAGGGAAGGAAGAAGGAGTAGGGGAGGGAATACATGAAAGCGCAACTGACACTAAGGGCCATTTGAGGGTTCATATAGACACTCACTACAATAGAAGCTGTGTGTGTGTGTGTGTGTGTATGTGTGTGTGCACGCACGCGCGCACAAGCGTGTTTATCTTGGTATTTAGCAGTTTCTTAAGTACGCTATGTATAACTGCATGGTCCCACATTAGGTCTCATGTACGTACATATACATATGAAAAAAACACAAATTATATAAATAGAATCACCAAATAATGGGAGAGACAAATCTCCAAATGCACACCTCTCTCCACCAAGTTAAACATCCAGTAACAGGAATGGGTTACATCAGATTGAGCATCTGGCAAGTGGGCCACAGAGAAAGCCTCAGGCTATATTGATGAAGACAGTATCTACATAACTTTTTCAAAATGGAGAAGTTGAGCTGGTATCTCTCTTTAGACTTCACAGATAGTGACTGGTGTTCATGGTACTAGAAGGTACTCTGCAGGCTACCAACCCATGCCGGATATTGCTCAGGTCTCCAAGAACATAAGAATAGATATGCCATGGACCTAGGGGAAAACCAAATATTATTGTTCTTCCAAAGCAGTAGTCCTTAACTTTCCTGATAATGTGACCCTTTAATGTAGTTCCACATGTTGAGGTGAGCCACATTATACAATTATTTTGGTGCTACTTCATAATTATAATTTCCCACTCTTAAGTATTGCAATATACATATCTGATATGTTACTCTTGTAGGATCATGACCCACACACAAGTTGAGAACCATATGATAAAGCACTGTAATAATAAATGATTCCTAACAACAGTCTGCTATACCCATTAGATCTGTTTTTCACTCAGGCATCATTAGAGAATCTACCTTAATCAGTAGATGGGAATGAATATAGAGGGCCAATGTGGAGAGAATGCTAGACCTTGGAACACTCAGTCCTAAACATGATATCTTCATGAAACCCCTTTCCTTAGGGATCAGCAGTCTATGTGGAAAATCATGCAAAATGATTGAAAAAGCAAGACAGGATGGGCAACACCAAAGAGCTATAACATAACAGGTCTGATGCAAATGTGAATTCACCTATTCTGTGATTCACAGGATTGTGCAGATCCAAACTAGGTGGTGTCATAGTCCTGAGAGGTGGCATGGAAATCATCTCCCATCCCTAACCAAAAAGCTACCTCCAATTGATAACTACTAGCAAAGGAATATTAGTGTTCTCCAATGGAGTCTCCTTGGATTCGAAAAACAGACTTAAGGGCAGGTACAATGCCCAGCCACAGATGGATAACACAAAATAATTCAATGCTATTTTTGGAGATCTTTTTTTCCTTTCTGGCATAGTATGATTTTCAATTTGGGGATTTTATATTTTATTTATTTGTGTGTTTTATTTACTCTTATTATTTGTTTTATTTTTAATCTGCTTTGTTTTCCTTTCCTATTTGTCCTATTTGCCTGTTTTGTGTGTTTGGTTGTTTGTTTTTATGAAGAAAAAGAAGGCATGGTGTTGCAGAATATATTGTATGAAAAAAACACTTTCAATTAAAACAAATTGGAAAATGTGGAAAGAAGCTGGATATCACAGCACAGAAGGAGTAAGATCACCTTATGGACTTATCTGCTATTCTAAGAACATGTGGTGGTTTGAATGACAATAGCCTCATACATTCACATACTTGCATGCTTAGTTCTCAGCTGGTGGACTGATTAGTGTGTCCTTTTTGGAATAGGTATGAACTAGGAGGAGGTGTGTGTCACTTGGAGTGGGCTTTGAGGTTTCAAAAACCCAAATCAGACTCTGTCAGTGTCTCATTCTTTGCCAGCTACCTGCAGCTACTGCTCCAGCATCATGCCTATCTGCTTCCCACCATGATGAACATGGACTAAACCTTTCAAACTGCATGCAAGGCCCATCAGTTAATTGGTTTGTGAAAGTGTTTTGGTCATGGTGTCTTTTCAAAATCACAGTTTTGTTTTCCTTAAATAAAAGCATATACACCCTTCCCTGGACATAGCCATTTGTACCACTCAGGCTCTGTCTAAGAGGTAAGCTGAGAGAGGCAAAGAGAATACTCCACATTTAAAGTTTTGGAAGTCCTTTCCGGTGTTTGATGATACAAGCACCCTGAGAAAAATAAGTCTCTATCAAGTGCATGGAATCTGACCATTTGTGTACTGGACCTTGACATAAGTGGCACCACTGTCAGATTATTGTAATATGGTTTTTATTTAAAAGGATATACTGTATCAGAATCAAATGGTCAAACTGGAGGGGCAGTGAGTTAGCAATGATTACCCACAGACAGACTAATATTCATCACGGTCAATTTGCCAGAAATATGTAGACAGAAAAACCAAGCACTGTGACTCCTCTCATCATGAGAAAAATGGAGTACTTTCTGGCAAAATTTACACACTTAGGTTCAACTGTAGCTTCCATGCTGGCTTTACAATAGATTTAAATGGTTCTTACCCATTCTTCCAGTTCAGGGTAAATGTGTTAATAGATCTGCTTAGATATTGGACTGAGATAGACTTATCAGGACTTGCTTACTGTTGGCTTTCAAAGCAACTTGATTGTCATGATGTTTATCATAGTATTGACCAGAGAGTTCCACAAGGTTGTTCAACTAGCTGCAATGATTCATTTTTTTTTTTGTATCAAACAGAGAAAATGTTAATGTGCAAGTCTGCAGTTTTCCAAGCAGATGCTCATGTGACTATGTGACTAGATAACGTGGCAACCATCAGTAAAATGCATCTTCTCTCATCCTTAGAGATAATGAATGCACCAAAGGTAATATTTCCAGACTTGTCCACTGCACTGACTGACTATTACCACCATATTTTTCCTGACTTGCAGTGGCCCAATGACCTTAATGGATTACTCTCCTCATTTATTTCTGGCTAGTCTTTCACATTCCTGTACTCACACTCAGCTAAGATTCTTAAGTTAGTTGCCCCTATCCACATCTCCAGGTATCTGTCTTCCCTAAAATCTAATCATTTCCCCTTCATCTACGGACTGACTGATCAGCTAATTCTAGTGATAGCCCCAAGTCCTCTGTGGTAGACTAACATGTGACAGTTGGAGAAACCACAGGACACATAGTTTATTCTTCTCAGTAATGATTGACCTCTGTTGTTGCTTATCCAGTGTTTGATAATATGCATTCATACTATCTAGTATTATGATTTTTCTTTCATGACTAAAACAAACATTTTCAAATCTTTTACAGAGATAAAATAATGAACTTTTTTTTTCTCAGAAGATACTGTGTCTAGGATGGACAATGATAAGTTTTTGGGGGTGTTGAAAATAATAATAGATCTATAAATTCACTCAAAAGTTTGGTGTATTCTTTGTATTTCCAAGCTTCCTTATTTGTGTTTTTGAATGTCTTGATATAACTATCTGAGAATATATGTTGCAGAGTCTCCACTTTAATTACTAGAATAACATACCATAAATGACTAGTTCTTTCTTGGGGTCTGTCAAGTCTTGCCAATGAAACTGCAGAGTGATCTGTGACCATGAGCTTGCTGTCCTTGTCTGTGTGTGCTTTTCTTGGCAGGTACACTCTTTGAAATGAGGTTGATTAATTGCAGTTGGAACAGGGAACAGTTTCAGCATTATGACTTCAGCCTGATGGACCATAGGTTGATGATAAATGCCTAGTGAATACATTCAATTTAAACACTGGATTTTACCACAGAACTTCCAACTATGATTTTTTACAGGGCAAAGGCAAAGCCACAACAAACATAAGTGACCCACTCACATCTCTGTGCTACTGTTTTTCTCCCGTAAAATAAATGTTTTTTTAAATAACCACACTCCTTTAGTGTAGAGATTTCTGAGTGAATTCTAAGGTTCACTTCTTCAAAATCTCTTCTTTTCAAGATATCTGTTCCAAATGATCAGTTTTGAAATGTGTTTTGCTATAGTTCAGACTGTGAGACTTTGTGACCAGCCACTGTAGTTATTATTATTGTTTGTTTGCTTATAAACTCTCTAAATTTTATTCACCATATGATGTATCATTTCTTCTTACTACTGTGTCTATGAAGTAGTATTTTGTTCACTAAACTCTAAATTTATACAATGAGTAGAAAGAAAAGGAAACAAATTAGTGGCCTTTAAGGACTCATATGTCCAGAAAGTACCCTGAACTTTGGTTATATAACCCACAGTTCTCTACTTGAATACATTTTAATTCTGATGTTGGATCTTTAAAATTGTCAACTGAAAAATACATACACAGAAAGAAGAATCCCAATTTCAGGCTTTACTTAGTTCTCTAAGTCTATGAGCATTATCTCTTGGCTTTTAAAGACTTAATTCATAAAAATCTAGCAAATACTACATGTTTTATTTATATACATTTTCTTTGAAATATTAACATTAGAACTGATTCTTGTTAAAATGTATATGAATACCTAAAATACAAAATGTGGCTACATTTTATTATCTTATAGAAATCCCTCCCTTCTGCTTAAAATAAGCAGTATTAACATGAATTCTGTATTAGTTATATATAAATGTTTTAGTTAAACAAATTAATAATTTGGCAATATTTGTTATGTATTATAAGTTTGTTAGTTTTTACATCTATCTTTTCATTTAAAATTAAATATAAGATTTATCTAATATTGACACAAATTTTGTCTTTTGAAGTTATCTCATGGGTTTCCCATTCTATGATACATATTAAGTTTGAAAACAATTTCTATTAGGAATGATATATAAAACTGCAGCCCATATCCATGTGTGCTAATACATAGCTCATTTCTTTTGTTTGTGTACCTTTCAGATTTCAGCTAAAGAAGCCATGCTTTAATTAGTAAATGCAGTGCTCAATAGCACTGCCAGGCTGTGGTTAGTTTTGTTAAGATGTTTAAATGTCCCTATCCTCATTCCAGAAATTTTGTATCGATTGTTATTGCCAATCAGACATCAAATCCCAAATCCATGACTATCTAGCTCTTAAGAAAACATAATTCCTTGTTGGAGCAGGATCATATAATTATAGAAATATGAGGTGAAAATGACCTATAGCATCAAGTATGTTATACAATTGCCATACTAGATCATTCCTCAAAATAGCCATTACTAATGACAACAATTGGGACATCTATATATACATATACATACTTAAGATACATGCATATATGCATATGTGTGTGTATGTGTAACTATAGATGAGTAATTTTTCCATTTAAAAACAAGAAAGAATTCTTCAATGAGAATAAGAATTACTTTAAGTACATCATTTCAGGCTCATGTTGAGAATCAGCTCACAGCCTTATTACAATTCTTACAGCATCATATTTGATAATGCCATCTTGACTAATTTAAAGCATTCTAAGTCAACAGAGCTTCTTCCATTATTCCTCCTTTGATACTATGCCATCATTTATGAATGATCATGAGCAGGGAGATGCCATTTCCATAATAAATTGGCTGAAAATCTTCAAGTCTTAAGTGGGGAAGATTTGCTGGCACAGAGAAACAGATTCTGATTTTGTAGACAATGGGTAGAGAAGAATTCTGTCAAGAAAGAGAAAGGATCTGTGTTCCATAACAGCTATGGAATGTGATGATGATATCAGGAAAGAGAAGGGGTCTGTTCCCCAGAACTATGGAATGTGCTAATACTCAAGCATTCTAAATGTGAAATGAAGTAATATGTATTCAGTTTCTCACATGTTGCTTAGCACACACTCAAGTATTTCTTTTTATCCAGGCAGTAATATTGCAAATATCTGATCCAATTAATGACAGCAAGCAATTTTATAATATTATTTTTGTACCCTGTCTTTGTCCACCTTTCCTTACTTATTGGGAAAACATGTGCTTATTTATTGAAAAAAATCTTTAAACTCATATATTTTGATAGATAATGGAGTGCCTTGATCTTGATGTATGAAAGGAGTTTATTGTTTGCATGAAAAGAGTGAGCTAGAAGAACTTTATCTTATTTACATTTGAAACAAGGTTGTTTTACATGTTAATCTTAGTTCTCTCACACCCTAATCATCCCCTGTTCCCCCAACAAACCCCATCCTATCCCCTTTCTGCTCTCCAGAAAGGGTGAGGCCTACCAAGGGGAGTCTTCAAAGTCTGTCATATCATTTGGGTCAGTTCCTAGGTCCTCCCTCATGTGTCTAGGATAAGAAAGTATATTCTTGATGGGGATCATGTGTGAGACTGCTGACACTAACATCTCATCAGGGGCAAACATTTCATTCACATTTTCATTTTGGGGATGTGACACTAACTAATAAATACAGATAATAAAAAAATGATATGTTAAATAAATTGATTTAACAATTTCTCTTTTTTATAAATTGAATTATTAACATCTCAATACATAGAATTTCATAAACACACAAGAAGCATAATAGAAGAATGACTATAACAATATTTAATGTTACTTGTTTGGGAAATATAGTTTTTAAGCTAAGTTTAGCTACTAGACACATAAAATATTTAATATGTTTGCTGAAATTTTTTCTGCTAATGTCAAAGATTAAAGCTGACAGCACTATTCTGATGTACCAATTGAATAATGTGTTAACTCCAAAAGGTCATAAATGTCATTATCATATTCTCTGGCATTACTTAATAGATACTTGTATTCTTTTATTTTTGTTTTTATTTTTGAGATAGTTTATACATCTATGTTATAGTCAAGCTGAACTTACGGATATCCTATCTCTGACTCCAGGGAACTGGTGTTTCAAGAATGTGTCACAGTTCATTTTCTAAGCCCTCATATTACTTACTTTTCTTATTTATTTATTTATTTATTTTTACATAGAAAGGAAGTTTTATTGGTGAAGGTAATTGTTGTTCTTTTGTTGCAGTTTTTGCCTATGAAACGCCTATGTGGAGTGGAGTTTATTGGGAGAGTGGAGAGAAAAACGAGTAGCTAGTGGCCAATCGAAAGCAGGAGAGAGAGAGAGAGAGAGAGAGAGAGAGAGAGAGAGAGCAGAAGAGGGAGAAAAAAGACCAAGAGAGTAAGAGGGGAAGAGAGAACAACAGAGAGGGAGCACTTGGCATGCTTGCTTTAAAAGGAAAACTTGTCCATGATTATTGAGTCCCCTGCCCAACCAGGTGCCTCATGAGGAGACAGGTAACACGTGACATAGCCATGGCATGGGCATGAGCATCCAACACATCATAAAGGAGCGGGGTCAGAGTCAGGAGACTACTGGTCTTCAACAGTAAGGGAGTAAGGAAAGGGAAGAGAAAAGACAAAAAGAGACAGAGACAATGTACTGCTTGCCATAAGCAGAGGTGGCACACTTTGCCAGGGCCCCCCAAGAGGCAGGGCAGGTTTGCTTGGATTACAACATTGGGGCACTTTCTTTCCTTCCTTCCTTCCTGCCTGCCTGCCTTCCTTCCTTCTTTCTTTCTTTCTTTCTTTCTTTCTTTCTTTCTTTCTTTTTTTCCTTCCTTCCTTCCTTCTTTTCTTTCCTTCCTTCTTTCTTTCTTTCTCTCTCTTTCTTCCCTTCTTTCTTTCTCCTTTTCCTTTTTATTTATTTATTTTCCTCATTATACATATCTGATACCAGTTCCTTCCCTCCTTCCATGCCTCCCTCTCTCCCTCCCTCCCTCCTTTGCACCACTACCACTCCCCCATTTCATCTCCTTCCAGAAGGGGTCAACAAAATTTGTCAAGTCATTTGGAGTAGGGAATAGGCCCTTCACCTGGCCTCTAGGTTAAGGGAGTATCCCTCCATGATGAATGTGCTCCCAAAGTCCTTTTGTGCACCAGGGATACATCCTGGTTCCACTGGCAGAGGTTCCTTAGACTGCCCAAGCCTTCTAACTGAGATCCATGTTCAGGGGGTCTGAGTCGGTCCAATGCTGGATTCCCAGCTGTCAGACTGAGGGCCCATTAGCTCCCCTTTGTTTAGGTCAGCTGTGTCTGTGGGTTTCTGTAGACTGTTCTTGCCCTCCCTCTTTGTACCAGGAGTTCAGTTCGGCTCAGTATTTGGCTGCAGATGTCTGCTTCTGTTTCTATCAGTTACTAGATGAGGGCTCGATGATGGTGGATAAGTTAGTCATCAATCTCATTATCAGGAAAGGGAATTATCATGGAAGAGTCAGTTTTCTTTTCAAACCTATAATGGATCTCTCTTTTATGGTATCTCTCTCTCCTTGTTTTTTTCTCTCATCAGTTTCTCCCCTGACTCAACCTTCCTAGTCCCACATACTTTCGTCACTCCCCCCTTTCTTTCTTCTAGCTCCCTTTCCACTCACTGCCCCTGCACTCACAATATGCCCAGAAGCTCTTGTTCCTTTCCCCTTCTTTGATGGACTTTGTACAAATCTCTTAGATTTCTCCTTGCATCCTATTTTCTCTGGCTGTATGAATTGTAGGCTGGTGATCCTTTGCTCTATGTCTAAAATCCTTATATGAGTGAGTACATACCATGTACCTCTTTTTGCAACTGGGTTACCACACTCAGGATGGTTTCTCCAAGTTCCATCCATTTGCCGAGGAATTTCAAGATTCTATTGGTTTTTTGTTTTGTTTTGTTTTCTGCAGCGTAGTATTCTATTGTGTAAATGTGTCACATCTTTATCTATTCTTTTGTTGAGGGCCATCTAGGTTGCTTCCATGTCCTTGCTATTACAAATAGTGCTGCTATGAACATAGTTGAACAGATGTCTCTGTGGATCATTTGGGTATATGCCTAAGAGTGGAATTGCCTGGTCCAGAGGACCCACAATATTGAGCTCCAAAATTTCTATACAAGTTTGCACTCCCACGAGCAGTGGAGGAGTGATTCCCTTTCTCCATATTCTCTCTAGCATAAGTGGTCATTGGTGTTTCTAATTTTAGCCATTCTGGCAAGAGTAAGATGGTAACTCAAAGTTGTTTTGAATTGCATTTCTCTAATAGATACACTTTCTTAAGTGTATTTAGTCTTTTTGATTTCTTTTATTGAGAATTCTCTCTTCAGTTCTGGTCCCCATTTTTTAATAGGGTTATTTAGTGTTTTGGTGACTAGTTTCTTGACTTCTTTGTATATTTTGAGATCAAACCTAGGTCAGATGTAGGGTTGGTAATGATTTTTTCCCAGTCAGTGGATTGGTGGTTAGTCTTGTCAACTGTGACCTTTATGTTTCAGAACTTTTTCCATTTGAGGAGTTCCCATTTATTAATTTTCAATATCAGATCTGTGCTACTTGAGTTATGTTCAAGAAGCACTCTCCTGTAACAATTTGTTCAAGGGTACCTCCCACTTTCTTTTCTAAGTGGTTCATTGTTTCTGGATTTATGTTGAGGTCTTTGATCCATTTGGACTTGAGTTTTGTGCATGGTGATAGACATGGGTCTATCTGCAGTCTTTGCACACCATCATCTAGTTGTGCCAGCACCATTTGTTGAAGATGCTTTCCTCCTTCCATTTTAGACATTTAACTGTTTTGTCAAATATTAGGTGTTGGTAGGTGTGTAGGTTAATATCAGGAATTTTACTTGATTCCATTTGTCTACCTGTCTATTTTTGTGCTAATACCAAGCTGTTTTCAGCAGTATAGCTGTATAGTAGAGCTTGAAGTCAAAGATGGTGATGCCTCCTGACTTTCCTTTATTGTGCTGGGATTTATATGATTATCCTCAGTCTTTGTTTTTCCATATAAATTTGATCATTATCCTTTCAAGGTTAGTGAAATATTGTGCTGGGATTTTAATAGGGATTGCACTGAATCTGCAGATTGCTTTTGGCAAGATTGCCATTTTTACTATGTTTATCCTACCTATCCAAGAGCATGAGATCTTTTCATTTTCTGGTATCTTCTTTAATTTCTTTCCTTAAAGACACAAAGTTCTTGCTATATAGGTCTTTTAATTTTTGGATAAGTATTACCCCAAGTTACTTTATGTTGCTTGTGGCTATGGAAAAGTGTGATGTTTCTATGATTTCTTTCTCTGTCTTTTTGTTGTCTGAAAAAAGTAGGGCTACTGTTTTTTTTTTTTTTGTTTTTGTTTTTGTTTTTTGAGTTTATCTTGTATCCTGCTAGTTTGCTGAAGGTGTTTATCAGCTGTAGGAGTTCCCTGGTAGAGGTTTTGGGTCACATATGTAGACTATTATATCATCTTCAATTAGCAACAGTTTGACTTCTTCCTTTCAAATTTGTATCTACTTGACTTCCTTTTGTTGTCTTATTGCTTTAGCTAGTACTTCAAGTACAATATTGGGTAGGGCAGCCTTGTCTTATTCCTAATTTTAGAAGAATTGCCTTGAGCTTTTTTCCATTCAGTTTGATGTTGGCTGTTAGTTTACTGTATATTGCTGTTATTATGTTTAGGTATGTAATCCCTGTTATCCCTGATCTCTCAAAAATCTTTATCTTGAAAGGGTGTTGAATTTTGTCAAAGGCTTTCTCAGCATCTAGTGAGATGATCTTGTGGTTTTTCCTTTTCATTTTGTTTATGTGGTGGATCACATTGATAGATTTTCATATGTTGAACCATCCCTTCAACCCAGGGATGATGCCTACTTGGTCTTGGTTGATGATTTCTATGATGTGTTCTTGAATTCGATTTGCCAGTATTTTATTGAGTATTTTTGCATCGAAGTTCATCAGGGATATTGGTCTGTAGTTTTCTTTCTTAGTTGTGTCTTTGTGTGGCTTCGGTACCAAGGCAATCGTGGCCTTGTAAAAAGAGTTTGGCAATGAATCTTTTTCTATTTTGAGGAACAATTTGACAATTTGAGGATTATTGGTATTAGTTCTTCTTTGAGTTTCTGGTTTCTGGTAGAATTCTGCACTGAAGTCATCTGGTCATCTGGGCTTTTTTTTTTTTTTTTTTTTTTTTTTTTTGGAGAGAGTTTGGTGACTGCTTCTATTTCATTATGATTTGTGGGTATATTTATGTTGCTTATCTGTTCTTGATTTAATTTTGGTAAGAGTTAGCTATCCAGAAATTTGTTCATTTCCTTTGAATTTTCAAATTTTGTGGAGAATAGCTTTTCAAAGTATGACCTGAAAATTGTCTGGTATTACTCAGTGACTGTTGTGTGGCGACCTTTTCCTTTCTGATTTTGTTACTTTCCATGTTCTCCCTCTGCTTTTTTATTAGTTTGGATATAAAGGTTTGCTTATCTTGTTGATTTTCTCAAAAAACCAAACTGTTTGTTGCATTGATTTTTTTTTTTTTGTATTGCTTTCCTGATTTCTACTTTATTGAATTCAGCCGTCAAGTTGATTATTTTATGGCATCTACTCCTCCGAGATGAGTTTGCTTCTTATTGTTCTAAGGCTTTCAGTTGTGCTGTAAATTCTCTAATGTGACTGTCATCCATTTTGTTCATATGGATACTTAGTGCAATGAGTTTCCCATGTAGCACTGCTTTTAAGGTGTCTCATAAGTTTGGGTATGTTGTGTCCTCATTCTTGTTGATTTCTAGGAAGTCTTTAATTTCTTTATTTATTCTTTGACCCAGGTAACTGCCATTGTGCATTTTTCAGTTTCCATGAGTTTGCAGGGTTTCTGCGTTTTGTGTTGTTGTTGAATTCCAACTTTAAAGCTTGGTTGTCTGATGTGATACAGGGGACTATTCCAATTTGTTTGTATTTATTGAAGTTTGTTATGTTGCATAGTATGTGGTTTATTTTAGAGAAGGTTCCATGTGGAGCTGAGAAGAAGGTATATTCTTTTGTGTTTGGATGGAATTTATACATATCTGTTAAACCCAATTGAGACATAATTTCTGTTTGTTCTTTTGTTTCTTTTTTAAATTTCAGTCTGGTGGTACCGTCTCGTGGTGAGAGTCTTTGTGAGCATTGTTAACTTCCTTCAGTTGGAGTTTTCCTTCCAGAACTTTCTGTAGGGCTGGATTTGTAGATATGTATTGTGGCAATCTGGCTTTGTCATTAAATATCTTGTTTTCTTCATCTATAGTGATTGAGAGTTTAGCTGGGTATAGTAGCCTGGTCTAGCATCCATGGACTCTTAGTACCTGTTGAATATCTATGCAGAACCTTCAAGCCTTGAGAGTTTCCACAGATAAGTCACATATAATTTTGATAGGTCTAACTTTATATGTTACCTTGACCTTTTCCTTCACTGCTCCTAATTTTCTTTCTTTTTTCTGTATATCAGGTATTTTGATTATTATGTGGCTAGGGTTCTTTGTTCTTTTGTCCATTCTACTTGGTGTTCAGTATGCTTCTTGTACTTTCATGGGCATGTCCTTCTTCAGATTGGGAAAGATTTCTTCAATGATTTTGTTGAATATGTTTGCTGCACCTTTGACGTGGGCTTCTTCACCTTCTTTTATGGCTATTACTCTTAAGTTTGGCCTTTTCACGGTGCTGCGCATTTCCTGGATGTTTTTTGTTAAGGGTTTGTTGGATTTAATATTTTCTGTGGTCGATGAATATATTTCCTCTAGTTTATTCTGCACCTGAGAATCTCTCCTCTATCTCTTGTGTTGTGTTGGTTGTGCCTGCATCTGTAGTTCCTGATAGTTTTCTCAGTTTTCCTACTTGCAGCCTTTACCTCATTTTGTGTTTTCTTTACTCTCTCTATTTCAGTTTTCAAGTCTTGAACTGTTTGAATTGTCAAAGATCAGGCAGGCAGTTATTCAGGTTGATCCCATTTGGATAGGCCGGTCTCCGGCAGAAGCCCAGCCATATGGGATCAAAGATCAATCAGGCAGGTACTAAGGGTGGCACCACAGGGATATGCAGGTCTCCACCTGAGGCCCAGCAATGGAGTCAAAGATCATGTAAGCTGAAACTCCTATACACTCGTATTTTATTACTTAAGAATACATGACCTATATCAAGGTGGTCACAATTTATTCTTTGATGAGTTGGTCTGATTTGGGTCGTTAGTTATTTTCTCTGGTTTCATCACAAGATAGTGCCAGTGTTTCTCTGTGACCACATAATAGGAATTAATAGATAGTCATCAGCCTGTCTTTGAACTGAGGTTACATAATAGCCTACTACTTTTCACAAGCCCCCACATTCCCTTCTTCATGTTAAAATTAAGAAAATGCTCAATATCCTTATCTATCAAAGAAATGCAAATCAAAACAACTCTGAGATATCATCTTACTTCTGTCAGATTGGCTAAAATTAAACAGCTTATGCTGGAGAGAGTGTGGAGAAAGGGGAGCACTCCTCCACTGCGGGGGGAGTGCAAACTCGTACAGCCATTTTGAAGATCAGTATGGCAGTTCCTCAGTCTACGATAGGACCCAGAAATCCCACTCTTAGGCATATACCCAAATGATCCACATCCATGCAACAAAGACATCTATTCAACTACATTCATAGCAGCATTATTTGTAATAGAAGTACATGGAAGCAACCTACATGCCCCTCAACTGAAGAATGGATAAAGAAGATGTGGCATATTTACACAATGGGATACTACACAGCAGGGAAAAAATGGAATCTTGAAATTAGCAGGCAAGTTAGTGGAACTTAAAGAAACCATCCTGAGTGAGGTAACCCAGTCACAAAAAGAGGAACATGGTCCGTACTCAAGTATGGATTTTAGGCATAGAACAAATATGGATTTTAGACATAGAACAAAAGATTACCAGCCTATAGTTCACACTGCTAGAGAAACTATGATACAGAGTAGCATAACAGATTCTTACAAGGTACCTAAAGAAGGGGAAAGGCGATAGAGCTCCTGAACATATTGGGAGTGGGGGGCAGCAAGTAGAGAGAAAGTTAGGAGAAAGAGAAGGGGAGGAGAGGAGAACATGTGGAATCAGGAAGATTGAGTCAAAGGACAAAAAGACTGGAGCAGGAAAAAAAAAAAGAGCTACCATAGTAGAGGGAGCCATTATAGGTTTGAAGAGAAAACCGACTCTAGAGAAATGTCCAGAGACCTACAAGTATGACACCAATTAACAATCTGAGCAACAGTAGAAAGGCTACTTTATATGCCCTTCCCTGAAATTGAGATTGATAGCTAATTTCTATGCCATCCTAGAGCTCTCATCTAGTAGCTGATGGAAACAGAAGCAGGCACCCACAGCTAAATACTGAGCTGAACTCCTGGAACCCAATTGCAAAGAGGGAGGAGTGATATGAAAGTGGGTCAATACCAGGCTACAGAAACCCACTTAGACAGCTGACCTGAACAAGGAGGAGGTCTTGGACCCCCAGACTGATAGCTGGGAAACCAGAATTGGACTGCCTCAGACCCTGTGAACATTGGTCTCAGTTAGAAGACCTGGGAAGACTAAGGGCCCACTGACATTAGAACCAGCATGTATCCCTGGTGCATACAAAAGGACTTTGGGAGCACATTTCCCATGGAGGAATACTCCCTTAGCCTTGGGGGGGGGGAGGAGGGGAGCTAGACCCTTCTCCAAATGATTTGACAGATTTTGATGATCTCTCTTGGAAGGCAAGTCATCACCCTCCCTGTGCAGTGCTGGGGATTATGGGTGGGGGGACGGGGATGGGGTGGCAGGGAGGTTGGGGGACATTGGAGGGATGTAAGGAGGAGGAACTGGGATAGATACATAAAATAATAATAATAATAAAAGAGAAGTCACTGCTTCTTGACTCCCCACAATGACAGAGTATAACCTGGTATTGTGAGACAGATAAACACTTTATCCAATATGTTGTTGTTTCTGAGGTATTTTATCAGAGCAAATAAGTAATTTTACCAAAGCAAAACTTTAAATATTAATATAGAAAACATAACAAGAATCTAATTCTATATTTCAGAAAGTTATCTGATTAAAGATTCACAGCACTTCCTTCAGGGGCCATGAGAACACAAACCATACTGTTTTTGTCCATTTTATTGCATATTGAGAAAGCTTTGTCAGCTACACTTACAAACAGAAATCTAGAACAATGTCTACAAACAGGAGAGTTCATTATCAAGCATCCCTGAATCAATGAATAAGTTCATTGTTTATGATAACTGGTATTTTAATTATACAGTTGTTCAGTCCCAAAAGAATCTAAACCACCCTGGTTCTGACATACAGTGAAGTATGTATAGATTTTCACTATTATTAATTTGACTTTTTGTTCAGTTCATTATATTGGCATCTTCAGTTAAGCTGTGGCTGACATGCCTGGAGGTCAAGGATTCGCTTGTTATTACATATTCCTACTTTCAACCTTCTTATCTATGAGTATTGTTTTTAGCTTACTATGTTAGTATGGTCATTAGTTAGTACAATAATAAACTGTTTTCTGATGGAGCGCCTTTTACTATATTCCATTTAGGAGTGTGTTTTTCTAGCAACTTTGCTTAATTCTGGAAACTTCATTTAATTAAAACATTTAAGAGATTTTTAAAAATGGATTAGACTAATTTACTCCCAAACCATGTGTGTGTGTGTGTGTGTGTTTACTAGTGATTTCTTCCAAAATAAAATGATAAAATGAAAATGAAACAAACAACAGGCTGAGATCATCTGCTCTCAGATGATCTCAAGTTCCATTGACTTAATTGGATAATTGTTGAAATATTTTAAATGTCAAAACCACAGCAACCAAATCATTTTAAAATTCAGAAAATCCCAGACTACACAATTTTTACAAAAGTTCAGAGAGGTTACCCTGAAGGGGAACACTGAAATGTTTAATATATTCTTAGTTCCTGGAACAAAGCTACTTCCTACAGTATGACAAAATACATATACATGTCTATTTTCCTAGCCTGGTGTCTACATCACTCTCAGTGACAGAGCCTCATTCTCCCAATTCTGTCAGTCTTCAAATTCTTTCAAAGGAGACACATTACTTTTGCTTCTTTGAGATTTCAAATTCTAAATATTGCATATTTTTTGGCAATTTCTAATCTCCTAAACATATCCCATACCAGGTTAAATGATTCTTCCTAATGTTATTGACTGCTCAAAAATTCTAAATAATTAAGTTTATTCTACTCATATTTTACCACTTGCCACTTCATTCTATTTTACCTTTAATACATTTTTCATTAACCTCCATGACAATTTTGGAATGAATTTCTAGTATTACACAGAAAGCTCAGGAAGAAAAATGAGGTATCTTGTCTTTCATTCAGTCATCCATTTGTTCTTTTGGTCATGAAACATTCATTTAGTGCCAATTATGAAGAAAGTCAGAAGACATACCCCATGTACTCAGATAGGAACTGAATACATTAAATGACAAAATGGCAGAGCATTTAAGGTCCTCAAAGGAAGCAGCTCCATGCAAAAGATACATCAGCATCACCTATGAGACTTTAAGAACTGCAGTCATTGATGCAATATCTTAGGTACCCATAAATATTAAATATTTTGAAAACTATGAATTTATTATGCATCTTAAATGAAGAATAGTTTTTAATCAGTGGATTGAGTACAACCTGTTTATTAATTTAATTATTTTTGTTTCATATATTATAGATCACATGGTTCAAGAAATGACATTTTAACATCATAAAGACATACACTTTTTAATATATATACACACACATACACAGTCTTTCTTCAGATTTAGTAAATAAAAGCATCAATTTCCTAAGGAAGCACATGCTTGTTATGGATGTCTCTGAACATTACAGACTCTGTTTGCTTTGAAACACAATCATTCACTTTCTACCAAGCCGAACCTTTTCTTTCTGAGCAGAATTACAACTTCTGCTGGCAAAGATAGTTTACACACACACACACACACACACACACACACACACACCACAAAGGCATCAATAATTTTCCTTCATCCTTTCCGATTAAAATGTAACTACTGGCATATGCAGGCAGAATACAGGTGACTTTTCTTTAGATTTATGATTATTTCATAGCAATCACTTTATGTATGCCAAAATTTTCTTTTTCTCATGATCTTATCTTGCAAAGATAATGTAATAAACCTACTTTCCCCATGGGCAACTATTGCCATCTATATAAAATGATAGAGGAATAAAGTGGATTAATCTTCCCTAGGCATGTGTTTTTCTTTTCTGCTTTGTGTTATCATGCCTTACCTATTCACATATCATTCTTTATTTACAAATATAACCCAAACTATATTTTTCAAAGCATATACCTCTCAAATATTTTCTATCTATTAAAATGCTGATATTGTCTTTTAATACTTGAGAATATTTCTAGAATTATAAATCAAGCTTAAATTAGTGCTTAAAGGTCTTCACTAGAAAACTATGTTGGAGTAAGGAATGTCCCTTAACTCTAGAGAAGATTCCTGTGGTCTAGTTTCTCTGAACTCCCACAAATCTTATGTACATGGGAATTTTGTGTATGTATTGCTTGTTCAGCATTCATGGGTAATGGATGGAAATAAGACTTGGGAAACACCATATTTCCCATGCAAACATGATCTTGCTTTCAACATACAAAGGAGATAACAACATAAATACCTCAAAAGCTCTGGGAAAGCTTTCATATACAATCATGATCTGCTTAGTGACAGTGATGTGTTCTGAGAAATCATCTTTTGGTATTGTCATTGAACAACCATGACAGAGGGTTCTTGCATGATACAAGTTGTTCAGTTCATGGTGCCTGTGAATAGTAGATGTCTGAGGCCACCCCTAGCATGACACAGCATTGTGGCTCACAGTCAGCTACTTTTTATTGTGTTGGAACACTATTTTTATATATTTACATATATAGTAAACATATAGGGTGGTTCCAACAAGCATTCCAGGTTCCTGAGTAATGACTTTTCATGTTGTAACATCACTCTGTAGATGCTTCTCAACTCTTTTATCAAGTACTACAATCAGTCATATGTGAGGGTCATCATTAGCATCAGTGGTTAACTGACACACATACAAAGTGAGAACTTCAAATGAGAAATTACCTGTGAGGATGTCTACATGACATTTTCTAAATTGCTGAGTAAAGTAGACAGACTCAGACTACTTATGGTCATGCCATACCTGGGCAGTTGCTACTGGGCTATATAAGGAAACTAGCTGAGAAAGTTAATAATGGACATACTTCCATGGTCTCTGTTTCAATTTCTGTCTCCAAGTCCCTGACTTGGCTTCTTTCAATAATTATTGAGCTGTAAGTCAAATAAACACATTCTTCTTGCTTTTGGTTACAATATTTTTGCTAAGAACCCAAACTAAGAAACTGAGTTCCTTCATTGAAGATGAATTTATATAGAAACCAACTATGTCAACTTTCTAGTTCATTTTTACATCATTTCATTATGCCATGGAAAGTATCAGGCAAAGAAAGGAAACAAATGGAGCTTTTATATTTCTACATCTAAGTTATGCCTCACTTCATTCTTCTTTCCTTTGTTGGGAGAGATTAATTTGATGGATCATTAGGTTATGGAAATTATCAACTTTCTTGATTTTTCATTATACGCCTACATATATTTAATCAGCCACATGTTTCCCTCTGGAGTCTAACTGTTAGGAACACATATGACCTCATTCTCTCCCTCTCCCTTGTCCCCTCTATTGTGAAATTTAAGATATCATTTTTTCCTCTGTTATGTCATGATAAATCATTATGGAAGTACATGAAATTACCAAATCTGGATTTAGAAAAGTTCTTCCTACTTATCGGGAAAATATTTAAAGTTTACATATTAGAATGCACCCAAATAGCACACTAAATGCCTTGTCAATATTTTCTTAAGACTCCCTCCCACACATGAGGCAAAAGAGTGGGTGTTGCCACTGTGCCATGTCACTTTGATCTACTGTTCAACATATTCTGGGCAGCAACTATCTTTGGCCTCAGGTTGTTCTCTAATGACATATTTTATGGCTCCTAATTTTATTTAATGTTCTATAACTCACCTCTTCTGATGTGCCCTGATGTGGCATAATAGTAACAACAAAGGTGACACAGAATAGTCTTTAAGTTGTAATAAAAAAGAAAAATACAAAAAAATTACAATTACTAACGAAAGCAATTCCCAGGGTCATTTCTCACAATGTAGGCTTCACAAGTAATTGTCCTGTGAAAGTTTCCCTGCTGTTGTAGTGGCTAGGATTTGTGTTCTCTCATACTTGCCCTGTGAGGTATAAATATATCAAATGAAGTGTTCAGGGTAGTTGTTAGGCCTCAAAATATTTGTTCTGTGCTGTATTTATATTCAACATAATCAAAACTACCTCAGATCTACTCATATGGCTACATACTTTTTCTAAGCACAAAGAATTTCAGATTACACAGACAAGATTTCGAGAATTACATTCTCAAGTAATTACAACATATTTGTAAATAATTATTGACATGAATATCCTCTGAGACAACGACTTAACATTTAACTCCATATTGGGAGAGTAGAGAAGAGAGTGGATCCTTCATTTCACTAAAAGAAACAATCCCACTAAATTGCTTTCTTTCTTCCAGAAGACTTGCACTTCAGAGGACAATAGGAAACATTTTTTTTTCTTATGTTAGTGCAGTTTTTTCTAAATATCATTCATGGGTGGCATTTCTAAATTTTATTTTAAGTTGTTTTACAGTTTCACACATTTATATATTGAAGTTTAGTAATTTCTATCCTTTATGTTTCCTTTTCTCATACCTCTTCTCCTCTTTTATTCATTCCTCTTTGTAAATCCCTTACTACTGTTATGTATTGAGTGTATGACTTTTTAACCCTCGGAGCATAATTACAGTTTTGTGTCTAAGCATGCATTTTAATTTCAATCTTAAAATTACCTCACAAAGGATGAGTGCCACGGAGGTTAAAGAAGCAAATGTTTAGAAGGGGGAGGGCAAAATGGGAAAAGATCCCTCACTTTCATCTTATTTGGTCAGTCTGTATTCATTCCCATGGCACCCAGCTTGAGCTTTGGGACCCTTGACAATCGTTGGCAACAGAGGCAAATTGGGCTCCACCTATAATCCTCACCTACTGCCTGTTCTGCAAATCATTTCCAAGTAATTGCTGGAATCTCACATAACTCTTTTATGAAGTATTATCAAATATACTTTTGTTGATCTCAGGACAGATAGAAACTACTTTGTCTCTCACCATAATATTATTAAAACCTTTAAGTTGTATTATACTTACCTATTTTTTTTTGTAGACTATTTTGCCTTCATCTTACAAAAATTCCTGGCTTTTTTAATGCAGACCTCATTCTCATCCCTCTTAAGGACAGAGGAGGCCAAGGACACATTTTTCTAGAATTAAAAGCAAGAGAAGATCTTGTGTTTGTCCTGAGATCTGAAAGAGAAAAACTGGTTCCACCATTTTGAGTCAAATTTCAAGCAAGTTTTATTAAATACTAACCTGGACAGGACCCCTGTCCTGTCTAGCTGAGTGGTCCTGAGATGCATATTGTGGGGGTCTCTATGGACAGATCTATATGGCCACTATATGTATTTTCCCATGAGACATGGTTATTTGCTAAAAACTATATGTCTCAGCATTCTAGAAAATGACCTGGTCTTTGGGTGGGTAGGGCTTACTTGTCAGTATTGGGTATTGCATCTGGAAGATGGCTCTATGAGTGAAGAGATTACTACAAAAGCATGAGGACCAGATTTTACAGCTGTAGGAACCACGTAAAAAGTAACAAAAACAGAAACAAAAGAAAACAACAAAATAGCATGGCAGTTTAGTAGGGGACTGATACAGAAGGGTCCCAGAGTCTAGCCTAATTATCCAGCCATGCTAATGGAAACCATGAACCCCAAGTTCAGTTACAGAGCCAAAGTGTCAAGAGCCAAAAGAAATGACTATGAATTTTGCTAAAGTTGTGGAGAAAAAGGCACAAAACGAAGGTGTTCTTTAATGTTGGTGGGAGCACAAACAAGTGGGGCCACTTTGCAACTCAGTATAAGATATCCACAAAAACCTTGTGAAATTAGGATATACCAGTAGCAAAAGGCTGCTGATAAAGAAAACTTCTAAATATGAAAACAATTCATTAATCACATAAAATATTGAATTTAAGCCTTTTAGGATATTAGTCCAACTGGGATTTTGACAGCATTAGATACTTGAGTGAATAAAAGCAACACCTCTCTTCTAATGTCATTACACATCCATCAAAGTCAAAGATGACCACTGAAACAATGACATCTAACTCATAACCTCATTTAATTTTTAGCCTCTATCCACACAATGCCATTTTAGGTAGGGCATTTCAGTTAGAGATTGTGTTATATCCCCTTTCTTTAATTTGCTCTACTCAGAAGGGGACAATCCAAGACTTTTAAAATTTGAAGGATGGCAATCATTTATCTTGCTGGCTATTCAAGTTTACTTCTGTGTAGTTTTTTCCTAAGGTAGATCCAATTACAGCTGAAACACTGGAATCTTTGTTTTCTTATAGAAAACGCTTCACAACTCTAGAAATATGTCTTTGATTACATTTTAATTTTGAGTGACATTAAGTTTAATTGTGCGACTGAGTAGTGTTAGTCAGACTTCTACCCAATGAGGATGTTCTTTTCTTCAAAACAGATGTCTGAAGCAGTTTTAACAGACAAGTGAGTATGAAAAGGATGGAATGCAAGAACTGAAGCCAGTTTGTAAAAGTAACACAATGTTGCAGCATACAGCGATTAAATTATATTTCCTTTCTATGAATGCAGAAAGCTTAATCAAAGAGTTCCAAGGAAACAGATTTTTGGGAAGGCAATTAATGCATTGTCCTCTATATCTCTGTACTTTCATGACTGCCATGTTTCTTGCCTTTAATTTGAAAGACACCATATCTCCCTAGCACTGAAGGTTCTGCTTTGACAGCATTTCTGAATTTCCTCTCTCCTTAGAAGTGATTGCAGCTGATGGCCAGAGCTTCTGATCCATGGTTTGCAGATATGGTCTGATGGATTCCTTTGAGGATCTGACTTAAATAATAGATCCAAGTTTTCACTGTTTAGAATCATGGTAGCAAGTGACTGGGTGACTTTTTCAGTTACTTAGATTAAATTCAAAAGGAGACTTTTTCATTTGATCCAGCTGTGTGAACTCAAGGCCTGGTGCTTCTATCAATTTATGTGTTTACTAACTGGAAGTAACATTGTCATTTGTCTCATGTAATTGTGGAGACTGAATGTTCCATAAATGCAAAACTCTAAGAAATGTGGTGCACAGTGAGGATGTAAACAATGTCGACTACCCTCCTTTTGAGAGCTGTAAAGTAGATTTTGATAAGTAAATGTGCCAGTGCTTTTGTACTATCATGATTGTTTTACAACACTCTATTAACTATCTAATTGCTTTAGTTGTATGTATATACATACATATATATGCAGTTACCATAGCAACTGGTCAACAATATTATCAGGAAGACTTAGTGATTAGGATGGTGCCAGGTTCTTTCCAGATAATATCTGCTGTAATCAGATCCTCCCTAATGTCAGACAGTAATATCTGTGGCATAGTATTCCCATAATAGCTATCTAAAAGTTACAAACAAACATTTCATTAAGAACATTACAAAAGAAAAATATTTTTTATGCTTTTGCAATAATTGTATATATAGGGTAAGCGAGAGAAATTCTTAAACCACACATGAGTGCTAAATTTTATTTATTGTCTCTTAATTTTCCCAAGGTATTGTGTTCTCTTTGAGGACTCATGCCTTTCCACATTATTGAGAGAGACTATCTTGAATTTCTCCTAATTTTAATAAGTATAGGCAACTTTGCACAATAGTAAGTCCCACAGTCTATGGAATGTGATAAAAATGAAGCGTATGTAACTTGTAATGTTTCTGGAATGGTCAGGGCCTTTAATGGAATGCACAAAAAACCCTCAATGCCCAGAGTATAAATGCACTTGCCATCTAGCACAGTCTCCTGAGTACCATGCCAGGAAGGAGAAAAACAACTTGGGAAATTTGTCCTCTGAAATCCACAGGAGCACGGTGAAATAGATATGTGTTTGTGTGTGTGTGTGTGTGTGTGTGTGTGTGTGTGTGTTTGTGTATGTGTGTGTGTGGTATGTATGTGGTGTGTGGGCTTGGTGTGTGGGTGTGTGCAGAATATAAACACATGCACATGCATACACGCATTCATGCACATACACATAATACCATACACACAAATGTATAAATTCACACACAACCAAATAAAATGTAAAAGACAAACACAATACTTGAAAGGCTATTGTTTTGAATGGCCTGTTTCAAATGATTGTTACATTAACGTAAATACAAAGTTCTTTTAAAACTGTACAAAATTGTGACTAGAGAATGGAAATTTATTTCTAGTCTCCAATTTGGAGACATAACACTTTTACAGAAAAAAATGTTATTGCATATTGTATCATTAATATGCATAAACATTAAAATGTCCTCCATAATAAGAAGTCCACCTACTGGCCAGCTATTTACACTGCTTAAGGTAATAACTACAGTGTACATGTTTTTGGAAAAAAAAATCTGGAGTCTATGCTGTTATCAAAAAAAAATCAACAACAACAACAAAAAAAAAACACACAGAGTCTATTAATGGAGGTGGTATTGCTCTTTGTCATATATGGAGCTCTATTTGGTGCCACATTGTACACTGGATTCATAGTCGAGCCACTAGCACAGCTAAGCTTAGGTTGTAACTGAGGGGGAATCTTGGTAAAGCTCAGTTTATTCCAATTCACTGGGAAACCAGATAACCTAAATTTGTTTTGTGTGAATACTTGTGCATATGTTTCCCTAAGGAACACAGAGCTGTAGGCTGGGGTGATAAGTAGAGTTGAGCAGTGTGTTCCATAAGTATGACTTTACAGCATAGGTTTTAATGTTTGAGAGTGTAAACTACTGATTTAATGAAGATTTCATTGTCTACTCAAGCTGTCACTGAGGAATTTTAGTCAATCCTTAAATTTTTTTTCTTTTTTTATTAATTTATTTTATTTTATTTTATATAACAAAGTCCAATTAAATGAAACCAAACATTTATACACAATATTTGGGAATTTGGGCCTTGTTCTTTCCAAACTACTTACTGCTGGTAAGGGGTCTGAACTTCATTTAATACAAGCATGGTTTTTGTAAGTTTTTAAAAATGACTGGTAGTTTTAAAATATAATTATTTAAAGATAAAAATTAATAGTAACAAAATCCATAATTGAATATGTTTACTAATATATTAACTTAAATCTTTATTTATTTTTAATGTTTCCATGTAGAGGTTTTCACTGGAATTTTTAGGACATAAATATATTTATATAAGTGTATAAGTATACCCTAAAGATATCAGAAATGAAATGCTAAAGGTCTGTCACACAACTGCTTAAACATGAGGTAAATATATTTGTTTCTCTACTGTGGAGTTTCTTTTAATTAGTTGGGAAGTCAGGACAGTTATTCTGTCAAAATTTCAGCTTAAAAGTTAACCTTGGAGCTTCACTTGTTTGAAGGAAGCAAATGTGACAAGCAGAGTATAAGGTTGAGATTGTTATTTCTAGGATCAGGCAAGAGAGACATGAGCATGACCCTATCAGTCAGTTCCACCTGGATCTGCTGACATACTGTTCACGGGCCAAGCATCAATGGAGAGTGACTCACTTTAGCAAATAAGATATACAGTAAATAACATTTTGAAAAAATAATATGACCTAATATAGGAATTGAATATAAGAAAATATATAGAGTTATCAACTACCTAGATAATGCAATCATGTTGTTGCCTGCTTCTCTCTGGTGCACTAGTAACTAACAATTTGGGTAGTTCCTGCCATTGAACCTCCCTATAATAACATGCATTTAAAATTTATACCAAAAAGACATTTCTTCAGACATTCATAAAAACTTTCAAATTACACAAGGAGTGTTTTAATGACATGGTTATATAAATTTTCCATCAAATTTTCAGGTTTCTAAGCTCTTATAATAATTTAAAAACAAATATAGAAAGAAGGAAACATACTTAAGTCTTAGTTCATAAGGTTCATCTTATATATAACAAAATAAAATAGTTGTGGTTTGTTTCTGACATTTTTCTGTGTATGACATGGAGCTGTTTGGAACATAATGTTTGCATCTGATCCAGTCTGAGCTGAAGTAGTTGTCTGCAAACCTGGGGGGGGGGAACGGGGGTCTCTGTGTGTTACTATGGTGCCTGTCTGTAACCAGCTTCCACTGTCTGATATTCTCTGGAGATCCATCTGCCTCTGCCCTCAAATTCCCAAATACTGATTATTAATGCTTGTTTTCATTTAAAAGGGGCTGGTTATAAATGGTTAATGTTCTCCGCCAATCTCTGTCTTTTTAACAGGGAATATAATATAAAGATGAATACTTTGCATTTGCTTGATTTTGGTTTGTTTATACAAATTTAAGCCAATTTTGTTATATGTATATTTCTTCTCTTGTTTAAGTATTGTGTTCATACAGCTTATTTAAAAATGTGTAATTAAAATAGATTATAAATTATAATCTATAATAGTCAAAATATAATTATATTAGTTAAAATTCATATATATATATATATATATATTTCAAATGTATATGTATTCTTCATGATCTTTCACCAACTTCAGAATATGGCATTTAAAATGGTTTATTAAGGTTTTTCATGATAGTGAGACACAATTGCTCCTGGTAACACAAATTATATCAGAGAGAAAGATGAGCATTCAAAGAAACTCATTATGGAACTTGCCTTCAACATGTCAGAAATAGCTATTTGGGCAAGAACCTGCTCTTGTCTGGACTGTTTGATTGTATGCTGTATAAAGTAGACATCTAGGGCCCACAGGAAAGTGACTGCCGAACTTGGCAAAACAAGACAGGACAGTCCTTCAGGGTTCCTGCTTCAAGGAAGAGTCTGCCAGTCTTTCTGCAGGACACAGAGAAAAATGACTGACAAACTACCAGTATAAGAGGACAGTTTCAAATTTCCTGCTTTTCTGGTAAGTCTGACAGACATGCTAGGCCTACAGGCTAAAGTCAGTAAAAAGAAACTTTGGGTGAATGTCCAGGCAGCTAGGTGTCTCTGTCAATTTGAGAGTTTATATGTTATCTTTTTGAGGTCTTCAATGGAGTGGAAGACAGATAGTTATGGTTTTCCTTAGTTATGATAAAAGGTAAATTATATATAAAACTTTAGACTCACAAAGATAGGATAGATGATAGAGTATTTTCTTTAAATTTTGCTAAATGTTAATGAATTAATATTGTAACTGTAATTCTTGCCTGATACATTTTTATATATAATTTTACTATGTTAAAATTAAAACCTTCCTTTTGTTTGCTTAGACATAAAATAGGAAATGATGGGGGTTGTAATTCTGGATATATGTGTCTCTTTTTGGTTGATGAATAAAACACTGATCAGTCAGTAGCCAGGCAGAAAGCACAGGCAGGGCTACCAGACAAGGGGAATTCTGGGGAAAGGAAGCAGAGAAGGGAAGCAACTGGGAAAATAGGATTTTGCAACCTTTGTTAAGATGAGGCCATGTAGAAATATATAGATTAGTAATTATGGATTAATAATTAAGAGAGATCTAGTCTGTAAGAATCCTGAGCCATTGACCAAACACTTTCTAATTAATATAAGTCTCTCCGTGTTTATTTTGGGGTAATCTGCTGTGGGGCCAGGCGGAACAAGAAACTCTGTTTATAGAAAACTTTTAAGGAAGTGGCTAACCCAAATTCTAGGCATTGTGATAAACAGGCTGATTTGATTAAGTTAATAATTTATTGCTCATGAGGCTTCATTTAATACTCTTATGTTATAGTAAGGAACACCCATATTTTCTCAATACTTTTGCAAGCCCCTGAAACAGTCTGTTCCAGAAGCAGGTCAGGGGGACGATGTTATTTTCAGCAGAACTCAGATTTCAACCTCAAATTGCACAGACCCTGAATTCCTATGGCATTGCTAACTAACAACACCATTCACATTGTGGCTGTACTTACTTGCAGTCCATGGTTACATTTTCAGTGGGGACTAGGGAATGTGAGAAATTCTGAGTCATGGATAATACAAACTGGAGTTTGAATGTGTGTCTACATAAGCTTCCTGTGAGACAACAGGAAGTTCACTGTGCTGTGTATAGCAAGAGCCTAGCCTAGAACTCAATGAAATATTATAGATCCTCTGCAATAAGTTAATCTCACTTGATAATTTATTATTGAGTCTCTTTACTACTTCCATAGTATCAACATAGTTTCTCCTATTTCGTACTAAGAAATTTTGCACGTAATGTTTTTACATACAACTATTTGACTTGTATTTTGTATAAGAATAAAATAAGAGACTTGATTTTAGCATTCATTGAGTGAAGGCCTCTATAGACGCTTGGTTTAGACGGTTGTTCAGTCTAGCACTAATAGGATGGGGATAGATTTATGATGGAACTTATATCACATATCATAAATATTAAAAGTGAACCCAAGTACCTGAAAGAATCATATACAGTCATCTAAAAGATCTAATATGTGTATCATACCCAGAATAAATCCCTGGGATTTGTGGCTAAGATTCCACAAATTCCCCAGAAAGTGAGCTGGATATTCATCCACTTGCCCCTGAAAAGGATCTTCAGTGCCACCTGTTACTAATTTCTGCACTGATTATCATGGCCAATGACCTAACCATGATTGTGCTGTGTGTCTCTTCCATGCTTAGCCTTCTCATCATTTCTGAAGTAAGTGTTGACTTAAAACATTGGTCTTAAATCTTAACTTTAGATTAAAGATGGAAATTGGTTGTGGCTTCATTCTATACATATCATTATTTTCCTTTGTGGTTAAGAATTTGAGCTTGTTCATTTTGGGCAAATCACTCAATTGCCTGTTTATGAATTTTTCTACTTATAAAAATAGGACAACTTGGGTTTCCTTATTGGTTTATTATAAAAATTCAAGATTAATTTGTAATCTTCTTATGATAACATCTTTCCCAGATTAAACAGTAAATAACTACCATTTTAAAAATAAAAATCGGTGATTAGAGTAGCAAGTGTACAATAAGAGTGGTACATACTGGAGATAAATTCTGTGTATACCATCAACAGGTTCCTATGTTTATGCTCTCAATATCCTAGCAGTTCTTATGCACGTGAAATTTGAGTCATAGTACATATTTTAATAGAATTAAGTTTTGCTATTAAACCAAAAGATATAATCCTGTTGTTTGGCATTTTAAAAGTCAAGAAAAGTAAGATAAACATAAGTGATAGAAACAGTGCAGTGACTTGCAATATGAGTAGTCCAGGGTAGGTTATTAACAACTTTGCACTTCTGGCAAGTTGCTGGGTTTGGTGGACTCTACCACCTACCTGCCATTAAAACTTGATATATTTTGCCATGTGGGCAGGACAGTTTAATTCTCTTTGAGAGTGAGAGCAACAAAGTGGGAAGGGTGGCAGCAATACAAAGGTTAAGGTTTCTAAATCAAGAACAGTATAATTCTCATGCTTGAGCTTGTGTTTTGTATACTATTAGCCACTGAGCTATCTTTTGTGCCCATAGCAGAGGCAAAGATATACATTTTGCAAGAAATAAGCAAAAATCCCTTTTCTGTAGGTGCAAAATTGGTAGTGTTTCTGGAGGGATGTCTCCAGTCAAGTGTGTCTTCCATTTTATGCCATAGGCAGTGGCAATGTGAAAATTGACACTTTCTGTATTTTTGATTCACCCAACCCCAGATGTTAGAAAGATGTCAGATAATTTGTTAGAAGTTGCAAGTCAGTATGTAAGCAACAATTTTCATGAGCTACCTCACTCTACTGTGCAACTTGGACAAAAACAAATAAATCCGAATCAGTAACAAAATCTACATTAGTAGCTAATTAGAAAGTTAAATTAATTCATTCCTCTCAATCTTGAGACTAGCATTTTCTTGTAACAATACTAGCTAAGCAATAGCAGTTAGAACTTGCTATTAATCACATGGTAAGTTACTTCCTTGTCATGTAGGTATTATATAGAAATTATGATATTATGGAGATTTATTATTTCACTCAAATGTCATATATAACTAGTTGAACAATTATGTTTCATATTAACTAGTTGAGCAATTATGTTTCAAAAGGTTTGTTTAGAACCAAGTAATATCCTATATTTTATCTTGACATATAAATACTTTTGAGAAACACTGATGGGAGATGTCATTCTGTATATATGTTTCTCATACTGGTGAATGAATAAAGCACTGTTGGCCAATAGAAAAGGAAGATAGGAGGGACTAGGAGACAAGGAGGAAAGAGGAAGTAAGAAGGAGGAGTCAAGATGGAGAGTCTGGAGAGAGCTGGACGCCAGCTGGCTCTCCAAGGGTAAGAGGAGACTACGTGTAAATACATAGATTAGCAGAATGGGATACTATTTAAGACAGAGCTAGCTGATAAAAAACAAGTTCCTGGTCAATAGCATTATATCAAATACAGAGTCTCAGTGCCTTAATTCGGGCTGGTGTGGAGGCAGGACAAGACCAGCAGCTGGAAGAAAATCCTTAACCCTTACAAAACACTGTCAGGTAAGGTGTTAGAGAAGTTTTCAATATCTTCCACATCTCTTTTCTTTTCTAGAAGAAGCATGCTAGGCAACTTGCCCAGCATCAATGAAGATGCAGTTTGAAATGAACAGATGGCTATTAATTAACTGTAATCCATTAGTTTAATTTTGTTAACTCAGGATAATCATAGAAAGACACTCACAAAGGTGAATGGGCCATTATGGTTATCAACATCAACATCTGCATTTGTGTTTGAAGGACTTTGTCTTCTTTGAAACCTTACTGAACTCCCCATTCATTTTCACTTTGGAAATCAGAACCCCAAATGGATACTCTAGTTCAGGGACCCTCAGCTTTTCAAGTGCTGTGACTCTTTAGTACCATTCTTTATGTTGTGGTGAAATTATTTTTGTTGCTACTTCATAACTATAATTTTACTACTGTTATAAATCATAAAGGAAATAATTGTTTACTGATGGTATTATGCAACTCCTGTGAAAATCATTTGACTTCCAAAGGGATGCAATCCACAGGTTGAGAACCACTGCTCTAATCTGTTTCTTTTGCACTTGGCCCTTTTATTTGTCTTGAGAGTTTCTATGCAAAGAGCCTGGTATGTGAGCTCAACATGGGGAGTGCCCTCCATTTAGTTCATCCCAGGCATCTGTTAGTAATAGAGACAAGAGGTATCATTTTGGTAACAAATATCACAGCAATGTGAAGTTTCTTAGTCAAAAGAGCTATTCTGTTAACGTAGACATGACTCATTTTGACTTCAGATTCTCATTATTTGTTAATCAGTTGACCTTGAGCTTTCCTCAATCTTTCAATGATCTTATGAGTGCTGTATCTCTGTAGAGTCAGTGCGTGTTCTACATAACTGCTCAGTATTAGAGTTTTTGGTTCATATTTGATGTGGAATGATGACAAAGGAAAATAGTAGCTAGCTTATAATACATTTCAGCTCTAAATAGATGACAAAATTTCAGTTCAATGTAGTTAGAATAATTGAACACACTAGAAGTGCACCTAAGACAGGATTTAGCCAGAGGAAATGTAGTGTCCCAGATAGTGAAAATGGCATTTTTGGCCTCCAGTTAACAGACAGCATGCTGTTATGTTTCAGAACACAAGATAGCAGTTTGGCCTGCTCTCCAGCATTTCTGTAAAGTGTGCTCATGCTGTTTAAAGGTGTCATGAGTTCTGAAAGGCACAGTGTTCATTCTGACAACTGGCACAGTAGAAAGAGTGAGAGGTTATGGGTTTACATGTATGGGAAGTGATAAAACAGAACTGGTAGTTTTAAGCATCGAATATAATTTTACGTAGCCTAAAATTAAAATGTATGTGTGGGACAAAATTCCTATAGTGACAATACACAGGACATGTCTTCTATGGATATATAAATATTTTAGGAAGTGGCCTCTAGTCTGTGATAAAATGTGACAATTGCATTCCTAGTAATTTCCTAATAGTTGAAATGATGAAATAGCACACACATATGCAGATAAGTGTTAATCACAGATCCCAAATGAAATTTCCCTTTTATTTCCTCTGCATAAGTAAAACAGTTCATCTTATGATGTTAAATCTTCTTGTTTACATGCAGTTTAAAATCATCAATTTGCAGTGTTAAATGCTACCACTGGAGACAATTGTATGAATAGCTATTAAGAAAACAAATGGAACAAAAGAATTAAAAAATGTTCATGCTGATATTTGCATAACCTTGGACTCCTTTGTAAAACACACATTCAGACAGCTAAATTGCATTCTTATTCAAAGTGTGTGGAATTACACTTCAATTTTATGTTCTACATCACCAAGGTACATTTGTTTGCTTTATTTGCAAAATAAAATCACATTCATTAATCATATATAGTACATTATTTTTTTAAAAAAATTTAAATTAGAAACAATCATATTTTAAATATCAAACCCAGTTTCTTTTCCCTTCCACCCTCCCATGCCCCCACCAAACTCTCATCTACTTCCCAAGAAGGGTGAGCCCTTTCACGGGGGATCATCAAAGACTGTCACATCATTTGAGGCAGAGCTTAGGACCTTCCCCATGTGCATAGGCAGAGAGAGCATCCCTCTATGAGGAGTCCATTGTTTTTTTATTTTATTTTATTTTTTTTATATCGATCCCAGTTCCCTTTCCCTCTCTCCCCCCCAACCACCATCCTATTTCATGCTCCACACTCCACTCGGAGGGTGATGCCTTCCAGGAGGGATCAACAAAATCTGTCAAGTTATTTGGAGTAGGGACTAGACCCTCCCTCCTGCCAATAGGCTAAGGGAGTGTCCATCCGTGAGGAAAGTGCTCCCAGAGTCCTTTCATACACCAGGGATACATACTGGTTCCACTGTCAGAGGTCCCTTAGTCTGCCCAGGCCTTCTACTGAGATCCATCTTCAGGGGGACTGAGTTGGTCCAATGCTGGTTTCCCAGCTATTAGTCTAGTGGTCCATTAGCTCCCACTTGCTCGGGTCAGCTGTCTCCATGGGTTTCTGTAGCCTGATCTTATCCCCATTTTCTTATCAGTCCTGCCTCTGCATCTGGATTCCAATTCAGGTCAGTGTTTAGCTGTGGGTGTCTGCTGTGTCCATCAGCTACTAGATGAGGGCTCGATGACAGTGGATAAGTTAGTCATCAATCACATTATCAGGGAAGGGCATATAAGGTAGCCTTTCCACTGTTGCTCAGATTGTTAGTTGGGGTTTTTGGACATTTCTCTAGAGTCAGTTTTCTTTTCAAACCTATAATGGCTCCCTCTTTTATGGTCTTCTCTCTCTCTCTTTTTCTCTCTTTTCTCTCACCTATTCCTCCCTTGACTCAATCTTACTAGGGCAGTGAGTGGGAGGGAGCTAGAAGAAAGAGAAGGGGAGAAGAGGTGAGCATGTGGGACTAGGCCAAAGTCCATTATTATACTAGGGATAAATATTGATCCACAACAAGAGACTACATAGAGGGCATAGACCTCCCAAATAACAACATCCACAATCAGGGGGGCTGAATTTGTCCTATGTTGTTTTCCCACTTGCCAGTCTAGGGTCCCTCTTGTTTAGGTCAACTGTTTCTGTGGGTTTCCCCAGTCTGGTCTTGACCCCTTTGCTGATCACTAATCCCTCTCTGCATCTGGATTCCTGGAGTTCAGCTCAGTGCTTAGCTCTGGGTGCCTGTTTCAGCTTCCTTCAGCTACTGGATGACATATAAGGTAGCCATCAATCTCATTATGGGGGAACAGCCTCTCCATTATTGCTTAGATTCTTAGTTGGGATCATCCATGTGTATCTTGGATGTGACCCTAGTGCCAGATTTCTCTTTAAACCTATAATGGCTCCCTCTATTATGGTATCTCTTTTCTTGTTCCCCTCTATTCTTACACTGACTCAATCTTCCTGTTCCCTCCTACCCTTTCCCTTCTCACCTTCTCTTTCTCCTAACTCCCTCACCCTGCCCACTGTGCTCCCAAATGGAGATCTCGTCCCTTCCCCAAGCTCTGAGGGACGATGAATGTCTCTCTTAGAGTCCTCTTTGTTTCCTAGCTTCTCTGGTGGTGTGGATCGTAGGTTGGTGATCCTTTGCTCTGTGTCTAACATCCATATATGAGCGAGGAGTGAGTACATACCATGTTTGTCTTTTTTGACTGAGTCACCTCACTCAGGATGTTTTTTGTTTTGTTTTGTTTTGTGTTTTTGTTTTTGTTTTCTTATAATTCAATCCATTTGCCTATGAATTTGAAGATTCCATTTTTTCCCCACTGAATAGTACTCCATTGTGTAAATGTACCACATTTGCTTCATCCATTCTGATTTAGGGGCATCTAGGTTGCTTCCAGGTTTTGGCTACCAAAACAACTCTGAGATACCATTTTTCTCTTGTCAGAATGGATAAAATAAAAAATACCAATGATAGTTTATGCTGGAGAGGATGTAAAGAAAGTGGAACACCCCTCCACTGCTGGTGGGAGTGCAAACTTGTACAGCCACTTTGGAAATCCATATGATAGTTACTCAGGAAAATGGGAATCAGTCTACCACAGGACCCTGCAGTTCCACTCTTAGGCATATACCCAAAATATACACATTCATGCAACAAAGACATCTGTTCAATTATTTTCATAGAAGCACTATTTGTAATAGCCAGAGCCTGGAAGCACATTGTTTTGATACATGCACATGCAAAGAGGCTAAACTGAGCTTATGCATTTCTGACTTTTCTTTCTTTTTTCGTTTTTATAATAATGATGAGAACTACCAATAGCCTTACTTTTGGTCAGTTTCACATAAATTGCTGATACCTCCCATTATCTTGAACTCATTCCTCCTATCTGACAAAAGGGTTTCACCCTTTTTTCCTAACAAACCCAGTCCTTTCATGATTATTGTTCCATTGCTTAAAGGCATGAGTCAACATCTTTAGATTCTTATATAAGGAATTTTATGATGTATTTCTTTTACTGAACTAGAGTATATCAATATTTGTGGTTTATAATGAAAACGCTATTTTCCCCCATCAGTAAAAATGATAAATATTACTGTCAAAAGATAACATGAAGCTACCAATAAATACAAGCCTTCCATGCAAATGCACTGACAATTGTTGAAGATATTTCCATGTGTTCAGCAATTATCAATAAACTCAGTTGAAAACAATGGAGCCTTAATCTATTCACATGTCATCACAGAAATTTCCTTGAATAGCATTGAGGAGTGCAGCAAGGCCCTAAGCAGTTTGAAGAGACATCTACCTTTTCACAATCTTTCACTCGGGTATTTTAATTGTATTATTACTTAATAGTTAACTTTTGTCAGTTAAAACTTTAAAGTTTTTCAATGCCTTGGTTTTTTTAAAAGGTCATTTTGATAAAATCGCCCACCAGACACAGATTTTTCTATCAATTTGTACATTTATTTTGTTTTTATGCCATTGATATATGTGAAAGACTTTGTTATCTATAATGTTCTCATGTACTCTATTTTCTTCTTCCTTAAAATCTGCACAGTCTTCTGTGGAAGAATTCTATTTGCATTTACAGTTAGGAAACTGAGACTTAGTGTTTAAAGAACTCAAAACATTTAGCTTGATTTAAACCATCTCTTCAAACACGGTGTGAAATATCATGAAAACTAAAGGTGAATAAGAAATGGCATGCTCTCTTCTCTCTTTGAGGTACAATTTAGTGACAGAGAAAAGCATATAAGAAAGTACAAAGAAATGTCCCTTAAAGGTCCTCTAAGACTGTCCTAAACAAGTTAGAGGAGAAGCCACTTTCTTTTCATCAATAGGAGGATATGCCGTGCAGATCAAAATGGCATAATGCTGTTATTACCTGGGAGAAAAAAGCAAGACACAGTTTCAAATCTATTTTGTGGAAATGGAGATTACTTTCCTTAGAGACATTTTTTTTCTGAGATCTGTTTGCATAAAAAGAAATAAACTTGATTCCAAGGTCTTACTGAATTTTAGTGAATAACCAAAGGAATTGCATGAGTTTAGGGATATTCTTCAAGGCAAATATTTCACACAAGCACAATGAAGATGAGGCAGAGAGATTTTTCAAAACTATAAAGTATGCATTTCATCTGTAATTTCAAATATATATATATGTATATATATATATATATATATATATATATATATCTTTTTGACATTTTGTACATGTGTGAAATGCAGCATGATCACAGTCACCACACATACTTTAAAAGTTCTTTTTTACTTGACTGACCCCTTGTACTTGCCAGTAGTCTCCATGTTTTGATGTCTTTTCTTTGTGCAGGTCACATACAGGTAGCCATACCTAGTGTGTGTTCATGATTCCAACAACCATACATCAGAAGGCAGATTTTTACTGATCTCCTCTTTATGATTCTGACACTGAATTTTATGTGCTTTCATGTGCATATCTATCATTAAACTCCAAGTAAGATTTCTACCAATATCTAGTGTAATTCTATGGATAAATTGATGTAATATTCTAGTAGTCAAATTATTTTCTCATGCACATATGAAAGAAAGCTAATCAGGAAATGATTAATGATTTCAAATATAACATAGTAAAGGGGTATTGAATTTGAGGTGAGCATATTATCTGGTTGAGTTTTATACAAGTAGGAATGGCCAATTCAAGATCATGAGTGAAATACAGATTTTTATGATGTAAGTCACAGGATTTTTTTTTACAGTTCTAAGCTCCCTTTAAATGATTTCACAATATCTTCATATCACTAGAAGATTTTAATAGCAGAGATATAGTTGTTAACCCTCTCTTCCTATTTCTGCCTGTTGTGATAAACTCCAACCAAAAGCAACTCAGAGGAAGAAGGGATTTGACTGATATACACTTGTAGTTACAGCCCACCATGGGCTAGAAACACATAGTAGTAACCAGAAGCAGAAACCATGGAGCAATGTTTTTTCTAGACTACCTTCAGGCTTTATCTTATCTCACCTAGCTACATCCTAGAGATGAAATTGCTCACAGTGGACATTCCTTTATCCACTAATGGTGTAGACATCCCTTCACACACAAGCTCACAAGTGTGTCTGACCTTGGCCATTTCACAATAGATCTTCTCAGATAATTCTAGACTATGTTGATAGTTAAGGCTGATTAAGATCGGACATTTCCCATTCATTTTGTGTTGTCAAAAAAGCATTAAGTAGATACTTATAAGTATCAAGTTTTTTCATTTGGTTTTCTGAAAAGATATACACAACTTAACAGTAATCATGACCTTTCATACCCATTTATCATTAGATAACAATGCAACTAAAATTATGTTTATAAAATAAAACTTAAAATCTTACTTAAAATGTATTCCTAATTTTCCTCTAAAATGTGTTCTGGGATTTAGTTTTCAAATGTGTGCTTTAAATTCATAATTAAATAAAAACTACTCTAATTTTGCTTATTTGTTTGCTTCTACATTAATAAAGAACAAAACTGAATACTATAGATAACCTTCTAGTGATTCTTAAGAGAACAAAGCTGAATACCATAGACAACCTTCACATGATTGTAGTGAGATATTCACATTTTTTGCTTCTGTGGCACTGACCACGCCCATTGGTGGGTGGAGCCAGGGGCAGAAGTGACCTGTGGAACTAGGTCTGAGGAGGAGGAGCCTGGGAAAGCTCTCTTGCTGGCAGGATGTGGATAGGAGAGCATTCGGTGGAACCTGCTGGTGTTCATCTGTGTAGGTTGTAAGTTATTTCTGCCTGAATAAATATCTGTTCGGCCTATTTGTTTATCCTTATCCTTATTAAACCGTGATACATGATTCCAGCTAACTAGAATGTGGGACTCACTGAGATGAAAATCCCTCATGTTGGCTTTCTAACAGCAGCGTTAGGTACCAGCCATTTAAATTCAATCAGATACCATTGCTTCATTGTGTAAGTTCCAGGTACAAAGGAGAAATGTATAGAAAGTAGTGAAGCTTTGAACAGATCAGACAAGTTTGAAATTCTCCAGTTAGTAATAGTGGAGTAATCAATATTTACTACACACTTGATACAAATGCCTCTTGAAAGAAACTGTGGTGTGTACTTCATTTACAAACATAGACAATAACACTGTCTGGAAATGAAATAAAAATATTCTAATAGTCTGCTAAGTTAATTGCTGTATTCAACTTGTCTCTTCCATTTTACCTGTAAAATCTCATGACCTACTTTTCTATTGCTGTCTCAAGGGAGGAGAAAACCTGTGCTTAGTGAAACATAGGTCAAGGCCAAAATCACCAACTTGATAGTAGTAACAGATACTTCATGTCTCATAATAGTGAGGGAAATAAGAAGTGCACATTAAAGTAATTATAGCTACTTGGAATACTTAGTTATACCATTTTTAGGCATGAGAACTATTTCTGGTTTCTAATTTTGAAGGATTCAGGAACAAGTAAGTTACAATATCCCTTAGGCACTAATATCTTTTGTCTTATTATTTCCCATTCACTCAATACTTAACCAGGTCTGTTGGTGCCTTCCACCTATTTTCAGTAAAATTATTTTTGAAATTTCCATACACTTAGCACTAGATTAGCAATTTAATACCATTGTCAGAGAGCAATATATGACCTGAAGATTAATAACCAAATAAGACAAGGACAAAGAGACCTGTGTCTGATGACTATGGCTCCAGGGTGAAGTGAGGATTACTTCCTGAAGTAAAGCAATGAAAATGACAGTTTGTAAATGTATTGTTATTTAATACTCTAGAAAGGCATGAGTATGTCCATTCATGTTTCAGACATAGCTCACTTATTACATCAATGAAATACCTTGTATAATAGCCTGGTAGACAGGTGATTCACTTGCAGTGTGAGACAAATAATCTCAATTTACTGAATAAGTGGTAGTGGTCATTCAATTTGTGACTAGATTAATAATGATGGGATTTTAAATATACCAAGGCTAAAAAGAGACATATTTATGTTATGTGTAATTTAACACACCTAGAAATACAAATAAATGTGGTTTTAGGCCATGAGTGGAAGGCAGGACTGTTGAAATAATGCTATCTTTGCTCTGCCCCATGGCTAGTAGTGGCAAGGAGACTGTTAAAAACTGCTCAGTTCTATGAATTTTCTTCCTCATAATTTGCCCTTAATTTTCTAAGTACTTAGTTTCCTAGTCAAATAAATGTGAATTTTTAAAATCTTGCTCAAATAGGGTTTGAATAGGTTTCTGATACAATGTGTTACAGGGTGGAAAATCAAAGAGATTACGGAGTTATCACTTCATGGGCTCAACTTTTTAGCTCCTTCCTCACTTTCTCACAAGTTGGGCTATATCAGCTTACTTTTGTTTTAGTCCAGTTTAATAATCACTGTGTAGTGTCGCATACTTATTTGTCTATAATAGTTTTATTTTTTTAAGTTGATCTCCACCTTCCTGACATGACACAAAATAGCCTAGTGATAGTGCAATTGCAATTTTGACCCTGGAGAAATTAGTATCTGTAACTAGGAAAAATAATTATTATAAGTGAGTCATCATTTCCAGAGGGGAAATGTATATATGTGTGTATAGATGCACTTGTGTGCAGGTGCCCTTGGAGACCAGAAGAGACCAACAAATGCCCTGGAGCTGGAGATACATGTGGGTGTGAGCCACCTGATGTGGGTGCTGGAATTGAACACAGGTTCTCTACAGGAAAAGTACACCCTGGCTATTGAGGCATCTTACCACCAGTCAATTTGCTTTTCTTAGTATATCTATGGTCATCAGTGACACTATTTTTAAATTTTTCTTATATATAAAAGAACCTATCTGCATTGTGGCTTCTTCATATTTGTCTTTACTAATGTAATGTTTTCAAATATTTAAATGCCACAAATGTGTTAATCTTGATCTATGTGTAAGATTCAATACAACATTTTTCTTCATCATACAATTCATATTTCAAACTTTATTTTTTCCACATATTCTTTTTAAGGACACAGAATGTGAGGTGCGGTTTTAAGGGAAGTGAAACAGATTTATCTACAAGTTTATTTAAAGCTGTAATCAGAGTTGTTCAAACTGTAAAGTAAGTTGTCAGAGATGTCTGGCACTAGAACCTACGTTCGTTCTGTTGTCCTTACAGGTGTGTGTCAGCCTATGGAAGGAAGCTCTCACCTACTAATCAGAAAGCAGTACATCAACAGGGGCTTCCCGCCCTTCCCCATCTCCTCCTGCTCACCCCTGACCATAAGAAGCAAAGTAATCTATCTAATTTTGGAGCTTGCAACATACTGCATTTAATTAGTTCATCATTTTCCTCACCTCTTTTCAGAGTGGTGTAGTCTTAACAATACTCCCTCAGATGCATGGGGGAGGACCTAGGCCCTGCTCTAAATGATATGACAGTCTTAGAAGACTCCCCATGGATGACCTCACCCTCCCTGGGGAGACAAATGGGATGGGATGAGAGTTGGTGGGGGAAACGGGAGGACAGGAAGGTGGAGGAACTGGAATTGATATGTAAAACAAGCTTGTTTCAAATTTAAATAAAAATATTAAAGAAAAAAGAATGTGCTCATTGTCTCCTTTCCTAGAGAAACATTTTTACTGCAAAAGACTTGATTGCAGCTGAAAGGGCATGACATTCAGCAAAATGTATTTAGAAATATTATTTGTAAACTAATTTCATCACTCATAAAGTACATATTTATAATTCTGTTTTCACTTAAATAGTGTGGAGTTATACTTGGCTAAGAAGTCATTAGAAAGGAGACCACAATTATTAACCATACATTGTAATAGATAACAGTGACTGTGTCCTATGTAAAAATCATCATTTAGGTAGAATGACAACCTGCCAGTATATAAACACCAGCAAAATGTCCCCAATTTGACTAATTTGTTTTGAGATCTCTCTCTATCCCTCTGTGTGTGTGTGCATGAGAGAGAGAGAGAGAGAGAGAGAGAGAGAGAGAGAGAGAGAGAGAGAGAGAGAGAGTCTGTGTGTAAGTATGCCACATTTGTAGTAGTGCTCCTGTGCTCATGAAGATTAAAAGAGGACACCAGATCCAGATCCCATGGTGCTAGAAAACATACTGAGACTCTCTGGGAAAAATGACTTTTAATACCTGAGCCATCATTCTAGAACATCAGGACTAGTTTTTAGTTTTGGCTTTGATAAGAAATGAATTCAAGCTGAAGGACACAAAATCTTTCTGCTTTGTTTCCCTCCCTTCCCTTTTCTTCTCCATTCCCTATTATGTTCTTTCTGCCCGTTTGTCTTATTGGTGGTAGGTTATTGTCTGCTAACAAGAGTGCTTTAACTTCTGAATCAGGGTTAAAAATAAAATAGAGATAACGATTAGGCTTCATTTTGTTCTAATAGAAATGAGAACTTAAAATATTTCTGAGTCTTTGATGAGGTTTCACATTTCTCATGCCCATTATAATGTCTCTTAAATTCTTTCAGAGGCAAACATGACACTTATCATGTCATATTTTTAAGTCAAGTAGGAAAAAAGCATCTACCTGCCATCAGTTCCCTAACAGTGTGGTGCTGGGTCACAAGGTCGCTTGTTATTCAAAGTCAAATGATATTTGGAGCTGTGAATTTTGCTTTTGAAAATTAATTCTGGTGGTGCAGTGTCAAGAGAATCTTTTGATGTTCAAATAGACTTGAAGATTAGTAGATAAATCTCTCAGATCAGTGCTCGTTTTATTCTTCGTGAAGTCCTGATCAATATTTAACACCTTAAAAGTGTTCTGGTACCTTTGTATCTAATGACTTGTTTCTAGTATGGTTGAACTCCATTCAAATTCTTGCCTGTAAATTTTCATGCAGTCTAATCTTCAGTATATTTAGTGTTATAAATCTGTCTTTCTGTCTATCTAATTTGTTATTTATAGGATATATATATATATATATATGCATGCATGCACGCATATGTACATTCATACGTACATACATAAACACACAACATATCCTTCAACTGGAGGTAATTCATTCCATCTCCTAAATGTTTTCTGCATATCACTTCTGTTTCCTATGCTTTGAAAGGTGATGTGCCTATAGGCTGAAAGAGTCACGATCTTGAATTAAATGTGTGGTATAGGTAAGAGTAGACATCAAATCATGCAGGTAAATATAAGAGTATAAATCATGATGTGCTTTGAAAATGAAAAAAATAATCCTGTTGTCTTTTTACTAGAAAATGCCAGGCTGTGCAGGGCAGGTGAATGTTCTATGATGAGAGTGGTACTGAAAGAGCAACTGAATTAGCCCTGAGGATAATGAAGGAGAGAGCATTCCCAACACAGAACACTGGATGTGAGGAGGCTCCAGGGCTTAAAAATGACCGGCTAAGCATTGTTTGGACATCAAATTATATAAAGTGAATTAGAAAGAACAGAAAGCCCTTCTATGGTCTCACAGCCTATTGTAGGATAAATAAATTGGAGATAAGTGTGAATATGGATATACAAGAAGGAGTTAAGCTATTTATTCATCTTGGTATATGTGCTAGCCTTCCCCATTTCTTACTATTCTATGAAGGCATCACCTGACACCCAGTTAAGAAAGGTAAGGGAATTTGATACACTGGATTCTTATTGTCAGCACACACCTTGTATTTTGTTCTTCAATGTGGAGAAAAGTCAGTATTTAGCATATGTGTTTATTTCTGATCAGGTGTCCTTGTAGCAAGAGTCTAAAGCCTTAAATATTCCCTAATTGATTGAGCTACTAGAAAGACTTTTACCCATGTGCCCTTTGCTCAGTTTTCTGAGCCAAGACTCCTAACATCCCACAGAGGCAGGTAGAAAGTGAATCTTTCATCCTCAAACTTTGTTTTATTTTATTTTTAATTATTTTTTTTAAAATTAAAAGCAATCTTATTTTACATACAAATCCTAGTTCCCTCTCCCTCCTGTCCTTCCACATTACCTCCACACCCCCCCTACTAATATTTGGTTTCCAACCCTGATCTTTGACCTAGAGTTTCTAAATCCTTGGGCTTTCCTGATTCACTGGGCAACTTGTTCTGTTAAGGTGTCTGTGAGTGTCTGGTTACTTAAAAACCCAACTCACAAGTATAAGTTTGAAAGCATTAGCCCTTATTCTGTAAGAAAAATAAAGCTGGCTGTGTAAATCACTGTAGATTACACCTATCTTATTTTACACAAAGTCCTAATACAATCTCTTAACTATAGGATTTGAGGGGCAGTCATGTTGCAAGTTCTGGGTTGGGGCAGGGTAGGGTAGCACTACCTAAGTCCATACTTTAGGCAGAAGTTTCAGTGCTCCGGACCCTTCTAATCATTGTCTGGCCCAGCACTTACTTTGGATGTTCAGCTGCATTCATTATTAATATTCCCACGTTATTCAGTATTTCCATTAGTACTGGGAGGGTTCCAGCAAGTTAACTGAACAAAAGGAGGTATAAAGGAAGGAGAAGGCAGAAGAAACTTGGGAGGCATAAACCCTCTTGCCAGCTGAAAACCAGGGGCACCAGCACAACCAGTAGCATGTGGTATCAAAGTTACAAACACTTCCTTTCAGAATGCAAAAACAACATAAAGCTAGCTTGACGTTTCAGTGTGTCTCATCTTACAGGTCTCACTGATCTCCATTTTCTGGGAACCTCACAAAAAGAACCTTAACTTGGTCTTCCGTGAAAACATTTAAACTTCTCGAACTCAAAATGTCTGCGATCCAGACTCCACCTTATGAATTGTAATCCTGCCCCATGTGCCTCAAGTACCACCTATGGTGTCATATAACTCCCTCAACTCTTCGAAAATAATACATTCAAAAATTGTGTGTGACAATAGTAAAGGAAATGAAGGGTATTTTTTTTTTTGAAAAGCCGGCACTCATTCTCTTTCTGAGTACCACAATTTCTCTTAACCTCCATACTTAAATCTGATTAAAATATGTTCTAGTAAACCCTAGCTCTGTTTCATAGCCGGTCAGAAGCTCAGAACCCCCATTTATTTAAAAATATTGTTTGTTAGTTTCATACATGCATATAACATTTTTTTGTCAAATTCACCACTTTCCCACCAACTTCCCAATATTTCTCCCATTATTTTTTCCCTCCCAACTTCATCTACTCTGTGTTTTAAACATGTAAAATAGATTCTATGCTGCACTGGCTTAAGGCCATCACTTGAGTAGGAGTTAGGTACCCAAAAAAAGCTTAGACATTGCTTCCCCTAACAGTCATCAATTGTTTATAACATGTCAGCTTGGGGCAGAGGAGTCATCCATGCTGAGGTTTTGGCTGGCTCAGTCATGCGCCGGTCTTGTTCATGCAGACGTTCATGTTTGTGATGGCCTTTTCATGTCACAAAACAAGTTTTTTTTATTAGGTCTTCACCATCTCTGGCTCTAATATCCATTCTGTGGTGATTAAGGTGAAGATTGTGCTATAGATGCTCCATTTAGGGACGAGCATCTGAAAGTTTCTGATTTTATGCATGTTGACCAGTTGTGAATATTTATAAATTTCCAGCTACTGAAAAAAAGAACTTTGATTAAAGTTGAGTATTGCATGTTCTGTGAGTATAAACCTAAGTAGTTGTATACTATGTCTATTTGGTGAAATGATAGTAGTGGGTCCTCCTTTAGGGAATATTACCTACCAAGCTATGGATAACTGATTTTTATGTTCCAAACTAATTAAAAACTGCAATTTGTTTCCTTAGAATTTTTATGTCAGTCTAAAGATTATGGAAGTCAAGTTCAAAACTGAACGGTCTTGATAAGAAGAGAGCTACAAAATAGAGACGGAAGAGAGAGATCACCTCCTTTTCTCTTCTACCAGGTGTTGATGCATGTTCTGTTTCTTCCAGTTACTGATCCAGTGTTGTTTTATCCTCAAAAGCTAAGACTTCTAGAATGCCCACAAGATTCTCCATTTCTTTCTTCTTCTTCTTCTTCTTCTTCTTCTTTTCTCCCTCTTGAGTTTTTAAATGCAGGATCTCCTGTATTAACTTGATTCTAGGGAAATCTCATCTTTGCCCTAGGCTTGGATAACTCTGTTAAAAACTTCTTTTGTTAGTAGCTGCTTTTTTCATCATTCAGGGATATGAAAGGTGAATTACTTTCCATATTACATAAATGCAAACTTACCAGTTGCAAATATACTGCACTTTTTTAAAAGAATATATAGTAGAATCTCATTAAGGAATGTAAATTTGTTCTATTAACTTGACTTTATCTTGACTTAAAAAATAATAGCCTTGGCATTATCATACTGAAAATATTTGGCCTCTTTTCAAATCTCCCTTTAAAACCAAAAGATACTAGAGCTAACTGTAGACAAGTTATGTGGGGTGTTGCCTCTGATTAATACAAGCTCTAATTGAAAAACTAGCTTAGAAACCAAGGAACAGAAATATATTCACAATACACTACTCATTAAATTGAATAAAATGCTGAGAAATAAACAAAGAGAATTAAGTGAGGTGAGGCAATATTGTTGAGAAGTATAATGACCCTAGGATTTACCACACTCACAAATGCTATTTCCTTTTTGACATGTCAGCCTTCACATACAGTGGTTCACTATGATGACCACACTTAAGTGCTGAAAAGGAAGATCACACCTGCAGCCCAATACACATGCATGTTGTGTCAGGTAGAGAGGAGCAGTGTGTACAGAGAGGTATTGTACTGTGTGTAGTGGCTACTTCAACTGTCCAGCAACTTTAGGCATTATTTTCATTTCGTGGGTTGAGCATATATTTACTAGGGTTGTAGCATGTTTGATATCAGATGTCAGTTTAGGTGATACATCTTTCAGTTAAGTAGTCACATAATTTCTACTTTTTCATTTCCAACCTGTATTTCCACCCTCTCTCTGGGATATCTGACCACTCATCTAATTTCTGACCACTCATCTGATATATATATATATATATATATATATATATATATATATATATATTTAGTGTTACTTATATGCATATGTGCTTTTGGTTGACCACTTGGGATTGAATAATCTATCAAATGGCTCATTCCTGAAGAAAATTTATTCTCTATTTTTCAACAATCATGACTTAATTATTCTTTATTGTTGACACAATATATTCAAATATGGAATTCTAAAAAATTACTACATTTTCTAAAAGAATAGATATCATCATAATGTCGGTCTATTTGTTGTTTTTTATCATTAAGGAGTAAATTTTGTTCCATCATACTTTCTGTTTATTCCCCATCTGGCATCTAATTGGTTTTCTAATTTATTACTTCTTTACTAAAATACATAAATGCAGTTGATGTCATACGCATTAATTATTGGTTCATCATATATAGTCAAACTATACTATAAATTTGTTGATATCTTGCAGGATCTTAGCACAACCACACAAGGCTGAGCTGGGTCTGAGGAAGGGTAAGTGTTCTACTTGCCCTTTCCCCAACCTACCAGAATCCTGGAGACAATCAGAGGCAGCAGGAAGTCTAGTCATGCAGAACCTCATTTATTGCCTCATAGCAAGTATCTCTTAAAGCAAAAAACTGCAGGGTGGGAAAACAGCCAGCCAATGGTTTTAAAGGTCAACCTATCATGCAGCGCCTAGGTGCCCTATGTTTTACCTAGTGAAGGCAAGCCTTTCATGCAGTGACCTACCTCATCTGGTTTGTTATTGGCAAATAATCACACTTTTTTTTGTAAACATCTCACGACGCACCCTTCTGATTTCTCCTTGGTACCGTCTTTGACTGGCTCATGTGGCATTCAATATATCAGTTTAATACTTTCTAGAAACTGTTCTTTTGTTACTTTTTTAACCGAACCATGTATTTTCAACAGTATAGCAAATGTCCATTTCAAAAGGCTGTTAGATGCCCTATCAAATTTCACGCTTTTCTCTTCCCAAAATTTCCCTTAGAAAAGGAAATCATGAGAGGTATTTTTCACCTATCCATATCAGACAATAGTGTGCTGTATAGTCTAGCATGCTGGCTGAAAAGGATTAAAAAATGCTTACATGATTGTCAGAATTTGTAATTCATTTTTGTGTAGGATTTAAAGGCCTGAGGAGAGGAAGGATGGCTTCTTGGTCTCTGCTTCCATGACAGTGAGAAGAATGGAACAGGAGTAAGGTTGGAAAAAGAAGCATTTATAATAAATTAAAAGTATGTTTTTGAATATTAGAAATGTCCCATTGAAAATTATTAAATTTCAATATTAAAATATCAAGTGAAAAATTTAGAAGACAAATTAATTGGTGATAGAAGATTCATAATATATCAACACACAGATTATTTCAAAGACCATGAAATTGATTTCATAATGAAAGACATTGTAGAAAAATGAGAGAAATTGATAAATCTGTATTATAAGTATATACATGTATAAAATATACAAGGCATTATGTTAGATTTTCATCAACTCAATGTAACTAAACTAGAACAAATATTCTCATGATCCATGACTTTACATAGCTCTGGGTTAGTTTTAGTCATATATGGCATTTTTATGTGGTCTGAAAGATAGAAATGGAATGGTCTTTATGCAGTTCTTAAAGATAGTTGGTAAAGGACATGAGCAACTTACAGAGTAAACCAAGCACCTTGTTGATTTGGGGGACCATGAGACTTTTTCATGTACAGCAGATTTTATATCTGGGTTTTCTATTTCTGTGATAGTTAGCTTCTGGGTGAGTTTAGTGTTAGCTTCTTTTTGGTATGCACTGATGACCAAAGTTGGAAGTTGGGAAAGATTAAAAGATTACTATTCAGTGGCTTCTCTTGACTCCCAGCTGGTTCTTGTAGGTTGTAGCTTGTTTAATTTTTCTTAGTGTAAAGCCTACTTTCATTTACATCTTTCTCACTCTGTAATCTTCTGACTCTAGATGAGCACAGAAGCATCAGCCTCACATAGAATATTTGCCTAAGGTCCTGTCTGGCCAGTTTCAGAAAAAGACAGAAATGAGCACCTTGGCTTTTGTTTTGAGTTGCCTTTGCATATGTGTGTTAGGAGTAAGGTTTTCCCTGCCAGCCTGGACCCACTGCAGCGCCAGCCCCAAATAACACACCCAGACTCTGTATTTGATATAATGCTGTTGGCCAGGTACTAGTTTCTTATCGGCTAGCTCTGTCTTAATTATTAACCCATTTCTATTAATCTAAGTATTTCCATGTGGTCTCATCTTACCTAAGAGTGGGCCTGGATCTCTGTTGTCTTTAGTGTCTACATGCTGACTCCTCCCTACTACTTCCTTGAATCCTCTTTGTCTCGTAGTCCCGCCTATCTTGCTTTCCTATTGGCCAACAGTGCTTTATTCATTAACCAGTATGAGAAACATATTTACAGAATGACATCTCCCATCATATGAGCATACGATTGTGATCATTATATAAAGGACAACAATATTACTACACAGGATACCACAGTGTAGTTAAAGTGTTTGTGTTCCAAATGCCTGCTTCCAAATAATCCCTCAGAGCCCCAGCTCTTGCAATTTAACCCATTTCATTTAATCTATGTGCTGCTCTGAGGCTCATGGTTTTTACCTTTATGCCATTTCGTGTGTCTGACATATTCTCCATCTGGCTGGCAATTCTTCTGTCTCCACTCTTCTTCCCATTACTCACAGCTTGGCTTTTCTGCCTAACCTTATTCTGTTCAGTTACTGGATGATCATCTTGTCTATTAAATTAATCATAGTGGCATTTTTTCTCACAATATACATATTGGTTATTCCACAGCACTTCTTCATTTTTTTCTAATTAAAAAAAGGAAGGTTTTTACTTTGCCATACTAAAATTATATACAGCAAAAACAGTTACAGCCTATTTGTATTTGGCAACTTTAGATAAAATACTTTACTATGTATCTTATTTTGGTGAGTATTATGTTTTATATCTAATTTACTTTTTAACATAACTAAGGACAACTATTAGTTTAAGTATTTAGTTTTTAACCCCATTAAAGACCCTGGAAGGATGAAATGTTACCTAATGACAGAGACGTCAGATGGCCTGGATGGTCACTCATAGTTCCTCTGTAATGTTGGGGCATCCAACTCTGAACTACAAGCTTAGCATAACTAACAGACTTTCCTGTGAAATTGAAAATTTTGAAGGACTGTTCTACTTTGTTATGTAAAAGTTTGGCAATTGACTTTTTTGCACCCTGCTATTCATGTTTGGAGAGTACATTTTTAGCAATTGAGGCAAGGACAGTTTCTTGACCTAATTGCTAGCTTAGGCCACAATGAAAGCAAACTCCATATGGAGTTTCTTTGATGCCCATCATCTCCTCTGAAGTAGATCGATGTTGCCAGAAGCAGACATGTCTCACTGTCATGAAAACCCTTAGGTTATTAGAAATATTTAATGCCATATTCTGCAGGTCTTTGAAGTGTTTGAAGACCATTCTATCTTCATATATCTGTGTATTACCTTGAAAACCTACCTGACTAGAAGTCTGAGTATTATAGATGACTATTAATTTGCATTTAAATATTCATTACATTTTTAAATGTGTTACATAAACAATAATAACTCAAATAAGAGTATATATATATACTCTTAACTTTAAATTTGTATTGATAAACCAAATACCATACCAATATAAAATGTTTAAGATTAGTAATTAGTTTTCAGATTAAGGTGGATTCAGTAACCTACCTTTCTACCATTTCTAAACCCCCTCCACACTTTTCTTTTTACAAAGAGATCCATCAATCTCTTTTGTTCTTCTTTATTTCTGACCATTACAAATAACAAATTGTAACCAACACACACTTAAATAATAATAAATACCCACAACCCATTTTTGGGGAATATAGGCATAGTTTTCTAGACTAGACTACTTCTTGTTGATTGGGGGCATTCATAAACTTTAAAGGAACCTTGAAAATAATCAGGATATTAGTTAGGTTTTGGCTATAGATTTCTGTGAAGCATTATCATTTCAGTCAGCATCCTTGAAGCTGTTTTGGATACTGGATCACCTGAGCCATCCATCTCTTTTCATTGATGTTTAGTTCTCTCTCTGAAAATACATACACTTTTAAAGATAACATACATAGATTCATTAGAACAAGTATAAATTGGGAAATGTACAAAATTGATATATAAAATATTATTGTTTCTAATTTAAATTAAAAAGTAATTTAAAAACATAAACAACAATGAAAATAGTCAGTTAAAGATTACTCTTTTTTATGTATTTGAACAGGTAAAATATACAACACGTGTCTTGTAGTTTTTTTAGGTTATTTCTTAATGTATGTTGTCAGGATTTTCAGGGGGTATTCCTTGATCAAACTGATCATCATTAACTTTGAAAGAATCCACAGCCTTTCATTTGCTGTGGAAATAAAAGCAAAAATCTCTTCCCCAAAGTAACATATGTTTTTACTAAAATTTTGAAATCAAGATGTTTTAGAAATATGTAGCTTGATTTGATCTATTAGTTTTCATAATCTGGTGCCTCTTAGCAGCCAAAAAATTCAAAGACAGCACAATAGCATACAGGATCCAGACTCTTTATGTATTTCCTGTCTTTATGTGTTTTTTTTTCTTATAGTACTTAACTCTCCTTTTAGTTGACTTTATTTTATTATTTTAAAATTATATTCTTTAATCTCTATATATTCTTTTTTGTCTTACCCAAGCCTATGTTCATTTCTAAACAACTGTCAACCATTTAGAGTTTTATTTTTTTTTTCATCTGAATCTGTCTTTATTACATGTCTCAATTTTTTTTTCTGATCACATGACCCTTTACACTGCTTAGCAATATCTTTGGCAGCTGGCTCTGCCCTACCTTTTGATCTATGAGAGCCTATATTCAGGGTGAAGGTATCTGTGGGAGCTACATTTACCACCTGAATTCTGGTGAGTTTTGGGCCCCATGCTGTCACCAAGTACCATGCAGCCTGCTGCTCATAAATGCCATTTAAGTGTTTGTTAACAGGACCTTCCAAAATAGCCATTTGTGCAATCAGCATGAACCAGGAAGCAGTGCTTTAAAGGAGCCATGTCCCTGTGTACTGCTAGCAAATAAATCCCATCTGAAAAAAAAGAGTTTCTACGAAGCCATGTTTCTTTTAGTGTGTGTGTGTGTGTGTGTGTGTGTGTGTGTGTGTGTGTGTGTGTGTGTGTGTGTTGTTTTAAATCCCCCTTTAAAGCTGTTTTTCAGGCTTTATGTGGATGTACATGAACCTGGTCATTGGGTAGAATTTGTAAGCATAGATTTCCTGTTCCTACCGTCTGTGCCCAAATAATCACTAGGGGACATAATATAAACTGTAAATGTTCAGATAATGATTCAGGCTTATTATTAGCTAGCTTTTACAACTTAAAACCAACTTAATCCCTCTTTGCCACCCCTATGTTTTTGTTTTGTTTTATTTATTTATTTATTTATTTTTTGGTTTTTCAAGACAGAGTTTCTTTGTATTGTTTTGGAGCCTGCCCTGGTTTTATAGCTCTGTAGACCAAGCTGGCCTTGAACTCACAAAGATTAGCCAGCCTTTGCCCCCTAAGTGCTGGGATTAAAGGTGTGTGACACCAATGCCTGGCACAACTTAACAAATTTCTATTAATCTATGTGTTCACAAGGCTTTTGTCTCTATCTCATTTTGTGTGTTGAACAAGTTCTGTGACTCCTCTGAGTCCACCTTTCCTCATCCATCATTCTCAGTTTACCTTTTCTGCCTAACTTTATCCTATTCCGCTATTGGCCAGTCAGCTCATTTATTAAGCCAATCATAGTGACATATATTCACAATGTATAGAAGGATTATTTCATAACACCACTGTATACTCGCATAGCTTTTTAAATTGTTATGTAATCATCTGAAGTATCACCCTTTCTTTCATGTTCTGTGATGCAAGCACTAAAATTCTGCAAATTCTTGTATTTTCTTGGTCAACCAGGACCCAGGTAGGTTTTTCTAGAATTATCAAAGTAAATATTAGAAAGCTTAAGATAGGAGAGTCACTTATTTGTCTGTATTGATTTTAATGTTGCTTTTTATGTGTGCACCAGACTAGCAATGTTCATATACTCCAAAAGTGGTTAGTTTCGCAATCTGTCTTAATACCAGTCCCAGAATCAGCCTCATCACACCCTGTAGAATGACTCTGAATAACATAGAAACGAAAAGATGGAAGACTCTATTCCCAGGACCCCACATCAAAATAATACATTTCCTCATGCATCTGACCCAGGCCTCATCCTCTTGAAACACTTAACGTATTGGTAACCCTGATACTTACTTTTATGAACTCTAGGCTTCAGGTTGGTAGATACCCTCCTTAAGTACTTTTGTTCTTCTTTGTTAATATCTCTTTTTTTGTTTGTTTGTTTTATTTTCCCCATCACAAAACTAGGTTGACTATTCTCTAAATTAAGTTCCATCTATTTAATTATATGATTTGCTCTGCTCAGACTCCAATTGATAAACAAACAGAAACCTACAGATGTGTTGGAGAATATTCTAGTAGTAGTAAGGAAGTTATCCAGAAAACTTTTCTGGGAGATCAAGTACATGAACTAGAAGATTTGATGATTTGATGAGGTTCCTAGTTGAAAAAAAAAAAAAAAGGTACAGATAGTTATTTTTTCCTATGTTTTTTTGTGTTCTAATGATGTTGATTGATCCTCATTATTATGAGATTCAGTCATGGGTTTGTCAGCTCAAAGCACACTAGGAACAGAGAACATATAGTCCTAGAAAGCTACATTGTGATATGCAAAAGTTTACAGAGACACACATCACACATTATTTGGTATCTTAGGGGTTCAAATAGCATGTAATAGAAAATTCTGAAGAATGCTTGTAGGTTATGAAAATGTACTGTATTGTGCTTTTATCTACGAAGAATTAACAAAGTGAGGTGCTTGCATTCCTTACAATAATTCTAGAGGTAATTTGGGGGTATGAGAAAAGTGAGATTCATGTGGACAGGCATAGTGTCATCAGCTTTAATCTCAGCACTCAAGAAGCTGAAGTAGATGGGTCTCTGCAGTTAAAATTTCTTTTGGGCTGCTAGATCACAAATAAAGACATTATGATTTCTTCTTAATTATAAAAGTTCATCCTATAGCTTAGATTTGTCTCAACCAGCTCTTATAACTTTATATTTTCCCATTTATATTGATCTATGTTCTACCACGTGGCTTGCTTGTGGTTATTATCTCACTTCTTGTATATCCTGCTTCCTTTACCTCTCTGGTGTCTCTGACTTTTTTCTTCTCAGAGTCCTGTCTGTCACTGGAAGTACTGCCTAACCTATTCCTGCCTAGCTACTGTTTAGTACTGTTTAATCAGCTCTTTACTAAACCAATCAGAAGGCACCTTGGCAACTACATATTTTCACATTTGTAAACAAATATTCTGTCACAGATCTCTGTGAGATGGAGGCCAGCCTGGTCTACAGAGTGAGTTCCAGGACAACCAGAAACAAGAGCAGCAACCTGAATCTTGGCTGGGTGATGATAAGATGTTGTGTTATTTCTGATGACAAATAAATGATTTGTGACCTAAGTGGTAAGCAGCCAGAGGGAGAGAGGAGATATGGAAATAGAATGGGCAGATTGGGTCATTAGTTTGACATACAGAGTGCAAGAGAATAAAGTTACAGAATTTTTGGGGATCTACATTATATGAATATGGAAAGAGCATGGTTGATCTAGAAAGGAAAATTCACTGAACTACATTATTTCTGTTCAGTTTACAACTAAATAAATTTAGATATCTGTATTGAACATCTCTGTTTAAATGGAACATGTGCCTATCTTGCTTACTCTATACCATGCCATTACATTAACTAATATGCAAGTTTTGCTTTTTCTGGGAAGATTAAGAGCCAGGAATAAGGCTGTAGGTTATGTATTCTGGACACATAAAAGTTCCCAAGAAGAATTAAGGGGGGAAATTAATATATTTGACAAAATTAGTTTAAAGAAAATCCTGGAGTAAAACAACTCTTAAGTGAAGAACACTTACAAAATTCATGAAAATCTCAATATTTAATCAAATAATTCTTTCTTCATCAATGCCTGTCTCTAATTAAGAATTAGTGAGAGTCTCCTCTCTGACAGGCACTGTGCTAAACACTGTGAATAGCAGAACAAATAAAAGGAGGAATCCCTATAAAGATGTATTCCTGTTGGAAGATATGGTCATATGCAAAGCAAAAACAAGCTATTTAGGAGGCCCTGAGGGAGTCAAGCAGAACAAATGTAAAGAAGTAGGGAGACAAGAACCACCAAAGCCTTATTTAGCAGTGCTCTGGAGATGCTTTGATGAGTGCAGAGTAAACACAGACTGAATGTTTAGAAGGACCAGGTGGAAAGGATAAAAGGTTTGAAGTGTTAATGGGCATTTCAGGAAAGAGAAAGACCACAGTCCTTGTAATAAGGTTGAAGGCACAGTGGTGACCCGGGTGAAACTTCAAGTCATGTTTACATAGAACTTGTATCTCCCAGGAGACACAAACTAACATTTAATGCACATACAGGAACTCAGAGTAAATGTTGGCATTATGCCAACCCTGTCCCCTGAAAACTAGCAGAGTATACCCTGGCATTATGCTGACCATGTCTCCTGACAACTGGCAGGGTATGAACCCCAGGGTTCGGGCAGATACTTAGACAGTTCAAAGGGCCCTGTGTTGTGTAGCTACATCATGTATTACATGGCTGTGTGAGGACTCTGTAAGCATGTGCAAGCTTCCCCTTTTAAGTGAGTGCCTCCCACCTGTTTGCCCCCTTCCATCTCTGTTTCTGGTTGGCCAACACCTACAAACTCCATGTCAGTTTTGTTGAGTTTTGCGGTTCTTGTTTCATTGCCTGAAGCTGCAGCAAACAACATAATAAGTGCTGATTTTATTTTTGGCTCAATGAAAGAAAAATAACGATGCAACATCCTCAAGATTGGACAAAGTAGAGATAGGTGGGCTTCATCAATTCCTGTTCCTGAAGAATGTAACTTTGTATAGTGTTTCATACAATATTTTATGTTAAAAAATTAGCCTTAATGTTTTTAACCCTGTAATTTTTGTTTTGAAGGTTTATTCCATTAATTTTAACAGACAGAAATTTAAATGTGTATGAGGAGATTTTTATTTCAAAAATACTTCAGACAACAAATTTATAACTAACCTAAATTTGTACAGTATATCCTAACAATCCAATTAAAAGGAATGTTAGGCAGCCACTAGGCATGGAAGACATGTATGACAGAGAAAAACAAAGGAGATCATTCTCCTTTATCTTGTCCCTGTGGAATTATTACTCTTAACTTGCCATTTTACCATGTGCAGCAGACATATTGGTTCTCAGGTCCATTGTAGTTAAGATCTGCTTTGTGAGTAAATTCTGATTATTAGGTTATAAGTATAAATGTTTCTTATACTACCAAAAGGTAGTGTCCATGTGCTCCTTGGTATCTTCCTCATTCATTCATTTTACAGAGGCCATGAATACAAAATTTAATAAAATGAAATAAAATGTACAAAGATTTGGCAGGAAGAAACTAATATATAATATTCATGCAAATTGTAACATATCAGCCCCCGCCCAAGAAAACCTATGGAAAATTATCTAGATGTTCTATAAAATGTCTAATTGAAAGATTTTACACATTTAAAAATCCAGGATTCTTTGTATTTTCTTTTCTTCTCACCCACAGAAATACTCGGCTGGGAACTGTGTGCAGAAAAATGAAAACAAACAAATCTTATTTAATAATTATGACAAAATAAAATAGCCTAGGGATATCATTCTTTAAATATTTGAAAAGTTTATAGAAATATAAATACAAAACTCTTGATGACAATAAACAGGGAAATGTAACAATCAGTAAGTCACAGCCCCACACAATCAAATGAACATAATTAAATCCCACTGAAACCTCTTAACTGAAACCTCAAAATTACTCAGGGGTGCATACAAAATCCGAATAACTATGTAGAGTACAGTCAACACAGGACTAATGAAGATACTCAAGCCAGCATGGCATGACTCCCTACACCCACAGGTAAGCCAGTACATATAATGGTAATGGCTTATGGAACGAGCAATTGTCCACATGCAAGGCAATATGGGAGTGGCCTTCTGTGAACACTTCAACTTGTGGAGGAAGGTGTTAGTCTAAACATTTCACACCTGGAAACTTGAATCAGAGAAGCCAAATGGTTAATTAATAGTGAGACGGTGAATTCCACAACTTTTCAATACTACTAATGGGTATTAATATTAGAGGAGTCATTTTCTACCTATTGGTAACTATCATGCATTAGTAATATATATGTTTTTTCATTTTATTGTGGTATCAAATTATACATGCCCATGTTGGGTTCTTCATGTTTGATAGATATTTTGAAAATAAAAACTGTGAAAAACATTGCTTTGCCATTATTAAAGGTTATAGCAGCACAATAACAGGCAAAATTGGGAAAAAAGTGAAGCTTTTTTATTTTAAATTTTTATTTATTATTATTATCATTTGGTTTTTAGAGACAGGGTTCCTCTGTGGCAAAAAGTAAAGCTTTATACAAATATTTTTATTTCAAATATTTGGCAGTGATTATTATTTTAAAAAATCTGACTTTTATATTTATGTTGTAATGAACTCTAATAAAATGAGAAACCTGCGTAGTCCCTCCAGATTCATCTGTTCACCAGTCCACGTGTGATTGTATTTTTAGTCCTGATGTTTGTGGAAATTCAATAGATAGCAAGCTTGGTTCTGAACTTCTTAATGGAAAATGGGTCTCTTAAATGGCAGAGAGGAGCGTGATAGATCTTACTGTACTACATTTAAGATGTAGCTAGAATGGTCTTTGAAGTTAGAAGTACACTGACAAAAGAAAAATGTGGACTGTATTCAATACCCTTTCCCCCATGGGTGGTTCAGTAGTTGTGACAAAGCCTTCTCAGTCTACATGGTGACTCACACTGTCTTCAACAGGAACTCATCAAACCGGCTTCTTCGTAAGAGATAATTTGTGGACATGGTGTCCAATTGCAGAATTCCATACATGTATCAAACCCAAATATTTTCCCTCACTGATTGAGTTCCAGAAAGAAAATATTAATTTTCCGTGTATTTCCACTTGTCTACTAGAAGACTAATAATTTCTTACTCAATAATTTTACTATAGCTGAAAGCAAATAAAACCAAGATTTTACTCCAACTTTATTAAGGGAAAGCTTCAGTAATAGGAAGCTGGTGTGTCACCAGCACTTTCCAACCCATGCAGATTGTCTCTACTAACAGTAAATGGGTTTCCAAATCCTCTCCCCAGATATATGTGTCACCTGTGTTAATTCCCAGGGAAGAGGTAGAAATATCGTGTCATGGATACTCTCTCAATAGTGGGCATCTGGGTGAGTTCACCAGGATCCTCAAATGAATGTTGAACCTGCAGTGATGAAGAAAGTCCTTAGTGATCTCCTAAGAAGGAAAATTCTCTTGCTGCTATTAACAGCAAAAGGTGAGAAAATCTCACCCTGGAAGTTAGAGCTATGGCTAAGTAGTATAGCTGTTTAGCTTTTTCTGTCTGCAGACAGGATGACATGAATAGTGATCATGCAAGGTGTACAAATCAGAGGGCTTTGGAAAAACAAACACTGCTTTCATGTGGTATTCTAGAAAATTGTTTTTTTTTTTAATAAATTGGGATAATTTATTTAAATAAATTCAAAATCTTACATTTGAATTTTAAATAAATTTAAATAATAAGTAGCATCAAGATAAAACCATTTATGGCTCTTGGCATATGGCTCTTTACACTTTTTAAGGATATAAAAGATTAAAGCCAAACCTGTACCTTTCGAAAAATTTCCTCCAAATGATAACACCAACAATACTTCTTGAAGCAGTCGATGAGTTTAGAAATGAAGAGAGAGCCACTCATGCTTACCTTCCAAGAAATATTATCTGCAAATAAAAGCATGCAGATGGAAAAGGATGAAGTGTGGAAGACCTCAAGCATCACAGTTTAGGAACAAAGTATGACTGGGTACTTCACAGAGGACAGATGGCCAAAGCTGAGTAACACTGAGAGCTTAGGTTTCCATAAGAGACACAGAGGAAAGCTGCAGAGGCATAAAAGAACATGGGTTTTTAATAGGCAAGGCCAAAGTTACAGCCTCTGGCATGCAAGTCCTGTGAAAGAACAGAGCCCTTCCAGCACCCACTTCACGGTAGAGAACAAGTTTCACCTTGAGCAGTACTTGCTTCCCCGCTCTTCACCCAGCTTTATTCCTGCCATAAATATTTGCACTTTTTTCCTTTGAACAATCTCCTATGAAGACCATTTCCCTGACATTTGATCATAACTTCTATTCTTAAAACACAGGGTGACAGTTTTCCAACTATTACTTAACCATCATCTTACTACCTCTTTCCTCTATTATGGTTAGTCCTTGTCTTCCTCAAGAGCTCCCTTCCAGACTATTCTGCTCACTCCTAACTGAGTTGTTCCTCCTACATTTACCAATATCACAAAATAGATCTGCTGACATCATCTATGATTTCCAGATCACTAATTGCACCTCACTGATCAGTCCTCACCCAGACAATCATTCACACTAGAAATCATCAGCTCTGACATAGCGTTACTGATAACTCTGAAATCCATTCTTCAGGTTTCTCTCCTGGAGACCTGAGGAGTCAAGTACACTTGTTAGTCTTTCTATCTTTAGTGTTCACTTCTAAGAGGTTTTTCATCCTCACTTCAAGACTTTTTCTAATACTATTTTCAATTTCCTGCTGCTTTTATTTATTGTTGAGATTGTAAAATATTTTTGACAACATAAAATCCACAAATTTAATCTTTCATGCTGATCTCTTCTATGAAATATACAACAGTTCAACTCTTTATTAGTCATTCCACCCCAAGCTATTCCATGGCCATCTCAAACTTTCTTGAAGAAATCCCCCCCTTTAAAACAGTCACATTTGTTAATATTTTAATTTGTAAAATATAAGAAAGTATTTATAGTGCATTCTTCCATATAGGTTTCTGCTAAGTAGAATTTAACATTGTATGAAACAAGCTAGTACAACATTTAAGACAAATAGAAATAACCTTTTAACATTCACCATCATCATCTTCTTGGATATTGTATAACTTCCATATTCGCAATCTTTTCCTGATCAAAGTCGGCGAGTCATGCTGATTGCATTACTAATTAATTGAGCCAATGACTTGCTTTACACATTATCATCATCTTCTCTGGGTCACAGTCCTGTAACAGTGATCTAAACTTCCTCACTGCATCCATTCATTCATTTCAGAGACAGACCTCCATCATTTCATTACTTGAACCTCACCAAAATTATCACCAAGGAAAATTACCTAAGACCTTCCCTTATCTGACCACTGCCTTTATGTCCAGTTTCTCTCTTGGTTCTGTGCCTAGGAAACCTTGTCTTTTCTGCCAAGTTTTTCTATATTTCATTGCCTCCATACATGTTGCTTATACCATGTAGGATTCCCATTTTCTTTTTCTTTATCCTTTGAATCAAATATTCCTCTATTGCACTTAATGTTAGGGACTACCGTTGTTTCAGTTACAATGTACCTATGTCTCCTCCCTCCCCTGCCCCAGCTAATGCCTGCCTCACAAGCTTGAGTTAGCTAAAATCAGTGTCCACCTGTGCTTTCTTCGTGGAACATGTGCACTTTTCACTAGCCCAGTTCTAACAAAATTTTGAATGCACAATCTTAATGAAATAACTTTGTGTACTGAACTTTATTTCCACCATTAAACAATATTTCTGTGTTCTTTTTACATCACATATAATTTTTAGTTTCTTTTGTCACTTATAGGTATAAAATTTTTCTTTTAAATAAAAGCTCACTAAAATTGCAATACATAAAACAAATAAAAGCATGCCCTATCTAGTTGTGGATGCCCACTGTCTGTGCCAGCCTTCATTCTCTGCTACACACTTGGACAGTCTGCTCATCTCTCTGTCTCACATATGGCCACAGACTAGCAGCAGATACATCACCATGTTTTATTAGAAAGTTTACAACAGCTGCATATAAACATCTCCAAATGATTCATACATATATTAGCCCTTATAATTATGGAATGTGAACACAAGGAAGCATGACTTGTGCAAACTTGATGTCTCCTGATGCCTTGCTATCTAAATCCTTGATAGAACCTGTTGTAGATGACTATGAAAAAGTATGTTTAGCTACACTGACTGTCAGCTGCTGTGAATGTTCTGTTTCTCAGCTGTACATTACCTAATTATAATTTCCCTGTCACAATAAGGTCATTGGCCATTTGTTGATTATGTTAATGTAAGGCAGACATTACAGAGTTTAACTCATTTCCCAAACTTAGATTAAAATAATAAGCTGAGAGTTACTATAGTATTACTATGGACCTAGCAGTTTTTACTGGTTGAGTATTGGGAAATCACAGACTGTTATGGATTTATGTATCACTGATAAATTTTAAGAACAGGTCAAAGTAAAACATTATTCCCTCTTTACAATTGAAATATCTAAACTTTGGATTTTCTAAAACAACCTGTTTATGTGAAACATTTCTAAGCAAATATGAAGATCCAAATACTTTAAATGTCTACACCAATGAAAGCATCCCAATAATTAGTCATAGAATTAGTCATAGTTCACTGAAAGTATTAGCTCAGCCACACTTGTTGTATAAGCACACTACTAACAACTCCACAGTGTCTAGAGTCACTTACGTGGGGTAGAAGATTTGAAAGCAATGAAATCCATTTCCACGTGGGCCTTTGTCACTCTGTTCTTCCATTTGGAGCTCACCACATGCTCCTGATCTGTATCAGCAGTGGCTATCCCTTTGCTTGTGGATACCCAAACAATTCCATTATGTCCTAGGAGAGAATGAACTACTTAAACAAAGTAACACATGTGTGTGTGCATGCACACACACGCCACAGAGATAAAGTACATCTATTACCAGTATATTCTCATTTGATACATTGCATGGTTATTTTATTGAAAATATGGATATTTTATTGAAAATTGTATGTGTGTGTGGTGCATGTACACACACACACACACACACACACACACACACACACATATATATATATATATATATATATATATATATATATGTATGTATGTATAAGTTATCCATGTCAATGTGCATACTCAGAGGCCAAAAAGAATTATACCATATCAGCTGTTTTGCTCTACCACTCTTCATTTTATTCTCTTGGTAGGATTTCACATTGGATTTAGAGCTAATCGAGTAGCTAACAAGCATTAGTAATCTGCCTGTCTCTACCTTCTATGATCCTGGAGTTATGTGAAACCATGATTTGCCTGACTTTTCACATAGACTCTTGAGATTAGTTCTTGCACAGTGAGCATTTTTACTCACTGAGTCATCACCTCAGCCCACAAATATTGTACTAATAGAGAAACTCCCACTGACCAAGACAACACAATAACTAGCATGTCTAGAACAACAATGCTGGAACATTTCTTATTAATCTAAGCTATTTGTTTTTCCTTTAAAACATAGAACTTAAGGTAGTTCATTTTGAATTAAATGCACCATTAATACTAAAATGTCTCCCTCATTTATCTTCTAGAGCATGACATATACCCGCCCGACTCAGAAGTAATGTCAGAACTGCACCCTGGGGCCTGATTAGACTCACTGCCCCTGCAGGCCTGCATGATGAGGATCTTGGGTTTATTTCTCAGGCTGCAGCAGTTGGAATTGTTGAAAATTGTGAAGATGGTGTCATCATGAAGAACGTCTGGCTCTGTGTTCCTATGCTTCACCCCACAGATTCCTTCCAGGATGCCATGGGACATAAACACCAGGAATGTGCTGTCAGATGACTGGTGTTCTGGACGGCCAGCAAACTGCTTTAATTCTGTCTCCATTTCCTGAAAAGACCTTAGAGTCATTCTCAATAACAGATGACTTTTAGAATTGACTTGTACAGAGTAGAGTTGTAAGAGAAATGATGCATATTATGTATATTCACAATATGTGAAAACCAGAGTTGCCAGTTTTACATAGCTTATAGTATGCAATTCAAGAGAAACTTGGATGTCTAAAGACTCTTTGAGATGGCCTATAATCAAAGCCAACTCTGTTACAATTAAGTTTTGGGAAATTTTCATTAAAAGAAGAGGCAGACAGAAATGGATGGAGCTAGAAGAAACCATCCTGAGTGAGGTGACCCAGTCACAAAAAGACAAACACTGTATGGATTCACTCATATATGGTTTTTAGACATAGATCAAAGGATTGTCAGCCTACAGTCCTCACTGCCAGAAAAGCTAGAAACAACGAGGACCCTAAGAGAGACATACATGGTCCATTGGAGAAGAGAAAGGGACAGGATATACCACACAAATTCGGAGCATGGAGGGGAGGCCAGGGAGTTAGGAGGAAGAGAAGGAGGGAAGTGGGCATGGGGGAGCAGAAAGATTGAGTCAGAGAAACAATAGAGGAGAGCAAGAAAAGAGATACCATAATAGAGGGAGCCATTATTGGTTTTAAGAGAAATCTGGCACTAGGGAAATGTCCATAGATCTATAATGATGACCCCAACTAACAATCTAAGCAATGGTGGAGAGGCTACCTTAAATGCCCTTCCCCAATAATGAGATTGATGACTATCTAATATGCCATTTTTGAGCCTTCATCTAGTAGCAGATAGAACCAGAAGCAGACACCCAAAGCGAAATACTGAGTCAAACTCCTGTAATCCAGTTGCAGATAGAGAGGATTTATGAGCAAAGAGATCAAGACCACAGAAACAGCTGATATGAACAAGGGGGAGCTTATGGATTCTAGTCTGATAGCTGGAAAGCCAGCATAGGACCAGCCCAGATCCCCTGAATGTAGTGTTAGTTAGAAGGACTGGGCAGTCATGGGGCCTCTGGTAGTGGATCAGTATTTATCACTATTATATGAATGGACTTTGGGAGCCCATTATACATAGAGAGATATTCCCTCAGCCTAGACACATGGGGAAGGGCCTGGACCCTGATCCAAATGATATGACAGATTCTGAAGATGAGGATTAGTGGGGGGATCAGGCGAGGATGGGAGGGTATGGGAACTGGGATTGACATGTTAAACAACCTTGTTTCAAATTTAAATTTAAAAAGGGGAGGAAAAGTAGAGTCAGACAAAAAGTGTATGTTGACAAAATCAATAATATAAAATTTCTTGATACCAAAAAATAATAAGTTTTACATTCTTTAACCAAATTTATCCAGGTTTCTTTAGGTAAAACCAAAACTACAAAAGCTTGTATAACTCTCAATAATTAGACTTTTTTTTTTTTTACTATATTGTTAAAGTCTCTTGTGTTTATTCTTGTCTCTCTGAGAATAGCAGGTAATAGAGACAGTCTATAAGACCCCTGTCTTATTGAAATAACATTGCATGGGTATTTTCAGAACGGTCTCTTAGACTTTGTACTCTGACATATTTGTTCTTGTTGTTACCAAAGAGAGGCTGAAAATAGTTCAGGGAAGGTTGCCATGCTCTCTAGGCCCATTACCTTAGCTATAAGGTTTTCCTTTATCACCACTGAGTATCCAAGGTTTTGAAGTAGCCCTTGCATGTTCAAAATATCAATCTCAGCATTATCTCTATCAAAAAGGTAGTCAAACTTTTTGTTGCAGATGATGAGAGCCAAACGTGTTCGGCCTTCCTTCTCCATCACTGGATATATCTGAAGGTTACAGACAGACTGATTTAATCAATTGCCCCCCCCCAATACCTCCAAAATCTTAACAAAGCTGACAAAAATATCCATAGTGAACAAAATGTTTCTGATGTACTCATGCTGCTGATTACATGATAGGACCTACGACTGAAAACATATATGGGGGCTGAGTAGGGTATGAATTTTGGCTAGTGACATGGCTTGGATTATGTGGTAGAATGGATTTGAGAACGTGTTCTGAGATGAGTTTTAAAAATGGGAAATCCAAGATGAGCTGACCAGAAGAAAACTATTATAAGAACTAGAAAGAGTCCACACTGTCTGCATGGGGTAACTCCAGTCCCCTGCTTCTAAAACTCATCACCTCTTTAGCCTTTTCTGTCTTCATTTTATAGAACTGATCACGAGGACAAAGCTTCAGCGTGTCTTGGGCTTCCATGCTCTGGATTTCAGGAGGAGCTGAAAGAGAAAACAGAAGCAGGAACTGAAACTGGCCTGCAGTCATGCACATATTGTGGCCACATGTTCATTGTTCTAGACTGCTCAGCTGCTGTTCCTCAGAAAACCGTAATAAAAGGAGGACACATTTCATAGATAAAATGACTGGAAATGAGTCTTGATGTTTGATGTTTTCCTCTGTTTTCTTTTTGTTTATCACTAACCCTGCTGATGTTTTGCTTTTCTAGTATTTACAACTTTGGCTAGACTTTCAGATTCAACACGTTAGAATCACATGAGTTCAGGGATTTAAACTTTGTAAAGAAGTTTAGTTCCATTTAGTTTAATTACACTAGAAGTTGATATTTCCATTTTATACCCTTATATTACCCTTCAGATCCTTCTAGTAATGACTGGAATTCTGTGTCAGTCTACAGTGTTCTTTAAAGTTCTAGCTATTGAAAAATATGAAAAATATGTATTCTCACATCTGGACCATGTGAACAATATTCCATTCCTTTTCCCATAAAAATCTCATGAATTCTCCCATGTTTTTATGCTTATTGCTTGTAAACTTAAAAATAGAAAGAAGTCTTTTATCTTTGTAGTCCCAGAATCTAGCACTATGTTTCCCAATAGAAAGAAAAAAGGACTTCATTTGTAAAGACTGGATATTTTCAAGTTCTTGTGAATATTTGATTTTATTTCTTTGATGTCCCAAAGGACAGTGAGACTTCTGATCTCTGTAAGCAAGAGATAATCTGTTTGCCTGTGTCTCTATCTGTGTCCGTGTTTTCTTTCACACTACAAGAGAAGGTACATCATTTCTAAGAACACTGTCTCTCTTTATGATTTGAATTCCACACCTCACTCACCCACAAGAATTTTACTGGAGTTTTACTTAGAATTTTGTTTTTTCCTCTGCCCCACCTTGCCCCTCTCTTCTTACTCTTTTTTAATGTGCTTGGCTCTACCAATAAATGCTAATTTTAATATGGACAGGGATATATAAGGGAAGTGTACAGCATGAAAGGAAGTGAATATATTCAAATATTTTAAAATAGAACACAAAATAAAAGAAAGGTGTAAAGGGGAAGGACATTTCACTATGATATAGAATGGAAAGGAAGGAAAGGAAAGAAAGGACATGTGGAAAGTGAGAAGTGGAAGATTGAGGAATTTCTTTGAACATTTAACTGGTAATCTTTTTTAAATTTTAGCAAGAAGAGAAAATTATATTCTCCTTCAGAGAAATCTATTCACTATATCTCTCATTTTATGTTTTTTTTTCTGATTTATAATATGCAAGCTGGGGTGAAGCAAACAGCTTACACACGAAGCATTTGTTAATATTCACATGTTTGAAACACCTTTTAGTGATTGGTGTCAACTTGCAAGGATGACTGTGAAGAGCAGTGTCTACAATTTGACTGAACTTTTTTGGGAATTACAACTCCTAATGAAAGCAACACACACACACACACACACACACACACACACACACACACACACACACACCTCTCATAATAGACTGAAAACATTTGCTAGGAAGTTCCACTCTGACTCTGAACCCACAGCTTTACTTAATTCACTCCCAGTTTCCTACTTCACAGTCAGATGACAGCCTTCCATATGGACTGATAAAACATTACAAGGTCATTCTTGTTTCAGGGCTTCTACCCTGGCTTCCTGTTTTTCCCAACAGTTTTGCATACTTCCCTTCACAGCTTTAAATGATGTTAGCACCTCTTCCCAGTGGGGCTTGGTGTGGCTACACATGTGAGTGCATATCCCTCTTACATGATGATTGTATATCAACACTCACTAAATTATAAACTCAATGGGAAGGGAATCTTGATCTTGATTTATTTTTCTTATTGTTATACAAACCAAATAACAACAACAGTAATTTGATATTTCACTTAATATAAAGTATATGCATATAAACATGAAAAAAAAACAAAGATTTTATTCCTTAGTTTGTCAAGAACTTCTAAAGATAAAACAGTCACACGAACACTACTCCTATATAAGTATAATTCCTTAATCACTGTTCATCAGTTTGGTGAACACAAGGAATGTGTGTCTCATACCATGTTAGTTGACTATATATATATATATATATATATATATATATATATGTATGTATACATATATATATACTGCACATATATGTTTATATAATAAATTATAAAAATATAAAACAGAAAACTCACATAATTAATAATCTTGTTTGTGCTAATAGTTCTGGAAATCTTACGGGTTTTATAATGGTAAAACTATTATTAACATCATTTAAGAATATGGGCCATTTGGACACTTCTCAGTGATAGTCACAGCTTTGCTGTATGACCTTCTTAGCTGCTATCCTAATTGTGTAACCAGGAAAGGCTTTTAAAATCTGCTTTATCACAAATAGCATACTCATACACCTTGGAACTGATATTACCTGTCAGTATTGGATGTGATGCATGGGCCACTCCAGCATCTTCCTCCATTTCTTCATCTTCTTTTTCTTTTATTTCTTCTGAAGAGAAGTGGCCAACAAGGAATTGAAGGACTATTGGTGGATGTGTAGAAAACCCAAACATTCCAAGCAAGGCTCAGTAAAATAGTCTCTGCTATAAAGCAGGGAACCTGCAACCCCCACCCTGCAGTGATAAGCAAGATCCCGTGGAGCAAGGGGTTTGGTGCCTTTACCCATCATACCAATCAAACAGAAACTGGACGCCTGCTCTGATAAAGTTTGTTCTTCACCTTTGCTGTCTTTAATTCCATTTTCAGAGCCTAGAGAAAAGAGGAATATCAGTGCTCTTTGTTCAGTGTCCCTTACCATCATCCTTTCCCTTTGCTTATAACTTTTTTAAAGATATTTTAAAAACAATCTTTTTAATTTACATACCAATCCCAGTTTCCCCTTCCTCCCCTCCTCCCACTCCATTTCTCTCCCCCCACCACTTTCCATCCCCCATAGAGGGTGAGGCCTCCCATTCGGAGTCAACAAATTCTGTCATGATCAGTTGAGGCAGTACCAAGTCTCCCCTCCTCCACTGTATCTAGACTGAACAAAATATCCCTCCATGGGGAATGGGCTCCAAAATGACAGGTTGTGCCCCTGAGATAAATCCTGGCCTCACTGCAGTAACCCAATAAACAATCACCCTCATTCAGAGAGCCTAGTTGCATTTTATGGCAGGTTCCTCATAAAACAGCCAACTATCTTACCCCCTTATCTCTACTATAAAAAAAGGACCACAAGAGACCAACAGGGGATGCTCTTTCAAATCTTGACTTAGGGTGAGGCAGCCACTGGCCAGTCCTGTGTACACCTCAAACTACACCTTTTATTGGACAGTAGTGGATTTGGTCTTTCCTCCTTTCTGGGGTTTAAAGAATGAAAATATATAAGGCTCTTTAGTGGAACATAAAAATTTAGCTGAAGTGGTTTATGTTCTGCTCTGGGGCATGGGGGGCAGTTACCTGATTGAGAAGATGATGCAGATATTTTCTTAGATTCATCAACCTCATCATCAGAATGAAATTCTGAAACAATAGGAACAGCAGATTCTTCAGGGATGTAAATAAATATCTGGGCCCTCTCACAGCACTGGGAAGTAAACCACCATGTTGTTCTCTGAAACATGAAGGTTCAATCTGTTCCCAAGCTTCATATTTTCTTATGCGAACTCCAGCTTATCCAAATAAAAAGAGGAGTTGCTTCTTCTATGAAGCAAGAACTTTTTGTTTCTTCAGCAATTACTACATAAATAGACTTAGCCAAAATCTATAACCAGAGTTTCTCCATGATAGAATTTATTTTTTTTTAAAAAAGATAGCCTTCCTACAACAAAAATAGCACAGAAGAAAGCATCACGAATTTAAGATACATATTTTCTGTATCACTTGTTCAGGTAGGCTCTATGGACCTGCAGATCAAACACCACTTGTCTCCTTGTGCTAAGTAGTTAATGGAGGACATAAACAACCACTGCTCTTTGATATTTGGCATTTTCCTTCCAAAACAGAAAACCTGAAGTATGAAGGAAACAACTACACACACATAAATCATAATATTTACTGTTTTTAAAGATAAGTTAATATTCCATTAATGTTCAAATTCATGTGTTTTTGTTTGCCTTATTTTTTCCCAGTAGAAACAAAGGTGAAGCATTCTTCTCTGGAATTAAGCCTTAGATAAGAGAAGGGTGGGGAGTTCTCCTGTCTCCCATTCAAGTCATTATCTAAGAATAAGTCCAAATTTCTGTGTGTGATCAGAAGCTTAGCTCACTATAAAAGCTGTCTCCTAATTCAACATGACTTAATGCTTTCTGAGCACCTGCCATCTTTCAGATGTCACTTTTACATGATCAATGTGTATTCATTAATAAAGCATCCCAAGAGGCCTGCCTTATTAAGACCATGTTTTGGAGAGTGAAACTCAATAATGGAATGAGTGTGTAAATTCTGTGGGGGTAATTAATGATGTTAACTGTTAAATCAAAAGTAAAATGTGCAGGAATACAAAAGTAGTTGGGGTGAAATGGAGCTTTGTTAACCTATTAGACAAATAGACAAGCAACAGCCTGGAGATGTGGGTAGGTTAGACTTCCCCTGTAAACAAGACAAATAAAGTTAGAAGGCTAGTCGCAATAGAAAAAAAATGAGTTGATGGCACTTTGGCCACAGCTACTCACTTAAACTCAGCTGTTTCTTGGAATTGACAATGTGACCTGCAAATATTTTGCTTGCCATTTCTGTTTTCTCAAAGATATTCTCAACCAGGTTCTCAGCGTTGTTCAGAAGGAAGCTGGCACCTTGCCCTATTTTTAGTAACTCGTCTCCATTTAATACATTCTTCTCCACCAAGTCATCAAAAACGCCATCCAGCATGTTCTTAGCCAAACCCTTGATCTTGTAGATTGGATCTTTTTCATATGTCCTCTTGCCTGTGCAAATTAAAGCATTTAAGCATGGAAAGGAATTTAGATATCTGTTCCTAAAGTAGCTGCTTTTGAACTTCATGGCCCTTAAGAACCACATAGATAGCTAAATAAACAGGAATCCCTGAATTCTTGGAAATTCTGCTTAATACATCAGAATAAGACCCAGTTTTAAAAGTTATTTCTTTTATTTTTTGAGATGCCTGAGTGACTTCTCGTTGTTTAAGAACCCACAGCATCTATCTTATCCAACACTCTTCAAGTTTATATGGGAGGAAACTGAGGTTGCTAGAAGAGAGAACTCCATTAAGCAATTTAGCAATAGATTTCTGATGTCTGACATTTCTGCCTATCGCTCATGGTCCTTCCACTTTTGCTCATGTTTATTAATAACTTCAAAAGATATATATGTCATAGTGAACCTATGAACACAGTACAGCTAGATTGTCACCCATTCTATTTATATTGCCAGGACTCTGTGGAAATGGAGAAATCAAACTAGCTGACTTGCTTGCTGCTGAGAGCAGTCCCCGTGGCAAACAGAATGATGGAGAAAATGAAAGTTGTTGTTCAATAGTACAGCTTCTCACCCTAACAACAGAACACCCGCATAACTGGGGAGAACCTCAAGTCAGGGAATCAAAAGGCAAAAGGCAAGTCAGGGAATTAAACCACAGTAAAATACTGAAATGATGCGTCTAGGTTCCTTACATTTTCCTCTTTTTCCAGCAATTGTAAAATAGTAAGCTGGGACCTTTGAGAGTTTGCCTGCTCCGACTACAATCTGGGCTGCCAAAGGCCCTACCCCACGCCCCCCCCCGGACTCCCCTGGTCACTTTCAGACAAAAACAACTATGTTCCTATGAAGTCCCTCCACCCATTATTTCTTCTCTCCAAAACATGTATGTAATTCCCTCAATACGACCATAAACAAAGAAAGGACTCACCTGCCATGGCTGTGTTGGCTTCTTGTCCATAAAAACTGGGAAAGTGAAAGCAATCTCAGAAACTGCCTTTCCTTTCCAGAAGCATACCGATGGTGCTGTGTCACTGGGAAACTCCAGCTTGATAAATTCTCTTGCTCTTTGTCAAGAAAGCGAACCAGGGAATTACTTTGATATGCAGTCTTTCTCCTTGACACTGCACAGTTTTCTGACTGAAAATATATATTCACACATAAATACATTCTAAGTCCAGTCTGTGTTTTAGCACAATTTCAAAATGCAATGTAATTTCTTCTTTTTGCATAGATAAGAAACCATACAGCAGTGTCATCTGGAGGTTTCAGAGGAAAGAGATGCAGGGATCTGTCAAACCTTGCTGATACCAGCAACCCCAACCCAGGTAAGTAATCTTGGTTTTTCTCTCTGAGTCAGCATATTTATTTGTTATTTTTGGATATTATTTACCTGGAGATACAGCACCAATTTTGGTTTATAAAATATAAAAGAGAGTCTTTCACTGCAGTTTTCAAAAATTTATACATAAATGATGGCAGTAGAAGTTAAATAATGGGGATGTTTATAAAATAGAAATGAATGTTACACAATTGCTTTTCTTTTATGATTCAGTGAGCTACATATTAGCTGCCTTCCTCAAGAATTTTTTTTCCTGTTCTTTATAAAATACTTAATACAGTTCTAATGCTGTTGTCTCCTGATAGGAGCCTTCATGTAGTAGCTTCCTTTCTCTATTGACATCAGGAGTTGATTGGGGTTACTAACACATCACCCTCAAAGAACTATGTGCCATTGCAGGTCCTGCCTTCAGAAAGGCCCATACACTTTTCCAACTTGGACACATGAACACTCATGCAGATTACCTGGTGGCCCCAGGAAAAGAAGAGCTTGCCCATTTCTTGGCAGAACAGGAAGTAGAGGAAAGAGAAGACAAATGATCAGTTGGAATTCTCCTTTTCCCTGTTTTAAACACTTCAGGACCTCTGAATTAACGGAACCGCATTCCATAGTCAATCCTCTTCAGAAACTCCCTCTCAATCATCCCTGCCTTAAGGATGTCACAGCCTCTTTTAATCCAATCAAATCAAGAATCAAAAAGCTATCACAGTGCCAGTGTCATACAATCATAACAGAATTATAACTTGTTCTTTAAAACTTCATAATGAATGGCATCTATTCTGACATATTGAGAACTAGCAAGTTTTGTAGATTATAACTTCAAAACGTTTGTCAAACTAAAATTCTATGAATAGTATAGTATAGAAAATCTTAGAATGAAAATCAGGTCTTCCAATTTCCTTAGTTCTTTATTCCAGATATAACTTCCCTAAGTTATTTCAGGGAGGACATCTCCTCTACCCATAATAAAATGATGGTGAGTTCAACCATGAGCCTGAAATGTAAGATAGTAACAGTTCATGTAAAATAGCCACAGCCACATAGCAGCTTTTGTAGTAAAAGACATCATTTTCCACATCTATCCATTTTCCAAATGCATGAGAATGTCTATTACATATTTCAAGTCATTGAGTACTTCATATAAAAATGAAATGTAAGTAGCTTAAATGGCCTCTTCTCCTGTTGGTAATACCAAGGCTTTCTGTTATTTTATACTCCAAGTATTATGAATTAGTTAATGTTTTGAGACAAGGTTCATAACCCCAATGTGGTTATTTGAAAGAAAATGCCCCCCAAAGGGAGGTATGGCCTAGCTGAAGTAGGTGTGGCCTTGTGGGGGTAAGCTTTGAGGTCTGCAATACTTAATCCACACAGTGTTTTAATTCATATCCTGATGCTTGTGGATCAAGATGTAGAACTCTCAGCTTTTTCTTCAGCTTCTTGTCTATTTGCATGCCTCCATGTCCCACCATGATGATAATGGACTAAACCTCTGAAACTGTAAGCCACCCAAGAAAAGGTTTTCCTTTATAAACGTTTCCATCGCCATGGAGTCTCTTCATAGCAACATAAACTCTAGCTAAGACACCCAGGTTGACAGAAAACTCTTGGCAGAGATTGGAGGCCTGTTCTATCATATTGACATGAAAAATACATTTAACCCTCATTTTTATTTCATTGGCACTAGCAAGTGGCTTCACTCTCTTCTGTCTAAGTCAGATGAGTTTCCATTTCCCTCTAATCATACTTTCTTTTGATATTCATTTTTTATTTTGGCAAAAATTTTATCTTGGCAAAAATAATATGAAACTGGCTCTCTTGATCCCCATCAATCTGAAATCAATATAACACACAACCACGATACTGCACCACTCTTACCAGCAATTGCTGTTTGCTGTGGTCTGAACATTTCCTGTAAATTCTCATGTGCTGAAATAATTTTTTCACAGTGTTGGGTTTTATAAACACAAACTGTTACAAGATAGGCTCCACAGTTAGTCACTTTTGGTCTCATCTGATAAAAAAAAGTGTGCCTTAGTACTGATCCATTGCATGTTCAGATAGTTCCCTTCCAGTTTTTTCTTCCATGTTGTGATATAGCTAAGTTGTCTGTCAGAACCACAAGGCAAAGGAATATCTTTGTTTCATAAAGTCCCACTGTCAAGTTTCTATCCTGTCATTGCTAATTAAAAAAGAAAAGAACCTAATATGTTGCCCCTTTCCTCCCTTTCTGACTTCTGCCACTGCCATTGTACCATGTCTAAGAATCTGATTACTCTAGGTACGCAGTGCAATCACATACTCTTTCTTGCAACTCAATTATTTCGTGTGGTGTCATGTCTAGAGTAGCCACCCTGTATGCTATACAATCCTCTTGGATTTAAATCTTAATGACATTCAGATTTGCTTATATACTGTAGTGCTTTTACACTTTGATGATCCAGTCACTATTTGCTTTGTTGCCATGATTTAAGTATTGTGACTAGTACTGTCATGAATAAAAATATGTCTTTCATGTGCTCATTTTAATTATTTTGTTTCAGTATAGACACTGGTCCCTGAAATGACACACCATATTGTGTTTCAGATTGGCTGTAAAATATCACACCCAGCCAACCATGTAGCAGGCTTCTGATTACAAGACTTCCTTGTTATAATTTAAGGGTTTTTTTTGGAATGTTTGTGTCCATGTGGGCATGTGTGTGTGGGCGTGTGTGTGTGTGTGTGTGTGTGTGTGTGTGTGTGTGTGTGTGTGTGATAACTACCCATGTATGGAGGTTAGAAGACAACTTGTGGAAGAATTCAGTTCTCTCCTTCTGTTATGTGGGAACCAAGGATCAGACACACTTCCTGAGCCTTGGCATCAAAAGGATTTATACACTGGACCATCTCAACAACCTGTCTGATAGATACGTTTTTGTAATTGACATCTTAATGTGTGCAGGGAATATCACATTACCTTTTATATTATCTATTTATCCTCTTACTGTGAATAATTTTCTCCACAAAAGCAACTGAAGGAAGAAAAGGTTGGCTGTGGTTTAGAGTTTGAAAGTACAATCTGTCACCATAGGTAATGATATGCCAGGAGTTTAAAGCAGCTGGCCACTTTGTCTCATGCTTAAGAAGATAACAATGAATTCCTGTGCTCAGCTTGTTTCCAGGACTTAGGCTTGCTGTGTGGTGCTCCCCAGTTTTAGGCTAGGCATTCTACCTCAGAGATTTGTCTCCAACATAAGTCTAGATTCTGTAAAGTTGACTATTAAAGCCAACTATCACAGGCTCCATTTTCATCACACACTGAGAACTAAATTCCCTGATTCTCTTTTACAGTAAGGTGAACATCATATGGGCCACAACATTAGGCTTCTTTTTCTTTTTTTCTATTTTTTTAATTTTTTCCTTTAATTTCATTTGACCTTCCAACCAGAGTTCTCCCTCCCAGGCCATCCTGCCCATACCCTGTCACCTCCTCACCCAGCCCATGCCCAGTCCACTCCTTCTCACAGGTAAGGTCTTCCATGAGGAAACAACACAGTCTAGCACAATAGGTTGGGGCAGGGCCAAGCCCCTCTCCCATGCATTAAGGTTAAGCCTGGCAACCCACCATAATTGTTATTATTTGCTTTATTTTTTTAGGTGATAACTAAAATCTACATGTGTGTAAGTAGAATACAAACTTAACAGTAGGGCCATTTTTGTGACCAGGCAAGACTTTAAGTTGAGGGAGTGGGAAACCAACCCAGTCACATAACATTTAACCTACAGTCTCTCCTTCCTATGGGATGTGTTGGGGTAAGAGAGGCCTGGAGATTGAGAGAATGGCCCACTAATGACTGGTCTAGCCTAAAACCCTTGCCAGTTGAGTGAGCCCACTGCTGACATTGACTGGAGCACCAAGACCTGTAATAGACTGGATGACTGAGAGACTTAGCATAGAACTAAACAGTACTGGAGGTAAAACAATGTTAAGGGAATGATGCCTAACAATGTTCAGCTATATATACAGCTATATACATAGTTGTCATCTGGGAGGCTTCATCCAGCAACGGATGCAGACTCACAGCCAAATATTAGGCAGAGTTTGGGGAACCCTGCTGAAGATAGGGGGCAAGGATTGCAAGAGCCAGAGGTTCTAAGCACCAAAAGAAAACATACAGAATCAACTAACCTGGGCTCACAGAGACTGAACTGACAACCATCGAGCTTGTATGGGACTTACCTAGACACTCTGCATATATGTTAGAGTTGTGTAGCATGGTTATCTTGTCGGATTGAGAACAAGAGCTGTTGATGAATAATGATAATATAGCTCAACATTACTATCTCATCCCATGTAACACGATAGTCTCCATAGATGTGAACATATATTTAATTAAAGGCCTTTCAATCTCCATTCTCTTTCCATCTATTCATGAGAATTCAATTTGGAGGATGATTTAATTTTAACCCCTAGTCAAGATGGATATTCAATAAAGTAGATTAAAATCTCAGCAACTTTTTTTTTAGGTTTGAATGTTGACTGAATCACACAATCAGCAATAGCTGACTTATGAAATCATTGTCCCTATACTAGTCAATCACATCCTATTTACCATAGATACATTGATACAGTGATACATAATAAATTCTCCCAACAAAAATATCCCAGAGCCAGACAATTTTATATAAGAATTCTATCAGATGTTCAAATAATAGGTAATGTCACTGCTCATCAAATTATTTCACAAAACAGAAACAGAAGGGATATTAACAGTTGTTTTGTAATGCCACAGTTTCATGATAACCAAACAATATAAAGACACACAAAGAAAGAGAATAACAGAATAATAGCCCATTTGAAATATATGCAAAAATTCTCAGTAAAGTTCTTATAAACTGAATGTGTCAAAACAAATATTCACCATTGTCAAGTAGGCATCATCCCTGAGGTGCAGGGATGGTTCAATACAAGTAAACTGATAAATGCAATCCATTATATAAACAAACTGAAATATATAATCGAACAATCACATCACTAGGTAAGGAAAAACCTTTGACAGAATCCAACACTGCTTCTTGATAAAAGTGTTAGACAGATTAGGCATACAAAGGACAAAACTCAACATAATAAAGGCAGTTTACATTCAGTTTTCTCTTCAAACCAATAATGGTTCCCTCTTTTATGTTCTCTCTCTCTCTCTCTCTCTCTCTCTCTCTCTCTCTCTCTCTCTCTCTCTCTTCTGTCTTCTATCTAGAGACCTACAAGATTGCCACCAAATAACAATTTGAGCAACCGTGGAAAGTCTACCATAAATGCCCTTCCCAGATAGTGAGTTCAACAACTAACTTATCTACCATCATGAAGCCCTCATCTAGTACCTGTTGGAAACAGAAACAAACACCCACAACTAAACACTGCGTCGAACTAGAATGCAGACGCAGAGGGAGAGGACAAGACCAGGATGCAGAAATACATAGAGACAGCTTACCTGAACTGGAGGAGCTAACAAGCCCCCAGACTGATACCTAGGAATCCAGCATGGGACTTACTCAGGCCCCCTGAATATAGGTCTCAGCCAGAAGGACTGAGCAGTCTAAGGGACCTCAGACAGTGGAACCAGAATGTATTCCTGGTGCACAAAAGGACCTTGCGGGTGCATCCCCCATGGAAGTATACTGCCTTAACCTACAGACAGGAGAGAAGTCCTAGTCCCTACTTCAAATGACTTGACAGATTTACATGACCCCACCTGGATGGCATTGCCCTACATGTGGAATTGGGGTGGGAGATGGGAGGGGAAGGAGATCAGGGTGCATGTGAGGGGGCAGAGAGGTAAGAGGGAGCAAGGGAGGGAGGGAGAGGGAACTGGGATACACATGTAAAAATAAAAAAAAATAAAGGCAGTTTGCAGCCAAAATCAACTTAAATGGAGAGAATAAAAGCAATTACACTAAAATCAGGAACAAGATACAATTGTCCACTCTTCCTGTATCTATTGAATATAGTAACTGAAGTCTTAGCTAGAGCAATAAGATAGACAAGTAAAGGAAATCAAAGGGATATAAATTGGAAAAGAAGTAAAAGTACATTTATTTGCAGATGCTATTATAGCATATATAAGTGACCCTAAAAATTCCACTGGGAAATTTCTACAGCTGATAAACTTGGTCAACAAAGTAGATGGACATAACATTTAATCACAAAAATCAGTAGCCAACCCAGGTACAAATGATAAACAGACTAAAAGAAATGAGGGAAAGTACATTTTTCACAATATTCTCAAAAATATATAATGTCTTTGGATAACCTTTTACAAGAAAGTGAAAAATTAATGTGATTAGAAATTTCAAGAAATTGAAGAAGATATAAACATATCATGTGATGGGAAGACTTTCTATTCATATAGATAAGTAGGATTAATATAGCAAAAAAGGAAATCCTACCAAAATCAATCTATAGATTCAATACAATAGCCATTGATGTTCAAATAATACAAATAACACAGTCCTGAATAATAAAATAACTGCAGAACCATTCCCAATCTGTTCCAGGTCTTAAGTTATATTACGAAACTGTAGAAATAAAAATAGCATGCTATTGGCAAAACAAAAGACATGCTGATAAATGGAGTCTAATTGGATATCCACATACACGATTAAAAAAAAAAATCAACACTGGAAAAAAGACAGACTCTACCACAAATGGTGATTATCAAAAAGGTTGACTGCATGCAGAAGAATCCAAATATTTCCATACTTATCAGTCTGCACAAAATTCTAATCCAAAAGGATCAAAACCTCAACATAGAACCAGTTACAGTGAACCTGATAGAAGAAAAATTAGGACATAGCTTTGAATTCATTGGCAAAGGACTTTCTGAAATGAAAACTTTGATTACCTCAAGCACCAATATCAACAGTAATAAATGGGACCTCATGGCACTGAAAAGTTTCTACATGAAAAAGGACTATGTCATTCAGATAAAGTAACAGTTTAAAGAATGGAACATAAAAGAGACTTTTATCAATGACACATCTGATAGAGGGCTAATATACAAAACATTATCCAAGTTTGTGCTGGACTAGTGCAATAGTGCCATAGATTTTGTGGCATAACAAACCAATAGCTTATTTGACTGCAGCCCTGTGCCACAAAATAGCACCCATTCCTGACACTGCTTGGGTGACCAAATACCAAATACCTCTACAAAATATTTTCCAAAGGAAAACTTGAAAATTATAAGAAGTGAAAAGGCACTTTAAGATTACCATGGTTACCACAACTCGATAAAGAAAATGTGGTGTTTATACACAATTGAGTGCTATAAATATATACAAAGTAATAAAACCCTGAAATTTGAAGGAAAGTAGTTGGTAATTTAAATACTCAAATTAAGCAAAATGAACCAGTCATAGAATGAAGTTCGTGAAATGAAATGTTATTTCACAGATTCTTATATGGAAATTGAAATATATATATATATATATATGTATATATATATATATATACATATATATATATATATATACATATATATATATAGTGACCTGAAAATGTAAGCACGCTGTTAAGGGAAAAAAAGAGGATTGGGGAACAAAGGAAGAAGGTAGAGTGATAAAAGGTGAGAAAAGATAGAATGAGTCATCAGAAATGAGAGTGGAATAGTCAAGGCATGTATGAAGATGCACTAATAATCACTGCAGACAATATAAACTAGTATAAAAAATTCAACAATCGAGTATGGCCATGTTTAATTATAACTTTTTATTTTACCATGTACTAAATACATAATATAATCTGTTTATTATGGTATTTTTGTACTGTTATATATGTTTTGATTATTCCATACCATACCCACCCTCCTTTTTCATCCCCCTCTTGCTGGTCCACATCCTTTTTGCATATAGTCCTGTTCCACTTTTGTGTCTTTTTAATCTTTAATCTATATTAAGCATGTAAACAAAATCATAATATTGTCTTTCTCAATCTAACTTGTTTTGGTTAAAATGCCTCCACAGTTCAACCCATTTTCTTTCAAAAGATACAGTTTATTGCATAATTCTACCTTGTATACATACCCATGTTATCTGTATGCATTCATTTATTAATAAATACCTATGTTGATGAGACAACTTGGCTATGATGAATAGTAAAACAATACATGGGTCCATGTGTATGCCTATCACATAGCATATTCTTTTTGTTTAAGTTTTGCTGTTCATCTCCACCTAGCCAAGAACTCAAAGTAATCTGCCTCAGTCTCTGGAGAGCTGAGATTAGTCACTTTCAAACATATCTAATAACTTTTACTTAAATTAGTGTGGGGTTATAAGTAACAAAAATTTTTAAGTTGAAATAACTTAGCTGCAGACAGGTGGGCAGAGATGATGTATATATGCCTGAAAGTCCTTTTCTGTTTTTAACAAACAAATTTTTCCAATTTTAATACTCTGTCACTATTTTTCTTTTTTGTGACACAGTCATCTCATAATAAATTGGAGCATTTCTCAATGATTCTAGTGGGAACATTGCTCTCTGTATCTCGGCTCTCTGTCTTTCTTTCTCTCCCTTTCTCTTCCTCTCTTTCCATGTGGGGGGCACACACATACATGTAAATTAATTGGCATGATCTCTCAAAGCCACTGAGGTAGTATATTTCAGAAGTCCTATTAAGTGTATCCCAGCAACACACAATGCAGCTTCTCTACAGGGATCAGAGAGTCTTCAAAGTCCAGTCATGCAGAGATGAAGATCCACCTAGGAATGAGGAAGCAGATGCTGTCCAGCTGAGCCATATGGAGAAGGACTTCATTGCCTTCTTCTTTAAAACTCAACATATGTACTTTCCCTATCATACAGCTTTGCAGGTCAAAGACAACATTTATATAGCAATACTCTGGCAGAAATCTTGAGTCCTTCATTATATCTTAAATAAATCTTAATTTCTTTTTTGAGGAAATGTGTTCCTATACACAGTTTATAAGAATAACTATTTATTGTAATTAGGATATTGTACTGTAAAATCAATACTCAGTGTTATTGAGGTATTCTGGCACAGTGATGTTTTTGACTTCACAACATTTAACACACATAATTGATTCATTTTTTATCAAATCCCTACAGTATTATTAGATAAAAATGTATATATCACAGGGCTGGCTGCTTTTCTCAAATACTCACCCACAACAAACATTTTTCTTTTTTACAAACATCCTGTCAAATTCTACATACAATAATTCTATGACAGGGTCCACGAGGAATAGTTTACCTATTAAAAGAATTTGAAGAAGACATGCTAAAGCATTTGCAAGTCTCATGATGAAGTGCAGTAGTTAGTGTTTTGCACTGCCTAATATTGAAATATTTTGGCAAATCAATTGTGGAGTCTGCAAATGTCCTTCTTCATTCATACTGGATAATCCTTGTATAAAATCTCTCAACTAGGCAAGAAAATTCTTGCAATGCCATATTTGATGGACTTTCCTATTGGTTCTGGTAATTTCTGGGAACTAAGCAGAGTCTAAGGTTATTTCTCCAAGACACAAAGCCTGAGTACAATTTCTCTGCCAGCACCTTTGCAGCTAGTGGTCTGGGAACTCGTAATTCCATCAGGGAGCTCCCCACCTCTGCAGGCCTGCACACTGATGACTTTGAATTTGCCCCTTTGTTCTGGACATCAGAGATTGTTGACTATCTAATAGAGATTGGCAGTGTTGGTGCACCCCTTTAATCCCAGCTCTTGGGAGGCAGAGGCAGGTGGATCTACAGAGCTAGTGCCAGCAGAGGCTCCTGGCCAGCTTGGTCTACAGAACTAATGCCAGGAGAGGCTCCAAAGCTACACAGAAATCCTGTTCAAAAAAAAAAAAAAAAAAAAAAAAAAAAAAAAAAAAAAAAGAAAAGAAAAGAAAAAAAGAAACAAACAAAACATTAACAACAAAAGAATATCTAATAGATGGTATTATATTGTAGCACATCTATGCTTTTTTCCTGTCCTTCATTGTACAGATTCCATTCAATGTGCTATGAGACATAAGCTCCAGGAATGTGTTATCTGATGTCTTGTGCTCTGAGTGTGCAGCAAAGTCCTTCATCTCTGACTTCATACCCAGAAAAGATCCATGTCCTCCTTTAGTAGGTTGGGGGTTAAGATAAATTTCACTTCCTTATTTCAGTTAAATTGACTTTGGCAACATACGTAGGTAGCATTTATTATTTTACGTGGCAGATATTCATTAGTTATACTTGATTTGCTTTTTGTTTGTAGAGGAACAGAGTTCCTTCTTCCCATGCCTAGTGTCAAACTGTGAATAGCCTTGATGACTCTCACAGTCATGTCTTTTGAATTACTTTTGATTTTCCACATAGATGTTTTCTCTTCTTTCATAGGCACAGGCAGGTTTTATTAATAGATTGATGTCCTTGAAACCCTTCCTATGTGTTTGGAGCAAAACTAAATTTAGGCCTTCATTGTCTTTCTATATCCAATCTCCTATATCTGCCAGACCCTAGTCTTCCTTAACCTCACTCTATGTATTTTTGTATGTATATCTACTTGTGTACTTTAGATGTAGCCTATGCAGCTCTTTCTGCTTGGAAGTCACTCCTCTCACATCTTTGTGGAGCCTTCTTGCTCCCAGGAGATGTGTTTCAGCTTCTTTACTTTCATCACTAAGGTGTTCTAGAATGCCACATCATTACTGCTCCCCACTCTCCAGATCTCTCTCCTGTACTTTCTCACCTTTCTACCATGCATTTGACATCAATTATATAAATAAACACATATGCATATCCTTAGCTATATTTTTATGTTTGTATACCATTCACTGTGCTACATTTTATTAATGTAGAATGTAGATTCCCTGACTCCTATTTCCTGTTTACTAATTTATGATAGGGCACTGAATATTTGTTCTCCACTTTTGAGTTAAGAATATTATATGAACCCACATCAGCCACATGTGTGTGTTGCATAAAATATTTGAGACATAAAGAGGCAGAGATTTCATTTTCGTAATTTGACTTGGTTGATCTCTCTCTTTGTCTCTCTCTGTTTCTCTCTCTCTCTCTCTCTCTCTCTCTCTCTCTCACACACACACACACACACACACACACACACATCTGCATTTGCATCTGCATGTATCCCAAGGTTAGTAGAGGTTTTTTCCTTTTTGTTTAGCATTACAATGCTCATTTGTGAGTAAAACATGACATGTTTACTGTAATAAGGTTGTAGTGGCTCTTACCTCAACCATAAGCTCTTCTTTCCACACTACAGTATAGCTCAGGTCTTCAAGAAGGGCTTTTATGAAAATTATGTCAAACATCTCAAAGAGAGAGATGTTTGAACTCTGTATTGCACATAAGAGCCTTTCAAGAGTGACCTTTGGCTACTTTTATTGGGTAAGTCTGTAAAAAATAGACATACAGTGAATTTATCTTACTTGAGTTTTGGAAGAGCTATTCGCCCATCAGAAACATTGCCTTATTAAGGTCTCATCTTTCTTCCCCTCAACCTCCCACCCAAAAGATACCGCCATAGCAAGAATCATTTAGGGTAGTTACACAAAATTCTTTGGGAAACCAGGAAAATCACTATTCTTTCATTTTTTATACCTAATTAAATTTCCTTAGGATTCAAGGTTTAAGTCAGATCTAAAATGTAAAGATATTATCATCTAAAGTTAAACACGTAGTAAAACAAAGGGAACTCAGGAATATTGTGGTAAAATCTTTAGTATATCAACATTGTGCTATGTGTGTTTTAATAATAAAACATCTTCAGTGTATGTGCTTTGAACTAAACTACAGATAATTACTACTCAACTGTGTTGTTTTGTAAATATTTTTATTCTGTGACTGCAGACAAAATTCTCATAAACTCTGAATAGAAGAGAAAAAATAAATGAACTAAATGAACACTGTGAATTTTATTACTGAATTAAAAGATAACTAGAATTCACACCCCCAGAAAAGCGGAGAAGGGGAAAGAAACAAGATCTCACAAGCATATTGGGAGCATGGAGGAGGGGAGGGGGAGTTAAGAAGAAGAGGAGGGGGAAGAGGTGGGCATGAGGGAGTAGGAAGATTGAGTCAGGGAAAGAATAGAGGAGAGTAAGAAAAGAGATACCATAATAGAGGGAGACATTATTGGTTTTAAGAGAAATCTTGTAGTAGAGAAATGTCCAGAGATCTACAAGGATGACCCCAACTAAGAGGAGAGGCTACCTTAAATGTCCTTCCCCAATAATGAGACTGATGATTACCTTATATACCATCCTATAACCTTCATAGTCACTGCTAGAAGCAGGAGCAGATAACCACAGCTAAACACTGAGCCAAATTCCTGGAATCCACTTGCAGTGAGGGATTAGTGATGAGCAAAGGGGTTGAGACCAGCCTGGAGAAACCCACAGAAACAGCTGACTTGAACAAAGGAGAGCTTGTGGACTCCAGTCCCAATAGCTGGGAAACCAGTACCAAACCAGATTTCCTGAATGTGGCAAATCTATGGGGCCTCTGGTAATGGATCAGTATTTACTCCTAGTATATGAATGGATTTGGGGTGCTCATCCAACATAAAGGGATACTCCCTCAGTCTAGAAAATGGTGGAGGGCCTAGGCCCTGCCCCAAATGATGTGACACACTTTGAAGACTCCCCATGGAAGGCCTCACAGAAAGGGTATGTGATGGGAGTTGGTGGAGGGAACAGGAGAGGACAGGAGGGTGCAGCAACTGGGATTGACATGTAAAACAAGGTTGTTTCAGTTTCAAAAAATTATCAAAAAAATAATAGTATACAGCAGGTCCAACCCCATATCTTGGACTCAGAGTTTTAAAAAATTGTCTTTAGAATTAATAATTGTTTTTTTTTTCTCTCTATCCTGAGCATAAATGACAACAGTGTATCTTGAGTCTTTTCTCTGCATAGGTCTCATGAGCTGCTCAGGGGAACAAAGCTCAAGAGTGTCCACAGGTTCTTCTAGTTTCCTCCATTTCTAGATGTGTAGCAAAATACATCACACAATGAAAAATTCTATGTTTGCCTGTGAGGCCTGATTTGGTGGTTGAGCAGAATGGTCTAGAAGAAAACAAAGGAAGAACTCTTCTCTAATATATGAAGATTAAGAATAACTAATCTGCATTGCAGGATCTTGTACAGCTAGGAAAGTGTTGGGAAATCCTTGAAGTAGAGAGTAGAACAACCCAATGATAAATTCCTAAATTCTGATAATTCTTTGAATAACGCCACTGTAATTTGGGACCAAATCTGACATTCCATACCCAGCATAGACTTAAATTTCCAGGGGGCTTACCCTAAAATGTCCTACAATATAGTTTGCTTACCAGAGTGTAATCTACTCAGCTTTTCTAATATCACAGATAATGTGAAGGGAAAAAATTAAGGAAATAATTTCAGTAATTCTTATTAGTGCAATATATCATAATTTTTTTCAATTTTTGCATTTGTTACTATATTCAAGTGTCTCCTAGTCACTATCTTGTATGGGAAAAAATTTAAAACTTTCGAATTTGGATAAAATTTTTGTTTCCAATTCTTATAAGTTGAATAGAAATCCCATAAATTTGATATAAAAATGAGGGATTCATGCAGAATAAGACAAAAGTGTCATCCTAGGCAGAGAGAACTTCAAGTTCTTAACTCTATGACTAAAATTTCCTGGCACATATTTGTTTAATGAAACAAATATCTTGGATTTGTTCTATCCCTCACTCTTTTCAGACCTACTCTGAGATTCCTAAGAATTAAAGCCATATCCATATGGCTCTCTGGAGTCTTGGCCTATTCTAATATTCCATCTTCAGCTGTGGCCTGGTCTACTGGGCCAGTGCAGTCAAATTGTTCTGAAGTCACTCTGGAGATTCCATTCTAGATATCACCTAGGGCTCCTTAAGACGTCTATGTTGAGTATTCACTTGTGCCTCCTCTCATGAGAGTGCTCACTTATGCCTTCTTCTGCTGAGAATACAGTCCCTTTAGTATGGATTTTAGATGTTATTTTTGAGGTTGCAATACCTTTATCTAATTATGATCTTTATTGCATGCATTATTTCTGTTTTAGCTTTGTGCTTGAGATTCTTTCAGTTTATGCCAAAGCAGCTCATTAATTCTATGTGGGAAGACAGTGTTCAGTTTTATGAATCTTCATTTCATGAAGGCTTGGAACATCTTTGCAGAAGTAGTGACTGAGCAGGAGGCATTGGTTATGTAGTCTGGTGGAAAGAACCTTATTTGAGGGCTAACACGTGGAGAGTTAAGTTCCTGCTTTTATTATGTTTCTAACCCTACAAGGCCATGCAAGGAAGTCTTAGAATGCTCCCATTTCCCAGATGGTAAGATGTATGAGAGGTGATAAATTTTAGGATTAGTGTTCTATATGTAATTGTCAAATGAGTAGCTATTTCTCAAAACAGCTTAAACATAGGACAAGCTTTTTATTTATTTAGAAACCCCATGAAAGGACAAAGCAGTCTCTAAAAGGTTAACTATTTTAGAGAAAATGATACATCAGTTACACAAAGTTTGGAAGATCAAGAGGGCTTGTACTGTTCTGTGGGTTTCCTACTCTTACATTACCATAATGGCTGCTTTTATCCACATTGAGAAAAGTGTGAAGAAGCATCTTGCTCACTCTACTGCATTTTGCTTTCATGGCATCTACAAAGATCCAGCATTGTTAAAAGTTTGCTTTTCTTCCTCTTTTAATTTCAACACATTGTTTTGTACCGGTTTTTCTAGGTACTCTCTAAGGGATTCTTTTCCAGCTGTTCTAGCACTTTAAGCAGGTTGTGGGGGTGGTTATTTTCTGTCAGAAACAGAAAGACTCATCCAAGTATAAGCCAACAAGAGTTTGAACTAACCTTAGACACAGTCTTACAATGTGAAATTTAAAGACCAAAAAAAGTAATGTTAATGATGGTCTGACATGGAAAGCTAACCCATATCTGTTCCTTGGAATTTGCTAGCTTCCTCCCACCAGGTCCTGAGATGACAAGAATTCACACTGCCCCTCCTTTCCTGTGAGTCAACAGGTGATGAATAGGGTCCCTGGGAAACAAAGATAGCTGCAACTCCGGTGTGCCCAGAGAAAATTAATTAGCACACCTGAGGCCCTAAGGTCTGTTGATCCTAATAGCAGACCATCCAGCCTCCAAGGGTCAGTACTCAATGGACGGATGGTCCCACCCCCTGCCTAAGCTTGTGGGTTAGCCTTTAAAAACACCTGGGCCCAGGGGAGGAGGCTTCTCTCTAGCCTGCGTGCTGGAGGAGCCCGTTTGTGCAAAACTTTCCTGTTCATTAAAGCCTCTGCGTTTTGTAGCAACTGGACTGGACATTGAGTTCTTGGGGTATTGACCGAACCTGGAAGACTTCTCATTCTGAGGGTCTTACAAAATAACTGAAAACAATTTCTATTTTCCCATTTCCCCACAAGGCTACATGCCTCTTTCATTGTACCTGTAGGTAAATGGATGAAACTGGAAAAAAAAAATCTGAATAAAGTAATCCAGATGCAGAAACACAAACACAGTATGTACACACTCATAAGTAGATATTAGGAGTAAAGTATAAGGTAGCCAGTTTATAATCCACAGCTCCATTGAGAGTAGATAATAAGGAGGGTCCAGAGAGAGATGCATGGACTTTCCTGGGAAGGGGAAAGAGAAAAGATCTCCTGGGTAAGCTGGTGTTGGTGGTGGGGAGATGGGCAATGGGAACTTAAAAGAACCTATTGGGCTGGGTAGGTATGGGAAGCAATTTGGGGCAGGATGGAGACAGAGAATAACAAAAGAGAGGTCTTGAGGGGGGGCATATTTCCGGGTTAGGGAGAAACCTGGTGACAGGGAAATAACCTAGTAATCCCTAAGATGACTTCACCTAAGACTCCAAGCAATGATGGAGAGGGTATCTGAACTGGCCATCTACTGTAATGTGATGGGAGATGTCATTCTGTATATATGTTTCTCATACTGGTTAATGAATAAAGCACTGTTGGTCAATAGGAAAGGAAGATAGGGACTAGGAGACAAGGAGGGAAGAGGAAGTAGGAAGGAGTCAAGATGGAGAGTCTGGAGAGAATAGAACCGCCAGCTGCCTCTCGTTTGTAAGACCATGTGGAAATACATAGAAATGGGTTAATACTTAAGACAGAGCTAGCCGATAAGAAACTAGTAACTGGCCAACAGAATTATATCATATACAGAGTCTCTGTGTGTTATTTGGGGCTGGCGCTGCAGCAGAACCAGACCAGGTGGCAGGAGGAAAAACCATACTCCTTACAAATGGCGCCCAACCTGGCTAATAAGAACTTACACATAAAATTTAACAAAAGTTTAAAAAAGGGTTTTAAAAACAAAAGAACAGAGACAAGCAAGGTTTCTTGGTAGCAGCATTTTTCTCGGTTTGATTCTGTTTTTCCAGAGACAAGTAAAATTTCCGCAGCTCCTTTTAAGGGAAGATTCCTGACTCAGCATAAGCGGCAAAATACCGCATGGCTTTAAAAAATGACTGCTAACAATTTATTGGTGTGTATGAGAGATGGCAATGGCAGCGACCACATCTCCAAGCCAGTAGCATGCTTACTGGATGGCAGCTCAGAGCAAGGTGGTGGGCACAGCTTTCAGTGATGGCGGAAAAAGTACCTGCCACCATCTTTGTTAAACCACAGCAGGAACAAATATGATTTTCACTTCAGCAATGTTGTTGTTTACCAGATAAAGACTCGTGGCGACAAAAAGATAAAGATTCACAGTAAAGAACGATTCATATTAAGAAAAACCTCTAAAGGTTTACAGTGTGTTCTAAAATATACATAGACATGAAAAAAATGGTTTTAAAAATACAAAGAGGAACTGGATGTAGTGGCACATGCTTTTAATCCCAGCACTCAAGAGACAGAGGCAAGCAGATCTTTGTGATTTGCAAAGTAAACCTGGTATGCAGAGTAAATTCCAGGAGAGATAAGAGTTACACAGTGAAACCCTGTGTCAAAAAATGAAAAAATAAAATTAAAATAAACAGAGTAATAATAAAGCCACATAAAGATGAAAAGCTCAGAGAGAATCTGGTTAATGTATGCTATTGTGTTGTCTCTGCATTGTTTGACTGCTGAGAAAATAACAACAACTGATAAAGGAAATGCTGCTGCATTAATTCAATTTATATATTTTAAAAATGCTCTGACTCAAAAATTTAAGTTCAAGGACAAGTTACTGGGGAAAAGGATTTCTATTTTTGTTTCCACAGAAAATAAAAAGCTGTGGATTCCTTCCAGACTAATGTGGTTTGATCAATCCAGACCCCCTGAAACAGAGTACCAGGTGATCCTACATTCAAAACAGTTGGGATAAGCCAGCCTTGCAGACTACAGCCAGGATTTCTGTGTCTTCTTCGGATCCTCTTGACAGCGCCCCCTATCAGCAGGAAGTAGTTTGGAAAGAATGATGCCCAAATTCCCAAATATTGTTTATAAATGTTTGTATTCATTTAAATGGACTTGGTTATAAAAGGTTAATGATCACAACCAATATCTTTTTACAGGTAAAAAAGGAATTATGGTATAGATATGCATAGTTTGTTTTGGAATGGATTTTCATTTATTGATACAATTTAAGGTCAATTTTGTGATATGTATATTTCTCCTTTTGATTAGGTATTGTGTTTATATAGTTCATTCAGAAATGTATAATGTAGTACAGATTATAGATAATTACCTATGATAGTCAAAACTTAGAGTTAAGTTAGATTTTTCAAGATACACAGAGATGTATTTTTAGATAGATAGGCATTCTTCAAACCTTTCAAAGACCTACAGACTATAGCATTTAAAATATTTTAGGGTTTTCGTGACAGTGAGACATAAATGCTCCTGGCAATACTACCTTAGTCAGAAAGGAAGATGAAGATGGACTTTGAAGAAACTTGTTATGGAGTTTACTTCCAATATGGCAAGACTAGCCATTTGGACAAAATACTGCTCTTGTCTGGAATGTTTGACTTTATGCTGTAAAAACTGGACATGAAGGACCCACACAAAAGTGACTGCTCATTCAAGATGGACATTGCTAGAGAGTTCCTGCTTCATGCAAGGGTCTGCCAGACAGTATGCAAGACACAGAGAAAAAAGTGACTGACAAACTGCCAATACAACAAAACAGTTTAAAGTTTCCTGCTTTGTTGAAGAGTCTACCAGACACACTATGGCCTATGGGCTGAAGATGGAAGATTACAAAAGAACTTCGGGTGTCTAGGCAGTGAGTTGTCTCTGTCATTTATAGAGTTTATATACTATCCTTCTGTGGTCTTTGAGGGAGTTGAAGACAGATAGTTTTGGTTATAGTTTTCCTTAGTTAGTATTAAAGATGTTTCTTAGACTTTAGACACAAAGATAGAATAGATGATGGAATATTTTCTTAAATCTTGCTAAATGTTAATGGACTAAATATTGTTAACTGTGATTCTTATTTGATAACTGTTGTGTTATATATTTTGCTATGTTAAGGTTAAAACCCTTCTTTTTATTTAGACAGAAATGAGGAGATGATGGGAGATGTCATTCTGTATATATGTTTCTCATACTGGTTAATGAATGAAGCACTATTGTCCAATAGGAAAGGAAGATAGGAGGGACTAGGAGACAAGGAGGGAAGAGGAAGTAGGAAGGAGTCAAGATGGAGAGTCTGGAGAGAATAGAACCGCCAGCCGCCTCTCGTTTGTAAGACCATGTGGAAATACATAGAAATGGGTTAATACTTAAGACAGAGCTAGCCGATAAGAAACTAGTAACTGGCCAACAGAATTATATCATATACAGAGTCTCTGTGTGTTAATTGGGGCTGGCGCAGCAGCAGGACAAGACCAGGCAGTGGGCGGAAATACCATACTTGTTACAATAATAAGATTGGTGACTGTTATTATTCAGGCATTTATACTGGCCTACTCAGGGAACTAATAGAATATATCATCAGCTATAGCCCGTAAGTAGAGGACTACCTGTGCACATGTGCTACATATACACAAGGCAAGCCCTATTCTCCATCACCCTTCTTCCTTCTACTCTTGCTCAGAGGCCTCGGAGTTCTGTTGTGTGGTGTGATTTTGTGGTATTTCTTGGCTCCATCTCACTACAGTCACCTTCTCAATACCATGAAACTACTATAGTGACTTCCCCAATTGTCATCCAAAAACTTTATCTAATACCTGATGGAAGCAGATACAGAGATCCACAGTCAAACACTGGGCCAAGCTCTGTGAGTCTTAATGAAGAAAGGGAGGAAGGATTTCAGAAGGCAGGTGGTCAAGATCATGATGTGGAATGCACAGAGACAGCTGACTTGAGCTCATTGTAGCTCATGGACTCTGGATCAACATTTAGTGACTCTGCACGAGACCTACCTAGGCCCTCTGTGTGAATGGCAGTTGTGTAGCTTGGTCTCATAGCAGTGAGATCAGGACCTGTCTCTGGTGTTTAGCTGGCTTTTCTGGACACATTTCCCATGCTGGATTACCTAATCCAGCCTGGATGCAGGGGATGAGCTTGGTCTTGCCTCAACTTGATGTGTCATGCTGCTTCGTTCAAGCACATGGAAAACCTGCCCCTTTCTGATAGAGATGGAGGAGTGGATGGGGAGGGGGTAGATAGGATGTGAGGGTTCAGAAAGAGAAAAGAGTAGGGGAACTCTGGCAGATATAGGGGAAATTTTTACTTAAAAAAAGAAAAAAGTAAAAAAGAAAAGAAATAGTTCACCATTAGAAGTTTACACTAGACTGTGCTTATCAGGTCATTAATAAGGAAGCTGATTCTCTTTATTTTGAAGCATTGGTCACTCACTATTTTTATTTTTTCTCATTCTCTTGGTCACTCTTGAATGATCATGAACCACCCAGAATGTGTGCTTTCAGGGAAGCCAGTTCTTGTGAGTACAGGAAACTCCACTAATCTACAATCTTCTCAACCCTTCAGTTTCTTTCTCAGTACATTCAGGTTCTTCAGTTAACACACTATACTTTTACCCACATTATGTTAAATAAATATTGTACTCATGGCTTTGCACCTAGAATGCTTTAACCAATTATTTATAAATATAATAATTCCACATAAATGAATCAAACATCCTAACTATTTAATTTTGTTCATAACAAGAATAAAAAACTTGAAATATAGTATGAATATTAATCTTCCAGTATAGCAAAATTATTTGGCACAGAGTTGTATTCTTCTTTAAGATGATTACATTTTTATAGGGTAGTGTATGTACCATTTTCAATTTTAGTTATAAAGATAAGTCTTGGGCATGGAGCATATGGAGAGGCAGAATATTTAAACAATTCTTAACATTACCAATGTCAAAATAATTTCACACCTCAATGGCATAAAGAAAATTTACCAACATAGTAAATAAAGACTTGATCCAGATCACAGGGCTCATTGTCCTTGTTGTCTTGTGTGTTCTTTTAAGCATTTGTTAGACATTTCTTCTGAAATTTTTTAAAAAATCACATAAAAATTATAAAATACAAAAAATTACCTAATAGCTGTTAAGTCAATAGAGATAGCATTGTTTGTTCACTTATTACTAAATGGAGATGTCCTAGAAAACAATGCAATCTAACCATACCACTATGTGGTACAAGTCTCCAGTTTGAGTTTTTGTAGAAATTTGTATACAAGATTGTCATGCTAAGCCTTTTCCATATTACAACTTATTTATTACAAATATCATAACAATTAAAACTAAGATTATAACATTAATTATCAAGTTACTACAAAATAAACAAATTAAGATCATACATAGCATCTGTAATAGTAAACATTTACTGCTTTGCCTCTGTGCCAACTGTTTCATATGAGTGTTCTTTCTCCCCAAGATAGCACAAAAAGTTTCTGTGAAAGAGATATTAATAAAATTTACAACATATACACACAGACAACTTAGTTATTAATTGATCAAATCATGAAAACTACTATAAGTTAAATAGAACTGGAGAGCTAGGCTTGAAACCCAGGGCCTCAGAATCAATAGACACTCTCAGATAATGTTACATGTTATTTGGTGAGGAGATGTATGAAAACATACTAGCATGATGTTTCAGGACTTCGAAGAGATACATAAACTCTGTTTGGTTAAGGTATTGAGGCTATATAGAAGACACCTGGTCTTATATGTGTACAGACATCATCACACAGGCTTGACATCTAAAGAGAACTCAAGGTTATGTTGAAGCCTCTATTCTGCCTGAGGTTTGTTTCTCTGTCATAGTGATTTATATATACAAGGTAAGAAAACTATTAAATGAGTGATGAGTTATATGGGATAAAAGGATTTGCAATATAACAAAACTATATATAAAAAATTCACCATAGCTAACATAAAATAATTTTCTCTGTGATTAGAAACAGATTTGTACTATACACATTTGTTCCATAAAATACTGAAAGTTCTGGAAATCAGACAACAAAATCCAAACTATCTGATTTGAAGGGAACAAAAAGGACTTTTAATATGTCATGAAGGCTCTAAAATGGATAAGTGTAATAGTGTGTGCATCTAAACTTTTATACTTGGGAGACTGAAAAAGAAGTATGGTTTTTGAATGTGAGGACAGTCTTGAATATATAGGGATAGCCTATTTGAAAAGTGTATCAAGTAGAGTAATAATAATAATAACTAGTTTTTCTACTAGTAGATCATATGGTTTAAAATTTTCTTTCTCCAAAGGAATATTGGGTATTCAAACCATACTCAAGGGTAGAGCATAGGTTCAGCAGTAGATGGCCAATACAGAAAACCAACCAACCAAGCAAAAAAAAATCCCTCAAGGGTAATGTAAATTTAGTCATTTTGTTTCATATTGCTTTGTTTTTGCAATGGTTTTGCCTTTACTGTTATTTTGATTACATACTATGATTTTCATTTTTTTAAATTTTTCTTATTTTACATATCAATACCAGTTCCATCTCCCTCCCTGGCTCCCTCTCTCTCTTCCACACTCCCACACCCCCTGCCCACTTTCCCATCACATTCCCTTCCCCAATTCCACAGGATCCCTTGAGGAGGGGTCATCTAAATCTGTCAAGTCAGATTTGGAGTAGGGACAAGGCCATCCCTCCTGCCTCTTGGTTAAGGGAGTAACCTTCCATGGGTAATGTGCTCCCAAAGTCATTATTTTTGCACCAGGGATACATCTTGGTTCCACTGTCAGAAGTCCCTTAGACTTCCCGGGCCTTCTAACTGAGTGGTTCAAATATTGGATTCCCAGGTATTAGTCTGAGGGCCCTCCTTATTCAGGTCATCTGTCTCTATATCTTTCTCTAACCTGGTCTTGTCCTCCCTCTCTGCATCTGGATTCCAGTTTGGATCAGTGTTTAGCTGTGGGTATCTGCTTCTGTTTCCATAAGCTACTAGCTACTAGATGGGCACTCTATGATGGTGGATAAGTTAGTCATCAATCTCATTATCAGGTAAGGGAATTTATGGTAGCCTTTCCACTGTTGCTCAAATTGTTAGTTGTGGTCAGTATTGTAGGTCTTTGAACATTATCTTTAGAGTCAGTTTTCTCTTCAAACATAAAATAGCTCCCTCCTTTATGGTCTCTCTCTCTCTCTCTCTCTCTCTCTCTCTCTCTCTCTCTCTCTTTCTCTCTTCATTTGCTCTTGTCTATTCCTCCCCAACTCAATCTTCCTAGTCCCACATGCTTTCTAGTTATGTACTCACTCATATATGAGTTTTAGACATAGAGCAAAGGATCACCAGCCTATAATTCACTATGCCAGAGTAACTAGGATACAAGGAGGAATCTAAGACATTCATACAAGCTCCCTCACAGAAGGGGAAAGGAACAAGGTCTCCTGAGCATACTGTGAGTAGGGGGTGGCAGTTAGTGGAGAGGGAGCTAGGAGAAAGAGAAGAGGAAGAGATGATTATAAATTTTTAAATTATTAGTTTTGTTTGTGTGTATATATATATATTTCTATTTAATTGTGCTTTATTTTTGTTTCCTTATGATTTTATTTTTTAAAGACAAATAAGGAGCATTATTGGATGAGTTGGAAAGATGATCTAGTACAAGTTGGGATTGTGGAAACTTTGATCAGAGAATATTGTATAACATTTTCCATGAAAATGTAAAAAAATTCAGCATATGAAAATGTAGTTGCTCTATGGAAATAGGTATTTAAAAAAATAACTCAAGAAGTAAATTTCACAGATCCAGCTGCTCCTGTGTCCTGTCCCCTTTGAGAGCACCCTTGGACCTCTGATACATCCCCACCCATCCCCACCATGAGCCTGCCCCCCCCACCCTATGCCCTAAACTGCCCACTATCCCACTGCTCTGGTTGAACACTGGGGCAGAGGGTGGAGCTGAGACAATAGTCCACACTACTTCGGAGACTTCTCGGAGCAACTCTGAACAAAGGAGACCTGCCTATCCACGCGGGACCACCACAATTTCCAACTGCTTGTTCTCTGACCCCACCTCCAGTCCTCTGCTAGAGTCACGGGCCCCTCACAGAGATCTGCCTACCTTTGCGGGTCCACTCTGAATTTGCGCCAGCAAGATCCTTGACCTCCAAAGCAGGGCCTCTGCTAAAGAAAGAGGCCTCAGCTTGAGAGTCCCAGTTTCTAGTGAGATCTGACTATTGTGCAGAAACTACCCAAGTTTCAGCTCAGCCTTTGTCCTCTTCCGCCAGCCATTGGCTAGAGCCATTGGCTAGAGGCATCTCCTATTGGATCCTCATCCCTGACCCCATCACTGGGGCCCTGTCTGTGAAGAGACCTCCTAAAGAGCTTGGACCACCCAGAGCTACAGATATTGAATCACTGACCCACATAAACCCACCAGGGAATAACCATAGAGAGAGGGGGAGACCCCACCAACACCTACAGGAAGAAGCTATGGGAAGAAGGCAATACAAGAAAACACCTAACAACAGAAAGTCAAACATGACACCACCAGAATCTAGGGAATCTACACCAACTAGAATGGAACACTACAACAAAGTAGACGAAGCAGAAGGGAATGACTTAAAAATTACCATCATAAAAATGATAGAGGCCCTCAAAGAAGATGTGAGAAAATCCCTTAAAGAAATGGAGGAAAAAACAAATAAAAAAGTGAAAGAAATGAACAAAATCCTTAAGAAAGTAAAGAAAGTACAGAAAGCCAAGAAAAAACAATTAAGCAGGTGAAGGAAACAGTTCAAGACTTGAAAAGTGAAATAAAGAAAATAAAGGCAACACAAACCGAAGGAATGCTGGAAATAGAAAAACTGGGCAAAAAATTGGGGACTACAGATGCAAGCAGCATTAACAACAGAATTCATGAGATTGAAGAATCTCAGATGCAGAAGATAAACTTGAAGAAATAGATTCATCGACAAAAGAAAATAAAAAATCCAACCAATCCTTAACACAAAACATCCAGGAAATGTGGGAAACCATGAAAAGGCCAAAGCTAACAATAATAGGCATAGAGGAAGGGGAGGAAGCCCAACTCAAAGGTGCTGAAAACATATTCAACAAAATCATCCAGGAAAACTTTCCCAATCTGAAGAAGGACATGCCCATGAAAGTACGAGAAGCATACTGAACACCAAATAGGCTGGACCAAAGAAAAAAGACCCCTTGACATATAATAATCAAAACACCTAGCATAAAGAATGAAGAAAGAACATCAAGACCAGTGAAGGAAAAAGGACAAGTAACATATAAAGGCAGACCTATCAAAATTACACCTGATTTCTCCATGGAAACCCCCAAGGCCAGAAGGTCCTGGATAGATGTTCTAGAAGTATTAAGAGAACACGGATGCAAGCCTAGGCTACTATATCCTTCAAAACTCTCAATCACTATAGATGGAGAAAGCAAGATATTTAATAACAAAACCATATTTTCCCAATATGTATCTCCAAATCCAGCCCCACAGAAAGTATTGGAAGGAAAACTCCAACCCAAGGAATGTAACCACGCCCGCAAAAATGTATGCTACAGATAATCTAAGTACAGCAGAAACCAAGAGTAAAGCAGAACAAATATATTCACAATACCCTGCCAACAACAAACCTAAAACATACAAGCATCAACAATCAATGGTCCTTTCTCACCCTCAACATTAATGGTCTTATCTCAACTATAAAAAGGCACAGGCTAACAGAATGGATATGAAGACAGGATCCATCCTTCTGCTGCATACAAGAAACATATCTAAGCTTCAAAGATAGACATTAACTCGGGGGAAGGGTTGGGAAAAGATTTTCCAATCAAATGGGACCAAGAAGCAAGCAGGCATGGCTATCCTAATATCTAACAAGCTAGACTCCAAACCAAAATTTCAAAAAAGAGATGAAGACAGTCATATCGTATTCATCGCAGGAGAAATCCATCAACACAAAGTCTCATTTCTGAACATCTATGCCCCTAATACAAAGGAATCCACATTCGTAAAAGAAACGCTACTAAAATTCATAGCTCATATTAAACCTCAAACACTTACAGTGGGAGACTTCTATACACCACTCTTACCACGAGACAGGACCACAAATCAGAAATTCAACAAAGAAACAAAAGAACTAACAGAAGTCATATCTCAACTAGGGTTAACAAACATCTATAGAACATTCCATCCAAAGACAAAAGAATACACCTTCTCTGCTCCACATGGAACCTTCTCTAAAATTGACCACATACTAGGTGGCATAACAAACCTCAACAGATACAAGAGAATAGGAATAGTCCCCTGTATTTATTTGACCACCATGCTTTAAAATTGGAATTCAACAACACAAATCACAGAAAACCTGCAAACTCATGGAAACTGAGCAATGTGCTATTGCACCACACCTGGGTCAAAGAAGAAATAAAGAAACAAATTAAGACTTTCTACACTTCAACGAGAATGAGGACACAACATACCCAAAATTATGGGACACCTTGAAAGCAGTGCTACGAGGGAAGTTCATTGCACTAAGTGCCCATATGAAGAAAACAGAAGATAGTCACATAAGAGAATTAAAAGCACAACTGAAAGCCTTAGAACAGAGAGAAGCAAATTCACACCATAGGAGTAGATGCCAGGAAATAATCAACTTGAGGGCTGAAATCAGAAAAATAGAAACAAGGAAAACAATACAAAAAAATCAGTGCAACAAAGAGTTGGTTTTTTCAGAAAATCAACAAGATAGACAAACCTTTATCCAAATTAACGAAAAAGCACAGAGAGAACATGCAAATTAACAAAATCAGAAATGAAACAGGGAACATAACAACGGATACAGAGGAAATCCAGACAATTTTGAGATCATACTTTGTAAATCTTTATTCCACAAAAATTGAAAATTAACTATAACTTACCAAAATTAAATCAAGAACTGACAAACAACTAATATAGACCTATAACACACAATGAAATAGAATCAGTCATCGAAAGCCTTCCAACCAAAAAAAGTCCAGGGCCAGAAGGATTCAGTGCGGAATTCTACCAGACATTCAAGGAAGAACTAATACCACTACTCCTCAAACTGTCCCACAAAATAGAAATAGAAGGTTCATGGCCAAACTCTTTTTATGAGGCCACAATAACCTTTGTACCCAAGCCTCACAAAGACACAACTAAGGAAGAAAACTACAGACCAATATCTCTGATGAACATTGATGCAAAAATACTCAATAAAATACTGGCAAACCAAATTCCAGAATACATCAGAGAAATCATCCAACATGACAAAGTAGGCTTCATTCCTGGATTGCAGGGATGGTTTAACATAAGAAAACCTATCAGTGTGATCCACCATATAAACAAACAGAAAAAGAAAAATCATATGATTATCTCCCTAGAAGCTGAAAAAGCCTTCAACAAAATTCAACACCCTTTCATGATACAGGTCTTGGAGAGGTCAGGGATAACAGGAACATACCTAAACATAATAAGAGCAATATACACCAAACCAACTGCCAACATCAAACTGAACAGATAGAAGCTTAAGCCAATTCCTCTAAAATCAGGAACAAGGCAAGGCTGACCTCTCTCTCCATATCTCTTCAATATTGTTCTGGAAGTTCTAGCTAATGTTATAAGACAACAAAAGGCGATCAAGGGATCCCAACTGGAATGGACGAAGTCAAACTGATATGATAGTTTAGAGAAGTGACACAATAAACTCTACCAGGGAAATCCTACATCTGATAATAACCTTCAGCAAATAGCAGGATAAAAGGTAAGCTCAAAAAAATCAGTAGCCCTACTTTTTTGAGAAGACAAAGAGACACAGCAAGAAATCAGAGAAACATCACCCTTTACAATAGCCACAAGCACTATAAAGTATCTTGGTGTAATGCTTATCATACATGTAAAAGATCTATATAATAAGAACTTTGTGACTCTAAAAAAAAAAAGTTAAAGAATATACCACAAAATGGAAAGATCTCCCATGCTCTTGGATAGGTAGGATAAACATAGTAAAAAAAAAAAAAAAAAAAAAAAAAAAAAAAAAAGGCAATCTTGACAAAAGCAATCTACAGATTCAATGCAATACCCATTAAAATCCCACCACAATTCTTCACTGATTTTTAAAGGGTAATAATCAACTTTATATGGAAAACCAAAAGACCCAGGATAGCTAAAACAACCCTATACAATAAAAGAACTTCAGGAGGCATCACCATTCCTGACTTTAAGCTCTACTACAGAATGATATTCTGAAAACAGCCTGGTATTGGCACAAAAATAGACAGTAGAACAATGGAATCGAATTGAAAATCCTGTTATTAACCCACATATCTATGACCACCTGATTTTCAACAAAACAGCTAAAATTATACAATGGTGCGATGATAGCATCTTCAATAAATGGTGCTGGCACAACTGGATGAGGGTGTGTCGAAGACTACAGATAAACCCATGTTTGTTGCCATGCACAAAACTAAAGTCCAAATGGATCAAAGACCTTAACATCAATACAGCCACACTGAACCTCTTAGAAGAGAAAGTAGGAGGTACCCTTAAAGAAACTGTTATAGGAGACTGATTCCTGAATATAATTCCAGGGGCACAGACATTGAGAGTAACAATAAATGGGACCTCTTCAAACTTTGAAGCTTCTGTAAGGCAAAGGACACAGTTGACAAGACCAAATGGCAGCCCACAGACTGGGAAAAGATTTTCACCAATCCTATATCCGACAAAGGGCTGATCTCCAAAATACACAAAGAACTCAAGAAACCCATAACAACTCATTCTGGAGAGGATGTGGAGAAAGGGGAACACTCCTCCACTGCTGGTGGGAGTGCAAACTCATACAGCCATTTTGGAGATCAGTATGGCAGTTACTCAGGAAAATGGGATTTAGTTTACCACAGGACCCGGCAATCCCCCTCTTAGGCATATACCCAAATGATCCTCATCCATGCAAAAAGACATCTGTTCAACTATGTTCATAGCAGCACCATTTGTAATAGCAAGAACCTGTAAGCAACCTAGATACCCCTTAATTGAAGAATGGTTAATGAAGATGTGGCACATATACACAATGGAATACTATTCTGCAGAAATAAATAATGGTATCTTGAAATGCACAGGCAAGTGGATGGCACTTGAAGAAACCATCCTGAATGAGGTAACCCAGTCACAAAAAGAGGAACACAGTATGTACTCACTCATATATGGATTTTAGACCTAGAGTAAAAGTTCACAAGGCTATAAATCACACCACCAGAGGAACTAGGATACAAGGTGTATTCTAAGAGATTCATATAAAATCCCTCACAGAACTGGGAAGGGACAAGTCCCCCCCAGAGCTCAAGTGAAGTGGAGGGGCAGCGAATGGAGAGAGAAGTAGGAGAAAATGAGGGGAGGTAAGGAAAACATGTGCGACCAGGAAGATTGACCCTGGTTAGGAATAGAAGACAGGAGAGAGAGAGAGAGAGAGAGAGAGAGAGAGAGAGAGAGAGAGACAGAGAGAGAGAGAGCATAAAAGAGGGAGCCAATATTGGTTTGAAGATAAAATTGAACACAAAGAAAATTCTAGAGAACTACAAGCCTGCTGGCAACTAACAATTTGAGCTTCCGTGAAAGGATACCATAAATGTCCTTCCTGGATAGTGAGATCAACAACTAACTTATCCATGGAGCCCTCATCTAATGCCTGTTGGAAACAGGAGCAAACACCCATACATAAACACTGAGTCAAACTAGAACCCAGATGCAGATGGAGAGGACAAGACCAGGTGGCAGAAATACATAGAGACAGCTTACCTGAGCAAGGATTAGCTAAGGGCCATCAGACTGATAGCCAGCTGGGAAGCCAGCATGGGACTGACTCATGCCCCCTTGGATATGGGTCTCAGCCAGAAGGACTGAGCAGTCTAAGGGTCCTCAGACAGTGGAGGAGGATGTATCCCTTGTGCACAGAAGGACTTTGATAACACATCCCTGATGGAGGGATAACTGCCTTAATCTAGAGACAGGAGAGAAGCTCTAGTCCCTACATTACATGACCTGTCAGATCTACATGACCCCAAGTGGATGGCATTCCCCTACATATGGAATTGTGGTGGGCAGATGGGAGGAGAGGGTGGTTAGGGTGCATATGAGAGGTTAGAGAGGTTAAAAGGGAGGGAGGGAGAGAAAACTGGGATCGACATTTAAAATAATAATTTAAATAAAAAAAATGTTTTTACTCCAAAATTTAAGTTCAAGTACAAGTTACTGGGGAAAAGAATTTCTATTTTTGTTTCCACAGAAAATGAAAAGCTGTGGATTCCTTCCAGACTAATGTGGTTTGATCAAGCCGGATCACCTGAAACAGAGCACCAGGTGGTCCTACATTCAAAACAGCTGGACAAATCAGCCTTGCAGACTACAGCCAGGATTTCTGCATCTTCTTAGAATCCCCCATGACTGTACCCCTTACCAGCCGGAAGTAGTTTGGAAAGAACGAAGCCCAAATTCCCAAATATCGTCTACAAAGGTTTGTTTTCATTTAAATGGACTTGGTTATATAAAATTAAAAAAAAGAAGTAAATTTCACAAAAATTAGCTATAAAAATCTATACAGGAATGAAATTAACCCCTCACCAGCTGCAACACTTGGTATAATGATCTCTGCAACTTTCCTGTCACCAAAGTAGAGTTGACTCTGCAAACAGGCACAGGTGAGCCAGCCGTGAGGGCATAAGAGGGGCACAGCTCATTCCACCTGTTAACAGAGTCAGCTCTGCTATGCTGTCCACCCAGGTGCAGGGCCTGACTCTGTTAATGGGGACAGAGATGAATGGGTCACAAAATGTGAGCTTGTGAGGTCAAGTCCTATCTCTCATCTGCCATACATATGGCAGCACAGGCAGAATTGAGATGCATTTCCACATTACCCCTGTTGGGCACCAGCAGTCTGCTGACACTGCCCCCTGATGAAGGACAGGATGCTCCTGGCCATGTCTACTCTATGTCATGACTTACCTGGCTGCTGAAGCTTTACCTGGCTGCACAGAGGACTCTGTTGCGCATGAGCAGGTTTCCCTTATAAAGCAAGGGCATCTGTCTCTTGCTCTTGCTCTCTCTCTGTGTCTCTCTCTCCCTTGCTCTCTTTCTCTCCCCTCTCTCCCCTCCTTTCAGTTGGCCACCAGCTACCCCCATATCTCTCCCCTCTATCAATAAACTTCATGTGTGCAAAGAGTCTCGAGTTTGTGTTTCATAGGCAATAATTGTATCAAAAGAAAAACAACCCCTATCACTTATGGTAGGCAAGTGAGCTGACCCACCCCCTTATCAACTGCACCTCACCTGGGCAGCATTGTAGAGCTGACCCTACTGACAAGGGTATCAGTGAACTGCCCCAAGACCCAAGAACATGATTGTGGGAGAGCTGGTCCTGTCCCCCATCTGCCATATGGTGGTATGGGCAGTGAAGAGATGCCTTCCCTCACAGCCCTTGACACCTGTGTCAGGTAGGAGAGCTGGCCCTGAGGTCAGAAGATTGGGAGAACATCCCCTGTCCCTATCAGCTGAAGAACTCAGGAGAGTGACTGTGGACCTTGTCTGGACAACACAGTATAATGGGCCCTGATGGTGTAGGTGTGGGAGAGCTAACCCTGAGAATGTGAAAGCAGAAGAAGTATCCCCTTCCCTTGCTCATGGCTGCAAGGGTTGAACTATCCAGGGCAATGCTTGCGAGATCACCACAGTAGTGAGGATAAAGGAGATCTGGTGATAACCAACTCAACAACTACCTAGGTCCAGAACAAGATTATGACTTCGACCATTCCAACATCCATCCCATCTATGATCTGTGATCTGTGATCTGAACATGAAGAGGCCAGTTCTGCAGATCCAAAGCTAAAGGATTTCCACAATGCAGGGCAAAACAGGATTTTCAAGAGCAGTCCCAGTGAGGTCTCAGCATTGATACTTTAGCAGAAACCAGGGGCCTGGAACTATACCAAAGACCATTGCAACGAATATTTGCAGTAAGTATATATGGACAAAGGGGTTTACAGCATGACTCATTGTGCCACACTACAGCTTCCATAATTTCCATGATGAAATTCCTTCTTTTTCCTTCCTTTTTTTCTCTTAAATTTTATGTTATTTGCAGGGGCATGGGTTGCAAGGGCAGAGGGCAGATACAAAACAATGAGGAAATGAATAGAATAGGGATGCATGATGTGAAAGACACAAAGAATAAATAAAAAGAAAGTTAAAAATACATTTTTCCTAAGTGGTAAAAGATACCATATGTTTGTGGAATTGAAGGGTTAAAAATATTAAAATAGCCACAACTAAAACAGACTAAAGTCAAGTGGCATTTTTTATGAAAGTAGGAAAACCATTAACATTCATATCACAACTTAAAATTGAAAATTCATGTTTGTATGCAACAAAAGATAATAAATAAACTAGTCTGTATGTTAGAATGAGTGCAAGAAGGGATAGAGAGAATGAAAAAAAATAAAATTTTATATTAAAATAAGGAGAGCAGGAGGAATGAGAGAGGAGGGGGAATAAAAGAGAAGAGGGAGTAAGATACAATGAGTCTTCATCTTTCATTCCAGCCACCTCCAAAATAATGACATGGAGAGTTATTCATTGTGAAAGTTCAACCTTAGTTCAGGTTTGTCACACTAGCTCTTATAACTTAAATTAAACCATTGCTATCAATCCATGCTTTACTGCATGGAGATTTGTCTTTCATTCAGTATTTTAAATTACTCCATGTCTCATTGGTGTCTCCCCTGAACCTTTGTTTTCTTTGCCTACTTCCTCTCTCTGTCTGGAAGTCTCACCTATACATCCTGCATAGCTATTGGCTTTTCAGCTCTTTAGTAAACCAATCACAACAATATGTTCTCACAAAATGTATGAATGTCCCACCAAAGTAAGAGAGTAAGGACAGTTTCAGAGTAAGGAGTGTGAGAAATCAAGGAGAGTTAGAGAATGCATAGGGATATGAGAGACAGAAAGAATAGAATGCAAAGAGAAACATGGAGGATTTGGAGGGAGATAAAGAGATAAGGAAATGATGTTATTGTATTATAACTCAAAAAATATAAAATAGACTAAGAAAATTTGACTGAAAAATAAAGTTATATGAAACACACTGTATAACTACAAAGCTAAATAAAGTGGACTGAGGCCCATAGAGAAACAAGCATAAAACCTACATAATAGAGTATAGTTATAGCTATGGTATGCATCAGTTAATTTTCAACCATAATACTAGGTACCAATAATATGGAAGATATTGTCCTTCTAATAAACATTTTTAGGAAAATTAGATCCATACATGTAGAATGAAATTAGATCTTTATCTCTGAACAAATTTTAAAAAATACATCAAAAATTTAACTTTAGACAAACAATTTGCAATACTGGAACACAGAGGTAGTGTCCACTCATGATAGTCTATGCAATGATTTTTCTCCCATCACCTTAAAAGCACAGTTTAAATAAATTAATGTAAAAAATTGCTGGAACCAAAAGAAACAATGAGCAAAGTGAACACAGCATGCAACATGGGAGGTTTTCAATTTGATAAGATAATATGCTGATTATATGAGAGAGCCAACCTACTTAATAGCAAGGCAACAAATTAAAAAAATAGTAACAACATAAATAGACATATTTATACCAAAAATACAAGTTGCCAACATGTATGTAACAAAGCAAACCAACCAAACAATACAAATGAAAGCCAGGAGGAAATATCATCTCATGTCTAACAGAATGGGTATTATAAAAAAGATTAACTTGTATGGCCACTATAGAAATCAATACAGTGGTTTCTCATAAAATTTAGGAATTGATCTACCTCAGGACCCAGACTTAGTCATATAGCCAAAGGTCACTCCATTCTACCACAAGTACTCTTGCTCAACTGTGCTCACATGGTCTTTATTAGTAATAGGCAGAAACTGGAAACAACCTAAGTGTCCATCAATGCAAGAATAGATAAGGAGAATATGGCACATTTATACAATGCAATATTACTCAGCAGGTAATAAAAAGGACATCATAAAATTATAGGCAAATGGATGGAACTAGATAAAAACATCCTGAGTGAGGTAACCCAGACACAGAAAGACAAACAATGGATGTACTCACTTATAACTAGATATTAGCCCTTAAGTAAATGATAATGGTGCTACAGTCTACAAATCCAGAGAGGCTAAAATCAAGGAAGACTCTAGGGTGGTGCATGGATCTCCCTGGAAAGGCAGAAATTGGGTTGATTTTGGGGTGCTCTAGGGGAAAGTTGGGATGAGAATAGGAGGGATCAGGCAGTTGGGGTGAGAGATGGAGGGAATGAGTCCAAGGAGAGACTTCTGGAATTGCAGGGCATGGGGATGTGGAAACCTAGTACAAAGGAAATGCAATGGAATCCTGAAGGGTGACCCTAGTGAGGACCCCTCATAATGGAGGGCACAGAGCCTGAATCAGCTATCTTCTGTAACCAGGCAAGATTTTCAGTGTTGGGACAGGGATACCTACCCAGCCACAAAATACTCAACCTACAAGATGCACTGGGGCACTTGTGGCACAGAACTTGTGGGAGTGATCAACTAGTGACTGGTCTATTAGAAGCCCATGTTAGAAGGGGGAGCCTACTCCCCATACTTCCAGGTTGACCAGGAACTGGAGGTTAGATTGGACATAAATCAAGGGGAGAATCAAACACATCTGGCAAAACAAAAAAAAAAAAAAAAAAAAAAAAAAAAAAAAAAAAAAAAAAAAAAAAAAAAAAAAAAACAATGAAACGATTTCTAATATCCTATACTCATAGATTGGTGCCTAAACCAGTCATCATCAGAGAGACCCTGACCAGAGCAGAAGCAGAGATCCACAGCAAACAAACATTAGGTGGACAGAGTCCAGGCTGGAGGTCTTCACTAGGTCCTTCTCTTTGGAGTTTGTGGAACCTCGTTTAAGAGGGTGAAGAGGAAATGAAGGAGTAAGAGGGGGAGGGGGGCATTGCTGGGGACCATCACCATCCTCACTACCTCAGGCCTCTGAGATAGAAAATTAGTGCCTCTTAAGAAATAAGCACTATGTTCAGAAGAGCATTCCCAGATACAGGCTTGTGGTTTTACAGCCAGTTAAAGAACAGCCCAGGATATTCCTCCTGCTACAGTTTTACAGCCAGTTGAAGATTAGTTCAGGGCATTCCTTCTACTGACCCTTTCATCCTGCCCACTTGCAAACCCTGCTCACATCCTGCCTATGGCCATATCTAAGCCTCCCCTGAGAAAATAAAATTTGGCAGCTTGATCAGAATATTGACTTTTCTGTCATTCTTACTATCCCTTGCCCTTTGATTCCCCCTAGGTGTCCTGGTTCGTTGATGTTGGGTCGTATTGGAGCCCAACTTTGGATGGCAGAGGACATCTAGGGGAGAAGGAATGTGGCCAAGGAAAGAGAAGGATCCTTCCAGAGTGTCCCCCAGGGGGATGGCCTCATAGTCTTTCAGGTGACTGGCTGACAAAGAAAGATAAACCAACCGTGGTGGTGAGAAATGGGACAAGCAATTTTTCAAAAATGTTTGTTTCTTTCCAGGCTTAAGGAAACCCTTCCGATAAGAGGAATTTGGGTTAAGAAAAAGGACCTTGCTAGTGCCTCCAGTTAGTGGCACCTGATTCACTTTATCTTTAAGACAACCTCCCAATAGCAGGACCTCTAGAAATTGGTGCCTTAAGGATTCCTCCTCCAGTGCTCTTCGGTGGCTGAAACTAAGCCTTCCCTCAAAGCGGGACCTGTTCAGTCCAACCTTGATCAGAGAAAAAAGAAAAAATAATGAGAGAGATCGAGGCAACCTCTTTGCAGGGAAAGGGGCTGACCCTGAGAAGGAGGTGGCCAAATATGAGTGGGACCATTATAATGACCCCCCCAACATTGCTTAGGCCGCTGCTTCCCAAATGCTGTGACTACCATCCTGCCAAAGCTGCTGCTCCTCAAGGAGAATTCTGTCCTTACAAATCCCCTGTCCTACAGCCCTCCCCCCATGCAGCTCCAGGGCTTAAGTAAGAGAAGCAAAGATTAGGTCCTCCATATGCAGCAGGTCAGCAGGGCCTGTGGGTGCCAAGAACTCAGAGTTGCTACAATGGTGGTTATTTACTTTTCAAGCAACTACAGTCACATCACACATGAGCTGCAGGGGGGCAGCCCAGGCCCAGAGAACAAAGGTAGGATGGGACCTAGAGGTCTGCAGTCTTAGGAGCTGCTGCTATGGCTAAGGCCTGGCCAAGTGTATGGAAAAATTAATGAAACCTGTCAGAAACTGGGGTGACATAGATAAATTTATTGGGATTTATTCTGATTTTGGATGCTCATAATTCAAGGGTTATCTATAGCAGCCATATCACAAGAGATTTCAATTAAGGATGTTTTATTTCAACAAACTAATCTTGGCATAGAGAAAAGGAGGGCTAAAAGATGTATGTATGTATGTAGTGACCACACAAATGCCTGTATGAAGGGTGATTATGAATGTGTGACTCCTAACAAAAGTACTATTTGAATTGCTTGGGATATGGTAAAAAGAGACACCAGGTCAGTGTCTTAATTGAAATGGTTGGTGATCTGCACCTCCCATGGCGCCTCACCCCACGGCGCCCCGCCATCCCCCCCACCAAAATGGTCAAAGTCAACATGGACTGAGAGCCACAAGAGCTTCTATGAATGGTTCAATAGAGTTTAACAGAGGAGAAAAAACAGAAATTCTCTTATTTTTGTGGTTAAAAAAAGAAATTGAGAAAATGGAAGTTAAGGTAAGATTCGAAAAAAGGCTATTGAGAAAAAGCTTCAGGGAACTGCATCCCTGTTAGGCCCCACCTAGAAAGTAGTCAATGAAAATGCAAATGAGACCATGTCAGCTAAGGAAGGCTTTACAGGTCAGATTAGAGAAAGTATTATCAAAAGTATTTGGGACACATGTTACATCCTAAAGAAATTAGGCCTCAAAAATTAGTGATTTAAAAAAAGATAGCTTGTGATCATTAAATGATTTTCAGAAGTTATTGGGAATTATTCAATGGTTATGTCCTTTTTAAGAAGCATCTACTGGCAATTTAAAACCTCTAAGGGTTATCCTTAAAGGAGACAGCGATCCCAATTCACCTAGACATCTAACTAAAGAGGGTAGACAAGTTCTCCTACGATTAGAGAATACAATCCAGCATTAGCAGATATGCTATATTGAGTATGCAAAACCACGGGAGGCGGGCGTATGTGCTTCCCACACAACATAGAACGACTTCTGCCTTATGGTAAGGGGACCATTGTTATGCTTGCATTTACCTGTTTCCTAAGTGAAAGTGATAAATCTTTATTTTAAAGCAGGAGGTTGTATAGTGCAAAATGCTGTATGGAATCTAAGACATATTTTGCCAAGGAAACAAGCATAAAACGTATTTCTTTTACCAAACTGAAAGTTGAATGGTTATTTCAAAACCCTTATAACTACCTATTAGCAAGCAAAGGAATGTTTAATTAGGTGGTGGGGGGTTACCTCCCCTTATCTGAGAGTAGGTTCAGGTGGCAGCCAGGAGTTAATTTTCTTTTACCATTAGAAGTTCCCTTTCTCTGTGTAGATTTAGGGCCCAAGTTTTTAAACTTTTAGTAATTATAATTTTTGGTCCATCAGCTTTTGCTCAGTATTTGAGAAAAATGATAATCAGTTTCCAATTCATAGACTGTTACAATCTGTGTTAATACATCCTTTTGTATTCCACAAAATTGTAGAGTAATCCTGTAAAAAGTGCTATATTAGTTTTTACTGGAAAACCAGTTTTGTTATTGATGGAAAAGAATATGTAGTGCAGACAGATCCAGCTTCACCTCAGATAGTTTAGTTATAAGCAACAGCAACTAAAATCTGTAACTAAAACACCTAAAAAAAAAAGAAAAGAAAAAAGAAAAAAAAAAGAAAACCAAAATTTGACAATTCAAAGGAAATCGACCATTTTCTGGATAACTATCACTTACCAAAATTAAACCAAGAGCAGATAAGCAATGTAAACAGACCTAAAGCCCCTATGAAAAAGAGGCAGTCACCAAAAGCCTCCCAAACAAAAATGCCCAGGGCCAGATGGCTTCAGTGCAGAATTCTACCATAAATTTCAGGAAGAACTAATACAAATGCCAATAATGCTCAAATTGTTCCACACAATAGAAGCAGAAGTTTCATTACTAAACTCTTTTTATGAGGCCACTAATACATCAAATAAGCCTATTAAAAATGGGGTACAGAACTGAATAGAGAATTCTCAATAGAGGAAATCAAAAAGGCTGAAAGACACTTAAAAAGTGCTCAACATCTGTAGCTATCAGGGAAACACAAATCAAAACAACTCTGAGATACCATCTTACTCCTGCCAAAATGGCTAAAATTAGAAACACCAATGACAACTTATGTATGCTGGAGAGGATATGGGTGAAGGGGAACACTCACTGCTTGTGAGAGTGCGAAATTGTGCAGCCATTTTGTAGGACAGCATGGTGGTTCCCCAGGAAAATAGGAATCAATCTACCATAGGACTTGGCAATCCCACTCTTAGGCATATATCCAAATGATCCACATCCATGCAACAAAGACATGTGTTCAATTATGTGTGTAGCAGCAAGAACCTGGAAGCTACCTATGTATGTTTTCTTCATTATATATGATAAATATAAGCAGAATGTGTGTAATTTTTTATTTCCCTTTGCTTTTCTATTTGCATCAAAATCCTTTCATTCACAATTACTATGTGGACTTTGAAATAGTTCATCTTTTCTCATTTATTGTTGATAATGAAACTGAGTACTCTAAGATCTCAATTTAAGTCTAGGCCAAACTATGTTGACTCCTCATAGGAGACCTTAACTATGAGGAGGATCAAACTGGGGGCGGGGCGGGGGGTGGGAGTAAGAAGTATAGGAGGGAGGAATGTGATTTGAATGTATAATAAAATTTTAAAAATGTCAAAAATGCTAGACTTCATCAGAAAGTCAGCCTCATTTTCTGATATGGTTTCTACCTTGCTCACTGATTTTTACTCATCCCATCCTCTTTTATTCTAGAAGTCTACACGCAAATCTTTACAATATTGTTCTCCTGAGTAGGCCTTTCTTCTAGTCTTCCTGTTTTCTTTAGTTTATTTTCAACATCTCAGTTTAGCAGCACTTATTTTGCTAAATTCCTTTGATGCTTCCAACCTTGCCTAAATGTCAAAATGTTTCTTCCTAAGATACCTGTTTCTGAATAATCTGATATTTTTGTCCTATAATTATGATTCCATCCTACAAATCAGTATTCTAGTATTAGATTATAAGCTCTGGGAAGCCTTGGGTCATTAATTAGTTTACATTACTTCTGCTATTAATGTGGCTGTCAACAGTTCTCTGTGACTCACATGGTCACTAAATATAAGAACAATTGCTATTAATCAACCCTTCAACCATATTTAATAACAAGGTATATTTTGTCCTCCCTGAATGCATTTGATTTACTGTGTAAGATGGCATTAATGCACAAATTTGTTCTGAGAGTGGCTGATTACCATTGTGTGTGGTATCCTTTGAGCATAGACTGCTCCTCACTCACAGAAGCAGTCTCAGGCAATAATAGATGCATGCTTGGTCACATGATGTAAGCAAACAGTTATATCAGGGTCATGCATAGACAATGGACAACAGTCAGGAATACAGTGTGACCAACTTGGAGAATACAGGGAATGTTGGCTTAGCAAGATGTGTTTCAAAGAGGCATGTGGAGTGCCCTTCTCTCATCTCTTCCTAATCAATGCTGCTGAGTAACAGGCTCAAATGATATCCCGCTGTCGGGCTGTTCAGTGTCATGTGTGTATGCTAATTGTCCCATATTTGCTAGGGGTGCTGTCTGTGTTCTATTCTCAGTAGAAGTATGAAATTTCAGGGCTAATGTATGGGCTGAAACAGCATTTTCATGGACACTGTGAAGTAGAACAGCTTTTAGAAATTGCTGGGATTTGTTCAAAGCTTCAACAGTAGCAAGAAGATTTTGAGGTTGTATTTATCATCTTGGCCGTCATTGTTCCAGTTCTATCTCCTAAATCTATTCTGCCAAGTTCTAAATTTGAGGAACTCACACACCTTGTGGTGAAGATATCAAGTTTATTTGTTTATAGGAAAATGCAAGCAAGTGATATCTTAAAAGAAATAATGGTGCTCAACCAGTTCAGACTTCAGAGCTAATTCTAAGAACTTTCTTTACACACTGGCTACTGATGGTTTCTGGGAAAGGAGCAATTAACTGCTGGCAATTGTGTTTCTACTATGGTATCTACCAGGCTCCAGTGGACAGTCCCTTCCTATTGTTACATGATGATCCTGGTGAAACTAGGTGGATCTAAAAAAACAAAAGACACATGGGTATATAAAAGGGAATTTTATGGAGGAGAGTAATTGTAGGGATAGAAAAAAACAAAGAGAGTATAAGGTTATAGTAATCAAAATACACTTTCCAAGAATAAATTTATTAAAGACAATATATGTTCCTCATGTTGTGTTCTGAGCACCAGGTCAAATAAAGGAAAACCCAACAGCAACAACAACAACAAACAGGATAGCCTTTCAGTTTTGTTTGAGATTTATTACATCATTTAGAGAAACATCACTTCTAATTAGCATGATTCCCAAAACAGATACAGAATAAATGGAACTCTTGGTTTCCTGTAGGAAAGAGAAATTACACAAATGTAAGTGTTCTGCTAAGGTATGTGCAGATTATATCACCTATAATACTGGCATGTATGCTCACTACGCAGAGAGCCCAAGGATGTTTAAGTGCTACAGAGATGTTTAAGTACTCTGCCCTACAGAAGTGAAATATAGACATATAGACCATGGGCCTTTCACAACCCACCCTGAGAAAGTACCATCCAAATCTGAGAACATTAAGAAAGCACCCTTTGTAGAGAACTGAAAACAAAGCACCCTTCTGTGTTTCTGTACTCTCCCCAATAATTATCTTAGACCTAGAAACCTGGGCCAGGATAAGTTTTATTACTCTAGTGGTCTTTATCCAAACCCCATGGTAGACACACACGTGCATGCAGTCACTCACTCACACACACACACACACACACACACACACACACACAAAGACCTAGGTACAACATACTTGTTTTAATGTCCTGGGAATAGGTAGAAACGTTTTGTCAAAGTCACCCTTTCAGTGGTGGGCATCTGTAAACTAAATTTTGGTTGTTCAAATGAAAATCGTACCTAGAAGAGATTTATAGTCAATATTTTAAGAGAGCAGAATCTTGACTTGAAATGAAAAAAGAAACTGCACTGGTTAGCATGACAATAAACAACTCATGGCATTTGTAAGAACCGCAGCTGTGAGAATATCTTCAAGACTATTAAGCTGTCTTGCTAGAATTAACAAATATGGACACATTGATATTACATTCTTCTCCATTTTCTACTAAAGACAGGGTAGGGGTTAATATAAATGATTATTTCTTAAGACTTTTGATCATAAAACATTGGCACCATTTAGGGATAGTTGACCAACTTAAAAATAATAATAATACAAAACTCTTTTTAAAGGATGACATTATTAAAAGACCAACATGTTCTGAGCTATCCCTGTAGAGACAGATTAAATAGCAAAGACCAGGGAAGCAGAATTGATACAGCATTAGTCCTACCTTTCTGAAAATGTCCTCCAAGTCACAAGACCAGGCATGTTCTTTCATTTGCTTGATGAGTTCCACAATGAAAAGAGAGCCCTTGATAGGATGTCTCCAAGAGATGTTGTCTATAAATAACATATATTTCAAATCTTATGACAGACCTTACCCTGGATACAGGCCACTGTAGCCTTTCCACTATTGCTGGACACATTAAAGAGTCCATACTGTATCATAAAAACTGCCTGCCTGCCATTTTTCAATGGATAATTATATAAAATTCAATGAATACCTCTTCCCTGTATGCAATGCAGATTTTTCAGATGAAGTAGTTCCTTATGTCAAAGAGGTGAAAAATCTAGTAGAAAGGCAGTCCCTAGGGTAAGAGAGTGATTAGGCTTGGGAGAAGGAGTATCTGAGTGTGTGTCTCCAGGGTGCCATGTAATGACACTGGTTTAAGTCTGTTGTACATTTTGAAATGCAAGGATTTTAATTACAAGTTGAGAGAAATTATTTCTGGTAAAGAAAGAGATATTTGAAGAATACATAATAGCTACAAAAATCTGAGCTGGGTAAAGGAAATGAGGAGTAGAAGCAAGTATGTCTATAAGAATGTGAATGTCTTTAAGTAGAGAATAAAAGGCCTGATTCTCATAAAAGTACTAGTAAGGCCAGATTCTTTTTAAAAAATCTTACTGTGTGTTTGGGATTTACACAGGCAAATTGCAACTTGGTTTGGTAGTGGGTGTGGAAGATACATGAAGTTTGAACTATTTACAAAGAATAGTGAAGACAGCAAACGAAAGAGATACACAAACCAACAGGGTGGATGTCAAGAATGGAAGATCTGAGGAAGACTCTAACCTGTAGAGTGATATTCACTTTGTCTCCTTCTGTGCCACTGAGCACGCCCATTGGGGGGTGGAGCCAGGGGCAGAAGTGACCTATGGAAGGAGGTCTGAGGAGGAGCCGGGGAACACTCTCTTGTTGGCCGGACATAGAGAGGAAAGCATCTGGTGAAACTTGCTGGTGTTCATCTGTCTAGGCTGTGAATTATTTCTCCCTAAATAAACAACTATTCAGCCTATTTGTTTATCCTGATCCTTATTAAACTGAAATACTAACCAGACAGGGATTTTTGGTCAAGATATTAGGAAATGATATAAAAGAACATTTGAATCTAGTAATATAGTTTGTGGCATTCTTAAGATGAAAATGTGTTGGTGTTTTACTATTGTGTTTTAAAGTTAAACACATTGTTGTTCATTGACTATTTCTTCGACACATAAAATGCATCTGATTATGTTTATTCCTTACCATCTCATTAAGTCCCTCCTACTCATAAACCAATACATCCCCTCATATGCTGCTTTCCTCTGTGCATGCTATTTTGTAATTTTTATGACTCATTGAGTGTAATCAGGGCTGTCTGCATGACCAATGGTATGAAACTATGTGACAGAGCCTCACTGCAAACTACTTGATATGTTTCTGAAGATGATTCTCTATCTACCAGAATATATTAGTAGCCAATAATTCTACAAATCTCTATGACCCTAGATTGTATCAATAACTACGATAATTTATCATTGGAAAATAATATAGTGATATATACATTAAGGTATGGTCTACCCAGTGTAGAAGTATATTATATCTGGAGGTTGTGACCATAGTCAGTAACATAATCTGTAAGGTATTTGATCAGAGGCAAAGACGTAAAGATGCATTTGAGTAAAAGAATGTAGGCCTCAGGAAATGCAAAATTCAGGAAATGAAAGACTCAAATGAGTTTCATTTAAACCTTAACATAGTAAGTAGCTTTAGTGAGATTACTAATTAAAACTTTGATAATAAGAATAACTTAGTGTTAGATATTTTAGGAATTGTCCAATATTTCACACATCATATTCAGCCATTGCCACCTTGGCAGTATATTTACGAATATTTATGAGAAAGTCAAAGAAATCTCAGTAAGATGAAACAGCTAGACTTAATATAAGATGTAATAAATGGAAGTGTCAAGATGTGAGCTGACTATTACTGTTTAGCATATATTTGAATTATTTATGAATATATGTTTTGATGTATAAAACCCTCTCACATTAAAGCCACTTAATATCTAATATGTAGCATAGGTTATCTGGTGTGTGTGTTTTCAGGAGATTGTTATGTGCCTTCCTTCCCAACTACTCATAGCAACTTTGGGATTGTAGGTGCTTCTTTCTAACAGTAACCATTACGAAGATCATCTATACAAAAAATCCTTTACCTGGTGTTGAAGAACAGAAAGCAATAAAATCCTTCTCTATGTGGGCTTTCTTAATGCCATCATCTTCCAAATCTGCATCCACTAAGAATTTCTTTCCAGTACCTTCTGCTGAATCTTTCACCAACACCACTCCTCGGTTCTCTAGGAAGGCAAAAAATTGCTTTCATTTCTAACAATTTCCAAGGGAATTATTGTTTCTTTGAAACTTTCATTAAATTCTACATCTAAATGTATTAGTTTTTTAGTTATATATACAAATATGAATGTGAATACATATATGTATACATGTACATATGTACATATATATGTATATGTATGTATGTATGTGTATGTAAAGTTTGATATAGGCCATGAGTCAATTATTTTTTAATTGGAATCCAATAACATCCAAATGTTATATATATGTATGTATATACATACATATATATGTATATATGCATTGATTCTTGATCGTGATATTTTCTAGTTGAAAAATCTGAAATAACAATCCACAGAGTGCCTAATTATCTGATTAGTAAAACAGATGTTTGATATTTAGGTGTCAACCCCCAAACACTAGAAAGTATTATCTGTATGTAAATGATAAAGTCAGGCTGTGAATCCACCAGCACTTACCTCCACGGCAGGCCTGAATGATGATAACTTTGGGCTTGTCTGTCAAGTTTGGGCACATCAAAGTGTTCAACATCCGAAAGATAGTATCAACTTTTAAAACATCTGCTACTTTATCAGAATATGACTTCCCACATATTCCTTCTTGGATACCATGAGACATGAACACAAGAAAAGTACTGTCAGAAGTCTTGTGCTCTGGGCAGTCAGCAAACTCCTTCACTGTGTTAGTCATCTCCTGGAAGAGAGCAGACCAGTGATGTTAGATGAACTGTCATTTCACTAGAAACAGTAAAGGGTGTCCTTGAATAATTACATGAAAATGAGTAACATGGAAGAGAAAAATTCTAACTTTCAATTTTATGAAAATCAAGGCTATAAAGACTAAAGAAAGTCATGCTGAGATCATTTAGGTGGTAGAAATATTTTCCAATTAGATGTTAGAGGAGACTTTGGTAAAGCATTGCAACATATGGCAGGCATATGTAATATTCAGTGGCTCCTCACCGAAGGATGTCATCATTACAAACTAGCATGAGTTTAAGATTTCTCCAACATGTTTTCTGGCATTATCTATTGTATGAGAGACATACACATAATTTACGTATTTTGAGAAATCTTACCAGAGCTGTGAGATTTTCTTTTTCTTTCACGGTATATCCCAGACCCTGCAGTAGTGACTTCATTTCTCTGAGATCCACATCAGCTCCATCCCTCCTTGGAAGATATTCAAACTCTGTGTTGCAGATAATGAGAGCAAGACGTGTACGAGTGGATGTATTCATTATTGGGTAAATCTGTATGAAGGGCAGATTCAGTGAACAGCCTTGTTTAGTTTAATGTTTACTTTATGTGTTTATGATCATTCTTAATTCCCTCCTTCTATTCCTTTCAAGAAACCAACCTTGTGAAGATTAGATTAAGTATAGGAAGGGCACTGAATCTTAATTCAAGAGCACTTTGGAATTTTTGAATATTCAGGTGATTTCTGAGCATCTACCCTTAACTTTGAAGAGATAATTTTGAAAAAGAAAGCTAGAGATCCCTAAATTGTAAAGCCAATTCCACTGAGTTCTATTGACTCTAGACATAATATTTACCCATACCTGACTCAGTTTCTTAATCTCTAAAATGGGCCATTTTGAAGGTTAACTGCTTTGTTTTATATAAAAGTATATGGAGTAGTATTAGGTTCACAGTAAGCATCTAAGGTTAGCCATTGATTTCCTGTTGCTACTATTGTATACCAAGGAATTGGCGTAAACTCAAAGTAAACTTGAGATTCTAGGAGGTAGGGATCTTTGACGTAAGGCAAAGTGTGTTATCGAGTCTCTGGGGACATAGCAATGACTGTGTCTGTGACAAACAACCACTGCTCTTCAGCTTGCTCCATCCCAGTTCTGTGCACAGCACCTCAGAAGGATTTTCTTGCCGTATCTTTTGGGCTGTTTCTAAGGGGCATAACTTGAGGCTCCCACTTGGTCCTGGACATGTGACACCATCTTTGTTCTGTTTTTCTTCTGTTTCTGTAAGCGACAAAAATACCACAGTTGTATTGAAGCCTGTTGGTCTCACATCAAGTCCCTTCCAGCCTTATTATTGTGTGAAGACAAGTGTCACTACCACAAAGCAGAATGAGATACACACCACTACTAATGAGCATATTGCAAACCAGAGATTCCCAGTGTGTGATCTGAGATCTATTATGGAATTTGTATTTTGATAAATATTTTAGATAACACAAGTATTAAAATGTTTAGCATTTATTTTGGAAAGTATTTGAAGCCTAGGATGAGATTTTAGGTGGGGGTGTTAGGAAATATATCTCATTCAATCACATTGAAAAATTTAAAAAATATGTGTTTACATATTTTTTTAACATATGCACAATAGTGGGCATCACATTGAGTAACTTTTAGAAATGATCTCTGTCCATTCACTCAGGATCACTTTCTATTGTATTTGTATATTAACCAATGAAGGAACAACATTGAATGTATTTACTAGAATGAAAGTCAGATAAAGTGTAAGTGCTAACATTAATTTGCAAATTTTGTAAATGCATGTCACTTTTTATTGATGGCACAAATCTATGAGGGGTATTTTAAAAAACAGTTTCTTTGAGCTTCTGGGGGTCCTATTGAATCACAAGTTCAATATATCTAATCATATGATGTACTTCTAAATAATTTGATGCAAACTTGGTATATTTTCAAAACATGCCTGGAGAGTGGAAATTAAACAATTGAAATTTTGAGATTCCAATTAATTTTAAAAGGTGTTTTTGTAAATTGGTTTTGAGAGTTTGACCAAAACATCAAAATGTGTTGGTTGTAGAAAAGAATACAAACTAGCTAGAGTTAATATACTGTAAAAATATGGAAACTACTCGTTTATTGGAAAAAGACGTCTTGCTTCTGCACATATTATTCTAAAGTAACTACATATTAAACAAATATTTATTATATTAGAGATAATTTTAGTGTAATTAAATAAAGTATTCAATTATATAGGAATGTCATATCACATGAAATATATAACATTTGGACTAATCATCATTAATAGATTTAGGAGAATGAGTATTTTTTTAACACTTGCCTTTTTGATTTCAGGGAAAGCATTGTCTTCTGGATGAAAGTATTTCAGAACTATGGTGGAAAACCTCTCTTGCAACCTGCAGTGCTAGTCATTTCTAACATTACTAACAATGGATCTGGTGAAGGCACCCTTTTATCAAAGACCACTTAAATATTAATGTGGTATTTGGGATGTAAATATTTCTTCTAAAATGTGTAAATTAAGGTTATTTTGGCCTTTTTCCCAGTAAAGGTTGGTTGTACACTCTCAAACCTGTACTCAGTCTGTGAGATTCTCCCACCCTCCCAAAGTCTTCATTGTTATGCCCAGTCCAGAACACATTCTATCTGAGTGATCTGTGGGAGCCAGTAGAAGACATGCATGTAATTGTTGTGGCACATCTAATGAGCTTACAAACTCTTAGAAGATCTTCTCATAGTCTTCCCAATGTCTCTCACAGAATGGCTGTAAGCACAGTTCTACTGGTGCCGTCTCTTATAGGTGTATGAGACACAGTGTGGGCTATCTCAAGCTTAGGAGAGAGCTCCTTGTTTATTGAGAATAACTTGTATAATGTTCATGAATAAGAAACAACTTTCTATCATGCAAGAACCACTGTGAACGTTAACTTGTTTACTGACATCCATGTTGTCTTAATAAAGGTTTGTATTATCATTGCTATGTCTAAATTGCTGGCAGCTTTAGTTTGTGTAAAAAATAGTGTTAAATAAATTTTCATATAATATTTATCCATTCAAGTTCAATTCAATCACAAATATAATTTTTCATGATTATTAGTTTTGAAGATTTTATAGAACAATGTCTACCGTACAATTGGCATGTTTAACTATTTCTCAATGACCAAGAAAAGTATAGGTGCACAAATAACCATGTAGTGAGTAATGGGCATCTACTATACGCTATAAGTAACAGGTGTCTGATAAGTTGGTAAAGGACTTGAGAGGGGAACCCATTAAAACTTAGCTACACACTGAAAGTAGGTAGGAGAGGAAAAGAAAAGCTAAGGATACATTTTGAGTTTCACATTTGAACAACTGCTAATGATATCAGCATTAGCTAAGGAGAAGAAAACTGAAAAGAAGAATGGGAAGACTGACAAGTTTACCTTTGGGGATGTTTGGAAGTACATTTCCAAAGGAGACAGGAATATGTGCACTAGGCACTCGAATGGTAATATCTGGTACCCAATTAGGTAGTTAAGACTTGAGGTACAAACTCAGAAAGTTGTAGTATGAATATAGTTGGTGAAGCCATGAGAACTGCTGTTGCTTAAGCAAGACATGTAGATGAGAAAAATCAAAGAATCAGTGCCTGGGAGTTACTGATAGCTCCTCAAGCTGATTTTCCCTATGAAGCTGACAGACAACGAAAAAAGATGAGTATCTAAAGAGTGTTCTTGATTTGCAAGCATGTGTACCTGAGGAATGTTCTCCCTGGAAATTGTCTCTCCTAATGAAATTTTCTGCTGGTGGACCTGAAGAGAGACAAAGGAAATTAATTCACCATTAGAAGATAATCCTTGGTTATACAGCAAGTTTGAAGGTACTGTGAACTACATGAGACCAGGGAGAAGGAATAGGAGCAACAGAGACAAGAGATATGCAAATAGAGTCATTGATTCCGGAGTCTGAGATGAGGGAGTTCAAATCACATGAAATATATGTGAAGCAGACACTAGTTATTAAAAGGTTTTGACTCTCAGCATAGTCTGGGATACAAGTTCTTACCCGATTCAAGTTCCAGAACTCCTGCCAGGTAGCCATCTTCATTACAAATGTACCTGATACAGATTTGGCTTGCTAGAGGGCCCTTTTTAGTGACACAATCACACAGGTCCCGTGCCTTGTCCATGACAGTGGCATTTATACATTTTATTCTCTCCATTTCTTCCTGGTTCAGCACTTTCTTCTCCAAAAGTTCATCCAGCAAGCCATTTATTGTCCCTTCGCCCACTGAACGGATGAACTGCTTCCTCTTTGCCCTGAGGATGTTGTCTGTTTAAGACACAAAGATTTCTCAAGCCCAGAAAAATAGTCACATGCACCTTTCATGTTGTAAAAAGGACTGTGGCTTATTTCAGACTGAATCAATAAAAGGACTCTGTCACATACATCACTGTTTGCTATCTGTGCTGTCTGTCTCCCTTCAGTGATGCACAAGTGCAGAGAAAGGCAGGAGCATCAAGTTACTGTCTTCCTGTTAGAACCAAAGAACCATAAACACTCATTCAGGTTTCACTTGTTCTCAACTTTATTAATAAAACAAAGAAATAACAATAAACCATGTTCCTTTGCAGACTCCATATCTGTCACTCATCTGGTTCACTCTGTCAGACTAGGGTCATGTAATAGTAAAGACTGCAAAACGACAGCCGTATACGAGTAAAGCACCATTTCCTTTCTGGCCCTGTCCTTTGCTTTCTATGACTTTTAAGAATCAAATGTACACACTTTTTCCCCATAGCCTTCCCTTTTCCCAGATTCAGCTCTCTTAAATACCTGCACAAGCTGATGACAGCTTCCAGAAAAGCCCCTTCCCAAATTACTTATTTACCAAATTAGTTTTTTTAGCAATGGGGAAAACTCACCAGCCATGGCTCTCCTCTCCTACCATCGGAAGCTACTGAAACTGAAAGTTACTTTCCACCAAGGCGTGTATGCCGATTGAGAAATAGCCACTATTCATGTGTGCACATGATTATTGCCCTAATTAAACCTACACTTCTACAGCTCAGGCTTGCCAAGGAGTAAACCTTGGAAATGATCTTTCCACAACACCTGGAATACTTCCTGGTATGAAGGCAGCATGTCTTAGTATGAAAAAAAAAAAAAAAAAAAAAAAAAAAAAAAAAAAAAAGAAAGAAAAAAAGATGAGCTCATGAGCTTGGGCAAAGCAACAAGTGGGGGCAGGAAAATTATAAAGGGAAGAATTCTAGGATTCAGAGGACATGGGAACAGAGGTACAGGGGTGCAGGGACAGTTGCCACAGATGTTCCTGCTCCAGAGCTGGGGATGTGACTGGGGGATTAGAGCCAGTTTAACAGAGGGAGAAGAGATCTGCAGCCAGTTTACATGGTTTTCTGACCTGTGAGACCTGTGGGTTTGGAGGGGTGCCTGCTGGAGGTGGGGGCAGCGATAAAGCCAGGAGTGGTGGAAGGGAGCTCAGAAGGGGATGGTTTGTGGGACCCAAAGGAAATGTAGGCTGGGAGGTCATACAGGGAAAGGAAGCTTCAGCTGGGGTTCTCTTGCACAGACATGGATGAGCCTGTGGGATTGGATTTCGATGGGAGGAGGGGATGGTGACAGTCTTCATTTGGCCTTCCCCTGGTTTACTAGGCTGGAGTGTTCACAAGAAATGTCTGTTGGTGTTTCGTGCTGAAATGGTGGAATGAGTCTTATGAAGGAAGGTCGGGGGAGAAGATATTTGTGATGTATTGAGGATGGGGACAGATGAAAAGGAAAAGGCAGCTGGTTTTCTAGTATATGGCTGGGAATGAGACTGGACTTACATCCAGAAGAAGAAGAAAAGAAGAAGGAGGAGGAGGAGGAGGAGGAGGAGAAGAGAGGGGTGGATCCTCAGTCTGACTACTCAGTTCCCTGTCAGGAGCAGCCCTTGTATTCATAGGGGATATCTGTTGAGGCTGAGGACTGGGACAACGGAGAATGAGTAGGGTCTATAAGGACACATTAAGCTGAGCTGCCTATTCCATCATAAAATCTACAGCTCTCATTTTAAAAGTATAAGAGATGGTTTACCCTGGAGGCAATTAGCCCCTGGCCCTGGAGCACAGATTTAGTTACCCCAAGTCCCAGTTCAAACACAGAAGCAGTTTCAGGAAGTTTCTCCTATCTTAGGGAACCACCACAATCACAACTTCAGTCACCTTTGAAACACAGTTAAGTTCAGCATCTACAGTGAGATGGGGAAAGCTTTGATTTAGTCCTAAAATGCTATGTGAGAACAGTCTACATTTCTGATGGTAAAATCTCAAGTTCTCCCAAGGCAATAGTTTCTAAGTGGTTTTTATTTATTATCACTAAGTGTTTGTTCAGATACAGAGTGGGGCCAGAATGGCTATTACAGAAGGATAAAATTATCCCATTATAAGTAACTAGCTTCTAACCCTACAAAATTCCAATATTTCCACAGTACAGAAATTCCAATTGATCCATCCATCAGTCTCTGAAGACACAAACATTTCCTCCAGGAGTTTTTTGTTCACATCCAGACATAGCTTTCCTTTTGGGTATTTTCTTTCATACTTGAATTAGATGACTTAGTTCTTTTCTTCTTATGTTTTGCTTCCTGTAACTCACATATTCAACAGATATGGGATTTTTTTTTTAATCTTAAGCGAAAAGAATGATATTTAACTATGCTGTACCCATATGACTGAAGCTTCAACTGTGAAATACAGATTTCCCAGGCAAATTAGAAGACACAGTGCAATGCGGAACAGAGAGATCTAGAAAACGAACTTCATTGAGGACTTTTGTCATGGAAATGCATTCCAGTATAGAAGCTATCCATGCAGAATCTTGTGGTAACTGAAAGGTTGGTTGTTTGATTGTGGTACACACATGAAGAAAGAACAAAACTGTGCCACAGTTTAAATTTCTTTCTTCCTTCCCTTTTTCTTTCTTTCATTCTTTCTTCCTTTCTTTCCTGATTTTTCAAGACATGGTTTCTCTATGTAGCTTTATATACCAGGCTGGCTTCAAACTCATGTAGATCGGCCTGCCTCTGTTCCCTGAGTGCTGGGATTAAAGGTAGTGTGTACCACCACTGCCCAGCTCACAGGCCCACAGTGTGAATTTTGAGTTGAGGTATTATCCTAGCTAGTTTTATATCAACTTGACCCAAGCTAGGCTGAAGGCAAGCCCATGGGTATTTTCTTAGTCATAAAGATGGGATTGCTCAGTCTATTGTGAGTGGAGCCATCCTTGGGCTGGTGGTCCTGTGATCAATAAAAATGCAGTCTGAGCAGGCCATAAGGAGAGAGCCAGTAAGCAGCATTCTTCCATTGCCTCGTCCTCAGCTCTTGCATCCGGATTTCTGTCTTGTTTGAATTCTTTTCCTGCATTTTTATTCCTGCTGCTGTGACAAGACAAATTGCCAAAATTCATTTATGTGGGAAAGGATTTTATTTAGCATACATTTCAGTTCATTATTGAAGAAGTGTCAAGAACTGAGAATAAATACACAGATACTTTCTTGTTTGCTAGTTACCATGTACTGTTCTCTTATACAGTTTTTACACTGCCTATGGAACTGCATCTGGCTACATCAATGAACAAATTCGACAATCCACTTTAGCTAACTGGATACTAGATAATATTCTGTTGGAACTTTTTTCCAAACTGATCTAGATAAGGGCAAATTTAGAGTCAAGATGAACCAGGCAATAAGATAAGACAAAAACACACACTGGATAAATAAAAAAGAAGGAAGAAACAAAGAAAGGAAGAAAGAGACATTTAATTTTCCTGGATGCTTAGTTCTTACCCTAGGAGACTCCCAGAATTCCTGCCAGGTAAATGTCTTCTTTACAAATGTAGTTGATAAAGATTTGACATGCCTTGGGACCTTTCCGAATGACAAGATCACACAGATCTCGTGCCTTTTCCATAAGAGTATCTTTTGCAAGTTTTATTTTCTCCATTTCTTCCTGATTCGTTACTTTATTCTCCAAAATTTCATCCAGCCATCCATTTATTGTTCCTTCTCCCCCTGAACAAATAAATTGCTTCCTCTTTGCTCTTATGGTGTTGTCTGTGGAAAGCAAAAAGAGTTCTCAAGTCAGAACAATCTGAGTTTCTCCTCTCATCATGAACAGCTTGCTTTCAGACTGAATCAGCAAAATTTCATTTCCCCTTAATATTATTCATATAATCACACAGGGAAAGGGACAGGATCTTTATTAGGACCTAAGAGGAAACCATCCTTTTCTGTCCCACTTATATTCAGATTAATAAAATTTGAAATGAGGTTAACTCATGTTCTTTGAAGGCACTGTCTGCATTACTTATTCCATTCTCTCTTGTAGACTAAGGGCATTTAAGACTTAAGATCACAAAATGACAGAGGGATGCCAGTAAAATACAGTTCACTTCTGGTCCTGCCTTTACTTCTTTATGGTTTACAGAGTGCATAGTTTCTTCCTGCTATTCTCCATTTTCCTAGATTTAACTAATATACATATTTACAGAATCCAGCGATAGTTTTCAGAAACCTCAGTCCCTTTCCAAACTATTTATTCACTACATCAGTTCCCTTATCAATAGGGGAAATTCACCAGCCATGGCTTTTCTCTCCCATGATCCAATGGAACTGAAATTATAAACAGGTTCCAGACTTCTTTATACCTAGGTGTGTACGCAGATTGAGAAATAAGTATTGCCCATGTATATGTATTATTTTATGCCCATAATGAAACTCATTCTTCTGGAGTAAGTTACCCAAGAAGTCAATCACAGAAATGACTCCTCTTCAACACTTTAAATAGCTTATTGTAGGAGAGGGTTGGATCTGATGGGAAAAGAAAGGAAAGACAAGGTGATTGTTTTGTGTGAAACTTGTAGAATAATGAATTATTTTTTAAAAAAAGTGTGACCCATGTGCTGGTAAGTTTTTACTGTCAGCAAAACTTAGAATCACCTGGGAAAGGCTTAATGTAGAAGGATACATGTTAAATTAGACTGGGCAGGTCTTTGATTGTTAAAGAATGAAAGAAGACCTAGTTTAGTGTCGGTAGCATCATTCCTGAATCAGAAGTTCCTGAATGGTAAAAGAGTAGAGAAAGCTAGCTGAGGTGAACAAGCTATCATGTATGTGTTCTTTGTCCTTAGCTGTGGATATGATGTGACCAGCTCTTTCAAACCCCTGATGCTGTGACTTCTTCCCTACTCTGCTGGACTGTAACTTAGAATTATGAGGTGAAATGAACCCTTTCTTTTCAATATCACTTTTTGCCATTGACCAAGAAATGAAATTAAGACAATTCACAAAAGAAAAAGAAGGTAAATAATATTATATATTCAAGTTTAGCAATCAAACAAAATGGATATCCCCAGGTGTTTGGAATACACCCCGGAACTGTAAGGATCCTTAGCAGAAGCTGAACTGTAAGGATCCTAGGCAGAAGAACCAGCCCTTTTTGTACTGGAGAGTCTAAGTCTGAGTGCAAGAGTGGAACAGTGACAAGGCCAATATGTCACAGAGCACAGATTTCTACAATGACCCTATAAAGAATGGAACCAAGTAAATGTCCCTGCAAGTAAACCAAATAAGGGAGGGTAAGCTACAGTCCCCATGTTATTTTCACTAGTACCGAAATCCTGAGGCATTTCCTATAGGAGAAGCTTACAACTTCCACAGACCCTAAGAACATCTAGGAAAAATTTTCAATAATCCATAGCATAATGCTACAATGTGAAATTTTCACAGCTGTATCCTATGAAATATTCATGGTGCCTACACAAGCTCCTAGTGGTCACCATTTTGGGGGAATACCACCAACTCAGGATTTTTTGAAGGAGCTAGATATTCTCCACCAAAAACTTGTCCAAACTTGTTCCCTCAGTCATCAGGACTGACATGATCAGACTTGCAGTCACAGCCTAATTTACCTCTTGCATCCAACTGTGTCTATTACCTTCCCTGTTGTTACCACAGGAAGCAACAGGGCAACTCTTCCCAGAACCTGGTCAAGCAAGATTCCTGAGATATAGTAGCCAGGTAGTACTTCACACCCTTCCTGAACTCAACAAAATATTCAGGGGACATCAGCCACCCACACTGATGAGTCATCAAAGCATCTAGGCTTCCCACGTAAAGAAGTTCTTCTTGTTTAGATTCCAGGAAACAGCATCAGCAGCCCCATGAGGACAATAGCCTTACACATGGAAACTCCTGGGTTCCTCTTGAGTTTATTGATGTTAGATGGCCTCTGGGAGGATCTCATTATGTAAACAGATGACTAACTTCTACCATCAGAACTGACCAGAGAACTTGCTGAACTAAGTTTATGTTTGACAAGGCTTAGTAACTACTAAACACTTGGCATCTAGTAATTGTACTTACTACCTTTATATAATTCTTCAAGCATCTGTAAGAGAGCAAAACATGAGAGAATAATCCCCACATGAGAAATGCTGCATGTTTTCACTGGTGCAATGAGCACTTGTTTTCATTTCTAAGGTTGAGAAAGATTCAATAGCTGAGACACTGGACTAATCGCTATGGGGGATAAAGATATAAAATAAGTTTCATACACAAGGAAGAATGTGAAGCAAATTCACACGCTAATATTGAGAGAAATCATCAGTCCTGTTGCATAAATTGATTTTTCTGGCCATTAGTGCCTTATCAAACACAAAAACTTCTGAGCTGTCTGAAAGAATCATCAATGTACTGAGGTTGATTTTGCTCAATATCTTAGAAACAGAAGTATGGTTTAAGGGTGGGTTTCTGTTGAAAAATTGCAACAATGTTTTTCAGTTGAACTTGACCTAATGCTCTTAATTGCCCATATTATAGAAAGGTAGTTTCTGCAGGTTTACAATGACACTTTTGTGGTGATACCTTGTTTATACTCTAAGAAATAAAGCTTGCCTGTAGATCAGAGGATGGAGCTCATCACTAGCTAACTGTAGAGGTCTGGAGATCTGTACAGACAGACAGGAAATGAGATGGCTGGGTAATAAGAGGAATAAAGGCAGCAGGAAATAGAAACTTGTTCTCTTTTGACTCAGGGTTTTGTAGAAGTGAAAGCTCTAGTAGCTGACTGTGCTGCTTCTCTGATCTTTCACTTTTCACCCCCTAATATCTGACTCTGGGTTTTTATTTTTAAGACCTATTAGAACGTGTGTAACAACACTTCAGGAATTCTCTGCAACTACTAGCTATTTTCTTTTCTTTTCTTACTGTCTCCTAAGGGCCCTGCTTTTCTGCAACTTGTGGTATAAACCAAACTGGCCGTGTACTCACAGATAGCCACCAACCTCTGCCTTACTTAGTGTTTGAATTAAAGGATTTTAGCCCCCACACTGAGCAAACCTAACACTTTTATGTTAGTTGACTAAATGTCCTCATTTACCTCTGAGTAGCACATGACTACCCAATTCTTCTGTTATGTGGCTTAATTTCATATACAGATCAGGGAGACCTAACCATTAAATGTCTAGGCAACTACTTGTTTGGGACTAAAGCGTAGAATGTCCAAACAAAAGTATTCTTTTCTATTAGTGATATAATCTAAAGCCTATATGAAGTGTTTCCATATAATCTATTGAGTTCTTTACTCACGCATGTTCACCCACAAAACACATTGTCTATAATACTCTTCATTGGAAAGAAAATTATTGACATATTTTTCTTTTTTTGCAATTCTCTCTCTCCTATACCACCATCTCACCCACAGCCAAGTCTTTGAAAACAGGTATAACATGCTACTGGACACTCATACTCACAGGATCACACTTTCATTTTCAAAATGTTCAGTCACCTATCAGCAAGATAGGTGGTTTAAGCATCCAGGTCCCAGAAGTCCTTGGGAACATTCTGACTTTCATCAAGCTGCAAGTGCCATTATGTATCTGGAAAAGTACTCATAACAGTAGGGAACTGGCAGAGTTGCCATAACTCCTGCAATAAGTAAGGCAGCAACCACATCAGAGGCGCCCACATGGCTAATAAGAACTTCCACTTAAAATTTACAAAAGCTTAAAAAAGGGTTTTAAAAACAAACAAACAAACAAACAAAAAAAAAAAAACCAACATAGACAACCAAGGTTTCTTGGTAGCAGCATTTTTCTCAGTTGGATTCTGCTTTTCAAGAGAGATGTTTACTGACTCAGCATAAGCGGCAAAAAAAAAAAAAAAAAAAAAAAAACAAAACAAAACAAAAAAAAACAAACAAACCAAAAAAAAAAAAAAAAAAAAAAAAAAACCGTACGGCTTTAAGAAGCATTGCTAATAATTAATTGGTGAGTATCAGAGATGGCAATGCCAGTGACCAAATCTCCAAGCTGGCAACATGCTGCTTGCTGCCATGTAGACCAAGGTGGTGACCACAGCTCTCAGTGCTGGTGGTAAAATAGCCGCCGCCATCTTGGATAGACCGTGGCTAACACAGCTATTACTTTCATTTTAGCAATGTTGTTGTTTACCAGATAAAAGACTCGTAGCCAAAAAAAAAAAAAAAAAAGATTAACAGTAAAGACTGATTCATATTAAGAAAAACCGCTAAAGGTTTACAGTGTGTTTTAAAATATACATAGACATGGGAGGGAAAAAAAGAATAAAATGGTTTTAAAAAGACGGAGAAGAGCTGGAGCACACACCTTTAATCCCAGCACTAGGGAGACAGAGGCAAGCAGATCTCTGTGTTTGCAAAATAAACCTGGTAAGCAGAGTGAATTCCAGGACAGATAAAAGTTACACAGAGAAACTCTGTCTTAAAAAATGAAAAAAATAGAAATAAAAGAAACAGAGTAATAAAAAAGCCATGTAAAGATGAAAAGCACAGAAAAATTATGGATGCTATATGCTATTCTGTTGTCTTTAAATTGCTTGACTGCTGAGGAAATAACAACTGATAAAAGAAATGCTACTGGATTAATTCAATTTATATATTTTAAAAATACTTTGACTCCAAAATTTAAGTTCAAGGACAAGTTATTGGGGAAAAGGAAAAGGACTTTTATTGTTGTTTCCACAGAAAATAAAAAGCTGTGGATTCCTTCCAGACTAATGTGGTTTGAGCAAGCCAGACCCCCTGAAACAGCGTTCCTATTATCCAACATTCAAAACAGTTTAAACAAGGCAGCCTTGCAGACTACAGCCAGGATATCTGCTTCTTCTTAAGATCACCATAACAGTGCCCCCTACCAGGAGGAAGCAGTTTGGAAAGAACGATGGCCAAATTCCCAAATAGTGTTTATAAATGTTTGTTTTCATTTAAATGTACTTGGTTATAAATGGTTCATGATCATATTCAACCAATTCTTTTTAAAGGTAAAAAGGGGTTTATGGTATAGAAATGGATACTTTGTTTTGGAATGGATTTTCATTTATTGATACAATTTAAGGTCAATGTTGTGATTAAGTATCTATCTCCTCTTGTTTAGATGTTGTGTTTATATAACTCAGTTAGAAATGTAATGTATATTTTAGTACAGATTTTAGATAGTTACCTATGATAGTCAGAACTTATAGTTAAGTTAGTTAGGATTTCTAGATATATAGAGATGTATTTAAGATAGACATTCTTTAAACCTTTCAAAGACCTACAGCATATGGCATTTAAAATGGTTTAGGGCTTTTCTTGACAATGAGGCACAATTGCTCCTGGCAATACCACCTATGTCAGAAAGAAAGATGGACATAGAAGAAACAGGCTATGGAGTTTACTTCTAATATGGCAAGACTAGCCATTTGGACAAGATACTGCTCTTGTCTGGAATGTTTGACTTTATGCTTTATAAACTGGACATGCAGGACCCACAGAAAAGTGACTGCCGATACAAGATGGACATTGCTACAGAGTTCCTGCTTCATGGAAGAGTCTGCCAGACAGTCTGCAGGACACAGAGAAAAGTGACTGACAAACTGCCAATACAGGTGGACAGTTTAGTTTCCTCCTTTGCTGAGGAGTCTGGCAGACACACTATGGAAGATGGAACATTACAAAAGAACTTCAAGTGACTGAGCAGGCAAGATGTCTCTGTCATTTCTAGAGTATATATATATTATCCTTCTGTGGTCTTAGAAGGTGTTGAAGACAGATAGTTATAGTTATAGTTGTCCTTAGTTAGGATTTAAGGTAAGTTACATAGACTTTAGACTCACAAATATAGGATAGATGATAGAATAGTTTCTTTTAATCTTGCTAAATGTTAATGGAGTGAATATTGTTAACTGTGATTCTTATTTGATAACTATTGTGTGATATATTTTGCTTTGTTAATGTTAAAACCCTTTTTTTTTTTTTTTTTTTACTTAGACAGAAAAGAGGAGATGATAGGAAATGTCATTCTGTAAATATGTTTCTCATACTGGTTAATGAATAAAGCACTGTTGGCCAATAGGAAAGCAAGATAGGCATAACTAGGAGACAAGGAGGAAAGAGGAATTAGGAAAGAGGAGTTAAGATGCAGAGTCTAGAGAGAGCAGAACCACCAGCTGCCTCTCCCCGGTAAGATAAGACCATGTGCAAATACATACAAAGGGGTTAATACTTAAGACAGAGCTAGCCAATAAGAAACAAGTAACTGGCCAACAGCATTATATCTAATACAGGGTTTCTGTGTGTTATTTGGGGTTGGCGTGGTGGCGGGACAAGACCAGCAGCGGGAGGAAAACCTTACTCCTTACAGTGGAGGGAGGACAGTGAATGCCCTTTGGTTTGTCCCTGAAGCTAGAGAAAGTCCCAGGCACCCATTCCTCTAAAATAGCACTCCAGAAAGTGCCATATCCATTGGTTTCTGGTGTTCAGCTTGTCCACAGAGCACTGGAATTAAAAGAAGCTTATTTTAAAAGAGGTTTAGTTGGTGAGAGGTTGGAGTGGGGGGGTGTGTGGGCATAACTTGGGAGGCAGACACAGGCAGATCTCTGTGAATTTGAGGACAGCCTGGTCTGCAAGAACTAGTTGAGGACAACTATGGCTACACATAGAAGCTCTGTCTCAAAAAAAAACAAAAATAAATAAGTAAATAAATAAATAAATAACAAAAGGAGAATTCTCAGGCTTCACCTGTCCTTGCTGCTTGTGATTGTCATGTAATAAGATCACTATGTGGTTTGTTTGTGTAGTCCACATTGAAAATACTATTGTAAATGCTTCTTTTCACTAATATGATGCAAGATGTAATAAGGCGCTATGATAATATTGTTATCCATTTGACAAAATTTAGAATCAGCTGAAAGATGCCCTATGTGCATGGATATGAGTGATTATTTAGATTATTGTAATTGATACTCAAAAATATGTTTAATCATGGGATGGGACCATTCCCTTCCTGAACTGTGCTAATATAGAAAGGACCCCACTGACATCATTCTTGCCTTCATTATTCTGTGCTTTCTGCTTGTAGATATGATGTGCCCAGTTTCTTTACGTTGACTTCTCTGTCATCATGAACTGTAAGCCAGAACTCTTCCTCTGTTACATTGCTTTTGTCACAGTTTTATACTACAGCAACAGGAAAGTACCCAAGATAGACATAAACACAAGAGAATATCCTCGGCCAGACAAAAAGGATGGGACATAAACAAGTATCTTGAGAGTTTCCAGTAACTTAATTTAGGTGGAGCTGAAGTACAGCTTGCTTCTCAAAGCAAGCTCTGTAATTATCAAAGCCTTTCCTGTCCATTTTCCCAACTCTTCATGGAAGAAGTTGCTTCCTCCAAATAAATACCACCACAGTCTTTCAGTTCTTTCATGGGTTACTGGAAAGCAGCAAGAAATAAACAAAACTTGGAAGGTCAGCAAAATTTTTTTCTATTTCATTAAGACTAGATTGTTGCCTCCTATAGAAATGAAGGCATAAAGAGAGTTTTAACACAAATTCCCTTACACTATCGCCTGAAATAACTTAGTGGGATGTTAGCACATCTTGTCTGAGCAGCAATGGGATTGCTGTGGGCTGATAATCTTCAGAGGGGTGATTGCTGGCATAACATTCCTTACAAAATTAGGTTACTTAATAATTTTCACACTGATTTTGGACTATAACTAGTAAGTGTGCTAGTCATAAAACCCCAAAATATAAGTTTCCACAATGTAGTATCAAGGAATGATATACAACTTGTTAACTAGAATCTGTGTATATTTATATTTTATTGTACAAATTTACTGAGGAGGGCATCATAATTTGACATAGGTATAGTGTTTGTTTAGTTGTCAAAGGAGAAATGTTTAACTTTGTCATATCTTAAATTTTAAAAACTGCTTTATTAACATACTATATATGTGTTAAATATATAAGCATACAATTTAACATCACAAAATAGTGCACAATATGTATTGATAAACTGTCAGAAACATTTTAATCCCCTTATCATCAATTTCTAACATTGAGAAATTAGAGGTCATTGCTCATAATTATTGACAAAATATATAATAATTTATTTTGATATATAATTACCTCACCATGTCACAAAACTTATACTGTTTTTGTCTCCATTACTCAGTCCAGCTTACTAAAAGCTTGTTTAGTGAAGTCACAAAAGTTTGAGTGAACAATACACACACACACACACACACACACACACACACACACACAGAGAGAGAGAGAGAGAGAGAGAGACAGTGAGAGAAAGAGAATTAAAAATTCAGTAACAACAGCTGAGTGTGCAATATACACCTGTAATCCCAACAGATTGGAGGTAGAGGCCGGATAGGATATGCATTTAGCTGCTAGCCCAGGCTATCTGGTACTTTAGGCCAGATAAAGTTACAAAGTGATGTCCTGTCTCTAAAAGGCAAAATAGAACAGTCCCTCCTCTCCACTCCAAGGCCTGAACCTGACCGCTTATATTGATATACTCTTTAAAGGTGGAACCATTTGGTAAAAATGCCGCTTTGTCAGCTGCATTCAAAGAACCTATTTGACAAGATAGTGGGAACTTTGTACACAGAAGATTGCAGGCATAGGGTGAGGTAGGCTATGTGGCCAGCACTTCTTTCCCACCTGGTCCCACAGTCCTTTAGCCCCAAATAAGCACACAGAGACATATTAATTATAAACTGTTTGGGTGATGGCTCAGGCTTTTTACTGCCTATCTCTCATTAATTATTAACCCATTTCTGTTAAACTATGTATTGCCATGAGCCTAGGGCTTACCCATAATCTGGCATTTTACTCCTTCGCAGATACATGGAGTTTGCTCTGGGAGGTTCTCTCTGCCTCTTCTCCCCAGAATTCTCCTCATCTTGAAGCCGCCACCTATACTTCGTGCCTGGCTACTGACCAATCAGTGTTGTATTCATCAACCAATAAGAGAAACATACATATATATATATGGACATCCTCCATCAGGGATGCGGTGGGGTAGGCTGGGAACAATAGCCAGCCCTTTGAGGTCAGTTGTCATATCAGTGCTGAGTCTTTGAGTACTGGCAGAGCTTTGGCTTGAATTTTCCCAGTTCGAAGTAGTGCAACTCACTGTTCTGGTCAGCATGTCTTTGTAAATAAGCATTGGGAAGCAGCATGTCTGCACCAACCCAAATTTGAAGTCATTGCTACCATGGAGTAACCACAATCACCTGTTCTGCAGTGGCTGCCCCAGCCTTCCCATCTTAATATTGTCTAATGGCCATTGTGTTCACGAAGTCCCTGAAACATCTCTGATGTGTGAAGATAAGTTTGGCAGTTAGGAGAAGAGAAGAGGTTGCTCTGTTATTTGAGGAAGTTAAAGCTTGAACTGACATTAAAAAAAAAAATAAAAAACTCTTTGCCTCTCTGGGAAAGAGAACAAGCAAGGGAAAATGAGGAACTGACCGCAAATCCAGTCCAGGAGCTTCAGAATCACCCCCAGTATTATGCTGCTTAATGTCAGCTGCTTGAACATTTTGATATTTGCTCATGGTGGGACTGTGGAGCATTTCTGAATTTTCCCTGAAAGAGCTTTCTGGAAGTTAGATGACTTGCATGGCACTTAGTGTATGCCTGCTTCCCTCTAGAATAACTATAACCTTCCCCAACCCAAGATGATGAGTACAGAACCTAACTGAATCTGGAAAGGCCTAGAGACCCAGAAAGCCCTCCAAGAACCACTCAAAAAGATTCATTAGGCAGTCTTGAGAAAGAATCCTGTGATAAACCTGAGATTCATGTTGACACAGTACCTTATGCAGACTATGCTCTGCGATGGTATTCTCTACAAGGCCAGAAGTCACAAAGTCCCGTGAAGAAAGTCGAAGCGGTAGCAGCAACCCAACAGCCAAATCAGAGAAAAGATGGGCCCAGAAGTCAGAGGGCAAGTAAAGAAAGAAGAATGTGGGTGACAAGAAGCTGAGAGCCTAGGGGTGGAAATTTGAGGGGCCTTAAGCTACCAAGAAACCAGCGGTTGAGAGGAAAGTAGCATAGAAGAAACTGACTGCAAAAGAAAAGTCTACTACAGAATCTATTAAAACCTGTTTCGTTCCATAGAGCAAATAGAGACAGCCCATTTGAATACAAGCTGATAAAAGATGAAGGAAGAAACAAAATAAATGAATAAAACAATGCAAAACTCTCAACAACAACAAAACTATGAATAAATATGGGCAATATCCTAAATAACTATTTTTCAAGAGAAAACTGCCAACATGTTTCTGATAAAAAAAATCTGTATTAGTTGTCAAAGAAATGTAATTGAAAACCACAAAGCTATCAGATACCACTTAGCTATTATCAGAATGTCAAAAAATATTGCTGGTAAAAACAGAGATAAAAGAAAGCCTATGTGACTGGTCCAAGTATAAATATCAACATCCTTTGTGAAGAACGGTTCTGTTTCCTTTAAAAAACTAAAAACAATTCTATGTAAACATCTGAGAGGTTTTGACCACAGAGTTTTGAAAGGCAGAAAGCATCCAACTAGTGATTTTGTGCTTAGACTCAGACCTAAAGTTCCTTACTGTGTACTGTGAAAACATTTGAATATAGCAGCAGTGGGAGCTGTCAAAATAAGACATTGCCAAGACTGCCTTGTGTTAATGCAAACCCATCCTACATCACTACATCTATACTCAATTAAGTAAAGACCCATTTTCTTTAGACATGGTAGTCTACTGAGTCAGAGTGAGAAGATTCTCTCTGATAGATAACTACATGGCCAGTTAACCCCTGGAAAGCCTTGTCCTTTCCATTGTATAAACTGATACTAGGAGACCTATGGAAGAAAGCAGCCGATTACTAAACAATTCATCACAAAGTGCTTCTTCTCCTTTAAGTTTACAAAACATCTAGTAATAGCATGCTTAGTTACCTTTGAAATGGTAGAAATACCTTGATAGAAGTGCTATTTCAATCATTAGTGTCTATACACGGACTCATAGTTGTCTAAATTATTCTTGTGCTTGAAAATAAAATAAGTGTTTTTGAGGGGATACTTACTTTGCAGGAACCAGGAATGCCATTTCACCATGTACTAAAGTGAAACTAACAAGTTGCAAAAGGTGGTGGAGTATGAAAATGATCTTTTATAACCCAAACTGTAACTAAAGTCTCAGACTGAGGATACTTTCATCAGCCACATCTCTTTTGTGTAATTCTTCTGTCTCAACTTTACTCACATGATGAAGCTTTTCAAATTTAAAGCCTTATAATTCCTGTAATCCCACGGCATCTGTGTCTTTAATCACTGAACCAGAGTTCTACATCATCTTTCTTAATCAACTAAATATGAACTAGACATTGAAGTTTTCAACTTTCAATATTCACAAATAGCTGAGTCTCAGATTTTAGGAATATTGAAGCTTAAATCACCAGCTTTTATTCCTAAAGATTGAGTCTGAATTCCATTTTTATATCTCCCTACTGAGACTAAGGATGTCGCTGTATGTGTCGCACAAGGACATAAAACTCATGAAGAAATAAGGTAAAACAAAAACCTGATACAGATTGACTTCTTCAACCTGGATCAAACTTCAGGGAGTTTAATAACATGTGGATTATTCTCAATGTATTTAAGCCCCCTGTAATTTGAGAAGATGTTTGCTTCCTGATGTAATACAATCCTGTTGCCCAAGAAAGTATAAATACATTGACAGGGTATATGTAATTTCTTTCAATGAAAATTTTCTTCCACAAAATTATCTTATTGCCTTAATTTTTATATTATACTCAGTATCACATGGTATGACTTTAACCTCAAGTTTTCTATTTAGTGTTTTGTGTATCTGACAGCATCCTCTGACATTAAACTTATAATAATCTCTTCAGTGAAGTTAGGCTCCACATTTATCTGACTTCCAGAGTATAGTAGCTTTGTTTTGGTTATAAATGATAAGCATACATAAGTAATGAAATGGTTATATCCTTAAATATTCCTTACATGAAATAATATTAGGAATATTTTCAGAATTGATAATTAGAATACATGAGAGAACCATGTTTGTTTTTGGGTGGTCTGTTGTTACATGTGAACACAACTTGTTAAATAGATTCATTTTATGAAAATAAAGAGAATAAAATTTCACATGTAATAGGAGATAGGTAAGATAAAGGGTTAGCCTGTCATACTTGGACTGATATACAGACACAATGCTATATCAGTTTTCAGCAAATGCATGAGATTGAAACTTTGCTTTTGGCAATTACATGCTTAACTATTAAAGTGGAAGGTGGAAATAGCTTAAATTCTTGAGTCAAAATTTGGAAAATAGTTATTCTTGTTATGAAAGCATCCTTCTGAGGGTTATCATATGTAATAAATGTATATCAATCACATTTATGTCTTTGCATATTTTAGTTTTTTTAATTATTGTAATACAAAGCATTTTCGAGATGCTTCTACCTTTGATCTATAATTTATTAATTTGTTAATGAAAGCATGTTTATGGGAGCAACTGTTTGATTTTTTCATTCTAGTGTATCTAGGCAACAAAATATTTTTTAAATATGACAGATGTACAATAAGTGATTTGTTTTGAATAGATAGATATATTACCACTTCTACAGGATTTTTCTCTCAATCATGCATTCACTTGTGATTTAATTGGTGTTCACTTATGAAGCAAAATTCTACAGCATTGGGCTGTAGTTAGTTGCAAGTAGGACATACATATTACTCATGTATTTCAGAAGCAGTGCTCTAGGGAGAAGGATAAATAGATCTAGAAGATAAAAATATAGTGAACTTTAGAGTTAGAATCAGGGCTCATTGGTTAAGAGTACTTGACACTCTTCTTTTTTAAAGTAGCCAATATTATTCTTTTTGTTTTATTTTTTATATATGTTACATCCTAATCACAATTCCCTACTTTCTCTTCTATTATGTTCAGAGAATCTGAGTTAATGTTGAGGTCTTTGGTATAACTGGACTTGATATTTCTGCAGGATTATAGGTGTCAGTATATTTGCATTCTTCCACATGCTGATATCCAGCTAGATTAGCACCATTTGATGAAGATGCTTTCTTTTTTCTTGTGTATTTATGGCTTCTTTATCAAATATCAAGTGGCTGTAGGTGTGTGGATTTACTTTTTGGTCTTCAATTTAGTCACATTGACCAACCTGTCTGTTTTTAATGCCAATACCATGCAGTGATTCTCTTGAGTTACAATTGCTCATTAGCACAGCTTGAAAGTTGGGGTGTGAATGCCCCCAGAATATCTTTTGTTGTATAGGATTGTTTTTGCTCTCTTAAGGTTTTTGTTCTATCATATGAAATGCAGTATTGTCCTTTCAAGTTCAGTAAGAATTATGTTAGAATTTTGATGGAGATTGCATTGACTCTGTAGATTGCTTTTGGTTGAATAACAATTTTTATTATTTTAATCAAGTTGATTCATGAGCATCTTCTGATACATCTTCAATTTCTTTCTTCAAAGACTTGAACATTTTATCAAGATATTTTATATTATGTCAGTATTGTGAAATACTCACAAAAGGAATCCAAGAGCACATACAACAGATTACCCATCATGATCAAGTATGCTTCTCCTCTGAGATACAGGGATGCTTTCAGCTTATGAAAATCTATCAATTTAATACACCATATAAACAAACTGAAAGAAAAAAAATGGTCATTTAATTAGATGCTGAAAAAAACCTCTGACAAAATCCAACACATTTTCATAATAAAAATTTTGGAGAGATTAGATTAGATTAAACACAATAAAGTCAATTTACAGTGAGCAAATAACCAACATTAAATTAAAGGGAGAGAAACTTGAAGCAATTCTACTAAAGTCAGGAACAAGATATGGCTGTCTACTCTCTCCATATCTGTACAATATAGTACTAGAGTAATAATACAACTGAAGGAAATCAAGGAGATAGATAATGAAAAGAAAGATATCAAAGTATGGTTATTTGCAGATGATATGATAGTATTCATAAGCAGCCCCAAAAATTCTACCAGGAAACTCTACCTGGGAGCCTTCTCCAGACAGATTTGATGACCTAGTATGAATTTGTGAAGTCTGTGTAACAAAGAAACTGTGATCATCTGTTGTTCAATCAAGTGGTCCAAGATAGCCTGGGCTGTTTTATCTACAGTTTTAATGAACAGTTTGCATGAACAGTTTTACAATAAGTTCTTACTTCCTGTTTATAAAATTGGTTACAATAATTGCCAGCTTATTTCTTGCTTCTTTTGCCTTCCACTCTCCAACTTTTCAACTGGACTGGTAGTCATTACCTTTTTGATCTATATTTCTTCTATCAGAAGCATACTCAGTCTTCTGAGCTACAAAGGACATTTTCTAACTATGCACACGTAAAGGTAGAGGTGTATGCCCAGTTGGCAGCATTTGTGGTTGCAGAGTCTTGTAGAATGAGGTAGTTTTTTCTCTAGCTCACCAGCCAAATCTGGGTCAATCCATTCTAGATTCTGTATACTCTATCTCCTCTGGGGATATACGAGTTATTTTTTTCCCATTTATCCTATAGGCAATATAACTTTGAAACTTACTCTTGATAATTGACACTGTTAATTCCTTGTCCTTAGATCTAGCTCTTTTAAGTTTTGGGGGGTATTGAAGAGTTATTAGAAATGAGAGAACTGAGAGTTTCTATGATTCTACTTCATTCTCTATCTCTAGACTGTTCCCATTAACCCCTGAAATCATCCATTTAGTAACATTTCTCAAAGACTCTAGTAGTAAAAATCATTCTTTCCAGACCAGTTCTGTAAATATTTACTCCATGACCTACTGTGACACATTCAGGCCAGCAGTATGGCTAGCGTGCTCAAAGCAAGGCAGCACATATACTCCTGTGTTCATGCACAGAATCATGCAGCAAACTGTCCACAAGTCTTTGCTAAATGGGTCATGGTCTCCAGGGACTTGCCACAAGGAGAGCCATTCATGCTCTTCTCAGGTCTTGTTCCACAAAGAAGTCAAACTCTTACATTGATCAGCACCTTTACTGAAGTCTCTGGATACAAAATTAATTCAAAAAATTAGTAGCACTCCTATATAAAAATGAAAAACAGACCTGGGGCTAGCCTTTAGTTCCAGTACTTGGGAGGCAGAGACAGGTGGATCTCTGTGAGGTTCAGGTCACCCTGGTCTACAAAGCTACACAGATAAACCCTGTCTCGAAAAATTCAAAGGAAGAAAGAAAGAAAGGAAGGAAGGAGGAAGGAAGGAAGGAAGAAAGAAAGAAAGAAAATAATAAAGAAGAAAATCAAGCTGAGAAAGAAATCATAGACATACCACTGTTGTAAAGCACCACAAAATTGTATGCAGCATCCAAATCCAGAGGCTTGCAATCTCTTGTAACTCCAGGTCTACTTGAGATGATAATTACTACTAAGTTAGTGTGGGGATCACTGAAGAGGACATTGACCTCCAACATATCACAAGACTGAAAAGACAGCTCTTAGGAACAATGAGAATAATTCCAGATTTCAGTATCTGTACATGTGGCTATACAAAAGTGGTGTCTGACTGAAATGTGAGAGCGGAAGGAGGCATTCTGATGACAGACCACAGATGTTGATGCAGGATGTGCACCAGAGGCTTAAAAAAGAGTTTCATGTGTTCCATAAGGAGGAATGACAAGATTACACATAACCTTGTTATCTTGACTGGATTTGGGTTCACATTGCCCCTTATGTCTCTTTGATGATGATTCTATAGTTCAGCTGAGGAAGAAAGATATGTTGTTTTATGATGTGTACGGCACCAAATTTCTCTCTGGCTACCTATACTAAATAAAACGGGGAATGGGAAAAGTAAGCTGAGTCACAATGGTCATCTTCTCTATTTCCTTACTGAAATACGTTATAAACAGCTCTCTCAAGCTCTCACCTTCCTTCCTACCATGGCAGACATGAACTTATCTTTTATTTTGTTTCATTTTACTTTACTCATATTGACATTCTCTCTCTCTCTCTCTCTCTCTCTCTCTCTCTCTCTCTCTCTCTCTCTGTGTGTGTGTGTGTGTGAGTGTGTGTGTGTGCTTGTGTGAGGGCATGTATGCCACCATTTGCATGTAGGTACCAGAGAATAACTTGCAAATGACAAGTCTCTCCCTTATGTATGTTGCTGAGACTGACCTGAGGGCTCAGGAGTGGTGGTACCTGGTATCCTACTAGCTCATCTGAATCTCTTCTCAAACTGTGATCCAAGATAAGCATTTTTCCTTGTGTCACTGTTTTGTAGTTTTGTCATGGCAATGAAAAAAAGTAACCTATAAAGTAGGCAGACAGGTAGCAGAGAGACACCCTTACTGAACCTGCAAAAAGGCTGTTAAATAATGTGTGTTATGCTTATCACAGATAGGATTCTAGATACAAGTGGTACCTCCAAACTTTTTATGCAAGAAATCTTTCCTGATTAAGGAAGTTGTGATTTTGGATGTGAAGGTAATCATTTAAAATTCCTCACTCTTAATTCTTGGATTTGAAATCCAAGGTTAATTGAAAGCTTCCGAGCTTCAATTCAGGGATTGAATCAAGCCAGATGGTAGTCAGGAACATGCACCTCCATAAGTTTGTCCTTTCAGGACTACATTATAATCAGTGCTTGATGGTGGCTGCTTTCCATTAGACCTGGTGAGAACCAATGGCTTTTCATTTGTATTAAGGGATTTATTGTATATGAGAATACTTCAGAGTTTTCTATATTCTCATTGAAAGTGCATGGATTGAACAGGGGTTTATTTTGTTGAATTGATTATAAGTTTTATACTGTTAATGATATTAATTTGTGATCTCTGCAATGTTCATTATGACTCTTATTTCCTAAAATTTTTCTTTTATACAATCTCATGATTCTCTGTCTTTATAAATTAGAGCAGTAATGAAGTAACTATATGTACAAGCATTCCATGTCTTCTTCTATTGCTCTCATGCACTGAGTTGGGCCGTCACATTATTTATTTATTTATTTATTTTTGTTTCTTTAAGTATTGCATTTGTATACTACTGTGAATTCAATTTTGTGTAAGAGCAAAGAGCAAACAGTGCCTCATCAAAGATAGAAAACATTTCAACTGCCATACTTCTTAAGATCGCCATGTCTTTGTGTAAAAAAAAAAAAAAAAAAAAAAAAATCTCAGTCAATTCTTGAGATTATGTCAAACCAACCTCAAACTGTGGCTTCCCAAAGAAACCTTTTCATTATTAAAAACAGTCCTGAGACTGACTCTCTGATATCTCTTACACAGGTGCAAACTAACCATCAGTATCAGGATCTTCCTCTGTGAAGCAACGGAATTAAAATGTTCACATATTGAATTTGGTGTTGAGCTACAGTGAGATTTGCCACTGCCACGACTCATGATGAACAAGTTCAGGAGGAAAGGAAACATTATTATTATTATTATTATTTTATTGTTATTTGGTTTAAGCTTGATAAAGAGCTCATCAAAATAGGTCATTCTGTAAAATGAGTTAAAGCTTTGGCTTTGTTCATTCTTCATTCTCGTCACACACCCCTCACAACAATCTATACCAGAAATTTTAGGAATTGACATGAGGTAAAATGAAACAGATCCTTTTTAACTGTCTAAAGATAATAGTTAATTGTGCATATCAGTATAAAGCATGGAAGACAGCATAAGCAGAAAAGGAAACCTCTTTCATGATGGGAATAGTGCAGAACTATGCTGTGTTTTCTTTGCCCATATTTACTTCTAGGTAACAAGCCACATCAGGTAACACCTTCCAATTTGGAGCTGAAAAGCAACATTAGTACTTTCATGAATATAGATTTTAAGGAAGGTTCACTTATAGAAAAGAAGGTTTTGGGTCAACTCTATTTCATTCCTTGCAAGCAAGTTTTGTTAACTTATCAAGTGAGAGTCCTGTGTGTGTGTGTGTGTGTGTGTGTGTGCACGTGTGCACGTGCTAGTGCATGTGTGTATGTGTTTGTGTACATGTCTACAATGCCACAGTTACTTCAAACCCTAACTATAGGCTTCATTAGATCTTCATCACTGCTTATACATGGCAAGACCATCAAAGTGGACAGTAGGTGTGTGTTCAGGATTGTAAGGGAAAGAAGCAAAGAGTATGTCAGTGTCACACAGCCTTCAATGAAATCCATCATTAACATTTGCTAGAGTGTGAATTTCATTGACATTGATCCTCAACCTTATGTAGGGCCACAGAGCTTTCATTGATATTGGTGGTTAACTGGCTAGAAGGAAGTAATAAAAAAGTAGCAAATTTAGTGGAAACAGAGATGGCATAAATTATTTTCACTAGATACAAAGACATTTTTATTATTGTTTCATAAAAGTTTATCTTCCAGAAATATCTTTGAAAAGTAACTCTGTAAACAAAGCAAAAAAATTATGAGAAAAAAATCAGCTCTGGTACCAAAATCTGGGTCATTCTCTCAGATGTGAAATTTCTATTTTTGGTGAAGATATTGCTTATACAGCTTGTTTAATTATGTAATATAAAGTTTTATTCCCTAAAAGATATTCAGGTTAACAAACAAAAAGACTAATAGTCACCTCTGTCTTTCAAACTTATAGTCATGTTAGTTAGGTTATCAAGGTAAAAAATACAGAGGTATATTTCAAATAAATAGGTAACCTTTAAACATTTCAAAGATCTTCAGAATATGGCATTAAAATGCTTTTATAATTCAGACTTTTTCTGAACATGAGATACATCTGCTCTGGCAGTACCAGTTACTACAAAGAGGATCATGGGCATCAAAGAAACTCCTTATGGGGTTTGCTTTCATTGTGACAATATTAGCCACTGGGCAAAGAAACTAATGATAATATAGTATGTAAACTGGACATGCAGGACCCAAGGAAAGTGAATATTGAATTTTGCCAAAACAAGTTGGGATGGCCTATCAGGGTTCCTGCTTCACAAAAGAAACTGCCAGACATTCTTCAGGACATAAAGGAAAGTGAATGAAAAACAGCCAATATAGGCAGGACAGTTTTTCAAATATCCTGCTTCATTGAAAAATGTGCCAGATACTATGGGCATTTAGGTTGATGGTGGATGCCCCAATATTACAGCAGAACTTTGGGTAACTGTCCAGGCAACCACGTGTCTCTGTCATTTCTGGAGTTTTGGAAGTTGCTCACAATGAACTTCCTATTTACTCAGATAATAGTATATCCTTCTGGGGTCTTTGATGGAGTTGAAGACTAGATATAATTATATTTGCCCTTAGTTATAATGAAAGAAAAATTAGATATAAAACTTTAGATTCATAAAGATAGGATAGGTGATATAGTATTTTCTTTAATTTGGTCAAATACAAGTAGACTAAATATTGTAACTGTAAGTCTGGCTTAATAACCATTTTATTATATGTAATTTTATTATATTAAAGTCTTCCTTTTTGATTAGACAGAAGGGGGGAAATGATATGGGGTGACTTTCTGTATACTGTGAATGTATATTGCTCTCATGGGTTGATAGATAAAGCTGCTTGGGTCCATGACAAAGCAGGATAGAGCCAGGCAGGAAATTCAAGCAGAGGTACAGGAGAAAGGTAGAGTCTGTGAGATGTCATCCAGCAACCCAAGGAGCAACATGCCAGCAGATCGGTACTGCATAGCCATGCAGTAATAATTTGATTCATATAATGCATTTACTTAAATGTAGGAACTGGCTAATAATAAGTTTGAGCCATATGCCAAACATTTATAATTAATTAATATTAAGTCTCTGAGTGATTATTTAGAAATGGCTGCAAGTCCAGACAAGACAGAAAAGCTTCTGGTTACATACTCACATGCTTGCATAAGATGAACAACATTGTTTTTCCAGTTGGAAGATTCTGGATATCAGCTCTGAGTTACTTTTGCCATGCAGTGCCTGTGCTTCTTACACAGATGTTCATGCCATCTTTCAGCTGGAGAGATTTCTTTTTTGGAAGAAATTGTGTGGTTGTGTTGTATTTCCTGAGATAATCCAGTAGAGTACATTTACATAATGCTCAACTAATCAGCAATCTTAGTCATTTCCAAAAACACTTTTACAATATTACATTACATATTGAAAGCTTGGCAAGCAGGAAGTAAATAACTTGAAGACTAAAATTCAATCTCTTTCTTATATTTCAAATAAATACATTATAAAGAAAAATGACATAAAATTTAAAGTGATCTCTTATAATTAAGAGTCTTATAATTAGAGCCCTGAAATACTAGACTCAAACATCAAAGATGTACAATTAATGAAGGAATCAATTAAAAGTCTGATGCTATGAATATTATGTAGTATTAGGGTTCAGTACACTCAGTGTCAACCTAGACAATTTAATCTATATCATTAAGAATAAAATCTTTTGTACTGATTGCTCATAAAACTAATTGTCATTGAATAAAAAAAAACAAATAGTTTCTAGATTTTTTTCCTATGATATCTTAGAAACTTAGGGTCTTAGTGACTGCTTTGGTTATGGCTCATTTAGAGACATCAACCATCTTAGACAGTTTAACTATTAAAAATTTTAATGTAAGGGGTGAGTGTTGTCTTTGTATATGGTCCTAGGTTTACTTTTAAAAACTATATGGTATATTGAGGAGTGATAAGACTAATAGGCTTAGTGAAAAGCCATTTTACAAAAAAAATTAAAATCCATTGCTGTTCTTGCCATCCACTGTACTTGGTGCTGTAATGTGAGATCATGAAGGCTTCTTCTCTATCATGGCTCCATGCATCTGCTGTTATTCTTGTTGTTTTCTTTTGGTTTTGCTATTGTTGTTGCTTTTTGTTTATTTGTTTGTTTGTTTAAATCAATGATTTTTGTGTAGCATTGGCTTTCCTAAAAGAAGCTGTTCTAGGCCAAGCTGGCCTCCAACTCAAAGAGGCCCACTTGCCTCTATCTCCTGATTGCTGGAATAAAAGGTGTGTAACCACAGCACAGATCATGCATCTTATTGTTAGGGGCATCTCTGAGTGTTTTTCGGAGCCAATATACACTGCATGGTCTTAAAAATCTTCCTATGAAAAGATGATGTAAGCATCAGTCTGTCATCCTGGGCAATAGACTCAGTAAGACAATGAGTGTAGTGGTTTCTGAATATGTAGATGGATTAATTCAAAAGAACACCTCCCTAAGCTACATTTGTGCCACTATGGATCTGGGTAGTTCTATTCTTCAAACAAAATTTTCAACTGAGCTCAAAGCATTGTATCTTTCATCCTGCCATAGATGGTTTCCACACATTTCTAGAAATTTCCTTAACGTCCTAATATTTCCCTGTATTTCAATTCATTTTTCTTATGTGAATATCTTTATCATGCATTATCTTTTGTGCCAATCTCTTTAACAAGCAAAATCTCCTTGCTGTTGATCTTAAACCTTTGCCTTCTCTTTCTAAACAGCATATTTTTCAAAAATTTCTGCTCTGTGTATATATATATATATATATATATATATATATATATATATATTTTTTTTTTTTTTTTTTTGCTCCCAAATTTTACTGTAAATCTGACAAAACATAGGTCCTACTAACCATGTAGGACTTTCTTGAAATTTCCTCTGTCAAATGAATTGGGCCCATATTTTTAGTTTTTGTCTCAAAGTATCAGGATATAGCCCAAAATATAGAAAAGTTCTTTCTGAAAATGTAACACAAGCTCTTGTCCTATTTAAGATACAATCTTCATTCTTATTAAAATCTTGATAACTGCTCAGTCCTTGCTGGTTAACTCTTGTTCTTGTCTTCTGAGTGCCTTTCAGAATTATCTACCTCCCAGAATCTAGTCAAGGAATACTAGTGATTCTCTGATGAGGGATATCCTTATGTGTGTTTGAATATTAGTTGATGAATAAAGCTATTTCAGCCAATGGACAGGCATGATGTAGCCAGGCAGGAAATATAGGTGGGTATACCAGATTAGAAAAAAGTTGGGAAGAGGAAAGGCACAATTGGGTCACCAGGGAGACTCCATGTAGCTGCCGAGAAAGCAAGAGACTTGGGTATCACATGTAATTAGAAGAGCACTAGCCAATAATAAACCTGAGCATCAGCCTAAACATTTATAATTAATATAAGCCACTTTGTTTTTATTTGGGACTCAAGAATGGCAGGACTGGACTTGACAGAAACATCTGTCAACAGTTCTCTCTTCCATCTCTTGGGATGTTCACATGGGGGAGGGCCTGGATCCTGTTCCAAATGGTGTGGCAGACTTTGAAGATTCCCCATGGAACACCCTGGGGAGCAGAAAAAGGATGAGATGGCGGTTGGTCAGGGGAACAAGAGAGGATGGGAGTGTGTGGGAACAGGAGTTGACATGTAAAATAAGCTTGCTTCATATTTAAATTATATACACATATCTATATCTATATATACACACATATATCAATATATCACATATATACATAAATATATATATTTAGTACTCTACCCACATCTCCAAGATCTTCCCAATTATTTCCCTTATTTCTTGGCAAAAGTTCTAAAGGATGTGGAAAATTAGTGACAGCAGACACCCAGCATGTCTGGTGCCAATTTTCTGGAAGTATTAGATTTCTTGTCATTATGACAAAATATCAATCAGGAACAATATAAGGGAAGAAGAAAGGCTTTTACTTAGACATTCAGAGCTTTCAAGTTTGAGAGGGATTGGCAAACAAGAGAATTACTCTGTTTTGTTTTGTGTTTTGTTAATTTTTTTCCCCCTTGGGTCCCTGATAACCCTATAAATGATAGAGTAAAACTCAGTATCACAAACTTGTTTTGATTTGCATTTCACTGATAGCTAAGGAAGCTGAGCACTTTTTAAAGTGTCTTTCAGCCTTTTTGATTTCCTCTATTGAGAATTCTCTATTAAGTACTGTACCCAATTTTTTAATAGGGTTATTTGGTGTTTTGTTGACTAGTTTCTTGAGTTATTTGTATATTTTGGAGATCAGCATTTTGTCAGATGTAGGATTGGTTAAAATTTTTTTTCCCAGGCTGTGGGCTGCTGTTTGGTGTCTTCCATGGTGTCCTTTGCCTTACAGAAGCTTCTAAGTTTGAGGAGGTCCAATTTATTAATTGTTGACCTCAGGGTCTGTGTTCCTGGAGTCATGTTCAGGAAGCAGTCTCCTATACCAATTTTTTCAAGGGTACCTCCTACTTTCTCTTCTAAGAGTTTCCATCTTACTCCTGCCAGAATGGCTAAAATTAGAAACACCAATGACAACTTATGCTGGAGAGGAAGTGGACAAAGGGGAACACTCCTCCACTGCTGTCTGGAGTACAAACTCATATAGCCATTTTGGAGATCAGTATGGCGGTTCATCAGAGAAATGGGAACTAGTTTACCACGGAACCTGGCAATCCCCTTTCTTAGGCATATACCCAAATGTTCTACATCCATGCACCAAAGACAACTGCTCAACTATGTTCATAGCAGCATTATTTGTAATAGCAAGAACCTGGAAGAAACCTAGATACCCCTCAATTGAAGAATGGATAAAGAAGATATGGGATATATACACAATGGAATACTACTCTGCAGAAAGAAATAATGGCACCTTGAAATTCGCAGGCAAGTGGATGGCACTTGAAGAAACCATCCTGAATGTGGTAACCCAGTCACAAAAAGAGGAACACAGTATGTACTCACTCATATATGGATTTTATACCTAGAGCAAAGGATCACCAGTCTATAATTCACAACACCAGAGGAACTAGGATACAAGGTGTATTCTAAGAGATTCATATAAAGTCCTTCACAGAGGAGGGAAGGGACAAGTCCCCAGAGCACAGAGGAAGTGAGGGGCAGTGAATGGAGGGAGAAGTAGGAGAAATAGAGGGGGAGAAGAACACAAAAGAGAGAGAGAGAGGGAGAGAGAGAGAAAGAGAGAGAGAGATAGAGAGAGAGAATATGAAAAAGCAAGCCATTATCAGTTTGAAGGGAAAACTGAAACTAAAGAAAGTTCTAAAGACCTACAAGACTGCCGCCAACTAACAATTTGGGCAACCGTGGAAAGGCTACCATAAATGCCTTTCTTGGAACATGAGATCAACAACTAACTTATCCATGGAGCCCTCATCTAATACCTGTTGGAAACAGAAGGAAACACCCATACCTAAACACTGAGTCAAACTAGAATGCAGTCAATCCAGATGCAGATGGATAGGACAAGACCAGGTTGCAGAAACCGATATAGAGACCTATATAGCAAGAACTTTGTGTGTTTAAAGTTAGAAATTAAAGAAGATATCAGAAAATGAACAGATCTCCCACATTGGTTAGGTAGGATAAACATAGTAAAAATGGAAATCATGCCAAAATCAATCTACGGATTCAATGCAATCCCCATTAAAACACCAGCACAATTCCTCACTGACCTTCAAAGGATAATAATAATCAAATGTATATGTAAAACAAAAGGCCCAGGACAGCAAAAACAACATTTGTCACAGTGATTACCTGTGGGTCTCTGCCTCTGTATTCAGCAGCACTGGATGAAGGCTGTACAATGGCATATGATGTAGTCATCAGTCTCATTATAGGGCAAGGGCATTTAAGATAATCTCTTCCCTGTTAATTAGGTTCTTAGTTGGGATCATCTTTGTGAATCCCTGGACATTTCTCTAGTGTCAGATTTCTCATTAAACCTATAATGGCTCCCTCTATTATGGTATCTTTTTGTTGCTCTCCCCTATTCTTCCCCAGACACAATCTTCCTAGTCTCTCATGTCTTCCTCCCCACCTCCTCTTCTCCAATTCTGAAATGGCAGATGCATACATAAGGCTTACAGAAAGAAAATCCATAAAATGGTCAGGAATATCAGTATTAAAAGTATGTGTTCATTAGAAGGTGGGATAAAGTAGTTTCAATTTACCTACACAAGAAGGACAATCTCTGAAGTAATTTCTTTAATTGTAAAAAATTTCTCTCAGGGTTTATGCACTAGAGTTTTAAACCTGGACTTTTTTTTTTTCTGGCAGGCATCTTTTACTCAGAGTTCTTCAGGTCAGTGAAATCAGTTTTCACACCATCCAATACCATACAAAGACTCTGTGTTCCATCAATTATATCATGGGTAAACATATCTGATAGAAAATTCTTCTTCATTCCCTTCCATAGAAACTTGGCATTTCTTCCAGACATCCAGAAGCATATTTTTCAACAATATGTTTTTTTTTCTATCTCTACATTTCCTTCTGTGGCATCAGCTACAAAAATTAAGAACTGTGCCTGATCATTTTCACATTGTTATTGGTACCAGGAAACTTTTATATATGTATTAAAAGGTTTCATGCAAAGCTCTTTTGTCATACTTTTAAATATTTAAGTAACTTTTGATATGGCAGGTCATCTTTATAGAAATAAATCCTTTTCTAACAGGAAACTATAGTCAGGACTATGAGCTGAGAAGCTACCCTCACCCTAGCTTCTATCTCCCATTCTTGGGCAAGGAACTCTTGTTAAACTGAATGATTCACAGAAATGGAGATAGGATGTCACACTCAAAAGGAGGCAAAAATGTGAAGCGGGCTTGTTGGGGAGACAAGCTCCAGAGTCAGGGGCGGATGGGAGAAGAGAGGTGGAAATGCGAAAATCGGTTATATAATGGAATAAATCTGTCAAAATTAAAATTCAAAACGAGATAGTCTTTTTAACATTTAATATACTTTATATGCAGAATTTCAATATGTATCAATTTCCTTTGTTTATCAAAGCTAAGCATCTTTTAAACAACTAGAAAACAATTTGTTATGCTATGAATAAGTTACTCTCATGCTTGAAATCACATACATTGCATTTTCATATGAATAAAAAAAAGTGGATGTGATAAAAAAGCACAAATCTTACCCTCCTGAATATTTCACATAGTGGACTATTCCAAGAATGTATTGTGAGGTGATTTATGAGTTTCATGATAAAGAAAGATCTTTTTTTCACCCCTCCAGGAAACAATATTTATGACCTATAATATTTATCCTTCTAAAAATGAACTAATTACAAATAATTTCACACATATTCAATCTAGCGTGATTTATTTTGAAGAACTGATTTTGTGTGTGTGTGAGTGTGCCTACCTTTAAACCACAGTAATACCATTAAGTTGACTTAAACTATAATAGACATTCTGTAGGAGTTGTATCAACCCAAATGAGAGAACAGCTCAGACCATAGACCTAGGTTTAGAATATAAAATATGATATTTCATTTGATACCATAATACATCTCCCATGTCCTAATGAATATTTGACTCAGTCATTAAAATTTTTCAAGGCAGAGTAGCTAAGATGTGATGGGGAAGTTATCAAATTCACATTTATCTGACTCTATATGGATCTCTATTCTGTGCAGTGACTGTGCTCTTCAGAGAAAGGGCTGGAGTTCTGGCCTCCACATATAAATACCACTAAGATGTGCACATGTGCGTGCGTGTGCATGTGTGTGTGTACACACACAGACACACATGCACTCACACACGCACACTTCTTTACTATGTGGTTGGTATTTTATTTTAGCTAGTATTATATGATAGTCTTTTAATGATACATGCTTACAATTTTTTTCCGTTCAAAATTGCTTTCAAGGACTTTTAGTAATATAAGGAAGTGGTTCTCATCCACGAAAATCGTTACCCACCAGTGTAAGATACATACCTAGTGTCAAAGAGAAAAATGCAGGAAGTTTTTCTTCATGTAGACCCTGTGAACCATTTGTGGAACTGTAATTGGAAAACACTTTTCCTTAAAGTCATTTCTGGAATCAGCAACACACTTCACTGTAGTGTTATCTATGGAGACAATATCCCATTACTCAGTAGGAATCTTATTTAGCAATCCTTTACCAACAAGGTAAGTAGGTACCCTTTTATGAAAATGTACACACACACACAGTATTAACAACCTCTTTTCTTCTCAGATTTGTTAATAATGGGAAATCATTGTTTTCTGCACCTATAAGTTCCCAACTCATAGGGAAATTGATTGTGTTTACAACTACTATTGGGCCTCCCTAAGTAATGGAGCAGTTTTTAGTGTAATAATAGTAAATTAACAGTAACACAAAAACAAGGATGGAAATGTCTGCACAACACAAACATGAATCCCAAACCAATCATTTCTAATTCCTGAACCCTCATATTTGATCGGCCTTCTAACCCACTCTTCACCAGATCTAATATACAAACTGTAGTAAATAGAATGTACTGTCAGAGGACTAGTGTTTTGGGTAGGCAGCTACCTCCTGGCTGAATAAGAGGACAAATTTAAAGACTAGATTAAGATGACTGCTCTTTATAGCACTGTAGTCGTCTTGCAGTGAACTTGTAATGGTGGCCACACCCCCTTGGGCGTGGCCTCAGACCAGTGAAAGTGGAAAGAGAGAGTTTGAGGCATGGCTTTTCTTGTTGAGGTCTTTCTGGTGGGTCAGCCAATTCAGTAGGAAGGTCAGAGAAATGCTCCCATGTATTTGTGCATGTTTCTATGTAATTGTTCCTCAATAAACACCCATTTGTCATTTATCTTGTGTCTAGTGAAATAATTACATCCTTGACTTCATAGAAGTGAAGCTTTGAATGACTGGAAAGATAAATGAGCCTGGCATCCCATAGCTGCAGTTCACATGTCTCTACTTCACAGAAGACATTCATGTGTAATGCTAGTATTGACTTTTTCACTGTAAGTAGTGATGTTGCAGTAGTTGTTTAAAATATATCAGTACTCTGCCTTTGTAAATGTCATCAGGTACTATTTAATCTTCATTGTCTTAATTTGTATACAGTATTGTGTATAACAATCCCTTTTAACTTTGCTTAAAGTTTTCCCCCTTCCTTGGTTTTCAACTATACCTAAAACTTTTCTTCCTTCCTTGATGAAAATTTGATCCTTTAAATTTACCTAAACACATACACACACACACACACACACACACACACACTCTCTCTCTCTCTCTCTCTCTCGCACACACACACACTGTCAATATTATCCATGAATCTGACTATTCTAAACATTTCATATTCTCATGCATTTGCCTGATGTTAATCAAAATGTTCTTTTATAATTAAATGTTTATTTTTTTGAAATTAATATTCCATTAGCCTCCCTTTACCCACTTCCAACCCCTTCCATTGGTCTTTTCCAAATTCATGGCCTCTTTTTTCATTGTTACATTTTTTTCATTGTTCATTGTTCTTGAATATGTAACTACAACCTGTTGAGAATGTATAAGTTGCTTGTATGTATACTTTCAGGGATGACTTGCACACCCAACAGGTCTCACCAACTGGATTCCCTAAGCATAAGCTGAACAATAACAACAGTACACATGCTGTCATAGATGAGGGAAAACCTCAGTAGCCTCAGTTCTATACAAAGTACTACAACAAACTAAGGACAGTTGAGAGAGAAACAGTCTTTTTCAAGGAAGACAACATCAATATCAACATATGATAAAGCTTATCTAAGTTGCCCTCATATATATATATACATGTGCATATATATATATATATATATATATATATATATATATATATATATTCACGTTTCGTATTCAATAATATTCTGTTTCATTAACCAAACACAGTTTAAGTTGTATTCATTTATAGATGGAAACTTGGTAAATTCACACAACTTATTATTTGGAGATTAAGGCAAGAGAAGTATATGTGAAAGTGACGTACTAGTGAATTTTATTGGGCTCTTTCTGTCTGTTTGAGTGGGAATCTGTTATTTAGAAAACCATATATGTCATGAAAAACAAAGACAGTGTAATTCTGGAACATATTCCTCCCCTTTTCCTGAGTTTAATGCTTGTGGGTCTGTAAATTTATCTTTCATTTAATGTATGTATGTGGGTGTTTTGCCTGTGTGTATGTCTGTGTAACATATATGCTGGTGTCTAGAGAAGTCAGAAGAGGGTGTTGGGCATCCTGGACCTGAGTCACGGGTGGTTGCAAGATATTATGGGGATGTTAAAAATTGAAACCAGCAAAATATATCTACCAGCCAAGACCATAATAAAATAGTAAAAAAAAAATGTAAAAATACCTAAAAATAACTGTATTTATTTCTTAACCTTTAAGGCATTTTGAAGACTGTTAAACAAATGGACTAGTGCTTTCTACTCCCCCCTCTGCATACTTTGCACTTAGATAACCTTTTTACTTCATTTCATTCCTCCTTGGCAATTAGGAATTTTTCATGAGACAAACTTTGAGTACGATTTTGGGATCTTAAGATTTCAACTCAGTGTTGAGAGCAACAATTTCTGTAGGAATTTTAAGGAAATGTTCTGAATTGAGTTCCTTTATCTGATACTGTCACTCTCTCACTTAGTACTTTACCTCATCTTATGTAGTTCTTACCATAGCCACTACCCAATTTCTTGAAATTAAAAATAATACTTGGGAAAAGTATTTTGGGTGGTAGAAAATGCAGTTCCTGTTGAATACCTTGTAATTGATTGCAAATTTGGCAAATTAAAAGTTGTATATCATTTATTAGCTAAATTATCTGGTTATAAAATCCACAAAAGCTACACAAAATACTGTTGAGATTTATTTGTTTAGTGGGTATTTGTTTTCAGTTACTACCAAGTTGAAATAGAGTAAGGATTATTAGAATTAACAGTGTTTATATAGAATTGTAGTTCAGCAACCTTAGATTTAAGAAAGGTTTACTCATCCAAGTTTCACTATCATGTAACATTTATAAAGATAGGTTGGAAGTAGGTTCCATCCTGATTCTTTCACTTAGCACCCATGTGAACTTGGGATACTTATGTCTGTTCTCACGAATTTTCTCAATTTAAAGTGAGAATGAAACTATATTTTATAATATTATATCAAGAATTAATAGATGAAAATACTTAGAGTACTGTCTGATTATATCCGATGTGTTCTAAGTCTGTTCTATAGCAACTAAAAATGTCATGTTATTTTAGACACATGGATTCTGAAATAGGTACTATGTACTCACAAGGTTCCAACTAATCAAAATGTAGCAATATCCCCTGTCTGACATTGCTGCTACAGATGGGTGTGTTGATTTAATCTTGCATTTAGAGTAGTTCTTAGCTCAAAAGACTTCTGAGGTTGTTCCCTTGACTTGTCTTAAGTATCCCGACCTTTATATATGATAATTTAATCTAGTCCAATGATTGGAAACTCAGAATTCCTTGTAACCAACCATCCTGATGTCCAAACTGAAAACCATCTTATCCCTTAATGGCTTGTGTTACAACAGCAATCTTGAATGTAAGCCCTATATGTTTTAACAGATTTTTCTTTGGTTTTTGGATTCTTAATAAAGGACACTGCAATCTATTCACAAGTTCCATCCCTAAGTACAGTGCAGGAATCATCCTTGACTCTAGTACTCCTCACTTTCTTCTATCCAGTTGCTTTCACAGGTTCCATTACCTCATCATATTAAATCTGCACCTGCCATAAGACCTTCCAGGACATTAGTGCCTGTCTACTCCTACCATCCCACTACTTGCCGCCATAATTTTCTCCATGGCATACTGAAACAGCTCCTAATGCAGCTCTCCACTGCCACTCCTGACTCATTCTATCCACTTCCTCAATAATGTCCAGTGTGGCTTTTTCCTGCGGTTCCTCTTTTCAGAAGTTCACTTCAAATGACATCTTTTCTACTTTTCTGCTTGACTGTCTGTTTGTGAGCCAAGGGTGCAAAAACATGTTACTCTAAAAATCTTGGTTCTCTTTCAGATTATTATATAATCCATTTTATGTGGACATGTTTGAGATGGAAGAGACATCTCTGTCCACAAGTACCTTTACCATATGAATAATGTTATTGACACAGAATAAAATTTATAGTCACTTCACATATGTCTTCGTTGTGGTTTCTGTTGCTGCAGTGAACAGCATGATCAAAAAGCAAGTTGGGAAGGAATGGGTTTATTCAATTTACACTTCCATATTGCTGTTTATCATCAAAAGAAGTCAGAATGGGGACTCAGACAGGACAGGAACCTGTAGGCAGGATCTGATGCAGAGGTCAAGGAGAGGTGATGCTTACTGGCTTGTTCCCCCTGTCTAAAAAATGTTTGTTTTCAATTATTACTCAGCAGCATATTCTATTTTCTTGCTTATCTCTAATGTTAACTGTCTCTTAGTGGCTTGAGAACACCCCAGTTACTGGCCCTTCTGTGTGTGGTCCTCTTTCATAAGACCAATGCAGGACTGACTTTGGTTATGACATCATTTCACAAGTTACAGCCATTCTTCATTCTAACATTCTATTACTCATCGTACAGATTTTCCATCTCTTCTGCATGGCTGCAACTAACTTTTGCATTTTTTTTCTCATTGTTACGCATCTCCACTAGAACCTGTGACCTATGGCTAATTTTAATATTATATATTTCCAAGCTTCAAACAATACTGATTTAAGTGAAAGTGTTTGTTTACAAAGAAAACAAATGAAGAATGAACTGTTGAATTCAAGAAATTAAGGTAAATTTTTTTTATTAAATTAATTAACAGTTTTCCACAAGCAAGTTAGGCTCCAGGACCTACTGACCTTATTAACAATTATTATGTTAAAGTCATCTTCAACAAATGGGGCTAGCACATCTGGAAGGTGGTAGATAGAAGACTGAGATAGACCCATGTCTATGACCATGCACGAAACTCAAGTCCAAATGGATCAAGGACCTCAACATAAATCCAGCCAAACTGAGCCTTTTAGAATAGAAAGTGGGAGGTACCCTTGAACAAGTTGGTATAGGATACTACTTCCTGAACATAACTCCAGTAGCACAAACACTGAGATCAACAATTAATAAACGGGACATCGTCAAACTGAGAAGTTTCTGTAAGGCACAGTTGACAAGACCAAATGGCAGCCCACAGAATAGGAAATGATCTTAACCAACCACACATCTGACAGATGGCTGATCTCCAAAATATACAAAGAACTCAAGAAACTAGTCACCAAAACACCAAATACCCATATTAAAAATGGGGTACAGAACAGAGTAGAGAACTCTCAATAGAGGAAATCAAAAAAGCTAAAAGACACTTTAAAAAGTGCTCAACATCCTTAGCTATCAGGAAAATGCTAACCAAAACAACTCTGAGATACCATCTTACACTGGCCAGAATGGCTAAAATTAGAAACAACAACGATAACTTATGCTGGAGAGTATGTGAAGAAAGGGAAACACTCCTCCACTTCTGGTGGGAGTGCAAACTTGTACAGACATTTGGAGATAAGTATAGCGGTTCCTCAGGAAAATGGGAATCAGTCTACCACAGTCTACCACTGGTAATTACCCTCTTAGGTATATACCCAAATGATCCACATCCATGCAACTTACACACGTGTTCAACTTTTTTTGTAGCAGCATTATTTGTAATAGCAAGAACCTGGACCCCACCTAGATGCCCCGCACCTGAGGAATGAATAAAGCAGATATGGCATATTTACACAATGGAATACTACACTACAGAAAATAAACAATGGAATCTTGAAATTCGAAGGCAAATGGATGGAACTTGAAGAAACTATCCTGAGTGAGGTAACCCAGTCACAGAAAGATGAACACAGTATGTACTCACTCATATATGGATTTTAGACATAGAGTAAAGGATCACCAGCCTATAATACACACTGCCAGAGAAACTAGGATTCACAGAGGATTCTAAGAGATTCATATAAGGTCCCTCACAGAAGTGCAAATGGACTATTTCTCCTGCTCGTATTGGGAGTGGGGGTTGTGACAGTGAGTGGAGAGGGAACTAAGAGAAATAGAGGGGGAGGTGAGGAAAGCACTTGGGAATAGGAAAAATTGAGACAGGAAGGAATAGAATATATATATATATATATATATATATATATATATATATTCTCCACATATATATATTCTCCACATATATATATATATATATATATATATATATATATATAGAGAGAGAGAGAGAGAGAGAGAGAGACCATAAGAGAGAGAGCCATTATAAGTTTGAAGAGAAAACTGAATCTAGAGAAATGTCCAGAGACCTACAAGAATGACCCCAACTAACAATTTGAGCAAAAATTGAAAGGCCACCATAAATGCCCTTCCCTGATAATGAGATTCATGACTAACTTATCCACCATCATAGAGCTCTCATCTAGTAGCTGATGGAAACAGAAGCAGACACCTCTAACTAAACACTGAGCCAAACAGGAATCTAGATGCAGAGAGGGATGATAAGACCAGGTTACAGAAACACATAGAGGCAGCTGACCTGATCAAGGATGGACACCCAGACAGATAGCTAGGAATCTATCATTGGATTGACTCAGACCCCCTGAACATGGGTCCTACCTGTCCAAGAGAATGGGAGATCTTTCTATTTTCTGGTATCTTGTTTAATTTCTTTCTTTAAAGAAACAATGTTCTTCTTATATATGTCTTTCACTTGTTTGGTAAGCATTACCTGAAGGTACTTTATGTTATTTGTGGCTATTGTGAATGGTGATGTTTCCCTGATTTCTTTCTCAGCCCTTTTGTCATCTGAATAAAGTAGGGCTACTGATTTTTTTATTTTTTGAGTTTATCTTGTATCCTGCTAATTTGCTGAAGGTTTTTATCAGCTGTAGGATTCCCCTGGTAGAGTTTATTGGGTCGCTTATGTAAACTATCATATCACCTGCAAATAGTGAAAGTTTCACTCCTTCCTTTCCAATAAGTATCCTCTTCATCTCCTTTCATTGTCTTATTGCTTTTGCTAGAACTTCAGTACAGTATTGAAGAGATACGGAGAGAGAGGGCAGCCTTGTCTTGTTCTTGATTTTAGAGGAATCGCCTTAAGCTTCTCTCCATTCAGTTTGATGTTGGCTGTTGATTTATTCTGTATTGTTTTTATTATGTTTAGGTATGTTCATGATATCCCTGGTATCTCCAAAACCTTTATCATGAAAAGGTGTTGAATTTTGTTAAAGGAATTTTTAGGATCTAGGGAGATGATCATGTGGTTTATCTTTTTCAATATGTTTATATGGTAGATCATGTTGATAGATTTCCCTGTATTGAACCATCCCTGCAACCCAGCGATGAAGCCTACTTGGTCATGGTGGACAATTTCTCTGATGAGTTCTTGGATTCAATTTGCTAATATTTTATTGAGTAGTTTTGCTTCAATTTTCATGAAGGATATTGGTCTGTAATTTTCTTTTCCTTTAGTTTATTTTTTTTCTTATTTGTGTCTTTGTGTGGCTTGGGTACCAATGTAAGTGTGGCCTCATAAAAAAGAGTTTGGTAGAGAACCTTCTGAACAATTTGAGGAGGATTATTATTAGCTCTGCCTTGAATTTGTGGTAGAATTCTGCACTGAAGCCATCTTGCCCTGGGCGTGTGTATGTATGTGTATGTATATATATGTATGTGTGTGTGTGTGTGTGTGTGTGTATATATATATTTTCCTTCTTTTGGTTGGGAGGCTTTTGATGACAGCTTCAATTTCATTAGGGGTTATATGTCTATTTAAGTAGCTTATCTGTTCTTGATTTAATTTTGGTAAGAGATAGTTATTCAGAAATTTGTCCAATTCCTTTGTATTTTCAAGTTCTGTTGAGTACAGGTTTTCAAAGTGTGACCTGAAAATTGTTTGGATTTCCTTAGTATCTGTTTTTGTATCCCCCTTTTCATTTCTGATTTTGTTAATTTACATATTGTGTGTCTGTTTTCTGGTTAGTTTGGATAAAGGTTTTTCTATCTTGTTTTCTTGGAAAACCAACTCTTTTTTTCATTGACCTTTTTGTATTCAGCCCTCAAATTGATTACTTCTTGGCATCTACTCCTGTGAGGTGAGTTTGCCTCTTTTTGTTGTAAGTCTTTCAGTTGTGCTGTTTATTCTCTAATGTGACTATCCTCTGTTTTCTTCATATGAGCACTTAGCACATTAAAATTCCCTTGTAACACTGCTTTCAAGGTATCCCATATTTTTGGTATGTTTTTTTCTCATTTTCATTCATTCTCATTGAATTTTAGAAAGTCCTTAATTTATTTATTTATTTCTTCTTTGACCCAGGTATGGTGCATGCCCATTGTTCAGTTTCCATGAGTTTGTAGGGTTCCTGTGACTTGTCTTGTTGTGGATTCTGATAAGATACAGAGGAATATTCCAATTTTTTTAACCTATTGAGGTTTTTTTATGTCAGCTAGTATGTAGTGGATTTTAGAGAAGGTTCCATGTGTAGCAGAGATAAAGGTATATTCTTTTGTGTTTGGATGGAATGTTCTATAGATGTCTAATAAACCCAATTGAGACATAATGTCTTTTAGTTCTTTTGTTTCTTTTTAAGTTTCTGACTGTTTGTCCTGTCTATCAGTGAGAGTGTGTGAGGTTTTATGTGAGGTTTGAAATTTAGTGGTGTTTCTTTTACAGATGTAAGTGACTTTGTATTTGGGGCACAGATGTTCAGACTTAAGACTTTGTGTTGACGGATTTCTCCTGTGATTAATAAGAAATGGCTGTCTTCATCTCTTTCGATTGATTTTGGTTTGAAGTCTAACTTGTTAGATATAAGGATATCCACACCTGCTGGCTTCTTGGGTATGTTTGCTAGGAAGGTCTTTTCCCAACCCTTTACCCTAAGGTAATATCTGTCTTTGAAGCTTAGATATGTTTCTTGTTTGCAGAAGAATGATGGATTCTTTCTTTGCATCCATTTTGTTAGCCTGTTTCTTTTTATAGGTGAGTTAAGACTAATAATGTTAAGAGAAAGTTTGGACCATTGATTGTCATTGCTTGTTTGTTTTAAATTCATTGTTGGTGGTGGTATTGCAAATATATTTCCCTGCTTTATTCTTAGGTTCTGGTGAGTCGGATTATCTATTGCCTATGTAGGGCTGTATTTGTAGATATGTATTGTGAAAATCTGCCTTTGTCATTAATTATCTTGTTTTTTCCATCTATTGTGATTGAGAGCTTTGCTGGGTATAGTAGCCAGGGCTGGCATTTATGGACTCTTAGTACTTGCAGAACATCTATTAATATTCTTTCTTTATTCTGTATGTTAGGAGTTTTGATTATTATGTGTCAATGTGTCTTTTATTGTTGGTCCATTCTATTTGCTGTTCTTGTACTTTCATGGGCATGTCCTTGTTCATGGCATGTCATTCTTCAATGATTTTGTTGAATATGTTTTGTGCACCTTTGAGCTGGGCTTCTTCGACTTCTTCTATGCCTATTATTCTTATGTTTGGCCTTTTCATAGTGACCCACATTTCCTGGATGTTTTGTGTTATGGAGTTGTTGGATTTTTGATATTCTTTGTTCGATGAATTTATTTCCTCTAGTTTATCTTCAGCACCTGAAATTCTCTTTTCACTCTCTTGTATTCTGTTGCTATGCTTGTGTCTGTCATTCCCGATCATTTGCCCAGTTTTTCTATTTCCACCATTCATTCAGTTTTTATGTCCGTTATTTTCTCTATTTCAGTTTTCAATCAAGTCTTGAACTGTTCCCTTCACCTGTTTAATCATTTTTTTTTCTTGGCTTTCCTTTTTCTCTTTAAGAGATTTGTTCATTTCTTCCAATTTTTTGTTTGTTTTTTCTTCCATTTCTTTAAGGGATTTTCTCACATCATCTTTGAAGACATCTATTATAGTTATAAAAATATTTTTTAAGTCATTCACTTCTGCTTCATCTGCGTTGGGGCATTTAGGTCTAGTTGGTATAGAGTTCCTAGATTCTGGTGGTGTGAAGCTTATCTTTTTATTGTTATGTGTTTTCTTGTTTTGTAGTTTTCCCATTGCCTCTTTCAATGGGAGCAGGCGGGGTCTCTCTCTCTTTATGCTACTCACCTGGTGGGCTTTGGTGGGTCAGAAGTTCAATGTTGGTAACTCTGGGTGTTCCAAGCTCTCTAGGTGGTCTCTCCTCAGTCAGGGGCCCTCTGATGGGGGTAAAAGAGCAGGCTCCAAAAGAGGCCCAGTGATGGGGGGGTCAAAGATCTGGCAGGGAACAACTCAGGATAGTCCTTCAGTGATAGGGGGATCTCTGGCCAGGGATAAGAGATTTAGCAGAGGACTGGCAGGGGGTGTCAAAACTCTGGCAGGCAGAGACTCAGAATGGTCCTGTAGGGATAGGCAGATCTCTGGCCAAGACCTGGAGCTCTGGCAGAGAACCGGCTGTGGGAGTCCAAGATGTAGGACCTTGAAGAAGAGGTCCAGAGAATAGGTCTCCCTAGTAAGATAAGACCACCTGGAAACACTTAGCTTAATAGAAATGGGCTAATATTTAATATAGAGCTAGTCTATAAGAAACATGCTACAGGCCAACAGTTTTATATCTAATATATTGTCTCATCTCTGTGTGTTATTTGGGGCTGATGTGGTTGTGGGACCAGGCTAGTAGAAAACTTCCTGTAACAATCTTGGGATCCCTCAAGTCCAAATTCTCTGTGAGGGTGAGTATGCTGATTTGTAAAGACAGGCTATATCTGATGACAATATCTTGGTTTGGTACCATGCAGTGCTTTTTAGTGCTTGAGCCAAGTTTGAAGAATCAAAAACTAGGACTGAATCATTTATCAAATTATGCAAGGCACAAAAAAGCCTGCAGTGATTTTTATTTTTAAATAGTGAAATAAGCTGCAAATAGAGTGATATCTTATCCAGTTGTTAGACAAATATTAATATAATCTTTCACTTTTGAAAATTCTTATATTCAGAACACAAAAGAATTATTAGGCCTTTAAAGGGAAAATCAGCACCCATAGAAGAATGCACACAAAATGCAGGTGGGATTGTACCCCACATTTCTAATGATACTTGGATTGGAAAACTGATTTCTAAAATTGTTGAGAAAATCAAACTTTTAAATGTTTTAATTGTGGTAGACAAGGTCAAATGAAAAGGGATTGTGGGCAAAGTGGTCCTAGAAACAATGTTTATTCTGGAAATAATCCTAGCAGAAGGCCCCATTCTTCTGAAGTATGGAGATGGTATGACTAAATCTTCATTAGAATAACAAATGCAGATCAAATGGGGAGAAGCAAGGTAATCCTTTGCCATCAGAAAATGTTCTGAGGACTTCCTACAGACCCCAATATCAAATTTGGTTCAGTCATTTCCTGCCAGCATTGGGGAAATCTCTACACAGAGCAATTAAAGATTTAATGATGGCTCTTAAAAACTATAGTGCTCTGGATGCCAGAACAGCATCAGTAGATCGAACAAGATTTTCAGGGAAAAATATAAAGCAAGTATTTTGGCAAATGTCTATGAATGATCAAAGACCAATTATAAAAGTATGAATAAATGGCATAAAATTGAGGTTTTGGTGAACATAGGTACAGATGTAGCAATAATTGAATCTGAATCTTGGCATCTACCTTGGCCTCTTCGGCATGTAAATGTTCAGCTTCTAGGGATTAGAACTTTTTCTCAGATAAAACAAATTGCATTTAAGTATATAGGACCAGAATGTCAGATAGCTAAAATAAAACCTTATATGGCTAACAAAGCAACAAAATTATAGGGATGTGATTTGTTGCAGCAATAGAAAACACAGATGAAAATCCCCCTCATCTCTGAAGCAAACTATAAAATAGGAATGCTTATGAAAGAAATACTAAAAGTCATTATCAAGCATGGTCATTCAAGTTGTGCATAAGCAGGGCAATATAAGAAAATAACTGTTGGTCTTTCAAAAGTATCAATAACCTTATATCTAAAATGGTTAAGTAACTAACCTGTGTGGTTAGAATGACCTTTGATTTTCGCAAAATTGCAGGCACTGGACCAGCTGGTACAGAAGTAGTGAAATGCTCATATGTTGAAGAAGTAGCCAGTCCTGGATTCCTCCTATATTTGTCATTAAAAAAAAATCCAGAAAATGAAGAATGTTAACAGATTGAAGGGTCATAAGTAAGATGATTTAGTAAATGCACTCTTTACAGGCTGGAATTCACTTGACTTCTTTATTATCTAAGGGATTACTATGCCTTACAAGAACAGGATAGTGAAAAATTTGCCTTCAAAGTACCTACTTATAATTCCCAACCTGTCAAAAGATACCATTAGAAAATTCTTTAATAAGGAATTTTCAACATCATGACCTTATGTCAATATTAAACATAGTTAAAAAATATTTTCTTCAATCTATAATTTACTATTATATGGATGATAGCTTATTGGCTTATTCAGACACAGATACTTTAGAAAAAGTATTTGATGAAGAGAATTTTGTCTTGGTTAGGATTACATTTCCTCCTGAAAACAAAACAAAACACAATGAGGAGTTTCTGTTATTTAAAATGTGAGATAGGTTTACAGAATATTCAACCACATATGTAAGGAGTAGGTTTTTCCTCCCACCACAGGTCTTGTCCCACCGCTGTGCCAGCCCCAATTAACACACCTAGACTCTGTATTTGATATAATTCTGTTGGCCAGGTACTATTTCTTATCGGCTAGCTCTGTCTTAAGTATTAATCCATTTCTGTTAATCTAAGTACTTCCACGTGGTCTTATCTTACCGGAGAGAGAGGCCGCCAGCATTCTACTCTTTCCATCTTCCATCTTGACTCCTCCTTAATACTTCCTTGAATCCTCCTTGTCTTCTAGTCCTGCCCATCTAGCTTTCCTACTGGCCAACACTGCTTTATTCATTAACCAGTATGAGAAACATTTACAGAATGACATCTCCCATCACACATAAAGTATAAATCAGGAGAGCTCAATTATGAACTCAATGATTTAAAAAGTTTGCTGGGAGATATTTACTGGCTACAATCTACAGATGGATTAACAACTCAATAATTAATATTTTATTTCAGACCTTACAAAGTGCTAAGGACTTCGGTAGTTGAAGAAAGTTATCAGATGAGGATGAGGGACAAATGGTTCTGGTAGAAATGAGATTACAGGGTGCACATGTGAATCACTTGGCTCTAAAGCTTGAATGTGTTTCAGTTATGTTACCTATTCATTCTTCTACATGAATTCCTATTCAGAAACAAGATAATATCTTCTGATGAGGACAGGTGAAAGTTGATCAATCACCTTGGTCACTAAATCTAAGCTAATTTATGAAAAATAAATAATTTTTATTAATAAAAGATAATGCTTTTTCTGTGGCACTAAATCAGTTTGTCTTAACAAAGATAAAAATCTGACAGAAGTGGAATTTCCTGAAGTTGGGGAGGGTTTTGTTTTTCTCTTTATAGGAGAATAAAAGAATTCAATTAAGGAATCAAAAGATTGTTGGGTAAGTGAGACATCTGAAGATGAAAAATTGTCTCAAGACAAATGTCCCAAGAGAAAAAATAAAACTGAAAAGTTCCAATAGGAAAAAATTTCATAACTCTTTTCAAATAGTTGTTTTTGTTTATATTTACAGTTATAAAAGCCTAATGGTCTTTTTGTGGGCCCAATTCAATTAAAAATCAAAGCTGGATTTGTAGTTAAAACATGGCTCTAACCTCTTTAAACCTAAGCACACTTGTTTAAAAAGTCCAAAATCTCTGTCTCATGTCAGAAAGACTAGCTGGTTTGGGATAGATGAGAAACACAATTAGGAACCATTTTATTGTCATTAATCATTAAGAGATAAATGTTAGCTTTCTCTCTATATATATGTACGTATGTATATATAGTCAAACTAATTCTAGAGATAGGATTTATCTAGCTCCTTGCACATGCTTTCAGACTTCAGTTAGAAGCAGGTAGGAATGAAATTTGAGCACACTTGATATAATTATTACATTGTTGCCCTCTACCATCTTCAATCTGCTGCAGAAGATGGTTACAATGTTTATGCTTTCCACAATGAACCTTGTCCATTCCCAACAGTTACATTTCAAGCCTCTAAAATTATGAGGAAGCATCACAACAATTCCAACTTGATTGCATCTACTATAAACTAAAAAACAGCAATTTATTTCAAATACTTTACATTGGTATGGATTTTTGTATATTGATTCAAATTTAAGGTTGTTATAATGTACTGTTTATATGTTTCTACTCTTGTTTAAGGTATTGTACTTATGCAGTAAAGTTATATTTCTTCAAAGCCATTATTATTAACCATTTACAATAATTTAAAAACACGGGTTATTATTAGTTGTCTCTAACAGTTAAACTTTTAGTTATGTTAGGTATGTATTTAAGATCATACAGAGATATATTTGAGAAAGATCATCTTCAAACACTTCTAAGACCTACAGAAAATGTTTTGTTAACAGGGCTTTTCACTGACAGTGAGACATGTTTACTCCATGTTACTAGTGAAGCACTAGTTTACTTCAGAAAGATGATTGGCATCAAAGAACCTTCATATGGAGTTTGCTTTCAATGCAGCAAAGCTGGACATTTTGACAAAAAAACAAAACAAAACAAAACAAAACAAACAAAAGAAACCAGTCCTTGCCTCCACTGCTGACAGTAGGACATACACTGGACATGCAGGACACAAAAGAGGGCAACTGCATAACTTTGTCAAAACAATACAGGAGAGTCCTTCCAGATTCCTGCTTCATGGCAAAGCCTTCCAGGTATCCCCAACCTCTAGAAGAAATATGGAATCCCCAATGTCACAAAGTAATCTTGTGTGACTGCCCAGGCAGCCTGATGTCTCTGCCATTTCTAAAGTTTTGGAAGATGTTTGCTCTGCTCTTTTTGTTTACTCAGATATTATTTTGTGCTTCTGGGTTCTTTGATGGAGTTGAAGACTAGATAGATATAATTTCAGCTTTCTGTAGTTACAATAGAATATAAAGCGGGTTCAAAGCTTTGGACTCATAGAATGATTTCTCCAAATTTGCTAAATACAAAGGGACTAGATATCATAAATGTAATTCTTACTTGTTAACTCTTCTTACTGTATATAGTTTTACTTTATTAAAGTCAAAGCCTTCATTTTTTATTTAGTCAAAAAAGGGGAAATCTTTGAATTTTTTTTAACTAACAAAGATCTATTAAATTTACTATGCAAATATGTATTGCATCTGCATTAATTAAGAAACTTTAAGAAAACTAATCTGCATTCAGAGAGATAGAGTTAGCAACTAGTTCATAGGAAGTAGCAAGGAGGAGCATAGCATGAACAATTTATTTGGGGTGTATGGAAGGAGAGTGGCTTCCATGGATTCCAGCTAAGGGAGAAAGTTAACCACTTACTATTCTCTCAGCTCTCAGGGTTTCATAATATTTTCTGAATCTCAAGTTTTACTAGAGATGCAGAGATTTACTGAAAGGAGCCTTTAGCGGCTGGAGCAGAATTCTCCCCAGGCTATGGCCTTAGTAGCCCAGCTGCTAGTAGTTCAAAGCACAGACACTGAGACAGGAAAGAAAAGCACCCATTAGCTCATATCCCAGGAGGCTTTTAATACAGAAGCCTAGAGAATGTAGATCAGGGAAAGATGCCACCTTCTATTCTCCTATCTTTGTAACACTGGTAATACAAACTGTACAAAGTATACTAAATGAAAACTTCAGTTTCTTTAATCTCTTTCCTAATGAGGTTTCGATATAAAAGGCTTATCAGCCATGTGCTCCGTGGGCTCTTCTCATAAGGCAAGGAAAAGCAAATGAAAAACAATAGTGACAGGATACAGACCTTTTCTTTCCCAGACATGTTGTTACCCTGATATAGAATGAGCTCCTAGGTTGCAGATACACTTATTTACATAGATTAAAAGATCAGTTTTCATAAAGGAGTGTATTATTAGAATTTGGCATTGACTGAGACTAGATTATTAAGCTAAATTCTAGACCAACTGTATTTACTGTAACCTCTAAGCTGTTGGCTTATCTTCTCAGGCTTTGCTTTGCTGTCTGCTCTGTAAAGACACAGGGAGTAAATCCCACACAACATTAACACATAGCCAGTCTGTCCACAACAGACTGTCTTCCAGAGGCTCCTCTTTACCTTGGACACAAACACAATATTGCCAGGCAGTATCAACAGGTCATTGTGTCAACTAGAAGTCTATGAAAAGTTTCTGCCCCTCATCTCTACCATTTACATCATTTCCTTTCCATCCTCATTTATGAATGCCATGATGTCTTTTACCAGTTGCCAATTTCAAATAAAAAAATAACATGCAAAGTTAATATTTCAATACTTTTATCTTCCTTGGAGTCTTTATTCTACTGGAAAATTAAGTATGAAAATGTTTGAAGAATGAATCATTGATTAAAAAAAAAAAAAAAACATAGGATCAGGCTCTCTACATGACTGGGACTCCCAAGTAACAAAAGACAAGCCATTCTATGGATTTGTCATTTGAAGCATGGGACATTTCTACTATTTGGTCTTTTAGTAGTCACTTTTCTTTATTTAAAGCCACTGGTCACCTTTTGAAACTGTAAACGAATAAATTAAATGCTGATGGAATCTATAAAAATGCTGGCCCAATAATGGTAGGATACTGAATCTGGTCTAGGTTTTAATATTTCCAAGCTTGAGAACCATGAATAAATTAGGTGTATCACTTGTGTCGTCAATGGTAAGTTTTTCTTAGTGTGCTTGTTTATTTTGTTTGCTTGTTTTTGAGTCAAGAAATATTTTGCTGTTTTAAACATTTGAGGAATAAAATACATGATTGTCAGCTATACTGCAGAAGACAATTTTTAATTATTTGAGACATATTTGTTGTTACAGATATTTGTTGTTTAATGGAAATTCAAATATAACTAATATCTTATATCTTACTAGGAGGAGTCACCTTTATGCAAGGTAGTTTTTGTTTTTGGATATTATAAGCTGACCACTAGCATTGTGACAGTCAAAAACTTTCTCAGACTTGGCCTAATTTCTTCACCTCTATGTTGAAGACATAGGTGTTTTAAGTTCCTGGTCATCCATTTGTGAACTTTTAGGCTTGGGAAGTTGCTGAGCTTTATTGGCTATAATTGTATAATACAGATAATAATAGCAATATTAATATTGTTCAGTTAACTAACAAACTCTTTTTTGTCTTTTATTTATTTATTTTATATAACCAAGTCCATTTAAATGAAAACAAACATTTATAGACAATATTTGGGAATTTGGGCGTCGTTCTTTCCAAACTACTTCCTGCTAGTAACGGGCGCTGTCATGGGGAATTCTAAGAAGATGCAGAATTCCTGGCTGTAGTCTGTAAGGCTGCTTTGTCCGCTGTTTTGAATGTAGGATCACCTGGTACTCTGTTTCAGGTGTTTCTGGCTTGATCAAACCACATTAGTCTGGAAGGAATCCACAGCTTTTCATTTTCTGTGGAAACAAAATTAGAAATCCTTTTCCCCAGTAACTTGTCCTTCAACTTAAATTTTGGAGTCAAAACACTTTTTTTATTTAATTTATTATTTTATATGTTGATCCCAGTTTCTTCTCCGTCCCTCCCTGCCTCCTTCCCTCCTTCCCTCCCTTTTACCCTCTCTGCCCTCTCACATACATCCTAACCACCCTCCCCTCCCATCTGCCCATCACAATTCCATATGCAGCAGAATGCCATCTACTTGGGGTCATGTAGATCTGACAGGTCATGTGAAGTAGGGACTAGGACTTCTCTCCTGTCTCTAGTTTAAGGCAGTTATCCCTCCATGGGGGCTGTGTTAGCAAGGTCCTTTTGTGTACCAGGGATACTTCCTGGCTCCACTGACTGACAAACTCTTTTAATAAAAGCTATGTCATACCTTGTTCAAGTAAATGTCAGTGTTGTGATGATTGTATTAGTGTTGATTTTTTAAATTGAAACAATAATTAATGAGAAAAAATAGGAGAATAAAACATTTATTTTTGTTCTCAGTTTGTAAGAATAAATCTCTATGTGATAAGAACATATGGGAGAATATAACCTAATGGGAGATATCACATGTATAATCAGGAAGCAGAGATTAAGTAGAAATTAGGCATGGGCTATAAAACCTCAGGACCTGCCCCTTGGTAATCCAACACCTTTACCGCCTAAAGGCTCCACATATTCGTAAAATAGCACCAGCAGGCAGGCAGCAGACACCTACAAAGTGGGCAATAATAGAAAGACAATGTCTTTAAACCTAAGCTGACTCTAAAGAAATGTCAAGAGACCTACATGACTAACGATCTGAGCAACAGTGAAGAGGCTACCTTAAATGCCCTTCCCTGATAATGAGATTAATAACTAACTTATCTACCATCATAGAGCCCTTATCTAGTAACTGATGAAAACAGAAGCTAACATCCTCAGCTAAACACTGAGTCAAACTCCTGGAATCCAGTTGTAGAGAGGGAGGAATGATAACAAAAGGCTACAGAAACACAGAGATAGCTGATGTGAACAAGGGTAAGCTCATTGACCACTAGACTGATAGCTGGGAAACCAGCATTGAACCAACTCAGAGCCCCTGAACATCAGTCTCAATTAGAAGTCCTGGACAGTCTAAGGGACTTCTGACAGTGGAACCAGGATGTATCCCTGGTGCACAAAATGACTTTGGGATCACATTCCCCATGGAGGGATACTCCCTTAGCCTAGAGTCAGGAGGTAGGGCCTAGACCCTACTCCAAATGACTTGATGAGATTTGATGATCTGCCCTGGAAGGTATATCCCTCCCTGTGGAGTGGTTGGGGATTGGGATGGGAGGGAGGGAGAGGGAACTGGGATCCATATGTAAAATAAGAAAAAAAGACATATGTGTGTGTGTGTGTGTGTGTGTGTGTGTGTGTGTGTGTGTGTGTGTGTGTGTGTGTGTACCCAAAGCCAAAGAGTCAGAGAGTCAGAAATGGAATGAAGGACTGGCCAGAAAATCTTTTTCTGTATCATTATGCCATGTACAAGGCTTTATTTTAGGCTACCAGGCAGCTCCCAAGTCATGGAGACTTCTTGTTAGTAATGAATGTTCAGCCTTATCATCTGCTTGTTTCTTGCTAGCTCTTATAATTTCACCTGTTTCTCTTCATCTATCTTTTGCCTTGGGGATTAATCTTTTCTTCTTTCTGTATATCTCACTTTTACTGCTTCTCATGTCTGGATCTCTGGGAGCTGCCTGGCCTCTGACCCTAGACATGTTCCTCTCTTCTCTCTCTCTCTCTCTCTCTCTCTCTCTCTCTCTCTCTCTCTCTCTCTCTCTCTCTCTCTCTCTCTGTCCTAGATTCTGCCTGCTAATTATTCTGTCTGTTTACCCAGCTTACTCCTGTCTTTGCCTAGTTATTGGCTATTTATGTCCTTATTAGACCAATCAGGTTTCTTAAGCAGGTGAAAAAAATCTCCTTACATCATTAAAAAAAAGACAGCAGAAACAAATGTAACATATCTTTTCAAAGTTAAAGTAATATCCTTCAACATAAACAAATGTAACACATTTTTACCTATGCCTTAGACTATGCCTTAGAGTATGATGGAATTGGTGGTAAGTGTTTGCAACACAGGTATACCTTGGCCCATTGTGTTTTTAGTTATATCACTGTTGCTACAGTTTTGAATTCATGTGTTAAACCATACCTTATGCTCTAAGATTTATATACTGTGTCATTACAAGACCTTGTGAGATCCATAGCAAACATGTTACAGCCCTCTCTCTATGCTAAATAATGAGCCTCATCCAGCCAGAGGGAAGAGATGAGTCTGAATGAGAATTTATTTTTTTCTTCCTCTGACTAGCTTGATATTGTCCCACAGTGCACTTCTCTCTATATCATTGTGTAAGTCAGAAGTCCAAGATGGTCACATTGAGGGAAGATCTGTTGAGGGACAAACTCATGAGCACAGGAAGCTACAAGTGAGGATGCAGATGATTAGAGAGCCCATTACATAATAAGATTTCAATCAATAGAAGAGGGGTTTATGAAAGGTATTTTTTTCTGTAAGTGAGAAAAAGAAGAAATACTACACAAAAGAGCTTCCTAGGTGCCCAACTTTGGTAGTCAGTATTGCAAGGTTCCTTCACATTCTTGTGTAGAAAACAATAGCATACCTCTGTTGTACAGAAAATCTGGCTTTCATACTACAAACCTGAATGTTTCCCTAAGATACTTGTAGACAAATCATATTGCTAATGATGAGCTGAGATCAAATTTAAGTTCACTCCCTCAACTACAAACCTTTAGCTACTTCATATAAAAATATAAGAGAAGAAAGGGCACTCCATACCTGTAGACAAATAATCTTGTTCTTTTATCGAAAGCATGGAAATCACAATTCACAGTAAAACAGGAAACATGCACATACATATATGTTATCAGAAAATGTCTGAATACAGCAAAATAAAACAATTATCTAGGTAAATGCAACTAGTCTTAAGATAGTTGATACTTTTAATCATTTATTTACTTGCTATTTCCTAATTAAAATGTGTTTCAAAGAAGAATAACTTTGCACTAAAAAAATGATTTGTATCTACATAGCACCTTTGCTTCTATAACCATATCATATATAATAGTAATTTTTGTAATTGACAGACATATTATAAAATATGACAGGCTTTAAAAAGAATAAATATAAAATATTTCATATATGTGGATAAATGCAGCTTGAACTATAAAGATAAATATAGGAAACACAAATATGAATGAATTACTTTAACAATAATAGCCACGCATTTTAATTCATTAAACATATATTCATAGTATAGTTAGTAGATAAGATACATGAAAAAAATCTATGGATTTAGAACACACATCTAGTGTTGTCTTTGCCCTTAAAGATTATTGATGCATAAGAATGCAGGCATGTGAACTGAAAAATAAACACTGTATTGCTACCAAATTAAGTCTTCCCAATGTGGCCAGGTAATTCATGCAGTGAATCATGGATTACTACACAGACGGGTTGACATTTTTTTGTTTGTTTTTTTTTATTTTTGTCATGTGTTTAATATGCAGTTGTGTAACTTAATGCAGTTTCAGATTTTGTTCATCTCTCTAATATATTTCTTGTAGACTATCTGAATGCAAATGAAATGGTAGAATTGGTCGGAGCAAACACTGAATGGTCACTTTGATTTCATTCTGAATCAGTGTCCCTCATGAAGGGCAGGAACTCAAGGCAGAGACCATGGAGGACCACTACTTACTGGCTTGCTCACTCATGGCTTGCTCACTTTGCTTTCATGTACATTCTAGGACCACCTGTCCAGGGTGGCACCACCAAGACAGAGCTGGGCCCTTCCCATCAACCATTAGTGAATAAAAGGCCCTGCAAACATGCTAATAGCCCAATCTAATGAAGCCATGCTCTTAGTTTATGTTTTCTTACTTTTCTATATCTCCTGTCAAGTTTACAAAATCCTAACCAGCACAGTCAGTAAGGGCATATTTAAGAGTCTTGACTTCATAAAGAGTACATGGTATTAAGAAAAGAAAGAAAACCCACAATAGGTTATATAAAGCAATTGCTGATTGTAGTGTCCTATGAAAAGGACACATGAGAGGCTCATTAATTTCCTACTACTTTGTAGTTCATAACTACAAAATTATCGGCTTACAAAACATAAATTATGTACATAGAATGGGGAATTCCTATCTCTTGGTGATTCCTTTCTTCTACATGTTGCACAGATTTCTTGCCTCGTGGCCCAGAATCACTTTGACCTCTGTTTACATTCATAGTTGCACGAGCCACTTGCTTTCTCCTGCTCTAATTATAATGACCTTGGCAATCACCCTGAGCATGTAGGACATTTTCTTTTTCAAGCCACTCACTGGCACCCTTATGGTTCCTTCCATGATCATAACTCTGAAATCTGGGAGCGAAAATCTGGCCAATTTCACTAAAGAGATGAAACTCTATATTCATCAAATCAATTGCAACTAAAAGACAAAGCTTCCCAGAATCCAGTTGTCCTCATTGAGAGAAGGGAATCTCTGTCTTTGTCTCTGTCTCTATCTATCTGTCTCTCTCTCTTTCTATCTCTCTCTCACAAAAAAAAAGAAAAAAAATGTGATGATCCAGTAAACACTTGGATGCAAGTGTCTCTTCCCAAGGACTGAATACCCTAGTATTCAAGGAACATGGATTTCAAAAAATTTCTAATGTGTTTTTGGTGGCTGTTTCTTGTCCTTCTGTATTACATTCTCTGTTCCCTAATTCTGAGTATGACAGAGTATAGTGTTAATTCATACTCACATCATGGACGCAATTATTTAATTATAAGTTACTATAGTGGATAAATATTATTTTTCTAAATTGAAGACTTTAGAGAAATAAATGATTGTCATTATTGTCTTTAGACTAGTGTTTACAAAGAGAACTTCAGATTTGGACTAATCTGAATCATAAAGCCTTTTTTTTTATGTTACAAAACATGTAATGGAAACAGCTAGAACTGTCTAGCTACAGATGTTAAAGAAACGATAGAGACCCAGAATAAAATCAGTAGGGCAGATTCAGTGAATACTGAATTTCCATGAGTTTATTTTTCACCATTCTTATATACCTTAACCAAAAAAAGGAGCATGGTCTCGTGTATATGTAACAAACAATGTTTCTTCCTCCTTTCTCTAAGGGTTCAGTAACCACACATTCGACTTCTTATTTCCTAGTCTTCAGCATCAGGAGTAGCCACACCTCAGACCAAGTTTTTTGTTATTTAGAATAAGACAGACAAACACCCTACTGTAGCCACAACTTTGACCTTTAGGTCTTATGGCTTGCTAAGGACAGTTTTGAACTCGCTGCCCTTCTGCCAAGAGGAGCAGAGCCATCTTTATGGGCACCAACACAGAAAAGAGCAACTAAACAAATTAATTCTAATAGTATATTTTATCTTCTCTCCCATATGTGGTTTCTTAGATTTCACATGATACAAAAGTCATGTATATGTATATGACTTAAAATTAGAACTGAAGCTGCCTGGGAAACAGAGGACTAACTTGGATATCAGAAAAGGGATGGTGTGGGACTTGTCATAGTAATCAGCCCAAAAATTTTCTACAGTGTGGGAAAATATTAAAGAAAAAATTTGAATCTATGTAGTCAGCTTAGAAACTCTTAGGCCTGGTTCTTAAGTCCTTGTGTACAGCTAGTCTGGGAATAGTAAGTTTTATGGCACATACTGTCATTTTTTATGGATGATAGCATATTAATGTTAAATATTTTTTCATAGAAAAATATTGCTGGTTACTGTCCTCCAAATTACAGACATCTCACAATGCTAGGTACTATCCCATCATGTTTTCATTTGTTGCTTTCCAGGATATAAGTATGTATATGAACCAGGATGGAAAATATCAAAAAAGGTTTCCAGTTAGAGAACACTCATGTCTGCTTGACAAATGACTTGGTCATGAAAAAACTTAAACTTCTGAGATAGTTTCTCCATAGAGGTACTAGCTCTGATAAAGGAACGAAGAGCAGAGCTCACACAGAGGACAATAGGGCTTCCCAGGTCACTGACCTGTTTCTAAGAGTACATCCATGGGCTACTAAAGTCAGAGGTAGCAGGTGAAACCACTGGGCAACTCTGGGGATGTGTACACACTCAAGGGAGTATGCAAGATAAATGTGCATGGCAAGGAAGTTTGAAAATGGTGTGTTCAGGGTGGACATTTTCTGTTCCCTGATAAATCTATAGAGCTTGTTATTCTCAAGCTGTTTTTCCTGTCCTTCCTCTTTTCTCTGATGTAGGATTCCAGACAGGAATTCAACATCATTGTAAGAAGCTTTCTGGTCTCTCCTTCAATTGTAACTAGAGGTGATGGGAGATGTCATTCTGTAAATATGTTAATGAATAAAGCATTGTTAGCCAATAGGAAAGCAAGATAGGCGGGACTAGGAGACAAGGAGGATTCGAGGAATAGTAAAGAGGAGTCAGCATGGAGAGACTGGAGAGAGCTGCCAGCCCCAACTCTCTGGTAAGATAAGACCACATGGAAGTACTTAGATTAATAGAAATGGGTTAATAATTAAGACAGAGCTAGCCAATAAGAAACTAGTACCTGGCCAATAGCATTATATCAAATACAGAGTCTCGGTGTATTATTTGGGTCATGCATGGCTGTGGGACTGGCAGCGAGGAAAAACTACTGGCAGCATAGAGGAGCCAGGCTGGCAGGCATTGTAGCTTCTCTCTGCTTAAATGCTTCTGAAGATTTGTAATTCTCACCCCCTACTGTTTCTTTAGTGGGCAATGGACTTAATATAATTCCTATTTCTGAGAAAGCTACCTGAGCTCAGTTTATTATTTTTCAATGAACCCCTGCTCTGCAAACTCACTCTTGACTAATAGGAACCTAACTGCCATCTAGGAAGCCTAGAAAAGCTTGCTTCAGACCTTAGTGTGAATTTCATTCCATAGGAAATGAAAACTATGAATTGCAAATGCTCTAGAATGTTGGTAGGAACCCATCAATAGTCCCACACACTCTTACACCAGGCATCAAGGGAACCACATGTTGTAAACACCAACACTACAAAGACTGACATTGCTGAGGGTTTTGGGATTTCTGCCTTGTCTCTCAAAGGTATATGGCTAGAAAATACAAACAGGCCAGTTGCTGGGTGGTGGTAGCTCATGCCTTTAGTTCCCAGCACTCAGAAGGCAAAGGCAGGCAGATCTCTGTGATTTTGATACCAGCCTGGTCTAAAGAGCTAGTTTCAGGACAGGCCCCAAAGGTACACATAGAAATCCTGTTTTGAAAAACAAAAACAATTCAACAACAAAAGCCCCCAAAAAACTGGTCAATTTTTTCTTAGATGCTTTGTAAAATATAGATTTATGATTACATTTCAAAGATTTATATTATCAATCTATGCAGTTCTGTTTGCAGATATGTTTATAAGAGTTAAGATTTTGTTTTAAAAAAGAGAATTCCATGCTCTATTTTCATCTTTTCCAGGCCTACACCAAGTCCTACTTGCCCCCTGACAAATGTCACCTTCTTTTTTCACTCTTGAGTTCATATTATATATTCTAATGAGCCCAATGTTAATGTTGCCTTTATTTGCTCATTTTTAGGACTAATTACTTAGAATTGTACTTTCATTGCTGAAAAAGAAAGCCTGGATCCTCCAATACTCAATAGTTACAAATTGCCTGTAGTTCTTCATCTAGAGCTGAGGCCTTTCCTTCTGTCCATGTTGACCCATGAACTGATGTCTTTATAGGTCTTGTGCAGGCAACCATATTGTTCAGAATACATGGGAGCAACATCTCTGTCCTGTACAGAGGGTCCTATTCTATAGTAGTCATCATGTTCCCAGACTGTTCTAGCCTTTGCACCTCCTTCATGACGTAACCAGTCTTATGTACAGAGGTTGTCTTATAGATAGCCCATTTGGGGCTAGAAACTCATTATCGGCCTCTTGACTGCTGTGTATCTCTCTGATAGTCTCCACCTGCTGCCAACTCATTGGTAAGATATGAGAGAGTCTCACATCTCCAGATTTCATTTTTATTTCTTGAATCACAAGTCAGCTTTTATAGCATACTGAAGAATCTGAGCTCTGTCTTTCCCTTTATATCCTGACTTGATGTTGTTTTTGGTTTTGTAAAGAATGCAGATTCTTATGGAGTATGGTAGGTAATGGAGGGAATTACCCCTCATGGGATGACTAGCTTACTCACCTGGTTCCTCTTTTTAAGCTACCTCTACTTTAATCATATCATCTGTGGAGCACATTTAGTTTGTTTTTCTTTATTTCTCATCTTAAAAGATGTAATGCATGTAGCAACAACAATCACTTCACAGTAGAAGGCAATGAGAAGTGTGAGGTTTTTTTTTTCTTTTTGTAATGCTTAATTGTGGGTTTTTTTGTTTGTGTGTTTTGTTTTTTGCTTACTTTATAGCAGTTTGCTTTGAGAAAATCACTATGGAATTTTAGACTTTTACATTAATAAAGGATTAATTTTTGTATTCATAATTATTGTCTTCATATGCTTAAATATTTTATGAATGTATAAGATTAAAACATTCCTGCACCTATTAAATACATTTTCTGATGGTAAAAGTCCACACACTGATTCACTTTATTGACACTTTGAACATAGAGGTAGTCATATTCATTGAGCTTGGAGTATGTTTGTGGAAGTAAAAATAACTAGCAGTGCTAGAGATGAAGGTCTTTGGGCCATCCATTTGTTCAGCAGCCTATGCTAATATATGCTTTTATGCAAAGTTCAGCACAGGCTGCCGTTGTTAAGAATGTGTGCAAAATCAAGTACTGAAGGAATACTTATGAATCACTCCAGAAAATGATGATTCTGTCTCCAAAAGGGCCAGGAGATTGTTTATGTCTTCAAATAAGTTCTATTTCTTTTGACCTCATTCATATATACAGGCTTAGTAAGTTTCTTCGCTTGTTTGGATTTTTTTCCTGTGTTATTGAATTTTAAAGGTATATAACATTGCAGCAAGGCATATATTTACACCAGTGTTCCTCAAATTTAGTAATATTTATGCAATTGCATATTTACTTATTAAGTTATTCATTATTTTATGTATGACACTAGAATCTTACAAAAGGACTCAAACTGCAGAGGTCTGGGATGTTTTACCTTTATAATTTCTTGAATTTCAATAGCTTTAAAGTAAACTTATCTTGTATTAAGAATAACTACAAAATGTATTAAGTTCCATCAGTGGTAAAGAGTAAGCCCAAAGTTCAGAATCACCCAAAATTCCAACTTCAGAGGATCCAACACAGTCTTCTGCCCTGTGAGAGCAACTGTGTTTATGTGGACAAACTGATGTACACAACCAACTATATACATTTGTTTTAAAAGTTTTAATAATATCAAAGAAAATATGTGCAAGTCTAAACAGAAGACATGATAAAGTAATGTACCAAAAGCCATCCATGTTTGCTTAATTCATTACTTTAAATATTTTTATAAGCACATCATTCTTCTTAGCTAGTATTGTTGGAACCCAGCTGTCTGCTGACCCCGCCCCCTGATGGTGGGCGGACACTCATGGCCATGTCACCTCTACCTCATGACTTACCTGGCTTTTAATGTGCATTACCTGGATGCCATTACCTGGCTGCTCAGGGAACTCAGTTACGCATGTGCAAGTTTCCTTTTTAAAGCAAGCACGCCAAGCACACCAAGCCAGCCTCTCTCTTTCTCCCTCTCCTCTCTTGCTCCACATCTCTCTTGCCCTGCTCCCCTCTCTTCTCTTTCTCCCTCTTTCTCTTCTGCTCTCTTGTTCTCTCTCCCCCTCCATTTCTCTCCCCTCTACCAATAAACTCCACGTGAGTGCTGAGTTTAGTGTTTATACTTCATAGGCAATAGTTATAGCAAAAGAACAATGAGTATGAGTAGTTTAAGTTACTCTACGAAACCAGATCAATTGATAATTACTTCAATATTGCAGAGATTTAATATTAACATAAAACCAATACTTACATAATATGTAGTCATAGTGATAAGAGCTAACCTAGTCTTTTTAAATTTAGCTTACAAGTTTCAAGTGGTCCCATCTCCATGACCTCAATATTTGACAGAAGCCATGTCATATATGGAAGTGTGATCTCTGGATGAGGACATCCTTTGGTGAGTAACTATGCCTCCATCTCTGGCCACTTTTGGGTTAGGGCAGTCACCAGTTCTATTCTTCAGCCATGGACCCTGAACTTGGATGTGCTTGTCTTCGGGCCCTGTGTCAGTCATCTCTCTAGGACTCAGGCTTCATTTCCCTTCTGAAATTACGGGTACTTTCTCTTATGTGCTGTAAGTAGTGCTTTACTTATATCTGTATACCTTCATTCATCTTGCTTATATTGTGGCTAACTTCAGAAAATTTGGCCAGACAAAGGGATTGAGTACTAGAACTCTGATTTTTTTGTGTGTGTGTGTGTTGTAGACATATCATTTGAGACTGAATATCCCATAGTTACTTTTTCCTCTCCATCTTCACCAGTTATTGGTTGTTTATAATGACCTACTCTGTTGCAAAGAGAATTTTCTTTGTTGGGGATGAGAGCTACACTTACCCATGGTTAGAAGCATAAATACCAGGCATGAGTTTCCTCATGCTAACCAGCCTTAAATCCAATTAGACAGCTATTAGGTACTGCATGGATATAAGGGCTACTGTTGTGTCTTTAGGGATCTCTTTCCAGGCTAATCATTGTCCTGGCCCACAGTTGTCTCCTATGGGTAGGAATATTGAATGTTTTCCAGCCATGGCAGATTGCACAGCATCTTCTGGTTTTAGAGAAATAAGTCATCAGGGAGGGGGATTTTGGGTCAGATCTAGCTTATTCTTCTAAGACATGTATGTAAATGAAAGGGTGTCTTCAGAAACAGAAGTTCACCTTCAACTTATGGAAGGCAGCCAAGGGCAACAGAAATACCCTATACTGTTTAGGAGTGCCTTGAACTCACTCACTTTTCTAATAACTCAAAAGTAGGTTTTTCATTCCTGGCACTAGTGCATTTTAAGATTATGGCTCTTGTGAGGAGCCTTACCACTCAAAATCTTTTTTCTTCTCTTTTTTCTTTCTTATTTTTTATTTATTTTATATAACCAAGTCCATTTAAATGAAAACAAACATTTATACACAATATTTGGGAATTTGAGCTTCGTTCTTCCCAAACTACTTCCTGCTGGTAAGGGGCGCTGTCATGGGGGATTCTAAGAAGATGCAGAAATCCTGGCTGTAGTCTATAAGGCTGCTTTGTCCAGCTGTTTTGAATGTAGGATCACCAGGTACTCTGTTTCAGGCGGCCTCGCTTGATCAAACCACATTAGTCTGGAAAGAATCCACAGCTTTTCATTTTCTGTGGAAACAAAAGGAAACAAAAGGAAATCCTTTTCCTCAGTAACTTGTCCTTGAATTTAAATTTTGGAGTCAAAGCATTTTTTTTTAATTTAATTTATTATTTTACATGTCAATCCTAGTTCCCTCTCCCTCCCTCTCTTCCTCCCTCTCTCCCTTTTACTCACTCTGCCCTCTCACATGCACCCTAACCACCCTCCCCTCCCATCCCCCCACCCCAATTCCATACGTAGAGGAATGCCATCCAGTTGGGGTCATGTAGATCTGACAGGTCCTGTGAAGTAGGGACTAGGGCTTCTCTCCTGTCTCTAGTTTAAGGCAGTTATCCCTCCATGGGGGTTGTGTGAGCAAGGTCCATTTGTGCACCAGGAATACATCCTGACTCCATTGTCTGAGGTCCCTTAGACTGCTCAGTTCTTCTGGCTGAGACCCATATTCAGGGGGGTCTGAGTCAGTCCCATGCTGGCTTCCCAGCTATCAGTCTGGTGGTCCATTAGCTCCTCCTTGTTTGAGTAAGCTGTCTCTATGTGTTTCTGCAGCCTGGTCTTGTCCTCTCCATCTGCATCTCCAAAATATACAAAGAACTCAAGAAACTAGTCAACAAAACACTAAATAACCCTATGAAAAAATGGGATACAGAATTGATGAAAGAATTCTCAATAGAGGAAATCAAAAAGGCTGAAAGACACTTAAGAAAGTGCTCAACATCCCTAGCTATCAGGGAAATGCAAATCAAAACAACTTTGAGATACCATCTTACTCCTGCCAGAATGGCTAAAGTTAGAAACACCAATGATGACTCATGTTGGAGAGGATGTGGACAAAGGGGAACATTCCTCCACTGCTGGTGGGAGTGCAAACTCATACAGCTATTTTGGAGATCAGTATAGCGGTTCCTCAGGAAAATGGGAATTAGTTTACCACAGGACCTGACAATCCCCCTCTTAGGCATATACCCAAATGATCCACATCCATGCAACAAAGACACCTGTTCAACTATGTTCATAGCAGCACTATTTGTAATAGCAAGAACCTGGAAGCAACCTAGATGCCCCTCAATTGAAGAATGGATAATGAAGATATGGCACATCTACACAATGGAATACTACTCTGCATAAAAAAATAATGGTATCTTGAACTTCACAGGCAAGTGGATGGCACTTGAAGAAACCATCCTGAATGAGGTAACCCATTCACAAAAAGAGTAACATAGTATGTACTCACTTATATATGGAATTTAGACCTTGAGCAAAGGATCAACAGTCTATAATTTACACCACCAGAGGAACTAGGATACAAGGTGTATTCCAAGAGATTCATATAAAGTTCCTCACAGAACCGGGAAGGGACAAGTCCCCCAGAGGACAGGGGAAGTGGGGGGGGGCAGCAAATGGAGAGAGAAATAGGAGAAAATGAGGGGGAGGAAAGGTAAACATGTGCAACTAGGAAGATTGAGCCCGGTTAGGAATAGAAGATAGGAGAGAGTGTGTGTGTGTGTGTGTGTGTGAGAGAGAGAGAGAGAGAGAGAGAGAGAGAGAGAGAGAGAGAGAGAGCATAAAAGAGGGAGCCAATATTGTTTTGAAGATAAAAGTGAACACAAAGAAAGGTCTAGAGAACTACATGACTGCTGCCAACTAACAATTTGAGCATCCCTGGAAAGGCTACCATAAAGGTCCTTCCCAGACAGTGAGATCAACAACTAACTTATCCATGGAGCCCTCATCTAATACCTGTTGGAAACAGGAGCAAACACACATACATAAACACTGAGTCAAACTAGAACCTACAACTCTTATTTCTTATCCAGTGTCAAAGACTTCAGTGTTATATTAAATAACTATAGTACTTTGGAAGTGTATGCATTGATGTATCTATGCATCTAAGCATGTATCCATCTATCATTCATCCATCCTTTCATTGATTTATCTTTCTATCTATCTGTCTATGTATCTATCTATGTATCTATCTATGTATTAACTGTTATGTTAGGGTAATACATTTGAGAAGTTTAGATACTGGTTCTATCTTAGATAATCCCTTTAACCTTCTGACAATGGTGAGGCTGCTGACTAAGTAGGCTGAAGAAATAATCACCTGCTAAGCTAAAGTACATTTTTGGACTTTCTTATGTAGATCTGCCTCTTCCACTAGAGGGATCAAAGCACAGTAGGTAAAGAGTGGCTGGTTCTGCTGGTAAAGTATTACAATTTTTTTCAGAATCTGTTCTTAAGCTCCTGTGTTTACTGTACAGTAGATTATGGTTTTGCTGTTGGCCTTCAACTTTCCTTTCAAAATAAAGATGTAGAAGGTGGGAGTCTTCTGTTTTGCATTGATGCAGAGATAACTTTCAGTGCCATATCTTGGGAAACAGATGAAAGAGGAAGAAAAGTAGAACATGGGCACCAAATCAGGGAGGTGTGTGAGTCAGTACAGAACGCACTAGAAATAACGTGCTACACAGACCATGTGACATGCAGAGATATTTTGCCTGCTGGCCTCTTGCATCTAGTTGGCTTCCTCAGGACAGTCTCCTCCAGATGCCCTGTCAAGGAGGAAGAAGGAAGCTGGATGCTTATTACAGCACTTTCTTCTTCTACTCAAGTTGACACTGCTTATAAGGAGGACTTTCAAATGATAACCTAGATGCTTCTTCTTGAGAGAATAATACTAGCCTGCAGAGAAAGATGGGTTTGGTGGAGAGCTGGAGGCAGTGCTATTGTTCAGGGACACCTGGTTTGGGCTCTATTTTCTCACCCAGATGCAAGCTACATTAGGAAGGGCTCCATTTACCTTTACTATGGTTTTTTATTGCTGCTTATCTCCTTTGGCAACCTTTCAGAAGGAGGTATGCCATGATGTCTTGGAAGAATTCATACAGTTTTGTTAACTGTTTCTCAGCATTATTTTGTAAGAGTTGCAAGGATAATCATGACTTATAGTAGACATAATGTATCAAAAAATCCCTTTAGTTAAAGGATATAGTTATTTCCATCATTAATTTTATTTTGGGACAAGTTAGCATTGAAAGGGATCCTGGGATGACATTAATGTAGCTTATTTTTTTTTTATACATCCTTTGTCAGGAAAAACAAAGCCCATAAATGTAGCAATCTGTTGCTACACCAGACTGGTTGTGAGAATAATGGTTTCAAAAACATGTACTAGGCAATTTTCTAGTAATGTCCATGTTCTCTTGCTGTATTTACTGACATCTTAACCCACACAGGAATATGTCCTTCTTGTGAGCTGTGCAAATAATCCTAAAAACTACCTTCTTGAGTTTTTGCCACATTAAGTCACACACATTGCCTGAGAATTCCTCTCATGTACTTGGCATGGTCCACTTGTGTGCTGGGAAATATAATATATAAGATTCTGGGAAATTTATTTAGTCAGCTTTCATTTCTTTTAAAACGTTAGTCAAGTTTGTAAGGTAGTTCAGTTAGTAGTGGGTTCTGCAGTGAATATGACCTGAGTTTGATCCTTAGGACACTCCCAACACACACACAAAACACACTCACACACACACACACACACACACACACATACACACATACACAGACACACAGACACACACACACACACTAGCGGAGGGGAGAGAGAAAGAAAATTTAAGAAAATGAAACTGAGCATTCCTTATCTGTTTCTCTGCTTCTATGGCAAGCTAATTAAAGAAATGACATGAGAAAGGACAGTCTTTCTGGATCTCATCATCCTTTTCCAAAAGCATACTGGTGACTTCATTCAAAATCTCCCCTTTCTTCACTGTCCAAGGGATGTAGTTCTTCTAGATATTGAAGCAAAGCTGTAAAGCTGTTCCGGTTTATTTCTTTAGTAGAGGAGAGTATTCTTTCCTGTCAACATTTCTTTGTTATATGCTACTCTGTTTTCATCTCTCTGATTTTGAAAGCAGATATTATTTTTCTCAAGGATATCCTCAAATGACAGTTCTTTTAGAAGTGAAGTCTAATCATTCAACCACAACTCTTTATAAAGTAAAAGAGAAAAATAATTTCTCCTTTCTGTTATCAGAATATAATTTCTTACTCTTACTCTTACTTGAAGCCTCATGTGGCCTAGAAAATTGAATAAAATACCTAATTCCTAATTACATTCAGCATATTTTTTTTTGCTTCCCAGGCTCAGTCTTAATATAACATTGTCCTTTGAAAGGACAAACCATTACTTTTCATAGACACAGTATTTCAGAATCATTTTCTCTGATAAGGATGTACTGGCAAAAGGAGACTATGCTACATAAGTTAAGAGGAAAGGAGAGGACAACCATACAAGGATCAAGAGCCAAGAGGCTGGGACTGCTAGCTAATTAGCTAATAAGGCATTTGAAATTTTCCGAATGAATAAAATAATAGTTTTAATCTGCATACACACAAAGAGACAAGTCTGATAAAACATGATTTCGGATATATCAAGAGAGACACATGGGTTGTGCTTATCTCATAAAGGTAGGAATAGTGCAAAAGCTTAGCAGAAAATTGAAAGTCATTTCATTTGTGTCATGAATTACACTTAGAATTATAGAGGTGTAAATGTGAAAACCTAGATTTTACATTCCCAACCTAGTTCTTTTGTAGCTGTATTAAAATCTTATAAGTGGGTGAAGAATGAAGTTAGGCAGTTTTAATGGTCCAGTTATCTTTGAGATGAGAACAGCAGGAGTTATGCTGTGGATACAGGTGTATCATTTATCAGAATCAAATCTATCTGATAATTCTTAAGGAAATTTTCTTAATGTGATTGATTGTGAATGAAGCTGATACAATACTTTCCATGATCCAAATGAGCATTTTTAAAATTTATTTATCCAGTATAAAGTAAGTTGAGATGCTAATTTTTTCTCAAGGGAATGAATGAATCATAATACACCTTATACACCTTTTTCTGTGTGTGGAGAAAAGTCAAGTACATAGTATTTTGAACAGGATGTTCCTTTAGAAACCAATTGATATTGCAGCTCTCAAGTCTCTTTGGATGCTGCTTCAGTACAGTATGTCTGGCATCATGATGCTGCTCTTGTTCGCTTCTTGAAGGTAGACATACAGTTCAGGAAATTAAATCCTTGGTGATAAACACTTCATCTTGCTTTTCTCTACTTAGATGTAGTGACTTGACTCTAAATATTCTTTTCTCCCTGGATTCCTTGATAAAAAGTGTTTCAACCTTTTACTATGGGTTTAGTTGCATTGCAAATGAAGCAGATAATACAGCAAGGCTCAAGACATGAAACTTGAGTTTTAGGAAAAGGAATCAAGTATCTGCATGTGTATTTATTAATTATGATCATTATAATAGATCTCTAATCTTTAAACTACATCAAAGATATGCTCATGTGAGTTCTAACAGCACAAAATAATCAGTTTCATCACAGACTGAAATAATCATGGGAAAAGTTTTATTTTAAATGGTTTTAGCTTTATTATATTTTATGCTTTTGACTTATTAGCTCTAATGTTATTTCAGCTGCAGTTCTAAAGTTAGAAACATTCTAAAGCAGCATCATTGCATCCATTCTGTCAAAACCATGCAGAAACTCCCTTGTGGTTGAATAGATGAAAACAAATAGGAAAAAGATCAACAAGAAGACAATAACAAGAATTGTTCAAGTCCAGGAGTTAAGGTCATCACATGGGAACCCACATAAACCACTGTTCTGGGCTCATAGGAGTTCACAGACTCTGCACCAATATCTAGGGAGCCTGAATGAGACTGACCTAGGCCCTCTACATAGATGTGACAGCTGTATATCTCAATCTACTTGTGGGATGCCCAGTGATGGAAGCAGGGCCTGTCCCTTAATGTTTGGCTGATTTCCAGGATCCTATTCCTAATATTTTGTTGCTTTGCCTAGCCTTAATACAATGGGAAAAGCTTGGTGCTTCCTAAACTTGATATGGCCTAATACTCATAGGAGGTCTGCCCTTTTCCTTAACAGAAACAGAAAAGGAATGATTTATGAAAAGGTAGGAGGAGAGGAGGAATGAAGGGAAGGGAAACTGTGATCAGGATGTAAAATAAAAAATTCAATTAATAAAAGACATGCTATGAATAATTACCAAATTTAAAAAATGCAAAGAAACCATTCTTAGTGAGGTAACCCAGTCACAAAAATACATACATGGTATGTACTCACTTATATATGGCCTTTAGACATAGACCAAAGGATCACCAGCCTAGAATCTACATACTCAGAAAAGCTAAGAAACAATAAGAACCTCAGGAGAAACATATGTGGTCCCCTGGAAAAGAGGAAAGGGACAAGATCTCCCAAGCAAATTGGGAGCACGCAGAGAGGGGTGAGGGAGTCAGGGAGGAGGGCAGAATTGGGAATGACAGGGCAACAAGATTGATTCAGGGAAAGAATAGAGGAGAGCACAAAAAGAGATACCATGATAGAGGGAGCCGTTATAGGTTTTAAGAGAAATCTGGCACATTGGTTGACATGATAAATAGACAAAACCACAATAACACTTTCCACTCAGGTGCTCTGTAGACATAATATGATCTTGAGCAAAAGACTAGAGAACACAGTGGAACAAAGGGATAATATTCACTGTCCAGAAATGTAAAAGGTTTGGAATTAATACTAAGATTCTCAGCTACTCAAATGAATCAGTAGACATTGAAAAATTCATTCTGAGGCAGAAGAAGAAAATTGTATAAGAACCACTGGGCTGAGACTGCCTGAAACAGAGTACCAGGTGATCCTACATTCAAAACAGCTGGACAAAGCAGCCTTACAGACTACAGCCAGGATTTCTGAATCTTCTTCGAATCCCCCATGACAGCACCCCTTACCAGCAGGAAGTAGTTTGGAAAGAACAACGCCCAAATTCCCAAATATTGTCTATAAATGTTTGTTTTCATTTAAATGGACTTGGTTATATAAAATAATAAAAAAAAAAGAAACACTGGGACGTATAAAGCAAGGGGTTGGCAAATACAAGAATGATACAGCTTGATCACTGTTAAGCAGAGATTAGAAACTTAAAGCAGAATTTAACTACCTTCCCTCTCGTCTTCTTTCTTCTCTTAGTCTTATTGATGCATAAGTAAGAATTGACATATCATCAGTGGCTTACATTTTTTTACTATTTTCTCAAGATATAACACCTCTATACATATGTCATATATTTTATTGTTATTTGCAAAGTGTGTAGTCAAAATTAAGTCACAGAGAAAAATACTAAAATACCTGAAGGTGAAATTAATACAGTTTCTGAGAGTTAAAAAAAAATCTAAAAGGCTAAGAGATCTTTTAAATGGACTCCTCTTTAAGAATCTACTCTAAAAAAATAGAACATTTAAAAATAATAATTAAAACCCAAGCACCCTGGAAATATCCTGGAAGAGTGGGTAAAAGATTGTAAGAAACAGTGGACAAGTATATCTTCTGACAGATAGTATCTTCTATGTGTAACAGGGAAACTGCACCCACAAAATCTCAACAATAAGGACTCCTAAGTTCAACACAATGATAACGCTAGTGAAGAAAGTGATCTCACAAGCCTTTGCCCCTAGATTAATATTTCTGTTCACCAAAATGATGCTGTTGAGAGAATAAAAAGAATTCTTCTCTAACCAAGAACACCCTGATAGGTTATACAATCCTAGCAATCAGCTCTAAATGCACACACATAAGAAGAATACTAAACGGACTTAGCAGAAGATATTTGTGTGTGTGTGCATCTGTGTTTGTATGTATGTGTGCATGTGTGCACACATTTATGTATGTATGTGTGAATAGTAACTAAATTAGAGATGTGAATTGAGATGGAGCAGTGGAGGGGAAAGGAGATGAGATGAAATGATACAAATACAGAACTTATGCATGAACTTCTAAAATTAATAGAATAAATGTAAAGAATTTATTAAAAATAAAATGAAAGGCGAAACCTAGGCCGCCAAGACGATGGCTGGGGAAATATCATTTTTTTTCACTTAAAAATGTCAGATCAAAACAGGGATGGAAATCAGTGTTAAACGAAAATAACTAAAAAGCTTAAAAACACACATATTTCTGGTTAAATTTTTAAATCACAAATTTTCTCCTAAATTTTGTTGTGTTTTCTCATAACAGCTTTCTAGAAAAGTTTCACAGAACAAGTCTCTATCTCTCTCATCACTAGCTGTATAAAATACATAGTTACTATAGTTATAGATGCCATACCAGAATGCTATTCATAATTTTATTATTTCATGAGCTTGGAGCTCATATTCATATCAAAATTCAGCTTAACCTCACTTTTCACTGGCCTTTTAATATCATATGTAAATATATGAAAGTAATTTGTATAAGTGCTGTGGGCATATATCTAATCACATAATTGAGTACCCTCTCACACACATACCTGGACTGCACTAGATATAAAAATCAATTTAAGTTTTCTGTCTCTAGTTGGATAAAAACTTTAGTAATGAGAAGACTTTAGCCTCAAGTCTTGTTTTACCAGAGTATGGTAGAGGGAATAGCTATAACCAATAACAACTCTTGTTCTTTTCTGATTTCTGTTGATTATGTTTGAAGCTGCTAAAATTCTAATCTTTAAATAAGGAAATAGTCACTTTATCCAGATTTTTTTTGAGGCCTATAGTACTCCTTTGTCTATAGTCATATCATTCATTCCAAATTAACCCTTTGCCTTTATATGGCCTACAGATTTATTAGGATCAGAATGTTCAATATAGTCTAGAGGAAGTAGGAAAAGAGTCAAAGCAGACATTTGAAGACACTGGGGAACACAGATGTTCTGTTTCTTCTACCATTTCCTAACTCCTTTTTCCATCTTCTCCTGTGAGGCAAATAAAAAATACAGTTCACAGGTCATAGAATGCTCATTGTATTTATATATTAAGGTAAAGTTTACTATTGCTACGTGATTAGCAGATATGTGAAGTTGCTTATATATGAAGTACTTCAAAAAGCTTATGGGTCATTGCATTGAGACAAGGAAAGACATTGGAGGAGAGAGCTCTGACCTAGTCAATGGATTAATTCACTGATAAAATTATACTTGGGTGGTACTGATGCCAGTTTAGAGAAGTAGGTAACTGGATACATACCATAGAGAAAATACTTTGTTAGAAGCTCCACAAATCTCTCTTCCCCTTTGTTCCTTCATTGCCATGAGGCACGTATATAACCCCTGCATTGTCTTCATCATGTTCTTTCTCTCTGACCTCAGGAGTAAAAGTCTTAGAGCCAGCTGAGCATGAAAGAAAACATTAAGTCATGCACCAAATTAAACTTCCTATGTCTGCCAAAATTCTCTGTGGGATCAAGGAGCACATACATGTAAAAGATTCACAACACAGCAATGTAGAATTATCTATGAATTCTAATGCTGAGAAAGTTTGAGACATGTGACTAATATTCATGTGTGATTGTTTGATGCATGCCCATTGTTAGTCTTAAGGGACACAAAGAGTTCACACATAGTTTTAAAGAAGGAGGCTCTCTTATATCCTTTTCTATTGCTGCAATTCTTTTTTCAACTTCAATTTAATTTCTAATTTAATTTAATTTCTTATTATGTACTTATGTACTCTATTTACATCATTTTTACCTTACTCTCTCCCTTTCCAACTCCTCTCCTATATCCCTCTGGTATTCACGTCATCTTTTTTTAATATGTGTGTGTGTGTATGTGAGTGTGTGTGTGTATTTATCTCTATATAAATATAGCCTATTGAGTCTATTTAATGTTGCTTATCTGTGTATTTGTTGAGGGTTGTCCACTTAGGACTGGATTACCTGATCTTGTCTCATTGTTTAAAAGACTCATTCTTTCCTTCTCAGCAGCTATATTGCCTATAGTTTTCATCTAGGGATAGGCCTTGTAAAATTGTCCCTACTCCATCTTGGCATGTTAACTGGTATTGTCATTATTCAGGTCTTACTGGGGCAGCCAAAGTCTTGAGAGTTCATTGGTACAGCTTCACATGTCTTGGTCCTCTGGCTCTTACAGTCATTTTGTCCTCATTTCCGCAATGTTCCCTGAGTCACAAAGGTATCAATTGTTGTTGGGCGCTCCAGGATCAGGTATCCTGTCTCCTTTGCAATTCGCATATTTCTGCTACAAAAAGAAGTATCTTTGATGAAGGGTGATAGCTTCACTTATCTGTCAGTACAAGGATAGTATTTAGAATGCAGTTAGAAACTATGCTGATTTAAGAATGTGGTTGTAGTAAGTTTACTTCTAGGGTCCACAATCTCAACAGCCATGGGTAAGAGTCTAGGTCCAGTAACAAGCAAGGATTTGCTCCTATTGAGTGGACCTTATGTCCAATTAGATAGCTGTTGGTTGCTACAGGATATTACAATTTCAACTGATTTGGTTCTATAACAGAAAATAAAATGTCCTAATCACCAAGGTTAACAACTTTGTCTCTAAATTAAATTGAATCAATAGAAAATTATCAGTTAAAAAAAAAGAAAAATAAGAATATAGCCAGATTTTGATTACATTGTGAAATCTGAGACTGTGATAATAAAAATCAACCTTGGATCAGGAGGTGAAACCATCAACTAGTTCAAAGGAATAAGCCATAGAGAGTACGGAGCAGTCAGGAAGGCAGTTAGAGATGGACAGGAGGAAGGAATAGGGAGGAACTTGGGGTTTTGGGTTTCTTTTGGTTTGGAACAGATGGAGAGATACACTCTCCCTGGGTCTCTGGCCAAAAATTTCATATAGTTGTTTTCAACCTCTCTGAAATAAAAGCCTCTCACCCCAACATCTGACTCCTGAGTAAATAGAACAATAGAGACTTAGTTAAAAATTATATGTCCCAGCAACAGTAGAGCTAGGGCTTGTGGAACCAGAAATCCTTTGAAGCTGTGCCTGCGTGGTGAAGTGCTGACAGCAGGGCAGCATGGCTACAGAAGACAGTTAAATATCAGTAGACTCAGGTGCAGCCACTAAGCAGCCCGAAAAACAGCATTAGAACCCAAGTGATAATTTCTACTTTGATAGCTCCAAATTACATTTTTGATTTTCCATTCTTACCTATCTTGTCTCTCTAAAAGGCAGCTGCAGATCACAAGGCAGATGAAGTCACCAGAATTTTCTAGTGAGAACAAGAGTCTGAGTTGTAGTCTTCAGCATCACTAAATGATTTTTAGCCTCACTGTTTCACAAAGGAATAAGACCAGAGACAAGCAAGCAGCATCTCTGCTAAGCACAGCTAATTCTCATTTCATGCGCATGAGTCACCTTAGGAGACTGACCAGGTGACCAGCAGTTCCTATTGTGGTGATTCACCCTGTACCTGACATTAGCAGCAATTAGGTTTGGGGCCACCAGGAAGATGAAATGAACTAAGCATAGATCAGAGAACATAACTAGGTAAACTTGAATAATTTAAACCATTCTTAACAGCAATTTGAATACACTTAAAGAAAAATATGGAAAAATATTTTTCTCTTCTCTGTAAAAGAATAAAATACCAAAAATACCTTTTCAATGTTTTAGGAATTAATGGTGTGCTTAAATTCAATTTCCTTTTTTAACAGATGTATTTTAATCTAGAAATTGTAGTGATTATCAGCACTAGACATATCACAGTGTGAAAATTATTTTCCTCCTTTGTTCTTATTGATATGAAGATTCTTCAAGAGTGAAGACCATAGGTCAGGGCTCAAGCTTTGGATTGAGCCCCATGATGAACTTAATTTTTTGATAAATCAGAAGGGAGAGGTATTTAATTTATGATTTCCCTTTTATTTTCTCAATTTTTATTAGAGAAAAAGAGAGAGAATTACACACCGGTTTGGGGAGGGGATGTTACCATCCCATAGGGATAATAGTAATGTCAGGTGATGGGAGATGCCATTATGTATATTTGTTTCTCATACTAGTTAATGAATAAAGCACTGTTGGCCAATAGGAAAGGAAGATAGGAGGGACTAGGAGACAAGGAAGAAAGAGGAAGTAGTAAGGAGGAGTCAGGATGGAGAGCCTGGAGAGAACAGAACCGCCATTCCTCCGCTCTAGGTAAAACCATGTGGAAATACATAGAAATGGGCTAATAATTAAGACAGAGCTAGCAGATAAGAAACAAGTAACCGGGCCAACAGAATTATATCTAATACAGAGTCTCAGTGTATTGTTTGGGGCTGGAGTGGCGGCAGGACCAGACCAGGTGGCGGAGGAAAAACCCTTACGCCTTACAAATAGCGCCCAACGTTGGGCATCTCCCATCAGTCAGGCACATGTTATATATTTAAATTCTTCCCTCCATGCAACAACAGTGCTTGTAGGTTTATATACAGACAAGTGATTAAACATTTTCAGAGGAGACTGGCTGATATAGTTTTATCTTTTTATGAGTATAGGTAACAATTCATCTGGAGATTTCATTTGTTATTTTTAAATTATTATTTAATAGAAAGATTTATTCTTTTTTTTACTTCTCTTCTACAAATGGTTATTACAATATACATCAATTTCTATATTTTGTCATCACTAAGTTTTAAGGAATTTTTATAAGATCTCTCTCCTTCCTTACTAAATCTCACACTCTCTGTCTATAATCTCTGTCTCTCTCTGTCTGATATATTCTCTCTCATGTGCATATGTGCATATATGGTGCATGCATTTCTTCTCTTATTCTCCACCTTACTATTTTTTAGGTAAATATCTTAAAGTGTAAGTGGAGATCGTGAGCTATTCTGGCTGGCCAGGGAACCTCCATTTCCTCCTGTCTCCTTCTCTCCCCACAATTTAGAGCAAGGACGTGTTCCTATGCTAAGCTTGTACAGATACTCAGGATCTGAAGTCTGTTCTTTATGCCTGAATGGTAAGAACTTTATCCATGGAGCTATCTCCATAACATAACCCTAGAGAGCAGGTGTTTATTAGATAAGAATTCTGCAAATGCTTTCCTAGATTTTAGTGTACTGGTTTTATCAAACATTTTCTATAATGATACTGAATTTAGTATTGCATCTAAAAAGTCATCTCTATATCCTAAGTTTCTTTTGCAATTTGCACAGTTCTAAATTTTAGCATAATAAGGTCGGGTGCTACTTGAGCTTATCTAGAAAGAAGAAAATTAAAAATTGAAAAATAGTGGACAGCATTAAATTATACTTGGTTATTTTCATTCTCTAGTACTTTTACAGTTGACTTTGTAATATTCACTATTTCCCATTTTCTAAATACCTTGAATTTCATTTTGGTTTTTTAAAGAAATTTTTGTAAATTGTGTCACTGCATAGTAGGAACACTTTTTTTGTGAAATTTATTCTTTATAACTCTTTAATAATGAAGTATGAAAAGTTAACAGATTTTTTAAATATATTGTATAATTGGAAACTGCCATAAACAAAATGCTTTTGTAAACTAAACAAGAAAAAGAAAGAATACTACATATTAGCTTAGATTTATTTACCATTGAAGCTGTCAAAACAAAGGCAAAATCTCAGTCAAAAAAGGCTAACACAGTTGACTGCTCCATGGATAGCTCCCACATGTTTATCTCTACCTGTTCTCCAAAATCTGTGGTCCATTTCTTATGTGTTACTTAGAAAATCCTTTGATGATACTTTGGCGCTGAGTGTTTTAAACTCAAAGAACTATTTGGAGATTCTTCATCTTTCTCCATTCAATTCTGTTTTGAATGGATTTAGTTAGCCAAAGTTAGGCTAAATACTCAAAATTCAAATCCAGATTAGAGACACAACTTTTTGGGACATAGTTTGAAACACGTTGACTTTCACCATGCTAATGTTGACTTGAACTTGTACTCTAGTACGAACTGCTTTATAATTCTCCCTCTGTATATTTCTCCTTACATCTGTGTGCCAGCTTAATTTGTCTTGATAATCTTCATCATTTGGGAATTGTTTCAACTTGCTTATGCTGGGCATTTTTATTCACTTTTTTTGTTATTGCTATTTGTGACTCTTATTTTTTTGTTATTGTCATTTTGATTTTATTTTTCTTGTGGTTCAGGTTAATCTCAAAATTTTATATAACTAAAGATTACTATTTCTTTATACTTTTCATCACCCTGCCGCTGCATCCTGAAAACTGGAAATATAGACATGCATTATGTGTTTTGTGTGTTTCATTGGCTGGGTCGAACCCCAGGGATTCCTGTATTCTTGGAAAACACTCTACCAATGAAACACTCCTAGAGCACCATTTCCCCAGGAATTACATTTCATTTTTTTCAGTCTTGGGTTATGGCAGATAAATCTTCTATGAACAATCATTTGCTGCCTTTTCTATTATATTGGTTTATTTTGTCTAAAATGAATTTCTCAACAGAGTCATTTCTGGATTTCATAGTAGTCAATATGTATTTTTAAAGAAGCTGCCAGTCAGCTAATTTGTGTATCTAATGATTTGATAAGCAATATTTGGGATATTGAGGTTTTCCACATTTTTGACAACACTCATATTGTTTATATCCTCAATTTTACCAATTTCATCAGGACATACTTCAAGGTTACACAAATGATCCCTTATGCTACTAATGATGAGTACATATTTTTTATAGGTTTATTTTCCACCTAAATATGTAACTTGTAGAAATTCATCTGCACATTTTTTATTATCTAATTAGAATACTTGGCTTGGTTGTAGAATTTGAGAGTTCTTTATATATTCTTATTCTTATTATTCTCTTATTTTACATATCAACCCCCATTTCCTCTCCCTCTCTCTCTCTCTCTCTCCCTCCTCCCCTCCATTTCTTGCCCCCGGACCACCCTCCCATCCAACACCCCCTCCAATACACATGGAGAGTGATGCCTTCCAGGAGAACTCAACAAAATCTGTCAAGTCATTTGGAGAAGAGACCAGGCCCTCCCTCCTGCATCTAGGTTAGGGGAGTATCCCTCCACAGGTAATGTGCTCTCAAAGTCCCTTCGTGCACCAGGGATACAACCTGGTTCCACTGTCACAGGTCCCTTAGACTACTCAGGCCTTCTAACTGAGATACATTTTCAGGGTGGTCTGAGTTGGCCCGATGCTAGTTCCCTTGTTCAGGTCAGCTGTCTCTGTGCGTTACTGTAACCTGGTCTTGTCCCCATTTTGTTATCACTCCTCCCTCTTTATATATTCTTAATAGAAGTTTTTTTTTTTTTGACAAATGTGTGATTTACAAATATTTTAAATTTGTAACTCATAATTTCATGTTCTTGAATTATATTTACAGAGTAAATTATTTGAGTTTAATAAGAGACTGAATAATTAACTTCCTCTTGTGAGTTTTACCTTTGTATTTGTGTATAAAATATCTTTACACAGCCCCACATCATAGAGTTTTATCTGCATTGCATTTTGAAGATTGGTAAGTTCTACAACTTCAGTACATGTTTTTATGTGTCAGAACTTTATAAAGGATTGGTCATGTGTGTCTTTTGCTCATGGGGGCCTAATAACATCTTTTCTCCCTGTGGCTCAGAATCTATCTTTACCTTACTCAGTTCACTCCTCACCTTAAAAACAAATACTTGTTTGTGGTAAATGAAGGCCATTTCTTCATTCACTAGTCTGTTTCACTGATACATGTATTTATCCTTTATGAATATTATGCAAAATTATTTACATTGTTTCTTTAGATTACAATATACTTGCATCATTTCTCTATTCCTTCCCCCCTCCAAACCTTCCAGCATAATGCTTCTTGCTCTCTTTCAAGTTCTTATCATCCTTTCTAATTGTTGTTACATGCGTATACATGTATTCATATTTATTCTTAATATAACATAAATATTTCTAAATATAACCTTCCCAGTCTACATAATGTTACTGGGATATATATCTTCAGGACTGACCTTTTGGTGTTGTATAACTAATCCATGTGCTCTTCTCTGTGGAAGATGGTTTCACACAGTCTTCACATTCATTGGGTAGGGTTAAATCGTCATAATCTTTCTCTGTAGCATTGGTGTATTGATTGTTGTTGTCTCTTATTCATCTCATGTTTAGACAGATGTGTTTGTGAGACTTCACAGATGGAATTTAAGTTTAACATTAGACTTTGGGAGGGATACCTTTTCAGCCTAGACACATAGAGGAGGGCTGAGGCCCTGTCCCAAATGATATGACCAACTTTGAAGGCTCCCCATGGAAGGCCTTACCCTCCCTGGGGAGCACAAAGAAGATGTGCTTGGATTTCAGGGGGTGATAAGGGAGGATGGGAGGATGAGGGAACTGGGATTGACATGCACAACAAGCTTGCTTCAAATTTAAATAAAAAGGAAAAAAATCAGAGTTATTCTGTGTATTTATATGGATGAACGTGTGTGTGTTGCAGGGCATATGCACATGTGTGCATATGCAAGTGCTCATTCATGGGGGACAAGGAGGATCTGGAGTATCTTGCCCTCTCATCTTCTGTCTTATTTCCATAGACAGAGTCTCTCACTGAACTTTGTTCTAGGGTGGTAGCTAGCAAGCTCCAGAGATTCTCCTGTCTCCACTTGAACTCCAGCTCTAGGGTTACATGCATAAACACACCTAGCTCTTTCTATGAGTGCTAGGGGGCTGAACACAGGTTCTCACGCTTGCCTGACAAGCAGGGTTACTTCCTGAGTCACCTTCCCAACTCTCATTACAGCCAACCTGAGCTCCATTATCAGATGTCTCCTCTCACTTTCATCACACACAATCTTGTTTGCTGTAGGAGTGTTGTAAGTCATGATCTGTGGGCATGCTTTTTCTACCATTTGTCCCACTGATTTCCAAACTACATTGCATTGGCTATTCCAGTTAATTTATCTTTTCAAGTAAATATCAGAATAATATTGTATATTTGTAGAAAAATCCTTGCCAAAGAATCTAGCATCATATATCATATGTATTTCTCTATGTACATATAGGTTCTCAAAACCAAGCACACACACACACACACACACACACACACACACACAGAGAGAGAGAGAGAGAGAGAGAGAGAGAGAGAGAGAGAGAGAGAGAGAGAGAGCTCTCAGGAGAATTAACATCTTTATTGAGGTTTTCACACAATAGACAAGGCATGACTTTTCTGTCAAATTGAAATTATTTTATGTTTCAATTATGTTTTATATTTTTTAAGATGCATGCAAAGTCCCATATATGCTTTGACAGACTCTTTAACTGTTATATTTTATTGAGTTCATATGATGTTTTATTTTTGTTTCCAGATTTTCAGTACTTTATTTTTATTTTTCTGCTCATTTAAATTATGTTCCTAATTGCTTGTTGAAGCATTTTTATGATGAGCATTATAAAATCCTTCCCCAATAATTTTGACATCTGTGTCATCTTCATGCTGAAATCTGTTGATTGGCTTTTGTCATTCAAGGGGAATTTCTATTTCTGGTTCATGGGACTAGGAGTGATTTTAATTGAAACAAGAACATATGAAAACTCTTGATCTTGTTTTGCTTATGCATTTTAGCAGTTTTGTCTGATGCTACTCAATGTGAAAGCAACATAGTCAGATGGAAAATGAATCCATCATACCCAAGGGTGTCTGTCATAGCACAGGTTGCAAGGATACAACACAATGTTGGCTTGCTGAGATAAATTATGGTCTTACTGGGTTTCATGGATGCCTACATAGACATCTCTGTCTTAGTGGCTTATAATAATGCTACAGTGAAAAAAATGGACTATTATTTACAGGTGGTCAACTCAGTTTTCTAAAACATCATGCCCTGCAGAGTAGCAGGTTGTCTTGAACACAGGCAAGTGAAACAGGACAAAACTTTTCACATTATTCTCTAATGATAACGTATAAGGAAATCTTACTTAATAGGTTTGAAAGAACTGGTCTTCCTTCATTCTGTCATTCTCAATGCCTCCTCAGTGCTGGGTGGGGAAGCTCTAGCTAACACAATGTGTTATCGATGAGTCTCCGTGCTTTACCTTCTTCCAGACCTTTGCTGGAATGCCAGTGTCATTTCCTGCATAGTCTGATAGTATGAGGAACTATTTCTGAAACTTTGCTGCATCTGCATACATCTTTTCTGATTTTCACTTAGACAGAAAACTTTTGTTGGGAGATTTTGTACATGTACTTCCAAGTGTTTTTAGATGTCTGACTTCTTATATACTATATACTAAGCCTAGTATGCAGAAAACCTAACAAAATGTATTCTTTTTTTATTTATTGTTGATTGTAATCATTGACAAAATAAATCAGATTCCCTGAAAAACTTTAATGTTAGAAACAAAAGGTTGTCAAAGACTATTATATAATCTGACATTCCATTATAAGTCTAAACATCCTTTATCTCTTCTCCCATTATTCTCAGAACAGCTCTGAACTAGAAGGAAGAAAATGGACAGCCAGTTGGTTTAACATTTGTTAAAGAGTTTCCTTTATAGGAATGTGAATTGTTACAACTGTTATTTTAATGAACCACTGTCTATGTTTATTAGATGAGTATCTGGAAGAGCCAAACTGAGCCATCTGGACCAATCTTCATTGTCACATTAACTAACTGTTTGGGAACTATTTCTAGAAATTGGGTATGCAACTATTTTTTCCCTCCCTCAGTCTCTATTGAGGAATATTGGTGGTGTGGGTGCAATTATTTGATTGGATCCCAGATAAATGGTGAATGGGTGTTTTATTGGGGAACAACTTACACGGAACAATACAGAACCACTACAGTGTTTCTCTGCCCATCTTATTGTCTTTATTTAACTAGCTATCTACAACATGCTTTTAAGGTCTTGGCCATAATTTATTTTCCCATGTTACACAAACGTAATGATTTATATGCATTTTTATTTAGCTTTGCTTTACCATAGCTCTAGTATTTTACCCATCTCTTGCATTTTTGTACATTTCAGGATAATTTTACTGCAATCAAACATATCACAGATGCACTATGAAAAATCTGAAATTATCAAATGCACACCCAATATCACATTAGTATTTAAATAAGGGATAAGACACTTTGGATGGTGTTTCTAATGAATTCCAAGATTATTACAAGGACTTATGTAATGAGTGGTATGGAAATGCTGAACACTTGGACTTAGCTCTCTGACATTCACATTTATACTCAAAGCATTCATGTTCAAGTGTCCTTTAACAACTGTAGCTGCCATGTGCACTGTGGAAACTCAGAAGAGCTTATTCAAACTGATGATCATCCACTTACAGGTAAATTTCACAAAACATGAATGGTGTACTGTGTGAGTAAACTTAATTATGTACTATTGAAGGCAGTTTATATATTCTCAGGCATCTATTCTCCTCATGCTTATGTAGGAGTAGAAATAAAATGCTTCTCTTTAAGGTATTAATTAATATATCAAGTTCAAGGCCACGAAATGTCCCAGAGGCAGCTGATTGCTTTTTTTAAAGTCTTTTGTCTTTGTTCACTTTGCCCTACAAATAGTAAATTACTCATTGCACACATTTATCATATGCTAGCAGTCTTCCCAGAATAACCTAGTTAAAGGAAGTGGGCAGGAAAGGTAGGTCAAAAGCACTTTATGAAACTAGTAAAATGATACATTCTTTCCTCCAAGTGTTTAAACATCGAACTATGAATGCACAATCACTTGCCTGGTGGTTTTGAACTAGCAAAAATGTTTTAGAATTCTTGATTTAAAGTCAAGTAAAAAATATTTCTGATATATAAATTGTAACAGCTGCACAAATATGTTCTTTGATAGAGGCAAATTTCTTCCCACGCAGTAGTCAGATACTCTATGTGTTCCTTTGTCAAATCTGTAAGAGCTTTGACATTCATTTCTCATAATTAGCTGTCTACAAGTTTATAGAGAAACATTATTATATCAATTACTCAGTGGAAATTCTCTTATTTAATTTGATTGTTAAGGTACAGTATGAATATGTTGATGTTGATGTTTGCATGTGTGGGTAGACAATGTATATGGTGGTTTGAATAAAAATACCCCCCCCATAAGCTCAACTGTGTGACTACTTAGTCATCAGGGGACAAGACAATTTGAATAGGATTAGCAGGTGGGGTCTTGGTGGTAGTGTGGCATTGGAAGTGAGCTATGAGATTTCAAAAACTCAATCCAACCCCACTATCTCTCTCTTCCAGCCTTGGATCTGGATGTAGAACTGTCAGCTGCTTCTTCAGTACCATGTTTACCTGTGTGCTATCATGGTCCTCATCATCATTGTGATGGACTAAACCTGTGAAACTAAGCAAGCAACAACTAAATGGTTTCTTTTATAAGAATTGTTGTGATCATGGTTTCTCAACACAGCAATAGAACACTGACTGACATGGTATGTACATGTGTTCATGTGTATTTGCACACAAGAGGTAGATGTTGGGGTACCTGGTGACACCTCATCATTACCCACTTTGTTTTCGAGTTATGGCCTGTAACTAAATGTGTAACTTACAGATTTAGTGCAACTATCTATGTAATAAGCCAAAGGTGTTTTTGCTCCCATCGCCATCTTTTATGTTATGGAGATGTGCCAAAATCACAGTTTTCCACGTGGACTCTTCGGATCTGACCATAGGATCTCAGGCAGTTTTCTACCTTAATTAAACTTTCTCCCATTTTTTTTTTTTTTTTTTTTTTTTGGTTTCTTTCTTTGTTTCTTTTTGGTTTGCTGGTTTTGGAGACACAGTTGTACTCTATAGTCCAAACTGATCTGAATATGCTAGCTAGAATACTCTGGCATTATGCTTCTGATAATCCATCTGTGACCACTTCAAAGCTGCTGGAATTACTGTAAGGCAAAATCCACAGTGTCTTGCAAAAAATGTTATTCCTGTGTACATTACACATTTACTATTAATTAATGTTTATCTGTCACTGTGTAAAGATTTTTTGCCTTAAGGACTTTTTAGATATGATTTTGATTATTGAATGCTTATAAACCTGAGAGATTGTGAGCACCCTTGTCTTATTTTTGAACTATGAATATTATTCCATTAATAAATTCAGATTAGCTTATAAAATTTACACAGCCAATGCCAGAGTGAAGACTTGAACCCAGTTATGTCTGAACATAAAGCCTGAGATCTGAAAGAAACATAGAGATTTGCATTTTCTTTCAAACAGGTGACTGATATAAAAGCTATGGTCTCAACTAGACAAGCTTTAGCAGATATTTTCTTAAGGTAATTCATGGTCTTTTATAAAGATAGGGCTAAAATAAGATTAATGGAACTTCCCCTGTTCATCTTGGCCTTGAGCCAAGCCATGTTGAGGAAAGGATGTAAATGATTCAGTTTCTTCTTTAGAATTGAAATCCAGAAATAGCTCCATGTCTGACAAAGAGCTAAGAAGTTCAGTGCCTAGCACACAGATACAGTATTGTGATTTCAATAAGCTCTTTGGAAATGGAAAATTATGGAATATGTTATTTAAAAGATGAATGTTTCCAAAAGTATAAAATGTGTCATTTGTTATGCAATGGTCCACCTAATCACTTTACAGAGCCACAATCTTCTAGATGATTTTTCATGATAAAAAGAAGATGGATTTTTTAACAACAACCATTTTTAACAAAATGGTCATCGGAAAAGTATACATTACTTCTGCAACTCATACACAAATGTGTCTAAAGCTGATTAACAAGAAACTCCCACCAGGATCATCACTTTACAGGAAATTTACCTGCTGTGCTTCCTGTAGAAGACTTAACTCAGAACATAAAACCCCTATTTTCAGTTATGTAACTGAGAATCTTCAGAGAAGGAAACAAGGGGAAAAAAATGGTTTGTAGGGATGTTCTGAAACAACCTTTCAGATAAAGCTCTCCTTTGCTAAAAATCTGCTACTACCAGAAAGTGAAAATATAATAAGTGTGTTTAAGGCAACTAGCTGTGATTTGATATCACAGCATTTATAGCTATGGGTCTGATGATTGCAAGGGTTAATTGCCTTGGAAGCAGAAATAAAAAAAATAAAATAATAAAAATAAAAGAGCAGCCTTTGTTAATGCATTGCCTATGTAGCTCTGGTTGTTGTGCAGCTCATGCTCTAGATCATGCTGGCCTTGAAATCAGAGATCTGTCTGCCTCTGCCTCCTGAATCCTGGGATTAAAGGTGTGTGCTATCACAGCCCAGCATTTGTTAATATATTATTAGTTTCTTTTCCTCCAATGGTCCTGAATTGAAAACAAGAATTCAAGGAAAAAAGAAAAGACAAACAATAAACCCCAAATACCTTTTCATCCATGATTTTAGCTGTCCTACTTCTCCACAGAACAGGTAAATATCATTTGAAATATTTAAGGGAGAAGGCAAAAGCACCTCAGCCAAAGTACTATCATTTTGACTTTACTAGTTTTTACCTGTCAGAGGAAATAAAGTTCAAGTTCTCAAGATCTAAGGGAGCTGAGAATTATCCAATGGCTGACTAACTCCTTCTTAAATCATAGAAACAGTTGTTATATTATGCATCTTATCTTTCATTGTTTTATTTTTATTTTTAAGACAATCCTGTATTACATACCAATCTCAGTTCCCTCTCTCTCCTGTTCTTCCACCCCCTACCTTCTCCCTACACTACCCCCTCCACTCCTCAGAGAAGGTGAGACCTCCCATGGTGAATCAACAAAGTCCATCAAATCACTCTAGGTAGGACTAAGGCCCTCCCCACTTGATCTAGCCTAAGCAAGGTGTCTCTCAATAAGGAATGGGTTCCAAAAAACCAGTTCATGCACTAGGGATAAATCAACTTTAGTTTTCTTAAAAAACATCCCCAACTAACTATCTAAGCAATAGTGAAGAGACTATCTTAAAGTCCCTTTCCTGATAAAGAGATTGATGACTACCTTATATGCCATCCTAGAGCCTTCATCTAGTAACAGATGGAATCAGAAGTAGATGCCCACAGCTAAGCACTGAGCTGAACTCCTGGAAGCCAGTTGCAGAGACAGAGTAGTGATGAGCAAAGGGGTGAAGACCAGGCTGGAGAAACTCACAGAAACTGCTGACCTGAACAAGGAGCAGCTCATGGACTCCAGCCTGACAGCTGGGAAACCAGCATAGGAATGACCCAGACTCCCTGAACATGGGTGTTAGTTAGGAGGACTGGGCAGTCTATGGGGCCTCTGGTAATGGATCAATATTTATCACTACTATATGAATGGACTTTGGGAGCCCACTCCATATAGAGGAATAGTCCCTCAGCCTAGACACATGGAGGAGGGCCTTGGCTACTAATTATTTGACAGACTTTGAAGACTCCCCATGGAACTCTGCACCCTGGGGAACAGAAAGGGGATAGGATGGGGGCTGGTGGGGGGTCAGGGGAAGACAGAAGAGTGCAGGAACTGGGATTGATATGTAAAACATCTTGTTTTAAATTTAAATTAAAACATCACAATAGAAAACAACAACAACAAAAACAAACCCCCACCCCCTCCCCCCAAATAAAACATTGTTACTATTCCTAACCACAGAAGGAACAAATGAATCTGATTGGTTGGATGAAAATGCTTCCATCCTATACTGGTTGGGTTGACAAACAGTGGAACATTGTAGGAGCCCCTAATCTCTAAATCCTGGTGGGTGAAAACTGTAACTGTTACTTGGCAACAAGTACTTGTGATTTCTTTGCTTATGAACCCCACTTGTGCCCATGCTTGGGCCTGCCAGGCGGAACAAAGATTCCAAGTCCTTTTCTTGCAGCTCTGATCGATCAGTGACCCTGCTTTCGTGGTGATTTATTCAAGCTTTTGGAATGCCTGATTGCTGTCTCTGTTCTTCTTTATAGTGCATAATGGACTGTGTGTAACATTGTAAGGTACACATGATTCTATGACTAGGGAAATTGTGTAACACTGTAATGTGCACAGGATGTTGTGCTGAGGGGGCCTGTGTGTAACTTTGCAATGTACACAGGATCCTGTGCTTAGGGGATGCCCATGTCATTCCTAATAATAGGAATGGAATTTTTGCTTGTGTAAAGCTTTCAGTTTTGTTCCATAATTTAAAATTTTTAATGTATTTACTTATTTATTTTTGAGACTACTTGCCATGTTACCTAAATTAGGGATGTTCTGTATATATGTTTCTCTTATTGTTGCTGAATAAAACCCTGTTTGGAAGATAGGCAGAGCTAGGGGATGAGGAGATTTAAGGGAAAAGGAGGCACAGAAGCACCAGAAAGAGTTGATGTAAGGACCAGGAGGATAGGACTGCCAGGTTGTTCTCTGGTAAAATAAGGCCATATAGAAATACACTGATTAGTAGTTATGGGTTAATAATTAAGAGGAAACTAGCAAATAAGTCCTAGCCATTGGCCTATAGTTTTGTATTAATGGAGTGTCAGTGGGTTTGTTTGGGGCTGAAGGGCTGTGGGATAAGAAAATACAGCAACATAATTCATCTCTACATCCCATGTACTGGAATTACAGTCATGTGCTACAATGCCCAACTATGTATATAACTTAATTTCTTGATAGGATATGACAGTATCTCATCTCTACTGTGTACAGCAGAGATGGAAAGTTTACAAACTTATGTTTTCAAATACATCTCTAGAATTCAAGATCTAAGTGTAGCTGGCTAAAGTAGCCAGCACACAATGCAGACACTCAACAAATGTTTCTAGACATATATGAAATTCTTATGTCAGTTGTGGCTGAAACATTGTTTTTAGGAACTCAATTTTGTCTGGAATTGTTTGGATCATTTAGAAGAATATTGGCAAATAATTTGTCTTCCTTCAATACATGTTCTCCTACTCATGCAGTATTGCTCTTCTTATAATTTCTCTTTGACAGATATTTGACATTGTGCCTGATGAATTTTTCATACAATGAGTAATAAATGAATTTTATGACTTTCAGTATGCACTCATTCATTTCTCATTTCTCAATTCACCTCTTGCTAATTTTCTCCCTTGTGTTTATATATATATATATATATACATATACATATATATATATATATATATATATATATATATCTTATTATTGTTCTATTCTTCCCTTCTTGAAAAGCCAATCATTGTACAGTCTGGATTTGAAGCAAGATATCAAATCCATGCAGTTAATTTTCCCTCTTTTTTCTAGTCATGATAACTTCAATATGTGCAACCAGAAAGTCATGAGAAAAAATACGTGAAAGAAAGAGAGATTTATGAAAGGGGTGTGATAATGAAATAGATTTTAAGGGTAGATACTAATGAATCCAAATATTGAGTGTGGTAGAGAAATGAACAAACCTACCGGCTATCCACATTAGTTCTGATTATTATTATTTTTTTCTTTGTTTTAGAAATCAGGAATTTAAATATTACCTTTGTCATAAAATGATGTTTATGGTGACCTAGATGTCCATACTCAAAGAGATAGATAATAGCTTCTCTACTTATGCCTTCAGCATTGACTGGTCAAAGGGATGCCATCATTTCTCTAAGTAAAGTCTATATTCTAATTTCTAGAGAGTTTGAACATGACCTCATTTTAGAGGAGGAAAAGAGGGCTGTGGCAAGAGAATTAAGATTTGGATTTTGAATCTCATGAGTAAATTGGGAGTGTGTGGAGAGGAGGAATGGTGGTAGGGCAATAGAGAGTGGAGAAGCGAGAGAGGAGAAATTAGGGATCAGGAAGGTTGGGGTAAGGACAGACAGGGAGAACATGGAAAGTGATACCATGAAAGTGGGAACCATTGTGAGATCAACAGGAAACCTTAAACTATAATTTTCTTAAGAAATGTATACATTACTTTCTTTAGTTTTGTTATAAAACAAAATCAAAATAACATGGAAATAGACTAATAATGCTAATAATGACATTTTCTTACTGCTTGCTTTTGTATTGAAAACTTCCTGATTTTTGGAGGTTTCATTTGCTAATATACACAAAGAGACAGATAGATGAATTTATTTGAGTACATTCAAAGGAAATCAACTAAATATAATGCAAACTGAGGACATATGCATAATATAATATGTAGGTATCCCTGGGTCATCAAATGGGTACCATTTCAAAATCATGAGATTACAGCATAATTTCAATAAAAACTGAAGTCATTTCATACATTTCTACCACCCAGTATATAATAACGCCATCAGTGTTATAAAAATGTAATGATTCATAATGTTTAAACTTTCTTATTCATTAAATATTTTGGAAAAAATACATGTTATCTTATAAATCTGGCATGAGCCTGACAAAATACACAGTATATTTTATTTTTGATGACATAAAGTTGGAGTTATTTCTTGTCCTTTTAATATTTTGTGCACCTTTGCACATATTCAACTTGCTACATCAAGAAGGAATTAGGACTATTGAAGAAGAATCGAGAACCCAGGAGGTTGGTTTTTTTTTTTTTTGTCATTTATAGACAGCAATGGTGTTGAATTGTGAAATGACTATAGGAGAAAATGTGGCTCATTAGAGAATTTGCTTGAATTTGGGAAATGTATCTCATTATTTCTAAATCTTTTCCTTATTATGAGTTCTAGTAGCCAATTAACATTGCTTATAATAAATTGAGTTTTGCTGTCATTTTATTTAAAAAATACTCAATGACTTCAGCAAGGAATTTTGGATGTATTCTCAAAACCAATGGCAGATATAGGAAAAGCAAATCGTCTCACTTATATCTTCTTACCATGAAATCTTGCTAGAATCATATTGTAGAAAATGGAACTGAATTAATGTGTCCAAACTACTATCATGCCACTTAGGTCCAAAGACCTATCTTAGTTCCTCAGGAGGAAAAAAAATTGATTTAGATATTGATATCTGAAGATGCCTAAATAATTCTGAGTTTGCAGAACAAACATTTTCTTTCAAAAGAAGACCTTTGATGTATTATTCAGTATAATTTCTTCATTTTTTTCCTAAATCACTTTTTTCTCCTTTTTAAATTTAAATTAGAAACAATCTTATTTTATGTAACAATCCCAGCTCCCTCTCCCTCCCATCCTCTCATGTCCCACAATGACCCCCATCCTACCCCTCTTCTGCTCCATAGAAAGGGTAAGGCATTCCATGAGGGATAATCAAAGTATATCACATCACGTGGGGCAGGACCTACGCCCTCCGCTGGTGGGAGATGTCATTCTGTAAATATGATTTTCTTATTGGTTAATGAATAAAACACTGTTGCAAATAGCAAAGCAAGATAGGCGGACTAGGAAAGAAGGAGGATACAGGGTGAGGTAGGAGGACATTCAAGATGTATGACTGGGAGAGTAGAATTCTGGCCCCTGTCTCTGGTAAGATAAGACCATGTGGAAATACTTAAGATTAATAGAAATGGGTTAATATTTAAGACAGAGCTAGCCAACAACAAACACTGGTAACTGGCCAACAGCATTATATCAAATACAGCATCTCTGTGTTATTAGGGGCTGGCGTGGCAATCGGACCAGATGAGCAAGAAAAATTACTCAAGAAAAAATGGCTCCGGCAAGGTGGATAATAATAACTTTCACTTAAAACATAACAAAAGCTTAAGAAAGGGTTTTAAAAACAAAAGGATAGAGACAAGCAAGGCTTCTGGGTAAAAGCATTTTTCTTGTTTGGGCTCTATTTTGCTAGAGACAAGCAGAGACTTGCACAGCTCCTTTAAGGAAGGTCTCATGTCTCAGCGTAAGTGGCAAAAAACAAACAAACAAAAAAACACTGCAAGGCTCTTAAAGAACTCTGCTAACAACTTAATGGTGTGTACAAGAGCTGGCAATGGCAGTAACCACATCTCCAAGCCAGCAGCATACTGCTGTATGGCAGCATAGACCAAGGCAGTGAACACAGCTCTCAGTTTTGGCGGTAAAGTTAACCACCACGATCTTTGATAGACTATGGCTAACACAGCTATTGCTTTCATCTGACCAGTGTTGTTCACCAGATAAAAGAATTGTGGCCAGAGAAAGATAAAGATTTACAGTAAAGACAGTTTCAGATTAAGAAAAACCTATAAATGTTCACAGTGTGTTTTAAAATATATGTAGGCTTGAAAGAGAAAAAGAAACAGGATAAAATGGTTTGAAAAAGAATAATAAAAATAGAGTAGCTGGGTATGGTGGCACTGGGGAGGCAGAGGCAAGCAGATCTCTGTGATTGCAAAGTAAACCTGGTATACAGAGTTAATTACAGGACAGGTAAAATTTACACAGAGAAACCCCATCTCAAAAATGTAAAAATAAAAATAAAAGAAATAGAGTAATAAAAAAAAGCCATGTAATGATGGATAGCACAAAAAAGAGTCTGTATACTATATGCTGTTCTGTTGTCTTTGACTGCTGAGGAAATAGCAACAACTATTAAAATAAATGCTGTGAGATTAATCCAATTTATATATTTTAAACATGCTTTGACTCCAAAATTTATGTTCAAGGACAGGTTACTGGGGAAAAGGATTTCTACTTTTGTTTCCACAGAAAATGAAAAGCTGTGGATTCCTTCCAGACTAACTTGATTTGATCAAGCAAGACCCGATGAAGCAAAGTCTCAGATGATCCACCATTTAAAACACCTTGGATAAGGCAGCCTAACAGACTACAGCCAGGATTTCTGTGTTTTCTTATGATCCCCAGGACAGTGCCTCCAGCAGGAAGCAGTTTGGAAAGAATGACCCCCAAATTCCCAAATATTGTTTGTAAATGTCTGTTTTCCTTTCAGTCGATTTGATTATAAATAGTTAGTGACCACAACCAATCTTTCTTTTAAAGGTAAAAAGGAGTTTATGGTATAGAAATGGATACTTTGTTTTGGAATGGGTTTTCATTTATAGATACAAATTTAAAGTCTATTTTGTGATATGTATATTTCTCCTCTTGTTTAAGTATTATGTTTATATAGCTCATTTAAAAATGTAATGTATACTTTAGCAAAGATCATAGATAGTTACCTATAATAGTCAAAACTTATAGTTAAATTAGTTAGGATTTCTAGATATACAGAGATATATTTGTGATAAATAGGCATTCTTCAAAACTTTCAAAGACCTAGAGAATATGGCATTTAAAATGGTTTTGGGTTTTTCTTAACAGTGAGACACAACTGCTCCTGGCAACACCACCATTGTCAGAAAGGAAGAAGGACATTGAAGAAATGTGTTATGGGGTTGCACAGCCTGGTCTTGACTTTCCATAAATACAACTGGAATCTAGAAGTTTGGCTTAGGGCTTAGCTATGGGTGTCTGCTGATTCCATCAGCTACTAGATACAGGCTCTAGGATGGCATAAGGTAGTCATAAATCTCATAATAGGAGAAGAACATTTAAGGTACAATCTCCACTTTTGCTTAGATTCTTTGTTGGGGCCATCCTTATATATCTCAATGTCAGATTTTGCTTTAAACCTATAATGGCTCCTTCTATTAAGGTAACTCTTTTCTTGCTCTCCTCTATTCATCCACTATCTCAATTTTCCTGTTTTCTCGTGTCCTCTTCTCCCATCCTCTTCTCCCCTTTGCTTTCTCCTTACTCCCTTACCCCGATGCTCCCAATTTGCTCAGGAGATCTTGTCCCTTCCCCTTCTCCAGGGCATCATGTATGTCTCTCTTAGGGTCCTCCTTGTTTCCTAGCTTCTCTGTAGGTATGGATAGTAGGTCGGTGATCTTTTACTCTATGTCTAATATCCATATGTGAGTGAGTACATACCTTGTTTGTCTTTCTGTGACTGAGTTACTTCTCTCAGGATGATTTCTTCTAGTTCCCTTCATTTGCCTCTGCATTTCAAGATTCCATTGTCTTTTGATTTTGGTTTTATCTGTTTTCCTTTTTTTATTTCTTTCTTTCTTTCTTTTTTTTTTTTTTTTTTTTTTTTTTTTCTGAATAGTACTCCACTGTGTAAATGTACCACAGTTTCTTTAGCCATTCTCAGTTGAGGGGCATCTAGTTTGCTTCATGGTTCTGAATATTACAAATAATGATTCTATGAATATAGTTGAACATATGCCCTTGTTTTATGAATATGCATCCTTTAGGTATATGCTTAAGAGTAAAATTGCTGGATCTTGAGGTATACTGATTCCCAATTTCCTAATGAAACACTATATTAATTTCCAAAGTGAGTGTACAAGTTTGCACTCCCACCAAAAGTGGTGGAGTATTCCCTTTTCTCTAAATCCTCTCCAACATGAACTTTCCTTGGTGTTTTTGATTTTAGCCATTTTGAAAGCTGCAAGACTGTATCTCAGAGGTGTTTTGATTTTCATTTCCCTGAGGGCTAAGGATGTTGAGCACTTTCTTAAGTGTCTTTCAGTCATTTTAGAGTCCTCTATTGACAATTTTCTGTTTAGTTCTGTGCCCCACATTTTAATTGAATTATTTGGTGGTTTGTAGGCTAGCTTCTTGAGTTTTTTTGTATGTTTGGAAAATCTGCCATCTGTCATAAGTGGGATTGGTAAATACCTTTTTTTTCATTCTGTGGGCTGTTGTTTTTTCTTGTTGACTGTGACCTTTGCCTACAGAAGTTTCTCAGAAGGTCCCATTTAATAATTGTTGAACTCAGTGTCTGTGCTACTGGTGTTATGTTCAGGAAGCTGTCACCTGCACCAGTTCATTCAAGAGTACCACCCACTTTCTCTTCTAAGAGTTTCAGTGTGGCTGGATTTACGTCTTTGATCCATTTGGACTTACGTTTTATGCATGAGAATAGACTATCTGTACATACATATGTAGTCTTCTACATACCAGCTATGCCAGCACCATTTCTTGAAGATGCAGTGGGAAAAGACCTAGTAACATATAAAAGCAGAATTATACCTCACTTCCTAGGGGAGATGATAAAACCCAGACATGCCTGCTACTGACTCTATGGGACCACTGATGCAAGCCAAGAATATATATCCATCAACATTTTCAATCAACATAGAGAGAATAAGATATTCCACAATAATATCAAATTCAAGCAATGTCTTCCTAAAAATCCAAACCTACAGAAGGTAAAGAAAAACTCTGACATAATGAGAATAATGATACATGTGAAAACAGGAAATAATCTCACACCAGCCAAATCTAAAGAAGGCAAACACACAGACACATACCCGCATACCCACACACCCACACACCTACCCACCCACACACTACCACCACCATTGGCACAGAAAATATTTATAATTTAAAAGCAATCAACAATCATTGATCATTGATATCTCTCTCATATCTCTCAATATCAATATTTTATTTCCTAAATTAAAAAAAAACAGACTAACAGAATGGATGAAGAAACAGGATCCATCCATCTTCTGCATCGAATAAAACCAGTGCAACATCAAGGACAGACATTACATCGGGGTAAAGGGGTAGACAAACATCTTCCAAACAAATGGTCCCAAAAAATAACATTGTATTACCATTTTAATATCTGAACAAATAGACCAAGGCAGAAACAATCAAAAGAGATAGGAAAGGACACTACATACTCATCAAAGGAAAAACCCACGAAGATGACATTTCAATTCTTAGCATCTTAGCATAGGACAAAGGGTCCTATGTTTGTAAAAGGAATACTGTTACAGCTTAAATCATATATTGACACGCATATGTGGAGAAGTGGGCTACATTCTCACTCTTATCATTGGACGGACCATCCAAACAAAAACCAAACTGAGCTATACTGGAGCCAACATAAACTGTAAACCAAATGAACTTAATTGGTATTTATATAACCTTTCCACCAAACAAAATAAATATACCTCTACTCTGCATCCCATGGAACATTCTCCAAAGTCAACTACATACATTGACTCAAAGCAAGTCTCAACAGATATAAGAAATCAAAATATTCCCCTGTATCCTATCAGACCATTAGGGATTATAGATGGATATCAACAACAAGAAGAGAAACAACAGATAGCTACAAACACATCAAACCTGAAGAGAGCCCTACTGCATGATAAATGGATCCAGACAAAAGTAAAGAACAAAATTAAAGACTTTGTAGAAATCAATGTAAATTAATAGAAAGCATAATCATACTTAGGACATACAATGAAATCATTGCTAAGACAAGAGTTTATATTACTAAGTGTGTATATAAAAAATAACTGGAGAAATCTCATATGAGCAACTTAACAGCACACCTGAAGTCTCTAGAACAGAAATAGGTAATCATACTTAAGAGGAGTAGAGGTCAGGAAATAATCATACATACCAAGGCCTGAATTCAATAAAACGGAAACCAAGACAACATGACAAAGAATTAGTGATACAAAGACTTGGTTCGTTGAGAAAATTAACAAGATAGATAAACCCCTTACCTAAATTGAATAAAAGCCAGAAAGAAAATACCCAAATTAACAAAATTAAAATAACAAATGAGGGACATAGAAGGGGATATCCAGAGAATTATGAGGACATACTTTTAATACCTATATGCCACAGAATTCAAAATTCTTTTAAAACATAGTTAATGCTCTGGATAGGTGCCAGTTGTCAATAGGGCAAACTCAGTGGACTGTGATACACTTAAATAGTGTTAACTGATTTTTTTTTTTTTGAGTTTATCTTGTATCCTGCTAGTTTGCTGAAGGTGTTTATCAGCTGTAGGAGTTCCCTTGTAGAGTGTTTTGGTCACTTATGTAAACTATGATATCATCTCCAAATAGAGACAGTTTGATTTCTTCTATTCCAATTTGTATCCACTTGATCTTATGTTGTTGTCTTATTGATTTAGCTATAACTACAAGTACAATATTGAAGAGATATGGAGAGAGTTGCCGGCCTTTTCTTGTTCCTGATTTTAGAGGAATCCCCTTAAGCTTCTATCCAGATTGATGTTGGACGTTGGTTTACTGTATATTGCTTTTATTATGTTTATGTATATTCCTGTTATCCCTGATCTCTAAACACCTTTATCATGAAATGATGTTGAATTTTGTCAAAGACTTTTTCAGCATCTTGTGAGATGACCATGAGGTTTATCTTTTTCACTTTGTTTATATGCTGGATCACATTGGTAGATTTTCATATGTTGAAACACCCCTGTAATCTAGGTATGAAGCATACCTGGTCATGGTGGATGATTTCTTTGGTGTGTTCTTGGATTTGATTTGCCAGTACTTTATTGAGCATTATTGTATCAGTGTTGATGAGGGTTAATTAATAAACTTAGAGCAACAATTAATAAATGGGACCTCCTCAAACAGAGAAGATTCTGTAAGGCAAAGAACACAGTTAACAAGACCAAACAGCATCCTGCAGATTGTGAAGAGATCTTCACCAATCCTACATCTGAGAGAGGGATGATCTCAAAATATATAAAGAACTCTAGAAAGTCATCACCAAAACACCAAATAACCCTATTAAAAATGGAGTACAGAACTGAAGAAAGAATTTTCAATAAAGGAAATCAAAAAGGCTGAAAGACACTTAAGAGAGTGCTCAACATCCTTAGTTATCAGGGAAATGCCAATCAAAACAACTCTGAGATACCATCATACCCCTGCCATAATGGGTAAAATTAGAAACACCAATGACAATTTATGCTAGAGAGGATGTGGAGAAAGGGGAACACTCCTCCACTGCTGGTGGGAGTACAAACCTGTACTGTCATTTTAGAGATCAGTATTGCGGTTCCTCAGGAAAATGGGAATCAGTCTACCACAGGACTTGGCAATTCCACTCTTAGGCATGTACCCAAATGATCATATCCATGCAACAAAGACATGTATTCAACTATGTTTATAGCAGCATTATTTGTAACACCCAGAACCTGGAAACAACCTAGATATCCTCAACTGAAGAATGGATAATGCAGATGTGGCACCTTTACACAATGGAATACTACTGTGAGGAAAAATAAAAGCAATAGAATCTTGAAATTCAGAAGCAAATTTATGAAACCATCCTGAGAGAGGAACCCAGTCACAAAAAGAGGAACATGGTATGTACTCACTCATATATGGATTTTAGACATAGAGCAAAGGATCAATAGCCTATATTACACACTTTCAGAGAAAGTAGTATACAATTAGGAACCTAAGAGATTCATACAATGTTCCTCACAGAAGTGGAAAGGAACAAGATCTCCTTAGCATATTGGCAGGGGGGAGTAGTGAATGGAGAGGGAGCTAGGAGAAGGAGAAGAGGAGGAGAGGAAAGTATGTGGGACTAGGAAGAGTCTAAACACTGAGCCAAACTGGAATCCAAAAGCAGAGAGGGAGGACAAGTCTAGGCTACAGAAACCCACAGAGACAGATGAACTGAACAAGGGGGAGCTAATGGACCCCCAGACTAATAGCTTGGAAACCAGCATTAGAATGACTCAGATCCCCTTAACATGGGTATTAGAAGCCCTTGGCAGTCTAAGGGTCCTCTGCCAGTGGAACCAGGGTGTATACCCGGTGTACCAAACAACTTTTTGAGCACATTCCCCATGGAAGGATACTCCCTTAAACTATAAACAGGAGGTAGGGCCTAGTATTTACTGCAATGACATGACAGATTTGTTGACCCCGCTTGGAAGGGATCACCCTCCCTGTGGAGTAGGGCGAGGGATGGGATGGGAGGGTGGTTGTGGGGCATTGGAGGGAGGAAGAGATGGAGGCAGCAGTGGAAGCAGGGAGAGGGAACTGGGATCAATATGTAAAATAAGAAAATAATAATAATAATAAAGAAATGTTTAACCTCATTAGCTATCAGGGCAATGTAAATCAAAACTACTTTGAGATCCCATTTTACACTTACACTTCAGAATGGCTAAGGTCAGTATCATCAGTGACAGTACATTGCTGGTGAAGATTTAGAGCAAGGGGTATGTTGTGAGTAGTTTTTCTGCCAGCCTGGACCCACTGCAGCGCCAGCCCCAAATAATACACAAAGACATTATATTAGATATAAATGCTGTTGGCCAGTTACTTGTTTTTTATTGGCTAGCTCTGTCTTAATTATTAACCCATTTCTATTAATCTAAGTGTTTCCACGTGGTCTCATCTTACTGGAGAGTGGGGCTGGCATCTTCTCTCTCCAGTCTCTACATGCTGACTCTTCCCTCCTACTCCCTCTTTCCTCCTTGTCTTCTAGTCCTGCCTATCTTGCTTTCCTATTGGCCAACAGTGCTTTATTCATTAGCCAGTATGAGAAACATATTTACAGAATGGCATCTCCCATCAGGGGTATACTTCTCCATTGCTGCTAGCAATGTAAACATGAACAGCCACTAAGGAAATCAACATGGCAGTTCCTTTCAAAGTTGGGAACCAATGTGTATCAAAATCTAGTTATATCACTCTTGGGCTTATATCCAAAGATGGATCATTCCCATCACAAGGACACCATGCTTATTGAAGCATTATTCATAACAGCCAGTCAGTAACTGTAAACCATCTAGAAGTACTTCAACAGAATAATGAACAAAGAAATTCTGGTACATTTACATAATGAAATATTACTCAGCTGTTAAAAACAATGACATCATGAAATCTGCAGGAAAAAGAATAACAGTATAAAAAGTTATCCTGAGTCAAGCTCAGATCCAGAAAGAAAAATACAGCATGCAGTTACTTATGAAGGAATGCTAGCTCTTGAGTAAATGGAGCTACAATCCATCTGTAGATCCAGAGAAATTAGGTAAAGAGGGTGTTTTTATGGATGAAAGGATGACCCTGGGAAGGAAAACCAGAATAGATTTTATGGTTGGACTTTGGTTGGGTGGGGATAGGAGTGGAGGATCAGATGAGAAGGCAGATAAAGTGGAGGGAGAAAGTGTCTAAAGAGATGGCAGCGATGGAGGAATTTGGGAGAAATGTGGAAACCTAGTGCATTAGCTACTTCATGGAATCTATAAAGGTGATCCCAATGTGTCCTATTAATGGGGGATGTAGATTCTCACCTAGCAAAAATTGGTAGCCAGTTTTTGCTAGGTGAGAATTCCAGTGGTGGGACTAGATTGCATTCAATTGGATTGTTGGACAAGGGTGTGCCATGGAAATCTCCAAACACCTAGGATGTTGATAAGATAACAGCTTGCTGTCCACAGACAGCAGGGCCCAATTCCTAGGTCAACACTCAGAGAATGCATTGGATATGTAGAAGTCAAGCTGGTTTCTATGTAGAGCACTAATTCACGTTTTATAGTCTCATTAGTTTAGTGTGAAAATATACTATATGTTACCTAAAGAGAAATGTGGACAGCAACCCAGCCACAAAACCTTTCAATCTATCCTGCCTGCATAATATGTTACACCAAAATGGTGAAACACAGCTTGAGGAAATAGTCAAATAATGTCTGATTTGTTGTAATGCCCACTTCATAAAAGGGACACACACCTGACTCTGCTTTGTTACACAAGAACTACAGACCAGAAAACTCAGGATAAAACAAACACTAGTAGTATAAAACAAATCTATAGAATGATTCCTAGTAATTTTATTCTACACTCATAGATCAGTGCCTTATCCAGTTATCACCAGACAGGCTTGCTGTGACAGTAAATGGGAACATATGGAGAAACACCAGATATTAGGTGGAGACAGAGTCTAAATTGGAGGTATATATGAAATCTCTTTTCATAGTTCAGGAAATCCTCTGTTAGATGAGACAGAAAAAAATTAAAAGATAGAGGGAAGGGAGGTCACCAGGAAAACAAGGTACTCTCTATCAACCAAGAAAAGTGAATATGAACTCATAGAAACTGACTTGCAAATGCAGGTCCTACATGGGTCTATACAAGGTCTTCTTCATCTAAATTACAGGTATTTATTTAGTATTTTTATGGGACTCCTGACTGTGAGAACTAGTGGGTCGACTTTGACTTTTGCCTGTATTTGAGACTCTTCCTCCTCTTGTGTTGTTTATTTCAACTTTGATAAGTTACTTTTTGCTTCATCTTATTTTAATTTGTCATGTTTCGTTGTTTTCTCTGAGAAACTCATTCTTGTCTATATTTTCCAACATAAATTTTTTGTTGATTATTTTGGAATTTCACATTATATACCCCAATCACACTCAGTGTGTGATCTCCCTTAAAAAAATTAAAATAAGATGAAGAGATGGAGAGGAGGAGGAGAAGACCACAAGTGCAATTTGAGCTGCCTTATACTCACTTGAGCATGGTCAAACTTTCAGAAGCCAGCCTCTTAAAGAAAGCTTAGTCCTTCCCCACCCATACCAATGCCAGAAGCATTCAAACATGAAGAGATATACTTTTGCATTCTTATCAAAAATTTTTAAAAGTTCTCTTTGGTAGTTTCTTTGATTTCTTGCCTAGACTGTTTTCTAATGAGAATCAAATAAAACAGGAGTGTATTTGAGGGAAGGGGTGATGGGGAAAAATTGGGAGCAATGGGAAGGGGGAAAGTGCAATATGGATATATTGTATGAGACAATAAACTATTTTCTATAAAATGAAAAAAGTAAAAATAAACTAAAAAAGAATGACATAATAAATGATAAGAAAGAAAATTTACTGCATTGTGGGTATTAAGTTAAATGTCAGTGGAAAGATTCAGCTGGAAATGAAAAATGTAGTTATTGTTATTTTCAGGAACACTTTAGTAGAATAAAACATAAAATAAGTGAGAATTTCTTTTATAAATGATGAATAAATGCCATTCTTTTCTGGGGCCTTTGCTAACAACTACTAAAATGAAATCAACTGTTTTTTAAATGTTAATAAAATGACAAAAGGAAGGTAATGATAAATCAATAGAACATTGATTTTGAAATATGAAAGTCACCACCTTAAGAGCATTAAGTATATGTAAAAATGCAGAAAATGACTGCCTAAAACATGTCAGTCTTCATTTGTCCTGCAGATGCAGGAACTGTTTCCACAGAAGAGTACAAGGTGCCTCTGGATGTCCCAATTTCAACTAAACTTGAATGTCAAAGACTTGTTTAAAAATGCTTTCTACAATCATGTTATCATAAACATTTTTACCTCAAATCTGAATAACTGGAGATTGACATATGTTTTACCTTTTCAAGGATGCCAGTGATTTCCCCTACTCATTAAATTATCAAGTTTCTGAATTTGATACAAGTTGGACAGATGTGGGCAAATACTGAGCATCTTCCTGAACACCATAGAAGCATAAAAAATGAATTAGAATCTGGTTTAAGATTCTTGTTCAATTTTAGGACAATTTGAACACTGAAACAATTTTATAGCAATTAATTGAAGTAGGACTTGCAAGCTCATACTGCTATTTAAGCAAATAAATAGTAAAGAAAATATATTTGTGACTGTAGAAAACTAAGTCATAAACACTGTAGGAATATAAGGAGAATGTAAATAAATGTTTAAACTGGTGAGAATAGGATATTTATGTCGTCAAAAATAACACCCACCACTTGCTTAGTTCCAAATTTTATAAAGGTTCAACATTACTGTAAAAAATATAATCACATGTGAGTATCTGTCTTAGATGTCAGAATGTGCCAGCATCAGTGCACGTGAATCTGATGCAAGAGGATCACCTGTTGTTACTTTGGTAGTATTCTTTATAAAAATATTCATCTGTGAGGAAAGAAGAGACAGACTCAAGATGGGAAAAGTTGAACAAAATAAATTGATTTTGTTCATTAAATGAGAAAATACATCTAAGGGAGTGTGTTGTAATTTTAAAAAATTTCAAGAGAGAGAAATATGGCATGCAGCAGAGCTCACACAGAGGGGATTTTTATTAGGGGAAAGCAAATGAAAAATGGGGGAGGAGAGAGAGACTACCCTCTGGAGACAAGAGCAGCAAAAGAGAAAATAGGGGCAAAGGAGGGGGAAGGAGAGACAGAGAGACAGGGAGAAAAGCAGAGAGACAGACTGGGAGAGAGAGAGAGAAAGAGATAGAGAGGGAGAGGGAGAGAGAGAGGAGATGGGCAGGGGTCTTTTAAAAGGGAACATAGTAGGGCTGGAGGGATAGCTCAGCCATGAAAGGCTTGGCTCACAACCATAAAAGGGAATGTAGTGAATCTGCATAGGTCATGCTCTTAGAGGCTTTCGCTGAAGGCATATCCTGTCAGAATGCCAAAGATAGGGGATTACAGATGCCTGAATACTAACAGACTGATCATCTTGTAAGAGCACATATATACTCAATAAAATAAAATAATTGCTGTTATCAACAAAAATTGTACTATAGAAGGAAGAAAGCATCTTCAACAAATGGTGCTGGCACAACTGTATGATGTGTGTAGAAGACTTCAGATAGACCCATGTCTATCTATCACCATGCAAAAAACTTAAGTCCAAATGGATCAAAGACCTCAACATAAATCCAGCCACACTGAATCACTTAGACGAGAAAGTGGGAGGTACCCTTGGAAAAAAATGGTACAGGAGACCACTTCCTGAATGTAACAAGAGTAGCACAGACACTGAGATCAATTAATAAATGGGACCTCCTCAAACTGAGAAGCTTCTGTAAGGCAGAGAACACAGTTGACAAGACCAAACCCATAAACTGGGAAAAGATCTACACCAACCCCACATCTGACAGGGCTGATCTCCAAAATATACAAAGAACTCAAGAAACTAGTTAAAAAAAAAAAAAAAAAACCCACCAAATAACCCTATTAAAAAGTAGGGTATAGAACTGAATAGAGAATTCTCAATAGAGGAATGCAAAATGGCTGAAAGACACTTAAGAATGCTCAACATCCTTAGCCATCAGGGACATGCAAATCAAAACAGCTCTGAGATACCATCTTACTCCTTTCAGAATAGCTAAAATCAGAAACACCAATGAGAGCTTATGCTGGAGAAGATGTGCAGAAAGAGGAACACTCCTCCACTACTGGTGGGAGTGCAAACTTGTACAGCCAATTTGGAGATCAGTATGGCTGTTCCTCAGGAAAATGTGAATCAGTCTACCACAGAACCCGGCAATTCCACTCTTAGGCTTATACCCAAATGATCCACATCCATAGCAGCATTGTTCGTACAGCCAGAACCTGGAAGCAACCTAGATGCTCCTCAACTAAAGAATGGATGAAGAAGTTGTGGTACATTAACACAATTGAATGCTATTCAGCAGTGAAACAAGACAAAACAAAATAACCAAACAAAAAATAAACTGTGGACTCTTGAAATTCTCAAACAAATGGACCTTAAAGAAACCATCCTGAGTGAGCTACCCAGTCACAAAAAGGGGAACATGGTATGTAGTGGCTCATATATGGATTTCAGGCATAAATCAAAGAATCACCAGCCTACAATTCATACAGTCTGAGAAACTAGGATACAAGGAGGAACCTAAAAGATTCATACAAGGTCCCTCACAGAAGGTAATAGGGACAAGATTATGAACACATTGGGTGTGGACAGTGAGTGGAGAGGGAGTTAGGAAAAGAGAAGGGGAGTAGAGGAGAACATGTGGAATCAGGAAGATTGAGTTGAGTGATGAATAGACAACAGCAAAAAGAGAAATACCATAAAAAAGGGAGCCACTATAGGTTTGAAGAGAAAACTGACTCTAGAGAAATGTCCAAAGACCTACAAGGGTGACCCCACCTAAAAATCTGAGCAAGAGTAGAAAGGTTATCTTAAATGCCCTTCTCTGATAATGTGATTGATAACTAAATTATATGTCATCCTAGAACCTTCATCTAGTAGCTGATAAGCAGACACCCACAGCTAAACACTGAGCCAAACTCTTGGAATCCAGTTGCAGAGAGAGAAAGGACTGATAAGCAAAGGGGTTAAGAGAAGTCTACAGAAACCCACAGAGACAGCTGACCTGAACAAGCTCATGGACCCACAGACTGACTGCTGGGAAACCAGTTTGGACCTATGCTGACCCCCTGAATGTGCGTCTCAGTTAGAAGGCTTGGGCAATCTAAGGGAGCTCAGACAGTGGAACTAGGATGTATTCCTGGTGCACATGAAAGGACTTTTGGAGCACATTCCCCATAGAAAGATACACCCTTAGCCTAGAGACAGGAGGAGGGCCTAGTCCCAACTCCAAATGACTGAACAGATTTTGATGATCACTCCTGGAAGGCATCACACTCACAGTGGAGGTGGGGGATGGGATGGGAGGGGTCTCGGAGGGCATGAGAGGGAGGGACGAAGAGGGAACTGGGGTTGACATGTAAAATAAGAAAAAATAATACAGAAAAGAAGAAAAATAATTACTGTTATCAATGTTATTAAATAAATAAATCCCAACCTAGAATTTGTTTTACATAATACTGTGGCATCCATACCAAATTTACCTAACTTCATTTATAGGTGATGATTGCATAATCATATTTTTCAGAATTAAACCTTAAAGGATTCGGGGATAATAGGAAATAATAATATAATTGATTTGCAATTTAAAATTTACCTTTTTTCTCTAAAATAATCTGTAAATTTGTATATGCCTACATATTTGTGTAAGGCAAAACTAAGTCATAAAATGTGAAAATGTGTTATTCTCATACTTAAAATGAATTTTGAAAGATTTTCAGTTTCTTTCATAGATCATCATAAAATTTTGAGTGTCTCTGACGTGTGTAAAATAGGAATATATAAACGCCTCAGTAGGAGGACAAGACCATGCGGTAGAAGTACATAGAGACAGCTTACCTGAACAAGGAGGAGCTAAGGGCCACTAGACTGATAGCTGGGAAGCCAACAGGGGACTGACTCGGACCCCCCTGAATATTGGTCTCAGCCAGAAGTTCTGAGCAGTCTAAGAGACCTCAGACAGTGGAGCCAGGATGTATCCCTGGTGCACAAAAGGACTTTGCAAACATATCCCCCATCGAGGGATAACTGCCTTATTCTAGAGATAGGAGAGAAGCCCTAGTCCCTACTTCACAGGACCTGTCAGATCTACATGACCCCAACTTGATGGCATTCCCCTACATATGGTATTGTGGTGGGGGGTTGGGAGGGGAGGGGGTTTAGAGTGCATGTGAGAGGGCAGAGAGGGTAAAAGGGAGGGAAGGAGAGAGGGAGGGAGGGCTAGAGAGGAGGGAGGGAGGGAGGGAGGGAGAGGGAACTGGGATCGACATGTAAAATAATAAATTAAAAAAAAAAAAAAAAAAAAAACGCTTTGACTCCAAAATTTGGGTTGAAGAACAAGTTACTGGGGAAAAGGATTTCTATTTTTGTTTCCACAGAAAATGAAAAGATGTGGATTCCTTACAGACTAATGTGGTTTGATCACGCCAGACCACCTGAAACAGAGTACAAGCTGATCCTACATTCAAAACAGCTGGACAGAACAGCCCTACAGACTACAGCTAGGATATCTGAATTTCTTCAAATCCCCCAAGACAGCGCCCCTTACCAGCAGGAAGTAGTTTGGAAAGAACGATGCCCAAATTCCCAAATATTGTGTATAAATGTTTGTTTTCATTTAATTGGACTTTGTTATATAAAATTAAATAAAAAATTATACATATAAAAAAAAAAGCCTCAGTAGAAGGAATTCCCCACAATCACTGAGACACCTGACAGCTCATTCAGATAGTGATCTGAATCACATAATCATTCTGTACACCCCAGAAAAGCCAATCATGTGAACTAATCTCTTACCTTCTGAAAATCTACTATCAACATACAAGTTGTGGGTATGACACTATTCATCCCAGCTTACCCATCAAAGGAAAGGCCCATTTGGGTAAATAAAAGAGCCCAGACTTAGAGCATGGGAAGCAACTAATCAGTCACTGGGGTCATTGTCAGTGACAGGACACAGAGCAGACATAATGATTGGCAATGGTGGCTAACTTTTTTAATTGTGTATCTAATGACTATGAACTTTAAAATCAAATTTGTTCAGCCTTTCCTCATCACTAAGTCTGTGGAGACATTTCCTGTGAGGACCAGGGTGAAAAGAAAGGAGATAATAGAAGTAGAAATCTATTGAGAGCTAGGGCTTGGGATCACAGAATAGTGCCTGTTATAGGATCATCACTCAAGACAGCAGCCAAGGATGGTGCTAGGACTTTGTGGTCTTGAATGAGGAGTTCTAGTTGAGACAGAAAATACTGTGCAAAATTTGAGATTTCCTATGCTACAAGCCTTTGCTGAAATTGAGTACAATTTTAAAGGAAGGGCTGCAGATCTGTCCTAGAGACAAGGTCCAAGGAAACTTTCATCTGTGTGTGAGCAGTAAAGGCAGCAACCAAACAGCTTCTGAGCCCTTGAAAATGAAGGCAGCATTCAGTAATGTCAAACATTGTTCTTTTCAATTTTATGAAAACAAAGACATTATCATTTACCCACAAACATATGGACAACTCATTATGAGAATATGGTAAAAGGAAGTATTAATTTTAAAGTCAAAATTAATGCCAACCTTATGGATTTGCTTGTAGATACTAGTGATGCCTCCCTGCATAGCATAATTATTTGTATTCTGTGCATTTATAAACAGTTACTTCATAAGAGTCCTCCTGAATATGAGCAGACCTATTCCAGAGAATGCAAAGCAACGTATTCCCACACTTTCCCATATGCCCCCAAACAACTCAGGAGAAAGGAAAACAGATCACCTAAATGCAATTCTGGAGTCTGTCAGCCCATTTCTGTTTGTGTAAATTGAGATTTACCTGGGCATTTGTCAGTCACGTTTTAATTCAGTGTACTGCCCTTGGATTTAGTGCTAATTCCCCATTTCTGTCATTCAATAACATTCAATAATGGAAATTGTGCTTCTGCTAGGCTGAAAGCTTGCATTTGTTCCATTGTTTCAGAGAAGTGGATATGATACTTTCCTTCAAGGGAAGAGTATAAGAAACAATATATTTATATGTTTTTTCTTCTAATAATATCTCAGAACCAAAATTACTAACCTTATAAAGGATATAGATTTGTAAAGTACTACTTACTATTATCTTTCAAGCAATATAACTGAGCCATGATATATTACCTACTTTAATATATCATCATATTTCATAAATATTTCTCCTTGTCCTTCTAGTAGAAACAAAATATTCATGATTTTAGGCCAGGATTCAAAGCTTTCTATGTTGCATGGTTGGAAAATTTTTATTCTCTCTGAAATTGATAAATTATAGTTCTTAGATGTAAAAGAAAATGAAGAGATTCACTGATTTGAAGTAGGTAACAACACTGTCAGACACTTAGCTTGCAGATACTATAATTAGACTATTCATAAAATGATTGAAACCAAGGGGTAGAAGCTTAATTACTCAAGTGAGAGGTCAAAAGCATGATCTGGGAAGGAGAATGTTCTGGTCTGGAGTATGTTCAAAAGCTGAATGAGAAAATCAAACATCAAAGGGACATGGAAAACTATTTTCCAATTAGCGCAAAGAATTGTGGAAAGCTAAGACTTAAAGCAGGGCTTTTTTTCCCCCACATCAACAGCTTGTCTAGGGATTGAATGCACAGGTAAGGGTTCAGAGAAGGTAGTGTCAGTGAAAGAAAGATTGCCTTTGTTTCAAAAGGCCCTATTGGATAACATGAATTAATATGATAACACTGCACTTTTACTTTGTACCACAGGTTGGGGAGAGTTAGCTTCTTAGAGAGTACTCCCCTAATAACCATAGTAAAACTAACAAAAATAAAAATATGAAAAATCAAATTCATTGTTTAACTCATGAAAAATAAATAATATTATGCTTCAGCTATAAAGGAAGTGTGAATATTGATGGAGAATGGCCTTCTGTATGCTATGAATACATATTAGTATTATTGGTAGATGAAGAAAGCTGTTTCAGCCAATGGACAGGCAGGACTTAGCTAAGTGTGAAATCCAAACAGGGATAGAGAAAGCTAGTAGGTGGAGTCAAGGAGATATCATTAGTAAGCCAAAACTATGGGGAGATAAACAGATTAGTAGAAATGGGTTAATAATTAAGAGAGAGCTAGCCAACAAGAAGCCTGAATCATCAGCCAAACAGTTTATAATTAATATAAGTCTCTGTATTTTTATTTGGGACTAAACAGATGTGGGACAAGGCATGACAGAAACTTATGTCCAGAGAATATCATACAATGTTTTATGCACTTCTTTCTATTCAAAATAAATGTTGCACATTATATAAACTGAAAGGTTGTAGCAACATGGTATTGGACAAATCCCATGGTTATACTTCCAACACATGCTCATTGCATTGACTGCTATACTTTTGCAATTCTCAAAAAGGTAAATATTTATATTATATTATAGGTATTATGACTAATTTCTGCGCACTGCTATTTGATGCCATAATAGTCATTGTAAAGGTAAGCAATGACATTATAAGAAGATGATAAGCTTATTAAATGATGTATAGATTAAGGCTTCATGACATTCACATATACAACTGTTATTTTTTCCTTTGACCTCCTAATTACATGAGACAGGCCAATAGTGAAATAGGTCAGTTAACAATTCTGTATAGATCCATAGTTATCCAAATTATAGGAAGAATGCTATGTCTATCCTAAAAGCAGGCAAGCTTTTAGGTATGATTGCTTGTAAAACTCTCAAGCCAATATCCAGGCTTTTGGGACTGAATGGATAATAGGGAACATTCTTGAAGGAAATTACAATTGGCATTACCATGAACAAATGCAAAGAAAATAAAATACCATCATTGAATATTCTGGGAACATTTTATTTTAGTATGAATTGAAGATAAAACAAGCATAGCAACTTCATAGGCTAAAGCCCAGCACAGAACAATCCTGGACTTGTCACATGAATGCTTAGAAGGGCGATGGGGTCACAGCACTAAGGGTTAAAATTGCCTGATGGCACTGAATGAAACAGGCCATCTCTACAACAGGAACATGCAGCCGAATGTTGACAAAGAAGTCATCCCAGGGTGCTCTGCAGTTATATCGCCATAAATGGATGAAGTGGCTGCACCAACTGACAGATTTTAACTGTGAACAATCTATCTTTGTGTTTAAAGATGGTATCTTGGACTCTCACAGATAAAGAGAGGAAGTCATTTTCTGAATATAGGGGCTGATGAGGCTACTGGCTGATTATTGAATCTAGTGTCCTTTGGTACTGTCAAAATGCTAAAGTCAATTTTCTATGACATTTAAAAAATTGTATTGAAATTTATGTTAAATCTGGACTTTCTGTTGCCCATGAATTGATTAACAAAGCCTGAGTGATGTGATGGTGCATCTGTTTACTATGATGTTTATTGAAAGCTTCTAGGCTTGTTGTATGATTTTAAGTCACAAATATGTTAGTGATTGTCAATTCAATAAAACATCCTTGGTCACTCAATATTTCTGTAACATGTAATGAAAGTTTACATTGTCCTCAGGCCTTGAACTACAATAGCCATTCTGTGGCACATGATTCAAGGAATAATACTGAAATTTACAAAGGACTTGGGATATGTACTTTATTTGTGCTATTGATGAAATTAGAAATTCTTACAATCCTTCTGAGAAGGGCAGATTGTTCTTTCTGGAAAAAAGTATTCACCTTAGTTGCATTTAGGAACATTCATGACTCATGAAAGGGTTTTTTTTTTTTTTTTTTTTTTTTTTTTTTTTTTTTTTAAATAGCAGGATTATCAGGGATATGTAAAATATCAATTCTGATTTTTATGTTTGACTTTTGATTAATTTATGACTTCAGTGGTTTGGGGAATAACTATAGACATAGCAGAAATCTCTAGAAAATTGTAAAGAAGAACACAGCTTAAAATGTAGCTGCAGATGAGGAGTGGCTTCCTGAGGACAAGTGAAGAATGTGGCTCTTTCAGATTGAGTTTGTACCAGGGAGAGATGCCTGTAATACTGTAGATAAATAAGAAGACTTAAAATATCTAAAAAGAAGTAAGCAATTATTGCGGTAAATAAGGATCATGATAAACAAATAGGCCGAATAGATGTTTATTCAGGGAGAAATAACTTACAACCTAGACAGATGAACACCAGGAAATTCAACCCGATCCTCTCCTGTCCGAGTCACGCCAGAAAGAGAGAGCCTTTCCTGGCCCCCTCCGACCTCCTTCCACAGGTCACTTCCGCCCATGGCTCCACCCCCCAATGGGCGTGGTCAGTGCCACAGAAGGAGACAAAGTGAATATCCCACTACAATTCCCCTTTTAGTCTAAAGAAAAGATTTAGGCTTAATACAAAACTATATACAAAACAGTGAATAACAAGTGTGCCCCAAGAAAAGGAAAATCGAGAACAAAATGAACTACATATATAGTCCTAGGGTGAGGGCATAATGGAGTTTACAATAGAATTGTCCTAAGCTGGAAAATGTAAGTCTAGTACCTAATATATCTAACTAGGAAGAGAGAATAATAGTTGTGATAGTTTAATCTTCAACCTCATCAAGACCTGAGAAGGAAATTAACAATACTAGAGTAGACAGGAAATGCGGATGGACAATTTCCAAAAGGTGCAGCAAGGACAGAAACAGCAAGCCACCTGAACAGTCACCCTAGGTCTCACAGCGACGTTGGTACACCCAGATTTGGCTAAGGCCAAGAGAACTTGACAGACCACAACAAGCAATAATTGATAAAATAGCAACAGAATTTCATCAGATTAGCTGTGTGGTTGTAGTGCACACCTTTAAACTCAGCATTTATGACACTGAAGAAGTTAGATCTCTGAGTTCAAGGCCAGTCTTATTTATAGAGAAAGTTCTAGCATAGGCAGAGAAACTATCTCAAAAAGTGAACAGCAGATGAAATCTAATATTTCAAGTTTTCCTTCAAGATAAATGCTTTCGAAAATCTTATGCTACAGATTTTCTTTATGTGAAATGACATAAGCAATACAAACATAATTATTTTATTCTAAGAAGTTATAACAAGCATCCCAGTCTCAAGCAGCTACACCTCTGATTAGTCACCAGCTACCAACACCAAGGCAATGTCCTCCACCAGAAAAGGACCATTCTTTACTAGGGATGAGGTAAGATGCTCACTGACATTTTAAGCACTAAGTTACTTTAAGAAAGTATAAACCTTGACTTTTTACTTTTTTTTTCTTTTCTGTTGGATGGGTGTGGCATAAGCTGCAGTAGTATATAGAGATGCAGTGTATAAAATTGAATTTATTATTGATAAAACAATTTAGAAATTTATTTGTAGACTTTGTATGAATTCTGCTTTTCTAGTTATTTTTGTTTATGTCTGTTTTAATTTGATAACTTCTTGTTATGTGTCTTAAACACAATACAATTTTCCATTTTTGGGACTTTGGAGGCAGTGTTATTGAAATTTTTAACATTTTACTACTCCCATATGGGTGAGTGGATTGAAATCTATAAAAACCAAAGCATGCACCTGTTTAAGGGAATGAAAATATTTTCTTAGGAGAAAGTGATAAATATTTTTCTTTGGCCCTTTGTAGAGTACAAATAGAAGAACTGTTAAGTTTTAGAAGACTTAATTTTTTTATTAATTAATTAATTTTAGTTTTTCAATACAGGGTTTCTCTGTGTAGCTTTAGCTACCCTGGAACTCTATAACCAGGTTGGCCTCGAACTCACAAATATCCTTTGCCTCTGTCTCTGGAATGCTGGGATTTAAGGTATATGGCCTACTACCTGACAGAAGACTTTATTTTAAAAAGACTTAAAATTATAAACAATATTGTCACATGAAATTTTACAAACTCAGTCTCAGAACTGGATTTATATATAAATCTGCACCCACCCCCACGCATAATATATCAGAGTTCCTTGGGATTGAAGGCTTAGCTGTTAGAGCATTGGTTGCTTTTTCAGAGAACCCAGACATAATTCTCATCACCACATGGCTCACAAATGTCTGTAATTTGGTGACCTTATGTAAGAATAAAAATATGGAAATCTTTTTCGTAAATTGGTTCCTTACTTGTGGGTGAACAATTACAATGGCCAGGGAGTGAAGGTGGAGGTAGGAAGCCATTCCCACATATGAGACTCTGAAAGAACATCACTAGACACAATATCACACTTGTCTTCGGTTTTCTCTGTTTTGTTGCCCTTCAAAATCAAGTCCTTACCAGTTACATAGACACAACCAGGGAATTTGTAAGATGCTATCATAATTTCAGATCTTTCTTGGAACAAGTAGAGCAGGGACATCATTCCCAACTGAAGTATAAATCATTCTGTGGCAGCAGTGAATGTATTAAACATCTTATTGAGAAAAAAGGGATTTTAAGTTACTGTGGTAAGCACCAGATTAATGGCAGTCACACCTGGCATTAGGCAGTAAAGAAGATTTGTGCCCTCTGTATCCAGACACAAAATTGAGTTATATTTTAAAAAGTGTGTTCAGATTATGTCTATCAATGTTGATATTTGTTGACTTAGTTTTCCCAAGTTATTGTATTTACACATTCTTTAATGATAGATATGAAAAATGTGAATCCACAGTGTGTGGGGTTAAATTCTTTAGAAATTCATGTACTGTTTCATGTGTATACATGCGAGAAGAAGGACATTCAGTATACATTTGCATTTGTTCTTTAGATTCTGAGGAATGGAAAGGGTCATTTACACTGGAAAGCTAAGCTCCCTGAATGGTAAGCAGTGAGCATTTCTATGCATTAACATTCTTTTAAAACCAGAGCTGCATGATAATGGCAGATGTGGCCTTCTGCATTCTTCTAGTCACTTGGGGGAGAGGGCCCTTTCCAATTCAGCCTTTTCTTACATACATGCTGTCTATCAGAACATTTGAGAATAAGTGAATCCTGTTCAGTGTAGCAGAACAGTTAGCTGAGTTAAGGGACTAAGTACCCAGACTGGCATGGTTCCAAAGTAAAGCAAGGTATTTTCTAAGAAGGACACCAGAAGAGCAGCAGAATAGGACACAGAATACTTGAAAAACAATTCCCCTAGCCCTATAAGGCCAAAGCAGACTTGATTGAGGCTTTCAGAGCTCCTGTATCCTGATGATGGTGCTACCAGGCCATCTCCATCTCATTCCTGTTCTTTGTTTGTGAGTGCATGTGCGTGCGTGCGTGTGTGTGTGTGTGTGTGTGTGTGTGTGTGTGTGTGTGTGTTTTCTAAAGCATGTACCTCACTAGCAATCTGTGTTCCCATGTATTTTGACTGCTGCTATAGTTTTCTGTGAACTGCAGCTTCAGTGAATCACGGAACACATTGATTATCTCCCTCTCTCCTTTGAGCTTTATGAATGATAAGGTCTATTTATTTTATTCTAGACAGTTTTAAGCATTGTGAAGAATTCTAAGTAAAGACAGTGCACTAAGACCCCTGTTTATGGTGAAAGGAGCACCATTAAATCATATTCTGTGTTGTCAATGTATGCTTTCCATACAAGGACAACTGATGAAATAGTTTCAACATCTTATTAAAGTGAAATCTCTATGTGAATGAGAAAAGTATAGCTTATCTTTACACCAAGAAAAGACAAAATTGTCAGTTTAGCAAAATGATATTTTCAAGCTTAATGTTGACTACTTTAAAGATTCTTATTTTATGATGTATTTATTTTTACTTTATGTGTATGGGTGCTTTTCCTACATACCAAACATGTCTGTTTACCATATGTATGCAGCGCCTTCAGAGTCTAGAAAAACAACAATTGTTAGCTACTTTTGTGTGCCACCAACTGAACCTCAGTCCTATGTGAAAACAGCTAGTGAACTTAAACCATCTCTTACACATGGTTTATTTTTTATGTGTGTATGTGTATATCTTTATGTGTGCTTGCCACATGGGTAAAGGGCAATGGCCACCCAAGGTTGCTTTTGAATTGCCCAGTCTGCATGCTGCCTGTATGTCTGCATGTATAGCACATGTGTGGCACATTTCACAAGTGTTGAGGGTAATTTATTTTTAAGGGTCTAGTAGAATTTCACAGTTAATCTGTCTGTCTTAAAGCTTTCTTTATTGGGCAACTGTTTTGTTTCAATCTCATTACTTTAAATATGTTTAGGACTTTTATAACCTCTAGGCTTAATTTTGCTATTCATATATATCTATAATGTATGGATAATTTTCTTTGACTTCCTATATATTGTTAAGTAAACTTTCAACATATCCCTTGCTGTTTATCTAGAAGTTAACACACATGCCATATATACCCATTATCATCTCTAATTTTATTAATGTATGTATTCTCTCTTTTCAGTTTGGTTATTTTGTCTAAAGTTAAAAGAACCAACATTTTGTTTGGTTCAGTGCCATGGTTTTATTTCTGTTTTTCTATTCTATTAATTTTCTTACTCCTTGAGACTAATTTCTGTTATTCATGGCATTTTTAAAGAGTCAGTTTTTTTTAACTTTTATTTTTTAATTTAATTAGTTCAATAAGTTTTAGATTGCTGTTTTGTCTCCATGTATATCTATGTACCATATGTCTGCCTGGTTTCTGTAAGGCCCTGGGACTAGAGATACTGAAATTGTGAAGCTACATGCGGATGCTAGGGTTTGAATGCAGGTTCTCCAGAAGAACAACCAGTGCTCTTAACTGCTGAGCCATCTCTCCAGTTCCTTATTTATAATGTTAAATTTATATTTTTAATTTTTGAGATTACAACATAATTAAATCATTTCCCCTTTCTCAAGCTACCTCTAAAAGTGTGCACATATCCTTCTTACCTCAGTCTTTCAAACTGATGGCTTCTTTTTTTCATTAATTGTTGTTACACACATCCAGGCATTTCAGAAGATTCACCCATGAAGTTTCACCATCATGGTTCCTCAAGTATGAGCCAAACAAGGACAACAAAATGGACATGCCAAAATAGATGGTGAAACCCCACAAGACACTAACCCTACACAAGGAACTACAAGCAACTAAGGAATGCTGATAATAGGAGAATTAGTCTTCCCCAGAGTCATTCATACCAACTAGTTATCTAATACCAGAGGGTCAGCTTTGAAACCATAAATACAAACAATATTTACAGATTAAGCAAGTTATGTCATTGTGTTTAAGAATATATATATATATATATTCACTTATTTAAAGTGATATTTTTATTTTCAATTATCTATATGGTTGTGCATGTGGTGTCTAAGGAGAGAAAGGCAATTTAGATCCCCTGATTTGGAATTACAGGTGGTTATGAACCATCAAAAATGGTGGCTAGGAATAAAACTAAGGTCCTCTGCAAGAGCAGTGTATACTATAGGCTATTAAGCCATTTTCCCATCTCCTCCTTATGACTTAATTGAAAAAAATGTTATTATTATTTATGTATGTATACTCTCTCTCTCTCTCTCTGTGTGTGTGTGTGTGTGTGTGTGTGTGTGTCTGTGTGTGTGTGTGTGTGTGTGTGTCCCCATTTGAATGTGAGTATTTGCTCAGGCTAGAAGAGAATGTTAGAATCCCTGGAGCTGAGGTTACAGGCAACTGTGCGTCACTTGCCAGGGATACTGGAATTCCAAATTGGTACTGTGAAGGAGTAACAAGCACTCTTGACCGATAGCAGTGTCTCCGATTTTTTGGTAACATTTTAGTGCCAGCACTCGGAACTCTAAACTCAATCACACTAGACAGTATTTTCTGTATAATATTCTGGTAAGGAGCATTTGCATTTTTATTTCTAATAAAAAAACACATAAATAAAAATTCCCTCTAATTTATTGAATGACATAGTTCAATCAATAGTTCTCCATGTCATTGAGCTAATTAAATTTCTATATTTTCTTCATTACCAGTTTTATTACCTTTGTTTTTTTCCCTGAGATTTTTTTCTATTTGATTTAAGTGTACGTATGTGTAAGGAGTATGTTTTTCCCCCGCTGGTCTTGTCCCACCACAGCATCAGCCCCAAATAGGGCACAGATACTCTGTATTTGATATAATGCTGTTGGCCAGGTACTAGTTTCTTATCGGCTAGCTCTGTCTTAATTATTGACACATTTCTATGTATTTCTACGTGGTCTTATCTTACCGGGGAGAGGCAGCTGGGGGTTCTGCTCTCTCCAGACTCTCCATGTTGACTTCTCCTTACTACTTCCTCTTTCCCCCTTGTCTCCTAGTCCCTCCTATCTTCCTTTCCTATTGGCCAACAGTACTTTATTCATTAGCCGTACGAAAAACATATTTACAGAATGACATCTCCCATCACATGTGCTTGTGGACACACATGTGTGCGTGGACACATGTGACACCCACTGAGTTATTTTTTTCACTTATTCCTAGTAAACCCTGTTTTCAGGCTGAGGCCTGTCATGTCTTTCCTGTCAGGGATGAGCAAGCTACTGTGATCTCAGCTAATTAAAATACCCAGAGGTAATGTGCCAATGCATCTCTCTCTCTCTCTCTCTCTCTCTCTCTCTCTCTCTCTCTCTCTCTCTGTGTGTGTGTGTATGTGTGTGTGTGTGTATGTATAAAATACTGAAGATCCAGCTGTATTCCCATGAACATTCTTTTGAACTCATTGTGTAGAAGCAGTCACAGACAAAGCAACCTGAAGCAATGCAGAGGGGTTGTCAATGTATAGGCACAGAGAGATGCTCAAGCCTCAGCCACAGTCTCTTCCCACAGGCCTATTCTATTATCTTCCCTGTGTTGTGCAGCTCTGTGAAGAATCAGGGATTTGTAGTGTTTCTCTAATCTGTTATTGTTCCCCTCTTCTTCATTATTAAATTGAACTTGTAGTGGCTGGTTTTGTGTCAAACTGACACAAGAGTTATCAAAGGTGAAAGAGCCTCAGGTAAGGAAATACTTCCATGAGATTCAACTATAAAGCATTTTCTCAATTAGAAATCAATTGGGGATTGTCCAGCACATGATGAGTCATACCATCCCTAGGCTGATGGTCCTGGGTTATATAAGAAATCAGGATGAGCAAGCCAGGGGAAGCAAGCCGATAAGCAGACACTCATGTTCTAGCCCTGGTTGCGTTCTGATTCTGACTTCCTCGGTGTCAAGCGCTATTGCCTTGCCTGCAAGAACGACGCTCAACAACAGGATTCTTCTGCAACTATGTTTATTGCGCGGCTCATTACAGCAAGTTGAGGGAAGACCCCGAGGAGGAAAAAGGGCTCTGCTTATATAGAGGAGCTGTGTCCGTTACTGACAGTTGCAGTGGAGCTGTGTCCATTACTGACAGGTGCAGCCTGCAATGCTTATAACGGTCACCCCATGACGTGGATCGCACATCCGCGCATTGATGGCTTATGGACAGGAAACCGGTGCCATCTTTGGGAATGGCACTGGTGGCTCTCTACACCTCAGAGATGGACCATGATCTGGAAGTGTAAGATAAATACACTCCCTCCTCGCCCAACTTGCTTTGTAGTCATGGTGTTTTGTCACAATAGAAAATGCAACTAAAATAGTACTGTGAAATATACAAATATCTGACATGGCAACCATGATAGGCCTTTGTGATGAATTTAACATTTAGTTCTTTGAGCAGGAGATTCTCAGTGTGAACTCCTGAGAGAAGGGCAATTATTAGCTGTTGTAATAGCCACTTAATAAGTGCACAATTATAAGGGTCAGGAAGAGTTAAATGATAACTAAAAATGGTATCCTAGTACTGGTAGATTATTTATCTCCCTTTAGAGATTGTTTATTACTGATTTGATGGCCTATTCGTTTTACATTTTAAGTTTTAGGTTTTAATCATTTTTTAATATTACATGGTTATTAAACAAACTTTCATTAAATATGATAAAAATCCATGATAAAATCCATTATGACAGCATACCAGATTGATTTCAATATCAGTTTTTCAAGCTTCCCTGAAAGCAAATCTAGGGCATTTTCCCACCACAGGGAATCAGTTGTATGCTGTTAATATACCTTTTTTCCTTGAAATATATCTGTCCCACCGTATTCTACATCTTGTAATGATTCCCACAGTATTGTTTGGAATGGCGGAAACTGTATGTTAAAATGTCTCTGCAGGGATGGATACCTATCTGTAGTTCCATTTTGATCAGCTTAGACAGGTGATTGAAGCCAATCATACTGGAGTTTCAAAGTGCACAAAGATTTTATTTCTCAAACATAAAAGACACCTGTTATTCATTTTTATGTAAACATATTCAATATAAACAAAACTGTCTCTTAGTTCAATTTATTGTAGTGAAATCTAGCCCATTATACACTAAGGAATGTCATTAAGGTAATACAAATGATATTTTCACAAGATTATTAGTGAGCGTTTTATTTTAACTCTGCATGATATAAAAGCATATGAAAGGAGAAAGAGAGTAATTGAAAGAAAAGAGAAGCCAGGAAAGGGGAGGGGAAGAAAGAGGAGAGGGCAGTTGAAAGAGGATGGTAGTGCTGGTGGGCAAATATGAGCATGGTAATTATTGACATATATATGTATGTATATTTACAAAATACCATAATGAAGGCAATTATTTTATATGTCAATTAAATTGTTTTTCAAATATGATGAATAATTACTGGTCAGAGTTTGAAGAAGTTTTATTTTTCCCTGTTAAATCTGGTCAAAAATAGTGTTTCTAGATTTACTTCATTTGGTTAAGATATCTTGGCTGTAGAAAAGCATGAGTGATACCTGTGAAGGTAGCTCACTGGGGAAAGCCTTTATTTCACAAGCCAGAGGTCCTGAGTTCTGATCAGGACACCAGAGAAGTTATTCCCAGCAGTCCTATAGGGAAACACCAGGAGTAGGCAAGGTAACATGGAAAGCAAGACAGGAGAATCAGCGGCATGATTATTTTACACGGGACAGCCAGCCTGGTATATCCAGCAATAAAGAAAACTCTAGATATTACCTGATGGGAGATGTCATTCTGTATATGTTTCTCATACTGGTTAATAATAAAGCACTGTTGGCCAATAGGAAAGGAAGATAGGAGGGACTAGGAGACAAGGAGGAAATAGGAAGTAGTAAGGGGAGTCAAGATGGAGAGTCTGGAGAGAGCAGTATGCAGCAGCCGGCTCCCGGTAAGAAGAACGCGTGGACATACATAGATTAACACAAATGGGTTAATAACTAAGGCAGAGCTAGCCAATAAGAAACTAGTACCTGGCCAATAGCATTGTATCAAATACAGAGTCTCAGTGTGTTATTTGGGGCTGGCTTGGTGGCGGAACAAGAGCAGGTGGCGGGCAGGAAACCGTACACCTTACAGATGGCGCCCACGTGGCTAGTAAGAACTTCCACTTAAAATTTAACAAAAGCTTAAAAAAGGGTTTTAGAAATAAAAGAACAGAAATAAGCAAGGTTTCTTGGTAACAGCATTTTTCTCGGTTGGACTCTGTTTTGCGAGAGACAAGCAGATATTTGCGCGGCTCCTTTAAGGGAAGATTTCTGACTCAGCATAATTGGCAAAAAACCGCACAACTTTTAAATAACTCTGCTAACAATTTATTGGTGTGTATGAGAGATGGCAATGGCAGTGACCACATCTCCAAGCAGGCAGCATGCTTTCTGGGTGGCAGCGCAGACCAAGGCGGTGAGCACAGCTTTCTGTGCTGGCGGGTAAAAGTACCTGCCACCATCTTTGGTAAACCGCGGCTGATACAGCTATGACTTTCATTTTAGCAATGTTGTTGTTTACCAGATAAAGGACTTGTGGCCAGACGAAGATAAAGATTTACAGTAAAGACAGATTCATATTAAGAAAAACCTCTAAAGGTTTACAGTGTGTTTTAAAATATACGTAGACAAAAAAAATAAAAAATAAAAAATGGTTTTAAATAGACAAAGAGGAACTGGGTGTTGTAGCACACGCCTTTAATCCCAGCACTCAGGAGACAGAGGCAAGCAGATCTCTGTGATTTGCAAAGTAAACCTGGTATGCAGAGTAAATTCCAGGACAGATAAAGAGTTACACAGTGAAACCCTATGTCAAAAAATAAAAATATAAAAGTAAAATAAACAGAGTAATAAAGGCACGTAAAGATGAAAAGCTCAGAGAGAATCTGGTTACTGTATGCTATTGTGTTGTCTCTACATTGTTTGACTGCTGAGAAAATAACAACTGATAAAGGAAATGCTGCTGCATTAATTCAATTTATATATTTTAAAAATGCTTTGACTCCAACATTTAAGTTCAAGGACAAGTTACTGGGGAAAAGGATTTCTATTTTTTCTTCCACAGAAAATGAAAAGCTGTGGATTCCTTGCAGACTAATGTGGTTTGAACAAGCCAGGCCCCCTGAAACAGAGTTCCTGATGATCCAACATTCAAAACAGCTTGAACAAGGCAGACTTGCAGACTACAGCCAGGATTTCTGCATCTTCTTAGGATCCCCATGACAGCGCCCCCTATCAGCAGGAAGTAGTTTGGAAAGAACGACGCCCAAATTCCCAAACATTGTTTATAAATGTTTGTTTTCATTTAAATGGACTTGGTTATAAATGGGTAATGATCACAGCCAATTATTTTTAAAGGTAAAAAGGGAATTATGGTATTGATATGATTACTTTTGGAATGGATTTTCATTTATTGATACAATTTAATGTCAATTTTGTGAGATGTGTATTTCTCCTCTTGTTTAGGTATTGTGTTTATATAGAAATATAATGTAGTACAGATTATAGATAATTACCTATGATAGTCAAAGCTCAGAGTTAAGTTAGTTAGGTTTTTCAAGATACACAGAGATGTATTTGAGATAGATAGGAATTCTTCAAACCTTTCAAAGACCTACAGAATATGGCATTTAAAGTGGTTTAGGGTTTTTGTGACAGTGAGACATAATTGCTCTTGGCAATACCACCTGCACCAGAAAGGAAGATGGACATCGAAGAAATGCATTATGAAGTTTGCTTCCAATATGGCAAGACTAGCCATTTGGACAAGATACTGCTCTTGTCTGGACTGTTTGACTTTGTGATGTATAAACTGGACATGCAGGACCCACAGGAAAGTGACTCCTGATTCAAGATGGACATTGCTACAGAGATCCTGCTTCATGGAAGAGTCTTCGAGACAGTATGCAGGACACGGAGAAAAGTGACTGACAAACTGCCAATAAAGAAGACAGTTTAAAGTTTTCTGCTTTACTGGAGAGTCTGTCAGACACACTATGGCCTATGGGCTGAAGATGGAAGATTACAGAAGAACTTCGGGTGACTGAAAAGGCAAGATGTCTCTGTCATTTCTAGAGCTTATATATTATCCTTCTGTGGTCTTTGAAGGAGTTGAAGACAGATAGTTATAGTTATAGTTTTCCTTAGTATTAAAGATAAGTTACTTTAGACACACAAAGATAGGATAGATGATGGAATATTTTCTTCAAATCTTGCTAAATGTTAATGGACTAAATAGTGTTAACTGTGATTATTTGATAACTGTTATGTGATATATTTTGCTATGTTAAGGTTAAAACCCTTCATGTTATTTTAGACAGAAAAGAGGAGATGATGGGAGATGTCATTCTGTATATGTTTCTCATACTGGTTAATAATAAAGCACTGTTGGCCAATAGGAAAGGAAGATAGGAGGGACTAGGAGACAAGGAGGAAATAGGAAGTAGTAAGGGGAGTCAAGATGGAGAGTCTGGAGAGAGCAGTATGCAGCAGCCGGCTCCCGGTAAGAAGAACGCGTGGACATACATAGATTAACACAAATGGGTTAATAACTAAGGCAGAGCTAGCCAATAAGAAACTAGTACCTGGCCAATAGCATTGTATCAAATACAGAGTCTCTGTGTGTTATTTGGGGCTGGCGCAGTGGCAGGACAAGACCTGGCGGCGGCAGGCAGAAAAACCATACTCGTTACAATTACCCAAAACACAGTGAAGCATGTAGACAAAAAAAGTTATTTTCTGACTTCCACACAGATAATGAAGTTTATGGGTATCCATTTTCGCATACACATATTACACATGCACATGCAAAGATATAAATGTCATAGATAATCTGTGACATATTCAAGTGCTTTTTAAGGAAAACTCTTATTTCAATTCATAAATTTTTATGTGAAATAAGTATTTAATAATAATTTTATCTTTTTGTAGTCATGAATTCTACTATTAATATCTTGTTGGTTCCAACTCTTCTAAAATATTAATAAAACATCAATGAGAAGTAATTGTTTTCTCGAAATGTGCACTGATATTTTCCTATTCCATTATTGCATATATTTGCCATGAAAATTTATCAATCTACCATACTATATGTCAAGTTCACTGATAAAAAAAGAAAACAGTGAATCTTCAATTTAAACATGAGAACAAAATTCCTAAATACACACAGGCATACATTATGAGAAGTGTCCTGTTACATCATTTTCTTATTGCATATGCTTCATAGAAAGTATATGCAAACATAGAGGTGCATATTTGTCTACATAAAAACTTATTCTGCATTATGAACATATAGAAAACTATCTTCATCCTTGAAGATATCTGCTGAGTCAACTATCACAATACATTACAAGGCTCAAGTCCATTTGATTTTACTAACAGTAGAACTAAATTTATTCAGTTACTCAGATTGAAACCATTATGTATTATTTGATGACATCTGGAAACTTTTAATCATGGCCAATTTACACACACACACACACAAACACTATATATATATATATATATATATATATATATATATATATATATATAATATTTAGATGAAGTAGAATTCCAATTGGTAAAATATAAAGGTATGGAATTAATAAGAGAACCTAATGTGATATTTTCAGTGAAGAATAGAACCTTAAAATTTATAAAATTTATAGATAAAATTAGTAGCCTTATTCATTAAAATCAAGCAATTATCTTTATCAAAGAACAATAAAGTTAATTATTAGGCAGTTGCCATGAGTGAAAGCATCTGTAGCATTCAATTCTCCTTGTATTTTAGCATCTGGAACACAAAGAGTTTTCTCTACCTAAGTTGGAGTTTCTGTCTGCCTGGTCCCACCATTCTTCAGCCCCAAATAAACATACTGAGGCTATATTAATTAGAAATTGTTTGGCTCGTTTTGGAGATCACTATGGCGGTTCCTCAGGAAAATGGGAATTAGTTTACCACAGGACCCGGCAATCCCCCTCTTAGGCATATACCCAAAGGATTCACATCAATGCAACAAAGACATCTGTTCAACTATGTTCATAGCAGCACTATTTGTAATAGAAAGAACATGGAAGCAACCTAGATGCCCTTCAATTGAAGAATGGTTAATGAAGATGTGGCACATCTACACAATGGAATACTACTCTGCAGAAAAAAATAATGGTATCTTGAAATTCGCAGGCAAGTGGATGGCACTTGAAGAAACCATCCTGAATGAGGTAACCCAGTCACAAAAAGAGAAACACAGTATGTACTCACTCATATATGGATTTTAGAACTAGATCAAATGATCACCAGCCTATAATTCACATCACCAGAGGAACTAGGATACAAGTTGTATTCTAAGAGATTCATATAAAGTCCCTCACAGAACTGGGAAGGGACAAGTCCCCCAGACCTCAGGTAAAGTGGGGGAAGACAGCTAATGGAGAGAGAAGTAGGAGAAAATGAGAGGGAGGAGAGGAAGGCATGTGCGACCAGGAGATTGAGCCTGGTTAGGAATGGAAAATAGGAAAGAGAGAGAGAGAGACAGAGAGAGACAGAGACAGAGAGAGAGAACACAAAAGAGGGAGCCAATATTGGTTTGAAGATAAAGTTGAACACAAAGAAAGGTCGAGGGAACTACAAGACTGCTCCCAACTAACAATCTTAGCTTCCGTGGAAAGGCTATCATAAATGCCCTTCCCGGAGAGTGAGATCAACAATTAACTTCTCCATGGAGTCCTCAACTAATGCCTGTTGAAAACAGGAGCGAACACCCATACATAAACACTGAGTCGAACTAGAACCCAGAAGCAGATGGAGAGGACAAGACCATGAGGTAGAAGTACATAGAGACAGCTTACCTGAACAAGGAGGAGCTAAGGACCACTAGACTGATAGCTGGGAAGCCAACAGGGGACTGACTCGGACCCCCCTGAATATGGGTCTCAGCCAGAAGGTCTGAGCAGTCTAAGAGACCTCAGACAGTGGAGCCAGGATGTATCCCTGGTGCACAAAAGGACTTTGCAAACATATCCCCCATGGAGGGATAACTGCCTTATTCTAGAGATAGGAGAGAAGCCCTAGTCCCTACTTCACAGGACCTGTCAGATCTACATGACCCCAACTTGATGGCATTCCCCTACATATGGTATTGTGGTGGGGGGTTGGGAGGGGAGGGTGTTTAGAGTGCATGTGAGAGGGCAGAGAGGGTAAAAGGGAGGGAAGGAGAGAGGGAGGGAGGGCTGGAGGGGAGGGAGGGAAGGAGGGAGAGGGAACTGGGATCGACATGTAAAATAATAAATTAAAAAAAAAAAAAAAAAAAAAAACGCTTTGACTCCAAAATTTAAGTTGAAGAACAAGTTACTGGGGAAAAGGATTTCTATTTTTGTTTCCACAGAAAATGAAAAGATGTGGATTCCTTACAGACTAATGTGGTTTGATCACGCCAGACCGCCTGAAACAGAGTACAAGGTGATCCTACATTCCAAACAGCTGGACAAAACAGCCCTACAGACTACAGCTAGGATATCTGAATCTTCTTCGAATCCCCCAAGACAGCGCCCCTTACCAGCAGGAAGTAGTTTGGAAAGAACGATGCCCAAATTCCCAAATATTGTGTATAAATGTTTGTTTTCATTTAATTGGACTTTGTTATATAAAATTAAATAAAAAAGAAAAAAGAAATTGTTTGGCTCATGACTCAGTCTTCTAACTGGCTATCTCTCTCTTAATTATTAACTCATTTCTATTAAACTGTGTTGCCACAATGTTGTGGCTTATCCATAATCCAGAATGTTACTCCTTTGGCAGCAAGGCATCTCCTTTTTTCTTTAAAAAAATTAACTTATTTATTATGTATACAATGTTCTGTCTTCATGCACATCAGAAGAAGATACCAGATCTTATTATAGATGGTTGTGATCCACCAATAGTTGGTGGGAATCCTCATAACCTCTGAGCCTTCTAAGTGTTTCCCTAATAAATGCCTATTTAACATTTATCTTGGGTCTGGTGGAATCATTTAAACCCCACCTCCTCTCAGTTTTTTTGGAAAGAAGATCCATGAGAAAAAGAATTTCTTCTAGAAATTAAAAAAAAGAAGACCAAGGAATTTGTATATAGTAGATAAATTAGATTGTCAGTCTCAAATGATAATAAAGGAACGCAGATTATAACAGTAATAAACAACCTAATCCTCCATATTATTCAAATTTACAAAGGTAGACGTTATCAACTGTTAACTAGGATATGAAGTCCCAAGTCCCTTTGTATACTACTAGTAATAAAGTTAGCACATCTAATGACTTTATAAATAAATCATGTAATATGTGAATGAAATTAATTTATAATTGAAAATTGTGTCTCAGCATGTACTGGGGAGAAACTAAGGTTCTGAAGATGGAATGAGAAACATTAACTTGTAGTGAGAAGATTTACCCATCTGTTGAAGTGATATGGAGATAAGATCATAACCTTCAGAATGGAGAGTTTTGAACTAGATTTATACACACTATAACACATCTTCAAAACTAACCGAGTTACAAAAGAAAACATGATGGATATTTACAAAACAAAATACCACTTTGTACTAATTTAGAGAAATTAAGCATGCAAAGATAAATTAATACTTTACTTGTAAATAATAAATAGTAAATAATTGTTTGTATAGGAACATAAAATGTTGGAGGATCATACCTGGATTTAGGCCCTTTGCCTAAAGAGTAAATTGAACTTCAGGAGAACAGATTACACAGTAAAGCCATAAGTATAGTGACCTTGGAAAGATAATGAAATGGAATATGGGAGCCATTGAAACTCTGATGAATTATACAACAAAGAAAGGCAAATTTAGGAAGAAGTTTAAAACTATCCAACAAAATAACTTCGAGCTACTTGATTACCTCCATTTTTTGTTTTTTGGAGTTCCTGTCAGTTCAGCATAACTGATCATTCCGATACTAAATGTCATGCTCACTGAGGCATTAGTCTACTGTCTAATTTTCATAACAACTGCATAGTCCCCATTTATGTAATACAAAAACAAGCCAGGGAAAATGTTTTATTTATATACATTGTAATTTTGAATTGCAAAGGCATATTCTCAAGCTAAATACTGCCTACCTCTATAAATTTCTCTCATCCCCATGTCCCTTGTACTGAGGGCTGGTTCTTCAAGAGACTAGCCTAAAACAGTTGTCTAAATAAACCAAATCAAAAGTCTCTAAATAACCTATGATTATCATTATTCTACTATTTATATTAAGTTAATTCTAATCAGGGTTAATGCTGGCCATAGAAGTACCATATATAGAAATATTTGTGATATAATCCTACTCTACTTAATGCCTCATGATAATTAGGCTTAGTTAACTGTTAGATTGTTGATTGACTTCATTGCTTATTAGCCTGAAGAATCTAAAATAGTCTGGTGGTACACATAGCCTTAGGTTTAATGAGGCTCTAATTATGCCTATCTACTCCTATGGCAACCAGAATTTCTAGTTCAATATAAATAGACTAAAATGTTGGGAACAAACTTCCAAGCTGGTCACTGAGAGTGAGGATGAGTGAGGTCATGTCTAATTTACTCTCTTTACTTCATGGGAATAAACTTCTAAGTAGGTCATCAAGAGTGATATGAGCGAGGTCATTTGGAGTTCACTCCCTTTGCTCAAATCCATGGCTTTCATGTCTTAACAATCAGAAGCAGAGTTTCATTTTATGCAAATTCACATCACTGCAAAATAATGTCAACTGAGTTATGACTATTTGTATATTTTATAATTCTGGAAAAATCTAGGTACTATGATATGTGGAAGAAATGTAAGTCACTGAATGATTTAGTTATTTTCACATTTCTTTTGTTTTAAGATCCTATGATTATAAGTCTGATATTCTAGAAGAACTCAAAGAGGGATCTCTGGAAATCACCACACATTATGTCCTATTAAATTGCCTTTCTGAGGAAGACAGATCATTGGAATAAATTTCACCTCTCAAAGTGGAAATGATAAAACTTACCAACTAATTATAAGTGGATCCTGTAGAGAGCAGTACACTTCTGTGTAGGGCTCAACCACTGAGTGTTACTACCCCTATAGACATCCTGGAGTGGTACCAGCTACTTCTGCTTTAGGAACAAGAGATTTGTGATACTATTCCATGCCTAGCTTCTTGTCACCCAGAATAACATGTCCACAACCAAGAAATGTAGATTGGCATTTGATTAATCAGTGTGAGTTGAGGAATGTATAATTCTATTCCTCACAAACAATAAAAGTCACTGCTACAGAGCAGGAATTCAAAAACTGAACACAGTTGATTAACACTCCTCAAGTATATTTACTTCTTCTTAAGACTTCTCTTATCCATATAAAACAAGTCCAAAACTGTCTATCTTGAAGTTCTAATATTGTTCGTTAAAAGTCAATGTATGAAATATTAAAGTGCATGGGAAGCTTCATGTGCTATTGATTAGTAAAGCAATTGGATAAAAACATAGATACAGAATTTGTAATAACATGATTTAGAGTGGAGGAGTTAGTACAGCTCAGGTCCATGCTGTATATTGGTATTTGTTACCTCATGAATCCAAAGTCCATTACAGATAAAACATTGCATTTATGCAAGTTTAGAGCCATTTTTCAAACAACATTTTAAAGTTGGGCATAGAATCCTTAAATGCCTACAACTTCTACATATTTCTATCCGCATTAAACTCAAGCCTTCTTTGTCTGTGTAGAGTGATTTCCATAGGCCACACTATTATTGAGAGAGATAATATACTTCTGAAGTGTTTTTGCCTAAAGGTAAACTAAAACTATCAAACAATGGAAGGAACAAACTAAGGATTTTACATAAAATTACACCAAAAGAGAGTATTTGTCTAACTGCTATTTGGCTATTGAAAATAGAACAAATACCATTTCAGATACAATAATCAAATGCATATATTAATATAGCACACTGAATTTGAACACGTCCTACTATCTCTGAGACATATCTGACTTGGATTTTAGTTTTAAGAGTAATTTTCAAGTACCTCACACTGGCATCCTTCTGATGAATGAACACAACATTTCCCGTATACTTTCAGAAAACTGTAGCAATTGAATTACATCCACAGTCCCTCATGTGTGTTGATTATTAATCCCTGTAGTGAGATATTCACTTAGTCTGCATCTGTGGCACTGACCACGCCCATTGGGGGTAGAGACAGGGGCAGAAGTGACCTGGGGAACTATGTCTGAGTAGGAGACCAGGAGCAACCTCTTGCTGGCAAGATGCAAATAAGAGAGCATCCAGAGGAATCCTTGGTACCAGAAACCTGCTGGTGTTCATCTGTCTATGATGTAAGTTATTTCTCCCTGAGTAAACATGCATTCAGCCTATTTGTTTCTCCTGATCCTTATTAAACCACGATATCTGGTGTCAGAAGTGGGATCAGGATTTTCACGGGACCTGGGTTTCACGCAGGTGGCAGATGCCATTCCCTTCCCCCACCATCCCTGAACAGGTAGGTCCCTTGCCTAACCAGGCAGACACACTGAAGCTTGTAAGACAATTGTTTGTGCCCTACAACTCCTTTATCTCCACCATGGCCCTGAAACCACTACTCATCTCCCTCACATTGCATTCGCACAGAGCCCTGTAGCATCTGCCCTGTTTATGTTCCTGAGGATCTGACGTGCCAGTTGGAGATGACACGTGTTAGCCCCGTGGTCTCAGCGATTTTTCACAAGGCTTGTTTAATTCCTTCATTTAACAAAATTTTGCTTGCCTTCATTTGTTAAGAGCTATTCTACAGAGACTGGGATCAGAAGATCATCTGCTGCCACACGCTACTTGGTGGTACACCTCCAGGAGTAACTACCAGAAGTTGAGATCTACAACTAAAAGCATCAAAGTTCCAGGACAGCAGAATTACACTGTAACTGCAACATCCTTCGCAATTTAAGCTGATATAATATCTGAGATCAATTGTTCCATGTCTATGGTGGATAATCTTACAATGCAGGACTTTAAGAATTCTTTTACTTCATATATAAAAGGAGTTTTGCAGAAGAAAATCATGGCCCAACCAATATGTACATTTTATTTTTGTAATAGAAATGGGTTTCATCATTAATATAAAATTCTTAAAGGAATGGTTTGAGATTAGAGCAAACAATAAGGAACTTGTACAAACCATAGGAGAATTAGTAACAAGAATTCAAAATATAGAAAATGACAATAGGGAGCAAAAAATACAGAACACAGAACAGAATGCTCAGAGAAAAGGTTCAGAATATTGAAGATGGCAATAGAGAGCTGACAGATATAATACAAAACATGGAACATAAAAGTGACCAACTAGAAAACAATATTTGTTCCATGTCTGATGCCTCAATAACCAAAACAGAAACAATGCAATGCATTAACATGCTAGCAGAAACAGCTAGTTACTGGTCATACGAAGTTAATAATAGGGTTAAAAAATTGGAACATCAGGTGGAAAGACTAGCAGATAGAATCAGTTCCATGTATTAGCATAATGGCAAGCTGACTGACAGAACATTGTTTCTGGAAGGCAGTTACATGCCATTCAGATAATATCTAAGGAGGAGAATATTAAAAACATGGAGTAATTCGTAGTTGGAGAAAACACGAACTGACTTATGCAATGAAGTCTCTACAAAGTTATATGATTCAAGAAATTCAGAGACTCAAAGAAGAAATGGTGAATAGATTTCATGTCTTAGAAGACCTTCAGTCTGATACATCAGAGGAAGAACTACAGGGAACAGGGCATGAAAGTTTCTACACCGTTTAGGGTCAGAGGAGATTTTCCTGTATCTGTTAATGAAAAACTAGCAACTAAAAAACACCCAAAAGTTGTCACTGCATATCAGTGGGAACCAATATGCATGAAAGATTTAAAAGGCATAAAGGAAACAGTAGTCTCTTATGGCATGCACTCACCATATGTGAAGCAATTAATAGAATCATGGGCAAGGAATAACAAGGTAACCCCTAAGGATTGGGATCCATTAATATCAGCTCTCCTCTCAATTAGAATGGAGGGCTTGCTAGAGAGAAGAAGCAGAAGCTCTTGAATTTCAGGGCTTAAAGAAAGGTTATAAAGCTCCCCAAGGTAAAATTCTTGGTGAGGGTCTTTATGCTGACCCAGAAAATCAAGCTGCCTATGATGAACACATCTTTTCTCTATGCAGTACAACAGGTTTGAATGCTTAGGATAAGGTCCATGAACTAGGGGAGAGGATAGAAACATATACCAAGATAAGGCAAGGACCAAGAAAACATTTTAGTGTATTCCTAGAAAGATTGTGTAGGGCAGTACAATTAGAGGTAGCAGACACATATTCTAGGTGAATACTCAGAATCTTAAGTTTATGAGAATGTGAATCCACAATGCAAACAAGTGCTTTGGGCTTTAAAAATCAGATCAGTACCATTGGATGAATGGGTCATTATACAGCCAACATTGAGTATAATGACAATAACACTGAAGCTTGGGTAGGAGAAGCCATAGCTAAATCTCTGAGAAGACATCACAATAACACAGGTCTTAACTGTGGTGACATACAAGCTAGGGTATGTGAAGCCATCTCCAAAAGTTTGAAAAGATATCAACATGTTAAATGTTTTAACTGTGGTAATATAGGACATCAAAAAAGAAATTGCAGGCAAATTATTTCTAGAAATAATACTCCCAGGAATGAATTGAACAGAAGGCCTCAGCCTCCTGGGTAATCTAGAAAGTTTGGCAAAGGCCAACACTGAACAAATCAGTGTAGATCGACAACAGACAAGGAAAGAAACCCTTTACAATCAGGAAACTCCTGGGGTTGGGGGTTGAAGGCCCCCATGTCAAAGGTGGTCTGAACATTCCCAGGCACTGTGAAGGACAATCTCCCACAGGACAATTAGAAAATCCAGTGCCTGTGGTAAAAAGTCATACCGCTCTAAGGATGACAAACTCGAATCAAACATTAAAGAAGGAAACAAAAATGCATATTTTGGCAAGCTCTATAAACAGTCAAAGGCTTAGATTGATAGTTGAGTAACAGACTGTTTGGAGGCATTGTTGACACAGGTGCTGACATAACTAACATAACAAACCTTAGCCTTGAAGATGGACTCTGCTGGAGGCAAAGGTTCAAATTTTAGGGATTCAATCTTGTCTCGGGTAAAAAGAGCATGAGATGGATTGAATGTGTAGGACCGGAATGACACAGAGGAAGTTTGAGATCATATGTGGCTGAAATAGCAATAACTAAATAGGGTTGTGATCTATTCCAGCAATGGAATACACAGATTGACATTCCTCCAGTATTAGATAGATCAACTTCAAGATTGTGGAGAATATATTATAAAGTACTATACAAGACAGATACCAAATATTCAGGCTGTACAAAAACAGAATACAAGTGCCAAACAAACAGAGGAACCAAAAGACCTTCCCTTAAAATAGATAACAGATTGCCTGTCAGAATAGGGTAATGGCCTATGATCTCTGAAAAGATAGAGGCTTTAGAAAACCTCATTCAGGAACAGTTAAATGCTGGACATATCGTGGAATCTACCAGCCCTTGGAACTCTCCTGTATTTGTTATCAAAAAAAAAATCTGGTAAATGGAGAATGCTTACAGATTGGAGAGCTATCTATAAAGTTATCCAGCCAATAGGCTCTCTACAATCTCAAATGCCCTTCCTGTCTTTGATACCTAAAATTGCCTATTATACTTATTGATTTAAAGCATTGCTTCTTCACTATACCTTTACAAGAACAAGATAAAGAGAAATTTGCCTTCATGGTACCTAATTATAGTAATTCTCAAACAGTGAAGAGATATCAATGGAAGGGTTTGCCACAGGGAATGCTAAAGAGCCCCACCCTGTCCCAATATTTTGTGCAAAAACTGTTGGAAATAATTTGTAAATAGTTTGTACAATCCATAATCTATCATTACATGGATGATATATTGTTGGCTGACTTTAAAGTAGAAATTTTAGGAATAATGTTTGAGAAAGTAAAAGAAGTTTTACCTCACTGGGGATTACAAATTGCACCTGAAAAATATACAAAAAAGGAGACTCTATTAACTACTTAGGATATAAAATAAGTCTAGAGATAATTAGATCACATAAAGTACAAATCAGGAGAGATTGCTACCAGACACTTAATGATCTCCAAAAATTACTAGGAGAGATTTATCAACTGCAAACCATTATTGGAGTAGAAGGGCATGATTTGAAAAACATGAAAATGGCCCTAAAAGGGGACAAGGACTTGAGTAGTCCATGACTACTATCAGCTGAAGCTGAAAAGGAATTAGAATGGGTAGAAAAGAGGATACTAGAAGCACATGTGGACCATGTGGGTACAAAAGTTGACTGTATTATGGTTATGTTACCATCTAGAGAATAACCTTCAGGGATGTTGATGCAGAGGGAAGATATCAGATTAGAGTGGATATTTCTACCACATAAACACACAAAAAATTTAAAACATATACAGAAAAGATCTCTGACTTGATTATAAGAGGTAAATTAAGACTTCGTCAACTAACAGGATGGGACCCAGCAGAAATTATAGTACCTGTAACTAATTAAGAAATTTCCTCCTTATGGAAAGATAATGAATATTGAGAAAAGAGCATGCAGCAATTTTTTGGGAATGATTAGCAACAATTATCCCAAAAGTGAAAGAATCAAATTCATAAAAAAAAAAAAAAATGAATTGGATCCTTCTACGCGTTGTAAGAAAAACACCTATCTCTGGAGTTCCTACATTCTACACTGATGCAAACAAATCTGGTAAGGCAGGATATTAATTAGGAAAAATAAGTAAAGTAGTTCAAAGCCCTTACAATTCTGTACAAAAGTTAGAATTGTATGTCATTCTCATGGTATTTATGGATTTTACAGAACAAATCATTATAGATACTGACTTACAATACACAGAGAGAGTTGTCTTACACATTGAGACTGCAGAATTTATTCCTGAAGACACAGAATTAACTTCATTATCATTTATATAGTTACAAGATACTATCAGAAATAGGACCCATCATATATATATATATATATATATATATATATATGTATGTATATGTATATGTATATGTATTTGTATATGTATATAAAACACACATCAGATCCTATATGTGTCTGCCAGTCCTCTAGCAAAAAGGTAATGAGGAAATTGTCAGTTATTAATAGAAGTGTGCTAGAAGCCTTGGGGATTCATAAGAAACACCATGTGAACAGCAAAGTTTTAAGAAAGGATTTTTTGTATCACTTGACAATAAGCTAAGGAAATGTCCTATTTGCTCATTCTATAACCAGACTCCTTTAACACCAGGCAGTAACCCTAAGTAGGAATGAAATATGGCAAATGGATGTATTTCGTTTGGAGAATTTGGAAAATTAAAATATGTACACCAGACTATAGACACATTTTTAGGGTTTCAATGGGCCACTGCTCTGAGCCCTGAAAAGGCCAATTCTGGCTATTATGAGCATATTGAATAAATAAAAACTGACAATGCTCCAGCATATGTCTGCAGCAAATTGAAACTGTTTTTTGAATATTATTACATAAAGCACATAACTGGTATACCACACAATCTTACAGGACAAGCAGTAGTTGGGAGATCCAATTGTCCTTTAAAGGAAATGCTCCATGAACATGTAGGAGCAACCAAGACACCCAAACACAGATTACATAATGCTTTATTAACATTAAACTTTCTTAATGCTAATGAAAGAGGACAAGTAGCTGCAGAAAGACTCTGAAAAATAGAAAAAATCTTCTGAACTAAATCAGTGTATTTCAAGGATATATTGACCTCAATATGGAAGCCACAATATATGTTACATTGAAGTAGGGGTTTCACATATGTATCTACAGGAGATCTAAGTTGATCAAGATCTGATTTGAACAAAAGAAACATCTTAATGAAGAGAAATGACAAGTCATCCAACAAATTGGTTCCCATGAGATGTGTGGAGACCTCTCAAAGGTAGGGAAAGTGTTCTGTTCTTGTCCTTACAGGAAAACAGAGAACACACATCTTCAAACAGATAAAAGACACTGAAGATTTAGGTACCTACAGAAGAAAAGATAGTTCTCCAGAAAGAATCACTTAATGAAGAGGAATCTGATTTATGGTAAAAATATTTAATTCTAGTTAACTATTTCTATACAGAATTCTATTTCTCTTTACTATGTAGAATTCCTCTGGTCCCAATTCATGTAAACCAATGCTGGTTTTAAAGTTTGATTTGGCTTTTCTTCTCTAAATTCAACCATGTTGTTAAGATTAAATTTACAGTTTCTGCCTTATATCAAGAAGCCAATTGTTGTAAGGCAGAAGAAAACAAAATCCTGGGACTCATTTCCTTATATGCAATTTTCTCTCTGAAATCCTAATTTTCTCATACACATTTTTATGCTTATTATTGACTTTCTCTATATACGTACCTTAAAACTTGAAAATTTTACTTTTATATTAATGTTTAAGTTTTCCATAAGGAATAATAACAATTCCTAACAGCAATCTTTGAACTCTCCACAAAGAAGATGGGGCCCCACTTTGTCATTTCCACTTGAGTCAACCTGTTGCATCTGGATTACAAACATTACCCTTAAACTGGTTTGAGAGTATTTTGCTGGAGACAACTCCTGACTAGCTAGCCATAATAGTGCTCCTTCTTATTACACCATGGTCAGAATTTCAGATAGAACTCCATTCAAGCATTTCCTGCCACATAGTGACTAGGTGCATGTTTCTCTTTGTCTGTATCTGTGGCACTGGCATGCCCATTGTGGGTAGAGATAAGGGTTGAAGTGATCTGGGGAACTAGGTCTGACCAGGAGCCTAGGAGCACGCTCTTGATGGGGTAATGTGAACTATAGAGCATTCGGTGGCATCCTTGGGGCTAGGAACCTGCTGGTGTTCATCTGTCTATGTTGTAAGTTATTTCTCCCTGAATAAACATCTATTCAGCCTCTTTATTTCTCCTGCACCTTATTAAAACATGATAAGTCCTATTTAATCCACACATCTACAACATCTAGTCCACACCTGTTTTACAATTTTTCACATTGCATATTTTAATTTTTTTTTTTTTTTTGCTTTTTTACATGTTACTACTTCTTTTCTCCATATTTCTTTTTTAAATTCTTTGAGAATTTAGTATAACATGTTTTGATCATATCCAGCTTTCCTCCCCAAAACCTTTTTCCAGATTCATTCCTTTCTACCTATCCAGATTTGTGTTTGTGTTTTTTCTTTTATTTTGGAAATTGCGAAACCATTATTTTCTCCCTGCCATTTTCTCCTCCTAGCACTCTCAGAAATCTTTCATGTTGTCTTTCAAATGCATGCCCTCAGTTTTTATTAAGTGTGATTACATACATATGTATGTACACATATGATGTATATAATTACATATCCAACCATTATATCTACATATATCCTTAAATATAACCCAATTATGCATAATGTTACCTGCATGTATTTTTTAGGGCTGACCGTGTGATAATGGATAACTAATTGGTATTCTTTGTTAAAATGAAGACTATTCCACTTGTTTTCAGTATTCCATAGATTTTTTTAAGGAATCTCTGTGTTGGGTTGAGGGATCCTAGGTTTTTCTCATCTGATCTAGCATGTCTATTGTCAAACTTTTTTAGCTCATGTTGAGGAAGTCATTTTGGTGAGACTTAATTGGGTAGCTTCTAACATTACTAGAAAAAATATAGCAAACTCCCTGATCTTTGGCCACAGGATTGTTTTTCTACTTGTCTTGTGTACCATGTTCCCTGAACCTTATGTGTACATGAATGGGAATATTTTGTACACTGCCCCTTCCTCTCTCTCTCTCTCTCTCTCTCTCTCTCTCTCTCTCTCTGTCTTGCTCTCTCTCTTACTTTCTCTCTCTCTCTCTCTCACACACACGCAATCTAAATTATACTGTCTGTGTACCCTCTGGTTGTGGCTTTCTAGTGAAAAATGCTGATCCTAACAGGAGCCATACTGTTAAAGACAACTGACTGGCCCTCTGCCTGCAACTACTAATTACTTATAGTGTTTCAGCATATCATTAACCTATACTCTATTCACCCCAAACCATTTCCTGTGTTGACCCTTTTTTTCACCTGTCTAGAAAAATTCTCTATGACTATTATCTTCAATGATACTCAGATCACTCTGTGAGTATTGACAGCCCACTCATAGACACACACATAAAGTACCCCTGTGTGTATGTATGGAAGGTGGATGCAAATGTGCACATGTAAGGTCAAGAATAAGTAATTTAGCTAATGTGACAAATACCATACCACAATCAGAATGAAGCTTTCAGATACCTCAATTTTTTCAATGCATAGATATTAAAGTAAATAATTTATTGATTATTTTAAGAGTAGAAAACACAATCTTTAAAATGATCAATTTTCATCTGTTGTTTATGTATCTTTTTGTTTAAAAATGGAAATTTCTAATCAAACATGTAATTTAATATCCTTTAGTAGATATTTCCATTGGGTAGATTTCCATTTGGAGATCAGCATATTATGGGTTTTGCTATTTATAGTACAGAAAATGTGCAACAGAATGTTAAATACATTCTTGACTATAATATCATATACCTATAAACCCGTAAGTAGTGCCATGAAAATTTTAATAATAGTATATAACATCATCACTTCTGCTCATGGTCTAATCCTGTTATCTGCACAAGAACCTTCATTTTATTTTTGAGACAAGATTTTTCTTCTGAGCCCTGGCTGTCATGGAACTCTGTAAACAAGACTGACCTCAAACTTACAGAGGACCACCTGCCTCTGTCTCCCTAGTGCTGAAACTAAAGGACTACACCATGCCGGACAAGCATTCTTGTTTGTTCAGAGTGATTCTACAGATTTCTATTTGTTTAATGAGTCATTTGAATATAATTTTAGTTTTCACTTTGATTCCCAGAAAACTATGGTTTGTGAGAGCATATACATATATAATGAATAATGTACACAGACTGGGGACACATATTAGTAGGAAGTTAAAAGTAAAACTGACAGATGATTGAGATTCAGTCTGCAAATATTTCCTAAATACACCGACCCACCAGATGTTCATCCAGGAGACTTTCAGTAGTTGAAAGAAAATTCAGTTATTAAAATAATGCCCTATGTTAAAAATCATATTTACTGGCAAGTATGGCATAAAGGAAAGTGGTCTATCTCTTTGCTTAGAATCTCTCACAAATAATGTGCTACATTTATAGAATATAAAAAGCATGAATGTGAAAGATACACATATGTTTGCAATGAAATCTATAGCAAATAATCTCGCTTTAATGCCAAATGAACTTTGTTACTGAATTTCACCCACAGGCTTTCCTTTTTTCTCAATACAGTCTCTTTTACAAACTCAGAGCAGTAGGGAATAGCACTATGAATGGAATTTAGCAGAAGCAATGCAGCCACGGGGGAGCAAGCAATTACTAATAGCCTAAATACTCATGAATTTATTTCTTATGCGTATGATGCCTGAAGCAATTTTTCCCCAAGCCTGTTGAACTACAATCAGTTTATCATGTGGAGGTTTGTGGAATGCAATTTTGTACTCAGAGGCATGTGTTGAAGATGCATCTTTCTCATGAAAGTATATTAATTCCTTCAATAAAAAATTGCTAAAGAATGTTCATGTTTCAATATTTTCTCCTTCCCCCAAATTAAATTGTACTTGCTTACCTAAAATTTTATTAAAATTACATAAATGCCATCATGCATACTAAAACTGTTTCTGGCAAGTAATTTATAGATATTGACAAATTGATAGAAAAATTTATATAGAAGAAACAGAATACCTAGAAAAAGCTACTTCCTGCTAGGAATGTGGATCAAATCATTGGTGCACTTATCATATCCAAAATCAAAATTTCCTAGAGAGGAATAAGAATCAAGATATTGTGGCATTGTTTGGATAAGAAGATGGAGCAAATATCTACAGAGCAGGATAGGAGAGGCCAGTAGTATATTTACATAGGTGTGGAAAATAGATGCTTGAGAAAGGAATAAAGATAATATAAAATACCAATGAAAGCCATGTCTACAAATCATATGGGAAAAATGAACATCTATCCATATGCAAAATTTAATTCAAAATGGATCATAGAAGTAAATGTGAAATGCAAACTTATAAAGTTAATATAAAGAAACAGGAAAAGGCAAAATGTGAAAGCTAAAACTAACACTAAAATGTGATATATCTGCATAATTATTTGGTAATAAAAAATACACTCAAGTCATCACATAGCCCACAGTCAAAAAAAAAAAAAGAAGAAGAAGAAAGAAAGAAACCAGGCTGTGGTGGTGTACGTCTTTTATTCCAGCACTTGGGAGGCAGAAACAGGTAGATCTCATTGAGCTCAACACCAGCCTGTTCTACAGAGCAATTTCCAAGACTAGAGCTATATAGAAAAAGAGAAATCATGTCTCAAAAAATCATTAAAATAAAAAATAAAATTAAAAACAAACAAACAACAACATCAAAAAAAAAAAAAAGCAAACTATAAGTACGTAAGTAAATAAATAAAAGCCTTTCAGGGTCAGGCTTTTCATCTGCCTTTTTATATTGTACTACTGCCATCATTGTATCCCAACTTTATGAGACATGCAGATCAGCTTTTGATTATGTGCCAAAGGTGTGTAAGTTAAAAATAAGTTAAAAATGGAATAAGAGTTACTTCTCGTATCCTAGTTTCTCTGTTGGTGTGAATTATAGGTTGGTGGCCTAAGAGATTAATACAAGGTCCCTCACAGAAGGATAAAAAACAAGATCTCCTGAGCATATTGGCATATTGGGAGTGTATGGGGCTAGCAGTGAGTGGAGAAGAAGGGAGAGTGGAGAAAGAGAAGGGGAGGAGAGAACATGTGGGACTAGGAAGATTAAGTCAGGGGATGAATAGACAAGAGCAGAAAAAGAGAGAGAGAGATACCATAATAGAGGGAGCCATTCTAGCTTTAAAGAGAAAACTGGCTCTAGAGAAATATCCAGAGACCTACCAAGGATGACCCCAAATAGCAATATGAGCAACAGTGGAAAGGCTACCTTAAATGCCTTTTCCTTTTCCTGATAATGAGATTGATGACTACCTTATATGCCATCCTAGACGCCTCATCTAGTAGCTAATGGAAACAGAAGCAGACACTGAGCCAATCTCCTGGAATTCAGTTGCAGAGAGGGAGGACTGATAAGCGAAGGGGTCAAGACCAGGCTACAGAAACCCACAGAGACAGCTGACCTGAACAAGGGGGAGCTCATGGATCCCAAGACTGATAGCTTGGAAACCAGCATTGAACCTACTCAGATCCCCTGAACATGGGTCTCAGTTAAAAGGCCTGGGCAATCTAAGGCACCTTTGACAGTAGAACCAGGATGTATCCATGGTGCATGAAAGGACTTTGGGAGCACATTCCCCATGGAGGGATACTTCCTTAGCCTAGAGGCAGGAGGAAGAGCCTAATCCCTACTCCAAATGACTTGACAGGTTTTGATGATCCTTCTTGGAAAGCATCACCCTCCCTGTAGAGTGTGGAAGGGATGGAATAGGAGGGGGGTCAGGGGGCATGGGAGGGAGAGGGAACTGGGGTTGATATGTAAAATAAGAAAAATAACACATAACACACATATCACACAACACATGCGTGCACGTGCACACACATACACACACATATATATATACATATATGTGTATATATATACATATATATAAATATATATATACATATATATATATAGAGAGAGAGAGAGAGTAAAAGTACCTTTAGACCTAGACCAATAACTCATATATATCGTGAGTTATCTTCTTTCTAAAGTGTAATTCTATCTCTGTATATTAACCAAAGTGTCTATGCTCTGAACGTGAATATAGTTGCTGATTGTGATATAAGATACATATTTTAACTGATTTATGGAAAATGCATAAATCTGTTTTCTAGCTTTAAGTGTCAATTTTCCTGCGTCTTTATGTAAAACAGAAAACACTATCCATTCTCCTGTGTTTTGTCTTGGAAGCTAGGATCGAGAGACACAGATAGAAAGGCAATGCACATGGACAAGGTTTTATTTTTTACAATGTAGGCAAATCAAGTATTATCAGGTCATGAAAAAGAGCATCCAAATGTGTCTAAGTCACTCATTAATTATACAAAAGGGGTTACATGTTTCCATTGAACTGTGAAGAATGAACAGTTAATTAATCTTATAAGTGGTAGTTGTTTAGAGATAATAATGGAGAATTGGAGCCAAAACAAAATATGAAGTACTAGGTACTTTTCATGCTTATTGTTACTTTTTAGTTTTAAAGATCATAGTTTTATACCACTTTGTTTGTATATAGTAGTCAGAGTTACCTAAAGTAACAAAATTTACATAATGAATAATGTATTTTTCTCTACATATAGAAAGGCAGTTTTTAGAATGACTTACAGATTATAGTCCAGCTAGTCCAAAAATGGCTGCCTAACAATGAAAGTTGCAAGAATCCAGTAATTGTTCAGTTATCAGTTCACCAGGCTGTGTGTTTCAGCTGGTCTTCAGTATATGCTGGAATCTCAAAGAAACAGGCTCTAATGCCAGTGAAAGAATGGACTTGCTAGTGAGGGCAAGAGCAGGCCAGGACAGACAGACAGACAGAGACACCTGACCTGAACAAGATGGAGCTCATGGATTCCAAGGCTGATAGCTGGGAAACCAGCATTGAACCCACTCAGAACCCCTGAACATGGGTCTCAGCTAGAAGGCCTGGGCAATCTAAGGCACCTTTGACAGTAGAACCAGGATGTATCCATGGTCAGCTGATTCTGTGTGTTTCCCCAGAATGGTCTTAACCCCTTTGCTCATCACTCCTCCCTATCTACAATTTCTAATTTCTAATGTTAGTTTTGCCTCCTAAAGCCTGGTCATTGATGTTAACAAGAATGCATTATTCAAATGGTCAGCACATCAGACCTGTGATTATTCAATTCACTGCATCAAAATTAAATGCAAAATGAAATCCCATTTGCATATTAGGGCTTTGATTTATGTGAATTCTAGCATATACCTAGAAAATAGTTGACTATGCCAATGTTTTGAAGTATTCCCTTAAGTTCTTTTAGTAGTTTCATGACTCCAAACTTTACATTGAGATAATGGTCATTTTTTTTATACAATTTTCAGAAGTGCTTGTGGACAAAAAGGAAGTAGGTAGGATAGATATAATCAGCATACACTGTATATATCACATTGAATTCCATTCCTGTGAATAGATTACTATAGATTAATAAAGTAAATTTGAAAAAGAGAATTTTCATGATTAATGTAGAAAAAGACAATGTCTCCTTATTTTCTCTGCAAGATGAGAGAGGTATGTGTGTAATTGTAGTGTTCAATGATGCCTTCCAAGCACAAGGATACTGATTCAGATCATTACAGATACAAATAACATGACATGGGAATAAATAAGTTAACAAAGGGTATGTATTTGTTGGATTTAAAATTGTGCTATCATATGAAACAGAGAAAAACAACTATATCTAAGTATGGTCTCTATGTAAAGCTATGTAAAGAAGGAGGCATTGATCTAGACTAAAAGTGAAAGAGATTTTTGGGGTTTAAGTCTTCAAAGTGAATAGGAAGCATTCGAGACCAGAACTAGACAGTTCTTGGCTGATTTATCCTAAGTGGATCAAGATCCAGTGATTATTTCTTAATACTCATCAAATGAACATCATATGTACATATTTTACTTTTGTATATGTATATGGTATGTATGTTAATGCATATAGACATTGGCATGTCTTCAAGCACGTGTGTGTGTGTGTATGTGTGTGTGTGTGTGTGTGTGACGTGAAATCTAGAGGCTAATATTAGCTGTCTTTTAGTAGTCACTTTTTTTCACTTTGCATACTGAGGCAGAATCTCTTGTTAAACCTAGAACTCCACAATTACAGCCAATCAATGAAGTCAATTTTTGCTGGTTATATCTTTTCTCTCTAGGAATGCAGGTGACTGCCACACTTGCCCAATTTGCTTGTGAGTTTAGGGGATCTAATCTCTGGTTCATATGCTTATACAACAAGCACCTATACATCCTTTTAATGAGGTATAAAACAGGATCAAAAAGGAAAGTAAATGAGTACAATATACCATATGGACAATGAATGACTGTATCATGGTACTGATGAGTTAGTATGGAGCTAAAGGATTGGGTGAGGTATTCAGTACCATTAAAGCAGGTTTCAGTCTGACTGCTACCTCTCAGTATGAGTGTGCTTTGAACAATTTTTCCACAAGGAAACTATGGTATAGTCTGGAAAATGATTTCTTTAGGCCTGGATTAAAGGGCTCTTTTGAAAACCGATGCAGACATTCTTTGCTAAATGCTTTGGAAAGGGCATGGTCCATGACATATTATTATAAATCGTAGCTTGGCTTTTATTCATAGTGAAATTTTGATTATTTAACTGACTATCATACCATTTGCACAGTATTGTCAATATATTACCAAACACATTACAAAAACAAACAAATTTTTAGTACCTTATCATTTAAAACAACTCTAAAGTTTTCTTATACAGCAGAAGCAATATATTCTAATCATATTAATATTTTTTTATTTTCAGTTCCCCTTCTCCCTACCCACCTAACTTTAAGTTATTTCTCCAGAAAACAACCAACCAACCAACCAATCAATCAACCAACCAACAAAACAAGCAAGAAAACTGAAGCAACAAAACCTAGAAAACAAAATGTTAACACCCTCCCCAAGAAAACACACCAAACTGTAACAAAATAAAAGCACATCAAGAATAACTGAAGGACTCAAGATCAGAAAAGTATATCATCAAAATATATTTAAATTTAAAAATTCAAAGACTCAAGGCTTGGTTTAATGTTCTCTTATAACTGATGGGAGATGCCATTATGTATATATGTTTCTCATACTGGTTAATAATAAAGCACTGTTGGCCAATAGGAAAGGAAGATAGGAGGGACTAGGAGACAAGGAGGAAATAGGAAGGAGTAAGGAGGAGCCAAGATGGAGAGTCTGGAGAAAGCAGTATGCCGCCGGCTCCCCGGTAAGAGAAATACATAGATCAGTAGAAATGGATTAATACTTAAGACAGAGCTAGCCGATAAAAAGAATAGTAACTTGCCAACAGTATAATATCTAATACAGAGTCTCTGTGTATTATTTGGGGCAGGCGCGGCGGTGGGACAAGACTGGCGGCAGGCGGAAAAACCGTACCCGTTACATATAACTTATTTTTTTTTTAAATAAAAGAATTTTGACTTTTGAGCTTTATATGTAAAACCAAATTAAGAAAATGGAAGTTTTGTATGAGCAAAGGAGATGCCCGCAATGTGTTACTTGATATCTTACTCACATGGAACATTGAATATTACCCATAAATAGAGAATCCCTGTTTCCCCAGTCCATGGGTATTCAATGTCAATCCATGGAAGATCACATTAAACACTCTGTATCTGTGATGGACTGGAAACTTAACAGCCACAAAGAACAGAGTTTCAACTGGAATGACAACTTGATACAATTTGGAGATAAAGTTTGATGCCATTTTAAACACTCATCTCTTTAGTATACTTTCTTAGTTTTTTGCTTTATTAATTTAGGTAATCACTAATGCCGACAATAAAATACAAAGGAAAAGAGATACAGCAACTTGTAACTAATTTCATATATATATATATATATATATATATATATATATATATATATATCAAACAAGCAGAATTCTTAGTCACAAGAAACTGATGAAAGTGCAGACATAGGTATCTAGAATTACTTAATTAGTACTTAATATATATATATACATATATATGTATATATATATATATATATATATATCACAATTGGTGTGTCACACTTGTGTAAGGGTTTAAATGTACAAATTAATATTTAAGAGACTATATACTAGTGATAGTGAGTGGAATATGTTCCAAGCATTTTGAGTGATTCATGAGCCTACCTAATTAAAAGGGAAAAAATAAGTGAGATAATTTTCTGAGGCATTTTCACAACTTTTTAAATACATGTATAAGCCACAAAATACAAACTGCATAGTTTCAATGATTCCACATGAGTCAGAATTTAGTTTGAATTTAGAAAATGTCACTGAACAATATAAATGCCAATGTCAAAATTCCTGCTCATAATTCGACACACTTTATGTTTTTTTAGGGGAAAAAAATCATGGGTTAATAAGCATCAGGAGAAACAAATAGGCTAAATAGATGTTTATTCAAGGAGAAATAACTTACAATATAGACAGATGAACACCAGCAGGTCCCTGGTCACAAAGATGCCTCCTAATGCTCTCCTGTCTGTATCCCACCAGCAAGAGAGTGACCCTGGGCTCCTCCTCAAACCTAGTTCCCCAGGTCACTTCCACCTCTGTCTCCACTCCCAATGGGTGTGGTCAGTGCTACAGGTGCCAACTAATGAATATCTCACTATAAGTCCCCTTTTACTCTAAAGAAAAAAAAACTTAGGCTTGATACAAAACTATATTAAAAAACCGTGAATTACAAGTGTGCTCCAAGACAAGTAAAATCGAGAACATACAACCTTAAGACCTATATATCTTGTTCTAGGGTGAAGGCATAGCAGAGTTTACAATAGAGTTGTCCCAAGCTGGAAAGTTTAAGTCTACTACCTAATATGTTTAACTAGGAAGAGAGAATAATAGTTGTGATAGTTTAATCTTCAACCCCGTCAAAGACCTGAGAAAGAAAATAACAATATTAGGGTAGACAGGAAATATGGATGGGCAACTTCCAAAAAGTGCAGCAAGGACAGAAAGAGCAAGCTACCTGGAAAATCACCCAAGTTCTCAAAGTAACATTGGTCAATCCAGTTTTGGCTAAGGCCTAGAGTACCTGACAGATCACCACAGCAGGGAGGTAGAAAGGCTATCTTACCCTGACTGGGCAGTGTTCAGCAGTCTTCTATGTTTGTCTTCTGCAAACACATAGGACCACATGTCCAAGTCACTGGTCGAGGTGTGGGCAATTCTTTACCCAAGAGGCCATTAGCCGAAGTGAAGATGGACTCCAGAAGGAACAACAACAGTGTCCAACATATTTTCGGGAAAGTGCACAGTGCTAGCAGGATTAAAAGAGACTTATGTCAACAGAGTATAAATATTAAACATTTAAATGTCATGTTCTGCATCTATGTCTGACTAATCTCATAGGAATAGGAAACATGGATGAAGAATCTGTAATACTCAGGAACTTAGCAAAAAAAAAAAAAAAAAAAAAAAAAAAAAAAGTATTGAAACTGCCCTGAATAGAGCAAGGACAAATACCTAAGCAATATAACTATGTACTTATAAATACATTTAAATCCCTAAGATAGAGGTAGAGTGGAAAAGTTTAGACCAGAGGTAGAACTATAAAGGGCAGTATGATAAAAGTATCCTAAATTGCATCAATATACTAAATGTCTTGAACATAAGTAAAAGTATATATACAGAGATTATGCTAATGATAATGTGCATAAAACATCAGGAATGGAAAGAATTTACACAATGTGATAATATAATATACAATTCTTCAGGGAAGAGTATAAATTTAATTTTACATAGGTTATCACATATAAGAATATATAACAATGTAAGCTGTATAACACTAATATCTCACTATTACTGAAATGAGTCAAAGAAGATAGGCTAATCTACCTATATCCCATCTAAACCATAACTTTCCCAACCATACCCTAGCTCTGTCTAAAAGAGATACCCCAGTCTAAGCATCACCTTCCATATCCAAACCTAAGTAACTGAAACCAAACCTAAGAAGATGAACAATATCCCTAAGTGCCAAGAGTAAGGAAAGGGGGTGCCATTATCTTAAAATTACTTCCTGCTGAAGTGGGATGATGCTTGCTCTATGGGATCCTGTAGGAAGAAATTATTTAGCAAACAGATTTCTTGACAAAACTGGCTGTGACATACGTAGCTAGTCACTGTGTGGCAGGAAATGCTTGACTGGAGTTCTACCTCAAATTCCTGGCAGGGTATAATAAGATGGTGCAGTATTATAGCTAGCTAGTCAGTTGTCTAGAGCAAAACAGTCTCAAACAGGTTTTAAGATGATGTTTGTAGTCCAGATGCATCAGGTTGAGTCAAGTGGAAATGACGACATGGGGCCCCATCTTCTTTCTGGAGAGTTCAAAGATTGCTGTTAGGAATTGTTATTATTTTGGTGAAAACTTAAACATCAATATTAAAGTAAAAATTTCAAGTTTTAAGATATGCATATAGACAAAGGCAAAAAATAAGCATTAAAATGTATATAAGAAATTTAGGATTTCAGAGAGAAAATTTCATAAAAGGAAATGAGTCCTCAGATTTTGTTTTCTTCTGCCTTACACCAATTGGCTTCTTGATATAAGGCAGAAACTGTAAATTTAATCTTAACAACATGCTTGAATTTAGAGAAGGAAAGCCAAATCCAACTTAAAACCAGCATTGGTTTACATGAATTGGGCCTAGAGGAATTCTACATAGTAAAGAGAAATAGAATTCTGTATAGAAATAGTTTACTAGAATTAAATAATTTTAGCATAAATCAGATTCCTCTTCATTAAGTGATTCTTTCTGGAGAGCTATCACCTCATCTTCAGGTACATACATGTTCTGTGTCTTTTGTCTTTTTTAAGATGTGTGTTCTCTATTTCCTTGTAAGGATAAGAACAGAACACTTCCCCTACATTTGAGAGGTCTCTACACATTTCATGGGAACCAATTTGTTGGATGACTTGTCATTTCTCTTCATTAAGATGTTTCTTGTTTTCAACTTGGATCTTGATCAGCTAAGATGGTATCCATAGCTTTTCTATTCCTGTAGATACAAAGGTTAAACAACTACCTCTAGGCAACACATATCATGGTTTCCATACTGAGATCAATACATCCTTGAAGTACACAGGCTTATTTAGTTCAGAAGTTTTTTCTATTGTCTAGTGTTTTTCTGCAGCTGTTTTTTTTTCCTTTTTCATTAGCATTAAGCATTTTTTTAATGTTAATAAAGTATTATTTATTATGTGTTTGGGTGTCTTGGTTCCTCCTGCAACTGACCAACAGCTCATAACAAAATGGATTCCAATGTGGCCCAAAGAACTTTCACTTAAAACGTAACAAAAGCTTAAGGGTTTTAGAAACAAAACAATAGAGACAAGCAAGTCTTCTTGGTAACAGCATTTTTCTTCATTGGACTCTGTTTTGCTAGGGATAAGCAGAGACTTGTGCAGTTATTTTAAAGGAGGTTTCCTAACTCAGCATATGTGACAAAAACCTGCAAGGCTTTTAAAGAGCTCTGCTAACAACTTAATGGCATGTATGAGAGCTGGGAATGGCAGTGACCACATCTTGAAGCTGCGAGCATGCTGCTGGATGGAAGCGTAGACCAAAGAAATGAACACAGCTATAAGTTCTGGTGGTCAAAATACCTGCTGCCATCTTGGTAGAACATGATTAAAACAGTTGTGGCTTTCATTTTTGTAATGTTGTATACCAGATGAAAGACTCATGGCCACAAAATGATAAAGATTTACATTAAAGCCAGGTTCAGCTTAAGAAAAATGTCTAAAGGTTTGCAGTGTGTTTTAAAATATACATATGCTTGGGAGAGAAAAAAAAAAACAGGATAAAATGGTTTACAAAAGAATAATAAAAAGAAAGAGAGTAGCTGAGTGGGGTGGTGCATGTCTTTAATTCTCGCACTCAGGAGACAGAGGCTAGCAGATCTCTGTGATTTCAAAGTAAACCTGGTATACAGAGTTAATTCCAGGACAGATAAATGTATTATAGAGAAACCCTGTGTTAAAAATGAAAAAATAGAAATAGAAGAAATAGCGTAATAAGAAAGCCATATAAAGATGGAAAGGAAAGCACACATAGAGTCTGGATACTATATCTTGTTCTCTTGTCTTTGACTGCTAAGGAAATAGCAACAAATGTTAAAATAAAATGCTTCTAGATTAATCCAGTGTATATATTTTTAAAATGCTTGGACTTCAAAACTGAAGTCTAAGGACAGGTTGCTGGGGAAAAATATTTCAATTTTTGTTTCCACAGAAAATTAAAAGCTGTGGATTCCTTCCAGTCTAACATGTTTTGATCACGCAAGACCCCCTGAAACAGCATCCCTGGTGATCCAACATTCAAAACAGTTGGGACAAGGCAGCCTTCCTGAATACAGCCAGAATTTTTGTGTCTTCTTAGGATCCCCATGACAGCACCACTACCAGAAGGAATCAGTTTGGAAAGAACCATACCCAAATTCCCAAATATTGTTTATAAATGTTTGTTTTCACTAAATGAGGTTGTGTATAAATGGTTAATAATCACAACCAACCTTTTTAAAGGTAAAAAGGGGATTATGGTATAGATACGAACACTTTATTTTGGAATGGATGTTCATCTGTTGATACCAATTTAAGGTCAGTTTTGTGATATGTATTATTTCTCCTCTTGTTTAGGTGTTGTGCTTATATATCTCATTTAAAACTGTAATATATAATTTAGTACAGATTATAGTTACTTATAATAGTCAAAACTTATTTAGGTGAGTTATGTTTTCTAGATATACAGAGATGTATTTGAGATGAATAGGCATTCTTCAAATCTTTCAAAGACCTACATAATATGGCATTTAAAATGGTTCAGGGTTTTTCTTAACAATGAAGCACTACTGCTCCTGGGAACACCACCTGCATCAGAAAGGAAGATGGACATCAAAGAAACTTGTTATGGAGTTTGCTTCCAATGTGGCAAGACTAGCCATTTGGGAAAGAGACTGCTCTCATCTAGACTGTTTGACTTTATGCTATATAAAGTGAACATGCAGGACCCACAGGAAAATGACTTCTGATACAAAATGGACATTGCTACAGTGTTCCTGTTTCATGGAAGAGTCTGACAGACATTCTGCAGACACAGAAAAATATTACTGACAAACTGCCAATAAGGTGGACAGTTTAAAGTTTCCTGCTTTACGCAGGAGTCTGCCAGACACACTATGGCCTATAGGCTGAAGATGGAACATTCCAGAAGAGCCTTGGGTGACTGACACGGCAAGATGTCTCTGTCATTTCTAGAGTTTATATGTTATTCTTCTGTGGTTTTTGATGGGTTGAAGACAGATAGCTACTTACAGTTTTTCTTAGTTAGGATTAAAGATAAGTTACATATAGGGCTTTAGACACGCAAAGGTCAGATAGATGATAGAATATTTTCTTTAAATCTTATTAAATGTTAATGAAATAAATTTTGTTAACTGTGGTTCTTATTTGATATCTCTTTTGTTATATATTTTACTATGTTAAAGTTAATACAATTCTTTTCATTTCAGACAGAAAGAGATGATGGGAGATATCATTTTGTAAATATGTTTCTCATATTGGATCATGAATAAAGCACTGTTGGCCAATAGGAAAGTATGATATGTGGGACTAGGAGACAAGGGGGAGAAAGAAGTAGTAAGAAGGAGAGTCAAGATGTAGAGACTGGAGAAAACAGAGGTCTGGGCTCTCTGTAAGATGAGACTACATGGAAATACTTAGGTCAATAGAAATGGGTTAATATTTAAGACAGAACTAGTCAATAAGAAATACTAGTACCAGGCTAACAGCTTTGTATTTAGTATAGCATCTCTGTGTGTTATTTGGGGGCTGGTGTGGCTCTGGGACCAAACTGGCAGGAAAAACCACTCATAACATGGGGGCAGAGATATAGTCCAATTGCCAGATTGTCTTTCTTGCATTACTGGAGTTCTAAGCGTTATCTTTTGCTCCCCTCCAAAAAGTGGGGAAAAATACATTACATATCACATATAAAATTGAACAATTCTATATAGAAATTGCTCAATAAAGAATTTTACATTAGTACCTACAGCTATACTTGCTTCTTTACCATTAAAGATATTAACCTCATTTGATCACTAATTTGTATAAATTATTCTAGTAAGAAAACATAGTGAGTCAAATGTTCATAGTACCAGTTACCAGAAGGTGGGCATATAAACACCATGCTTCCAGATCATCCAGGAAATGTGGCAAAAGCAGGCCTCTGAGTCCCCTGAAGTCACAGACTTTCCATCATTGCTCAGGGCTTTAATAGTAGGAATTAAATTTCAACATCAGATGTCAACGAAAGTTTATTTTTCTCAGTCTGGGAAAAATTTTAAAATGCTTTTTGAAGGAAGTTCAAAGGATGTAGCCATATTGTCATGGAATCCTTTGTCACCTGTCTCTTTTTTGTCTGTTTCTTTGACATTTGATGATAGAAGAGAGATGGAGAAACAGAGACAGAAATAGTGTGCTAGATAGATGGGTATGGGAAGGAAGAAAACGGAGAAACAGAAAGAGAGGAGTAAGAAGAAACAGTAAGAGTGAGACCTTGTCTGTGTAAAGAGATCAAATTTGTCAGCTCTGAGTTAACATGTCTGACATCCCCCCACCCCAAAAAAGGCCTTCTCTCTCTTGTGTCCACTATGGGACTCAGGAATCAGCAGAAAGTTCTCGTGTGACTTCCAGTGTTCAAAAGTACAAAGCAAATCTACATTAGCTTTGACCAAGAATGTACATGCCATTTTGATTAGGGACAAAAACTAATAAGAAAAACCCAAAAGCAATTTAACCCCTTCTTGTAGAGGGATATTCACTAGTGTGGGTTCATATCTCACTTCTGACACCAGATATTGCAGTTTAATAAGGATCAGGATGAACGGATAGGCCGAATAGATGTTTATTTAGGGAGAAATAACTTACAACCTAGACAGATGAACAACAGCTTCCTGCCAGCAAGAGAGCATTCCCCGGCTCCTCCTCAGACCTCCTTCCACAGGTCACTTCTGCCCCTGGCTCCAGCCCCCAGTGGGCGTGGTCAGTCCTCAGAAGGAGACAAAGTGAATACTCTACTACACCCTCTCCTTTTATTGTAGTCATAAGATATCTATTACTATATTGAAGAGATATATAGAGAGAGGACAGCCTTGTCTTGTTCCTGATTTTAGAGGAATTGGCTTAAGTTTCTCTCCATTCAGTTTGATGTTGGCAGTTCGTTTGCTGTATATTGCTCTTATTATGTTTAGGTATGTTCCTGTTATCCCTGACCTCTCTAATACCTTTATCATGAAAGGGTGTTGAGTTTTATCGAAGGCTTTTTCCGCATCTAGGGAGAAATCATACGGTTTTTCTTTTTCAGTTTGTTTATATGGTGGATCACGTTGATAGATTTTTGTATGTTAAACCATCCCTGCAATCCAGGTATGAAGCCTACTTGATCATGGTGGATGATTTCTCTGATGTATGTCTTCTCTCTCCATATCTCTTCAATATTGTACTAGAAGTTCTAGCTAATGCTATAAGACAACAAAAGGAGATCAAGGGCATCCAAATTGGAAAGGGAGAAGTCAAACTGTCTCTATTTGCAGATGATATGATAGTTTACATAAGCGACCCAATAAACTCTACCAGAGAACCCCTACAGCTCATAAACACCTTCAGCAAAATAGCAGCATACAAGATAAACTCAAAAAAATCAGTAGCCCTATTTTTTTCAGACGACAAAGAGGCAGAGAAAGAAATCAGAGAAACATCACCCTTTACAATAGCCACAAGCAACATAAAGTATCTTGGTGTAACGCTTACCAAACAAGTAAAAGATCTATATAATAAGAACTTTGTGACTCTAAAGAAAGAAATTAAAGAAGATACCAGAAAATGGAAAGACCTCCCATGCTCTTGGTTAGGTAGGATAAACATAGTAAAAATGGCAATCTTACCAAAAGCAATGTACAGATTCAATGCAATCCCCATTAAAATCCCACCACAATTCTTCACCGACCTTGAAAGGATAATAATCAACTTTATATGGAAAAACAAAAGACCCAGGATAGCCAAAACAACCCTATACAATAAAAGAACTTCAGGAGGCATCACCATTCCTGACTTTAAGCTCTACTACAGAGCTATAGTTCTGAAAACAGCCTGGTATTGGCATAAAAATAGACAGGTAGACCATTGGAATCGAATTGAAAATCCTGATATTAATCCACGCACCTATGAACACCTGATTTTCGACAAAACAGCTAAAATTATACAATGGGGCAAAGACAGCATCTTCAACAAATGGTGCTGGCACAATTGGATGAGGGTGTGTAGAAGACTGCAGATAGACCCATGTCTGTCGCCATGCACAAAACTCAAGTCCAAATGGATCAAAGACCTCAACATCAATCCAGCCACATTGAACCTCTTAGAAGAGAAAGTAGGAGGTACCCTTGAACAAATTGGTATAGGAGACTGCTTCTTGAACATAACTCCAGGGGCACAGACACTGAAAGAAACAATTAATAAATGGGACCTCTTCAAACTTAGAAGCTTCTGTAAGGCAAAGGACACAGTTGACAAGACCAAACGGCAGCCCACTAACTGGGAAAAGATTTTCACTAATCCTATATCCGACAAAGGGCTGATCTCCAAAATATACAAAGAATTCAAGAAACTAGTCAACAAAACACCAAATAACCCTATTAAAAAATGGGGTACAGAACTGAAGAAAGAATTCTCAATGGAGGAAATCAAAAAGGCTGAAAAACACTTAAGAAAATGCTCCACATCCTTAGCTATCAGGGAAATGCAAATCAAAACAACTTTGAGATACCATCTTACCCCTGCCAGAATGGCTAAAATTAGAAACACCAGTGATGACTTATGTTGGAGAGGATGTGGAGAAAGAGGAACACTCCTCCACTGCTGGTGGGAGTGCAAACTCATACAGCTACTTTGGAGATCAGTATGGCGGTTCCTCAGGAAAATGGGAATTAGTTTACCACAGGACCCGGCAACCCCCCTCTTAGGCATATACCCAAAGGATTCACATCAATGCAACAAAGCCATCTGCTCAACTATGTTCACAACAGCACTATTTGTAATAGCAAGAACCTGGAAGCAACCTAGATGCCCCTCAATTGAAGAATGGTTAATGCAGATGTGGCACATCTACACAGTGAATACTACTCTGCAGAAAAAATAATGGTATCTTGAAATTCGCAGGCAAGTGGATGGCACTTGAAGAAACCATCCTGAATGAGGTAACACAGTCACAAAAAGAGAAACACAGTATGTACTCACTCATATATGGATTTTAGAACTAGATCAAATGATCACCAGCCTATAATTCACATCACCAGAGGAACTAGGATACAAGTTGTATTCTAAGAGATTCATATAAAGTCCCTCACAGAACTGGGAAGGGACAAGTCCCCCAGACCTCAGGTATAGTGGGGGAGGACAGCTAATGGAGAGAGAAGTAGGAGAAAATGAGAGGGAGGAGAGGAAGGCATGTGCGACCAGGAGGATTGAGCCTGGTTAGGAATGGAAAATAGGAAAGAGAGAGAGAGAGAGAGACAGAGAGAGAACATAAAAGAGGGAGCCAATATTGAAGATAAAGTTGAACACAAAGAATGGTCGAGGGAACTACAAGACTGCTCCCAACCAACAATCTCAGCTCCCGTGGAAAGGCTATCATAAATGCCCTTCCTGGAGAGTGAGATCAACAACTAACTTCTCCATGGAGTTCTCAACTAATGCCTGTTGAAAACAGGAGCAAACACCCATACATAAACACTGAGTCGAACTAGAACCCAGAAGCAGATGGAGAGGACAAGACCATGAGGTAGAAGTACATAGAGACAGCTTACCTGAACAAGGAGGAGCTAAGGGCCACTAGACTGATAGCTGGGAAGCCAACAAGGGACTGACTCGGACCCCCCTGAATATGGGTCTCAGCCAGAAGGTCTGAGCAGTCTAAGATACCTCAGACAGTGGAGCCAGGATGTATCCCTGGTGCACAAAAGGACTTTGCAAACATATCCCCCATGGAGGGATAACTGCTTTATTCTAGAGATAGGAGTAAAGCCCTAGTCTCTACTTCATAGGACCTGTCAGATCTGCATGACCCCAACTGGATGGCATTCCCCTACATATGGTATTGTGGTGGTGGGTTGGGAGGGGAGGGGGTTTAGAGTGCATGGGAGAGGGCAGAGAGGGCAAAAGGGAGGGAAGGAGGGAGGGAGGGCTGGAGGAGAGGGAGGGAGGGAGGGAGAGGGAACTGGGATCGACATGTAAAATAATAAATTAAAAAAAAAAAACAAAACGCTTTGACTCCAAAATTTAATTTGAAGAACAAGTTACTGGGGAAAAGTATTTCTATTTTTGTTTCCACAGAAAATGAAAAGATGTGGATTCCTTCCAGACTAATATGGTTTGATCACGCCAGACTGCCTGAAACAGAGTACAAGCTGATCCTACATTCCAAACAGCTGGACAAAACAGCTGGACAAAACAGCCCTACAGACTACAGCTAGGATATCTGAATCTTCTTCGAATCCCCCTAGACAGCGCCCCTTATCAGCAGGAAGTAGTTTGGAAAGAACGACGCCCAAATTCCCAAATATTGTGTATAAATGTTTGTTTTCATTTAATTGGACTTTGTTATATAAAATTAAATAAAAATAAATAAATAAATAAACGATATCTATTACTATGTTCGTTTTAAATTAAGCTGTGTTTTTGAACTTTATGTCATCTGAGGTTTATTTTCTGTTTTAAGAAAGTAATTTTGTCCCTTTCAGAATTGAAAAAACAAAGTGCACTTGTATTTACATAGTCATAATGTCTTTCAGAATCTTTTCCATTTAAAGAGATTTTTTTTTCTCTTTTTACTGGGGTTTATTATTTTTTTAACAGAAAGAACACATTCTCAGCATTACCTTTCTTTTGAAATGGGCTGAATATGACAATCCAACAGATATGGAATGACCATTTACATATGTTTAAACTCTGTATGATCTTGGATCTTTTTCTCGGTTTTCTATTCTGTCTTGTTGAGAATCTACCCTGGCATGAATTATGATACTTTTATTCCTATAGTTTCAATATTTATTTAAATAGATAACAGTGCTAATCTGTCACTATTACCCAGGCATATCCTGAAACTATTTTCTTTACATGTTCAATTTTGCCTTTGGGTAGCATAACAAATTTATCTAATACTAAATACTAATATTTAAAAATCCAGGGGTTCCTTTAAGTACCAATGTCTGTTACACTGAGCCCAAGAATCTCTTAAACTCATGTATCAGTAGGAAACTGCATTATTGTTTCAGAATTTGTTTTCCCATGTTTATTGGAGCACTGCTTTGCTCCCCATGTTTAAAAAAATCAATTTTTTTTATACAGGATAAAATATATTTGTATATGTGTGTTGTCTGACAAGAGCAGGCAGTTGGAAGACTTTAAAATTTCTGAAAGAGGAACTCAAGGCTATGTCCTTTGGGTTTTGTGGTCAGTTACTTTCCACTTCCCTGTCAGCAGTGAATGAAGAAGAGGAACTTCAGTTTTTCTTAATCCCAAACAGTTTGCTTGAACATGAGATGCAAGTGCAGATGAAGATTTTCAAAATATGTATTATTTCCATGTTTTCCTTAGAAGATTTGAAGTCTCTGGTAGCTTGGCAATACCATTCATCATCAACACTCATCTTACCAAGTAGACACTAAAATGACTTTTATTGTGTCAAGACTCATGAAACCTAGCAGTACTTTAAGAGTAATAACTTATAAACTATTTTTGAGTATTTATGTTCATATTTGAAATTAATGTTATGTTATTTTGAAAATATATTTTAGTATATAGATGCTGAAGATTGCAATTCGAGTATCTATCCAATATATACCCTTTCTTCTTTACAGATTTCTCTCTTACCATAGGGAAAGATACTCAGTGGTCTATGCTCAGCACCAGGCACAAGCTGGGCCAAAAGACTTCCCAGAACTGTGTGAATGGACATAGTTTCTTTCAGTTTATTTGTACACAAAACATGAGGTCATAATTTCAAAATTCCCTTTAAATATTTTATGTGACCACAGAATAAGTACACATACTAGACACAGGAGGAAATCAGGCATGTTCAGAAAGTAGACAGGGTTCAATGAAGTGAATCCAGATGGGTTTAGAGGTCACTGGGACCTCAAAGTCTCTGAGTTTTCACTTTTATCTTGTCTGAGTTTCTTTTAAGCCAAACCCATTTCTTCTCATTTATCTGGCTTAATCATTCAATTCCAATCAAGGTTTATTGGACAGAGAGCACTTCCAGTGTGCCTTAGTAGTGGTTTGAGCAATAGTCTTTCAAGCTTGGGTTTAAGTTCCAAACCTATGATTTGAGCATATTACCCATTCAAATTTTAATTTACTCTTCAACAGTAAAGTAAGAATTAAATATCTAGTTTATACCTGTAAAGAATATTGTTACCTTGAGGGTTGACATAGGCTCCTATGCGTGTTTATGTGTCTAGAGTGATATTGTTGATAATATTGGTAATTGTTCAATATTCTCTGTAGGAATGTATACAGAAAAACGTGTTTTTAAAGCCTTTTTGTTTTCATTAACACATTATTAATTATGATAGCAGATATAAACTCTAAGCAGACTAAGCCCTTCATAATCTCTCAGTAAAGTGGCATTTTCATAAAATTAGACTGTATATTCTAAGTCAATGGTGTGCAGAAATATAATCATTTATATTATGAGAACATATACCAGCTATCATTAGTAAACAGGGAAACAATGGATATCCTGGTTTATTCAATCTTCAAAAAAAAAAAAAAAAAAAAACAGACTTTTCATAAAAACCCAATGCAAATAATTAGGAAATAAATACCCAAAGACTATGATAGAAATACATGTTTCTGAAAGTGGTTCATGAAGACAAGGTGAACCATCAGACTTCAACTCAAAAGTCTCTCTCAAAACTCAAGCAAACATAGAAGGAAACTAGCAGCCACAAAGAGCATTGAATGGAGGCTGGGGTTAATTAAAAATGCCCTAAGTTACACAACACTATGCAAAACTGCCACTGACTACTTTGTTTGTTTGTTTGTTTTTTCATCAGTAAAAAGTATGTTTTAAGTTTGAAATAATCTCTTGTATAATTTTTAAAATCTTTTATTCTTTTTGTGAGACTGCAATTTAATTATATATTTTTCTTCACTTTTCTCCTTTCCTTCCTCCATATCTTCCTATATAATCCATCTTTCTTTCTTTTTAATTCATGGCCTTGATTTTTCCTAATTGTTATATATGCTTAATATATAATATGTGCTTAATATATAAATATATTTGTTATGCATAGTTTTCATATCAATATGATATTACAAAAATAATTGGTCCCCTCTTTAAAATTATATAAAGTGTTTTTATTTTTGCTTGCTTTTGTTAATCCTGAAATTGTTTGAGCATGTAACAATAGCAATTATAATTTTGGAATACTCTTACCATAAATGTGAATATTTACCATTCACCTCAGATAATCTTGATGTAAAAGAATAACAAAACAACAAAGAAGACACATTATTGCAAGATATTTTTTTAACTTACAAATTTCTTATAATCACTTTACATTATTATGAGAACATAATTTGAATATCTATAGAATAATAACTCATATTGCTATGAGATACATAGGAAAATCATAAAATCAAAACCAAAATATTAGGTTTTTACTGGGATCTGCCCCAAGCTAAAATCAAAGCTTGTCTTCATGATATGTCTCAGAAATACCACTGTGTTTGCTTCTTATCTATCCATCAACCTGCACCCCATTGACCAAACAGACCTCATATTCACAGAGGTCAGCTGTAGTGAGATAGTCCTTCTGTAGCACTGACCACGCCCATTGGGGGGTGGAGCCATGGGCGGAAGTGACCTGTGGAAGGAGGTCGGAACGTCCATATGAGTCAAGTCTCCCTGGGTTCTTGTCTTGGAACTGAACTTTGCCTGGTACTTGACATACTGCTACATCCTTTCTTGGCTCGTCACTACTACAAGGCTCACAGCATCTGCACATCAACTAGGACTTTTAGAATGGATGCTTAGATCATGGGCCTTGGGCATTCCACAGTGGATCTCCGGAGAAAGGTGAGCTGTCATGGACCTGCGGCAGTTTCTTCTGTGCCTGACCCTGTGTACAGCCTTTGCTTTGAGCAAGCCTACTGAGAAAAAGGACCGAGTACACTATGAGCCTCAGCTCAGTGACAAAGTTCACAATGATGCTCAGAATTTTGACTATGACCATGATACCTTCTTGGGTGCAGAAGAAGCCAAGAGTTTTGATCAGCTGACACCAGAAGAGAGCAAGAAAAGGCTTGGAAAGATTGTAAGTAAAATAGTCAGCTGCTTCTGCATTTAGCAAAACCGTTTAGGTTTTTTTTTTTCCTGGTTATTTTATTATCTCAATGATAGTATCACTTTATTGACACATTTAGGATATTAAAATGCTTCCCTTTCATATTTTTTGGACCAATGCACTCACATGCATCCACAGACATGCACACACAATATATATACACATACACACAGAAAGAACTTCTTAACTATTTCAATAATAATCTTTAATTAACAAAAAATTATTTCCTTAAAGGATGTTAGACAAAATTGGAGAGAAGAGCTTATGAAGTGTTATTCTTGACTCCCTCATATATCATACTTAACACCTTTTAACTACTAAAAACTAAAACTCCAGCCTACATCAGAATTTGTTTTTAAATTTGTATCTGCTATATACAATTATGCATCCCCTCAAATTCGTTCTATAGAAAATTATATAGTAAGGGTTATTAAACATATTTGTCAAATGATGAATGAAACAAAAGTTAAAAGCCTGACTTATTTAGTGCCTTAGGTCTTTCACTATGCTGATGAAAGTCTATTCCCAGTCTAGTGCTCCATGAACACTTCTGGTGAATATCCATCACAACTTACTCCAGTCATTCCACAGTGGCCAGAACATCTGCTAACTCTTCTCAATACTGAAGTCTGTCATTGGCTTCACATCTGTCTACCTTATTCAATTATATTTTGAACATAATACTGATTGTGAACCAGAAGGTGATGATACTTGAGTGACATCACAGATTTGATCAAGGATCAATAATTTAAAGACACTTTCTATAATTCCAGCCTTAAGTTGCAAAACCTCGATTCACAATTCTTGATAGTTTATAAGTATTACCTCTTTAGCCTGTGGTTCATTGAGTTAAATATTGCCTCCCCTAAAACATATATGTCTTTTAAGAATACTCATAATTGATTAATGTTCTCTACAGTATTCAGCAAATGCAATGTGCTCACTATGAAGTGGGTGGGCTAGGACTGAGATGTAGGGCTGAGGGAATATTTAGAAATTTATAATGTCGAGTTTAGAATTTCAAAAGGTAGAATTTGGTTAGAACATTTCAAAGCTTCTATTCTAGCCTGTCAGCATAAAATTGTAACAGAATAGTGAGTACTAAGTGTGCAGTGGATCACATGAATGTCTTTTTTTTTTAATACTGTGACTTATGCATCCTTTTCTAGAATTACATCATGAAGTGTTTCACTGTTTCTAGACATTTTACAATTGTAAATCAAAAATTGGCAAGTTGTGTTTTATCTGTAATAGCTTAAAATATTTCAAGACAGTGGGCTCTTCTTAATAACCAAAGGCTATCATAACTGATTTCTCTGAAAAACATTGTGTTTGTTTCCATATGTCAAACATTTATATTTTGAACATGTTATAGGTAATTATGATCTCTCTCTGCTTACAGAAACCATGAGATACTGTGACTGGTGACACACATGGAAGGAAATGTGAATATTAAAATTCACAATGAAAATTTATATAAAAAAGTAACAGAATAATACACACTTGACCAGGATATTTCTCTTAAAAATAGAAACTAGAAATTATTAGAGCATTGGTGTTAGCCCTTTAATAGTTCAGCAAGTAGCACCAGTGTATATGTGATAAGATCCTCAAAGAAAGGTGAAATGAAATTCACTAAGCATGACTGGTAAGCAAGGTGCTCTATATGACAGACAGGTGTAAAATAGTAAAGGTCAACTATAACTATGTGCACTTCCACTCATATGATTCAGGGGCCAACTCCATAAAGAGCCTGATATCTGTCAAAAGGTTTCATTTAAATATACACAAAAGACACATTTGATATGTGAATTAAAATGGCTTCTATCTGGAATAAGCTCTCATACATATTCTAAAGAAAGCCTTAGGATAGGGTGAATTTGAGCAGCTTCTATCTTCATTTCATTACACACTCTTTCATGCATTCACACCCTTCCACTGGAGGTGGGGTATATATGGAAACGAGTTGCAGCTGCTACAGGATCCAGGTCACTCTTGTTGATCCATCACCTTTCTGTCCACTTGCAGCCTGTGATAAACTGGGCTGAACTTCATGCTGGAGTCCTTTTTACAAAGCTGTCCACACAGAAAGACCAAGAAAAGTGCCTGAGAAGATCATATATCCTTAATATCTCACTCACACTTTACTCTCATTTCTGTCTGGTAGAAGAAGCCAGAAGGCATCTATGGGAAAGTTAAGAAGGAAGGAAGTGGTGGAGTTTTATATTTCCACATAGCTTAAGTTCTTCTTGGTGAGCTAGACCCCAACCTGAAGAGAGTGAGACCACATTGATATCTTCACACTAGAGACGGTGAGCTCCAAACTTGGCTCCAGAGCCCTCTTTGAGATGAAATCAGGAGAAAAAGACAGAAGTGAGCGTGGATGTCACTTACTGTGGTTTCATTGTTGCCATTCATAAAATCAATCAATTTTCTGTTTGCTTATTGAAAAATATTTTTAAAGCATTCTTTTAAATTATGATCATAACACAAGCTGTTAATCTGAAAACTTAGATGAATTTAAGTATGTTTAACATGGGTTTAAGGCAGTCTGTGCAATTCTACTATACATTTATTTCTATATAGAAGTATATACAGAGATATAGAAGAGGGGAGAGAAGGAGTGACTGGAAAAAACAGGCATGAATTTGGAGAGAAGAAGAGAGAAAAAGTGTGAGAGAGAGAGAGAGAGAGAGAGAGAGAGAGAGAGAGAGAGAAAAGGAATTGGAGGTTGTTAATGTAAGTGGGTAATAGCAAGAAGAGTCTACACCCTCCCCTTTCACTAAGTTCCTGGTATTCAGCTTCCAGCTGTCTGGCTTTCTAGTTGTAATCTCTCTAAGAATGTGTACTGTGAAAGAGCTATTGTGTCATTTATACAAAACAATGTCAAGGAATATATATATATATATATATATATATATATGATAATTTGTGACAATATACCACAATACCCTTGAGGGTGCATATTTTCTTCATGTATAATAAGGAATAATTTATATTTTTATGTGGAAACTTCAAACGCATGCCAAATATACTATATATGTATCAATCTCTGAAGGAGCATCATTTCATCTACCTGCTTCACCCTCCGAGTGTTGAATTTCTGTTGCCAGGCAAATGGAATGATTGGGTATTCATGCTGGAACAATGCTGACTACAGCATTCTCTGACTTTTTCTTTTCTGTTCCTTCTTTTTCTAATTTTATTTTTCAAAACAAGGTGTCTCTGAGTAGCCCTGGCTGTCCTGGAACTTACTCTGTAGACCAGGCTGGCCATGAACTAGAAGATCTGCCTGTCTGTGCCTGCCTGTGCCCCCTCAGTTATGGGATAAAAGGTGTGTACTGCCTGGCAATAGTTTCTGACTTTAGTAATCTGCAGTGTTTCACTTTCACAGATAGAAGCATATATCTCTACAACTTTTGCTCTTTCTATTCTTCCAACTTTCACATAGCTGAGTTTCTTTCTCTGGAGACTGGTTCTATACTTGCATTTAGATAAAGTCTATGCTCCAATCTTTGGTCCCCTCAGAGCACACCACCTAGTTCTTAATATGAATCCTAAGACATCTACAACCTGGCTTCTTTGTAGCTTTCCGATATCAACTTTTAATGATGAAGTACTGGGAATTCTTATTTTATTTCATTATTTTATTATTGTAGAAAATATATTCATTCTACTTAATCTGTTCCTTCATCTGCCCAAATCTATTATCTTAGTATAGGTATTTATTTTTCTGGGGAGGTATTCCTGATTCTTACCCTTTAACTCATTTTCAGAAATTTCTACTTTTGAACAGATAGCGATTTAAAATTTTGCATGAAGAATTTCCTGGGCCAGTGAGATGAAGCAGAGTATAAAGACAAGCCTCGAAAGCTACATTTAATTCCTGGAATATATGCAAAGTTAAAAGAGCTCTATAAAGTTGTTCTCTTTGTGTATGTTGTGGCATATTTAACATGCACATATACATGTGCATGTGCATGGGTACACTCATACATATATACATACTCTCTCACACAAACACATACATACACACATTCACACAGAAGAAAATAAGTAAAGAAAGAATTTTGTACACTTTATAGCTCAACATTACAGTTCTGTTCTACATAAAGTTGAAAGGTTAACTCTCTCAGACATATCTTCCATAAAACTGGAATTATAGTCCCTATATTAGAGATTTGTGAGATCAAAGGTTAAAGGGGAAATAAAATATAAGAATATTTCCAGGAGCTGTTATCTTCACAGTAGCATGCTATCACTATCTTCTCAATGATACAGTCAGCCTTAGTGCCATCTAGCAATAAACCTTGTCTCATAGCAGTCTCCACTTAGTCACAACTCCTAGGTCTTATTATGACTTGTGGGTGTGGCCTAACCAAGGAAGGAAAACTGAGCAGATAACACTGAAACTTCACAGCTCATGTTCTCACCTTGAGGTAGACCAGTTTTTCAAAGTAATAAAACCCTAAACAATGAGTCATGGAGTTCATGTTGCTCAGAAGGCACTTACTAAAGGCCCCCTGCCAATCTTCTTGATGCCTCATTTTTGTAACATCATGCTTTTACTACACTGTGATCATTGCTGCTTAACGAAGTTCCAGGATTTCAACATTGCAGACCACACTTCTTTAAAATGTTTTACTTTCATTTTAGTGATTCTCAAATATTAATTCCCTTTTCTTTGGTAAATTTGGAGTAGGTGTTGGCAAAGGATAAAAATTTGTACAATAGTAGCATCTCTAAAAATAATTCTTGGGAGAAAAAATTCTTCTCCACCATGGAACCAGGAATTCCTTTGTGCCCTCATAATTACACCAAGAACAGAAAGTTAGAGATATACTTGACTCACCTGATCCCAAGAATTAAATACCTACAAAAGTCCAATGGTGTGAGTGTGTGTGTGTGTGTGTGTGTGTGTGTGTATGTGTATGTGTGTAACTAAAGTATCGCCTTTTTAGCTTGGTTCTTAATATTAAACATCTGCAAACTAAATAAATTTCAAAATGTTATTTCTAGTGAAATACGTGATTTAAAAATAGCAAACCTCTTTCAACAGAAAATCTCCATTTCTTGCCCTAGTGTCAGTATTTAGAGTTGTCTTCCTGCCTTCAGAAGCACACATGATGCTATGGAATTGGAGTATGCATTACTGTCTCAGAGCTGGATAGTAAATCATTCTCTCTTAGCTACTTAGCTTGAAAGGCTCAGTGTGAAATGAGTTAGTTAAGTATGCTTAACTTTGCGCCATTAAAAATTTCAGTATTTGAGATGTATTCAATTTCTTGTGACAGTTAGGAATGCTTTATATCTGAAAATATCAAAGCAGTAAAAAAAAAAAAAAAGCATTCATTGTTCTTTGCTTTACATAGACAATGCTTGCAGTTGTATCACTACAGTAAGCCCTTGTCTCTCCATGGACCTCTCAGAGGAAGAATTCTTTCTTGTTCATGTCCTTTTCAGAAAGTTTGTTAGTTTATTTAAAATGTGTTTTACAATTTATAATTTTACTTACTCTTTCAGAGTGTTATGCATATACATTGGGCATATTCTCCTCATGTATCTAATCTATATAGCTGCAGGTTTCTGTCCCACCTAATTCTGGAGCTACTTTCCCCCAAATAAATCCACTGGCACTTTATTAATTATAAAACTGTTGGCCAAATCACTTAGGTAGAGCATAGACCCTCCCCCACATGTTTAGGCTGAGAGAATATACCTCTATGGGGAGTGGGCTCCCAATGTCCATTTGGTATAAATGCTATTCAATTATCAGGGAGCCCATGGAATACCTATGACTTATAACTGCCCCAAATCATGTGAAAGACTTTGATGATCCACTGTAGAAGACCTCATCCTATCTATGGAGCAGAAAAGGGATGAGATGGGGATCACTGGGGGCATGGGAGAATGGGAGGGAGATGGAATTGGGATTGATATATAAAATAAGATTGTTTTTAACTTAAATCAAAAAATCTTTGAAATAAAAGACTATTGGCTGATTGGTAAGGCTTCTTATTGGCTACTTCGGTCTTAGTTATTAACCTATAACTACTATCCTTTGTATTTCTACATGGCCTTATCTTACTAGAAAGCATCTAGCACATCCTATCTTCCAGGTTGCTACATAGCTTATCTTCAAGGCCTCTCTCTCTCCCAAGCATCATACTCATCTCATTGTTCCACCTATCTTCCTGCCAGGCTACTTGCAAGTCAGTGTGTTATTCATCAACCAGTAAAAGAAACATATATGGAGAAGGATATCACCCATCATATGACTTTTGAGAACTTTTTAAGTCTATGATATAGGTGAAACATTTTATTCCAATAATGAATATAACACAGGAAAGGTAGATATACTTTCAAAGATTACCTTAAAAATGAATATGCAAAAGAAAACAACTCTGAGATACCATCTTACTCCTGCCAGAATGGCTAAAATTAGAAACACCAATGGCAAATTATGCTGGAGCAGATGTGGAGCAAGGGGAACACACCTCCACTGCTGGTGGGAGGGCAAATTTGTTCAGCATTTTGGAGATCAATATGGCAGTTCCTCAGGAAAATGGTAATCAGTCTACCACAGGACCTGGAAATCCCATTCTTAGGCATATACCCAAATGATCCACATCCATGCAACAAAAAGACCTGTTCAACTATGTTCGTAGCAGCATTATTTATAATAGCAAGAACCTGCAAGCAACCTAGATGCCCCTCAACTGAAGAATGAATAAAGAAGATGTGGCACATCTACAAAATGGAATACTACTCTGTAGAAAACAAACAAATAAACAAACAAAAAAACCAATGGAATCTTGCAATTAGCAGGCAAATGAACGGAACTTGAAGAAACCGTCCTGAATGAGGTAGCCCAGTCACAAAAAGAGGAACATGGTATGTACTCACTCATATCTGGATTTTAGACCAAGAGCAAAGGATCACTAGCCTACAACTCACACTGCCAGAGAAACTAGGACACAAGGTGGAATCTAAGTGATTCATACAAGGTCCCTTACAGAAGTGGAAAGGAACAAGATCTCTTGAGCATATTGGGAGTAGGGGGAAGTGAGTGGACAAGACACTAGGAGAAAGAGAAGCAGAAGGGAGAAAAGCATATGGACAAGGAAGATTGAGTCAGGAGAGGGATAGACAATAGAAAAAAAAAAGGAGATAGAGAAACCATAAAAGAGGGAGCCATTATAGGTTTGAAGAGAAATCTGACTGTAGAGATATTTCCAGAGACCTATAAGACTGCCTGCAACTAACAATTTGAGCAACAGTGGATAGGTTACCATAAATGCCCTTCCCTGATAATGAGACTGATAACTAACTTACCCACCATCATAGAGCCCTCATGTAGTAGCTTATGGAAACAGAAGCAGACACCCTCAGCTAAACACTGAGCCAAACTGGAATCCAGATGCAGAGAGGGAGGACAAGACCAGGATATAGCAATCCAGAGAGACTGCTGACTGAACAAGGAGCAGAGACTGGGCCCCCAGACTGAAAGGTGGGAAACCAACATTGTACTGATTCAGACCCCATGAATATGGCTCTAAGTTGGAAGGCCTTGGCAGTGTAGGGGGCCTCTGACAGAGGAACCAGGATATATCCCTAATGCACAAAAGGTCTTTGGGAGACCATTCCCCATTGATGGGTACTCCTTTAACTTTGAGGCAGGAGGAGAGGACCTAGTCCCTACTCAAATGACTTGACAGATTTTGATGATACCTCCTCAAGTCATCACCTTCCCTATGGAGTGGGGGGCATGGGATGGGATGGTGAATGGGTGTCATTTAAGGTAGGGAGATAAAGAGGGATGGAGGGAGAAGGAACTGGGATCGATATGTAAAATAAGACAAAAAAGGAAAAAAAGTAAAGAAAGAGTGGTCACAAAAATTACTACACATGAAATAGACAATTTCCTTGTGAATATCATAAAATTAGAGAGAAAAAATAAATTTAGTTTGAAGAAGATATATGAAATAAATCTTCTGATTGGACAGGTGGACTGGATGGCCATTCTATTCCCTGAAGTCCCAGGGAGTTTAGTAGGAATAGTCAACTATCCTTGGCCACAGTCTTGACTATTCTTTCCTCCTAAATACTGGACAACTTAAAAAAATGTTTGATTCATATTATTCTCTGTTGATATATTGTTTAAGATTTATTAAAGACACTGAAGATCAAAATAGCAGCCATACTAGTTACCCATAGAAGCAAGGCACACACATTAAATCCCAGGACTCAGAATTAAGAGGTCGATAGATTTCTGTTGGTTGAAGGCCACACTGACTATACAATATTGATCCAGTCTGAAAAGAAACAGCTCACCCAAAGTTAATCTCAGCATCTGGGATCACAGACTTTAATCCCAGTAGTAGGGAGGTAGAGACAGGAATGAAAAAGCTAGGCAGAAAAATGAATATAAGGAAGAGCAGACAGGGTCTGAGATCCTTTTAACTCTGAGTATTCATAGAGACAAAGTTGCTATTTCAGCTGGGTATAGGTAAGATCTACTGGTTTGGCTGCTTTGCTTTTGTGATTTACAGTTTGAAGATTGAACCTAAATATATATCTGTCTCTTTTGTTTATCATGCTAAATCATGCCTCCATTACAACCTTTCTACTTTCTACTTTCTACTACAACCATGGTGTCAGGGATACTTCTGAAATAAAAACAGTGACAAAATCAAAGTGAAATCAAAGCATGGCAAATAGATGTTGTTTCTTAAATGAATGTGCTTAAACCAAACTAAAAGAGTTTTGCTCTATAGCAGCTGATTGCTCTCCTAACTCTGTCTCTTTCCTCTCCTTTCTCTTCTATCAAGCAGCCCACTAACCTACACTGAGCCCCACATTTGCAGGGTTGCTTGCCTCCTGGAGCATTCCTTCTTTCATAGTTTTCATTTGAAGGGAAATTCATCCTGCTACCCTTTTGTGTCTGAAAATGTTCTTAAATAATATACCTTAGAGCACTTGTGGACAAGCTGGTCCTAATATTATGACACATCTGTGTGTGCATGAATATACATACATAGTGTCAGGTACAAATGTTGCTATGCATATATATGCATATGCATATATTTTTTAAGTATAAATGTTCAGAAAGTCTTCTAGTCTGACTTATAATCTACAAATTATTTTGTTTTACATGTTCTTCAACTTATTAATATTTCATTTAATTATTTATGTTCTTAGTATCACACTTAAAATATTTCCTCATATTTTCACCATGTTTTATGATATCTAATAGGCATTTTGTCTCTTTAGAGATAGATTAAAACTTTTTCTCTATTTATAAAAGAAGTTGCAAATGTTAACTGTAGGGTAATATCATGCTTAAAAGTCTTGCAACAGCTAGAAAATGTATCAGACTTTCAATAAAACTACTAACATAAATCCAAAATAAACATTTTTTAAAAAGATGATTGTTGTTTTCTCTAAAGCAATGGAATATCAGACAGGTCTTGGTACTGACAGGAAGAGAAACTTCACATATTTTTAATTTCAATTAAATGTAACAGCTGGGTGCTATGGAGTTGTGTTATCTAGTGTTGTGGAGGAAGAGAAAATATGGGCATGAGTTTGAGGGCATCTTCGATGTGGTCAGATATCTGAAGAGCTTAAAACAAGTAAGATAATTACAACAGTATATTAGCATTTGCTAAGTCAATTTAGCAGGAAATATTCCATGAAACAAAAGAACAAAATATCACATTCTCTATGAATTCAAAACTTACACTGAAAAACAGTTGTCTTAAACTTTGATTGTGTTTAAGCAGAAATTCTAAACATTCTCCAAAAATATGTTTCACCCTGATCTACAGAATCCATGATCACAGCAAAACACTACTCCAAGAATCCTATTTGATGACCTTACTCTCCTAACACTGGAAAGTGTGTTAATATAGCTTTGATGTAAGAACAGAAGTCTCTCAAACAAACAAAACAAGTTTCTCCCCCAGGAAGCAAAACTGTCATTAGAGTGAGAACAAATCAGCAACTGTTACTGCCTCAAAAATGGGGGAGCAACAAAAGGGAGAACAAAGAGAATGGCCTCCAGGAGCATAAAATCACAGCAAGTCTGACCATGCGGGCCTTATCTGCAGGCCCAGTCTGAGTTACATACTACCCCTGGGGGGCAAGAATAAGAAGCCCAGGGTTAATGGACAATTAAAAGGTAAAGCCATGTCCTCTTAACATTCATTTCAAAGCTCTTTCAACCTCAACTATAATGAGGTCAGGAGACAAAGAACATCAATACAGGAGAGTAACTAGAATTAATATGGGCTCCAATTCCATTTGACTGTGTCTGCTCAAGAACTATAAATTTATATACTAGGCAGGAAACCCATGTGCAGTAAGAAGCAGGTTATGAAAAATCAAGGCAGATGGCCTCAGAAAGACAAAAGCCAGCATACCCTCCTCTCAAAACTTAAAAACAATAGACCTATCAGCACTTTACTTCTGGGGTTGTAAGTTCTAAATTTGTGAGGTAATAATTTTCAGTTGTTCAGTTTCTTATTGAATTTTGAAATGAAAACCATAGAAAAACAATATTTACTTAATACTTTGGGGTTAAGCCACATTTTAATGGTAGAAATATAAAACTGACAAAGTTTAAACCATTTTCTAACAGGCCAACTATTAGAGTTTGTGTTCAAAGTGGATCTTTATGTATCCAACTAAGTAACATCATTCCTCTTTAGAAGTCCTTGTTCATTATTGTTCTATTGTTTTGGGAGACACCATGACAAAGGACAGAGAAACTAGAATGAAAGGAGGAACCTAAGAGATTCATTCAAGGTCCCTCATACACGGGGAAAGGAACAAGATCTGCTGAGCATATTGGGAGTGTGGGGCAGTGAGTGGAGAGAGAGCTAGGCCAAAGAGAAGGGGAGGAGAGGAGAACAAGTGGGACCAGGAAGATTGAGTCAGGAGAGGAATAGATGACAGAAACACACACACACACACACACACACACACACACACACAGAGAGAGAGAGAGAGAGAGAGAGAGAGAGAGAGAGAGAGATACCATAAAAGAGGGAGCCATTAGAGGTTTGAAGAGAAAACTGACTCTAGAGAAATGTGCAGGGACCTAAACGGATGACCCCAGCAAACAATCAGAGCAACAGTGGAAAGGCTACCTTAAATTCCTGTCCCTGATAATGAGATTGATTTCTAACTTATATGCCATCATAGAGTCCTCATCTAGTGGCTGATGGAAACAGAAGCAGACAGCCACAGCTAAACACTAAGGAGAACTCCTGGAATCCAATTGCAGAGAGTGAGGAGTGATAAGAAAAGGGGTCAAGAGCAGGCTACCACAGAGATAGCTGACCTGAAAAGGGGGAGCTAATGAACCCCCCCAGATTGATAGCTGGGAAACCAGTATTGGACAGACTCAGAGCCCCTGAATGTGGGTCTCATTTAGAAGGCCTGGGCGGTCTAAGGCACCTCTGACAGTGGAATGAGGATGTATCCTTGGTGCACTAAAAACTTTGGGAGCACATTCCCCATGGAGGGATACACCTTTAGCCTAGAGACAGGAGGGACGACCTAGACCCTACACCAAACTGATGATCCATCCTGGAAAGCATCATCCTCCCTGTGGAGATTGAGGGGGAATGGGATGGGAGAGGAGTTGGGAGGATTTGGGAGGAAGGGAGAGGGAACTGGAATGGATATGTAAAATAAAAAATAATACATATAAATAAATGAAAACATTTAACTGGGGCCATTGCAGGAGCAGTCTGAAGCTAAGGAGCAAAAGCATGCTTAAAACCCTAGATTTTCACATCCTGAAAGCGGAAGGGACTTTTATGCTCTCACCTCTTGCTAGGGCACCAAGGACCTCAGCAAATAGACTTCCTCTGTTAAGATGCTACCCACATTGCCCCCAGCTTTTCCTGTGCTACTCAGTGCATGTAGTAACTGACGAGCTCATGTACTTGCAAGACAAATATGACTGGCTACTACTTTTATCTGATCACTGAAATATCCCACACTGTACCTCCTTTCTTTTCTATATGATTTTGTAAGGTTCCTTTCCTGATCCCTGCTGCTGCTAAGTATACAAAGGAAGTACCCTTTCTATTCTTGCCACAACCAATAACATAGAACCACAAGTATCCAACAAGCCATTCTTCCAAGGCTAAAACTTGACCCTGCCCCCTCCTAATAAAACAGCTATTCTCCTAAAAAGTCCTAGGTGTTCTTTCCCATTGGACTCACCTCTGCTCAGGATCCTGAATTTTCCCACACCACATCCCCAGTTGAACTAGTAGTTCCATCATAACAGAATTAATTGATACTTCAGTTTGTCATTAAGGGTGTGAAGTAGGCAGATATCACTGCAGGAGCAGGAGAGGCTTACCACTATGGCCTGCAGGCAGCAAGCACAGAAAAAGCAAGAATGGTCTTGATATGTGATTTTGAAACCCCAAAGTCCATTTCCAGTTCCCCATCAAACACACACAACCTTATTCTTCTCAAACTGTTCCAAGCATCCATATATATGAGCTTATAGGATCCATCCTCATTCAGTCTACTACTGTCATGATAGAAACTTTCTAATTAATTACCTTTAATTATAACTTTCATAGATAAAGCAGGATACAAACACAGATGATGGATTTTTAATAAATTGTTTGAATAATAGAATCTCATAATATTATTAAGTTCTTATATTGCTTTTAATTTTCTTGGATACCTGAATGTTTTCATGTTTAAATCCAGAGGCAAAATGTATTGTAGTTCATTAAATATAGAAACAGGCAAAGAATTAGGGAATTTTATGATTATAATTTCATTTCCATGGCAAACTAGTTTTTGTTAAAAAAGTTTCCATTTGTATAAAAATGTGTTAAATTTATATTTTACATTAAATTGTATATACAGAGACATACAAATATATTAAATTAAAAATATTTTTATATTCCAAGAGATGCATTCTTCCTTTCACCAATAATATTATTATTCTATGTAGATTATGTTTCTTTCCCTTAGGATTTATGCTCAATGTATATTGATTACAACTATCTTTAAAGAGTTTTAGTAAGTACAAAAAAACAGAAATCAGAGGTGAATCAACAGAGAACCACATTCAAGAAAGAATGGATGTTTGAAGCTCATAGCTAAGTGGAAAATTATCACATTACTAACAGAATAGGTGACATAAAAAAAGGAAAGGTAGGGCTGATTTCATGAGGAAGCTACAACATTTAGCCCTTGATTATGCAATCATATGGCTCATTTAAGAAAAAAAACTGCTTTACTTTTGGAGGAACAGAGCGAACAGTTAGGGTCAAGATGAGCCCATCATTACTAGCTAGTAACTAGAATTTATTTATGATTGAAAAGTACCATTAGAATTTCCCCATTACAAAAAAAATAATAGAGAAGATATGGTTTGAAACAACCTTTGAAGTGCATCCCTGAGTTAGCAGGAATAAGAAAAGGAATACTGAAAAGTGTTCCCTTCAACTGCAGACTGCTCTTGCATTCTGCTATTGTATAGAATGGCCCACTTTCTTTATCTTTACCTCTTTATGTATGCTGCCTTCATATCCATAGAATCAGTGTATTAAAGAGAATCATAAGCCCATTATGAGCCTTGTCTTGTCAATGTTTCACCACATTGAAAGGAAATGAAATTTCAGAGACTATGTATTTGTAAAATAAAAGGAAACTTTGGAATGGATAAATCAGAGTATATTTGGAGATGCTCAGCATCACCTTATTAGGAATATAAAAGGTTTATTGTAGAAAAACTGTAAATATGGGATGGAGGATAAAAGGGTACCTAACCTGTCATCTGGGAGATTGGTGCAGGTGATTAAAATACATTCTGATGAAACATAAGAAATAAATCATGGAGAGTCATTAAATTAGGAATGCTATGGGAAAACTGAAATTTAGGATGGAAAAATGTTTTTTCATCTTAGGTAGGTCCTAGATATCTGGGCTCACAGTCCTGGATGATATGGGGGTTCTGGGGCTATGGTTGTTCAGCAGAGTCAAAAATCAAGATGACAAGCTATGAGCAGAACAAAAGCATAGGAAAGATAACCGGAGTTGTCAGGAGCTTCTCTCCATTATAACTATATGTAACCAAACTCCAATCTATGACTAATAAACATTATTGTAGCTCTTTATAATGCAATGGAAGTCAATTAATAAAATGTAATTCACAGGCTCACTCAGACCTGCTGCCCAGTCATGAAAGTAAATGAAGAAACTATGGCAATAAAGTTAAGCATGCAAATTTGCTCATGTGTGTTTATCAAACTAAAAACTTTTAGGTATTGTAGAGTGTTACCACAAATACTTCTTTGTGCAGACACATGTAAGATAGTATAAACACATATATACAGACAAATGTCATCTTTGAGATGACTTCCAACATACTTTTCTCAATTTATTCAAAAATTTTCATAACTCTTTATATGATTATGAAATTTCTCATTCATATAATTCTTTATAATTAGTGACTGAAACAGTTGCTCATATATTTCATTTAGCTTTTACCTGTTTCGTGTACATGCAAGAAGAAAATATACAGGGCTCAAAAAAGCAAAGTTTTCCCCTTTGTCCTCTGCTGGAGTCTTGCCCTGGGATGCTGAACAATGAGCCTGCCCTCCCCTCACCCATGGTCCTGCTGGTCCCTCTGCTTGAGGTGAGTGGCCAGCTTGGATTCAATACCCCCATTCTCTTTGGAATTTCCTGGGTCATCTCTGTGCATAGTGAACCTACCCTTCCACTAGAGACCATCCATGGCCTGCCCTCAACAATCCAGAGCCTACCTTCACATGACCTTTGGGCCACTATGTCGCCTGCTTGAGCCATGTGCTTGAGTGGTCCCACCATTGCATACCAGACCATAGGAAGCCGGCCCTCCCACATTTTTGGCCCTGCTGTGACCTTTGCTTGAGAGAGCTCAGATCATCCAGAGTAACTGACAGAGAAGTTGACCCACCTACACCCTTGGGTGTAGAGTAGAAGAGAGTGAAAGAGACCACACTTGCAAATGCTGGAAGAAGATGTGGGAAGATGGCCATACAAGAAAACATTCAAAAAGAGAAAGACCAATATGACACCATCAAAATATAGGGACTCCACACAAAATAGACATGAACACATGAAAGAAGATAAACCAGAAAAATGAAAAAACAAAAACAAAAAAACTTCATGAAAATAATAGAGGCCTTCAAAGATGCTATCAGAATATCCCTTAAAGAAATGGAGGAAAAAACCAAACAAATATTTCGAACAAATAGAAGAAAAGACCAAGCAAAAAATGTAAGAAATGAACAAATATCTTAAAGAAAGCAAAAAAAAAAGCCAAGAAAAAAATCAGACAGAGGAAGGAAAAAATGCAAATAGCGCAAGACTGGGAAATTGAAATAGAGACAATAAAGAAAGCACAAATGGATGGAATGCTGGAAATAGAAAAGCTGAGTAATTGATCAGGAATTACAGACACAAGTATAAATACCAGAATACAAGAGATGGAAGAGAGAATGTCAGTCAATAAAGCTAAAGAAGAGGAAATATATTAATCAACCAAAGAAAATCTTAAATCCAAAAATCCTTAACAGAAAACATCCAGGAAAATCCAGGAAATGTGGGGCACTGTGAAAAGGCCAAACCCAAAAATAGTATAGAAGAGGGCAAAAAGGAGCAGCAGTCAACATCAAATTAAATGGACAGAAACTCAATGCAATTCCTCTAAAATCAGGAACAAGACAAGACTGACCACTCTCTCCATATCTCTTCAATATAGTACTTGATGTTCTAGCTATAGCAATATGACAACAAATGGAGATCAAGGGGATACAAATTGGAAAGGAAGAAGTCAAACTATTTGCAGATGATATGATAGTTTACCGACATGACCCATAAATTCTACCAGGGAACTCCTGCAGCTTATAAACACCTTCAACTAAGTGGAAGGATATAAGACTGACTCAACAAAAAATCAGTAGCCCTACTATATTCGGATGACAATGAAATCAGAGGAATGTTACCCTTTACAATTGCCACTGCAACATAAAATATCTTGGGCTAATGCTATCCAAACAAATGAAAGACCTGTATAACAAGAACTTTTGTCTTTAAAGAAAGAAATTAAAGGAGATACCAGAAAATAAAAGACCTCCCAGGTTTGTGGATAGGTAGGATCACCATAGTAAAAATGTCAATCTTGCTAAAAAGCAGTCTATAGGTTCGATGCAATTCCGATCAAAATCCCAGCACAATTCTTTCCATTATTTAATTTGTATGGAAAAACAAAAGACCTAGGACAGTCAAAATGAACTTGTATAATAAAGGAACTTCCGAAAGCATCACCATCCCTGACTTCAAACTGTAATGTAGAGCTACAATATTGAAAACATCTTGGTATTGGTACAACAAATAGACACGTAGATGAATGGAATCAAAATTAAAATCCTGATATTAACCCACACACCTATGACCACCTGATTTGTTGACTAAACAGATAAATTTAAACAATGGAAAGAGGAAAGCATCTTCAACAAATGATGCTGGCATAACAGGATGATGGTTTGTAGAAGACTGCAGATTGAATCAAGGCTTTTGCTATGCACAAAACTTAAGTCCAAATGGACCAAAGACCTCAACACAATTCAGGGTTACACTGAATCTGTTATAAAAAAAAAATGTGTGAGCTACCCTTGAACAAATTGGTACAGGAGACCACTTCCTGAACATATCACCAGTAGCACAGAGACTGAGATCCACAATTAATAAATGGGACCTCATGAAACTGAGAAGCAAAGGTCACAGTCAGCAAGACAAAACAATATCCCTCAAAATGGGAAAAGACTTCACCTACCCTACATCTGAGTGAGGGCTGTTTTTCAAAATATACAGTGAACTAAAGAAACTAGTCACCAAAACACCAAATAATCCAATTAAATGGGGTATAGAACTGAATAGAGAATTCTCAGGAGAGGAATCTAAAATGGCTGAAAAACACTTAATAATGTGCTTAACATCCTCAGCCATCAGGGAAAAACAAAGCAAAACAACTTTGAGATACCATCTTACTCCTGTCAGAATGGATAAAATCAGAAACATCAATGACAGCTTATGATGGAGAGGATGTGAAGAAAAAGAGAAAAAGGAACAATACTCCACTGCTGTTGTGAGTGCAAATTGAACAAACATTTTGGAGATCAGTATGGTGGTTTCTCAGTAAAATGGATTCAGTCTACCACAGGATCCAACAATTCCACTCTTAGGTATATACCCAAAAGATGCACAATCATGCAACTAAATCATCTGTTCAACTATGTCCATACCACATTATTTGTAATCGCTAGAACCTGGAAACAATCTAGATACCCCTCAACTGAAGAATGGATAAAGAAAATGTGGTACATTTACATAATGGATTACTACTCAGAAAAAAAAACAAAACAAACAAACAAAAAAAAAAAAAAAACAAAAAAACAAATGTAATCTTGAAATTCCCAGGCAAATGGATGCAACTAGAACAATCCATCCTGAATGTGTTAACCTAGTCACAAAAAGATGAATATGGTTTGGATTCACTCACTGATGGATTTTAGACATAGAGCAAAAGATCACCAGCCTATGATTCACACTGCAAAAAATTTTATGATACAAGGAGGACAGTTAGGTAGACTGACATACATGGCCTCCTAGTTAAGGGGAAAGTGGCAAGAGCTCCTGACCATATTGGGTACAGGGATGGGACAGTGAGTGGAGAGGGAGTTATGAGAAAGGAAAGGGGAGAGGAGAATATGAAGGAGCAAGAAGTTTGATTCAGGAGAGGGGTTGAGGAGAGCAAGGAAAGAGATACCATAACAGAGGGGGTAGTTTTGAAGAGAAAACTGGTACTAGGAAAATGTTCAGATACTTAATGAAATGACCTTAACTAATACTCTGAGCAATAGTGGCTAGGCTACATTAAATGACCTTCCCTGATAATTAGATTGATAACTACCTTATATGCCATTCTAGAGCCTTCATCTAGTAGCTGATAGAAATAGAAGCAGAACAAGCACAGTTAAACACTGAGCTGAGCTCTTGGATTCCAGTTACAGAGAGGGAGAAGAGATGAGCAAAGGGGTCAAGACCAGGCTATAGAAACCTACAGAATTAGCTGACCTGAACAGGATGAGCTCATGGACCCCAGAATGATAACTGGGAGAATAGCAAAATAGTGACCCAGACCCCTTGAATGTGAATCTCAATTATAAGGCCTGAGCATTTTATTGGACCTCTGGAAGTAGAAATAGGATGAATCCCTCATGCACAAAAAGACTTCAGGAGCACATTCACCATGGAGGGATACTCCCTTAGCCTAGAGACATAAGGGTGCACTTAGGTCCTACCCTATATGACTTGACAAATTTTGATGATGCTTCCTGGAAGACCTTACCTTTCCTGGGAAGAGGATGGGGAATGGGACCTGGGGTGGGAGGCAGACCAGGTTAAGCATTGGAGGATAGAACGGAGAGGGAAAGGGGCTCGATATGCATTTTTAAATTTGAATTTAAAAAATCATGAAAAAGCAAAACCAAAGTTCATCTACTATGTTTTCACTTAAATATATTAAACAATCTGAGTGGTAAGAATTTTTAATGCTTAGAAATAAACATATGTCCTCAAATTTAGTATGAGTAACATTTGTGTAATAAAAATAATGAGAGAGCTAAAATTTACAGTTGCTGAATGTGGTATTAGTTGGGAGGACTTGGCAGGCAGTCTATGGGTCCTCTTGTAGTGGATCAGTATTTATCTCTTGTGTAGAAATGGACTTGGTTGTGCTTTACACCTACAGGGATACTCTTTAAGCCTATACACTTAGGGAAGGGCCTGGGCCCTGCTCCCAATGATATGACAGATTTTGAAGACTTGCCATAGAAGGCCTACAATTCCTGGGGAGCAGAAAGGGTATGGGATTGGAATTAGTCAGGGTAATAGGGGAGGACTGGAGGGTGAGGGAACTGAGATTGACATGTATAAATGGGGTATTTTCAAAGTGAACTAAAAAAAAATTAAAAAAAAAAACAAAATGTTCTAAGTGATTTAAATCCTCACACTGATTATATCATCCCATAATACTGTCATTTTTCAGGCTAGAACACTGAAGCACAAAGTGTTTGAACACTGGTTCTAGCTCAGTGTGATCCTGTAACTTACTGTGAACTTGGAGTCAACTGCCAGGGTTATGTGTATAGCCACTCAAACATATTTCACTGATATGGTTGAGGGAGTTACATTACAGAATATGAAAAGTCCAAAATTATTCTTCTAAATTTGTGCATAGAATCCTTCCTACTTCACAAAGGATGAATCTAGGTTGAGAAATGAAGAATGAAAATGTATTAACTCCATTGGCAATGCCATTTGAGCTTATGAGAAAAGTACTTGGCAGAAATGTAGCTTCCAATTTACATTCAAAGAAACTGCAGGAGAAGGGTGCCTAAGCCAAACTAAAAATTAAAGCAAGATTGCTCTTTGCTTTTAGATATCTAAATGTAAACAATGAATTTCACATATCATTTGGCACTTATCCAAATGTAAGAAAATTGATAATGCTGAATAGTTTTGTACACTGGAGCCAGAAATACAGAGCTAGTTTTCTGATTCTGATATATATAGGAGTTGTTTGACACTGAGGAAAAGTTAAACTTTAAAACAAAACAGTTAATTTTATAGCTTTTCACAAAAGTATTTTGGCTATTGACCTTGAACTAATATATTGGTTTTGCTTGGTTTCTATTATTTTTTTATACAAAGTTGACTACAAATCATTATTTATTAAATGCAATATATGAATCTCATATGAAAATACTTTGACAAAGTGTCCACAAGGGTTTATATTTTAGAGTTCTAGGCACAAGTAAGAGTACATACAATGAATTCAAGTTGAGTCAAAGTAAGTTCAGAAAGGCAGAAAGCAGATTAGTAGATTCCAGAAGCGGGAAAGAGGCAATAGTGGGAAGTTTTAGTTTCTAATGACTATGAGGTTACTTAAGCTAGAGTGTGAAAATATTGTGGAGATAGTGATGATTGCACAGTCATGTGGAAATACTAGCAACTTTTATTTGTGCAGCTAGAAATAAGTTCTGACATTCAATTGTGTATCAATTAAAACACAAAATGCTAGGCACAAACAGATTTGCAAATCCATATATTAATTTATACTTATTCTATTTAACATTGCTCAGAATTTAGAACATTTTCCAGGCTGTGTCATTCACACTGGAACCCTCTTTATGGCCAGTCATTCTATTTTTTATTTTTTTCTCAAGGACTTCTTCAAAAATAAGAGCTGTGATCATGGATATTGCAAGTCAACAAGCTTTTTGTTTTTGACACTTCATAATACTATGTGGTCATTTTTTTACATAGCATGTAAGTGGCAACAAAATAAGTAGCATATGATATTATTTCATAGATTAGTATAATTATGCAAACAGATACAATTTTCTTACCATATTATGCAAGAGTAGAGATGGGAATCTCAAATAAGTAGAAAATTGTGTAAGTATGGCTTTGTACAGTAAAGATTTTTAGATTCATGGCCTTCGATATGTCATTCCAGTCAGTTCAATGGTGTATGACCTTATAAATCCATTTAATTCCACCCTGTTGAGAGTACAGTAGTTAAATTAAAAGTCAAATCATCCTTAAAGCTTCATCTATTATGATCCATATTCCACCTACAAAACACCACAAGTGAATAAAAAAATAAATTGAAAGCGATCATGAATAATATGGGGCACTTATGAAGCAAGTTATCCAAAAAAATACTTAACAGGACACCCTTGCTTGTTTGTTTATTTTTGTACATGATGACTTTGTGCAATTTAATTGCATGTATGTTAAAATCATGCCTTATAAGTATTCTCCAAATCAAACCTGTTATACTTTGTATTTAGTACTTGATATAATATAAAGAATAGACTTACATTTGAACTGACTTTTCAGTAGTGAAAGATGTGATATGATGAAAAAAAATTCTACAAAGTTTTGCTGTAACAGCATGGTCAGAGGAAGATACTGCTTTCTAATTTAATTTAATTGCATATTTATTTTGTATTAGATTTCTTAAAGTATTAATTGATATCAAATAGATGTCACTTTTTAAGGTACTTTCTAGCCCTTCCCATAGGGGTGTGTTCTGTATATATATAATACACTTTCACATTACCTCTAAATTCATAGTCTTCTTTTCCATAACTGCCAGGCCTGCCAGCAAGAATTGATACTTCAAGTAATATTTTATGTAAAATGATTATGCAAAATATTAAACATTCAAATTAAACATAAAGGATTTAATGAATTGTTTCCTATCCAGAAAGGGGATGAAATTAGCACAGTTTACTTTGGAGAAGTGCAAACATAAGTAATCATTCCTAACCTAAGATAATATCATTGACTTCAATATTGTTTTCTATTGTTTTCAAGTAACAACTTTTTTTTTTTTTAACAAGGCTAAGTTTAGACTTCATTAGAGGAAAGTTCATTCCTCTTCTGTAACATAGTAGTGCAGCTTGAATGAAAAGTATGCCCTTGTAGCCATGTGTTTGAATCCTTACTTAGTTGACAGTGATGCCACTTTGGATGATTGTGGAATCTTTAGAAGTGGAGCCCAATTGGAATAAACAAATCACTGAAATAAAGCCTAAGAATTTATTTATATCCAGTACCTACATCTCATCTATTTTCTGCTCCATGACTGTTTTTTTCAATGCAAGCAGCCACCTCATGATACCATTGCAATACTCTTCTCTATCATGATGGTTGATAGCTTCTCAAATTGTAAGCTACAATAGGCCCTCCCTCTCTTAAGTGTATTCTTATCAGATATTAAGATATTTTTTCACAGCAACAAAATGTTACTAATACAGAGTGAACTACTAATATGTAGAATTACAGATATTACACATAAATCTTGTGTCCACACAGTCAGAAGGGCAGCAAATTAACAAAAAATGGGGCATTGAAGGTGAGTACTAAGTCGTGAGAGACTTCCATCATTCTAGTCATTATTATGTTTGTGGACTCTAGAAAAATTTTGGACAAATATTAAATTCTCAACAAATGTTTGCAAAAAGAAATAGATTAATAGTTTCATTTCATGCAAAATGAGAAACAGAGCATTATTTTGTAGATTATATATAACACATATGTATTATGAAAGCAGAAAAGTAAATCTTTGCAAGTAGAAAAAAGACTAGTAGCAATATACACAAGAAATTGGAATGGGGAATGAATATGGACAAAGTACAATGACACACATGTGAGAAAATATCATAGTGAAACCTAATACTTTATATAATACTTAAGATTAATTAAAATATCAGTTTCCATAGTATGTGAAATGAATGCTAAATTTATATTTAAGAGTCCATTAGTTTTTGATGTTATGTTATGGGATCCAGTTCTTACCTATTTATACACATACAACTGTCAATTAACTTTAGGAAATTTTGTTTTCCTTCTGATCATTAAAAATCTTAACTCCCCTACTTTTTACATTCTTTGTTTTCTGTTGTGGCTTGAATAAGAATGTCCCAAAAGGTTCATGTATTCAAATGCTTATTCACTCAGAAGTGGCACTATTTGAAAGTATGTGAAGAGTTAGGAGATGTGGACTTTCTGGAATAGGTATGGCTTTGTTAAGTAAATTCTATCAATGGGTGGGGGATGAGATTTGAGAATTCTATAGCTCAAGCCAGACCCAGTTGTGGCTGGAGATTTCTGTCCTACTTGGTCCCACAGCTGTTTTGCCTCAAATAAACACAAAAAGATGTATGTTAATTTATGAACTGTTGGTCGATGGCTAGGACCTTTTACTGGATAACTCCCTCTTAGTTATTAATCCATAACTATTAATCTATGTATGTCTACATGGCCTTACCTTACCAGAGAACACCTGTTGCATCCTTTCTTCCCAGTTTCTACATGGGGATTTTCTTTCTTGTGGCTTCCTTTGCTTCTCTTCTTCTTGCTTTCATAGCTCCGTGTATCCATCCTGCCTGGATACTGGCAAATTAGTGTTTTATTTATCAACCAATAAGAGTGAAATATATACAGAACATACATCATCACCCAGTGCCATGTTCTTTTTCTCTTGGACCATGGACCAGGATACAGCTCTCTGATGCTGCTCCAGTACCTTGTATGCCAACATGGTCCCTGACATGATGGCAAAGGACTAAGCCTCTGAAACCAATTAAATGCTTTATTTCAGATGAGTTGCTTGGTCATTGTGTCAATTCAAAGCAACAGAACAGATAATAAGACAGAGTCTATTTTTCATTTACTTGGAAGGATCTTTCCTGATCCCTTCACATACATGATCACTTCCTATTCATTCTTTATTCCAAGCTCATCTCAAGGACAACTTCACTACTTTTTTATACTGTCCTGTCATACTCACCGACCTCAGCACACTTAATCCAAGTCATACTCGCTTTCTTTTTGTTTGTTAAATTTTGGAATTGTAATTAACCACATTCATTTCTCCATACCCGTCTCTCCCTACTTCTTCACAGCCTTTGTCAGGGTTTACTATAATTTTATTATTTGTGTACTTTCTCTTTGTCAGTCTCTAATTCATGATCTGGCTTCTTTGATAGCACAGCAATTCTTATATCACTTATCGTGGGTTATTCACCTATTGATTAATGCAGAAACATTATTATGTATGCTTAATATTAGAATGTTTGGTTTTAGAGGTATGATTAACAATTAAATACACCCATCAGTCTTTTAAAGGAACCAAGTTGGGTCCATAGTACCTTCCTTACACAATTCACATCTCTCAAATTCCAGGTTCACAACATCTGAAATGTCTCTTCTTGTCACTAGGGACTTGTAGGCACATGCACATAACCATATAAATACACCACTCAAAACCACCCCACACAATTTAAAAACAAAGCTTAAGAATTGTAAAGTAATGTAATGATTAATATTTATACCCATATTGGTGTTTATATTCAAAATCAGTTAAATATTTAAAATTTGAATTATATTAAAAGAATTCTAAATTTTTATTCTGAAGTTGCATGAGAAAAGGTCAACTCAGTAAACTATTTTTACCAGTAAGTAGACTGGCATATATAATATAAATGTGTCAGGAAAATGCCAAATTATTTATTCAACACAGTAAAAAAAAAATAACAGAACCAGAACCATAATGTAATACTTCTGGGTGAATCATTTTTATTTATTTATTTTCTCTTATGAGAAGACTAATAGTGTCAGGGGACAGAAAATGCATTTTAGAATTGATAGAGTACTTACTGAGGGAGGGGTCTAGGAGTAAAATTCTCCTCAAATCTGCCATTCTTGAAGATTTCATGGTAGGCCCATCAAAACATAGACACGTGTTTCCCAAAACTCTTTTCAGCAGAAAGATGTTACATTTTGTTTTTACTTTGTCTCTACTGAAAGTGTAGTGACATAAATCATCCCAGAAGATGACTTGGGCTTGGAGCACACATTTTCATTGTTATGAGGAGTTTTTCTCCCGGCGGTCTGGACCCACTGCAGCGCCAGCCCCAAATAACACATAGAGATGCTCTATTTGATATAAAGCAGTAGGCCAGTTACTAGTTTATCAGCTACCTCTGTCTTAAATATTAACCAATTTATATTAATCTAAGTATTTCTACGTAGTCTCATCTTACCGAAGAGAGGAGCTGGCATTCTGCTCTCTCAAGTCTCTACATGCTGACTCCTCCTTACTACTTCCTTTCTCTTCCTAGTCTCCTAGTCCTGCCTATCTTGCTTTCCTATTGGCCAACAGTTCTTTATTCATTAACCAATACAAGAAATATATTTACAGAATGATCTCCCATCATCTTGGAATTCAGGGATAATATTCATCTTCTTAGGGTTGGTTTTAATTACTTAGGTTTGGGTATGGAAGGTGATGCTTAGATGCGGGTATCTCTTTTAGATAGGGAGAGGGTGTGGTTGGGAATGGTTGCTAGAATGAATATAGGTAGATTACAGAGTATTACCTATTATAGTTACCCATGTTTCCTATACCTATGAGATTAATCAGACATAGATGCTTAATCTTCAAGCACTTCATAGACCCGTAGAACATGGCATTTAAATGTTTTAATATTAGTCCTCCGTTGACATGAGACACTATTGCTCCTGACAGAACTGTGCATTTTTCTGAAAATATGTTGGATATTGTTATTGCTCCTTCTGGAGTCCATCCTTGCTTCAGCTAATGGTCTCTTGGGCAAAGAACTGCCCCACCTTGAACACTGATTTGGATGTGCAGCCCTATGTGGTTGCAGGAGACAAATATAGAAGACTGATGAACCTTGCCAAGTCAGCCTTTCTACCTCCTTGCTTTTGTTGTTGTCTGGCAAGTACTCTTGGCCTTAGCCAAAACTGCCTGTACCAATACTACTGTGAGACCTTGGGTGACTGTCCATGTAGCTTGCTGTTTCTGTCCTCACTACACCTTTTGGAAGTTGCCCATCCACACATCCTGTTTACCCTAGTATTGTTATTTTCCTTCTCAGGTCTTTGATGAGGTTGAATATTAAACTATCACAACTATTATTCTCTCTTCCTAGTTAGATATATTAGGTACTAGACTTAAGCTTTCCAGATTAGGACAACTCTATTGTAAATTACATTATGCCTTCACCCTAGGACTAGATATGTAGGTCTTAAGTTCTTGATTTTCCTTTTATTAGAGCATACTTGCTATTCATTGTTTTGTATATAGTTTTGTATCAAGCCTAAATCTTTTCTTTAGACTAAAAGGGGAATTGTAGTGAGATATTCACTGTATTTGCATCTGTGGCACTGACCACAACCATTGGGGGTGGAGTCAGGGGCAGAAGTGACCTGGAGATCTAGGTCTTAAGAGGAGCCTAGGAATATTCTCTTGCTGGAGGGACAGTGAGAGGAGAGCATCTGGTAGAACCTGCTGGTGTTCATCTGTCTAGGTTGTAAGTTAATTTCTCCCTGTATAAACATCTATTCAGCCTATTTGTTTATCCTGATTCTTATTAAACCACGATCCCTCATGGCTATTTAATATCCCCAGCAGATTTCTATGCAGGGTTACTATAAACAAAGATAGACATTCTCATTTTTTATTCTCAGAATATCACATTTTAATAGGTAACAATAAATCAAGGAAGTATAATATACAAATTGATTATAAGCTTGGTAATCGCTACCTTCATATATATATATATATATATATATATGTATATATATATATATATATATTCAATTTAAAGACCAGGACCTGACACATGAAAACAAAGAAAACATATTCACAAGCACTGAACAATATTTGAATGAATATAAAAAATCATTTATGCAATTTGGAGGCAGAACAAATTATCTAGACAACCTCTGTCAATCCTTCCCTGCCCCTACACACTCTGGTAGAGAGAGAGGTAAATACCTGGGGCAAATTCCGTTGTCTACCTCTCCCTCTTCCAGTCCCCTGACCTGTGGCTGTCATACCCTTTCTGCCACCAAAACTCCCAGATAGACCTGGAGGTAGAACAAAATTTCCAGCATAAATTGCAATTTCTTTTTTGCCCCTGCACCCTCCACAAAAGAGGAGAGGATAGAGCCTTGAATCCATACCCAACAAGAGAAGGAGAGACATCACCTGTACCCACTGGAAGAAGAGATGGGAAGACAACAGTATAAGAACATATCAGACAACAGACTTATATAACACCACCAGAGTCTAGAATTTGTACACCAGAATGACTTGAACATACCAATACAGATAAAGCAGAGGAGAATAACCTTAAAACAACTTCATGAAAAAGATAGAGGCCCTCAAAGAGGATATGACAAAAAATCCCTTAAAGAAAATGAAGAAAATACAAGTGAAAAAATGCAAGAAATCAACAAATCTCTTAAAGAAACCAAGGAAAACCAAGAAAAAAACAACAACAAGAAAAGAGATGAAGGAAACAATTCAAAGAGTTCATGATCTAAAAACTGAAATGGACACAATAAAGAAAACACAAACTGAGAGCATGCTGGAAATAGAAGAGCTGAGTAAATAATCAGGAACTACAGATGCAAGCATACACAACATAATACATGAGTTGGAAGAGAGAATCTCAGGTGCTGAAGATAAACTAGAGGAAATAGATTCATAAACCAAAGAAAATCTTAAATCCAACAAATCCTTAACTCAAAATATTCAGGTAATTTGACACACTGTGACAAGACCAAACCTAAGCGTAATAGGTATAGAAGAAGCAAAGAAACCCAGCATAAAGCTGCAGAAAATATATTCAACAAAATCATTGAAGAAAACTTTCCCAACCTAAGGAAGTAGATGCCTATGAAAGTACAAGAAACTTACTGAACACCAAACAGACTGGAGGAAAAAAAAAAGAAAGAAAGAAAAAAAAAAAAAAAAAAAAAAAAAAGAAACGATGGTCCCACCACATAATAATCAAAACTCCAAACCTATAGTATAAAGAATATTAAGAGCAGCAAAGGAAAAAATGTATGTCAGGTCACATACAAAGGGAGACCAGAATTACACCTGACTTCTCCATTGAAACTCTGAAAGCCAGAAGGTACTGGATAGATGTTGTAAAAACTATAAAAGATAGTGGTTTCCAGCCCAGACTACTATGGCCAGCAAAGCTCTCAATCACTATAGATGAAGAAAACAAGCTATTCCACGACAAAACCAGATTTTCATACTATACATCTACAAATCCAGCCCTACAGAAAATTCTGGAAGGAAAACTCCAACCAAAGGAAATTAACACTTGCAAATACATACACAATAGATAATTCCACTTTACCAGAAGCCATAAGAAAAAATAAATAAAAAATAAAAAAACAGGGTAAATCTACTCACAAGAGCACCATGACCAACAAATCTAAAACAGACAACAATTAACAATCATTCATTCCTGGCATAACTAGATGTTGGTTTTTAGAAGACTGCAGATAGATCCTTGTCTATCACCATGCACAAAACTTAAGTCCAAATGGATCAAAGACCTCAACATATAGCCACCCACACTGATCCTCATAGAAGAGAAAGTGGGAGCTCCCTTTGAACAAATTGGTACAGGAGATCACTTCCTGAAAATAACGTCAGTAGCACAGACACAGTTCCACAATTAATAAATGGGACCTCCTGAAACTGACAGGTTTCTGTAAGACAAAGGACACAGTCAGCAAAACAAAACAGCTGCCTACAGAGTGGGAAAAGACTTCACCAACCCCACATCTGACAGAGGGATGATTTCCAAAATACAGAATGAAGTCAAGAACAAAATAATCCATTTAAAAAGTGGGGTACAGAACTGAAAGAGAATTCTCAATAGAGGAATCCAAAATGGTTGAAAGACACTTCAAAATGTGTTCAACATCCTCAGCCAACAGGGACTGTAAATCAAGGCAACTATGAGATATCATCTTACTCTTGTCAAAATGGCTAAAATCAAAAACAGCAATGGCAATAGATGCGGGAGTGGGTGTGGAAAAAGGGGAATATTTCTCCTGTGCTGGTGGGAGTGCAAATTCATATAGACACTTTGGGATGGTTCCCCAGGAAAATGGGAATCAGTCTAACACAGGACCCAGCAATTCTGCTCATCAATTTTATACTTAAACAAATCTCAAAAATTGTTAAAAGTCATAATACAAAGCATAGCACAATAGCTAACAAGAACATGAAACCCCTACATGCACTACTAAACTGAATCTATATAAACCAAACAACAGAAATAAACTGCAATAAAAATTATATATTTATGTATATGTGTGTGTATACATATGTATATATACATATATATCACAGACATTTATAAATAATTGCCTAAAATTGGCTTAATTCACAGAAATGATACTATAATTTATTTTTCTATCAGTTTTATTATGAAACAATGACACATTTCAAGATTTTCACAACAGAGACCTGTTCATGAATTCAATTTAATAGCATGGCTTAGGCCACCGTTTCTTAAGCTATATATTTTCCTTTCTAGATGGGCCTAATGCTTGTTTCATTAGATAATAGTAAAGTGACCAAAGATATTTAAAATTCAAGCAGCATAATATTTCATACAAAATTCAATGACTGCCTCACCATCAAACATTTCAGATTTTGCTTGCATCTATCATGTACAGACAATATTAACTTGGGTTTGTAGTTCTTTCTCAGACTCATTTCTCCATCTACAAGTATAGGCTGATTGATTTTCTTCTTCTAATTATTAGTATATGTCAGATTTTTGGTATTAGTTTATTCTAAACTATTTAAATACATTGAAAGAAAAGACTTGAAAAAATGAGAAAACAGGAAATATTGAAAACAATTGTGACTTGTAGCAGGGAAAAGCTAGGTTCTTACCACATTTTACAGAATTGTTTTCTATCTCAATAAATTTATGATGAAAACCTTGTGTGACCTCTCCCATTAAAAATGTTATTATTTAAATGATTTATAAACATAAAACTTGAAAACTTCCAAATATTACAGAATTTCCATAGTGAATGAATTTTCAAGTGTTATATTTGTTTGATATTACTAAGCATTTGCATGTATTTTTATATAACCAAATATGATTCTCTATAATTATTAGCATAGAATATAAAGACATGTTAAGAATTTCTACTGGTACAATAGTGGCATGAATCTCATGAGAGAAACCAATCACTTTCTGATTGTGTTTAAGTCCTGTTCCACATGATGCAACACATACCAAACTTTATTTTATGGCTAAGAACCTGTCCTGTGACTACACAAGTTATAGTTTCTTGGGATTAAAAATACTATGATTACTGTACTAAATGAAAATAATGCTAAAATGACATCCAATGACTTGCTATTATAACCATAGATTAATGTATCCCTATTCTTTACTGAGAAAATTCAATTTGCATTGGACCTTAATTTACATGGAGGCCAACAGCTTTCAAAGATATAGAATATAAGAACATGTAGACCTGAAGCCTTAGGTATTATTGTGAAATATGAGTTAGAAGAAAGTCTGTGAGGATCAAAATACAAGGATACAAGTATCATTAGGACACAACAGGGCAGCTGCACACATAGATGTTCAGTAGATATGAGCATGTGCAAGCTCCGTTGAAGCTCAAGCCAGATTAAATTACACCATGGAAAAATGAGTTATAAATGTGGTCCACCCCTACCAGAAGTTCTATTGACAACTAATAGCTATTAGAAAAGGGAGGGACAGTTTTTTTTAAAAGTGATATCCCTAACATTTCTACCATGTTCCAGTAGAAGATCATATTTCTATGAGCATATAGGCAACATAAATTGGACTTGAGAATGAAAATAGAAACAAGATACAAAGTTGAGATTATAGGAAAAAAGAATGAGTCAGGGAGGAATCAAATGAGAATAAATATGGTTAAAATTGAAAATAAAATCTCAAGACTAAAAATGAATAAACAAAATGCATTTATTAGTTCTTTGTTTACTATGAAATTTATGTATTTATCAATTTTGTTTTCTTAAATCATTATTATATTATGATAGAAGACAGACATATATGTCTCTGCCACCAATCAGTTGTCTCCTTGAGGTCTATTTCAAGTAAGCTAACTTAATTTGTTATATAACAATTTTATTTTCTGTATAACACCATGTATATGCTGAGAGAAATTCAGGCTGAATTCAAGAGCAATTAATAAAATAGATTAAAAAATATCTATAGGGTAGAAACTCAATCATCTGAGCTGATAAAAAAAAGTGATGCAGCTGTTGTGTCTAAGCAAGTCACATATGTCCTACAATTCTTAGAGCAACTGAGAATGAGAAGTTCCCATATAAAAATTGTCTAAGTTGCATGTGAAAAGTGACCTAAATAACAAACATATATGACTTGACTTTTCTTTACCCTTCCCAGGAATGCATCTTTCTTTGTTTTCTGGTTTATAGAAGTCCTTCTCTAAACTTGGAATATTAAATCAACAAGGTGAAGGCATGATCCCTTCTGTTGTATCTAGCTTACACATTCAGGTTACATAAGCAAAGCAAAAATAAACAAGAGAGGAACTTAAAAAGACTGAGGTGGCAGTACTAAGTGCTGTTTAATTTATTTTGAAGATTTTCTCTTTACACTTTAGACCGTATTCTATTATGGGTCTAGGTTAAGAAAAAAAAGTGCCAAGTGACTGAACTTTGGCAAATTATAAAACATTCTTCAAAGTATCTAGTTTCATTCTCCAGATAGTCTTATTTGAATCTTTTCCTGTGTTTAACTTTAAATTCATCAAGATATTGAGATGTAGATAAACCAAAATTGAGATAAACTATTAAACTTTTTCAAATTATCAGATGAAAGTGACTGACTATAATTATAACATAACATGTGTGTCAAGAGAAAAGATTTTATAGTTATTTAACAAATATATGAATTATTTTATTAATAAATTGTATTGACATTAGAAACAATCTTATTTCACGTATCAGTCCCTGTTCCCTCTCTCTCCCATCCTCCCATGCACCCCCATGGAGCTCCCCATCCACTCCCTAGGGAGGGTGAGGCCATCCATTAGAGATCATCAAAATTGGTCAAGTCATTTGGGTTGGGCTTAGGCCCTCCTCCATGACTCTAGGTTAAGGGAATATCCCTGCATGGAAAACGAGCTGCCGAAGACCATTTGTGCACTAAGGATACATCCTAGTTCCACTGTTAGAGACCCCATAGACTGCCTAGTTCTCCTAGCTGACACCCATGTTCAGGGGACCTGGTTTGGTCCAAGGTTGGTTCCCCAGCTGTCAGACTGCAGTCCATGAGTTCCTACTTGCTCAGGTCAGCAGTTTTTGTGTGTTTTCCCAGTGTGGCCTTGTAAGGAAAAAGAAACAGTCAACAAGAAAACAAACAAACAAACAATCAAAAAAAAAAAAAAAAAAAAAAAAAACCCAGAAGCCCACAGACTGAGAAAAGATCTTCACCAACCCCACATCTGACAGAGGACTGATCTCTAAAATATACAAAGAACTCAAGAAGCTAGTCACCAAAACAAAATAATTCAATTAAAATTTGGGGTAAGGAACTAAACAGAGAATTCTCAATAGAGGAATCTAAAATGGCTGAAAGACTCTAAGAAATCTCTGAACATCCTTAGCCATCAGGGAAATGCAAATCCAAACATCTCTGAGACACCATCTCATTTCTCCCACTTCAGTCAGAATGGCAAAAAGGAAAAGCACCAGTGACAGTCTACGCTGGAGAGGATGTGGACAAAAGGGAATGCTCCTCCATTGCTGGCAGGAGTGAAAACTTTTGCAGGCACTTTAGAAACCAGTATAGCAATTTCACAGGAAAATGGGATTCTGTGTACCTCGAGATCCAGTATTTACTTTCTTGGGCATACCAAAGCATACAAATTCATACAAGGACATTTGAAGGACATTTGTTCAACTATGTTCATAGTAGCATTATTTGTAATAGCCAGATACGGGAAACAACCTAGATGCCCCTCAACTGAAGAATGGATACAGAAAATGTGGTACATTTACACAATAGAGTACTACTCAGAAAAAAACAAAACCAAACAATGGAATCTTGACATTCACAAATACATTAATTCCATTAGATATTTCTGAACATGTTTAGATGAAATAGGAGTTATAAAAATTAAAGTTTTGAGAAGGAAACTTTCCCCTTTACCACCAATATATTTGAAGTTAGTTTTCACATATTAATATGAGTGAACTTCTTTCCAACATTCCTCACATCAGAGCATAATTTCCTTCAAATGAAAAATTCACAATATAATTGGAAAATCTAGGGCAAGTGCTAACAATGCTATATAGTGGTGAAAGATTTGCTTAAGATTAGCAAAGCATAGGACACATAGATCAGTCACAGCAAACAGAACCATGAATGTCAAGGAAATGCTTTACTCCAGGCCTCCTCTTCTTTCTATTTTTTTATGTTTCCACAGTAGCTATCTAGAAGCAGCTGTGACTTTGACAAAGTCACTCTTTTTTATATAGACTGCTATAGACTAATATCTTGAATGCTGTGAGCCTGTCAATATATAACCATAACAGAAAGTGAAGATAGAGTAAAAACACATAAGACAGGTTATATATTAGTACAATAGTCATGAAGCAAAAGCTATTGTTCCATGCAGCTATTTCCATTTGAATGTGCTGAGTTTCAGTATAAAATATATTTCTTAATGTTAATCATATTGGAAACATTTGAGACACAAAAGCTTGATATGTGATTCCATTCAATTTGCTGATAATATTATGAGGAATATTATTTAAACATTTAATCCCTAACATGGATATTGATAAAATGGCCCATTTGAACTTGTTGTGTTACTCATGCTAGAAAATTAGATATGTAATCTTTTTGAAGATAATAAATGTAAAATTAGTAAAATTACTTTCTGTAGAAATGTTATTTCCTGTTGTTTTCTAAGCAGTGACTCAGAAACCTATTGAGGAATTCTAAAAGGGAGACCAACACTGGTAATGTGCTCTTAAAAGAGCCTTTGTTATGGAAATTTTAAAACAGTGTCACTCAGGAGAACTTTCTATCACCCCTAGAACTATCCATTTCATGATACCCTTAATCTTCATGGGAAAAAATCCATTAGAAAACACAGGTTCAGACATGTTTATTGTTTATATTATATTTTTTTAAAAAATAAATAAGATAAAGATTATCTGGATACATTATCTTTTTTACAAATAATACTGTAGAACTCTTAAAATTTGTCTAAGATTACATATTAAAATTGCAGAAAAGTGTAAGCAAACACTTGCAGTTCATTTTTGCTTCTTGATTACACTTTAAGTTACCTTTAGTAAAATATGTATACTCTATATGAAAGTATTTGTGCATAAGTGTGTGGTGTATGTATGTTAATGTGATATGTATGTGTATTGTGTGTATGTGTTCATATGTGGCGTGAATGCATTTTTAATTGTGTGTGTGGGGGGGGGATTTTCCATTTTTTCCCAGAATAAAGTGGCAAAGGAGCTAATTGAGATCACATAATTTTATTTGTTAGATCATTACAAACATTTTAAATGCATGAAAAAATAGGGAATAATTACATTTATGTCTGCTCAATCACATTTTTGAACATATATGGGCCATCCTAATGAGATAAGCCTGATATTGTATTTCAAATGATGGTATGAAATAAGACTCAGAAATGATAGACAGTGTTCATCAGAAAACCTCTAGCACAGCATTCATACTTGATTTCATTACATGAGAACTAAATATATTTAAAATTTGAGTGGATTTATGAAATGACTGAGGTACAATAACAGAAAGGACAAACATTTGGCCAATGGAAGTTGTATTTGTGGTTGGTAGAGAACACTAAGTAGCCACATTTCTTACAAGAGACTTTCCCATAGCTGAGTGAGGATATAGACTTTCTACATGTGCTTTTCCTAAACTCTTACAGAAGACTTGGTCCTTGAAGATCTATCAAGAGAATTCACATGCTTCAGGGCAAGTAGATGAGGAGGATGGATAGACACACAGGTCATCATTTCACACTGGAGAGTTCTCCTATCCTGATATTTTAGAGTAGAGTTGGCCTTTTGGGATAGCTATAAGTCATGCTTTGGAATTTTATAGTGTACTTAAACTCAAGTCATGTACACAGACAAAGTGTTAACACTTATCTGTTCACAGATCTGGGATTTTTACAAAGGCAAAGAATTTTAAGAGGAGAACCAGCAGGAGCAGAGGAAAAGACTCCATTAAGTAGTGTTGAAACAATATTTAGGAATGCTGATAGTCTCATAATTATTTGCTTATTCAATAAATTTAATAGGTACATAAAGAATATGAATGCAAATGAACTTACATGTAATAATGTTAAAGACAAAATGTTCTAGGGCTGTAAAATCTCCCCAGCATTAAAGAGTAAAAGCACACACATTCAGAACAACCAAGTTCCAGACTTAGAACACAGTCAAGAAATTCTCAACTGCCTGTAACTTAGTTAAGAGTAGTCTGATGTCCTGTTTTGGATATGTTGGCACCTGTAGACATGTACACAAACTTGCACACATACACTTTAAATATATATATATAATATATATATATATATATATATATATATATATATATATATATATATAATCTTGGCAATATCCCTGATAGTGTTTAAGTAATTTATTTTTTGGTAGTTCATAATTTTCATTTTTAGGGGCTTTACTATTTTAAATTTATACTAGGAATGTTAGGTGATTTTTCAACACTGTTGATGCTAATGTGTAAAAGGCTACTCACCTGACTTATTTTTCAGGAACTTCTTTTTTTATGTGCAGGTTAAAGCTATGGATTCTTCTGTGTTGATGTTTTGTACTGTTACTTTTCTGAAGCCATCATCACACCTAATTAGCTTTTTTGAGGATTTGTTTTTCTGCATATCTTATGCATGAGATTGTATGATTATAATTTCTATTTTGTTCTATATTGAATAAGACTGAAGAGATGGGCAACCTTTCCCCTGCTCTTATTTTAGAGGGGGTGCCTTTTGCTTCCCAGGTTCTGTCAGTGTTGGTTCAGCTCTGTCATATGCAGCCTTTATTATGTTGAGAAAGTATTCTTATCTGTCTAGTTTTTTCAGAGTTAGATTTACTCATGAGATTGATTTCCAATGCTGTCACATGGTGCTAGTAAGAGTCTGTAGTGCATGTTAAATTCCTTTGTTATTGGGCCAGCATCCAGATAGCTAAAAGGCTTCACAGTCAAATCCTTGCCCTTGAGTGAAACAAAAAATGATGCAATCAGAAAACATGCATTGTTGATGATGTAAAAAGAGAAATAGATCCACTTTAACTTTAAAATGAATAATTACCACTTAACAGAATGAAATGGACCTACTTAAGGAAATAAGACTCTTCAGGTGTTAGATTTACAATGTATTGATTTTAAAGACAGGCACAACAATAAAGCTCAGATCACCCTTGCCTTTTAGAACTGAATTATACCTAGAGGATCGGTGTTAATGGCTGATCCCCAATTTGGCAATGCTCAGCATTGATTGGCACTTGAGAGCTCTAATCTTATCAATAAATTAATCTTTTGGTTCGTTCATCAAATATTTGGCTATTATAACCAATGCGCTAAGAAGTGATTGGACCTAGCTAAAGAAAGTAAGTTTGGGAATGAGCATGCCTAGTGGCCTGTAGCTCTTCCCTGTCCCCTTTCCTGACACCTTTAAATAAGTAGCTTGCATCCACTCCACCCAACTTACCATGAAATTATGCTGCATCACTTCCTGGAAGAAACAGAGCCAGAAGACCATGGAATAGAATTTCTAAACTATAGGAAAAATAAACATACTTTCCTGTCATATTATTTCCCTTAGGAATTAGACTATCAACATTATAGCTGATTAATATCATAATGAAAGCACATTTTTAAATGTCTACATTTAAATCAACACTACTTTTTAGTGAGTCTGGTGTATATCCCAAATCAAAGGTCCATATGAGCCTAGGGATGTGGGCACCTCTTTACCAGTTCCAGTGTAAGAGACAACAGTCTCTTACCCACTGATACGTTTAACAAAATGACTACGTCACAAGTCTCACTACCACTTCCTTTAATTATAAGCTGCGTGGATGTTTATTTTTCTATTTCGATGAAGTAACTTCAAATTACTGCTTTACCTACTTTCAGATGTAAAGTTCTGTGCTTTAGAAGATTCACTATGATATGTAATTATTACCAGTATATACTTGTTGACCGGGATCTTCACCCAGCAAGCAAAGTACTCACTAAGTACTCACACCCTATTCCTTTTCTCTCATCAGTTCCCCATGGGAGCTATCATGTCATGCCACTATGGGTTTAACCATTCAGGATATTTTGAATATAAGTAGATTCACACACTATGTAGTATTCAAGTTTGGCTTTTTTTCCCACTAAGCCTTAAGTTATCATTCTTCAACCATACCTTTATGGTCAAATAACATTGCTTTGTATGCACATACCAGATTTTACTTGGCCATTAATTATTTGATAGATGATTGCACTGTTTCCACATAGCCTATTTTGTATAATATCAATATTAACAAAGTATTGCTTGAAGTAAGACAAAGAAAGATCTGCTTTCAATGAGATGTTAAGTCTCTGATAAATTGGGAGACTGTATTTACTTCTTTCATTACAACCTCTATTTTTTTCTCCTCACAAAAGCTGTTTTACCCCTAAGAGCTTTTGGCTGTACATTGCCCCTACCATGAGTTTCCTCATCAGCTTCCATTACTGCCAAGGACCAGCCCTCATTGATGTCAGCTGAAATGGAACCCTTCCTAGGTCTCCTTATGCATTTATGCATACCCTCTTAAATGTGTTCACCAGACAGTAACATAGGTAGACTTTTCGTTCCTAGGCATCAGTCCCAAGTAACCACACAGAGGCTTATATTAATTACCAGTACTACCCAAATAGCTCAGGCTTGTTACTACATAACTCTTACATTTTAAATTAACCTATATTCCTTATCTATGCTTTGACACTTGGCTTGGTATGTTTCTTCAGTATATCATGACCATCTTTCTTCTCTTTTCATTTGTTTATAACTTTTCCAACTCTACCTTTTTTTCCTTCCTACATTCTTAGTCTGGCTTTTCTGCCTAATCTTATCTTATTCAGATATTGGCCAGTCAGTGTCTTTATTAATCCAATTACAGTGACATATATTCACACAGTGTAAAGGAATTTTCCACAGCATTTCCACTTTTTTGCCAAAATAATAAAGGCAGCTTTATCTTTAACCTAGTAAAAATTTATACAACAAAACACTTATCAAGAACTATAGTTACAATATTTAGTTCAATTGTTTTATACAAAATTACAGAAAATATTTATTATCTATGTTATCTTTGTGACTCAAAATTTTATACTTAATTTATATCTTATCATTACTAAGGAAACTCTAACTATGACTGTATGGTCTTCTATTCCATTTCCATCAATGTTCCCAGAAGGATGAAATGGTACCTAACAAGAGGGACATCTGGATGCCTGGACATTCATCTTTGGCATTCAAGCCTTGTAGAACTGATAGACTTTTCAAGAAACAGAAAGTTTTGAAAGACTGTCCTACCTTATCTTGGCAGCATGGAAGTAACTTGTTTTGTGTCCGGCTGGTCCAGTTTGGTCCAGTATACTGTCAGTAACTGTGGCAAAACAACTATCTGTACTTTTTCACATGGTGTGGTACCTTTTATCAGCATGTCATGCCTATATTGCTTTTCTTTGTATTTGCTTGTGACTCTCCAAAATCTGCTCTTCTTCCTGTTCTCCTGCCTAACCTTATACTGTTCAGCTATTGGCCAGTCAGCTTCTTTATTAAATCAATAACTCTGTCATATACTCACATAGTCTGAAGAAATAGTCCCCAGCACAGTAAGGTTATTTCATTTTCTGTTGCTCATTTATGTGACTATTGGGCTTTCTACTACATCATGAGCTCTAATAACTATAGGATAAATCTGATCCTCCTCTAATCCAAGAAGAGGGTTTGGCCACATATTACATAAACAATGCCCCATAAATGTTTGGCAAGTTTAAAAAGATAACTGAATGTATGTATGGATGTTTATATTTCCAATTACTAAAAGAGACAAGATGCACTTTAAACACATAATTTATCCGATTTTTATGCAGCTCTTGCTTTTCACTTACATTTCTGCTCTTCTACTTTAGTCCATTAGTCTTCCTAGTTTGCCTGCCAAAAACAGCTTACAGAAATGGACCAAAATTTAAAGAAGACTCTGGATATTCTCAGGAAAGAGAAGGATAATTTGTAGTTCTTTAATTGTTACCTCTTATACTTGTACCACCTTTTTTCCTGACTTCATTAATATTACCTAGGACCTGAAACAACTTTAAATGAAATAAATATAAGTTTCAGACCACTGGAAGTTTCTCAGAAAATTGGGGCTGAATGTACCTCAAGACTCGGCTATAGCACTCCTGGATATATACCCAAAGGATGTTCCATACTACCACAGCAACAGGTGCTCAACTATGTGCATAGCAACTTTATCATAATAAGCAGAAACAAGAAGCAAACTAGATATCCCTTAACTAAATAATGGATACAGAAAATGTAATATATTTACACATGGAGTACTATTCAGTTCTTAAAATTTCACATAAAAAATTTTGCAGGCAAATTAATGGAACTAAAAAAAAAAAAAAAAAAAAAAAAAAAAAAAACAATAATCCTGACTGAGCTAGCTCACTCTCAGGAAGACAAACATGGTATGTACTCACTTAAGTGGATATAGTTTTAAAGTAAAGGATAACCATGCTATACTCCACAGATCCAGAGAGGCTAAGTAATAAGGAGAGCTCCAGCATGGGGGTTGCATTATCACCCTGAAAGGTAATGTAATAGACTTTGAGCATAGGCTGGCATCAGGTGGGAATGAATGAGAAAAGGAAGGAATAGGTGGAGGGATGGAAGGACAGAATGATGGGAGAGAAGACTTGGATAGGCAGCATTTTAAAAATGAGGTAGAAGCCTTAAACAATGGAAACTCACAGAAATTCACAGGGAGACACTAATGAAGACTACTAGTAATGGGACATACAGAACCTGAACCTACAATCTTACATAACCAGAGCAAAGTGTAACATAATCTTTGTCAGATAGGTTTCAAGCAGAAATTGTTAGGAGCATATTTAGAGACCCACAGCAAATCAATAAGCAGAACTAGGGGAATTCTGCAAAAGAGGAAGAGGAAGGATTGCAGCAGCCACAGGGGGCAAGATACAAAAGGAAAATGGCCAACAAAATTAACTAATCCAGGACCATCGACAGAATCAACAGTTAGGGAGCCTGCATGGGTCAGATCTATGTCCTCTGCATGTTTATTATGCTGTTATAGGATGATACTACTACGAGTTAGAGTGAGGGCTGTCTCTGGCTCTTCTGCCTGCTTTAGGGACTGTTTTCTTTTCTCGGGTGGCCTCATCCAGCCTTAATATGAGGATGTGCCTCTGGGGTTATTATATCTTGATATGCCATATTTAGTTGATATCCCTCAGTGCCCTGCCCTTTTCTGCAGAGAAAGGACTGGGAATAGATCTGTGGAAAGGGTTTTTGGAAAGTAGGGAACTGGAGAAGAGGGATGGAGGCTAATATCCAGATATAATGTATGCATGAGAGAAAAGTGAAAATAAAAGTTCCAGACCACTCTAAGACCCAGAACTAGTCTTGTGACCTCTAACTACATGTTCTTTTTCCTTCAATGATTGTTAAAAAGATATTTTTTTAACAATTGTGTATTTATTTATCTTATTTTACATGTCGATCCCAGTTCCCTCTGCATGCCCCTCCCTCTCTTCCACCCGCACATGCCCTTTGACCATCCTTCCATCCCATTCACCACCCCATTCCACAAGTAGGATGATGCCTTCTGGGAGGGGGCCACCTAAATCTGTTAAAGTCATTTGGAGTAGGGACTAGGACCTCCCTCCTGCCTCTATGTTAAGGGAGTATCGCTCCATGGGGAACATGCTCCCAAAGTCCTTTTATGCATCAGAGATACAACCTAGTTCCACTGTCAGAAGTCCCTTATACTGCCCAGGCCTTCTAACAGAGACCCATGTTCAGTGGGTCTGAGTCAGTTCCATGCGGTATTCCTAGGTATCAGTCTTCCCTCTCTGCATTTGGATTCCAGTTCAGCTCAGATTTTAGCTGTGGGTGTCTGCTTCTCTATCCATCAGCTACTAGATGAGGGTCTATAACGGTGGATAAGTTAGTTATCAATCTCATTATCAGGGAAGGGTATTCATTGTAGCATTTCCACTGTAACTCAAACTGTTAGTTGGGGTCAGTCTTGAAGGTGTCTGAACAATTCTCTAGAATAAGTTTTCTCTTAAAATCTATAATGGCTCCCTCTTCTTCGGTATCTCTTTCTCTCTCCCTCCCCACCACGTCTATTCCTCCCCTGACTCAATCATCCCAGTTTCAGTGCTTTCATCTACTCCCCTTCTCTCTCTTCTAGCTCCCTCTCTAACCACTGCTCCCATCACTCCCAAATGCTCAGGAGTGTCCCTTTCTCTTCCATGAGGGACCTTGTATGAATTTCTTAGAATCCTTCTTGTACCCTAAGTTCTTTAACAGTGTAAATTATACCCTGGTGATCCTGTGCTCTAGGTCGAAAATCCATATACGATGGAGTACATACCATGTTCCTCTTTCTTCTTTTTGTTACTGGGTTACCTCATTCAGGATGGGTTTTGTTTTTGTTTTTGTTTTATGTTCCATCCATTCACCTGGGAATTTCAAAATTCCATTTTTTTTTCTGTCAAGTAGTATTCCATTGTGTAAATGTGCCACATCTTCTTTATGCAGTCTTCAGTTGAGGGGCATCTAGGTTGCTTCCAGGTTCTTGCTATTGCAGATAATGCTGCTACAAACATAGCTGAATAGATGTTTTTGTTGCATGGATGTAGAATATTCAGGTATAAGCCCAAGAGTGGGGTTGCCATGTACTGTGGTAGACTGATTCACATTTTCCTGAGGAACCTCTGTTCATCTCCAAAATGGCTGTACAAGTTTCGACTCCCACCAGCAGTGGAGGAGTGTTCCCCTTTCTCCACATCCTCTCCAGCATAAGTTGTCATTGGTATTTCTAATTTTAGCCATTTTGACAGGAGTAACATGGTATCTCAGAGTCATTTTGATTTGCATTTCCCTGATAGGTAAGGATGTTGAGCACTTTCTTAAGTGTCTTTCAGCTGTTTTTATTTCCTCTATTGAGAATTCTCTTTAGTTCTGTTCCCCGTTTTTAATAGGGTTAGTTGGTGTTTTGGTGACTAGTTTCATGAGTTCTTTGTATATTTTGGAGATCAGCAATCTGTCGGATGTAGAACTGGTGAAGATCTTTTCCCAGTCTGTAGGCTGCCATTTGGTCTTGTCAATTGTGTCTTTTGCCTTAGAAAAGTTTTAGGAGGTCCCATTTATTAATTGATGTTCTCAGTGTCTGTGCTACTGTTGTTATGTTCAGGAAGATGTCTCCTACAACAATTTGCTCAAGGGCACCTTCCACTTTCTCTTCTAAGATATTCAGTGTATCTGCATTTATGTTGAGGTTTTTTACCCATGAGGGCTTCAGTTTTGTGCATGACAATAGAGATGGGTCTATTTGCAGTCTTCTATACATTATCATCCAGTTGTGCCAGCACCATTTGTTGAAAAGGCTTTCCTCCTCCCCTTGTATACTTTTAGCTGTTTTTTTATAATCAGGTGTTTGAAGGTATGTAGGTTAATATCAGGAATTTTGATTAGATTCCTTTGCTCTGCATATTTTTGTGCCAATACTGGGCTGTTTTCAGGACTATTGCTATGGAGTAGAGCTTAAAGACAAGGATGGCAATGCTTCCTGAAGTTTTTTTTATTGTACAGGGTTTTTTAAGCTATCATGTGTCTTTTGTTTTTCCATGTAAAGTTTATTTTTATCCTTTCAAAGTCAGTGAAGAATTGTGCTAGGATTTTGATGGGGATTGCATTGAATCTGTAGATTGGTTTTGGTGAGACTGCCATTTTTATTATGTTGATCCTACGTATCTGGGAGCATGAGAGATATTTCCATTTTCTGATATCTTCTTTAATTTCTTTCTTTTTTTGAAGACTTTAGACTCTGTTTAATAAAATGTCTTCTGGGACTTACAGTTTTAACAAAAAACAATGAATCAATTTTTTTTATTTTTTTTATTTTACATGTTGATCCCAGTTCCTTCTCCCTCCCTCCCTTTTACCCTCTCTCTCCCCCTCACATGCACCCTGACAACCCTCCTGTCCTATCCCCCATCCCAATTCCACATGTAGGGCTATGCTATCCAGGTGCAGTCATGTAAATCTGTCAAGTTATTTGAAGTAGGGACTATGACTTCTCTCCTGTCTCTAGGTTAAGGGAGTATTGATCCATGGGGGATGTGTCCCAAGGTCCTTTTGTGCACCAGGAATACATCCTGGTTCCACTGTCTGAGGTCCCTTAAACTGCTCAGTCCTTCTATCTGAGACCCATATACAAGGGGTATGAGTCAGTCCCATGCTGGATTCCCATCTGTCAGTCACAAAAATAGGAACATGATATGTACTAGGAACATGATATGTACTTGGTCATATATGGATTTTAGACCTAGAGTAAAGGATCACTAGCCTATAATTCACACCACCAGAGGAACTAGAATAAGGTATATAAGAGATTCATATAACATCCCTCACAAAAGAGGGAAGGAACAAGTCCCCCAGAGCACAGGGGAAGTGGGGGGCAGTGAGTGGAGAGAGAACTAGGAGAAAAAGAATGGAGGGGAGGAAAGCAAGTGCGACTAGGAAGATTGAGTCAGGGTAGGAATAGAAGACAGGAGAGAGAGAGAGAGAGTGAGAGAGAGAGAGAGAGAGAGAGAGAGAGAGAGAGAGAGAGAGAGAGAGAGAGAGAGAGAGAGAGAGAGAGAGAGGAGAACATAAAAGAGGGAGCCAATATTGGTTTGAAGAGAAAACTGAACCTAAAGAAAGGTCTAGAGCCCTACAAGACTGACTCCAACTAACAATTTGAGCAACCATGGAAAGGCTACCATAAATGCCCTTCCCAGATAGTGAGATCAACAACTAACTTATCCACCATCATGGAGCCCTCATCTAATTTCTATCTTTAAAGACACAAACTTCTTGCAATAAAGGTCTTTCACTTGCTTTGTAAACATTACCCCAAGTTAATTTATGTTGTTTATCGCCACTGTAAAGGGTGATGTTTCTCTGATTTCTTTCTCAGCTTCTTTGTCATCTGTATATAGTAGGGCTAGTGATTTTTTTTTGAGTTTATCTGGTATCCTGCTAGTTTGTTGAAGGTGTTTATCAGCTGTAGGAGTTCCCTGGTAGAGTTTTTTGGGCCCCTTATGTAAACTATCATATCATATGAAAACTGACTGTTTGACTTCTTTCTTTCCAATTATTATTCCCTTGATCGGTGTTTTAGTCTTACTGCTTTAGCTAGAACATCAAGTACAATACTGAAGAGATATGGAGTGAGAGGCCAACCTTGTCTTGGTCCTGATTTTAGGGAAATCTCCTTAAGCTTCTCCCCATTCAGTATGATTTGGCTGTTGGTTTAGTGTATATTGCTTTTAGTATGTTTAGGTATGTTGCTGTCATTCCTGATCTATCCAGGACCTTTATCATGAAAGGGTATTGAATTTTGTCAAAGGACTTTCCAGAATCTAGTGAGATAATCATGTGGTTTTTCTTTTTCTGTTTGTTTATATGGTAAATCACATTGATAGATTTTCATATGGTGAACCATCCCTGAAATCCAGGGATGAAGCCTGGTCATGGTGAATGATTTCTCTGATGTGTTCTTGGATTCGATTTTCCAGTATTTTATTGAGCATTTTCGCATTTTGTTTGGGAGCTTTTATTTTGTGGAAAAATTTGAGGAATATTGGTATTAATTCTTCTTTGAATTTCTGGTAGAATTCTGCACTGAAGCCATCTGGCTCTGGGCTTTTTGGTTGGGAGGTTTTTGATATCTGCCTCAATTTCCTTAGGGATTATAGGTTTATTTAAGTTGCTTAGCTTTTCTTGATTTAATTTTGGAAAGTGATAGTTCTCCATAAATTGGTTCATTTCCTTTGAATTTTCAAATTTTGTGAAGTCCATGTTTTCAAAGTATGACCTGAAATTTTTCTGGATTTCTTCAATATCTGTTATGTTCTTGTTTTCATTTCTGATTTTGTTAATTTGCATGCTCTTAATCTGCTTTTTTTTTAGTTTGAATAAAGATTTGTCTATCTTGTTGATTTTCTAGAAAAACCAACTCTTTGTTACATTGATTTTTTTGTACTATTTTCCTGGTTTCTACTTTATTGATTTCAGCTCTGAAATTGATTATTTTCTGGTGTCTACTCCCCCTCTGGTTTGAATTTGTTTCTTTATGTTCTAAGGCCTTCAGTTGTGCTGCTAATACTCTAATGTGACTATTCTCCATTTTCTTCAATGGACACTCAGTGCAATGAACTACCTTAGTAGCACTCACTGTTTACAAGGTGTCCCATAAGTTGGGACCTCATTATTGTTGAATTCTAGGAAGGCCTTTATTTATTTATTTATTTCTTCTTTGACCCAGGTATGGTCCAGTTGCCCATTGTTCAGTTTCCATGAGTTTGTGGGTTTCTGTGATTTATATTATTGTTGAATTTCAACTTTAAATCATGGTGGTCTGATAAGATACAGGGGACAATTCCAATTTTTTTTTAATATGTTGAGGTTTGTTATGTCACCTAGTAAGTGGTTGATTTTAGAGAAGGTTCCATGTGGAATAGAGAATTCTTTTGTGTTTGGTTGGAGTGTTCTATATATGTCTGTTAAACCCAATGGTGACATAACTCCTGTTAGTGCTTTTGTTTCTTTGTTAGGTTTCTGTCTGGTGGTCCTATGAACCAATGAGAGAGGGTTATTGATGTCTCCCACTATGAGTGTGTGAGGTTAAATGTGAGCTTTGAGTTTTAGTAGGGTTCTTTTTTTTTTTTTTTAATCAATGTGTGCACCTATGTATTTGGGGCATAGATGTCACCTTTGTATTTGGGGCATAGATGTTCAGAATTGAGACTTTGTGCTAATGGATTTCTTCTGTGATGAATACAAAATGACTCTCTTCATCTCTTTTGATTGATTTTGGTTTGAAATATAATGTGTTAGATATTAGGATAGTTACACTTGCTTGCTTCTTGGGTCCATTTGATTAGAACAACTCTTCCCAGCCATTTACCCTGTGGTAATGTCTGTCTTTGAAGCTTAGATGTGTTTCTTGTATGCAGCAGGATGGATTTTATTTTCATATCCATTCTGTTAGCCTGTGTCTCTTTATACAAGAGTTAAGACCATTAATGTTGAGGGAAAGTAAGGAACATTTTTTGTTAACGCTTGTTTGTTTTAGAATTGTTGTTGGCTAAAAAGTTATTTTTAATTACATGAATTCATGTATATTTAGAAAACATATAATCCATCATCAATACCATGCTATTAAGAGCAACAATTACATGTGATCAGCTCTATTGCCAAGGCCTATGTCTGGGTCCATAGCTCTTCAGGCTGAGTCTGTGCTGATGTCCATAGCCCATGTTGACATAAAGGCCACACTGATTTCCAGGATCTAGGCCTCAACCTGTGACCTTCTTGGTATCCAAGGCCTGGTCACAAACAGACTTGAGTGACATGCACAGCCACCTATGGTCAAAGCATTGTATTGCCTTGAACTGTGGCCAGGGCCATATTTGGGTGCATGATTGTGATTAGTCAGAGTCTGCAGGTTTGATGTTTGAGGCTGCTATTGCCATGTAATGCTATGCATATGCCTGGGATATTGGCAAATACTGGGTCCCATGTGTGTTTTCAACATTCATGCTAATGAGTGACTTGTACTGCCAACCAGGGCTTTGGTGATATCTATCCTGGATTAATAAGGACCAGCAGAAACAAATAGGCCAAAAAGATGTATATTCAGAGAGAAGCAACTTACAACATAGACAGATTAACACCAGCAGGTTCCACAAGATGCTCTCCTGTCCGCTTCCCACCAACAAGGTAGCCTCCAGGGCTCACGCTCAGACCTAGTTTTCCAGGACACTTCCACCCCTGTCCTACCCCCCAATTGGTGTGGTCAGTGCCACAGGTGCAGACAAAGTGATTATCTCACTACAAGTCCTTTTTTGGTCTAAACAAAAGATTTAGGCTTGATACAAAACTATATACAATAGAGTGAATAACAACTGTGCTCTAAGAAAAGGAAAACGAAGAACATACAAAATTAAGACCTACATATCTAATTCTAGGGTGACGGTTTAACAGAGTTACAATAGAGTTGTCCTAAGCTGGAAAGCTTAAGTCTAATACCTAATATATCTAACTAGGAAAAGGTAATAATAGTTGTGATAGTTTAATCTTCAACCTCATCAAAGACCTGAGAAGGAAAACAACAAAATTAGGGTAGACAGGAAGTGTGGGTGGGCAACTTCCAGAAGGTACAGTGAGGACAGAAACAGCAAGCTACAAGGACAGTCACCCAAGATCTTACAGCAACATTTTGGCTAAGGCCAAGAGTACCTGGCAGACCAAAACAAAAGCAGGAAGGTAGAAAGGCTGACTTGGCAAGGTTCAGCAGTCTTCTATGTTTGTCTCCTGCAAGCACATAGGACCACACATCCAAATCATTTGTCTAGGTGGGAGCAGTTCTTTGCCCAAGAGGCCATTAGCCAAAGCAAGGATGAACTCCAGAAGGAGCAACAACAGTATCCAACATATTTTCAGAAAAATATACAGTGCTGTCAGGAGCAATAGTGTCTCGTGTCAACAGAGGACTAATACTAAAACATTTAAATGCCATGTTCTACAGGTCTATGAAGTGCTTGAAGATTAAGCATCTATGACTAATCCCATAGGTATAGGAAACATGAGTGAAGATAATCTGTAATACTCAAGAGCTTAGCTATAAAACTTATTTAAACTTTCCTGAGTAAAGCAGGGAAAGATATCTAAGCATATATATATATATATATATATATATATATATATATATATATATATATATTCCAACAGAGGTAGAGTAGAAATGTCTAGACCATAGGTAGAACTATAAAGGGCAGCATGATAAAAAATACTCTAAATTTTATCAATATACAAAATATCTTGAACATAAGTAAAAGTTTGCCTACATAGAATATGGTTAGAATAATATGCATAAAACATCATAAATGGAGTTATTTTACATAATACTATAAATCATAATATACAATTCTTCCGGGAAGGGAATATAAACTTAATTTTACATATGTTACCACATATAAGAATATATAACAAGGTAAGCTGTATAACACTAATATCTCACTATTACTAAAATAAAATATAGGCTAATCTACCTATTTCCCATCTAAACCATACTTTTCCTAACCTTACCCCATCTCTGTGTAAATGAAATATCCAAGTCTAAGCATCACCTTCCATACCCAACCCTAAAAAACTAAAACCAAACCTAAGAAGATGAATATTATCCCTAAGTGCCAAGAGTAGGGAAAGAGAGTATCGTTATATTAAGATTACTTCCTGATGAAATGGGATGATGATTGCTCCATGGGATCCTGTAGGAAGAAAAAATTTAGCAACCACATTTCTCGACAGAACTGGTTGTGACATATGTAGCTAGTCACAAGCAGAAAATGCTTGACTGGAGTTCTATCTGAAACTCTGGCCAGGGTGTAATAGGAAGCTACACAAATATAGCTAGCTATTCAGGAGTTGTCTTGAGCAAAACAGTCTCAAACCAGTTTTGGGGTGATATTTATAGTCCAGATGCATCAGGTTGAGTCAAATGAAAATGACAAAGTTGGTCCCCACCTTCTTTCAGGAGCATTTAAAGATTGCTGTTAGGAATTGTTATTACTCCTCATGGAAAACTTACATATCAATATCATGTAAAATTTTCAAGTTTTAAGGTATACATATAGGGAGAGGCAACAATAAGCATTATAATGAGTATGAGAAAATTAAGATTTTAGAGAGAAAATTGAATATAAGGAAAAGAGCCCCTAGATTTTGTTTTCTTCTGCATTATACCAGTTGCTTCTTCATATAAGGCCGAAACTTTGAGTTTAATCTTAACTCTTAATGCTTGAATTTAGAGAAGAAAAGCCAAATCCAACTCCAAAGCCAGCATTGGTATACATGAATTGGCATGAGAGGAATACTAGATAGTAAAGAGAAATAGATTTCTGTATAGAGATGGTATACTAGAATTAAATATTATTACCATAAATCAGATTCCTCTTCATTAAGTGACCCTTTATGGAGAGTTATATTCTCTTCTGTAGGAACCTACATGTTCAGTGTCTTGGATATGTGAAGATAAATGTTCTCTGTTTTCCTGTAGGGACAAGAACAGAACAGTTTCCCTACCTTTGAGAGGTCTCCTCATATATTATGGGACCCAATTTGTTGGATGTCTTGTCATTTCTCTTCATTAAGATGTTTCTCTTATTAAACATGTATCTTGATCAATTTAGATGGTATCCATAGCTTTTCTTCCCTGTAGATACAAATACAAAACCCCTATCCCAACGTAACACATTTCCTGGTTTCCATACTGAGTTCAATACCTCCTTAAAGTACACCGGCTGATTTAGTTCAGAAGTTTTTTTGTATGGTCCAGTGTCTTTCTGCAGCTCTTTTTTCCTTTTTTCATTAGCATTAAGAAATGTTAATGTTAGTAAAACATTATGTAATCTGTGTTTGTGTGTCATGGTTTCTCCTGCCTGTTTATGGAGTATTTCCTTTAAAGTATGATTGGATCTCTCAACTACTGCTTGTCCTGTAAGATTGTGTGGTATACCAGTTATTTGCTTTATGTAATAATACTCAAAAAATGTTTCAATTTGCTGGAGACATATGCTGGAACATTTTCAGTTTTTATTTATGCTGGTATTCCCATAACAGCCATTACCTCTAATATTTGTCTGATAACAGATTCAGCCTTTTCAGGGTGCAGAGCAGTGACCCATTGAAACCCTAAAAATGTATCTATACTTTTATTCACATATTTTAATTTTCCAAATTCTGCAAAATGAAACACATCCATTTGCTATATTTCATCCTTATTTATACCTTTAAGGTTACTGCCTGGTGGTAAAGGAGTTTGATTATAGAATGAGCAAGTAGGACATTTCATTACTATTTCCTTGGCTTGTTGCCAAGTGATAATAAAATCCTTTTATAAAACTTTGCTGTTCACATGGTGTTTCTTATGAAACTCTGAGGCTTCTAGCACACTTCCTAGTAATAACTGATCAATTTATTCATTGTCTTATGCTAGAGGACCTGGCAGACCTGTATGGGATCTGGTGTCTTGTAACTGTATAAACAATGAAGTTAATTCTGTATCATCAGGAATAAATTCTGTAGTTTCAGTGTATATGACAACTCTCTCTGCATATTGAGAGTCAGTAAATATATTGAGGGATTCTATAAAATCCATAAATACCATGAGAATGGCATACAATTCTGTCTTTTGTACAGAATTATAAAGGCTTTGAATTGCTTTACTTATTTTTCCTCATTTATATCCTACTTTGCCAGATTTGCTTGCATTACTTGTAGAATGTAGGAACTCCAGAGACAGTTGCTTTTCTTACAATGTATGGAAGGATCCAAACGTTTTCTTTATGAATTTGATTCTTTCACTTTTGGGATAATTGTTGCTAATCATCCCAAAACATTTCTGAATGCTCTCTGCCAATATTCATTATTTTCCAATAAGTAGGAAATGTCCTCATTAGTTAAAACTACTATAAATTCTGCTGTTCCCTTCCTGTTCTTTGATGAAGTCTTAATTTACTTTCTACAAGCAAATCAGAGATCTTTTCTCTATGTATGTTTTTATTTTTTTAATTCTGTTTATGTGATAGAACAATCCATTCTCATATAATCTCTTCCCTCTGCATCTAAATCCCTGAAGGATATTCTCTAGGTGCTAATGTAACCATATTACTGTCTAGTTTGGGAAAACAACTACATGGTCCATGTGTGCGTCTAGTACCCTCTTTTATACCCGTTCTAATTCCTTTTCAGGTTTAGTTGATAGTATTCGTGGATTATTCAAGTCATTGTCCCTTTTATAGCCATTTTCAAGTTGTTCAAATCATGCCCTTCTACTCCATTAATGGTTTGCAGTTGAGAAATCTCTCCTAGTAATTTTTGAAGACCATTAAGAGTCTGGTAACAATCTCTGCTGGTCTGTACATTTTGTGGTCTAATTTCTGTAGACCTATTTTATATCCTAAGTAGTTGATAGAATCTCCTTTTTGTATTTTTTTGGGGGGTGCAATTTGTAATCCCCAGCAAAGCAAAATTTCCTTTACTTTCTCAAAAATTTTTATAAAATTTCTAGTTTAGAATCAGCTAACAATATATCATCCATGTAGTGATATATTATAGATTGTGGAAAGAGTTTACAAATTATTTCGAACTGTTTTTGCACAAAATATTAGCAAAGGGTGGGGTTATTTAGCATCCCCTGTGGCAAATCCTTCCATTGATATCTCTTCACCAGCTGAGAATTATTGTAATTAGGTACCATGAAAGCAAATTTCTCTTTATCTTGTTCTTGTAAAGGTATAGTAAAGAAGCAATCCTTTAAATCAATAACTATAATAATAATAGGCCATTCTTTATGTATCAAAGAAGGCAAGGACATTCCAGGCTGTAGAGAGCCCATTGGCTGGATAACTTTATTGATGGCTCTCGGGTCTGTAAGCATTCTCCATTTACCAGATTCCTTTTTGATAACAAATACAAGAGAGTTCCAATGGCTAGTAGATTCCACAATATGTCCAGCATTTAGCTGTTCCTGAACCAGGTTTTCTAAAGCTTCTAACTTCTCAGAGGTCATAGGCCATTGATCTACCCAGACATCTGTTAGCCATTTTAAGAGTAGGGCTTTTGGTTCCTCTCTTTGTTTGGCACCTGTATTCTGTTTTTATACAGCCTGAGTATTTGGTGTCTGTCTTGTATAATACTTTATAATATTTTTCCCACAATAATGAGGTTGTTTATTGTTCCTATTTAATACTGGAGGAATGTTCATCTGTGTATTCTATTGCTGTACATCACGACCACATAAATTTATCACTATGTCAGACACATATGGTCTCAAACTTTCTCTTTGTTCTTCTAGTCCTACACATTCAATCCATCTTGTGCTCTGTTTTATCTGAGACAGGAATACTATCCCTAAGAATTGAACATTTACCTCTTGCAGGGATCATCTCCAAGGCCAAGATTTATTCGTTATGATAGTTTATGTCAACCCTGTGTCAGCAATGCTTCCAAATAGTCTGTTACTCATCTTAACTATCAATCTAGGCCATTGACTGTTTACAGAGATTTGCCAAAATATATGTTCTTTGTTTCCTTCTTTCATGTTTGATTCAACTTCCATCACTAGTTTGTCATCCAGAGAGGTATGAGTTTTTACAATAGGCGCTGGATATTCTAATTGTCCTGAGGGAGATTGCCCTCCATAGTGACCAGGAATGTGCCAACCACCTTTGACATGGGCCTTTAAGAGGACAACCCAAGGAGTTTCCTGATTGTAAAGGCTTTCCTTCCTTGTCTCTGGTTGATCTACAATAAAGTATTTTTGTCATTATATTCAATGTAGGCTGTGTATAGGACCCATTCATCCAAGGGTGCTGATCTGATTTTTAAACACCAAAGCACTTGTTGGCATGGTGGATTCAAATACTCATAAGCTAATGATTCTATGAGTCTGCTAATCTTTTTGGAATACCCTAAATCTTTCTCTGGGTCCTTGCCTTATCTTGGTATAGAATTCTATCATCTCCCCTAGTTCATGAACCTTATCCCAAGAATTCAAAGCTGCTGTACTACATAGAGATAAGATGTGATCATCATAGGCATTTTGAGTTTCTGGGTCAGCGAAAAGTCCTTCACCAAGAATTTTATTTTGGGAAAATTTATAACCTTGCTTTAAGCCCTGAAGTTAAAGAACTTTTGCTTCCTCTCTACATAAAGCCCTCCATTCTAATTGAGAGACATTTTCAATGACAGTGGATATTAATGGATCCCAATCCTTAGGAGGTACCTTATTATTCCTTGCCCATGATTCTGTTAATTGCTTCGCATATGGTGAGTGCATGCCATAAGAGACTACTGCTTCCTTTATACCTTTTAAATCTTGCATATGTATTTGTTCCCACTGATAAACAAGGACATCTTTTAGGTGTTTTTTGTTGCTGGTTTTTCATTAATAGATACCAGGAAAACTTCCCTGACCCTAAATTGTGTAGAAAATTTTAATTATCTTTCATGCCCTGTTACCTGTAGTTCTTCTTGTGAGGTATCAGATTGAATGTCTTATAAGGTCTGAAATCTATTCACCATTGCTTCTTTGAGTGTCTGAGTTTCTTGAATCATATAAATTTCTAGAGACTTCATTGCATCAGTTTCTTGTTTTCTCCAACTATGAATGATTTCATGTTTTTAATACTCTCATCCTTAGATATTATCTGAATGGCATGTAAACTGCCTTCCAGAAATAGTGTTCTATCAGCCAACTTGCAATTATCCTCAGACATAGAACAGATTCTATTTGCTAGTGTTTCCATCTGATGTTCCAGTTTTTTTTTAAACTCTATTAGTAGCTTTGGCCAACCAGGAACAAGCTGTTTCTGCTTGTGTTAAAGCACTGAATTGTTTCTGATTTTATTTGGTCATTTTTATGTTCTATATTTTGTATTTTACCTGTCAGTTCTCTATTGCCATCTTCAAAATTCTGAACCTTTTTTTTCTCAGCATTCTATGTTTTGTGTTCTAATTTTAAGTTCTTCATTGTCATTTTTGATATTCTGTGTTCTGTTTTTTAGCTCTCTATTGCCATTTTGAATCTTTGTTACTAAGTCTCCTATGGTTAGCAAAAGTTCCTTATTTTTTTGCTCTAATCTCAAACCATTTCTATAAGAATATCATATTATTGATGAAATCCATTGCTATTACAAATAAAAAAGTATACATGGTCAAGTCATAGTTTTCTTCTGCTAAAATTCCTTCTACATATGAAATAAAAAAAATTCCTAAACACCTGCATTGTAAGATTATCAGCTATAGGTATCGAACAATTGCTCTCAGATATTAATTCAGCTTAAATTGCAATGAATGTTGCAATTACTTTAGGTGTAATTCTGCTGTCCTGGATCTTTGATGCTTTTAATTGTAGATCTGAACTTGTGGTAGTTACTCCTGGAGGTGTACCACCAAATAGCAGATGATCCTTCTGATCCCAGTCCCTGTAGAATAGCTCTTAACAAACTAAGACAAGTGCAATTTTGTTAAATGAATGAGTGAAACAAACCTTGTGCAAATTGCTAGGATTGCAGGGCTAACAGGTGCCACATCCTAATAGGAACACTGGGCAGCAGGGAACACACAAGCAGAGCAGGCCCAGAGTCTGGGCTGTGCACAGGAACACACAAGCTGGGTGGGTATAGCAGGGCTCTGTGCCTTTGTGTGAATGCAATGTGAGGGAATGGTCAGGAGATGAACAGTGGTTTCAGGGCTGTAGTGGAGATAAAAGAAGTTTCAGAGCAGATACAAACATCCTACAAGCTGGGGTATGCCTGCCTGGTTAGGCAAGGGACCTGCCTGTTCAGGGATGGTGGGGTAAAGAAATGGCTTCTGCCACCTCGATAAAACCCAGGTCCTGTAAAAACCCTGATCCCACTTCTGAAACTATATATCATGGTGTAATAAAGATCAGGTGAAACACATAGGCTGAATAGATGTTTATTCAGGGAGAAATAACTTACAACATAGTCAGATGAACACCAGCAGGTTCCATCAGATGCTCTCCTGTCTGTGTCCCACCAGCAAGAGAGTGATCCTGGGCACTTCCTCAGACCTAGTTCCCCAGGTCACTTCTGCCCATTCTCCACCCCCAAATGGGCGTGGTCAGTGCCACAGAAGCAGACAAAGTGAATATATCACTACAATCTCGGCCTAGGCTGCTACTAAGAGCCATGTCTGGGTCCAGGGTCCCAGCTTGGTATCTGTTTTTTTGGTTCATGGCCTGTAGTACTGCTAAGGATAACATGGATGTGAGAGACCTGGAACACCACTTGATGCCAAGTTATTGTCCAAAAGTTGAGCCTCTACTGTGCCCATACATACCTAAGTGACATATGCTGCCACTGAATGTTATGGTGTGATCCATGCCTGGGCTGTGCCCGGGACCATGTCTGGGTCCACGGCCTTTCCACAGCTTTGGTCTCTGTTGATGTTCATGGCCCCTGTTACCAGCAGAAGCAGTGAGGAAGGGGCTGTACAGATGTGGCCCCATCTCTCACTGGTTGTAGTACTAAGGAAAATTGTCATTGCTCCTCACCAATTGTAGCACTCAATGCCCTTGGGAGAGCAGGTCCTGTACCTCCCGAGGGCCAATCAGTAGAGCTCCTGCTGGCAGGGGTGTGGGTTGGCTGGCCCTGAAGACGTGATTTGGAGAGCTAGCTCCGTTTTCTGTCATGCAGTGACCTGAGTGAGGAAGAGATAGCCCACTGGCCTCCCCCCAGACTGCAGGTAGGAAACGCTGGTCCCTGTGTCATGAGTGGGAGACCTGATTCTGTCCCTCTTGGGAGAGTGGACCCGAGAACTGGCCCAGGCATCATAGTAGAGGTGACTCCTTTGACGGGTACAGGTGAGCAAGCATTGTGAATGAATATGGAAGAGTTGCCCCAATTCTTAATCTGTCGTTCGGAGGAGTGGCAGAGGAAGAGATGATTCCCCATCTCCAAGCCCTCCCTACCTTTGGTGGGTGGGAGAAGTGGCCTTGAGTCATGAGAATAGAATTGTCACTGCCCCGGACTGACAGCAACACTCAGGAATGGATACTCTCACCTTACTTGTATGGGCAGTGCAATACAGCTGATGCTGTTGGCAGGGCACAGGTGAGCTGGTCCTGGTGACAAGAGAGTAGAGGACTGAACCTGCTTTCCTCACCTGCCATGTAGTGGCATAGATGAGAAAAAATGCTCTCCCTCCCCTCACTCCTTGCTAACTTCTGCAGGTAAGAGAAGCACATGGGAGAGTGGGCATAGCATCTTGCCTGGCAGCAGACCTGGGCTGACTTTGTTGGAGCGAACTCAGGTGAGCCTACCTGAGGGTGTGTGAACTGGAGAACTAGCCCTACTTCTTGCTGTCTGCTACAGTGGGTAAGTAAGCTGGATGGACATGGTAGTTAGACTCTAACTGGCCCCCAAAAGCTCAAAGGGAGTGGCATTTTAGGGGGTGTGGCCTTGTTGGAATAGATGTGGCCTTATTGCAGGAAGTATGTTACTATGGAGGCAGACTTTGTGATCTCATATGTGCTGAAGCCGTGCCCAGTGAGATAGACCACTTCCTGTTGCCTAGTGAGATAGACCACTTCCTGTTGCCTTCAAGATGTAGAAGGGTCAACTACCTCTCCAGCAAAATGTCTGCCTGCATGCTGCCATGTCTTACTATAATACTAATGAACTCAATCTCTTAATGGTAAGCAAGGCACCACAAATAAATATCTCCCATTGTAGGAGTTGTTGTGGTTACGGTGTCCTTTTAAGACAGTGGGGAATTACTGGAAGGAGCAGCCCACCCCAATATCCACCTCACCCAGAACTACTAGAAAGTATGAAGAGGCCATACCAACAGATCCAAAGCCACAGGATCTCTATGACATAAGACAACAATAGGATATTGAAGAGGATTCCTAATGAGGGCCATATAAATAGTGTAGAAGCCAGAGACCTCAAACCAGACCAATGCAATGAACACTTACAAGTAAAGATGTATGGATTGATATGTGTGCTGTATGACTCATTGGGCTATACTACAGCTTACAGCTTCTACTTTAAGAGGTTTGTCTTTTTGTTTGTTTGTTTAGTTTTTTTCCTTTGTGTTTTCAGGGAGGTTGCAAGGGCAGAGGGCAGAACCAAGGAACAGGGAGATGAGTGGGATAATGATGCATGAGGTGAAATTCACACACGCAAAATTTTTTTTTAAAAATGATATTTTATCAAATCCCTGAGAAATGATCTTGACTATTATTAGCTAATTTAAAATATCCTTGTCCCTGCCATAATGATGTCTATAATCTGCTGCTGTAACATTTGCCAGTGTTTCATATGTACATGGGTCAGTCATATCAGTATCTGTTTTCTGGAAGTCATATACCTTAAGATAATTGGAACCATGTCTTATCTCCAGTAATTACTAAACTGCCAACTACACAGAAGCTGTTCAATCATTGCTGTCAAATAAATGCTATGTGTATTTATTCATATTTGATATAACATCAATCAACTGAGTAAAAAGAAAAGTAGTGAACATTCAAAACATTTTGGCATTAAATCTGGAGAGAAAGAGAGTTTTAATCAGCAATGGATCTATGTCTATGGCAGATACAAATCTGGTTAGTGAGGACATGATTATACAAGGTATGCAGAGATCGTATGAGTACTCAGAGAAGATGGCATTAAAAATAAATAGCCTCTCAGAGTTAAATTACAAATTTAAGTCAACACCTTTCTGTTTTTCATTTTTCATAATTTATAATTTAAAAATTACTATAACACAAAAATAATGAAATCAGAAACAAATTTTATTATTTTTGTGTTGTATTAGATTTTTCCTGCTAATATATCCTGATTATAGTTGCCTTTACCCCTAGTCCTCCAAACTCCTCCCCACCTCCTTTCCATCCAGGCCCACCCATTTCTTACTCATAAAGTCATAAATCATGTAAAACAGGCAAAGATCCTGTAGGGTTAAAGGGAGAAGAAAAAACTATAAATATAATAATATAATAAAATAAAAATAATAGGACATTTTAAAAAATAGCAACACCAAAGAAATAGCCTTACACACATTATAAGAAAAGAAAACTCCAAAAATGCCATTAAGTCCATTTTCTGTTGGCCATCTATTGCTGGGTATGCAGCCTACCTTTAAGAATAGCAAACGGTTATCAACTGGAGGTAGTTTGGGTTAGAGATCAGGACATGTGTCCCCTTGCTCTTCCCATTTTAGGATCCAAACTGGTGTAGACCTATTCAGGCCTTGTGTTTGCTGCTTCAGTCTCTGAAGTTCATATGATCATCAAGCATATAAATTTTGATAGCCTATCATTCTTTTTATCATTCTTCTCCTCTGGCTCTTCCCAACACCTGCTGTATTGTTTTCCCTAAACTATAAGGATAAGGAGATATCCTCTTTGGGATATAATGTCTTACTGTGGGTCTCTGTATTTCCTACCACTTTCTGCCGGGGAGGCTTCTCTGATAATGGTGAGTAGGGACCTGATTTATGAAAATAGTAGAGTGTCTTTAGAATTCAGCTTATTGCTAGGTTGTTTGTTGTTATTTATTTAGACCAGTAACTTTTTGCTTTATTCTAGGTCTCTATGCTATCTATTGTCAGATACTTGGCTACCCAAGTAATAATGGATATGGGAACCATCCTATAGTATGAATCTTATATTAAAGCAGATATTGGTTGGATGTCCTAATTGATTCTGTTCCATAATTGAATAAGTATGTCTTAGAGAAAGAACACAATTGAGGATTAAAGGGTTTGATTGTTTGCTACACTGGTGTTTATGTTTCTCCTATAATATATAAAAGTACTTTGTACTTTCCTAGAATAAAGTTGTTCAGCTATTAGAAGTGAAGGCCCTATTTATCCACCAGTTTGACTTCTCCATGTTCAATAAGTTGTATTCAACAATAAGTTGTATCCAAGTTCAATAAGTAGGTATTATCTTCAGCAATGAAGCCTTGCAGTCAGTTTGTGGAGAGCAACCTAGAATCCAGATAAAAGCCTAGGTTGTACATGATTGCTGTGGTGGGTCTGTCAGCCCACAACTCAATTAGATGCAATCCAATCTAAGTATTGGAAGCTTCATTTGGTAATAACAGATGTACATTTCCTGCTCTTTCTCCCCCATTATTGGTGGCATTTAGATTACCAACATATATGTATATATTTTAGAAAGCTTCTACTCTAGTAGATGTTCATGCCACTCCTTAAATGCACCTTAATTTTATCTATCTCTATTCATATTCATTACCTATTCCAACCCCATCTACATTTGATGCTCCCATTCTAGGTTCAGAATTCCATAATTATTTATTCTACTTTTTTTTTGGAATGAACTATGTCACCTCATCCTGGCCCTTATTCTATACTTAACTTCTGTTGTTATAAGGATTGTAGCTTGGATATGATTGACTTAAAAATTAATATCCACAAATAAGTGAAATATACAGTATACTTACTTTTCTGTGCCTGGGTTATCTCTCTCAAGATGGAAAATTTCTCTAGATCTATCCATGTATCTGTGAATTTTATGATTTCACATTTTTAACAGCCAGGTAATGCTCTATTGTGTAAATTTACTACATTTTCTGTATTTAGATTCTTTTCAATTTCTGACTATTATGAATACATCTTTATTCACAATACCATGAATACAATGCACATAGTTGAGCAAGGGGTAGGATGATGTGACCTTTGGTATATGCCCAAGAGCAGTATAGCTGGATATTTAGGTAGATTGATTTCCATTTAGTTGAATAACTGTCATTCTGATTTCTATAGTGGCTGCACAAGTTTGTACTCACAGCAGCAATGGATGAGTGTTCCCTTTACCCCAGTCTTTAACAGTCTTAAAGCTGTAAGACAAATTCTCAAAGAAACTTTAATTTGCATTTCCCTGATGACTTAAAGTGTTGAATATTTTTAAGGGCATCTTAGCCATTTGGGATTCTTTTGATAATTCTTTGTTTGGACCATTACCCCAGTTTTACTTGGGTTGTATTTTTCTTGATGCCCACTTTTTGTTTGTTTGTTATATATATAAATATTAGACCTCTGCATGGTATGTAGTTGGTAAAAATCTATTTTATCATGTAGAAGCTTCCCAATTTCATGGTGTCCCATTTATTAATTTTTGATCTGTGATAAAGGTAATGTACACGGAAAGTTGCCTCCTGTGCCTATTACTTCAAGGATATACACCAATTTCTCTTTTATAAGGTTCAGAGTTTTATGCCGGCATCTTTGGTTTGTTTAGAGTTGACTGTTCTTTTCCAGCATATTTATGGATCTATTTGGATACTTCTACATGTAGCTGTCTGGTTTTACTAGTACCATTTGTTGAAGATTCTGTCTTGTTTTTCCAGTACGTATTTCTGGTTTCTTTATCAAAAAGCAGATGTGTTTAGGTATGTTTTTTTTTTCTGTGTCTTTAGTTCTTTTCTATTGATTCAGGTGCCTGTTTTTGATGCCAGTACCCTGCTGGTTTTATTCTTTTTCTCTGTAATACAATTTAAGATCAGGTATAGTGATACCTCCAGCAGCTCTTTTTGTTTGGCTGACTATTGCTTGTTTGTTGTTTTGGGTTTGTGTGTGGTTTTTGTTGTTTTTGTTTTGTTTTGTTTTGTTTTGTTTTTTGGAGACAAGGTTTCAGTGCCAGTCTATAACAGCTCTTGCTGTCCTGGAACTCACTCTCTATATGAGGCTGGGCTAAAATTCACAGCGATCAACCTGTCTCTGCCTCCCAACTGCTGGTATTTGCCTGTACTGCCTGGCTAGCAAGTTTGTTATTATTCAGGACTATTTTAGCTATGCTATTTTGTTTTTGTGTGTTTCCACATGAACCGGGAAATTGTCCTTTCAATTTCTGTGGAGATCTGTGTTGGAATTTTGATGAGACTGCATTTTATATGTTGTTTTACTATATTAATAGTATGGATCCATATTTTGTGAAGTCTTTCCATATCTCTGGTTCTTAGAAAAGTGTCATACCTGTGTGTTGCCTGGTGGGAAGTTCTTCTGGGACATTGGTAACTGTGACCACTGGGGGTTCCATGTACAATGTGTCCTTAGGTATTGGGAGCTGATACTTAAAAGTAGAAATAGGATAGAAGAGAAAATTGACAGAGTTCATAGGAGTGTGAAAGGTATGGTATTCTAAGAGAATCTTCTTGGTCCTGTGAATGGGGCAAAGTCAGGAGAGGCCACAACATTTAGCCTGATATACAGCTGGGAATAAGATTTGGGAATTGGTATTAAGGAGAGGAGAGAGAGTGAAGCTCTGAAGTTTGTCTACCTACTTTGCTGGCATACTTTCTTCTTTTGCAGCTTGGCTGACAGGTTCCCAGAGAAAATCTTACTGAAGTTGGGGGCTGGGATAAAACAATTAGTGGACTGCATGGTTGGAAGAGAACCCTTTCATGATCTCATACAGATGGGAAAGAGTGAGGAAAGTGGCCCCATCAGGTGGTCTACTACAAAGATGTAGGTGAAATTGGGGGACTACATTTGAAGGAGAGAAGGGAGAGAGAGAGAGAGAGACAGAGAGAGAACATAAAAGAGGGAGCCAATATTGGTTTGAAGATAAAATTGCACACAACAAAAGGTCTAGAGAACTACAAATCTGCTCCCAACTAACAATTTGACCTTCCGTGGAAAGGCTGTCATAAATGCCCTTCCAGGAAAGTGAGATCAACAACTAACTTCTCCATGGAGACCTCAACTAATGCCTGTTGAAAACAGGACCAAATACCCATACATAAACACTGAGTCGAACTAGAACCCAGATGCAGATAGAGAGGACAAGACCATGTGGCAGAAACATATACAGACAGCTTAACTGAAAAAGGAGGAGCTAATGGCCACTAGACTGATAGCTGGGAAGCCAGCATGGGACAGACTCAGGCCCCCCTGAATATGGGTCTCAGCCAGAAGGACTGAGCAGTCTGAGAGACCTCAGACAGTGGAGCCAGGATGTATCCCTGGTGCACAAAAGGACTTTGCAAACATACCCCCCATGGTGGGATAACTGCCTTAACCTAGAGACAGGAGTGAAGCCCTAGTCCCTACTTCACAGGACCTGTCACATCTACATGACCCCAACTGGATGGCATTCCCCTACATGTGGAATTGGGGTGGAGATATGGGAGGGGAGGGTGGTTAGAGTGCATGTGAGAGGGAAGAGAGGGTAAAAGGGAGGGAAGGAGGGAGGGATGGATGGAGGGAGGGAGGGAGGGAGAGGGAACTGGGATTGACATGTAAAATAATAAATTAAATTAAAAAAAATGCTTTGACTCCAAAATTTAAGTTGAAGGACAAGTTACTGGGGAAAAGGATTTCTATTTTTGTTTCCATAGAAAATGAAAAGATGTGGATTCTTTCCAGACTAATGTGGTTTGATCACACCAGACTGCCTGAAACAGAGTACAAGGTGATCCTACATTCAAAACAGCTCGACAAAGCAGCCCTACAGACTACAGCCAGGATTTCTGAATCTTCTTCGAATCCCCCATGACAGTGCCCCTTACCAGCAGGAAGTAGTTTGTAAAGAACGACGCCCAAGTTCCCAAATATTGTGTATTAATGTTTGTTTTCATTTAATTGGACTTTGTTATATAAAATAAAATAAAATAATAAAAAAGAAATTATTTTATGCAGATGCAATTCATCTACATTTGGCACAAGTTACAGGCTGATGTCTTTGTTCTTTGGGTGATGTTCCTATATAAAATTCTGTGTGATTCTCATCCTTAGAGGATGAACTTGATTCAAGCCTATTCTACTTTGAAGGAAATTCACAAGTGCTCTCACAACTTCACAAAGTGACTACAAGTGTAGCTGCATATTCTGGCCATCTCCACACTCAGGAAGTTGAGGCATGGTGATAATGAGTTTGAATACAACTTGAATTTAAAAATGATGATCTGTCTTAAAAATAATACTAGTATAAGGAATTATACCCATGTACATTGAGATAACTCTAGTTTTATAAATAAAAGAAAAAAAACATGATTTGAATATTTTAGGGGATATGGGAGTGTGGAAGAATTTGGAGAGAGGAGGTTATAATGGGTTGTGATGAAATGCCACTGTTTATATGTATAGAGTTCTCAAACGATAGATAAATATTTTTAAAATAGAAAGATTAAAATATTGGTGAAAATATGTCTTTGACTTTTCATTGACATTTTAGTCATAGCTTACCATGATTGATAAATTCTCCATATTTCCACTCCAGTATTTATATATACTACTGACCTCATAAATGATTTTGGTTTGTAGTATGAAATATTCTTTCTAAGCTAGTATAATCCCTCCCCTTAGTAAAGAATTAAACAAAATGCAAATTCAATTTTAAAATCATAGAACATTTACCCATCTTCTCTGTGTGATGAGTATAGCAGCTGTCCCTGAAGTTCAGGATTTGTAGTACTTAGTACACATGCTACCCTTACATGATAATACACACACACAGTGTCAGAAAGAGAAAATGTCATTTAAGGTATACGGTGGCAGTCTCAAGGTATAGGGAAGACATCCTTAGGGTTTGAAAAGATAGAATTTGAAAGAACACATGAAGAAATATAAAAGTGAGAATTGTGAATTAAACACCAGAAAATATGTTGCTTTCTTTTCATTTGAGCTTCATAAATACTGAAAATGGAAGTCTCATCAATTGTTGATGGTTATGTCTTTTTCTGTCACACCAGCAAGCTCCCAAACCATGACACAGAGATTTCTTATTAATTATGAAAGCATGACCCTTAGATTAGGTTTGTCCCACTAATTCCTTTAGCTTAAATTAACCTGCTGTTATTATTCTACATTTTACCATGTGGCTTTTTGCCTTGCGTTCATTCTGTATGTCCAACTCCTTCCATGATATCTTGGCTCCTCCTGCTTCCTTCTTTCTTTCTCTCCCTAGAAATCCAGCCTATACCTCCTGTCTAGCTATTGGCCAATCAGCATTTTATTATACCAAGCAGAACAATACACATTTACATAGTGTAAAAAATACCACACAACATTCCAGCCACTTACTTAAATAAAAGGAAAGTTTTTTTTAATTTTTTTAACTCTACCATAGTAAAACAATATAAAATACAAGGAATTATTAATAAGAATTATATTCACATTGTCAAGTCGATTTGTATTTGGCATATTTGGAGAAAATTCTCCATTATCTATCTTATCTTTATGAATTTAAGGTTTTATGCTTAAACAATTTTCTATCATAGCTTGTATTACCATCCTAAAACTATCTTTTTTTAGACATCAAAATGTTTTCTTAGATAAACAATGTAAGATTTTATGTCTGTCAACATTATATACTTTATATCTCATATTGAGTTTCTTTTCTAAATTCGATAAAAAGAAAAACTGTAATTGTCTAGTCTTCAAACTGATGAAAGACCCAAGAAACATTTAACATTCCTGGAGCAAACAGGAAGTTCAGAGCAGGCAACTTTCAAAACTATATAATGACAGAAACAGATGGCTTTCTAGATATTCACCCAAGGGTTTGCAGCATCATTGAGGCCTATAGATAGAAGTTTCTCTCCTGCCCAGTGCTACAGTTGTTCAGTCCCAAATAAACACAAAAGGCTGATATTAATTTTAATCTGTTTGGGCTATTGCTGAGGCATATTACTCACAAACTCTTACAACTTAAATTAACCCATGATTATTATCTATGATTAACTACATGGTTGGCACCTTTTCTCAGTAAGTCATTCTCATCTTGCTTCCCAGCATTATTTTAGTGGTAGTCCTGACTTTCCTTCCTGCCTGGGCACTGGCCAATCATCATTTTATTAAACCAATAAGAGTGATAAATCTTTACAATGAAAAAAAGCATTATTCCACATGACTTTGCCTTTAAAAAAGAAAAAGGAAAAGAAAGACCCTGAAGCTAATCTCCTTTTTAAGCCCTTTTCCTGATGATTATCTATAACAACTTGTAACCAACATGTTAAACAAAAACAAACATCCATAATCCATTTTTTTTTTTTGAAATGTGGGTATAGTTTTCTAGGAAACTTCCTGCTAATTGGGAGCACTGGTAATCTTATGGGGACCCAAAGAAAATTTAGGTCAGAAAAATGGTCAAGTCATGACTGGTGTATTATGTGAAGCAGTATCATTTTAATCAGAAGCCTGAGTTCTGGGTACAGAACTCAGAAGAAGCCACAATTTTGTGCTCTGAAATGTTAGATCATCTGGGCCATACATTCCCATTGGAGAGTTTTCAGAGAGTCTTCCCTGATCAAACATTATTTTTTTTTTAATGCAGAATGAATCCACAACCTCTCATTTTCTGTTGAAAAAAAAAAAAAAAAACAAAATCTTTTCTTCTAATTAACATATATTTTGAATTAAATTTTGAAGGTAAAGCATTTTCAAAATATATATGTTGGAGTAATCTAGGACCTGTAATATCAAATGTGCTTTAGCAGTTATTGCTCCTTTCTCAGAGGTCAAACAATTCAAAGACAACACAATAACATATAGTGTCCAGTTCTCCGTGTATTTTCCATATTTCCATGGGGTTTTTTATTACTCTATTTCTTCCTTTCTGTCTCTTTTTCCATTTTCATTTTTTTTAGCACAAGAGTCTTTAATCTGCTAAACAGCATGGGTAGGTTTAAAGAGGTGGGTGCCTCTGTCCCCTTCCTTGGCTTCCTGAGACTCAAGCTACATGATTGAGGTACCGGTGAGAGCCATTTTTATTGCTTCAACTCTGCAGAGTTTCTAGGCCCATATCACCACCAGGAAGCATGGTGTTGGCCACTAATAAACACCATTTAATTGTTTGGTAGCAGGACCTCTTAAAAGAGCCTTGCAGATTTTGCCAGTAATGCCGAGTCAGGGCCTCTAGCAAACAGAGTCCATTTGACAAAATGCTGCTACCAAGAGTCTGTGCTTGATTCTGTTCTTTTGTGTTTAGAATCCCTTTGTAAGCTTTTGTTAGGTCTTAAGTGGAAATTCTTGCCAAATGTTTGGGACCACACATGGATGGAAGATTCTGTCCCACCCAACCCTGAAGCCATTTAGTCCCAATAAAAACAACAGAGGCTTATATTAATTATGAATTGTTTGGCCCAATGCTGAGGCTTATTACTAACCAACTCTTACAACTTCAGTTAACCCATGATTCTTATCTATGTTTAGCCCCATGGTTTGGTATCTTTTCTAAGTAAGGCAGTCTCCTCTTGCTTCCTCTACATCAGCTGGTAGCTGTGTCTCTGCCTTTCTTCTTTCAAGCATTGTCTTAGTTTGGTATGCCAATCAGGATTTTATTAAATCAATAAAAGTGACAAATCTTACAGTAAAAAGAATACTACCTCATATCAGTGGCATCCATCTTCAGCCTACAACATAGAATACCGGACAGACATTTCTGTGAAGCAGGGATTGTAAAAGATTGCCCAACCTTGTCTTGGGAAATTTGGGTAGTCACACTCTTTTGTGTTCTGTTTGGACAGCATACTATCAGCACTAAGGGCTGTAGGGAGATAATAAATCCTAATTTTCTCACATACTTTTAATGCTTATTGTTGTCTTTCCCTAATGCATACCTTAAAACTTAAAAATTTTACTTTAATATTGATGTGTAACTTTTCCACAAGGAAAAATAACAATTCCTAACATCAGTCTTTAAACTCTCTGGAAAGAAGATGGGGCCCCACATCATCGTTTCCACTTGACTCAACCTGATGCATCTGAACTATAAACATCACCCTAAAACCGGTTTGAGACTGTTTTGCTCGAGACAACTCATGACTAGCTAGCTGTAATGGTGCACCTTTTTATTACACCCTGGCCAGAGTTTCAAATAAAACTACAGTCAAGAATTTTCTGCCACACAGTGACTAGCTACATATGTACAGCCAGATCTGTTGAGAAATTTGGTTGCTAAAAATTTTCTTCCTACAGGATCCATTGGAACAATCATCGTCCCATTTCAGCAGGAAGTAATCTTAATATGACGAAGCCCCCTTTCCCTACCCTTGGAATTTTGGGATAATAGTCATTGTCTTTGGGTTGGTTTTAGTTATTTGGGATTGGGTGATGCTTACACTCAGGTTTATCTTTTAGACAGGAATAGGGAATGGTTGGGAAAGGTATGGTTTAGATGGGATATAGGTAGACTAGCCTATTTTCTTGAGAATTTGAGTAAGAATGAGATAGTATTTTACAGCTTACATTGTTGTGTATTCTTATGTGGTAAGCTATGTAAAATTAAGTTTATATTTTGTTATATTGTGTTAAATCTTTCCACTTACAATGTTTTATGCACATTATTTTTTACCATATTCTATGTATGTATACTTTTCTTGTATTCAAGAAATTTTGTATATTGATACAATTTGGGATATTTATCTTGCTGCCCTTTATAGTTCTACCTCTTGTCTTGACACTTATACTCTACCTCTATTTTAGGGATTTACATGTATGTATATGTAATAGTTATATTGTTTAAGTATTTGTTCCTGCTTTACTCAGGGAAGTTTTAATCAGTCTTTTTAGCTAAGTTCCTGAGTATTACAGATTATCTTCACTCACATTTCTTGTACCTATGAGATTAGTCTGATATAGATGCTTAATCTTCAATCACTTCATAGACATGCAGAACATGGCATTTAAATGTTTTAATATTAGTACTCCATTGACATGAGACACTGTTGCTCCTGACAGCACCGTGCACTTTCCCGAAAATATGTTGGACACTGTTGTTGCTCCTGCTGGAGTTCAATCTCGCCTCAGCTAATGGTCTGTTGGGCAAAGAATTGCTCCCACCTTGACCACTGATTTGGACATGCAGTCCTATGTGCTAGCAGGAGACAAATATAGAAGACTGCTTGACCTTGCCAAGTCAGGGTAAGACAGCCATTCTACCTCCCTGCTGTTGTTGTGGTCTGTCAAGTTCTCTTGGCCTTAGCCAAATCTGGGTGAACCAACGTGGCTGTGAGACCTAAGGTGACTGTTCAGGTGGCTTGCTGTTTCTGTCCTTGCTGCACCTTTTGGAAGTTGTCCATCTGCATTTCCTGTCTACTCTAGTATTGTTAATTTCCTTCTCAGGTCTTGATGAGGTTGAAGATTAAACTATCACAACTATTATTCTCTCTTCCTAGTTAGATATATTAGGTACTAGAATTATGTTTTCCAGCTTAGGACAATTCTATTGTAAACTCCATTATGCCTTCTCCCTAGGACTAGATATGTAGGTCATTTTGTTCTCAATTTTCCTTTCCTTAGAACACACTTGTTAATCACTGTTTTGTATATAGTTTTGTATTAAGCCTAAATCTTTTCTTTAGACTAAAAGGGGAATTGTAGGGAGATAGTTCTGTGGCACTGACCATGCCCATTGGGGGTGGAGCCATGGGCGGAAGTGACCTGTGGAAGGAGGTCGGAGGGGGCCAGGAAAGGCGCTTTCTTTCTGGCGTGACTCGGACAGGAGAGGATCGGGTTGAATTTCCTGGTGTTCATCTGTCTAGGTTGTAAGTTATTTCTCCCTGAATAAACATCTATTCGGCGTATTTGTTTATCCTGATCCTTATTTACCGCGATAAAGGGCAAGCGTTGTTTCTTGCCTAAATGACTGTATCTGCCACCTTCAAAGAAAACTCCATGTGGTGATGCCCATCATCCTTACTTTGAAGTAAAATGGTGATGACAGAAGCAGACATGCATCAATGTCATGAAAAATCTCAAATTATTGAAACATTTTAAATTTCATATTGGGTCGGTCTTGAAGTGTTTGAAGACCATATATCTATTTAAAATGTAACCCTCTTTGACCTTAAAAATATCTATCATAACTACAAGTTTGATTCTTATAGATGATTAACTACTAACCTCTATATCTTAATTATCCTATATAGCTATCAAGGACATATAATATTAACTTATTAAATGAGCTGTATATGTGCAATACCTTAAACAATTATAGAAACATATATTCAGTATAAGAGAAATATACCTAAATTTAAATCAATATACAAAAATATCTAAAACAACAGTAAAAGCAGATATGTAATGACTTCTAATAATAACTTCTAACCCTTAATTTTGTATCAATATATAAAACTCCATACCAATATAAAATGTTTTTAGTTTTTTAAGTTAAAAGAAGACTCAGTAACTAACCTTTTATTCCTATATATCTATGTACACTGTTTTTCTTTCCAGAACAAGATCCCTAATCAAATTTCCTTTGTTTAGCTTTTTTCCTGACCATGATCAATAACAACTTGTAACCACCTTCTTAAATGACAAAAAAACACAGAATAACAAAATAAATACATAAATAAATAAATAAACCACTCTAACCCTTTGAATTATAGGTGCTGTGTTCTTAAAATTAGTTCCTAGTATTTGGGGGGTGATGGCATCTTTATGGGACGCTGAGAAAATTGAGATAGTGGTCAAGTCCTGAGAAAAACCTTGGCCTCTGCCTCTCCTGTGGCGTCATATGGGCTGATGGGCTCAGCCAGTCAGGAGGTGACACGTCCGAGGTGAAGGCTGTAAACCTATATAAGGGTTGGGTTTTGTATGTTTGGGGTCTCCGCTCTATAAGCTTATGCTCTCCCTCTCAAGATGCATTAAAGCTTTACTGCAGAAGGATCCTGAGTGTGCCGCGTCGTTCTTGCTGGCGAGACGGTAGCGCGGGACACCAACATAACCTATTCTGATTTTGATTTTGAATTTAAGGTATTTTAAAAAAAATATATAGGTTGACTTAATGTAACAGTTTTAACAATGCAATGCCTCTCAGTAGCTATTCATTAAAAACTTTAAAGTCAATATAACATCACACAAGATCTTGACACCATATGTATTTTCCATCTTTATGTGTCTTATATTTTATATTAGTACATATCCCTTTAAAGACTTTATTATTTTTGAACTATTCATTTTTCTATGATTGTCTGTATCCATTTTCTTCAGTATTTATGTGTATTTATAAACATAGTATAGCTTTTAGAGACTTTTTATGTCTGTATTTGGATTTTCTAAGTACCTGCCATGTTCTCTGACCATATGAGACAAATATTAAACTGTCATGTCAGCCATTGTGTGACTTAGTTTAGTACATTGTGCTGGCACATGGTGCTGGTGACTGACTTCAGTCTGCAGGCCTTGGCTGGTAACTATGCCTCTGCATGGTGAGATCTGAGAGACTACAGAACAAGGAATACATGTCTGGGTCATTGTCCAGAAATGTATTAGGTTTTTCGGTTCCTATGACTGGATATATGAGCCTCCAAGTTGGATGCCATATATAAAGAGTCTTTATCCTGCCAGCCAGTTCCCAAACAATGATATTTTTTAATCATGAAGGCATTGTCTTTAGCTTAGGCTTGTCCCACTCATTCTTACAACATAAATTAACCTGCTTTTATTAATCTACATATTACCATATGTGTTAGTATTCAGGCATCTGTACTGGCCTGCCCTTAGGTTTTGACAGGATATTTCCTCAGTTGCAGCCACTATGAATCTTCCATATGTTCTGTTTTGAAAGGACCCTGCTCACCTCCCCCCTCTTTCTCCCTCTCTGTCTCTGTCTCTCTCTCTCCCTCTCTTTCTCTGCTTCTTTTTCTTTCTTTCTGTCTTTCCTACTGCCCCACCTCTCTCTTCTGCCATTCCTGTCTCCAGAGGCTGTTCTCTCCTCTCTCCTCTTTTCCCATTCACTTTCCCCCAATAAAAAACCCTCCACCTAATATCTGTTGTACACCCCCTTTTAAAATTACAACAAATATGGCTTTTTACTTTTTTTTTAAATATATGTCTGACTCCCTCCATGCTCATTAGAGTTTCTTATATGCCTAGATTCCTCTTCCTTTCTTTCCCTAGGAACCCTGCCTTTACATAATATTGGAAGTTCAGCTTTTTATTATACCAATCACAAAAATATGTCTTCACACAGTATACAAATTACAAATTATCTGACAACAGCTGATGTTCCTGCATACAGCACTGTTCTAAAGTTATTAGTGTGGTGAACTTGTTATAGTGCATATGCTTTTTTTCCTTTGGTTTTGCTTCTTTCCCTCCATTATATTAATTTCATTTTCATACAAACATCATACTTACATAATTCCTCCCTCTCACATTCCTTTCCTTCCTTCTTCCAACCTCTCCAATCACTCCCAATTATTTTTCCAATTCATGACTTGTTTAACAATTTTAATATATTATATGTATAAATGCAAGCCTCTGAGTTTGTGCTTCTTCTTTGTATATGTTTTCAGAGCTTACTACTTGTTATTGAATAACTAATTAGGTTCATTCCTGGTGGGAGGCTGATTTTCTCTCTCACAGCTTGTCATTGCTTGCCTGTAGCTCTTCAATGAGGAGTTGAGCTCTATGGGATTTTCCCCATCAATATATTGTCTATGTTCAGGCCATTTTAGACACCACATTTTGGTTTTCATTTTTTTTAGGTTTTGTTGTTTATGTGTTTTGCTTTGGTGTTTTATTTGTTTGAGAGTCTATGGATATAACTTCCCTGTCATATCTAGAAGACACCATATTAAATCTGACTTCATGTCTTTTGTAATCTTTCCTGCTTCACTACTTCAACATTCCCCCATCATTGAGGTACAGTTTGTGTTGTTGATGAAGATGTCTTTTGATAGATAGACAATAATGAATACTTCTCTTGGAAACTTCAGTTCAAAAGTTTACTTCTCATATGCACATCACCACTAATTTTCTTTAATAATACATATTATAACTGTCTATCTACTCATGGAAGAATATATGCACACCATGATTCCCTTTAACAACCTACTCCAGAATATTTGTATTCAGAACACCCAGAATATTTAGTATTGCATAAGGAAATAAGTAGGAGAAAACAATGCTTATGAGTACAAGAGATGTTTTCCAATCTTTCTAATTCAACTAGGGTGCAAAAAGTTTTGGAGAGAGGATACTTTGATATATACTTTTCATTGGTAAAACAATCTTGGTCTCAGAAATACTTGACTCTGTCCTTGGATGGACACCTTCAAAAAAACAATAAAATAGAATCTCTCTCTCTGTCTCTCTCTCTCTCAATCTCTCTCTCTCTCTCTGTGTGTGTGTGTGTGTGTATGTGTGTGTGTGTGCGTGCGTGTGTGTGCATGTTTGTGTGCATGTGTACATGTGTACATGCATATGTACAGGGGTGTTTGTGTTTGTGCATATGCCTAAGAGAGAAGAGAGAAGACATACAGGCAGAGATAGGATGTGGTTAGAGTATGAAGAGAATGTATTTAAATAAAACATAAAACTGTCTCAGATAATATGAAAGGCTGAGGGCTCAATTAAGAAAACTGCTCATGAGACCAGCAGATAAAAGACACAATATCACTGTTGTTTACAGGATACTCTGTCGGATGTTCAAATTTCCTGAATCTTGTTATAATAAGTGAAACTACTGTGTTAACCATGATATGGATTACTATCTTGAAATTAAAGAAAAAGGGTAATATCTATTTAAAACACCAAAATTTTGTCATCACTTCCAGTCCATAAAACTTCATTAAATATGTTAATCAGATTAAATAAAATGTGCATACATATATCTTTTAATTTTAGCATTTTTCAAAACGAAGTAAGTGTGGAAACACTGGGGGCACATGGTGAAGGGATTGTTATATAAATTACCTTTTCCATAACATTATGGTACATGTTTAGCTCATTGAGATGTATGGTTGGTTTTGGATCATAAATTAATATTAAGGTAAAGAAAGATACTCTACTGTTGAAAGTTCTCTTGGTTGAAATATCAATTTTTCTACATATATAATGTGAGTAGAGATGGCTTATATATTTAGCCTAGGAAAGCTCTTAAATATGGCTTTATGAACATCTGGTTATTGCCCACTGTGGTCTCCCCTTCAGTGCACTCTACAAACTACTCATTTTCAGTGGTTGTTTGTTTTGTCATTGTTAGGAAGTGCCTTTTCAGTGAATACTGCAAAAATGCTGGTCACAAACTTTAATTTTTATATATTATTTTTAAATACTAAGAAAATTTCTCTGAGGGAAATTTACTTTTTTAGGATGATCTTAACACCCCTTCTTAAGACAGAAGCACCACTAGCTGTCAGATGATCTCCAGTTATAGGAAATGTGAATTGATCCTGTCCTGTAATGTCCCTCTTGATTTTCTCAAGTAAAGAAAGTCTGAAGAAACTAAAAGATGAATTTTTTTAAAAGGAAGGTAAACAAGTCAGTCAAAATCCTGGCATGGATGCTCACAGAGCCAATTCTTCCTGACTAGCTTTTTAACATTGATGGCTACTGACAGGAAGTCAGGATTCTTTGGGAAAACTGGCTGAAAGGCTTATTATAATGTGTTTGACATTCATATTAATATGACACAAAGAGATATTTATGTTCTTTTTTCTAAAAGCTTTCAGTAACAACACTAATGAAGTATTGATGTACTTCAAATATTCAATAGACTTTTACAAAATTGCTTTTGTTGCTGATTAGTCCTGTGATGGAGACAGTGCAGTCACCATTCATGTAGACATGGATACTGTTAGTACTTTAGGTGATTTCCTTCCAAAGTGAAGCTTAATGAATACTCTATGAGATAACCAGAGCTCAGATGCAGCCCTATTAAGGTCCTTATAGAATATTAAAATAAAAACTGTTTGAGCTTCTGAATAGTAAGGTTAGATCTTTAAATATCACACCTAAAATAAGTGGAAATTGGACAGAATATTTATAAGTTTTCTGAGACTTTCTTGCTGAATTCTCATTAGCACTGAAGGATACTCTTGAAAGTGTCTAGGACAATGCTTAGCCCACTGAACATTCTGTTTCTTAGTACCCATGCTTACCCTTGCCTATCAAATGCCATCTCACCAACCAATTTTGAATAAATAATCTCACTCATAATTCACTATCATCTCTCATGTCCTCCAAAACAATATTCTTAGAGACAGGGCTTTGGCCTACTATTGCATCCTTTCAGGACCAAGTGTTGAAATTATTTTCCTAACTATGTATTGGGCTCCTCTGACCATTCCCTTAATCTGATAAAATCCCTCCAAAACTTTCCTGACCTGTAGGGTGTGTGTGTGTGTGTGTGTGTGTGTGTGTGTGTGTGTGTGTGTGTGTGTGTTTAAATATCTATCTCCGCATTCTTCATATCATTGTCTTTGTTCTGAGGAAAGCCTTTCATGACTTCATTCCAGTAAGTCTGCTAAGGCCCAAGTTCAAGCTGGACCAGTCATTGGTTGGCCACCCCATAATTTCTGTGCCACCTTTTCTCCAGCTTTTCTCATTGGAATTGCAAATTGTAGCTCAGAGTTTATGTAACTGGTTTCAGGTACCAATCCCTCCAGTGGAAGTCTTACCTTGTTAAAGGAGATTGTTGGTTTAGGTTCCTTATCTCACATTACTATGAGTCTTAGCCAGTGTCATCCTCATAGATTACTGGGAATTTCCATTGTACTATGCTTCTAGTTGATGCTAGAGGTACCCTTGATTCCAGGTGTCTTTCCCAGTACTCTCTCTGTTTATCTTCCCCCAACCTGACCCCTCTGTTCCTGTGACCACCCCCAAACCCAGACCTTTCCTCTGTTCATATGTAGTAGATCAATTGTCATCATAGAGGCTTTACCCAGCAACTGATAGAAACAGATTCAGAGTCCCGGAACCAAACATTAGGAACACCTCAGGGAGTCTTGTAGATGAGGTAGAGAAATTTTTATGGGACCTAGAGGAGCCCAGGACACCACAGGAAAACATACAGAAACAAGTAATGTGGGATCACAGAGACTGAGCACCACTGAAACATACATGGTACTGACCTAGCCCTCTGCATATATGTTACAGTTCTGTGGTTTGGTCTTCTCCTGGGATTCTAATAGGGGGATCAGGTATTGTCTCTGACTCTGTCTGTGCTTTTGGAACCTTTTCTTCCTACTGGTTAGCCTTGTCCATCTTTGGTAAGAAAGGAGGTATATAGCCTTACTGCAACATGATCAATCATGGCTGGCTGATATACATACGAGACCTTGACTTTTCTGAAGAGAAAGGGGGCCAAGTGGATAATGGGATGTGGAAAGTACTATAATTAAAGGTGGGAGGGAGGGAAAACTGTGATATGATAAATTATCCAATTGATAATTTATATTTTTGGTTGTGATCCCTGCTTATAATGGCAGAGCCACCTCTCCAGCCCTAATTGATAATTTATGTTTCACACTGTGCACAGTTTGTACACTTAAAATATTTTTTAAGTTCTGAATTTGAATTCTTTATTATAGAGGACTTAAACTATTGCATTTTTTAGGCTTTGTTCAGAAATACCAGAGCATTTTAAGTAGTAACATTGTACCATATTCTAAGAGATATAAAATTAACCACAAAGAAATTTCATTCTGAAGTTCAACTGAGAGAAATAATGTCTAAATATCACAGTATCCATAAAAACTGATAATAAGAACGTGCATGGGTATTGGATTATACTCATTTCTTTACATTTTTATTGAAATATTTTGTCCCCTTCTTAAACTCATGAGCTTTCTAAATCATTTTCATTGAAATATTTATGCAAACAGGATATCCATAGTTGTTTTCTTTAAATTAAATAACCTATTTGTGACCATGTAATTGTGCACCTAAATATTAATCAAGTAAGAACTTGTCAGTTACAATGAAATCTCAAGTTTATTATCCTTGGATAAACAGGTGCTAAGATATTATGGCATGGTGTTACAATGCTGGGGTGTGTTGACATTTTCATTGAACAAGGTGTATATAATGTATGTAGTAAGAAGTGTAAATTTCAACAGAGTGGATAACTGGATAAATATGACCATAATGTTATATTATCACAGGTGTTGGAAACAAAGAGAAAGTCATAGTTATGTCATATGAACATTGAAACAAATGGAAAAAGAGAAAACACTATAGTAAGTCCAAACTAAAACAAAAATAAGTAATGACGTCTATGAAATCAAGAAAATAATTGTATTTCCAGACACTAACATGGTAATTATTTACTGCTAAAATTCTAAAACTGAATTAATAGTTTTGAAAGAGAAATATACTCTTAATAATTGTAGAATTGAATTCATAATCAAGTGCCAGGTATTTAATTTTTCTACCACTGGGTTACAGTTCCCTCTCCAAGAAAAATACTGACAAAGTTTTCACATGAGTGTAAATATTTGGTGTCAAAGGGAAACTTCCTTGTGTTTCTTCAAGTGAAGAAATCCTGGGGCTAAGAAGATGGTTCACTAGGTAAAGGCCTTGCTATACATTCATGAGTACCTGAATTCAAACCCAAATCTTACGTTAAAGAAACATGGCACTGCATATCTATAATTCCAGTGCTCCTATGGTGAGATTAGAGACAAAGAGAGGACAGACCCAGGAAACGTGTTGGCTTACACAGATATGAAAATGTATCCCTGACTCAAAGAAGATAGAGGATAAGGACTAACACACACACACACACACACACACACACACACACACACACACACACACGGACAGGAAGTTATACACTCATGCACATACATGTACATACTCATCCAAGATCAGAAACCTATAATAAATCAAAGTAACAAGTCTTCTAAAATCCAACTTGGTGAACCAATGAATTTATTGGAGGTACTAACCTGAGTATGGAATTAGGGTTCCCTACAGCAGCATGAACCATCTGAATGCCACCAAAAACATATAACCCTGGAGCTCTTTGCTCAATGTCCTTGCATCTGCACAAGTCTAAGAATCTCCTCCCAGCAACATTGCTTCCCAGAGCCCTATCTCTCAGGAATTGTATTCCGTGTCTCTATCACTGTGAAGGAATCCTAATGAATCTTAAAAGTTTTAGCTTTCCCATTCATGAAGTGTTAATCTAAGTAATCTTAATAAAAATTCAGGAGACAAATATTTGTGTAAGGACATGGAAAATCAGCGAACTGGGAGCAGCTGCAATTTATTTCCATCCTCCCTTGTTTTTCCTTCCAAAAGCTGAGATCATGCCTACACTCCACCTTATCACTCCTGTCTCTGCCTTGTGAGTGCTAGGATTAAAGGTATGAGCTACCACCACCCAGCTTCTATGGCTAACCAGTGACTAGCTCCACAGTTGGATCTCTAGCAAGCTTTTATTTTGTCAAAAAACACACAAGAAAATAACATGATTCCCTCCTTTTGTCTAAACAAAGTAAAGGTTTTAACTAACAAAATAAGACTATATACAATAAATAAAATAACTATATGCAAATATATAAGATAATATTTATATTAACAATGTCTAGGCCATTTTGCATTTGACAAATTCAGAGAAGATACTCCATTGTCTATCCTATCTTGGTGAGTCTAGAGTGTTGTATTTAATTCACTTTTTGTCCTAACTTGCATTACCAATGCAAAACTATCTTTTCATTTATCTCAACCTTATAGACTTTACACCTATTTTGCAAGGCTTTTTCTGAGTTTGATAACAAGAAAAAACTATAACTATCCAGTCATCAACTCCATTAGAGACCACAGACAGATAGAATATTACCTGAATAAGCAGCAAGTGTAGACAAGCCATTTCCCAGAAATGTGAGAAATGACATAAAAATCTGGCTGCTTGTACAGTCATCCAAGTTTTCTCTATAATATTGCGGCATCCATGTTTGGCCAAGAAGCCTAACATATCTGACAGAATTTTCTGTAAAGCAGTATATTATGTAGTACTGTCATACCTTCTCTTGGCAAACTTTGGTAATCACTTTCTTTTAGGTTGTGCTTGTCCAATGTGGACAGCATATATTCAGCAGTCAAGAAAAGGTAAGTTTCTTACTCAGTAGCTTAACTTTTCCAGGAAGAAAGTAAACTGCGTTTGGAGTTTTTTCATGGCCTGCCATCTTCTGTGAAGCAAATTGATGCTACCAGGAGCAGACACATCTTGTTATCATAAAAAAGAAAAGAATAGCTAATAAAACAGCAAATATGCCATATTCTGTAGGTCTCTAAAGTGTTTGAAGACCACCTGTCTACCTAAAATATATCTCCATTGGACTTTTTAAACCTACCTAACATAACTACAAGTTTGATTATAGTAGGGAACAATTACTAAGCTCCATATTTTACTATCATAATAAATTTTAATAATAACTTTTAATGACTAGAAATTTACATTATATTTTTGAATAAGCTGTATAGACAAATACCTTACATAATAGTAGAAACCTATATCCACTAGAAAAAAAATCTCAAACTTATACTAATACAACATATTTAAGTTAGTAGTTGTTGTTTTGATTTAAAAGTATATTCAGTAATCTATGCTTTTATACTATCATATCTATATATCCTTTTATCCTTTTTTCAGACCAAGATACCTAAATATGATATCCATTGTTCAGCTTTTTCATGACCATTACCAATAACAACTTGAACATAAGCCCTCTAAACAATGGCAAATATCAACAACACATTAAATGACCAAATCTTACCTGCCCCAACTCTTAAGAATGTAGATGTCTTGTTCTTAAAATTTACTTCCTGTTGTCTGGGTGTGAGGGTATCTTTAGGGGACCATAAAAATTTGGGATAATTATCAAGTCATGAGAGGGCTAGCTGTGTTATTTGTTTTCCAGTCCCTCTGTAATGGAAAAATGAAGGCCATATCTCAAGGACTGGCCAGAGTAGTCTGTGAGGCTGGACCAATTTAGCTAGACAACTTAGAACTGTGCTGAGCAATTTCTAGTCTAAAACCAAATCTTTTGATGGTGTTCATTGGCTTAGTGGCATCACCATAGCCCTGGTAGAATCATCATTGAAGGGCTCCATTCTCGTTTTGGAGAATTAGGCATGGTCATAGTTCATTGCAGAAAACTTAAAGATTTTAAATGTCATATGCAGCACATCTCCAAGAAGTTAAAGGACTATATTTTGTTACATATATCAAGAGTACAAGAACTTAATTCCTAGTTAACTGATAGAGATTCAACCCCAAATCATGTACAGGCAGCTAGATGAAGACATTTTAGAATTAGTTAATATTCTATATTATCATTAATATTATGAGAAAAGTTTAGTATACACATATATTAATTATACAAATTTTAGCTAATATTTATATCTTAAGAAAAGTTTTGAGGAGTCAAAATAAAACAAAAGAATTATGAGTTTACTGGCAATAGAATAGTCCTTTAATTTTGGGTTTTCTTCTGTCCTGTATCAGTTGGCTCTTCTGACATAATACAGAGATTTTAGATTTTCACTTAACAAGCATGCTTGGGTTTAGACAAGAAGAGAGCCACACTCAAACTCCAAAGCCAGCTTTAATTTTAATTGAACTGGGTCTATATTCTCCTGGAAACACGAAAATAAAACTCTGTCCCATACCTAACTTTGGAGAGGTTCTCTTCTGGCAAATTATATCTGACCAATTGAAAAGCATTTGTTAATATTTATAAGATAGTTTAGACTGAATGGTCATGTTGCTTGGTGAACTATTACCTCTTCTGAGCAAGAAGTCTCTCTTGCTGAATTCTAATCTTGATTTTTTTTCAATTCTAATCTTTGTAATATTTGCTTTATGGTTTCTGTTTTATATGAAATTTTTGTTTTATTTTCTAAAGCTCTTCTATCATCCAGAAGAATATGTTTTTTGTTTTGTTTTGTTTTATTTGTTTGTTTTACAATAAGCATTAGGTTCTTTAATTGCTCTAGGGAGGAGTTTCTACCACAGTGACAGAGAATAACTCAAACAAATTTGGTACGGGGGCCTGTGAGAGTACCCCAAGGTGTTTCTGGATGGCAAAGGTCTACCCTGTCTATCCCTTGTTGATCTTAATCATTGGCCTAATATTGGACTTTGCCATACATTTTGCATACTCTAGAAAGTAAGAGCCTTCTGTTTGGATCAGAAGGAACACTGTTTCTAGGTATTCACAGTCTATAATCTCTCTTTAGATGACATTGTTTGCCACAATTAAAACATCTGACATTTTGAATTTTCTTCAACTCTCTGGAAATTACTTGCCCTATCCAATTATTATTATGGTAATGACATTCAATACTGAATATAACTTGGATCCATTCCTCTATGGGTACTGATCTAGCCTCTAAAGGCCTAATTACCGTTTTGCATTTTTGAATTAGTGTGTTCCAAACCCAGAGATTCAATATTTGTCTAGTTTCTGAATTTAGTTTCATTCTATTTACAGCTGAAGTCAGTATTTGAAAAATAATAAATAAATAAGTAAAGATTTCCTTGGCAACAGTATAACTTTAGTAAATGACTCAGTTCTCTTTCTGACTTCTTCAATTCTGTTCCAAGCATTCAAAGCTACTGTATGGCATAGATTAAAGGTGTGGTCATCATATAGAGACTGTCTTTGTACATCAGCAGGACTTTACCAACAACTATGTCTTGGTAAATTTCAACACCTCTAGCCCTACTTCATTGTTCAATGGCCCTAGCCTCATCTTTCTACCAGGTCTGTACTGCAATTGAAGACCGTTCTCCAATACTGCTATTATTAAGTATTTTTACACTTTTGGGACAATTCTTTTACTAACTGAACATGAATTTAACATTTGCTTCAAAGAATGTGATTGCATACCCTATAAGACAATTGCTTTCTAAAAAATCCTCAAATCTAACATCCCTTTTGGGAATCTAGTTACTTCTTACACAGCCTTGGGGATGTAGCAGTTCCAGAAAGGTGACTAGATAAATTAATATTGGTTGTTTGAAAACCTTGGGCTGTTCCTTATACTGAACTTATAATGTAATACTGAGGTTGGCTTTCCTGTAAATTCCTCTGTCTTTGTCTGAATATCTCTTAAGGCTTGTAACTTATCAGTCAAAATGGCAATTTTTCTTGAGTAGTTTTCCTAAGGCCCTCACATCAACTAACTTGACACTCATATCAACCAACCTATTTTAGGGATAAAACAAGAATAATAATACACACATCTACTTATGCACATATGTGAATATAATATATATAAACAGTAATATGAACCTAAATGAGGGTATATTTTCTACTCACCAATCAGGGGAAAATACCTTTTGTCCTGAAATAAAACTAAACTGTAATCCTTGATCCTATGCTTGCTTGCTTTTACAAATGTTTTTCTACTTCCTCCTTCATTTCTATTCTTTACCAGTTGTCATGCAACCTGAAATATTTATCGTGAGTTGTGTGTTGTGTGGATCACCAAGCCATAAAATTGAAAATGGTTAGAAACATCCATCATCATATGAAAAGGTCATATGTTGGCTTCAGCAATTCAGTGTATAGGAACTGATGCTCATATAGACTAAAAATTATGGTGTGGCATGATGTCTGTTAAGAAAGAAACAATTACTTGCTTTTGAAAACAAGTCACTAATTACATCATATTTCAACTAATTAAAGAAAATCAATGGTGTTTTTTTTAATTTGAGATTTTTGCCAATTTTGTTTTTATAATGCCCATTTATTTTTATTAAGGAGTAAGTAATAATGCACATTAAAGGTTGGTTTGTACACTTAGATCTTAAATAGACTTTTCTAGTTACATAATAGAGATAGGATTATAATCCTTAATCTCCATGATTGTTTTCATTTCCCAGATATAGTTGGAAAGATACATTTAATAACAATTGATAAATACTAGTAATTCATAATTATGAAGCCAAACATAAGTAAAGGTAATTTGGGGGGAGAAAAATAGCCCATATTTCTTTAAGAATTTCTGTGATTCACTGGTTAAGTGTAAAACAGTTTTGGAATAAAAATGACATTTGATACCTAAAAATTTTTAAAACTGAGGCTTCTAAACAAGGAAAACACCACTTGCAACTTAAATACATCAGTGGATAGTTGCCTTACCTAGATTTCAAAATTGTGCAAATTATCATGTAGTAAAACTCAACACTCAGTGTCATGTGCTTCTTGCTCAGGAAATTGGAAGCTGGCTTTTGTAGAGTTGGCCTGGTTAATATACTCCAAAAGAGTACCATGTGTTGGCATGCATTTCTTCCTATGTCTTTTTGATATTTTGATATCTTAGTAGCATTAATAATTACTAAAATTTTAAACTCTGTTCAATTTTTCTCTTTTATCAAGTACTCTTTCTCAAGACATTTATTTATTCTTTTGAAATCCTCACTGAAATGGACTTAACAGGCTCTAAATATTTGGTGGTGCATTTGTGGTGTACACTCATTTAAAGAAGCCATTAATTTAAGAGGCAGGGCTGAGAGTGATGTACTTTCACTGCTCATGAAGTTGAAGTTTATTTGTTTTGTTTTTGTTTTTGTTTTTTTTTTTTCTCATTTTCAAGACAGGGTTTCCTTTAACTCACTCTGTAGACCAGATTGGATTGACCTGAATGCACAGAGGTTTGCCTACCTCTGCCTAGGGAGTTTTGGGGTTAAAGGCATGAGCCACAACTGCCTTACTTTGTATGAAGTTCTGAAAAAATAATTAAAATACAAGAGTCATTCTGCTAGTAAAATAGAATCTTTCCAGAAAATGCATAGGTAAGTGACAATCTGATTACACATTATGTCAGAGGAATAAAACACATTTGTTGCAAATTGTTATGAAATACACTGTGTATTCTTCAATGATAACTTTGTATCCATTATTGTTATTTCTCAGAATGAGCACCTTTGTTTCCCTATTTCTTTGAATCCTTTGCATTTTTGTCAAAGTAACTACCTTTCCTAATCTGTGCACACTGGTAAAGCAAATTTGGGGAAAATTTACTTTGATATCTTCCCAGAACAAAGGCATAAATGAAGGAAATTCAGATATTTTGGGACACATACCTTATTCATACTTTTTGTGGGTTCTTTGGTGCTTTGATACTTTAAGCCATTTTCTTTAAAATGTTGTAATTACTTAGACTTTCATCACAGCTCCCAGGGTCTTCCTTGTCTCCCTGTATTCTTCTACTTACAATCTCTTGACTTCCCTCTACCTTACCCAGCTTTTACTAAATTTCATATAAACTAGGTCAGATAAGCTTAAGTCACAAACAAGTTCACAATTCTGAAAACATAGTCATTTCTGCTCCTTCTGAAAGGAAGAAATGATTTACAAATTAGAGTTCTGTCTATCACTGCCTATTAGCTCAATCCCTGATAGGAAGCAAGGAAATAATAAATCAAAATGTCTTGAACTTCCCTATCATGTAAGTATGGTAATGCTTTCTTTCTGGTATTATCTTGTAATGGTTGCTGTAGGTCTTTCATTTTTTTCCTGTGGCTCTCACTTATTTTTTCATTTGTCTACTTTTATTTTTTATAATACTGTGGGAATCAGTACCTAGAACATTTTGCTCTACCCTCTTCCTACTCTTTGCAGTGACTTTTCTGCAATGTTATTGGTACTGTCTTGTCTAAACAGATCACATTATACTATTTCTAAAAGCAAATAGGTCATGCTATTATTTGAATAGACTTAAAGGTAATATTTGAATATCCAATATAATGTTCTGGGGGAGGGATCTACTAATTAATTACCTGTCTGATTAAAACCAAAAAATTTTTTTTCTTTTCCTTCTGAGTTCAGACTAGCACTATTTGTAAAATATAGTTCTTAATATTCATAAGTGCATCTGTTGTGTTTGGATAATCTATCTCCCATTCAACCCTCTAATTCTTCCCCTTTCTTTTTTACTTGAACTTTTTAATCAAAATATCATGGGCATGTTCTGTGTTTCTATGTCTTCTCTGTCTATGTGTTTCTGTCTCTCGGGCTTTCAAATTCATCATGCCAAATATATTCAGGGCTGCTTGTTGTGCAGAGGTGTAAGGATATCTCCAGAACATTGGTAACCCTCAAGAAAGTAACATGACACCATGTTAAAAGCAGTACCATGTGAGAATTATTCTACTCATTCAAGGGTGATTCAACATAAAAGAAAGTCAAGCAATATAAAAGACATTAATAGTTTAAAAACAAAAACAGGGAAGGGGTGATCTCAATTGTTGCCAAGAAGAAGTTTGACAAAATTCAATAATTTTCATGTTGTAACTTGCAGAAAGCCAGGGATACAATATGTGAAAAAAGGATTTTTAGCTATCAGCTGTCATCTTAGTTGGTAAAAAAAATTGAAAGGCTTTTATGTTCAACATCAAAAACAAGGCAGAGATGCCCGATTTCAATACTGATGTACATTATTCTACTGGAAGTAACTTTATAAGGAGAGTATATGTGTCTATTTCTAGCAAATACTAAAGATTCCAAAAGAAAGCTTTTAAGTTGTAAATGAGTTCAACTTAGTCGTAGGATACATGATTATCAGGTGAAATTTAGTTTTCATTACATATATCCCTAATGAGCAACTTATTATGGAAATTCAATCAGCAAATCCATTAACAACAAAATCGATATTAGTCAATGAATGAGAAAAAGACCAAGAAGCAACAAGGGGCCAAATCAATGACAATCTTCATCAGATATGAAAAAGTCAAGCAAGAACTAATACCACAAAATGAGTCATGCTTATAAAATTTGTTATGTTCTGAAGAAATATCTGCAGTCCTGAAAAATGGTGTCACCTACCTGGCACTGGACCTGGGGTACAACCACAATTCTACCTGTAGTGAAGAGCTTGTTTTATCTATCTCATTATCAGAAAAGGGCATTTAAGGTAGCTTTTCCAGTGTTGCTCAGAATGACAGAATGTTAGTTGGGGTCATCCTTGTAGGTCTCTGGACATTTTTCTAGTGTCAGTTTTCTCTTTAAACCTATAATGGCTCCCACTAATATGGTTATCTCTCTCTCGCACTCGTCTATTCATCCCCAGAGACAATCTTTCTAGTTACACATGTTCTCCTCTCTGCCTCTCCTCTTTCTCCTAAATCCCTCTCCACTCACTATCCCCTTACCCACTCCCAATATGAACAAGGAGATCTTGTTGCTTTCACCTTCTGTAAGGGACTTTGCATGAATGACTTATGTTCCTTCTTGTATTCAGTTTCTCTGGCGGTGTAATTTAAAGGCTTGTGATCATTTGTTCTATGTCAAAAACTCATATATGACTGAGTACATACCAAGTTCTTCCTTTTGTGACTGGGTTACCTCACTCAGGATGGTTTCTTCAAGTTCCATGTATTTGCCTGCAAATTTCAATATTCCATTGTTTTATTCAGCAAAGTAGTATTCCATTTTATAAATTTGCCACCCACATCTTCTTTTTATCCATTCGTCAGTTGAGGGGCATCTAGGTTGCTTCCAGGTTCTTGCTATTACAAATAATGCTGCTATGAACATAAGCACATGATGTCTTTATTGCATGAATGGGCATATTTTGGGTAGATGCCTAAGAGAGGAATGGCCAGGTCTTGTGGTAGACTGATCGCCATTTTCCTGAGGAACCACCATCCTGATCTCCAAAGTAGCAATACAAGTTTTCACTCCCACCACCACATCCTCTCCAGCATACATTGTCATTGTTGTTCCTGATTTTAGCAATTCTGACAGGAGTAAGATGATATCTCAGAGTTGTTTTGATTTGCATTTCCCTGATAGCTAATGATGATGAGCATTTTTAAAGTGTCTTTCAACCATTTTGGATTCCTCTCTTGAGAATTCTCTATTCACTTTACAATGGGGTTATTTTGTGTTTTGGTGACTAGTTTATTGAGTTCTTTGTATATTTTTCGAGATCAGCCCTTTGTCAGATATGAGCTTGGTGAAGATCTTTTCCCAGTCTGTGGGCTGTCATTTGGTCTTGCCAACTGTGTCAATTGTCTTACAGAAGCTTTTCAATTTCAGGAGATACCACTTATTAATTGCAGATCTCAGTATCTTTACTATTGGTGTTATGTTCAGGAAGCTGTCTCCTGTATCAATTTTTCAAGGATACCTACCACTTTCTCTTCCAGTGTGACTGGATTTATGATGAGGTCTTTTCCACTTGGACTTAAGTTTTGTGCATGGCAATAGACATGGGTCTATCTGCAGTCTTCTACGTACCATCATCCAGTTTTACCAGCACCATTTGTTGAAGAAGCTTTCTTCCTTCCATTTTATACTTTTAGGTGTTTTGTCAAAAACCAGGTGTTTGTAGGTGTGTGGGATAATATCAGGATTTTCAATTCAATTCCATTGGTCTGCCTTTCCATATTTGTGCCTTTACCAAGCTGTTTTCAGGACTGTAGTTCTATAGTAGAGCTTATAGTCTGTGATGGTGATGCCTTCTGCAGTTCCTTCACTGTACAGGGTTGTTCTGGCTATCCTGCGTCTTTTCTTTTTCCATATGAAGTTGAATATTATCCTTTCAAGGGCAGTGAAGAATTGTGCTGGGATTTTGATGGGGATTGCATTGAATCTGTAGATTGCTTTCAGTAAAACTGCCATTTTACTATGTTTATCCTACCTATCCAAGAGCATGGACTATCTTTACATATTCTGATATCTTCCTTAATTCTTTCTTTAAAGACCCAAAGTTATTGCTATATAGGTCTTTCAGTTGTTTGGTATGTGTTACCCCAAGACTCTTTATGTTGTTTGTGGCTATTGTAAAGGGTGCTAGTTCTCTCTATCCTGCTGATTTGCAAAATGTGTTTATTAGCTATGTATGTTCCCTGGTAGAGTTTTTGGGGTAACTTATGTAAACTACCATATCATCTGCAAAAAGTAACAATTTGACTTCTTCCTTTCCAATTTGTATCCCCTTGATCTCCTTTTGTTGTCTTGCTTAGCTAGTACAATATTGAAGAGATATGGAGAGAGAGGGAAGCCTTGTCTTCTTGCTGATTAGAGGAATCGCCTTAAGCTTGTCTCCATTTAGTTTGATATTGGCTCTTGGTTTACTGTATAATGTTTTTATTATGTTTAGGTATGCCCCTGTTATCCCTGTTCTCTTCAAGACCTTTTTTATGAAAGGGTGTTGGGTTTTATCAAAGACTTTTACACCATCTAGTGAGATGATCATGCTTCTCTTCTCTTTCAGTTTGTTTATATGGTGGATCACATGGATAGATTTTTAGTATGTTGAACCATCCCTGCATCCCTTGGATATTGCATGTTTGGTCATGGTTAATGATTTACCTGATGTGTTCTTGGATTTGATTTATCAGTATTGTACTGAGTATTTTTGCATCAATGTTCACAAGGGATATTGGTCTGTAGCTCTCTTCCTTAGTTAGGTCTTTGTGTGGTTTGTGTACCAAGGTAATTGTAACCTCATAGAAAGAGTTTAGTAATGAACTTTCTGTGTCCATTGTGTGGAATATTTTGAGGAGTATTGTTATTAGCTCTTCTTTGACTTTCTGGTAGAATTCTGCACTAAAACCCTGAAGCCATCTGGACATGGGCTTTTTTTTTTTTTTTTTTTTTTTTTTTTTTTGGTTGGGAGGATTTTGATGACTGCTTCTGCTTCTATTTCATTAGGTTCTATTTTATTAGGTATTATAGGCCTATTTAAGTTGCTTATCTGCTCGTGATTTAATTTTGGTAAGTGATAGCTATCCAGAAATTTGTCAATTTCCCTTGAATTTTCAAATTTTGTGGAGTTCAGGTTTTCAAAGTATGACCTGAAAACATTCAGGATTTCCTAAGTGTGCATTGTTATATACCCCTTTTCTTTTCTGATATTGTTGATTTGCAAACTCTCTCTCTGCTTTTTTTTGGTTAACTGGGCTAAAGGTTTGTCTATCTTGTTGATTTTCTTGAAAAACAAACTCTTTGTTACAGTGACTCTTTGTATTGTTCTCCGAGTTTCTACTTTATTAATTTCAGCCCTCAAATTTATTGTTTAATGGCATGTACTCCTCTTGGGTGTGTTTGCTTCTTTTTGTTCTAGGGCTTTCAGTTTTGTTGTTAATTCTCTAAAGTGACTATCCTCAGTTTTCTTCATATGGACACTTAGTGCAATGAACTTCCCTAATCAAAGTGTCCCATAAGTGTGGGTATGTTATGTCTTCATTCTCATTAAATTCTAGGAAATCTTAATTTATTTATTTCTTCCTTGACCCAGGAGGGTGCTTTGTGCATTGTTCAATTTCCATGACTTTTTAGGATCTTATGTTATTTGTATTGTATTGTTGCTGTATTCTTATTATAAAGCATGGAAGTCTGATAAGATACAGAGGTTTATTTCTTTGTTTTGTTTCTGTTGATGTTCATTATGTTGCAGTGTATGTGGTCCATTCTAGAGAATGTTGTATTGTATTTGGAGCTGAGAAGAAGGTATGTTTGTCTGTGTTTGGATGGAATGTTCTATAGATGTCTGTTAAACCCAATCAGGACATAAACTTTGTTAGTTCTTTTGTTTCTTTGTTATGTTTCTGTCTGGTGGTCCTGTCTAGTGGTGAGAGTGGACTGTTGAAGTCTCCAACTATGAGTGTGTGAAGTGTGATGTGAGCTTTGAGTTTTAGAAGCGTTTCTTTGATGAATGTGGGTTCCTTTGTATTTGGGGCATAGATGTTGAGAATTGAGACATTGTACTGATGGATTTTCCCTATAATGAATATCAAATGACCTTCTTCATCTCTTTTGATTGATTTTGGTTTGAAGTCTAACTCGTTAGAACGTTAGAAATTAGATAGCTAAACCTGGTTGCTTCTTGGGTCCATTTTATTGGAAAATCATTTTAGTAACCCTTTACACTGAGGTAATGTCTGTTTTTGAAGCTGAGATGTGTTTCTTGTATGCAACAGAAGGATGGATTCTGTCTTCAAATCCATTTTGTGAGCGTTTGCTTTTTTTGTCTGTTTGTTTGTTTGTTTTACAGGTGAGGTAAGATCATTAATGTTATGGAAAAGTAAGGACCTTTGATTGTTGATTCTTGTTTGTTTTAGATTTGTTATAGAAAGTGGTATTGTGAGTATATTTGCCCTGATTTTTCTTTTGGGTTCTCATAAAGTGGGATTATCTATTTCCTATGTCTTTGCAAATGTAGTTAACTTCCTTGGGTTGGAATTTTCCTTCCAGAAATTTCTGTATGGCTAGGTTTGTGGATATGTATTGTGGAAGTCTGCTTTTGTCTTTGAATAGCTTGTTTTCTTCATATATAATGAGTGGGAGTTTTGCTAGTTATATAAGCCTGGGCTGGCATTAATGGACTATTATTATTTGTCGAAAATCTACCCAGAACCTTTTGGAGATTGTGTTCCTTGCACTCTACATTTTATGTTAGGGCTCAGTTTCATTTTCTTTGAAACTTTGAATTTGTGTGTGCATCATTGACCCCACTTCCAAATGACTAGTATTTCACTGACTTGAGCCACTTCTTTTTTTGTTCTGCATCTAGTCTGTGGAAATGCACAGCATTTTAAAGTAGCAGAAAATCTTTAACCTTGTATGGGTAGAGATGATAGAAGTTCAACTAAAATTTTGAACTTATATTTCCCTTAAGGAAACCATTAATTTAATTACATTCAAAGGCTTTGGAATCACCTACAAGAAAAGAATTTGGGTGTGCGGCAGCGGCGGTGTTAGCGGTGGCTGCAGCAAAGTGTTCGGCGCGATGTCTCACACCATTTTGCTGGTACAGCCTACCAAGAGGCCAGAAGGCAGGACCTATGCTGACTATGAGTCTGTGAATGAGTGCATGGAAAGTGTTTGTAAAATGTATGAAGAACACCTGAAGAGAATGAATCCCAACAGCCCCTCCATCACATATGATATCAGCCAGTTGTTTGATTTTATTGACGATCTGGCAGACCTCAGCTGTCTTGTGTACCGAGCTGATACACAGACGTATCAGCCTTATAACAAAGACTGGATCAAAGAGATCTACGTGCTCCTTCGTCGACAGGCACAACAGGCTGGGAAGTAATTGAGTTGGAAGCATTAGGGGCTAGGGGTGGGCTTGAAACAGGTGCATACAGCGTACTGTAGTGAACATTTTGTATGATAGTAATCCTGTTTCCATTTTGTTACTAGAGCCAAGATTGAATGTACGACATGAAACGTGAATGACCTTTTCATTCTGAAACCACCATTGCCCCTTTGCTCATTTTCTTTTTTTACTTAAAACATTTTTATGATAATTCAGAGAGAAAGTGTTTTTTGCCATTTAAGGTTGGTTCCAGTCCTTGAAACTGTTCGTATCTGCTCTACAGCAGTGAGTGCACTAACCGTTTGTGGGGGGGTGGGGGTGGTGACAAGGTTAGTTATGTCCTCTAGGAAAGTCTTAGTGAAAAATAAAGAAATGTTCTGTAAAAAAAAAAAAAAAAAAAAAAAAAAAAAAAAAAAGAAAAGAATTTGGGTTGATATGTGAGGCTGTTTCCAGAAAGGCCTAATTGAGGTGGTAAGATAGTGAGCAGCTAATGTGAGGATTTCCAGTTCATGGGTTTGGGACTCAGAGAGAGGGCACAGAAGCAGAGAGGGGGTAGGGAGACAAAGAGGGAGGAAGGATAGAAGGAAGGAAGGAAGAAGGATAGAAAGGAGTGGAGGAAGGCAGGGAGGGATGGAGGTAGGGAGAAAGGAAAGGAAGGGAGGGAAAGAAGCAGGGAGGGAGGGAGGGAGAGAGAGAGAGAGAGAGAGAGAGAGAGAGAGAGAGAGAGAGAGAGAGGAGGGGAGGATGGAGGGCTGGATGGAAGTAGGGCTGGATGGATGGAGGGAATAAAGACTTAGGAGACAATGAGCCCAGTGACAGTTGTGTGATATGCCATCTATGCCTTCCCTTCCATGATGAACTACACTGTCAAAATGTGAGCCTAGGCAAACCCATCCTTCCTTAAGTTATTTTGTCAGAGTTTTTTGTTTCTTTGTTGCTGGCTTTGTGTCACAGCAGTAAAAACAGTATCTAAAACAACACTGAATAATACATTCCTAACCATGAAATAACAACATTCCCAGTGATTTGAAACAAATCCATAATGAGCACATCCCCTGTCAATGTCAATTCAATGATTTTGGTCATAAAGGATGTAAACAAACACTGATTCTAAGTATTCAAGTCAAGCAGGAAACAAATGGTGTAAACTATGTAAATGGATTTGTTGAAGATTATTTTAAAAAACAAAATAAACCATAGGCATTTGTTCAGTAAATGCAGTACATATATAAAGGACAATTTGCTTTCACATAGGCGATTTTTTACATATTAAGTAGTTATCTAGAGTTCTACATAAACAAGCTGTATGATGCATTTAACAATTGTTATTGAGCCAGGATTGCTATAATAAAATAACATGGTGGCATACAAAGCAAAAATGAAAATGTTTTCTAGCACTTCTTTTTAAAAACTTTTTAATTTAAAAAATTACTTTTCATTTCACATGCCAACCCCAGTTCTTCCTTTTTCCTTCCCCTTCTCCTGCCTCTCACATCCCCTATTCACATCCCATGCACTACTTGGAGGGAGAAAGGCCATCTATGGGGAGTCCACAACATCTGTCATACTAAGTTGAGGCAGGACCAAGCCCCACCTCCCTGTATCAAGATCAAGAATGATATGCCACCATAGGGAATGAGATCCACAAAGCCATCCCATGCCCCTGGGATATGTCCTGGTCCAAGTGCCAGGGGCTGGTACCCCAGGCTGGAAAGAAACTCCAGCTACAGCCCCACCTCCAAATCAAATTACATACTGTGACTCATATTCCAAGAGTCTAATTCAGTCTCATGAAAGGTTTCCAGTTTTCATTCCATAGTGCATAACACTAGCTCAGGTTAGTTCTTTCTGTAGATTTTGCCCCCTCCTCCTTCTCTCCAACTCCATGAGCTCAGCACAGTGGTCAGCTGTGGGTAACAGTATCTGCTTCCATTAGTTACTGGATGTAGGTACTTTAATGACAAATAGAGTAGTCACTAATCTGATTATTGGAGATACCATTCAGACACCATCTCCACTATTGCTAGGAATCTTAGTTGGCATCATTCTTGTGGATTCCTAAGAATTTATCTACCACTAAGTTTTTTCATAACTCCATAATGGTTTCCTCTATCAAGATATTTCTTTCATTAGTAACCTCCTCCTTCTCTCCCCTAGCTTGTTCTTCCTGACCCCTTATGTTCCCATCCTCCATTCTCTCCCTTCTAGCATCTGGCCAGTTTAACCAGGAGATCTTAACTATGTTCCTTCCTTGGGCCCTCCATGTGTGTCCCTCTTAGTGTCCCCATTTTTGATTAGTTTCACTGGGGACATATATTGTAGCTTGGTTGCCCTTTCCTTTACATCTAATATCCACTTATGAGTGAACACATGCTGTGTTTGTCTTTCTGGGTCTGGGTTACTTAATTTAGAATCTTCTTTTCTGGTTTCATCAATTTGCCTGCAAATTTCAAGATGTGCTTGTTGTTACTGCTGAGTAGTATGGCATTTTGTAAATGTTCCACATTTTCTTTATCCATTTTTGTTTGGTAGGCATCTAAGTTGTTTCCAGCTTCTGGCTATTAAAAATAATACTTCTATGAACATAGTTGAGCAAATGTCATTGTGGTATGATTGTGCATCCTTTGGTTAAATACCCAAGAGTAATGCTGGGCCTTGAGGTAAATTCCCAATTTTCTGAGAAACCACCATACTGATTTCCAAAGTGCCTGTATAAGTATGTACGGCTGTATGACAAGCACTGTGAATCTTTGAGGAAAGAAACTTAAGAAGATATCACAAAATAGAACTATCTCCCATTCTCTTGAATATGTAGGATCAACACAGTAAAAATGGCAATCCTAGCAAAGGCAATCTACAGATTCAATGCAATCCCTATCAAAATTCCAATGAAATTCTTCACAGACCTTGAAAGAAAAATGCTCAACTTCACATGGAAAAACAAACCACCCAGGATAGCCAAAACAACTATGTACAATAAAGGAACTTCTGGAGGCATCACAGTCACTGATTACAAGCTCTATTATAGTGCTACAGTACAGTAATAAAAACACCTTGGTATGGCATAAAAACAGACACATGGATTAATGGAATCAAATTGAAGACTCTGGTACTAAGCCACACACCTACAAAACACCTAATTTTTATCAAAAGCCAACATTGTACAATGGAAACAATAAGACATCTTCAAAAAATGGTGCTGGCATAACTGGATGCTGACATGTAGAAGGATGAAAATAGATCCATATCTATCCCCGTGCACAAAACTCAAGTCCAAATGAATAAAAGACCTCAACATAAATCCAACTACAGTGAACCTGACGTATAAACAAATGGGAAATAGCCTTAAACACATTGGCATAGGAGCCCACTTCCTAAATATAACAGTAGTATCACAGACTCTAAAAGTAACTATAAATGGAACTGTCTGATACTGAGAAGATTCTATAAGGAAAAGAATAATATCAATGAGACAAAATGGTAGCCCATAAATTGGGAAACGATCTTCAGCAACCCACATATAATAAAAGGCTTCTCTCCAAAATATTTAAAATACTCAAAAAGCTAGGCAACAAAATACCAAATCATCCAATTTAAAAATCGGGTAGAGTACTAACCATAGAATTCTCAACAGAACAATCTCAAATGGTAGAAGGACACTTAACAATGGATGTGCTCATCATTAGCTATCAAAGAAATGCAAATCAAGACAATGTGAGATACCATCTTACACCTATTTGAATGGCTTATATCAAAAAACAATGATGAGAGCTTATGCTGAAGAGAAGCTGGAGTAATGATACCACTTCTAGCAGTTCTCCAGGCTATAATTTAAGTTGCCAGCTGAATGGGTTTGATAATGCATGTCTTCATGGTTGCTAAACCCAAATTACTGATTTTCTTTTTCTCCCATGAAATTTTCTTTAACTTTAGTTCCCTATCCTCTCACAGTTTCCTAATAAGGACAGCATTCCTACTTTCCTAGGGCCTTATTGTCAACATGCCATTTAACCTTAGTTGTCTGTAACCATATTTAAAGAAAAGTTAAGACTTCAATATACAACTGTGAAAAAATACGACACAAACCATAATTAGCATGAAAATGCATTGTCTGGAGTAAACAATTTTATTTTGCTTATCTTATATATAGGGTCAGTTCTCAAAACAATATCTTAAGGAAAGAAAGAGAAAAGCACACAAGTCACAAAGCATCAATAACATAAAATAAGTTTGAGTAAGGAATTTTAAAATACTGTGTTTTTGTATCTTCATAGATTCAACCATAAGAATTTAATGAAAAATTAGCAAAGGAATCTCCAGATCTAGCTCACTTTCTGTCCAGACATATTTAAAATGCACTCTGGACTATGACCAAGCAGTTATATTTAATAGAATGTAAGTTTCTCCTCACATAAAATAATTTTTCTTTGCCTATATTGATTCACCAGCACCTTATTGAGTAGAGACATGCTTTGTTATGGTGTTTTCAGAGTCTTATTGATTTGCTGAAAGCTAAAACTGTGGTAGCAGAGAAGGTATTTTTTATTTTATTTTATTACAAAGCCAGTTTTGATCAAACTGATAACTCCCAGGTGAAATCTATAGGAAGTATGTCTTCTTAGATATTCTTTTTATAATGGAGGAGAAGGAAGAAGTAGATTAGGTTTAAAGCTTCATTAGTAAGAAGAAACAGTGATTATTGACACTTTTTAACCCAGACTAGTGAAGGAAAACTTTAAAATATTAAAGATAAACTGCTTATGTAACAAGATAACATGACTAAAATGTTTGTGGGGAATAGGGAATTTTGTGATTTAATGTTCAGTTTATGTATGATTAGTTTCATTATATGTATAAGACATTTTGAATTTGACATATAAAATGATTATAGTTTTAAATCTGAGTAATGTTGTTAAAAATTTTTACACATAATATTGTCCATTATTTCCATATTACTACATATGCTGTGTAAATCAGAATAATTCTGCTATAGCTTAAACATTAAGGCAGTTATTTAGATTCCTTAGTGTAATGTTTTTGTTGTTGTTGTTGTTATAGTTTATATATATATATATATGATGAAATCTTAGGGTATCAGGAGTGTGGATAGATTCATGAGAACTCAAATTCATTGAGAGGAATGCCAAATAGATTTTCAAAAGTACTGCGTCTTTTCATTTCTCATTATATAAATTTTAATTTCAGAACTGGATTGACAAATTTTCGAATTTGTTTCAAATGCTTTTATTATTTGATAAAGAAGAAAGTCTTTCCATCATAAAATCATATACATAGTTGTCTTTTAGTTGACCCATATCATGATGAAGTTATCTATGTCAAGATATGTGACTCTGTAAAGGATGGAGTCAACAGTGTTCATCTGTTGTGACTAAGGCCCTATATGCATCAGGTTTCAAACTAGTGGTCACCCATGTAGTGCTCACCTCTTCAGTGTTTCTCTCTCACTTTCCTATTTTAAGGGACTGAACTTCACTCGCATAACCCTTTCTTCATAGGAGTCACCTTAATTTTGTTTCATACCTCCTTTCATTTTTGGTAAGCTGTCACAGAAGCAAATGCAATGGAGGTAATGCCATTGGCATTAATCACAATAAATAAGGACATTTCTCATTGATGGTTAGCTTATGTCAGATTCTATGTTAACACCTCATGGCTCATCTAAATATATCCTAACAGCTGTATTAATTTGCTTTCTGATTCTGCAATAAAGACCATTACCAAAAGCAACTTGGGTTGGAAAGAGGTTTTTTTCACCTTACAGCTTAGAGTCTGCCATGAAGCAACATAAGAGAAAATCATTGAAGCTGAAGCCATGGAGAAATACTGTTTACTTGCTGACTCCCCATGACTTCCTCAGTTTACTGAGGAATGAAACCACTATAAGTGGATTAGACACATTCATAGCAATCAAGAAAATTCCTCATAGTTCTGTATACATTTGATGGGGGAATTTTTTTTCAGTTAAGATTTTTTTTTCTCAAATGATTCTAAATAGTCTCAAGTTGAAAGAAAAAAGCTAACCAACACAAGAACCCTATATGTTCCAACAACTTCTTCTTCAAAAACAAACAAACAAACAAACAAAAACATCAAACAAACAGAAACCAAAGCTTAAATCTGACTGCCAAAGGTGACATTCCTCTTAAGTGAAGAACTTAGCAGTATTTGGCTCTATATCTTTTAAATCCTGGAGTTATGTTTTAATGTTTCCATCTGCTTTTTAAATTAATTAATTAATTTTTTATTTTACATTTCGATTCCAGCCCCCCCCTTTCTCTCACTCTCTCCCACTCTTCCTCCCTCTGACCATCTCTGCCCCCTCTCATGAACCCTGCCCACCCCTCCCCTCCAATCCTTCCACCCCAATTCCACATGAAGAGCAATGCCATCCAGGTGGGGTCATGTAGATCTGTCAAGTCATTTGAAGTAGGGACTAGTACTTCTCTGCTGTCTCTAGGTTAAGGCAGTATCCCTCCACAGGGGATGTGTCCGCAAACTCCTTTCGTGCACCAGGAATACATGCTGGTTCCACTGTCAGAGGTCCCTTAGACTGCTCAGTCCTTCTGGCTGAGACCCATATTCAGGGGGACTTGAGTCACTCCCATGCTGCATTCCAAGCTATCAGTCTGGGGACTCGTTAGGCCCTTCTTGTTCAAGTCAGCTGTCTCTATGTGTTTCTGCAACCTGATCTTGTCCTCTCCCTCTGGATTCTAGTTTGACTCAGTGTTTAGGTATGGGTGTTTGCTTCTGTTTCCAACAGGTACTAGATGAGGGATAAATGATGGTGGATAAGTTAGTTGTTGATCTCACTATCTATGATCCATCTGCTTTTGATGAATGGAATATGTAATAAAACCCTTATAAGTAAATGAATGATTAACAAACAAACAAGGGCAGACATTAACAAAACTTCCAGAAAGCACTCATAGTTTATAATATATAAACATCAGGTTTAGTAATAGTCCATATTTAGAGCTGTTTGAATTTATCCAATTCAAAAGAAATGTATTTGTGCTTTCCTAGTTCTGTAACAGGCTACAGTCTTAGTTAAAATCTGGATTAATGGAATTCCTATGTGTGTAAATGTGTTTGACTCTATGTCTAAATGGGTTTCTTGTGCTTTTGCTAGGGCTGCTTTTCTTGTTAGGTGATTTTTTTGTTCATACTTCTGTTTGTGCTTTTATCTATCTATTCTTTAAATGTGTATTTGCTTTTTAAGAGAGACAGAAAAGATGTGGATCCAAATGAGAGAGAATGTGGGGAAGAACTGGTATGAAACAAACCTGATCTACTGTACAGCTATAGTATGAAAAGAGTCTGGCATTTGCACAAAAACAGATAGGTAGAACAATGGAATCAAATGTAAAAGCCTGTCATTAAACCACATACCTACCAACGCCTAATTTTTAACAAAGAAACTACATTTATACAATAGAAAGAAGAAAGAACTTTCAAAAAATGGTGCTGGCATAATTGGATGCTGACATGTAGAAGATAACAGACAAATCCTTATCTATCATCATGCACAAAACTCAAGTCCAAATGGATCAAAGAACTCCATATTAATCCAGCCACACTGAACTTCTTAGAACAGAAAGTGAGAGGTATCCTTGAACCAATTGGTACAGGAGATCACTTCATTGACATAACAGCAGTAGCACAGTCATTGAGATTGACAATTAATAAACAGGACCTCCTCAACCTGAGAAGCTTTTGTGAGGCCAAGGACACAGTCAAGAAGACAAAACAGCAGTCCATGGAGTGGAAAAAGATCTTCACCAACCCCATATCTGACAGAGGGCTGATTTCTAAAATATACAAAGAACTCAAGAAGCTAGTCACCAAAACACCAAACAATCTAATAGAGGAATCTAAAATGGCTGAAAGTCAATTAAGAAATTGCTCAACATTCTTAGCCATCAGGAAAATGCAAATCAAAACATCTCTGAGATACCATCTTACACTGATCAGATGCTTAAAATAAAAAACACCAATGACAGTCAATGTTGGAGAGGATTTAGAGAAAAAAAGGAACACTTCTCCATTGATGGTGGGAATGCAAACTAGTACAGCCACTTTGAAAATCATTATGGCAGTTTCTCAGGAAAATGGGAATCAGACTACCTTAAGATCCAACAATTCCATTCTTAGGCATATACCCAAAGGATACACATTCATACAACAAGGACATATATTCAACTGTATCATAGCAGCACTGTTTTTAATAGCTAGAACCTTGAAGCAACCTAGATGCCCCTCAGGCAAAGAATGGATGGAGAAAATGTGGTACTTTTACACAATGAAGTACTATTCAGTGGGGGGAAAATGAAATCTTGAAATATGCAAGCAAATGGATGAAACTGAAAGAAATCATCCCAAGTGAAGTAATCCAGTCACAGAAAGACAAGCATGGTATGTACTCACACATGTGTGGATATCATAGAGCAAAGGATTACCAGCCTACAATACACATCATCACAGAAATTAGGAAACAAGGAGAACCCTAAGAGAGAAATACATGGTATGCCTGGAGAAGGTGAAAAGGACAAAAAATCCTGAGCAAATTGAGAGCCCTGGGGGGAGAGGAGATGGAGGTAGGAAAAAGAGAAGGAATGTATAGGAGTGAGAAGGAGTACATTAGGGTTCAGGAACTGAGTCCACAGATGAATGGAGGAGAGCAAAGAAAGAGATACCTTAGTAGAGGGAGCTATCATAGGTTAAGAGAAATCTGGCACTAGAGAAATGTTCAGAGATCCACAAAGAAGACCCCAACTAAGAATCAAGGCAGTAGAGGAGAAGCTGCCTTAGATGTCATTCCCCTATGAGATTGATGACTACTTTAATTGCCATTCCAGAACCTTCATCCAGTAGCTGATGGAAGAAGAATCAGGTACCCACACCTAAGCAAATGAGCCATATTTCTGGAATCCAGTTGTAGAGAGGGAGGAGTGGAAAGACTCACAGAAACAGCTGATCTGAACAAGTGAGGACACTCAGACCCTAATTGTAAATCTGGGGAACCAACATTGGACCAAACCAAGCCCTCTGAATGTGGATGTCAGTTAGGAGACATGGGCAGGCTATGGGACTTCTGACAGTAGAACCAGTATTTATCCCTATTGCACAAATGGAACTTGGGAGTCCATTCCACATGGAGGGATGCTCTTTCAGCCCCATTACATGGAGGATGGCTTCAGCCTTCCTCCAAATTATGTGGCAGACTTTGATGAACCTCCATTGAAGGCCTTACAGTCCTTGGGGAATGGGTGGGTTGTGGGATTTGGGGTCAGGGGAGCATGAGAAGATGAGAGATGGAACCAGGGTTGATATGCAAAATAAGACTGTTTCTAAATTAAATAAATTTAAAAAATGAAAAAAAATCTGCTAATCCTATAGTTTTCTTTGTTTGGTTTTGAAATTAAAAAAAAATTAGTATTTAACTTTTGATTCATTTATACCACCCATCCAAAATTTGATGGCTCTGAGCTCCAATCTGTCTGAACTCCAATTCTCACCACACTATGGAAAATATCAGGAGAGGAAGACATGTTCTTTGAAGATTATCATATATCTTATCAGATATGCATCTGATCATTTCAAAAATTCAGTAGCATTCAAAACTATAAATATGTGTGACACTCCAGTTAGGGAAGTAGACATGCTAACTGCAGATGTCCATCTCTCCCTCAGCTCTCCCAAATCCAATCCCCTAATGACATCCTAATTCTGCAACAGAATAGCTGTTGCAGCCTCCTATCTTCCCTCAAGCACCATCTCCATTGGATAACAGAATCTACTGTGGCAAAAGAGAAAAATACTTCAGATCTGCAGCCAGACATTACAGAGACAATAAGAGAACTTGGAACCCATAGAGCAAAATGATATGTCTCTATCAAATCCCCTTACCCGTGCCCCTCCCCCCCCAGTACACAGGGAACCTAGTGAAAAAGGAAGTAGAAAGAATGTAAGAGCCAGAAGAGATAGAGGACACCAGGAGAACAAGGCCTTCTAAATTGACCTGGCAAAGCTCTTATAAACTCATGGAGACTGAAGCAGCATTGACAGTGGTGGTATAGGCCTGCACCAGGTCCACTTACACTAGAGCTTCCAACTTAGTGTTTTTTTTTTTTTTTTTTTTTTCTTTTTTTTTTTTTTGGTTGTTTTTAATTCATGAATATGGAAATGAGCATGTCTGATTCTGTGCCTTCTCTTGACCGCCATTCCTTATATTAGTTTGTCTTTTTCAACTTTGAAATGAGGGCAGCTGTTTACTAACATTTTTGCTGTCTTCTATTTCTGATGCTGTGCCCTCTCTGTTGGAGTTGTCAGGACAGTTGCCTGGTGTCTCTAAATCTGTTTCCTGATCAGGTATTCTGAGTTCAGGGATTATTATAGCCATGGACCACTACACACTGCCTAAACATAAAGTACTGGGTATTAACACAATTTAGGAACATATTTCAAAGGCAGTCACATATTCTTTATGTTTGTGTATGCAGACACTGCTCCACTATGGAGAACCATCAAATGAGACATGTGGTTCTATGGGAGCAGAAAGGGTGGGATTTAAATGCCACCCTGATGTGCTGGGAAGGAAATATGATGTGACAATGCTAAGACAATGTGAGAGTTCAGACAGTATGTTGAGTGACTGTCTCTTTCTTAAGATTATCTGTCAACAGAATGTCAGAACACTGAGCGTGCACTCCATGCAGATTTAAGGCTCCACAAAATGGACGAGTAAATCAGAAACTTGTGCATGCTTTATGAAAACAGAACAGTGTACAAGGAGATCATGCAGAATATTTATAAAGTGATACAGATATTTATTCTGTAACCACATTTAAAGGAGGCCTTTAATGATAATTTAAAGTTATCTCACACCTATTAATATGTGAACATTAGCTAAGCAATATTGAGGATTATTTAGGATTAAACATTAATAAAATGCTATAAATAATAGTCTATACTTAGTTTTCCTTAATTAGCTGCTTGAAGATTAAAATATTGCAAATAATTTACTGTTACTTAAAAAATTCTATCTTGAAATATAATACTGTTTGCCAAATACTGAGCATAAAATAATTTTAAAGTCAGATATAGCTATAATATAGTCAAGGCCAATTGCATTGTATTAGTTACTTTCTAGTATTATAATAAAACATAATGACCAAAGCAAATTAGAAGAATGAAGAGGATTTCTTGGAGGGGTTAGGGGGGTTATCTTATAATTCCAGATAGCTAGGAGTCTGCCACTATCATGGTGGGATCCATAGGAGCATATAGGGCCCTGCATGGACCCCTGAGGCACCTTGAGCAAGCCTAAAGCTGTTGGCTGGAACTCCTTGCTCCAAGGCTGTTGTTGGTACTCTTCCCATTTTGATAACACACACCTAGTGACAACACATACCTATCGAGGTTAAATAAGGATCAGGATAAACAAATAGGCCGAATAGATGTTTATTCAGGGAGAAATAACTTACAACCTAGACAGATGAACACCAGGAAATTCTGTCCGATCCTCTCCTGTCCGAGTCATGCCAGCAAGAGAGCTTTTTCCGGCTCTCCCTCCGACTTCCTTCCACAGGTCACTTCCGCCCATGGCTCCACCCCAATGGGCGTGGTCAGTGCCACAGAAGGACTATCTCACTACACACACCTCATAGGGAGGAGCTAAGCCTAAAATTCCTGTAATTTTTCCACTGTGCCAGTCAATATTTAAGCCCATTTTTTTCCCCTCAATCAACGGCATTCGGCATTTGGCATTCCAACATTGCCATTGAACGAATGACCTGTTGTCTTGTCTTTATTTCAATCTGTAGGCCTTCGCCTGATTTGCTCTATTTTGTTTATAGATATGGTGAGGGGCTAAAATACAGAGTTATAATTTTATCTTCAGACTTTACTTGTAAAGATTTCATGTTTAAATACAGTTGTAAGTAATTCTAAAGAAAATAAAAAAGTAGACTAGTTATTAAAATGGGGAACTTTTAAAACTATCTTAGAAAATGTTTTATATTACTTCTGAATACCACCTAATGGGAAAAAAACCTAAATAATTGAGATAATTTATGTGTGTACAGTTCCACAAAGGTGCATTCCCTTAATGAGGGTGCTTTGTTTCCTTTTCCCTAGGAAGATTATTTAATAGCACTGTAAGTTGTGTTCCCATTAGGCAGGGGAATTGATCACCAGATTCTTAAGGGAAGGGAGTCTATGCAACTCACAAATCTGAACAAACACAGCAGCCCACAGCTGTAAAAAGACAGGACCATCATCTTATTCCCCTTGCATCATGGAGATATCTTCAAGTGGATTAGATACTGCATTCCATGGTTAAGCATGGATCACTGTGCTGCTCCTCAAATTTCGATAACTACCTTCACATTGAGAAGTGAAGTTTAAATGTTTTCTTTTTCAGTCAATGAAATAAAACCTTAAAGTATTCAAAACTCAAATTTACATTAAAGTCTACCAACATTTTCCAATGGGCTCCTCAATAGGTTGGGATTTTAAGAGTGATGTGAGAATATTAAATCATATTAAAATAGATGTTTCAGAAGATGTAGGGAAAATTTAGACATTCTCCCTCAGGGTTAGAAATTGAACAAATTATACTTCATGACATCAAATGCAGGATTTTGAGTCTGTCTTCAGAGCCAATGAGGAGGATTAATGAAGAATTTGTAACATTAACAATGGCAAAAGCCTGAGTCCAGAACACCACAGGAACAATGGCAAAAGCATTGGGACCATCTCCTGCCCTAGTTCTCAGTCATTCCAAATCTATGCTTTGAGGATTTTCCTATTAATGTACCAAAAGTTGTCCTTGTATGAATGTAATTCAGAAAAGTGTCTGACATGTCTATATCCCACATTTTCTGGCAGGAGCCTTTAAAACAGAAGTAGTTCAGAGAGCTCTGAAGATAAGTACCTAGTCAGTGCTTCATCTGCTGTGGTCTAAGTTTCTGTCCTAGCCAGGCTTGCTATTGCTACAATGAAATATCTTGATTAAAATAACTTGGAAAGGAAAGAGGTTTTTGCTTTTCATTTTCTTTATATGTTTGTTTTTGTTTTTCTGGCTTCTACTGCCATATTTCTGTTCATCATTGACAGAAGTCAACAGGAGAGGAATCTGGCGGCAAGAACTGATGCAGAACCATGGATGGAGCTGGTCATTGGCTTGTTTTCTTGCTTTCTTACAGAAATCAGAACCACTAGTCCAGGATGGACTGGACCCTCTCCCATCAATTATTAATTTTAAAAACTACCCTGCAAGCTCCTTATAGCCCAATATTATTTTCTCAAGTGAAGCTTCTCCTCCCTAATTACTTTAGATTATGTATATAAGTCAGAATATATGTACGCCTGCATGCAAGTCTAGACACTTCTTGAGATCAGAGACATATAAAGTTTTCATAATAGGGTAGTATGGGTGTACATGTATGATTTGGTACATTTAAGATATAGTTTCTGTTCTAATAGACAAGAGTAAGAAAAGTGATCTACCACACTTCCCCAGTGTGAAAGATTGTCTTTCTTTCCCCCCCCCCAGCAACACTCTTTCATGGTTTAAGTATACATATATGAGTATGTGCAATGGGTGTATGTACATATATTGAGATGTAAGTACATGTTCATGTGTGTATGTGCCTAGGTATGCATGTGGAAACAAGAGTAGAAGTCAGATGTCTTCCTCCATCACCCTCCATCCATTTTTTTCTCTTTCTTCCTTTCTTTCCTTTTTGTTCTTTTTGCAACAATTTATCTCCCTGAAACTGGAGTTCAATAATTCAAGTCAAGTTGCATGCCAGTGAGTTCCAGAGATGTTTTCTCCACCCCTCTTAATGTCTGGGTTACGAATACAAGTACAGCCATGGGGCTCTTTACATGGTTATTCAGCATCCACTTCAGATATCCATGATTGTGCAATAGAAGCTTTACTTGCCGTGCTATCTCCCTAGGCCCACAAGGGCTTACAAATCATTCTGACACATGAAAACGCCACCATAATGCAGAGTACTAAGGAGGGGGTAGGAGAAGGAGGAGGGGAGAAGGGAAGTGGGGAGGAGGACATGAATGATCAGGAAGATTGAGTCTGAGGAGGAACAGAGAAGGAGAGCAACAAAAGAGATACCTTAATAGAGGAAGCAATTATAGGTTTAAAGAGAATTTTGGCACTAGGGAAATGTCTAGTGACCCACAAGGATGATTCCAACTACAAATTTAAGCAATAGTGGAGAGGCTACCTTAAATGCCCTTCTCCTATAATGAGAGTGATGACTACCTTAAATGTTATCCTGTAGCCTTCAATCAGTCACTAATGGAAGCATAGGTCCTCAGCTAAGCACTGAGCCAAACTCCTGAAATCCAGTTATAGAGAGGGAGGAGTGATGAGCAAAGGGGTCAAGACCATGCTGAGGAAACCTACACAGACAGATGACCTGAGCATGTGGGAGATCATGGACCCCAGTGTGAGAGCTAGAGAATCACAATAGGACTGATCTTGGGACCCTGAATGTGGGTTTAAGTTGGGAGTCCTGGGCAGTATTTGGAGCCTCTGGCAGTGGAACCAGAACTTATCCCCAGTGGATGAATGGGCTTTGGGAGCTGATTTCCTATGAAGGGACACTCTCTCAGCCTAGATACAAGGGAGTCCCTAGGTCCTGCCACAAATGATGAGACAGACTTTGATGATTCCCGCAGAGAATGGCTCACCCTTGCTGCAGAGTGGTTGGGGGTGGGATGAGGGTTTGGTGGGGTCAAGGGAGAATGGCAGGGAGAGGGAACTGAGTTTTGTATATAAAATAAGATTGTTTTTAATTTAAATAAAAATATATTTTAAAAAGGCACCAAAGCACAGCAGGCGATGTATGCACATGCAAGAAAGATCAAAACATGGTATTTCTCCCTAGTGATCATGGTTGTCCTGCTTCCATTTTTTATTTCCATGACAAATACACTGGAAAAATCAATTTAGAGGAGAAAGGATTTATTTAAGCTCAAAAATCCTAATTGTTTCACTCCATTATAGAGGGAAAATCAGCCACAGTCTTATTCAATATTCAAATATGTAGAGTAAATTGAGTGTATGAATCCATGATTATTTGTATCTCCATTTTTCCACAATTATAAAGTTCAGGGTCAAGTCCATAAAATGGTTCCACCTATATTCAGAGTAGACCTTACTAACTTAGTTAACATTATCACAACAGATCCTCAATGACTTGCACTCAACTCTCAACTCAGTCTGGTCTAGACTATCTCTTCTTGATACTGTTTTTTTTTTTTTCCCAGAGGATTCTAGATTGAAGTAAATTGGTAACAGAAAAATAACTGTCTGGGTTTTCTTTAGATCATCAATCTGTCCAAGTCACAATTTCTCATCCTTCACAGCCAGATCAATTGTTCTGGGCTTTGATATTATTTGAAAGTTAAAAGGGAATTGAAAAGAGAAACAAAGACCATCATTCTATTTTTATTTATTTATTTATTTACTTTTGGCATTATCTTGCTGTGCTTAAATATAATTGCTATAGGAAGAGACAGGAATTTTTGGTTTGAACAGAAATCTGAAGTCCTCCATCTGAGTCCTATCTAATAAATAAATTTTCCCCTGGAAAATGGATACTGACAAAAGATTATCAGTGAGCAGATTGGACAGAATGTCTCAGGAAATCTCAACCTTGTGCAGTTTAAAGCAAAGGTTAGTAAAAAAACACTTCTAAAGATGACTGAATTTCCCCAGAAGAGGAATTAAAGAGGAAGAATGTCAGATTGTGATGGTATAAAGTTATGTCCTATGAGGCACAAAGAAAATCTCTCCAGTTTCCTCCTTCTTTTCTTGCCTTCTTACCACTTCACATGACTCTTGTCTCTTGTTATTCCTTCTCTAGGGTTAGAAATACCACCTTCTTCATATAAAATGAAAAAGAATGGATTGTAGATCTGCAACCAATGATTTCCTTTCCAGTCAGAGATATTTTAAAGCTGTGACAGTGACAATTGTGAAATCACAAGCAGCACTGTGAAATCATTTGTAAACAACTAGTTCTGTAATTGAAAGCAATAAATTCTTACTCCTCCCGTCAAAGGGCAAGAAGTGTTGAAAGTTCTAGTCTTCTCCACCCTTTATTAAAGTTTTATTGAACATCTACCAGGGATCAGTCATGTTTAAGAATGAATATAAATAATTAATTAATAACATGGAAATGTCAATCTTCTAACAGGGTTGATTGCATAGAAAAGTCCCATCTACAAATCTTCATTCAACACCTGACACACAAGAATGAAGGCCCATATTATCACATTTACAGAATCAGAAGAACCTTAGCAAGCATCCTGGGACTCATGAGAATTTTAAGGGTGATTATTTAGAAATCAGGATGCAAGTGTCTGTGCAATTAACAACCACAATCCTCTGAATAGATATTCACATATAAGTAGAAAAGAAATATATAAATTTTCATCTCAGTTGAAGAATTTTAGAAAATTTTAATCTAATAAAAACATGACAGTGACCAAAAAAATGAGTGGGGAAATAAGAGTGTGGTGATATCTTGCTTGTAAAAATAAAGCTTCTCTGAAGAACAGAGATGGAGGTTACCATGAGTTAAACATAGAAGTCAGGAGTTCTATACAGACAGATAGGAAGTGAGATGGCCAAAACAGGAAGTAGGATGGTTGGGTGGAGAAATGACATAAGTGGGAAGAAACATAAACTTTCTTTTTTGCTGGGAAGCTAATGAGGTAATGTTGGCTTTGGCTTACTCTTTCTCTCTGATCTCTCAAGATTTTCCTCTATATCTGACTCTGAGTTTTATTGTTTAGACCAATTGAGAGAGAAAGAGAGAGACAAAAGAGTGAAAGAGAGATTGAGGAAGAGGAGGAGGAAGAATCAGTCTCATTTACATGAACAACGTGTATGGTTGTATGGTTGAATGGTTGTATGGTTGAATGGTGATAAGTTGATAGGCCTAGCTTACACCTGACCCTAGCATATTATAAACCATTTCACTGATGTAAAGGGGAGCGTTCACATACATTTTTATTTGCAGACTTGTCAAGACTTTACAGTTGGTTTTTGTTGTTGTTTTATCCCTAGTTTTTCAATTTTAGATTCCTTTAGAATGAAACAGTACCTAAGGAATAACCTTTCAAGGAGAATATGCATTAAAAGACAACCTCTTAGGAGATATCACTGTGTTGCCCATGAAACCATCTTCTTTCATTATTCAAAGGAGACAGCTCTATTCTCCACTCTAACCAGCAAGCATCATTCCCAGGCTTACACAATAATGGTTTGTCTTTCTTTGAAATCTGCAGAAATCATAAGCCAGAAAATTTCTTCTATGCTAACAAGCAGAACAAAGTGTTTTTGCAAATGCAATTCTTATGTAATATTGAGTATCTCAGGTTTTATTGATATAGAGTAGCTTTCAAATTTCAGAATTAAATTGGTTTACATTTGAACTTACTAAGGCCATTTTAAATAAAATCTCAACTTGAGGACACACTTAAAGTATAATTTTAAAGGGATTGCCTTTAAGTCAAACAAAAGTAGATTTTGTTAGATTTAGATATAAAAAGATTTCTACCATTAGAACAATTATTGAAAATCATCCATTAAAATAGAGATTAGGTAGAGAAATTATATGGATATCTATGATATAAAATAAATTCTGTTCTGATAATTCATTTCTACAATACACAGGAGAGGCAAAAAGAAAACTGCTTTACTGACATTAAAACATTATATTATTGTACTTTATTTTCCTCTTTTCAGGACAGGGTTTCTTTGTATAGCCCTATCTTATCTGGAACTAACTCTGTGGATGAGGCTGCATAATTCATCCAGATATGCCTGCCTCTGGCTCCCAAGTGTTGGGAATAAAAGCATAGATCTCTACCACATAGCATGTTATTCACATTTAGTTAGTCATTAATAATTAGTCATTAGTATATTGCTAACTTGCAGTACTGTGAGTTAACATATATTATATAATATAGTATAAGATATATTATAATATAACATTCCATATGATTTTTCTTTAAGAAAATAAGCAAGATAGACAAATCTTATTCAAACTAACAAAAAGGCATAAAGACAATAAGCAGATTAAGGAAATCAGAAATGAAAAGGGGGCCATAACATCAGATATTGGAGAAATTCAGAGAATCAAAACTTTTACTGAATAAGATAGGAAGATAAAAAAGAAACAGACAATTTTCTGAATAAATGTCACTAAAGTTAAATCAAGATGATGTAAGTAATTTAAATATATCTATAACCCTTAAGCAAATAGAAGCAATTATCAAAAGTCCCCACCCCCCCCCCATAAAAACCCCAGGGCCAGATGGTTTCAGTACAGAATTTTATCAGAACTTCAAAGAAGAGCTAATCAAATTGTTCCACAAAATATAAACCAAAGGAACTTTGTCAAACTTTTTCCCTGAGGTTATAATTACTCTGATAGCCAAACCACACAAACATGCAACTCAGAAAAAAAAAAAAAAAATACAGGCCAATCTACCTCACGAATATTGATGCAAAAACAAACAAACAAACAAAACGTTGGCAAAGTAAATCCAAGAACACATGAAAAAATCATCCACCATGAGCAAGTAGCCTGTATCCTAGGGATGCAGAAATGGTTAAGCAATAAAAATCTGTCAATTTAATTTACTAAAAGAAAAAAACTAAAAGAAAAAAAAAATCCACATGATCATAGCATTAGATGCTGAAAAATCCCATGACAAAATACAACATCCCGTCTTGACAAAGTGTTTGAAAAGATCAGGGATACAAGGAACATACCTACACAAAATAAAGGTAGACTAAAGCAAACGACAGCCAACATCATGCTAAGTAGAGAGAAACTCAAAGTGATTCAACTAAAATTAGTAACAAGACAAGGCTATCCATTCTTTCCATATCTATTCAATATAGTGTTCAAAGTTCTAGCTAGAGCAACAAAAAAATGATCCAGGGTATAAAATTCTACCAGGGAACTCCTACAACAGATAAACACTTTCAGTAGTGTGTCAGGATACAAGATTTACTCAAAAAAAAAAAAATAAAATAAAAAAATAAAAATAAATAAATAAATAAATAAAAGAGTAGCCTTGACATATACAGATGGTAATTGGGCTGAGAAAGAAATCAGAGAAACATCCTTCACATAAAATATCTTGGGGTAACTCTAACCAAACAAGTGAAAGACTTGTATGTAAACTTTAAGTCTTTGAAGAAATATTTAAGAAGATATCAGAATATGGAAAGATTTCCAATGTTCTTATATAAGTAGGATAAACAGTAAAAATGGCTATCTTACCATAAGTAACCTACAGATTCATTACAGTTATCATCAACATCCCAGCAAAATTAATCACAGAACTTGCAAGAATAGTACGAAACTTCATATGGAAAAACAAAAGACCCTCGATATCCAAAACAATCCTGTATAATAAAGGAACTTCCAAAGGCCTGAAGTCACCATCCCTGACTTCAAGCTCTACTATATAATATAATATAACATATATTACTATAATATATATTAATGTTATAAACATGGATGGTGGTGGAACATACCATTAATCCCAGAAGTCAGAAGGCAGGGGCAGGAATATCACTGTGAATTCAAGATCAGCCTTGTCTACAAAGCTACACAGAGCAACCCTGTGTGTGTGTGTGTGTGTGTGTGTGTGTGTGTGTGTGTGTGTGTGCATGTAAACTTACAGATTATAAATTCATTGTTCTTATGAAAGTTGCACCAAGGTGTGGAGAAATGGCTCAGCTGTGAAAGGCTAGGCTCAGAACCAAAAATGAAAGTTGTACCAATATAATATGTATTTTGAGGTCATACTTAAAGTATAATATAAAAGCAGATGTTACCTCATGTATCAATTACTGACTCTTTCCTTGAAGAATATGGTGCACTATGTCCCATGTCCCTGTGTCTGTTCCCTCAACTTGAAACACTGTAGTAGATCCTTTTGTAATACCACTTTCATTTTCTTTACAGTTTTTGTGTTAACTGCAGGTATCGTCAAACATAATTTACCAATAACTTCTGGCGCCATCTTCAAAGTATTGCCTTTGATGTGGAAAGGCCTGAATGTTTCCTATCCATGGCTCCCTACACAAAGACTAGACATTGCAGGGATGTATACAAAGACTAGACATTATAGGGACATGATTGAAGAGGAGGTGCTTTGTTTCTGTAGCACATTCCATTTGTGCAGTTCCAGGATGGTCCTAAAAAGAATAACTTTAATAAAACACATGTGCCTGAATATTTTCTTTAGGCATAACCCATAAAGTTTCCTAGCTGAGACATCACTATTTTCTCTTATCTTCACTTTACAAATAACCTGGACCTCCTGGGCATGGGTCCAGTATATTAATCTATGTTAGATAGGAAGGGGGAAAGAGGAAGTTGGGTAAGGAAAAGGAAGTTGTGACTCCTTTGTCCTGGAGAGAAAGAAAGGGCGAAGAGGTAGACAGTCGTAGAATGAGGGGAATTGAATGGAACATGTGGCCCCATAGGAGGGGTTTGGGAAGGCAGGGACTGGGGTGGGAGATGGGTGGAGGGGCCAGTGTCTTGGGCAGCAAGGTCAGGGTGGAATTTTTAGCATCCTCGTTCCCAGATAGGCAGGAATCTGGAGATGCAGTGACCCTACCCACAAGACCAATGCTGTGAGACACTGGCTACTGAGGGCAGGGTCGGAGTGCAGGAAACAATGGACATAGGGGGTTCTGTTTACTCACTTGTCCCCATGATGGCTAAAAGTTTGAAGATCACAGAAGATAGTAAAATCAAAAGTTCTCTCCCATGGCCATCATGTCCTATTGTCAAGGACATATTGAGGGCAGACCTTAATGCAGAGAAATCAGGCATTCAGGACATATGGTGCCAGACAGCTCCAATTTAAAAAGATATTGTAAAAGGTTACCCAACAGCATATGGAGATCAAATGGTGCCCATTTCTCAAGTCTATGGCAGAACCTAAAACCTAATTCAATTTGTTGGGTCAAAAACAGAGGGGGGTATGGGAGAATCCCTTGAACAGAACGTCTTCGGAAGAAGGGTTTCCACTGGACAAGCCAGGTCCTTATCCCAGAAACAGGTCAGGGGCCTGACATGTCCTCACCTTTCACAGGACACCCAGAAAATCACATGAGGTCCTGGGCTTCTAAGGCAATGACTTACAAAGGACAACTTACCCAGTCAAAAGCTGATCTCACCCTGACAGTGAGCAGGTGTGTGGGAGAAGGGTATTTCCCCACCATATGGCCCTGGGCCAGCGGGGGGGGGGGGGACTCCTAGGTGGCACTTCCAGATGAAAAGCCTCTCCACCGACAGGACAATCCAAATTAGACAAATCAAACTGAATTAGAAAAACCCCACATTGAATAGATACAGGGCTTGCTGGTGGCCTTCCAGATCCACAGAAGAGACAGGAAATGGAGAGTGGCTAAACCACGTCTGGTTTCTGAGGGGTAGTTTAAATACTCCATGAGAGTGGTGTTGAGCATCGATCAGGGAGAGGTCATCATTTAGCAGGCTTTCTGAGATGCAGCAGGGAATGGAGGGACATGGGGGAGGGGAACCTGCACCATTACTGCTCCTAATGCTGACACTGAAAAAAAAAAAAAAAAAAAAAAAAAAAAACATAGCAAGGCTAGCTCACATTCATGAAATCATTCAGCTTACTGCTGAAATGGGTAGCAGCTGTTTAAAGGCAAGTGAGTTGTATGAAGTCTTTAACAGGGTAAGGACATAGCATTTCTCAGCATTCCAGAACGCAGTGCCAGATCAGTAAGGAAATTGGCAGGAGGGTGACCAAGACACAGCCACATTCTACCCAGCCCCATGGAGCAGAAAAGCATGCCTTCTTCCCCTGTGTCATGGAGCTGGGTATGATTTCCTCTGGCCACCTCGACCAGCTTCCAGCCACAGTGAACCACATCTTCACCCAGTTTCTTTCTTCAGAAAGTCTCTCAACACATTACATAAGACTAACAAGTACAAGGTACCCGAAAAGAATCTTGAAAAAGGTGTGACCTGTCAGACCAGGGCACACTTAGTATTTTAGCACATAACAGAAGAAAAGTTGGAAAAGTTCAGAGGTTGTAGCTAAAGCTGTAAACATCCATCTGTGCAGAGAAAAACCAGCATTTTAGAGAATTTCTGAGTTAGGCGAGGAAATAGGCAAGGTAAAAGCCATCCTCACTGCACACAGGCAGAGACTGGGTTGCTCATTTTGAACAGTATTGAAAAAGAAAGGATGAGTAGCTGGTTTGCCTCGAGTAGCCTGAGCAAATGGACTGACTAACTTGTGAATATAGTGTTTCTCTAGTTACATATGTGTTTAAATCACTCAAAGACAAAGGAGACACAAGTAAGGTATCATATTTGTACTTCATCAATTTCTAGAATATACAGATTCATCAGTTACAGCTACATATGATTGTCTTTTGGCTCCTTTCTCTGGCCTAAGGTTGGTTACTCCTTTGCTTCAGTATCCTATCATTATCTGGGTCTTCATCCCACCCTTGGAACCCTCCACCCTATAGATCCCACAGAACACATTCAAACTACAGCATGACAGAACACCACAGTAGTTGCTACTATAGGAGGTCAAGCACCTGAGTGACTGCCACAGGAACCCAGAGGTCCTTGCTGTGGTCAAGGTTAGGCTCAGTGTCGACCATTTAAGTGGCCCTATGATCTAGGGGAAAATGAATGTAGATGACATAGATCACATTTGTCAAATGCCAAGCAATTCATTTCAATATAGGAAGAAACATGTTAGGCAAAGCATTGCATTATATATACCAGAAAAATCATCTTAGTAAGCACAGATCAGTGCAGCCACAAGTTGATCAATCATGTGACATACACAGATGTGGACAGCCACATATTCTTATATAAGTGTAATCTCTGAGTGTTCAACCAGTTGGTTTTTATTCTTCTTAAATTGTTGATAGTTTTCATTACAAACTTTCCAAAATATTGAAAGTTGTTTTTTTTTTTTCTTTTTTCAACAGAACTCCAGAGCTAAAATAAATATGGTTGTTAAAGGCAGTTAAGATTGCAGTTTTATTCTCAGATTTAAAACAGAGAGCTTTGTTCTATATTTTTTTTTTCTCCTGAGGTTTTGTGATCTTTTACTTATGTGTGGTAGCACAGAAAGCAAGGTGAAAACATGGAATGACTGGAGGCTTTTAGTATTAGTTACCTTTTCCTTAGCAGTGATTACACATCATGCCCATGGCAACTTAAGGAATAGCTTGTTTTGGTTGACATCTCCATGATGATAGAGCTTATGCATGGCTGGTAGCAGAAATTTGAGAGCTCACAACTCCAAATCATAGGTACTAAGTAAAGAAATCAAACAAGAATTGCCAAGAGGCTTTTTACTCTCAAAGCCATTGACATGTTTGCTCCAAAAAGGCAGCCTTTCTTAAACCTGATCAAATAAGCTAATGACTAGGGACCAAATATTACAAAACATGATTCTATAGGTGACATGATATTTCAAACCAACACATTGTTCTTGCTTGTTTCCTGTTTCTATGATAAAACACTGTGAGCAAAGGCAATTGGGGAAAAGAGAGATTCTTTACCTTAAAACTCCCAGGTCACAATCTGTCACTGAGACAAGTCTGAGAAGGAGCTCAAGGGAGGAACCTGGAGGCAAGAACTGAAGCTGGGACCACAGAGAGCGACGCTACATGTTGGTTTGCTTAACCTAGCTTCTTCATTCTTTACAGCCAGGCCTGCCTGCCCAGGGTTGGTACTACCTTCAGTGTGGTGGACCATCCCACATCAGTCAGCACTAAGGAACATGCCTCCATAAGCATATCTGCAGACCAGTCAACTAGAGACAAAATCACAGTTGAGGTTTCCTCTTCCCAAGGGGCTCTTGTTTGTACTATTGACAAAATTCCACCAGTATTAAGATCCATGGTGTTGTGTTCACAACCTTACCAGAAAATGCCTGAGTTTAAAGAATAGTTTGCATTCCTGAAAGTCAGTTCTTATGACCATAAAATACCATTGCTGTTATTTTCATGATTGTTTTCTATAAAAATTGAGTTAACAAAAACATACAGGATAACCCTTGCAAAGTTATTTCCATTCTTCCCTTACTTATGAAAAACTAAATTTTGAAATGTGTTACTAGATATTTTATAAGCTCAGGAAATAACTTCCTCTCTTCGGGTTTATTACATCTGTTCAGAAAATCACTGCCAGCCCTTTATCTGGAACAGTTATATAAGAGAGCAAACCCTGAAGAGCACCTATGCTTTTCAAGGAAACTAAGAAGCATATGACTTCTATAGAGAGAAAAGGGCATGCACACAAAGATGGACAATTGCAATCAAGAGTGTGACTGAATAATTCATAGTTCTAGGGGGAATCCTTTGGCCTTTAATTTATTATGTTCCTACACAACCAAACATGTTTCTTCTTGACAACAAAACAAACAAACAAAACATGTCCTTATGGCTTCCTCTTTGAGCTTAATTTTCCCTGTTGGCCATACTTCTGTAAGCTAGTCTGGATCTGCCTAAAAGAAGCTATAAATATAGGCGTGGGATGATGCTCACAGATACTATAACTATGTTTATATGCCCAACTTCCTGACACACCAACTTTAAATTTCATGAAATGAGCAGACATTCTAAGCAGACAAGTGTTAGCCAGTACCCAAGGAATATATTGGGTTCAAATGCCAGATTTTCTACTTAGTATCAGTGTTTTCGGGAACACAAATACAAACCAGTCCACCTTTTGTATCATTTTGAGAAAAGTTTAAAACAACAGTAATAGTTTACCTTATTAATCTCAAACACCTCATATCTTGATAAAAGGTCATTATTAAAAATTATGCATTACTGAAGTGCTGTTGCAGCCCTGAGTATGACAAACACAGGCCCAATCATCCCTTGCACACCCACAGGTTTTGCTGTTTTCGCCCTCCCTTGTTATAAACTATTAGATTACATTCCTAATGCTACCTCAAGATACATTGCCTTATTTGGCCACTGACACATTCCTGAGACAAAACCAAGATCCAACAATTCAAATTCATTACTAGGCTAATATGCCCAATCAGCACTTACAGACACATCCTAGCAAGGACTCTCCATTTTCCCCTTAAAAACTCGCATTTACAGAAACAACTGCTGTCGCTTGCTTGTTTGCTAGCTTGCCTTTGATTTTGATCTTGCTGTCCCCATCCACCACTCCTTGCTTATAGAAGACAATAAATCTCCTTTGTGCTCAGAACTTGGTATCTGGCTGTGTCCTCTACTTATTGTGAGGTGGGCAATCTCACTTACAATGACACTCTTTTTCTTTATTCGTCTTTCATATAACACATTCAGACTCCAGGCTCTTCCCCCTCCCCATCTGCGAGGACCCTCACCTGTGCTCTACCCCAGACCCACTGATCCTCCAGTTTACTTCAAAAAATAAAAAATAAAACAACAACAGAACAAACAGACAAACAAAAAACAAACAGGCCTACCAGATATATCAACCAAACACAGATACAGTAAGAACAGGTATAAACCCTCATATCAAGGGTGGACAAGGCAACCCAGTAGAAGGAAAATGTTCCCACAAGCAGACAAATGAGTTAGGGGCACCCCAACTCACAATGTTAGCAGTCCTACAAAAACCCCAAGCTAAAGACCCACAGCATGTATGCAGAGAGTCTATCACAGACCCACACAGGCTCCACAATGTATGCTTAACTTCTGTATGCCTAGTGTACATAAATCATAAGCTGGATGTTGTGTATCGATTGTTAACTATCCTTGTTTTTCATATTTTCCTTTAAGTATAAGAAAAAAATGTCAACTAGAAAGGGTGAGCTTATGTGAGATAATTCAGTTAGTAATGAGGAATGATAACTTAAAGGTATGTATTTCTGTTGTACCCGATAATTACATGTTCTATATTAATTTATAACTCAACTCACCTGGCTTTTTGTTAATATTCACTGATCGCTCATATCGTAGGATCTAACATACTATGCATATATTTTCATTATTTGTACCATTAAATAAAGTTTATGAGGTTGGTTGAATTATTTTCACTTTAAAAGCTATTTAAAACAAACAAACATAAAAATGGAAAATACAATATTGAAAATTGGAGGTAAATCTTTCATGGACTGTAAAAGCCTAAGTGGAATAGCCAGAGTCTTTTAACTCTCTAGGCCTTAAGCATCATTGACTGACACTTCATCAGGCAAGTGTTTGTCAGATAATTTTGATAGTAAATGACTTTATTTGATAATCTTTATATTAGTGACAGAGTTATGAACAAAGCTGACACAATCTACATAGTAAAAATGTTAGGAAAACACCCAAACACTCCACTGAAAATTTTCTACGCATAGAGAAAATTCATGCAAAGAGCATAAGAAAGGGTGGTATTGTCATGTATGAAGAAGCACCTGAGGGACTCTGGAATTGACATAGAATGAGGGAGGTGAAAGAATGGGTGGAAATAAATTAGAGTGGCACCTGGTAAAAGTTCTCTAGACAACTGCAAAAGTATCTAATTTCATTCTAAATCAAATGGCAAAATATTCAGATGGGAACAAAAAACTTGGGATGATTATTTAGGCTTTAAAGGAAAGCAAGTAAAATATAAAGGACCAAAATAGAATCAAACAAATTATAAAAATATTACTGTGGTTTGTTACAATAAGAGACATTGAGATTTGAGTGATGAAATGGCAAAGAACATTAGCATATTTGTAGGTATAAATATAGTATATTTTGATATTAAAGATTGGCATAGCTTTCAGAAAAGAAAAATTAAAGTTATGAATGGAAGGAATGGGATTGCTTTTAGTATCTAAGAATTGAGGAAGAAAATGGTAGTTTTTGAATAATTGCTTTGAGCATCATGGCATCAATGTTTATAAATAGCAGGTTCAGGAACTGAGCAGGTAGGGAGCTATCAGACTATTTTATTACTCAACAAATGACTTTCAAACCTTGCAGTGGTCAGCAGTGAATACAGCTTCAATTCTCCCTCATTCTACATGCTTCTTCAGAGACACAATGCAGAGACCAAGAATCACAAAGCGCATAACTTAAAGCTTTACATACTTAATGGTCACAGGAAAGGGAAACATAATGGCTAATATTCATCACCTCACTATTTGTGAGGGTGATCAAATTTGGTCTTAGAGTGAACACAATTTAAATGTATGGAAAATACTCTTTCCCACATGCCATTGAGTTAGTGGGCACATACTGGAATATTTCATGATAAGGACACGGCTAATGCAGTGTCTAATAAGACCACCAACAGTACAACTTCTGCGAAGAGGGGAAAGCACCTATTGCAGTGGAGCACCATCTCTAGGTGAAAATGAATCTGCAATAGGAGCGGCCAGAGTGTAGGAGGCAAACAAAATTTAGTATCTGTAATGCCAAGAAATGCACCATTTTAAAGGAGGAAAACATGATTAAGAATGTGTTTTTCAAATGCATCAAGGATGCAGATGAACTATAATGACAACAATGAACCTTGCAATGTTGACTGTATAGAAATCAGGGAAGAGAACTGATTCAAGTGGATTGAAGAATAAAATATAGAGGAAAGAGTGCAAAATATACACTCAAGGAGTTTTGCTCTATGTAGCAAACCCATTTCATCACTAAAATACTTTTTATTTATCAGTAAGGGAAGAAGATCATATGAACAAAACTTACTGATAGAGGTTATGAGTTCTTAAGAAAATAGATGGAAACATTTAGCAGCCAGTCATTTTGTGAACTCATGGAAGGCAGAAAAAAATAATTTGAACAACCCTTGGGGGAATAACCTGGATTCTATAAAAGTGAAGAAAGTCATTCATCCTTTAATACCAATTTGGTCACATTTGGTACCAGGTGGCCTTGCCATTCTTTTAACCTCCTAAAGTACTATGTTTTTCTTCTGTTCCTTCTTGGACACTGTGATTTTCTAACTCTAATGACATGTATTACTCTTCACTTGTTAGTTTATGTGTGAATGTAATATTATAGGGAAATAAAGTCTTCTCATCTTCAATATCTCTTAAACGTTATTGTTTTCAGTATACAGTCTGTTTCAATTATCTAAACTTTAGTTGCCACATACATGGGGTCATTGCTTAGAGCTGGACAGATTGATGTTCATAGCATTAGATAAGGTTTTGTACCCTCTGCATCCATGAGTAGTAGATGACTACTGCACACTTGTGTGCTCTAGAGATCATTTACTGGTCATCACTTAACAAGGGACATCCTTTATCTTTACTCTCATTTTTGCATCTTTGTATGTAGGAAGAATAATAACCCCCAAATAAAAGAACAATAATAAATGAAGTATTGCTGCTAAGTGGAATTTCCCAAGTATTTAGCATGTTTTCATATACATGTGAAATTAATGATTGCTTCTTAATTTCACATCCGGAAATAGTGACAAAAATCTTCTCTGGTGCTCAAAATATATGTTTAAGTGCAATCTCTTTTGCTATCTCAGTATTCCAATTCTTTTCAGAAGTCAATGATTGTAGTTTTATGTCTTGTCATTCTAAAATAACTGCAAATTGCAACATTAAAGTCATCAACTTAACTGGAACTTGACAGTGTAAAAAATTGGTTTCCTCCATATCTTCTAGAAAGTAGGGCTGTGGAGGAGCCCATCCTGCTGGTCCTTCCTTGATGATGAGAGGGATGGAGAGTGTCAATGACCCAGACCTCCCTCCTAGTCACCTAAGGGAACCACACTGAGTTGGGAGCCTTATCAAAGTAGGAGCTCCTTTTATTTAACAGGCATGTGCTTATGTAGCACTGAGAAAGAAGGTGGGAACCTTATGATGGGGCCAATAATATTTCACCACCTTAGCAGTAACTGGGCAGAGGCAGATTTGCTGAGTAACACCTATGCAGATGTGATAGGTAACATACAGGTTACCAAACTCTAGTCAGGCTCATGAAGTTCCAGTGGGCCTTGCAACTAGGCCTTTTTTAAGCACAATAGGTGTCTTCATTATAATGACTTGTTTTCACTGATGATATAGCTATTTGATCAGTTATCAGCATGCAGTGTGAAGAATAAAGCAATAAATTAATTGGAGTTTGGGTAATTGCATTATGCTATGAGATATCACCAGTATGTGTCAAACATATTTGTCATTGTCATCAATATGTAGATAATTGTTCCAAATAACCTATTACATAAATATTCCATATTTGAAGCATGCTAAATCTGTTATGTTGTTATTGTTAACTTTTTATTACTTGTAATATATATTGATTTTAGTATACATACTATTTAGCTTTTTATGGTCAAAGTTGTATATCTATTAAGACTTCAGACATTTTCTGAAGTAATATCCATTGGTGCATTCCTGAAGTGCCATGAAGTTGCACACTTGAGACTTAATGGCTTCTCTCCTTCATACTATCTTATAAGTTAACTGGACATTGTATCATGTTGAGTCAGTGATTTTTTTCCTTAGTCAGGATTATCTCGTAAAGTCCTTATATTTAAAGTGCTGTTGTACTCATCCCTGCAATACCAAGATGAGAATGAAATTGCCATCATGTATGTAACCATTATTATAAATGTTCCTCTTTAGAAACAAAGTATACTCTAAATCTCATGACTCAAAAACCTGTTTTTACAGAACAAATCTCTGATTTTGATGATATTGCCTCTCAAGCCATTAAACAAATTCACATTCAAATGCTTTCCATACAGAAGTTTGTAAGAAAGTGGAGAAATGATAGGGAAATAGAAAAAAGTGGAATATTTAGTGTTGTTTATGTAAGTTTATGAAACATGTGCTTATATATTAAAAAAAGAAATGGTATATCTCATTTGCAGCATAATGAAATAGGTAGATAGGTAATTTTTCCAATTATTATATATTTGGTCTAAATAGTTATTATTCTGAGAGTGAAGATGTCAGTATATTTAGGGATCCTAGATTATATAGAACAAATCAATATTCTGTTATCTTTAGCATGTTTAATGAGCACTTTTTAAAAATTTGTTGAAGTACTCTTTCATGATAGACTTGCCTTAAGAATTTTTTTTTACACAGTCCTGAATATTTACTCAACCCCAACCAAGCTTTTTGTAAGATTTCTCCTCTCCACCATCTTTGAAGAGAACTACCTACCCTATAGTTTCTTGCTGCCATCCACCTTAGATAAATAGATTTACTATTTAGCACAAATGGCTCAATCTTATTGGCACACATAGGTTCATCAAAATTGGATGCAAGTAAGCAAACATGGATTTACCAGAAAATTCAATGCCTCTGTAACAATGAACATCTGCTTCATATTCACTTTAATATGATGTTTCAGTTACAAACTTACTATCCTTCCAATCCTTCAAACAATAACAACATACTGACTAGTTCCATAGCCTTTGACTCAAACAAATAAAAAACACAAAAACTTAAAATCAAACTCAAAGGCAATGTTCTTCTTTATTTTTTAAAACTTTTTAATATAGATTAGAAAAAAGATTTTTTTTTACATTGCAATCCCAGTTCCTTCTCCCTCCCCTTCTCCCCTGCCCTCTACCAAACACCCACCCTATATCGAATTCCCTTCTAATCCCCAGGGAAGGTGAAGCCTTCCATGGAGTATCTTCAAAGTATGTTTTATCATCTGGAGCAGGGTCTAGGCTATCACCCATGCATCTAGGCTGAAAGAGTTTCCATCTATGTGGAACAGGCTCCCAAAACCCATTCATATACTAGAGATAAATACTGATTCACTACCAGAGGCCACATAGATTGCCCAGGCCTCCTAATAAACACCCATGTTCAGGGGGTCTGGGTTGGTCCTATGCTGGTTTCCCAGCTGTCAGTGTGGGGTCCATGAGCTCCCCCTTGTTCAGAGCAGCAGTTTCTGTGAGTTTCTCTAGCCTGCTTTTGACCTCTTGTTCATCACTCCTCCCTCTTTGCAACTAGATTCCAGGAGTTTGGCTCATTTTTTTAGTTGTGGGTGTCTGATTCTGCTTCCATCATCTAGTGGATGAAGACAGTTTTAAAAGTGCTCAACATCCTTAGTCATCAAGGAAATGAAAATCAATACAACTCTGATATAACATCTTATTCCTGTCAAAATTGCTAAACTCAAAAACAACAACCAAGGACAGTTTATGCTGGAGAGGATGTGGAGAAAGGGGAACATTCTGAAGGGAGATGCCATTTGATAAATATGTTCTTTTCTTAATGAATAAAGCACTGTTGGCCTATAGGAAAGCAAGATAGGCAGGACTAGGAGACAAGGAGGATTCTGAGAGATGTAGTACAGGGATGTCAAGATGTAGAATGTGAGAGAAGTAAAAGTTCTGGACCCTCTCTCCTATAAAATATCAACATGTGGAAACACTTAGATTAATAGAAATGAATTAATATTTAAGACAGAGCTAGCCAATATAAAGCTCTAGACATTGACCAACAGCTTTATAACTAACAGTCCCTGTCTCTTATATTGAACCAGGCTGGCCTGGACGTTCTCATAACAAATGGTGCCTACAACATGGTTACTAAAAACTTCCACTTAAAACTTGACAAAACTAAAAAAAAATTCCAAAATATAGTCTATAAATGTTTGTTTTCACTTAAATTGTGTTGGTTATAAATGGTTAATGTTCACAACCAATCTCTTTTTAAAGGTAAAAGGCGATTATGTTATAAAAATAAATAATTTGCATTAAAAGATTTTCAATTATTGATAACAAATTTAAGGTCAATTTTGTGATATGTATGTTTATCCTCTTGTTTAGGTATTATGTCTGAATAGCACACTTTAAAATGTATAATTAAGCACAATTATAATTAAGAGTATAATTAAGCACAAATTATAGATAGTTACCTATAATAGCCAAAACTTATAGTTTGTTAGGTTTTTTAAATAGATATATAGAGATATATTTCAAATGGATAGGCATTCTTCAAACCTTTCAAAGGCCCAAACATATGACATTTAATTTAGAATTTTTTCTTATCAGCGAGGCACAACTGCTCCTGGAAACACCAACTGCATCAAAATAAAAGATGGTCATCAAAGAAACTCATTATGGAGTTTACTCCCTATATGACAAGATTAGCTATTTGGGCAAGAAACTGCTATTGTCTGTGTTTGACTTTATGCTATATAAAATTGGCCTACAGGACACACAGGAAACTGACTGGTGAGACAAGGTGGACATTACTAAATGGTTCCTGCTTCATAGAAGAGTTTTCTAGACATTCTATAGGACACAGAGAAAAGTGACTAACAAACTGCCAGTATAAGTAGACAGTTTAAAGTTTCCTGCTATGCTATTTCTTATTTAATAACTGTTTTGTCATATGTAATTTTACTATGTTAATGTTAAAGCCCTTCTTTATATTTAGACAGAAAAGAGGAGATGATGGGAGATATCATTCTTTAACTTTATTTCTATTATTGGTTAATGAATAAAGCACTGTGGGCCTATAGGAAATCAGGATATGTGGGACTTGGAGACAAGGAGGATTCTGGGATATGTATGAAAGAAGTAAGAGATCCAAACCCTCTTTCCGGTAAGATAAGACAATGTGGAAACACTTAGATGGATAGAAATGAATTAATATTTAAGACAGAGATAGCCTATAAGAAGCTCTAGCCATCTGCCAAGAGCTTTATAACTAATAAAGTCTCTGTATGTTATGTTGGGGCTGACATGGCTGTGAGACCAGGCTGGTGGGAAAGTGCTCTTAACAGCACTCCTCCACTGCTGGAAGGAGTGCAAACTCATACAGTAACTTTGGAAATCAGTATGGTGGTTCCTGAGGTAAATCTGAGCCATTCTACCCCAAGATCCAACAATTCTACTCTTAGGCATATACACAAAAGATGCACATTCATGCAACCAAGACATTTTTTCAACTATGTTCATAGCAGCATTATTGATAATAGCCAGAACATGGAAGCAACCTATATGCCTCTCTATTAAAGCATAGATAAAGAAAATATGGTACACATTTACACAATGGAGAACTACTCCGCAGGGGGGGATAAAAAACAAACAACAAAATAACAATGGCATCTTGAAATGTGCAGGCAAATGAATGGAACTAGAAGAAACCTTCCTGAGAGAGTTAACCCTGTCACAAAAAGACAAACAGGGTATGTACTCACTCATGTATGAATTTTAGATATGAGCAAAGGATGACCAGCCTACAGTTCATACCACCTGAGAAGCCAGAAAACAAGGAGGACCCTAAGATAGACATACATAATCTCCCACAGAAAGAGAAAGGGACAAGACCATCTGAGCAAATTGGGAACAGGGTGGGTGGGCAGGGAGTCAGGAGAAGGAGCAGGGGAAGACAAGGGGACAGGAAGACAAGAGGGAGTAGGAAGATTGAGTAGGGGGAAGAATAGAAGAAAGCAAGAATAAAGGAACTATAATAGAGGGAGCCATTATATATTTGAAGAGAAATCTGGCACTAGGAAAATGTCCAGAGACCTACAAGGATGACTCCAACTAAGAATCTATGCAAGAGTGAAGAGGCTGTATTAAATACCCTTCTAAGACAATGAGATTGATAACTACCTTATAAGCAATATTCTTCTGACAAAGAGTTTGATTTTCCATTGAAATGGACAAATGCTTGACTGGTATGATTAGCAAAATCTTGTAAAAGGACTAAGGTTAAATGGAAAGGAAATTAGAAGTCAAAATTTATCAAATTCTAAATCCTAGTTAAGCATGTTTTCAATAAACTAAAAACATATCTAGTGTCTAAAAACTTAGGTCAGGATAAAATTTCAATCAGCTATGAAGCATTTAATCGTGAACTTAATATTTCTCATTTCACTACATATATTGGCTGGTGGTTCTAGGGAAATCATTGTGTACCTGTTCCAAAATTGGTCTTTTGTTGGATGATCAAGACAGCATACTCAAAGGTGAAATTAATCTCTTGAAAAAGAAATTCATTGCTTACCAACTAGGAATAATGTCACTCCTCATATAGAGAGACTTTTCCTAGACAAGATTGAAAAGAAAAAGTCAAGGACAATTTTTAATGACCAGACACTTTGAATTGGGATTAAGCAGAGAGGAAATATAATAAAATTCTCTGTAGCTTTGTATGTCAAAACTTAGGTTATAGTTTTTATAAGGGTTATGTGCAGGGAGAAAATAGTATAAAAATCTTTAAGTTTTTTCAGTTTATATTGCTACACTATGATAACTATAGCTGTATATGTTGGGAAATAGTTTTCATAAAAGTGGATGGTTTTATTACTAAACTGAAGTACAGAGTTTTACACACACATGTGAATATATATATATATATATATATATATATATATATATATATAATCAAAATTCTTTAGGTTTTATTAAGTAGCTATGTTTGTTCAAATGTCCTCTATTTTGTGCCTCAACTCATAATTATACCTGCTCTTGCAATATTATCATAAGGATAAATTGACAGAAGTATATAAGATGACTTTCACATGACATCTACCATTTATAAAGTCTACAAGCCAAATGATATTAGGGGAGAGAAAATTGGGTGTGGCTCTAAAAAATCAGAGTCTTAATTAAAATAGCTTACTCATCAGCAACATGATGAGGAACACTCAGAAATTCCTCCAGTAACTGTGTAGAACCATGCACATAATGATAATCCTGAGACAGCCTTCAGCCACTTTGATCATGTGAGTATTTGATCAATAAGGTAAGTTGCACTATAGACATAAGAAATTTCTTCACTAGAAATACTGTACACCCAGAGAGTAAGGAAATTGCACCATTCCTAATCCACAATAAAAATGGACACAGATCTGTTTTCTGCATCAATTACAAAGCTCACTTGTTCAATAAGGAACACCCAGCCATAGTGAGTGAACAGGTAGATGTTATATGACAAGGACTATAACATATCTAATTAGTAATACTAAATGCCCAGAATGTAATAGAGAACCAAACACTGTCATTATTGCCAAAATAACAAATAAAATATACTTTAATAATTATGAAATTGTTATTTCACATTTTTTAATTATTCAAGCTCAATAATTTTTCTATATTATAATTTAAATACACAAGTGAGCAAAATCTCAAAACACATGTTGATGTATATAAGTCACCTATGAGAATAGAGTGCTATGTATAAATAAGCCTATAAATTTCAGTATTTCTATCTTCTTAACATTTTTCAAATATAATACACAGTAGGTTTTTTTTTTTAATTACCAGACTTGCTTGACTTTTAAGGGAGTATTACAAACTGAAGTTACTATTTCAAGCATTTTCAAGTGCTCAGAACTGTATTCTTCAATACAAGCTCAAGAGTCCTGGTTCTGTTTCATATTATGGGTTCTCTTAAAAGAAGAAAAAAAAAGTCTAGATGAAATAGAGTGTTAGAAGTCATTGGCTATGATGTGCCCCTTCACCAGAAAAGCCGGGGAATGATAGCATGTAGCTTTGTACATTTTGAGAATTTATTGCTTCTTCTAGATAGTGTAGCCTTCTTTTGTAAGTTTTGTGATTTATTTTTAAATTAGAATTTATTTTGATAAGCCTATAAGTTTAAGTTGCATACTATGAAGGTCACTGTTATGCTAATTTAATTTTAAGTGAATCTTACTATACAGAAGAAAATGTAAGACATCTTTCCTTACCATTCAGGTTTCAGATGTCCTTGTTTCCTTTAATAATAAACTTTGTTTTCATCTTTGTTTCCTGAGTGTATGTGGTGGGGTGCATTCCGTAACATATGTGGAGATCACAGGGTGACTGATTCCCTCCTAATTTACAGAGGTTTATTCAAATCCTCCAGCTTACATAGCACGTGCCTTATTTCATTGATGCAATCCTTCCTTTCTTTATGAATATGTCCAGCACCTTAAGAACATCCTATAATGAAGAATAGTGTATAACTAAGTTGAAGAACAATGACAGAACTGGACCACACAGTAAATGCTGCTCAAGGCTAAAATGGTAATCATGATGATCACAGAATTGAGAGAGGCTAGGAATAAGCTGAGAATGGAAAAAGTAAGCTGAATCACCTAATTAAACTTTTCACTGTATTAAAATATGTTTTCTTGTATTTAAATTTAAATATAAGCAGTAGTTGCAGGCTCTATTTCCTGGTACTTAAGAAGCTTCATTTTATTTGCAAATTTGAAGTCAAAGGCATGAAATCTATTACCTGGCCTGGTAAAGAATAGTTCTAAGTCTCTCTGTTTTCCCTTTGTCTTATATTCAGAATGAACTTAAGAACTTTGTTTTTTCAAGTGTGTTGTCAGACAAGGAGGTTTGTTTATAGAAGGATGTGGGGAAATATGTATAAATTATCACAAGCATGTTCGAAAGTACTCATGTCAGGTCAGAAAATGGGGATTGACTTCAAGGAAAAATATTAAGAAATAAATTTCAAATAGTTTCTAGATAAGTGGTTCTCGACCTGTGGGTGTGACCCCTTTGTGGGTCTAAAAACCTTTTTACAGGGTTTGGATTATGCCATTGGAAAACACAGATACACACATTACAATTCATAACAGTAGCTAAATTATAGCTATCAAGTATCAACAAAAATAAAATTATGGTTGGGAGATCATCACAATGTACGAATTGTATTAAAGGGTCACAGAATTAGGAAGATCAACAACCACTGCTCTAGAACCTGAGTACTTAAATATACCTCCTCTGTACCTTGGACATGTTCTCTATAACAAATCACACTAGGGTATAATGCTGCCCTGCTTCCAGGGGTTGTTTCTGAGGTTAACTAACTGCTTGTTTGATGGGAGATGTCAATAGGAAAGCAAGATAAATGGAACTAGGAGACTGGGAGGAGAGAGGAAGAAGTAGGGAGGAATCAACATATAGAAACTAGAGAGAAAAGAAGTCCGGGACCTCTCTGTGTTAAGACCACGTGGAAATACTTAGATTAATAAAAATAGGTTAATATTTAAGACGTACTGGCTGATAAAAAAACTAGTAACTGGCCAACAGAATTATATCTAATACAGCATCTCTGTGTGTTATTTGGAACTGGTACAACACTGGGACTAGACCAGCAGGGAAAAAATTCTCTTAACACTTGCTTTTCATTTATTTTTTGAAATATTTATTTCTATGCTCTTTGGAATCATATTCATTCAGTGTTTGGCCCTCCACCACCCCTCTTTTATGTCTTACCTTTGTATTTTAGTGAACCATGGCTGTCTCAGAAGCCCAGATGCTCAAATATCACCCCTGCACTGAGTGTTGGGAGTGAGAAAACACCAACATCAGTCTCTGTACTCAAGACTAAAACTAATGAATCAGGAAGCAAAACAACATCTGAATTTCTCACAAGTTACCTCCTAGAAGGCATCACCCTCCCTATGGAGTGTGCGGGGGGGGGGGGATAATGGGATGGGAGGGTGGTCGGGGGGGCTTGGGATGGAGAGAGAGAGGAAGGGAGGAAGGGAGAGAGGAAAGGAGAGAGGAAGAGGGAACTGGGATTGATATGTAAAATAAGAAAAATAACAAATAAAGGATATAAATGAACCATGCTACCTTATTAACTGGTCAATGCTTTTTTTTTCCCCTTTTTTCATTTAAATTTGAAACAAAATTGTTTTACATGTCCATCCCAGTTCCCTCTCCCTTCCATCCTCCTCTATCACCCCCACCAAAGCCAGCCCATCTCCTTTCTGCTCCCCAGGGATGGTAAGGATTTCCATGAGGAGTCTTCAAAGTCTGTCATATTATTTTGTGCAGGGCCTAGCCCCCTCACCCATGTGTCTAGGTTGAGAGAGTATCCTGCTATGTGGGATGGCCTCCCAAAGTCCATTTTTATACTAGGAATAGAAATTGATCCATTACTAGAGGCTCCATAGACTGCCCAGTCCTCTGAACTGACATCCACATTTAGGGGGTCTGGTTCAGTCCTATGCTGGTTTCTCATATATCAGACTAGGGTGCATGAGCTTCCCCTTGTTTTGGTCAGCTGATTCTGTGGGTTTCTCTAGACTGTTCTAGACCCCTTTGATCATCACTCCTCCCTCTCTATAACTGGATTCCAGGAGTTCAGCTAGTGTTTAGCTGTAGGTGTCTGCTTCTATTTCCATCAGCTACTAGATGAGGGCTCTATGATGGTGGATAAGTTAGTCATCAATCTCATTATCATGGAAGGGCATTTAAGGTAGCCTCTCCACCTTTCTTAGATTGTTAGTAGGCGTCATCCTTGTGGATCTCTGGGCATTTCACCAGTGCCAGATTTCTCTTAATTCTATAATGGATCTCTCAATTATAATATTTGTTTTCTTGCTCTCTTCTATTCTTCTGACTCAATCTTCCTGCTCCTTCATGTCCTTCCCCTCCCCTCCTCCTCTTAAGTCCTCTTACTCTCTTTTTCCTTAATCTCTCTCCTCCCTCTATGCCCACAATTTGCTCAGGAGATCCTGTCCTTTTCCCCTTCTTAGTGTCCTCCCTGTTTCCTAGCTTTCCTAGCAGTGTGAATTGTAGGCTAATAATCATTTGCTCTAGGTTTAAAAAATATATATGAGTGAGTACATATCATGTTTCTCTTTCTGTGACTGGGTTAATTCACTCAAGATGGTGTCTTCTAGTTCTGTCCATTCTCTGTAAAATTAATGATTCCATTGTGTTTTTCTGCTGAGTAGTACTCCACTGTGTAAATGTACCCTTTTCTCCAGCCATTTTTCAGTTGAGAAGCATCTAGATTGCATCCAGATTCTGGCTATTACAAATAATGCTGCTATAAACATAGCTGAACAGATGTCTTTGTTGTATGAATGTGCATTTTTCGGCTATTTGCCTAAGAGTGGAATTACTGGATCTTGTGAAAGACTAATTCTAGTTTTCCAGAGAAACCACCATGCTGATTTCCAAAGTGCCTATATTAGTTTCCATTCCTACCAGCAGGGGAAGAGTGTGCTGCATTCTCTACATCCTTTCTAACACAAATTGTTTTTGGTGTTTTTAATTTTATCCATTCTGACAGGAGCAAGATGGTATCTCAGAGTTATTTTGATTTGCATTTCCCTGATGGCTAAGGATGTTGAACACTTTAAGCATCTTTCAGCCATTTTAGATTCCTTCATTAGAGTTCTCTGGTTCTGAACCCTACTTTTTTAGTTGGATTATTTCATGTTCTAGTAACTACCTCCTTGAGTTCTTTGTAAACTTTGGAGATTAGCCCTCTGTCAGATTGGGGTTGGTCAACATCCTTTACCATTCTGTGGGCTGGTATTTTGTCTTGTTTATTGTGTCCTTTGCCTTACAGAAGCTTCTCAGTTTCAGAAGGACCCATTTATTAATTATGTCTGTGCTACTGATTTTATGTTCAGGAAGCAGTCTCCTGTACCAATTAATTCAAGTGTACCTCTCACTTTTGCTTTTAAATGGTTCAGTGTGGCTAGGTTTATGTTGAGGTCTTTTATCAATTTTGACTAAAGTTTTGGACATGGCAATCTATCTGCAGTCTTCTATACACCAGCATCCAGTTACACCAGCAGTAGTTTTTTGAAGATGCTTATGTTTACTCATAGTATAAATTTAGCTTCTTTGTCAAAAATCAGGTTTTGCAGGTGTGTGGGTTAATATCAAGGTATTCAACTCAATTCCCTTGGTCTACCTGTTTATTTTTGTGCCAGTAACAAGCTTTTTTAAGGACTATAGCACTCTAGTAGTGTTGGAAGTCAGGTATGGTGATAAGCCTGGAAGTTCCATTATTATAAAGGGTTGTTTTGGCTACCCTGGGTCTTCTGTTTTTCCATATAAAGTTGAGCATTGTTCTTTGTTCTTTCAATGTCTGTGAAGAATTGTGCAGGGATTTTGATGGTGATTGTATTGAATCTATAGATTGCTTTTGGCAAGATTGCCATTGTTACTATGTTGATCCTACCTATCCAAGAGCATGGTAGAGTTTTCCGTTATCTAGTATCTTCTTTAATTTCTTTCGTTATTGACTCCAAGTTTTATTATATATGTCTTTCACTTGTTTGGTAAGTTTGGGGCTATAATAAAGGGTGATGTTTTGCTGATTTATTTCTCAGCCCCTTTATCATCTGTATATAGTAGGGCTACTAATTTATTTTATTTAATCTTATCTCCTGCCACTTTGCTGCTGCTGCTAAATATTATTCTGAGTTTCACTAATATATAGAGCATTTCATTTTTTGAGTTATAATGGCATAAGTTTGACCTAAGAAAATTTGACACAGTGACCGGACATTATGTCCCTCAACAGATAATTCTGATCAAACATCTCATTTAAAATCCTGCTCAGCAAAAAATATAATGTTACCTGTCACATGCCAGGACATCATTATATGTTTCCTAGGAGTTTCATTCCAACTTTATAATGTGTGCTGAGCCATCCACATATGGATACTTTCAAACTATAGTGTACTCTCATTCTCAGGGGCTCTGGAGATTGGAAAAAAATGTGTCTAGTAATGCACAGCCCATTATGGGCAGCACCATCCCTACACACCTGAGACTTTACTGTGAAAGAAAGGCAGTCGAAGAAATCAGTAATAAGTGTTCCTCTATGATTTCTGCTTTAGTTCCTGCCTGTGATTCTTGACTTAATCACCTGCCTTGTTTTTCCTAACTGATGTAATATAAGCTGCAATAAGCCTTTTCTCTCTGTGTTATAATATTTGAAAATGGTGTATGGAACGTTGATGTGCTGTTGAAATTTCTCAGTTAATATTTCCCTAAATTTTTTTCACTAATGTTTATAATATATATTCACTTACACCTTTGTTTATTTGTGGAATTTAACTAGCTTTAGTTATAAAGTCATAATTATCTTATAAAATACAATAAGTATCTTTCTTTCCTAGTGATATCAAAGGTGCCAACATGATATACCACATTTTGTATGAGCATGGCTGACTCTTAATATTAATTCCCATTTATTTTTCCATATTCTATATTATCATACTTAAATGGTGATCTTAGTAGAGAATTCTTTCATTGTCTAGCTTAAAAAATGGGACCAACAAGATGGCATTTCAGGAAAAGATTCTTGTCATGAAGCCTGGTACTAGAGTTCTATTCCTCTATCCCACATACAGGTCACTGAACAAAGTCATTCTCTGACCTCTATACACCACAGAACCCATGCCCAAACATATATATCATGTACACATACAATAACAATGATTTAATTTAAAAACATTGTTGACCTATATTCATTTCTTATTCCTCCACATAAAGTTTAGTCATAGCTGATCAAATGGTCAAATCACACAAATACACATGGAAGCTCAAACTCCCACATACATTTTATTGGGCTTCACTTGTTTTTACCTGAACATACAGTAAATATGAGAAAATTAAGTATTTTTAAGTTACAGCACACTACTTTCCATTAATCTTATTTATTCATCCATCCACTCAGGTTTCAGTAGATAATTTTCAACTGTGTTCATAATTTTTATAATGATTATGAATAATTAAAACATACCAAAGGAAATTGATGATTTTTATTGATGATTCATCACAAAATATGACAAAATATATGTAGTATAATTAATTTTCCAAATATATCTATAATATTTAAATGATTTTTATAAATTCAGTATCATTTATGTCCTATGCCCAAGTTCTATATGCATTATGAATATCTTCTTCTCAGTCAGTGAATGTAATAAAGCATCTTTCAGAAGAAATTTCTATATACATGAATGTGCATGTGTGTGTACATGCATGAGTGCATGTTGCATAATTGTTTTATGTTTATGAAATTTTCTGCTTAGAACTGCACATACATTTTCTCCACAAACGTGTAGTATTAGTCTTTAAATCTATGACATATTTTCTGCTAATTAGCAATAAATTCTATCAAAGCAAAGAGGACAGTTTTCATATGTTTGCTCTTACATGCTTCAGTTGTGAGAATTTGGAAGTTTCACTGAACATTCTAAACTCAAATTTCTTCATTTGTAACATACTGAGTATGATATAACCCAGTCTTGAAGGCTTGTACTGGTGTTACAGTGAAATAAGGTGTCAAAGCATTTCCTCCTACTAAGAACTCAGGAATCCTCAGCTACTAGTGGATATGCAGTTACTGGAGTTTGTAAAATACATGCTAAATGCATGTAGATTTTAAAAGCATAAAAGTAAAATCAATTGGTTAATACATTCCATTATTTGTATACACTGTAATTTAATGCTAATTTTAATAAACCACTTTTGTGGTTTTTTTTAATAAATCTTGTTTAAATTAAAAACAATTGGACAAGGCCAGACTACAGAAACCTGCAGAGACAGCTGACCTGAACAAGGGGGAGCTAATAGACCCCAGACTGATAGCTAGGATACCAGTATTAGAATGACTCAGACCCCCTGAATATGGCTCTAAGTTACAAGGCTAGGGCAGTCTAAGGGACCTCTGATAGTGGAACCAGGATGTATCCCTGGTCCACGAAATAATTTCGGGTGCGCATTCCCCATGGAGGGATACTCCCTTAGTCTAGAGGCAGAAGGGTGTGTTTAGACCCTACTCCAAATGACTTGACAGATTTTGTTGATCCCTCCTGGAAGGCATCACCTTCCCTATGGAGTGGAGGTGGAAAATGGGATAGGAACGGCGCCGGCGGGCATGGGAGGGAGCGAGAGAGGGAGGGAGAAGGGACTGGGATCAATATGTAAACTAAGAAATAAAAATAAAAAAGTCTTATTTTACATACCGATCCCAGTTCCGTCTCCCTCATATCCTCCCATGCCTCCACCACCAACTCTCTATCGCACCCCTCATCCACTCCTTAGGGAGGGTTATTCCTCCCACGCAGGATCTTCAAGTCTTTCCCATTATTTGGGGAAGGACCAATGCCCATCGCCTTGTGTCAAGGCTGAGAGAATATCCCTCCATAAGGAATGGGCCCCAAAAGCCCATTTGTGCACTAGGTATAAGTACTGATTCCAGTGCCAGAGATCCCATAGACTGCCCAGGCCCCCAGCTGACCCCCACATTCAGGGGCCTGGCTCAGACGTATGCAGATTCTCCAGTTGGTAGTCTTGAGTCCCTGAGCTCCCACTTGCTCTGGTCAGTTGCTTCAGTGGGTTTGCCCAGTATGGTCTTGAACCCTTTCCTCATTACCCCTCCCTCTCTACAACTGGATTCCAGGAGTTTGGTTCAGTGTTCAGTTGCGGATCTCTGCTTCTGCTTTCATCAGGTACTGGATGAAGAAGGCTCTATGATGGCATTTAAGGTAGTCATCAATCTCATTATAGGGAAAGGGCATTTAAGGTAGCCTGTCCACTATTGCTTTGATTCTTTGTTGGGGTCACCCTTGTGGATTTCTGGATATTGCTTTAATGTCATATTTCTCTTTAAACCTATAATGGCGCCCTGTTTTAAGGTATCTCCTTTGTTGTTCTCCTTCTCTATTCTTCCCCTGACTCAATCTTCCCGGTCCCTCATGTTCTCCTCCCCACTCCCTTTTCCACTTCTCTTTCTCCTTCCTCCCTCCTCCCTGCCCCTATGCTCCCAAATTGCAAGGAGAATCTTGTCCCTTTCCCCTTCCATAGGGGACCATGTAAGTCTCTGAGGATCCTCCCTTTTTCCCACCTTCTCAGGGTTTATGGTTTGTAGTCTGGTGATATTCTGATCTATGTCTAATATTTACTTATTAGTGAGTACATACCATGTTTGTTTTTCTGTGTCTGGATTACTTCACTCAATGTTTCTTCTAGTTCCATCCATTTGGCTGCAAATTTCAGGATGTCATTGCTTTTTTCTTTCTGCTGCTGCGTAATACTCCATTATGTAAATGTATCACAATTTCTTTATTCATTCTTAAGTTGAGGGACATCTGGGTTACTTCCAGGTTCTGGCTAAAATAAATATTGCTGCTATGTACATGGTTGAACCCATGTCCTTGTGATATGAATGTGCATCTTTTGAGTATATGCCTGAAAATGAAATTGCTGGATATTGAGGTAGACTGATTTCCATTTTCCTGAGAAACTACTATACCAACCACTTTTAAAAGAAACACCTCTGTATATACACTTTTAAAAGCATTCTTTGAAAGTGTTTTTCAAGTAATTATGTTTAATAGGTTATTACTTTGCTATGTCATTATTGGTGAAATACTTGTTATTATGAAGAAAGTAAAATTGTTAGGAAATACTTCTAAGGAGAAATGCATTTTAGAAATCCAAATGGTGTTGTGTTCATGTTATTAATGCAGAGAATGCAGTGAAAGTGAATGCAATATTACGGGAGGCCTCTGAGACTTGGGTATTAGGTACTGTACAATAGTGAAAGGTAAGTCATAGCAGGTCTCTGCTTGTATTTTGCCCTCCATGCTCACAGAATATACTCTGAGCTATTCAGAAGCTGAAGGGAAGACCATCAAGGAGGTGAGAGTCTGTATCACACTGCTTAAGTAAACATTTTATTCCATTTTCTAAATATTTGTTTCCAGAAGTGAAAAGCCCTAGCCCTTTATTGTCAACAACTTCTACTGCTAGCCCAGCAGATGGTCAGTGTTCCTAGGATTTTGTTGCTAAGAAATAGTATATCCCCCATGAAAACCCACCCAATTCAATCAGAAAGCACCTGCTGATGACCTCATATTGTGATTCTGCACAATATGAACCATCTTCCTACTATTTAAAAATCATTCCTAAGAGCAAGGTCTCATGCCCCCTAGGTTGCCCTAACAACTCATGTGAGCTAATATAGCATTCATTTCTGATCCTGATGCCTTCATTTCATGCACTTTCTTGTGTTATTAGAAAAAGACCCAAGCTTCGTATAACTACACAGATTCTCTGTCCACTGAGCTGTATTTCTGGATCAACCAAGGGTAATTTTGAGCTGTGAGCTTTTCTAAGGCAAATTTTTGTCAAAGGTACAGACTTATCAACTGATAAGTTCTTTTTGGTCCAAATTTCCAGTTACATGCTTCCTTTGAGTTTTCTATAACTCATTCCCATTTGAAATCATATTTTTCACATTACAGGCATATTTTTGTAGTGGGGGGGTGTGCACAATGGATCACATAAAGTTTAAGCTTTTGATGCTTAAGTCCTAGACTACATCCCTAAAACACATGCTGTGACAGACAAATTCTGCCAACAATTGTAGCATATGTGTCATAATATTTTATAAAAATGGCCAGGATAATTCCAACACCAGCAATTACTCAATGCTTAAAAATCAAACTTGAACAGTAATCTGACCATCATTTGTCCTGAGGGAAATAATTTGCTCAGCATTCTAAGAAAGAGACAGTACCATTTGTAAGTTATAGTGATATCTAGCCTTGTGCATGCATTTTGTAAATCTAAAGACATATTCATTCTGTTATCTCTAAGAGGATATTCATCGTTCTATTTTTATTACACATTTAGTTGTTTTTAAACAACAAAAGTTGTGTTTTATTTGTAATTTTTCATACAACAAATTTGCTCTGATTTTCTCAATTACTAACTTTGATATTTATCCTTTTGTTTTTAAGGAAAGATTTAGATTAAGAATGTTGGACTGGTTAAAAGTATTCTGACACAGACAACATGAACACAGCACCTGATCCTGCCCTGTGGTAGCAAAACAAATATTATTAATTACCAATTTTTATACTGGTCATTTAATTATCTATTAACATGTCTTTATGTCTACCACTAAACATCTGAGATATACAATATAATTTTCTTTGTCAAATTCATTCATAAGTTACAATAACATATAATAATATCTGTTTTATATATTTTATAATAACAAAAGAGCACCCCTCCTATAGTATGCTTTGTATCTGTAAAACCAATAATAGAACTAAACTTGGGATGAATAAATTCTGTGTTTTCCAATTTTTTTCAAAACTTTTCCACGAATTAAAGTCTAGTCAGGCATGAAAAATTTTAAACTATAGTTACAAGGATGTGGCAATCTGCAGCAAGGTGACTGCACAGCCAAACTGTATCTGAAAAACGTACCAAAAGTATACCTCAAAATAAAGTAAATTAGAAAGAGGGCAGCAATGTGGGTCAGTGGTTGAACACTTTCCTAACATTTATATTATCTTTGTATAATTACCAATACTGTTATAAATGGGGTGAATTATAATCTGAACAAAAGATGTCAGTGAACAAAGGCCCAATTATTGTAACAAAGGTATATATTACCAAAGACAGTTGTAAGTAATAAATACAAAAAATAAAACAAATAAAGTAAAAAACCTATGACCTATTAATTCAAAGCAATGAAATAAAGTATACTAAGGTTAAGCAAATATTGAAGTTATACATAGCATTAATTTTGTTAAAATATAAAAATGTTATTTTTACAACTGTCTTTGTCAATTTAGTTTATATTTTTTAAACATGTATTTAACATGTATTTCTTTCTTGTGTGTGTCTGTGGCGGGGGCCGGGGGGCATTCACATTCCACAGTGCACATGTAAGCTCAGAGATGCTGCTAAAGCAGAGTGATTTCCATGTGCCTATAAATTCATTTATATTATTCACCAGCCACATAATATGCCTCTATTTCTTAGTAGCATATTTCTTAAGCAAATACTTTGGCCGTTTGTCAAAAAAATTATTGTGCTTATTCATTTAATTTGTATGATGAGTAAAAATCAGAGAACTAAAAGGATGAGTCTGTTCTCTCTTCTCCGCATATAGACCTTAGAGATTGAAGGTCATCAGGCAAGTGTGTTAACTGCTCAGCCATCTTGCTTGCCTTGGTAATTTTGAAATGATCTATCTTGCATTAATATATATAGGATCACTAACATGCCAGAAAATCTTGTTTTACCTCATCACAAACAATACCCTCATGCCAGAAAAAAAAGTACTAATTTCTAGCAACATAGTTTATTTTAGGCATCAAAGATCATTATATAAATTGACTATCACAACAGATTCTTCATATATTGGAATTCTATAGAAAGTACAAGACAATTCACTCCTCTTATGCAAATCAGGCCTTTTGGTTAACTGAGTAGTAATATTTTGTGATATGCCTATGTTGTATTGCATGCTTTGCAAGTTTGTTATTAAAATTTGGGACAGAGGTATTTACACTTGATTTTGGATAAAAATACTATGTATATTAATATTCCAACTCATATTTTGACAGGTATTTCCATTCTTTCAAAATGAATACCTAGTAATAGAAAGTCTAACTCACATTGCTGGAGGATTTTAGGTATAATAGAAACCTTTTTGATCATTATGTCTAACTGAAGGACTTTGGGTAACAGACACTCATATCCTGGGTTATTTGTTTAATGGAAAAGTCTTAGATGGACTTTGGTGGGATAAGTAAAACATAATAAGTGCTTATTAAGGCAAAGTAAGAATAAGTCTCCAGTGCATTAGTGGTCCCCTAGGGGTTTTCAGGATATGTCAGAGATTGGGACCAAAGCTGAGACCATTGTTTTGAGATTGGTTAGTTCTACAGACTACTATACTGCAGCCAATGGAAGGAAAATACTCCATTTTAATGTGTCCCGGACAGCCAGAGAGATGATCTTGTGTTGATCATGTTCTCCTTGCAGTTAGGGGTGGTGAAAGTTGTAGTTTTAGTTTTCACCAGCATTCCTCCACTCTTTTCCCACCTACAGCAAACAAACTATTATTTCAATACTTTAACAAGATTATATATATATATATATATATATATATATATATATATAATGATTTAAGAAAATGCCAATAGATATTTAAAATTTTGGAGTTAATAATGTATTATTTAATTAGGAATTTAAAGAAAGCCAAAATTTTATTTTCTCTAACTACATAAACAAAAAATGTACTGATAATTATCACAGTACACCCAGCAAAATAATTTTAGCTTTGTCATTTCACTTCTGTGCTTTATTTTTTAATTAATTAATTTATTTATTCATTTATTTTATATAACCGAGTCCATTTAAATGAAAACAAACATTTATAGACAATATTTGGGAATTTGGGCGTCGTTCTCTCCAAACTACTTCCTGCTGGTAAGGGGTGCTGTCATGGGGGATTCGAAGAAGATTCAGAAATCCTGGCTGTAGTCTGTAAGGCTGCTTTGTCCAGCTGTTTTGAATGTAGGATCACCTGGTACTCTGTTTCAGGTGGTCTGGCTTGATCAAACCGCATTAGTCTGGAAGGAATCCACATCTTTTCATTTTCTGTGGAAACAAAAATAGAAATCCTTTTCCCCAGTAACTTGTCTTTGAACTTAAATTTTGGAGTCAAAGCATTTTTTTTAATTTAATTTATTATTTTACATGTCGATCCCAGTTCCCTTTCCCTCTCCTCCCTCCCTCCCTCCCTTCCTCCTTCCCTCCCTTTTACCTTCTCTGCCCTCTCACATGCCCTCTAACCACCCTCCCCTCCCATCCCCCTCCCCAATTCTATATGTAGGGGAATGCCATCCAGTTGGGATCCACTTCTGTGCTTTATAAACAGGAGTATTACTGCTGTTTTCATTTCCCCTTTGATCTCTGCCTTTGAATATCAACCTATGTGAGTCTTCTGGCTCTTTCACCTTTTATGTTTACCTTTAAAGCATCAGTATTTGATTTCTATGGTTGAAAGATAGTGATCTAGTTTGATTTTTTTTTTTTGTAATAATCACCATGGCCAAAAGCATCCTGTGGAAGAAATAGTACACTTGAGGTCACAATACATCATAAGGGAAGTCAGTACAGAAACCCGGAGGCAGGAACCATGAGGAAAACTGCCTACGGGTCAACTTACCAGCTCATTCTCTCCTAGATTTCTGTTTTAAAATATCTATTTATTGATTTTAATCTACTGATGTGTGGCCTTGGCGTTTGTATGTTTCCTACAGAGGTTTTTGTAAAAAGTGGGCTGGGTCCCCTAAAACTTTAGTTACAGATGGTTTTGTACAGTGAATGCAGGTGCTAGGAACTAAGCCAAGGATTTATGCATAGGCAGTAAGAACTATTAACTGCTGAGCCATGTCAGCAACCCTCACCTAGCTTTGTATATAGAGCAGGCCCACCCATCTAGATATGGAGGTATCCACAGTAGGCTTGGCCTTCCCACATCAAACATCTTTGAAGACACTGTCTCACAGATAGAAAAACAGACTTATTGGAACAGTGAATTTTCTCAGTTGAGCTTCCCTCTTCCCAGATAACCCTAAATTGTGTCAATTGAGCAATAAAATTACCAGTGTAATAGAATCTTTGCATATTTAATACATGTGTTTGTCCTTCAGCTTCCTAAAGTATGAGCAGCATGCACAAAGAGTACTAAGTTAAGGAGAAAAACTATGATAAGTATGTACATATGAATATGTGTGTGTGCAATGTTTGTTATGAAATTACTGGCACATATTTATCACTTGTGGTAAGAACATTATGATTTGTAGGTTCTCAGAAAATTTCCAATAGTGAGCACAATGTTAATAACTGGTTACTTTCTATTGAGTAGGTAGGATGCTTCACTCTTCTACCTTTTATTGGTGCTGTTGAGATAGAGACATCAAAACAACTGCATTGCCTTGGGAGTGACTTCTTCCTCTGGCTGATTAAAGATAGCTTTGGTTTTGTTTGTGCTACCCAAATTCAGCACTGAGTGCCTCCTTTGGATTCATCTTTATTAATCTAGGCATACTTAAGATACTTCCCTGATTTTGGACAGTGATTGATTCACTCACTTTTTCCCATGGATTTTTCTTTTTATAGAGTTTTTCATCCTAGGACTCTTAAAAAGCAGATTTGTAATGCCTAACTTTACTTTTAAATGTTTAGTCATGTGTTTATTTATATACCATTTAGTCATAAAAACATTTTTATTTTCCATTTTGCTCCTATAAGTTATTGCTTGATTCACTATTGAGTAGACATCCCTCTAGCCATCCATCTATATAATCTTATATATAATAAAATTCATTATAAACCACAGAGTTACTCGCTTACTTTTCACTTCTGTATAGAAAATTCTATCTTTAATAAAAGTTTACCTTCTTTATGACCATCTTTTCTTTCTTCTCTATATGTAGCAGACAATAGGAATTCTCCATGATGTACCCATGTTCAAGGTCCCAAGAGTATAGCAAAATACAATGAAACAAAGGCCTCTGGAATGAATGACTACCAGGAGTTTTCCTTTTATTTATTTTTTCTTTGTTTAAAAGCTGGGTAGAATTCTCACTTTCCTGTGAGATCAGAAGTACATGTTAGCTGGGTTATATATCCTGGCAGCCTCCTCCATTTCTTTCTTTTAGAAATGCAGTGGTCTGCTATATTATGAGTGATGGACCCTAGTTACCTTCAATAGATAATTATTTCTCTTCTTTATAGACAGCTCAAGCATCATGCCTCTTCCAGAAAATATCTTCATTCTGTCTAGATTGCATTCAGCATTGAAGATAGCATTCTATGTGATTTCAATCCCAATTAGATCATTGTTTGCCTTGAGAAGGAACCCAAAGGGATCAAAAAATGATCGGGACATATGAGTGCTTCTAAACTGAGCTTGCAATTTAGTTTCTTTCTTTAAATATCTGCAAGATTCTGAATTTTTCTTCCTTTCAAGGTTTTAGGGCTTCCAGCTTAAATTATATGTACCGTTCTATCTTGCTTTCACATCATTTTAAAGCTTCCCTCTATAGCTCAAGCTGACTTGAACCCATGAGCCATTGCTTCTACTGCCAGAGTGCAAGAGTTAGAGGCACTTACCACCATTCCTGGTTAGCCCTTGCCAATCTTGGTTTTAGCTGAGTTCTTTTTGTGCCATGCATTAACCCCTGCTTGTTTTTTTGCCATAAAATTTCCAAATGTTAATCCAGAAGCACTTAGACATCATCCCAGAGGCACTGATTCAGCAGAGCCTCATGTGTTCTTGTAATATTGATCAGTTTCTGCTAAGGTTTTACAGAAAGACGAGAATTCATACAAAATGAATCAAAAATGATTAATAAAAAGATATTGTTGTTGTAAAACTTCTCAAGACAGATGTTCTTAGTGGATGCCTTTCATTCTTTTCTATGAGAGTACTTGTGGTTGTTGTGCTAAAATGCATTAATCTAAAACATTGCCATGCCAGACAATTAAGCAAAATTGTTCAAATTGCCTTCCTGCCTCTATCTCCTATCTTCTATCCCAGAAAATATTTAATAAAACTGTCCCTTCATAAATTCCCAGGGTTTTCACACTATATGAGCCACAGAACTTCCAGTTTGACAATAAAAGAGACATTTATGTGAATCACAGCTAAGCAATGTAATTATCATCTTACATTCTAGCATGCTGTCATTATAAAGGACAAAAGCAAGTACAATCCATAACACAGAGATAAATCCATAATTTCACATTCCCAGCAAGTGTCAAAGGATGTCTAGGATACTGGGAGAAACACTGTGAATCTAATTACCTTGGGTAACTTTCTTAATCTTGGTCGACCTCAGCATGCTAACTGGTAAACTGGTGGTGTCAGGGTAAATTCTAATTTATGAGGTTATAGATTAGATAAAAATGGAAAAAATAGAAGAAACATACATCAGAATCAGCATCCCTGGCATATAACACACATTGAACATGAAATGGAGCCTGACATTACTATTGTTTTCTCAGTAGGAACTAGAGCAGCAACTGTCATATATGACATAATAATCTTTGCTACAAATATTACAGTTTTAGATAAATCATAAGACTGAAGCTCCTATGATTTCATACACTCTGTAATACTAATTTCATCCCCCTGTTTCCTGCAGGACACAATATAGGATAAATTCACATGAGAAACATGTTATAAGATCGGTAATCTTTGTGCATCTGATAACTTAGTATAAATAACTTGTTGGAGATAACTATGCCAAAATCACTCCTAAAATTAGTGTGACTAGAGGCAAACTGCTTTAGTAAACCAAATATATCCAGTAATACAATGGCTCTGTTACCCCAAATCAAGTTGGAGGGCTTGGAACTGATGAGGAAACTCAGATTATTGAGAAAAGATTCCTCAATAGATCAAACACCTCCACAGTTAGACGTAATAGAACATTGAATTCTTTTCTGCATGTATGTTCTAAGAAAGATACATGAAGACAACATATTCTCATTCCATCTGTTTCAACATTCACCAGGATGACAGAAATGTGAGTTGCTATGCTGAGCACCTTGCTCAGACATCCTTATACCTTAAGGATTGGCATCTAGCTACTTTTCGTCTGCCACTTACATTCATTTAGTCCAATTATTACCTCCTCCTTTCCTGGGTTTACACAACTGCCCAGAAAGAGTGACTTCCTCTTTTAAACCTCTTACATCCATGGGTGTATCAATGTTCATCACTTTCCTTCAAACACAAGACATGCTTGGCTAACCTTCAATTTAACTTCCTTCCATTGATCTTTCATCTTCTCTAAACAATTCCCCTAAGTATAGATGAAAAGTAGCTTTTACTTAATCACTTCCCTAAGAAATTACATTTGAAAACAGTCTTACCCACAACCTCTAAGCACCTAATGTCCAAATTTGTTTCTCCATATCCATTTCTTGAAATGGCTCTTAGTCACACCACTCTAGTCATGCATTGGTTTCATGTCAAACCAATGTTACCTTTTTAACCTGATGTTCTAATATTTAACTCAAGGTCTGTTTCTCTCCCAAACTACTTCATGATGCAGTATGCAGAGCTATTATGACACATACTGGAAGAAATAGGCTCTGGCATTTATCAGCCCTGTCACTAGATACAATCAGATTTACTGTAATTAAGGTTAGACTGTACTGAAAATGCATTTTTAAAATATAGGGGGTATGCCTAACTTTACTATTAATTCCAAACATTCAAAATACTGCTGGACAGTTGCTGATGTGAATTTAGGTGGTTTAAACTACTGTGAATATAAAACTGGAAAAGATTTATAGATAATAAAAGGAAATGTGCTCATAACTCACAACTGGCCTGTGAGACCCTGGCTCCACTTCAGAGATAGAAAACAGTACATTAGCCTCAACAGACAGCCTGAAATTAAAATAGGATTCTCAACCATTGCTAATGTGATTAAAGCTGTTGATTTCATGCTTTCTATAAAAATAGATTAGCTGACCCAAAAGTGATTTCTAGACCTTTTCCAGTGCATGAGTAGGGCATGAGGAATAACAACTGGTTATTTACAGGAAATAGAATGACCTTGAAGGAAGGCTTCTGCATGGTTGTGCTTCTTTCCACAATGGAACTGACATTCCCACAGGCACATGTAAATCAATTGTCAGGAATGACAGAATAACTGTATGTCGTAAACATAGATCATGGTCATTCTTACCCAGTGAAACACCACATACTTTTCTCTTTTGAATATTAGAAGACAGCTGGCTGCAATTTAGAGAATTTTCCTTAATTAAATTTTCTACCACTCATTTGCGACATTTATATGTGTTCAACACATGGGAAATGAACCATTTAATTTTCACTAAATATGATAGCTGTATATTTTTTTATTGATCATATGGGAATCTCACAACACACACCCAATCCCTCCCTAAAATAAACAAGTCCATTTTTGTTGTCCATGTATTCACTGGAGCATGTTCATATTCCTGCTTGCCAGCTCTCCAACCCTCCATGGACATTGGGTCTTTCTCTGTCTATATCTACTCCAGAACCCAACACCTATGACAGACATGGAGAGAGAGGGAAGAGGAGCTAGCTCTCCCATACTCATGTCTCCATCTGCACTACATTGCTGTGGGTCCCTGAGGAGAGCTCAGGACCAGATAGCTGTATTTCTCTTTGTCTTCTTTCTTCCCTCCTTCCTTCCTTCCTTTCTTCCTTCCTTCCTTCCTTTCTTTCTATGCCACCCATAGTTAGCCCTTCCAACTCTCATGCTGGCACCTCCACCCACCTTTACTTTAACCCCCACCCACTCCTCCTCCATTTCTGTTCAGAATAATGGTCAGGCCTTCCATAGATATCAACAAAACATGGCATATCAATTTGCAATAAGACTAAGTACTTCCCATTCTATGAAGGCTTGATAGGACAACCCAATAAGAGGAATAGGGTTCCAAACCCAGAGGAAGCCCCTTCTCCCACTTCTAGGAGTTCCATAATAAGTCGAAGCTACACTACTATAACATATATGCAGAAGGCCTGAGAGAGTCCCATGCAGGCTCCCCGATATTGGTGCAGTTTCTGTAAACACCTATGAGCCCAAGTTAGTTGATTCTGTGGATTTTCTTGTAGTTCCCTTGAACCCTCTAGTCCCCACCATCCTTACTCCCCATCTTACACAGGATTGCCAGCATCTGCCTAAGGTTTGGCTGTGGATTTCCAAATGTGCCTTAATTGCTGAATTAACCATCTCTGATGATAAATGGGCAACACACTCATCTATGAGTACAGCAGAATATCTTTAGGCATCATTAAATTAACATTTTTGCCATCTGTGTTTGTTCTATCTGGGCCATTCAGCCTCTGAGTCCTGGCATACCAGGCAGTGTCAGGGGTAGGCTCACTATTGTAGCATGGATCTCAGGCTGAACCAATCAAAACACAATCCTTCATAGACCTTGAATAAATAATAATAAACTTCTTAGATAAAAAACAAGCAAACAACAACAAAGAAACCCATAGGTTAGCTAAAACAGTTCTGTACAAAAAAACAAACAAACAACAAACAAACAAATAATCCTCCAAAAACTTCATGGTATTCACATAATATAAACATATGGATCAATGCAATTAACCCAAAGACCTAGACATAAATCCACACACCTATATATGCCTGATGTTTTTTACAACAAAGCCAAAACTACACAATAAGTAAAATAAATCATCTTAAACAAATGGTACTGGCATGACTGTATTTTGGTATATAGAAGAATGCACATAGATCCATATTGACAGCCCTTCACAAAACTCAAGTCCAGCTAGATCAAAGACCTCAACATAAATCCAGGTACATTGAATGTGATAGAAGAAATATTAGAGAATAACCTTGAACACCTTTGCACAGGAGACATCTTCCTGAACAGATCACCATTCTCACAGGAACTAAGATCAAGAATTAATAAATGGAAATTTATGAAACAGAAAAGCATCTGTAAGACAATTGGAAAATGTCTTCATCAACAGAGGGCTGATTATAAAATATATGAAGAAATCCAGAAACTACACATCAAATAACAAATTAGATATTATTAAAATGGGATACAGATATAAACAGACAATTCTCAACAGAAGAATCTTCAGTGGTCAAGAAAGTCTGAAAGAAATGTTCATCATCTTTAACCATCAGGGAAATGCAAATCAAAACAACTCTGAGATTACATGTTATACCTGCCAGAATGGCTAAACTTAAAAATGCAAATAACAGTTCATCCTGTCCAGGTACACTCCTCCATTGCTGGTGGCAAAGCAAACATGTAACGACACTTTGAAAATAGATATGGTGGTTTCTCAGAAAATTGGGAATCAATCTACTGCAGTACTCAGATATACTATTCTTGGGCATATACCCAAAGTACACTCACTCCATTCTACCACAAGGACATTTAGTCTCCTACTTGCACTGTGGCATTATCCATAATAGCTAGAAACTGGAAAAAACCTTGATGACCCTCAACCAAAGAATGACCATCTCTTATGGAAAGGTAAGGCTTCTATCACAGGGATTGGGACCCAAACCCAGCTACCTAACTTTTGACTTACAATCTGTCTAGACTATGAGGTGTCCTTGGGTAAGGGTGTAAGGGTAGTACAGAGAGTGGAGAGTATAGGAATATATATATATATATATATATATATATATATATATATATATATATATAATTTTTAGTTTACATATTGATCCAAGTTTCCTCCCTCTCCCTCCCTCTTTCACTCTCTCCCACCTTCTCATGCCCCCCCCGAACACCCTCCCCTCAAATCCCCCTCCACTCCACATGTAGAGTGATGCCCTCCAGAAGGGTTTAGCTAAATATGTCAAGTTATTTCGAGTATGGACTATGCCTTCTCTCCTGTCTCTAAGTTAAGAGAGTATCCCTCCGTGGGGGATGGGCCCCGAAAGTCCTTTTGTGCACCAGGAATACATCCTGGTTCCACTGTTTGAGGTCCCTTTGATTGCTCAGGTATTCTAGTTGAGACCCATTTCAGGGGGTCTGAGTCAGTCCCATGCTGGATTCCCAGCTTTCAGTCTGGGGGCCCAGTACCTCCTCCTTGTTCAGGTCAGCTGTCTCTATATGTTTCTGCAGCCTGGTCTTGTCCTCCCTCTCTGCATCTGGATTCCAGTTTGGCTCAGTGTTATTTGTGGGTGTTTGTTTCTGTTTCCATCAGCTACTAAATGAGGGCTCCATGGTGGTGGATAAGTTAGTCATCGATCTCATTATCTATCATGGAAGGGCATTTATGGTAGACTTTCTACTGTTGCTCATATTTTTAGTTGGGGTCAGTCTTGTAGGTCTCTGGACATTTAGGCTAGGCTCACAACCAAAAATATAAGACAGTTGTATTTATAAAGGCCTACTCTATGCTTTTTTATTCTATTCATCCTGACTGAACAATTTTAGTCATTTTTCACTAGAGTTACAAAAATCTAGATAATAGTATCTTTGATATTTGATAATTCATCACATTTTCGGACATATTGAAAATGTGATTATATTAATAATGTGTGTTGTCCTTTTATAAATGTGACCTTCCTTTTGTTCCTCATCATTGTTTTTATACTTGTCAATCACTAATCTGTACAAAGCTTCCAAAGTTCTGTCACTGCAAATATGTAATAGCAACTGACATCTGCATTATGAAAATGCAAGTGTTCTCTCTTGTACGTCTCAGCCTCCATTTGTAAATAGGTGTATTGGGAAAGTCAGTTTATTTGTTATATTTCTGGATCCTACACCAAAATACCTGACAAAAACAAACTACAGAATAAAGAGTTTGTTTAACTGTTTGCCGTACAGATGAACACAGTAGAAAGTTGAAGTGGCAGAAGTGTGAAGTCTTTGGTCAGATTATACAGGAAGGAAGCAGAGAGATAAGACTATTGGCAGTGAGGTGAATTTTTTTCCTTTTTATCCAGTCCAGGATGTCAGGTGCTGGAATGATAGTACCCATAGTTATGGAGGGTCTTTCACTTCAGGTAATCCAATCTACAAACTCCTTCACAAACATGTGTTATCAGAATTATATTTTTGTCATGACGGTTTTACATTGTGTAAAATTGAAAATCACAACATGTTTCTAGAATTTAAGGTAATTGCCTTGTATGCAATACAGATGTAATTGTTGCATGTTCATTTTTTAAAAGAAGAGTGAAAGTATCTCCAACTAGGTTAATCCTTAATGATTGAAGATTTAGGTTTTATATTTCATTTTGATACAACTTGGAGTGTTTTCCATCTAGGGGAATAGATCCTTTTTCTCTAAGTTGTTAAATTTATTAGTGTGTGGTTGTTAATAACATTCCTTTATTTTTATTTTGGATTTGTGTTAGAATTTATGATGAAACACCTGTGTCATTACAGAGATTACTGATCTATGCCACATTTCTTTATTGCTTTGGATTTATCAGTGGTCTATAAACATTACTCATTTGTCTTTGTTTGATTTCTGGTTCTGCACATAGATCACAGGTTGGTATAAATAATATAACACTGAACTATATCGCCAGCTCTAATCTATTTTTATCACTACTAGAAATCAAATTGATTTTCTTAGATGATGAACTAGTGTTTTATTTAATAGATTTTAGCTGTTTTCCCTCATTTTCAATTTTATTGAATTAGGTTCTCAAATTATTTTCTTCTTTCCTATTTGCAATAGAAATATTTTGCTATTCTTTACTATTCCATTGAAATAAAAACATGAATTAGAGTTTTCAGGTCGTTGTACCTCCTAGTATAAGGTAGGAATTACATGCAATATGTCTTCCCATTCAGTGTGGCTTTACTTGGAACCAATGAATTCTGTTATATAGCTTTCTGCTTTAATTCAGCCCAAGTATTTCATTCTCTTTGGTTTCCTCTGTGAGATGTAAAATATTTACAAGTATGTTATTTAATTTTTCTATGTTCATAGATGTCCCATGCCATTAGTCTGTTAAAATGTTATTTCATTTCCTTAAGAAACCATTCTTTGAGATACACTAGTGTTTTGTTGTTAATTTTTGGAGTTAACTTGAGGACTTGCATCCAAAATGTTTTACCTTCCAGGATCTTTTGTGGGTTTTGTGTATATGTGAGTACATTATCCATCTTGGTGCTTCATGAAGATTAGAGAAATAAGTATTCAATGTTTCTGGGTAGATTGCTCACTTAAATTATCCAATACATACTGTCAGTTTGTTTTGCTCTTATAATCATCTGTTACCTTACAGGCTTTATGCCTAATAACTCAGTTCAGAGACAGAGATCTAATACACACACACACACACACACACACACACACACAAATACAGCCCTACAGAAAGTTCTGGGAAGAAAAACTCCAACCCAAGGAAGTTAACTATGCTCACGAAGAAATAGGCAATAGATAATCCCACTTCTACAGAACTGAAAGGATAAAGCAGGACAAATATATTCATAAACAACAAATTTAAAACAACAAAAAAAAGAATAAACAATGAATAGTCCTTACTTTCCCTCAACATTAATAGTTTTAACCTCCCCTATAAAATGACGCAGGCTAACAGAATGGATATGAAGACAGAATCCATCCTTCTACTGCACACAAGAAACACATCTAAACTTCAAAGACAGTCATTAACTCAGGGAAAAGGGATAAGAAAAAATCTCCCAATCAAATGGACTCAAGAAGCAAGGAGCTGTATCAATCCTAATGTCTAACAAATTAAAATTCAAACCATAATCAATCAAAATTGGGGGGAAAGGTAATTTCATATTCATCATAAGAGAAATCCATGAGCAAAAAGTCTCAATTCTGAACATCTATGGCCCAAATACAAAGGCACCAACATTAGCAAAGAAAAGCTACTAAAACTCAAAGCTCATATAAAACCTCACACACTCATAGTGGGAGACTTCAACACATCACCACCACCTCTAGACTGGACTACCAGACAGAAACTTAATGAAGAAAACAAAGAACTAACAGAAATTATGTCCCAATTGGAGCTAACAGACATCTATAGAACACTCCATCCAAACACAAAAGAATATACCTTCTTCTCAGCTCCACAAGGAACCTTCTCTAAAATCAACCACATACTAAGCAACATAACAAACTACAACAGATGCAAAAATTTGGAATAGTCCCCTGGATCTTATTAGACCACCATGACTTAAAGTTTCAGATACTCTACAAACTCATGGAAATTGTAAAGTGCACAAATGCACCATAACTGTGTTAAAGAAAAAATAAAGAAAGAAATTAAAGACTTCCTAGAAATCAAGGAGATTTAAGACACAATATACCTGAACTTATGGGATGCTTTGAAAGCAGTGCTACGAGGAAAGCTCATTGCACTAAGTGCCCTTATGATGAGAATGGAGGATAGAATTAATGGCACAATTTAAAGCCTTACAACAACAACAACAACAAAAATCACCTTGGAGGAGTAGACAACAGGAAATAATCAATTTAAGGGCTGAAATCAATAACGTAGAAACCAGGAAAATAATACAAAAATTCAGAGCAACAAGATAGACAAACCTTTATCCAAAGGAACAAAAAAGCAGAGAGATATCATGCAAATTACAAAATTAGAAATTAAAACGGGAGAGTCCACCCTACTTAGGAGACTTCTCGGAGCAACTCTGAACAAAGGAGACCTGCTTATCCACACAGGACCACCCAAAGAGGCCTCAGATGGAGAGTTCCTGTTTCCAGTGAGATCCGACTATCTTGTAAAACCTTCCCAAGTTTCAGCTCAGCCTTTGTTCTCTTCTGCCAGCTATTGGCCAGAGGTGAGTCTGGGCCCAATTGGGGCTGCCTCTCCCCTAAAACCTCTCCCCCCCCAACTCCCTGGGTTGGCACCTGATCCAGCTGCTCCTCTCTACTTTCCCCATTGAGAGCACGCTTGGAGCTCTGATATAACCCCAACCATCCCCAGCAGGAGCATGCCCCCCTACCCTGTGCCCTGCCCTAACCACAGGCCTGCTGCTCTGGTTGAGCACTGGGACAGAGAGTGGAGCCAACAGTCCACCCTACTTCAGAGACTTCTCGGAGCAACTCTGAACAAAGGAGACCTGCCTATTGACACTGGATCACCCGAAAGTTCCACCTGCTTGGTCTCTGACCCCCACCTCCAGTCCTCTGCTGGATTCCCGGGCCCCTCCCAAGATCCACCTATCTCTGCGGGACCACTGTGAGTTCCTGCTGGCATCTAATACTGGATCCTCATCCTTGACCCCATCCCTGGGTCCCTGTCTGCGGAGAGACCTCCTAGAGAGCTTGGGCCACACAGAGCTACAGATATTGAATCTCTGACCCACATAAGCCCACTGGAGATGTACCATAGAGAGAAGGAGAGACCCCACTAACACCTACTGGAAGAAGCTATCAGGAGAAGGCAATACAAGAAAACACATAACAACAGAAAGACAAGCATGACACCACCAGAATCTAGGGAATCTACACAAACTAGAACGTAACACAACAACAAAGCACAGGAAAGCAGACTTAAAAATTACCATCATAAAAATGATAGAGGCCCTCAAAGAAGATGTGAGAAAATCCCTTAAAGAAATGGAGGAAAAAGAAAACCAAAAAAGTGGAAGAAGTGAACAAATTCCTTAAGGAATGTACAGAAAGCCAAGAAAAAAACAATTAAGCAGGTGAAGGTGACGGTTCAAGACTTGAAAACTGAAATAGAGGAAATAAAGGAAACACAAACCGAAGGAATGCTGGAAATAGAAAAACTGGGCAAAAAATTGGGAACTACAGACACAAGCATAACCAACAGAATTCAAGAGATGGAAGAGAGAATCACAGGCACAGAAGATAAACTAGAAGAAATAGATTCATCGACCAAAGAAAATCATAAATCCAACAAATCCTTAACACAAAACATCCAGGAAATGTGGGACACCATGTAAAGGCCAAACCTAAGAATAATAGGCATAGAGGAAGGTGAGGAAGTCCACCTCAAAGGTGCTGAAAACATATTCAACAAAATCATCGAGGAAAACTTTCCAAATCTGAAGAAGAACATGCCCATGAAAGTACAAGAAGCATACTGAACAACAAATAGGCTGGACCAAAGAAAAAAGACCCCTCGACATATAATAATCAAAATATCTAGCATACAGAATAAAGAAAGAATATTAACCACAGCGAAGGAAAAAGGACAGGTAACATATAAAGGCAGACCTATCAAAATTACACCTGACTTCTCCATGGAAATCCTCAAGGCCAGAAGGTCCTGGATAGATGTTCTACAAGTATTAAGAGAACACGGATGCCAGCCTAGGCTACTATATCCAGCAAAACTCTCAATAACTATAGATGGAAAAAAACAAGATATTTAATGACAAACACAGATTTTCCCAATACATATCTACGAATCAGGCCCTACAGAAATTATTGGAAGGAAAAGTACAACACAAGGAAGGTAATTATGCCCACAAAAATGTAGGCAACAGATAATCCAACTACACCAGAAACCAAGAGTAAAGCAGAACTAATATATTCACAATACCACTGCCAACAACAAACCTAAATCAAACAAGCATCAACTATCAATGTTCCTTACTCACCCTCAACATTAATGGTCTTAACTCACCTATAAAAAGACACAGATTAACAGAATGGATACGAAGACAGAATCTATCCTTCTGCTGCATACAAGAAACACATCTAAGCTTCAAAGATAGACATTACCTCAGGGGAAAGGGTTGGGAAAAGATTTTCTAATCGAATGGAAATAAGAAGCAAGCAGGTGTAGCTATCCTAATATCTAACAAGTTAGACTTCAAACCAAAATTAATCAAAAGTGATGAAGACGGTCATTTCATATTCATCGCAGAAGAAATCCATCATCAAAAATTCTCAGTTCTGAACATCTAGGCCCCCAAAGCAAAGTCACCCACATTCGTAAAAGAAACACTACTAAAATTCAAAGCTCATATAAAACCACACACTTATAGTGGAAGACTTCAATACTCCACTCTCAACACTAGACAGGACCACAAATCAGAAACTCAACAAAGAAACAAAAGAACTAACAGAAGTTATGTCTCAACTTGGGTTAACAGATATCTAAAGAACATTCCATCCAAAGACAAAAGAATGTAACTTCTCTGCTCCACATGAAACCATCTCTAAAATCGACCATATACTAGGTGGCATAACAATCCTCAACAGATACAAGAGAATAGGAATAGTCCCCTTTTTCTTATTGGACTACCATGCTTTAAAATTGGAATTCAACAACAAGACAATAGCTGAAAACCTGCAAACTCATAGAAACTGAACAATGTGCAATTGCACCACTCGTGGGTCAAAGAAGAAATAATGAAAGAAATTAAGGGCTTTCTAATATTCAACAAGAATGAGGACACAACATACCCGAATTTATGGGACACCTTGAAAGCAGTGTTAAGAGAGAAGGTCATTGCACTAAGTGTCCATATGAAGAAAATAAGGATATTCACATAAGAGAATTAACAGCGCAACTGAAAGCCTTAGAACAGAGAGAAGCGAATTCACCCTGTAGGAGCAGAGGCCAGGAAGTAATCAACTTGAGGGCTGAAATCAACAAAATAGAAACCAGGAAAACAATACAAAAAATCAATGCAACGAAGAGTTGGTTTTTTGAGAAAATCAACATGATAGACAAACCTTTATCCAAATTAACAAAAAAGCAGAGAGAGAGAGAGAGAGAGAGAGAGAGAACATGCAAATTAACAAAATCAGAAACGAAAAGGGGAACATAACAAGGGACACAGAGGAAGTTCAGACAATTTTCAGGTTATACTTTGAAAATCTCTATTCCACAAAAATTGAAAATTCAAAGTAAATGGACAAATTTCTGGATAACTATCACTTTCCAAAATTAAATCAAGAACAGACAAACAACTTAAATAGACCTATAGCCAACAATGAAATAGAAGCAGTCATCGAAAGCCTTCCAACCAAAAACAGTCCAGGGCCAGATGGATTTAATGCAGAATTCTACCAGACATTCAAGTAAGACATAATACCAATACTCCTCAAACTGTTCCACAAGATAGAAACAGAAGGTTCATTACTAAACTCTTTTTATGAGGCCACAATAACCTTGGTACCTAAGCATCACAAAGACACAACTAAGAAAGAAAACTCCAGACCAATATCCCTGATGAACATTGATGCAAAAATACTCAATAAAATACTGGCAAACCGAATTCAAGAATACATCAGAGAAATCATCCACCATGACCAAGTAGGCTTCATCCCTGGAATGCAGGATTGGTTTAACATACCAAAATCTATCAATGTGATCCACCATATAATCAAACTGAAAAAGAAAATCCATATGATTATCTCCCTAGATGCGGAAAAATCCTTCGAAAACATTCAACACCCTTTCATGATAAAGGACTTGGAGAGGTCAGGGACAACAGGAACATACCTAAACATAATAAAAACAATGTACAGCAAACCAACTGCCAACATCAAACTGAATGGAGAGAAACTTAAGCCAATTCCTCTAAAATCAGGAACAAGACAAGGCTGCCACCAGACTGATAGCTAGGAAGCCAGCATGGGACTGACTCAGGCCCCCCTGAATATGGGTCTCAGCCAGAAGGACTGAGCAGTCTAAGGCACCTCAGACAGTGGAGCCAGCATGTATCCCTGGTGCACAAAAGGACTTTGGGAACATATCCCCCATGGAGGGATAACTGCCTTAATCTAGAGACAGGAGAGAAGCCCTAGTCCCTACTTCACATGACCTGTCAGGCTTAAATGACCTCACCTGGATGGCATTCCCCTACATATGGAAAGGGGGTGGGGGGAGGGGAGGGGAGGGTGGTTAGAGTTCATGTGAGAGGGCAGAGAGGGTAAAAGGGAGGGAAGGAGGGAAGAAGGAAATGAGGGAGGGAGGGAGGAAGGGAGTGAGAGGGAACTAGGATCAACATGTAAAATAATAAATTAAATTAAAAAAAAAATGCTTTGACTCCAAAATTTAAGCTCAAGGACAAGTTACTGGGGAAAAGGATTTCAATTTTTATTTCCACAGAAAATGAAAAGATGTGGATTCCTTCCAGACTAATGTGGTTTGATCAAGCCAGACCACCTGAAACAGAGTACCAGGTGATCCTACATTCAAACAGCTGGACAAAGCAGCCTTACAGTCTACAGCCAGGATTTCTGTATCTTCTTTGAATCCCCCATGACAGCGCCTCTTACCAGCAGGAAGTAGTTTGGAAAGAATGACGCCGAATTTCCCTTATATTGTCTATAAATGTTTGTTTTCATTTAAATGGACTTGGTTATATAAAATAAATAAATAAATAAACAATAATAAAAAAAGAAATTAAAAGGGGAATATAACAATGGACACTGAGGAAATACAGAGAATTTTCAGGTATACTTTGAAAACCTGTACTTCACAAAATTTGAAAATACAAAGGAAATGGAACAATTACTGGATAACTATTACTTACCAAAAATGAAATCAAGAACAGATAAGCAATGTACATTGACCTATAACACTTACTGAAATAGAAGCCGGCATCAAATGACTTCAAAAAAAAAAAAAAGAACCACCAGTGCCAGATGACTTCAGTGCTTCTACCAGAGATTCATAGCAGACCTAATGCCAATATTTCTCAAATTTTGTCACAAAATAGAAGGTCTTTTTATGAGGCCACAATTACCTAGGCACCCAAGCCACACAAAAACACAACTAACAAAGAGAACTACAGATCAATATCCCTCATGAATATTGATGCAAAAATACTCAATAAAATACAGGCAAATTGAATCCAGAACACATCTGAGATATCATACACCATGACAAAGTAATCTTCATCTTTAGATCAACCATATTAACAAACCGAAAAAGAAAAACCAATTGATCATCTCATTAGATGCTGAAAAAGCCTTTGACAAAATTCAACACCATTTCAACATAAAGGTCTTGGAGAGATCAGGTATAACAGCAACATATCTAAACATAATTAAAACAATATACAGTAAATGAACAGCCAACATTAAACTAAATGGAAAGAAGCTTAATGTGATTCCTCTAAAATCAGGAACAAGAAAAGGCTGCCCTCTCTCCTTATCTTTTCAATATTGTACTTGAAGTTCTAGCTAAAGCAATAAGACAATAAAAGGAGGTCAAGGGGAAACAAATAGGAAAGGAAGAATCAAGCTGTCACTGTTAGCATATGATATGATAGTTTACATAAGTTACCCAAAATCCTCTACGAGGGAAACCCTACAGCTAATAAATACCTTTAGCAAACCAGCAGGATCCAAGAATAACTCAAAAAAAAATCAGTAGCACTACTATATACAGACTATAATGGGTTTAAGAAAGAAATCAGAGAAACATTGCCCTTTACAATAGTGACAAACAGCATAAAATATCTTAGGGAAAAGTCAAAGACCTATACAGTAAGAACTTTATGTCTTTAAAGAAAGAAATTTAAAAAGATATTAGAAAATGGAAAGATTCCCTCATCCCATGATTTTGGATAGGTAGGATAAGCAGTAAAAATGGCAATCTTTCCAAAAGCAATCTACAGATTCAATGGAATCCCCATCAAATTCCAGCAAAATCCTTCACTGACATTAACAGGATAATTATCAACTTATATGGAAAAAGAAAAGACCCAGGATAGCCAAAACAACCCTGTAAAATGAAGGAACATCAGGAGTCATCATCATCCCCTATTTTAAAGCTCTACTACAGAGCTATAGTCCTGAAAACAGCCTGCTATTGGCATAAAAATAAAAAGGTAGACCAATGAAATCCAATAAAAAATCCTGATATTAACCCATATACCTATGAATACCTGATTTTTGACAAAACTGCTAAAAGTATACAATGGAAGAAGGAAAGCATCTTCAACAAATGGTGCTGGCACAAATGGATGATGGTATGTAGAAGACTGCAGATAGACCCATGTCTATCGCCATGCACAAAACACAAGTTCAAATGAATCAAAATCTCAACATGATTCCATCCACATTGACCCTCTTAGGAGAGAAAGTGGGAGGTTCCATTGAATAAATTGGGACAGGAGACCACTTCCTGAACATAACACCAGTAGCACTGAGATCAACAATTAATAAAGGGGAACTCCTCAAAATAAAATGGTTCTGTAAAGCAAAAGACACAATTACAAGACCACAGGGCAGCCCACAGACTGAGAAAAGATCTTCACCAACCCTACATCTGACAGAAGGCTGATTCCCAAAATATACAAAGAACTCAAGAAACTAGTCACCAAAATACTAAATAACCCTATTAAAAAATGGGGTACAGAACTGAAGAGAGAATTCTCAATAGAGGAAATCAAAAAGGCAGAAAGACACTCAACATCCTTAGCTATCAGAAAAATGTAATCAAAACAACTCAGAGATACTATCTTAATCCTACCAGAATGACTAAAATTAGAAACACCAAGGACATGCTGCTGGGAGTGCAAAACTTGTACAGACATTTTGGAGATCAATGTGGCTGCTCCTCAGGAAAATGGGAAACAGTCTAGCATATGTCCCAACAATCCTACTCTTAGGCATGAACACAAAGGATCCATATCCATGCAACAAAGACTTCTATTAAACTATGTTCATAGCTGCATTATTTGTAATAGTAAGAACCTGAAAGCAACCTTGATGCCCCTCAACTAAAAAAATTGATAAAGAAGATGTGGCACATTTACACAATGGAATGTGAAGAAAAAACAATAAAATCTTGAAATTCGCAGCAAATGGATGGAACCTGAAGCAAACATCATGAATGAGGTAACCCAGACCGAAAAAAAAAAAAAAAAAAAAAAAAAAAAAAAGAGGAAAATGATATATCTCACTCATACATGGATTTTAGATATAGAGCAAAGGATCACCAGCCTGTAATTCATACCAACATAGAAAGTAGAATACAAGGAGGAATCTAAGAATTTCCAAACAAGGTCCCTCACAAAGAGGTAAAGGAACAAGATCTGCTGAGAATATTGGGAATGGGGAAGTAGTGAGTGGCAAGGATCTAGGAGAAAGAGAAGGGGAGGAGAGTAAAGCTGGTGGGACTAGGAAGATTGAGTCAGGGAGGAATAGACTAGAGAAAGAGAGAGAGAGATACTATAAAAGTGGGAGCCATTATAGGTTTGAAGAGAAGACTGACTCTAGAGAAATGTCCAAAGACTTGCAAGACTGACCCCAACTAACAATTTGAGCAACAATGGAAAGGCCTTCTTTGATAATGAGATTAATGACCAACTTAGCCACCATCATAGAACCCTCATCTAGTGGCTGAAGGAAACAGAGGCAGACACACACAGTTAAACACTGAGCTGAACTGGAATCCAGATGCAGAGAGGGAGGACAAGACCAGGCTACAGAAACCCCCCAAAACATAAGACATGAACAAGGAGGAGCTACTGGACCCCCAGACTTGGAAACCAGACTTGGACCTACTCAGAGTCCCTGAACATGGGTCTCAGTTAGAAGGCCTAGGCAGTCTAAGGTACCTCTGACAGTGGAACCAGGATGTATCCCTGATGCAAAAAAAAAAGGACTTTGGGAGCACATTCCCCATGGAGGGATATTTCCTTAACCTAGAGGTAGAAGTAAGGGCCTAGATCCTACTCCAAATGACTTGACTGATTTTTTTTTTTTTTTTGACCTTACCTGGAAGGCCTTACCCTTCCTGTGGAGTGGGGCATGAATAGGATGGCAGAGTGGTCAGGGGGCATGGGAGAGAGGGAGAGAGGTAGGGAGTGAGGGAAGGAGAGAGAGAGGAATTCAGGGGCAGGGAACTGGGATCAATATGTAAAATAAGAAGAAAAGAAAAAATTAGTGAAAAAGATTGAAACAAATTCAAAAACCAAAAGTTTCATGCTGTGTTCACAATTAGTTTAAAGTATTTTACTAAGCACAGTTTCCACAAGAGATAAACCTTTAGTAGAATACTTTGAGATAACTGAATACCTAAGACACTATGTCAAAGTAATATATCCTTACAGAAGGCAATCAAGTGACTATGCCAAGAAATCAAGAACAACAATTCATAGTGAATAAGCTGGCAGCAGGACTTCCAGAAGAATAGAATAAGTACAAGTAAATTGTGAACATCATTTAATTCTTTAGGTGTCATAAAATAAGATATGCAAAATACTAATGTGTATTTTGTAATGAATATGCATTGGAAAAGTAAATGTGTATGGGACATAATTTTACCTCTTTGCAAAATTTAGAGTTACTTAATCATATCATATCACTAGTTCTTAAGATCCTAATGATTTTAATAACAACAAAATATTTTTTGCCACACACATAAGATAGTATTTAAATGAAAACAATTACAATAGCAATCTTATCAAGTAAACTCCAAATAATCCAACCTGAACTTATACCCAATTAGTACGAACAGAAATATTACCAATCCAAGGCAAGATTATGCAGTTTTCCTAACTGTATTAGATTTTATTAGATTGCCCATAGATTTATTAGATTGCCCAGTTAATCAAACTAATATCTGATTTGCTCACTTAGTTTAGGATGAAATGGACAGCAAATTAATATTTGTAAGATATGAATAATTATTATATAAGCAAATTGTTTGGTAGAACTGATACATCTAAATACAGTGATTACTTTTAAGGATCTTTAAAATTTATTCTTTCATATGATTATATACTTATATAATTTCTCTATCCCTCCCTCAAAACCTTTACATACACACATCCTCATTCTCTTTGAAATAAATGGACTCTTTTTCATCAATTGTTGGTACGTACTTGTTTCTGTATTTGTATATAAATATACTTCTAAATATAACCTGTTCAATCTATATAATGTTGCTTATATATATGTTTTTTAGGAATGACCATTTGTTATTGGATAACCAACTGGTGTACTCTTCCCTGGGGAAAACTAGTTCTTCATCTGGCAATATTTCTTTATTGCCTGTAGTTCTTTTTGTAATGTTGAAAACTGATGATCTTTCCCAAATCCACTTTGGCATGTCTATCGATGCAGTCTTTGCTTAGCACATATTTGGGCAGTAATGTTAATGAGACTTTATGCTATTGCTCCTGACATTATTAGGAAGCACAGTTATACAATAAACTCCCTGCACAATCTTTCTGCCACCTCTTTTGCAATGCTCCTGAGCCTTAGGTGTTGGCATTGGTTTGTATTTGTATCCACAAGAAAAACAAATTATATTTTAAGATTTTATTTTATTCTATTGTAACAAGCATGAGTGTTTTAGTGCATGTATATATGTGCACCATACGTATGCAGCACCTACAGAATCGTGAAGACGGCATTTGATGTCCTTGAACTGAAGTTACGAGCGGATGTGAACTGCTACGTGAGTGCAGGGAATGAGACCTGGCTCCACTGCAAGAGCAGCAAGTGCAATTAATCACTGAGCTTTCTCTCCAGCTCTATGAACATATTTTCATTTATTAAAAATGCATCTCAAAACCATTTTTCTACATTATAGTGGGCAAACTGGGCTATTTTCAGATTATTAGATTGCCCAATGAAAATTTTCTATTAATAAAAATTAATTGACAATTTTTTTACACCATAACAAACAGGCTGTGAGGTGATATTTTGTTTTTGGTCTTACTGAAAGCAGGTTTAAAGGAGTCCACAAATGTCCAGCTAAAGGATTAACATAGATTTATTAGGAAAGAACCCACACAATGATGGTAAATAACTACCAAGGTCTACCTGCTCCTGAATATGTAGTCTCCACCCTTCAGGATGCTCCAACCACAACCCAAAAGAGTTTGAGCCAGCCCTTCCTTTTCCTGTATCCATGCCCTAAAGTGCACAGTAGCCACCACCCCAAGTCCACAGGCAGAAAAAGATTCCACTACATCTAGCAAATAAAGCTTACCTGAGTATCAGAGTGAAAAGCTAGCCACACTATTTAGTCAATGGAGTCAGGCAATAGTGACACACCTTTAATTCCAGCGGCCACACTAGTTAGCTCTAGAGTCCAGAGAGTGGTGGTGGTATACATCTTTAATCCCAGTATTTGGGTGTTACACGCCTTTAACTTGGGCACTAAGGAGAGAGAAACAGGAAAGGATATGGCTGGGCAGAGGGAGGTATATAAGGCAGAGCAATCAGTCTGAGGAGTCTAGAAATGTAGTCTGAGGAGACAGTCTGAAGACAGAATTGCCCCTTTTGTCTAAGCAGTGGTAGAGATATTAACTCTAGTGGCTACTGGATACAAGCTCTACGATGGCATTTAAAGTAGTCTTCATTATCATTTTAGGAGAAGGATATTTAAGGTAACTTCTCCACTATTGCTTAGATTCTTAGTTGGGTAATCCTTGTGGATCTCTGAACATTTCTCTAGTGGCAGATTTCTCTTTTAACTTATAATGGTTCCCTCTATTAAGGTATCTCTTTTCTTTCTCTCCTCTATTTATTCCCTGACTCAGTCTTCCTGATCTCTCATAGGAGGGCCTAGGCCCTGTGTATCTAGGCTAAGAGAGTATCCCTTCATGGGGAATGTGCACATGAGGTCTGTTCATTCCCAAGGGATAAATACTGGTTCCTTTGCCAAAACCCCTATACACTACCCAGGCATCCTAGCTGACACCCACATTCAGGGGTACTGGTTTGGTCCCATGTTGGTTCCCCAACTGTCAAACTGGGGTCCATGAGATCCCACTTACAAAGGTGACCTGTTTTATGGGTTTCCTCAGCATGGTGTTGACCCCTTTGTTCATCAGTGGATGGGAGATGGGATGGAGGGGTCGATGGGAGGATGTGAGGAAGAGTAAACTGGGATTGGCATGGAAAATAACATTGTTTCTAATTTAAATAAAATTTATGTATAAAACAGAACTCTAGGTCTAAAATCCATATATGAGTGAGTACATACTGTGTTCCTCTTTTTGTGACTGGGTTACCTCATTCAGGATGGTTCCTTCAAGTGCCATCCACTTGCCTGCAAATTTCAAGATACCATTATTTTTTTTCTGCAGAGAAGTATTCCATTGTGTAGATGTGCCACATCTTCATTAACCATTCTTCAATTGAGGGGCATCTAGGTTGCTTCCAGGTACTTGCTATTACAAATAGTGCTGCTATGAACATAGTTGAACAGATGTCTTTGTTGCATGGATGTGAATCCTTTGGGTATATGCCTAAGAGTGGGATTGCTGGGTCCTGTGGTAAACTAATTCCCATTTTCCTGAGGAACCGCCATACTGATCTCCAAAATGGATGTATGAGTTTGCACTCCCACCAGCAGTGGAGGAGTATTCCCCTTTCTCCACATCCTCTCCAACATGAGTCATCATTGGTGTTTCTAATTTTAGCCATTCTGGCAGGAGTAAGATGGTATCTCAAAGTTGTTTTGATTTGCATTTCCCTGATAGCTAAGGATGTGGAGCATATTCTTAAGTGTCTTTCAGCCTTTTTGATTTCCTCTATTGAGAATTCTTTCTTCAGTTCTGTACCCCATTTTTTAAATAGGGTTATTTGGTGTTGTGTTGACTAGTTTCTTGAGTTCTTTGTAAATTTTGGAGATCAGCCCTTTATCGGTTATAGGATTGGTGAAAATCTGTTCCCAGTCTGTGGGCTGCAGTTTGGTCTTGTCTACTGTGTCCTTTGCCTTAACAGAACTTCTAAGTTTGAAGAGTTCCCATTTATTAATTGTTTCTCTCAGTGTCTGGAGAGTTATGTTCAGGAAGTGGCCTCCTATACCAATTTTTTCAAGGGCACCTCCTACTTTCTCTTCTAAGAGGTTCAATGTTGCTGGATTGATGTTGAGGTCTTTGATCCATCTGGACTTGAGTTTTATGCATAGCGACAGATATGGGTCTATCTGCAGTCTTCTACACACCCACATCCAATTGTGCCAGCACCATTTGTTGAAGATGCTGTCCTTGTCCCATTGTATAATTTTAGCATTTTTGTCAAAAATCTGGTGTTTATAGGTGTGTGGGTTAATATCAGGATTTTCAATTTGATTCCATTGGTCTACCTGTCTATTTTTATGCCAATACCAGGCTGTTTTCAGAACTAGGATCAACAGCCTATAATTCACACCACCAGAGGAACTAGGATACAAGGTGTGTTCTAAGAGATTCATATAAAGTCCCTCACAGAACTGGTAATGGACAAGTCCCTCAGAGGTCAGGGGAAGTGGGGTGGGCAGCGAATGGAGAGAGAAGTAGGAGAAAATGAGGGGGAGGAAAGGAAAACATGTGTGACCAGGAAGATTTAGCCTGATTAGGAATAGAAGACAGGAAAGAGAGAGAGAGAGAGAGAGAGAGAGAGAACATAAAAGAGGGAGCCAATATTGGTTTGAAGATAAAATTGAACACCAAGAGTCTAGAGAACTACAAGACTGCTGCCAAATAACAATTTGTGACCTCTGTGGAAAGGCTACCATAAATGCCCTTCCTGGAGAGTGAGATCAACATCTAACTTATCCATGGAGCTCTCAACTAATGTCTGTTGGAAACAGGAGCAAACACCCATACATAAACACTGAGTCCAAGTAGAACTCAGATGCAGAGGGAGAGGACAAGACCAGGTAGCAGAAACACATAGAGACAGCTTACCTGAACAAGGAGGAGCTAACGGGCTACCAGAGTGATAGCTAGGAAGCCAGCATGGGACTGACTCAGGCCCCCCCTGAATATGGGTCTTATCCATAAGGACTGAGCAGTCTAAGGGACCTCAGACAGTGGAGCCAGCATGTACCCCTGGAGCACAAAAGGACTTTGGGAACACATCCCCCATGGAGGAATAACTGCCTTTATCTAGAGACAGGGGAGAAGCCCTAGTCCCTACTTCACATGACCTGTCAAACCTACATGACCCCTACTGGATGGCATTCCCCTACATATGTAATTGGGGTAGGGGGAGGGTCGGGTCGTTAGAGTACATGTGAGAGGGCAGAGAGGGTAAAAGGGAGGGAAGGAGGGAAGGAGGAAAGGAGGGAGACAGGGAAGTTGGGAGGGAGGGAGAGGGAACTGGGATCAACATGTAAAATAATAAATTAAATTAAAAAAAATGCTTTGACTCCAAAATTTAATTTCAAGGACAAGTTACTGGGGAAAGGGACTTCTATTTTTGTTTCCACAGAAAATGAAAACATGTGGATTCATTCCAGACTAATGTGGTTTGATCAAGCCAGATCACCTGAATGTAGGTGATCCTACATTCAAACAGCTGGACAAAGCAGCCTTACAGTCTACAGCCAGGATTTCTGCATCTTCTTTGAATCCCCCATGACAGCGCCCCTTAGTGGCAGGAAGTAGTTTGGAAAGAACAATGCCCAAGTTCCCAAATATTGTCTATAAATGTTTGTTTTCATTTAAATAGACTTGGTTATATAAAATAAATAAATAAATAAATAAATATGACTATAACACAAAACAAACAAACAAACAAACAAAAAACAGCACTCTAGTGGTGGGCCATTCTGCTTCTTTGACCTTTCAGTTTTTACCACCTGATACTGACTCTTAGTTTTTATTATTAAGACCAATTAGAATTTGTGATATAATCAGGGACATGTGTAATAGCTCAGTCAGTATGGGACTTGCAAATGTCATTTTCTGAGTTCTGTTCTCAGAGTCATGTAAAATAAAACCCTGTCATAGTTGTGTGAGTCTGCAGTCCTCAGAGCTCAGAAGGTGTGGATGGGAGGATATCTGTGGATTGATGGCCAGACTGACAACTTGCTGAGATGATGGTCAATGAAAGACCCTGTCTATGAAATAAGGCACATGGAGTCTTCTGAGGAAATGTTTAAAGATTTGCATTTGTTTTCTGCATGTACTACACATACACATTCTCTCTTTCTCTCTCTCTCTCTCTCACCCCCCCCTCTCTCTCACACAAACACACAGTTTCTTAAATGATAGATTTAATTGTAAAAGTAACAAATTTATATTAAATTAGATGTTAAAGTTAATACATAAAAGCCATGAAAGCATCCTGTACTTATCAAAGTGAAGACAAGGTCATGTGATGAGTCCCTGTGATTTTTATGAACAACACTTACTCTGAATTTAAACTAAATCAGTTGTCATTAATACTGCATGCTTTATCCACAGCAATTGCTTTGAGTTCATTGTTTGTTTGGACAATTATTACCTACAGATAATTGACCATGAGGAAGCTAATAATTATATTTCTCATGTCCACGAAAGCATACAATAAAAAAGCTTGGTAAGAGCTAGTTTTTTTTTTTTTTTTTCAAATTCCCTTTTAAGCATTCCTCAGGTAATACTACACAGATATTAGCTTTTCCAAAGTGATATTATGTACTAAAGACACATTGCCTGAGTTGGCATAATAAAAATTAACCAAATTGGTGAATTATTTTAAGCAATTTGTTTCTTCAGGTCTGATGTTTCTATGTTAGCCAGATCTATATAATTGAAACATAATTCTTTCTTTAAAGATGCTAGACCTCCATGAACTTGCAATCTGGGTATGTTAGAAAAGTAATTTGGAGGGTAAGAATTCAACTATAATTGAGATTTACTTGTTGGTTACTCAGGTAAAAATAAATATATTCTTCATGTGCCACTTAGTTTATGGACAATTTGTCTCTTAAAATCTAAGACAGACTTTCCAGATAAGAAATGAGTTTCTAACCCATTATGTAAAAGGCATATCTGGTTGAAAATGCAAACTTAGATCAGTGTTTAACTGTGACTTCACCCATCTACTATGCATATAGAGCACTTCTAGAATGTGGTTTCCCCAAAAACTATTAGATGATTTAAGTACTTCATCATGTATAAATGTTTAATGAAGCAAATACTTATCCAAAAAATAATCATCTACAAAATGAGATTTGTGAGTAGATGGTTCAGGGCACACTTTGAACAGAGATAATAAAGGTGGGAGAGTTTGGAAGTGTTGGCTACAGGAAGCTTGAGATTCCTGGGAGGATGCCAGGAGGCAAGTAGGGTTCATGTGAACTATCCATAGCTTTAAGCAACCATCTAACTAGTAGTGAATAATATAAAGCAATGGGTGGGATACATGGAGCAGCAGCAAGGGAAACAGAAGTTGTTTTTTATTTCAACTGCACATCATCTATGCTAATGATGACTATTACTTCAGAAATGGTAAGAGGTCAAGGGAAAACATCTTATCTACCTGATATATGATAATTACATTGTTACTGCCAAAAGAATGTTTCAGAAGTCTTTGTAGCTGTTCTGCATCACCTTACTAGTAATATTTCCTTTTCTTGATGTTAACATTGAAAAAAATCCAATATTTTATTTAGTTCATTTCACATACATTCTCTATGTTTTCTCCGAATACTAAGTCATCTGAAAATTTTGTTTATAACTTGAATTTACCTAAACAGCATAAAATAACATAGGAAAGAACTAAACACACTGACACTGATCATTCACATTCTAATTTTTTAAACTCGGGCTTGACTTTGCTACATATCTAATTCAGGGTATTTTATCTCAGGTCTTGGGCATATGGCAGAGCACTCAATATGGAAACCCAGATGCATCAGGAAACCTGTGACAAGGGGAAGGAAGGAAGGAACAGGTTTGGTGCCAGCCTTCTATCTCCTTCAATACACTGAACAGATGCTGAGGAGACATTTAGATTCTGTACATGCTAAGAGAGCAGTGGGCCAAAGCTGATAATCTCAGCTGCTATTATAAACTGATAGTTCGTCCCTGTAGGAGATAACAGCTATGTTCATAGTTCTAACAGCCATGTCAGCTCTATGTCTAGCATCTTAGACAGTTAGGATAAGCAACGCATTTGGTCTTAGAAAGATACCTCTAAGATCAAATCAAAGATACAAGGAAACAATAATACTCTGCCAACTTGAGTACATGGAATAAGAGAGAACAATTTCTCTAGAACTCAGAAAATGGCTTTGAAATTTCAGTCTGGACAAATCTATTGGGGGTATTTTGAGAAATTATTTAATATTAAATATCTTATTTGACATTTATACATGATGTTTTGGTAAAGAATGTTTTTAAAGAGAGTTGGAGCTACTGCTCCCAGAGTAAGATACTGGAAGTTTGTTCAGTTACATTGCTATAGAATTACCCTCTGACAACACACACTTTACTTCTCTGTTAGAACTCAGATCTCAAGCTCAATTCTCCTTGATTGTATAGTGCTGTAAGTTAACAATGCATTCTCTTAGCACTAGACAATCTTTAACCTGAATCTCAGATTTATTAAATACCATATCCAGTATTTGAACAGAAATTGGAAACTTGAGTTCTGCATTTCATCTAACCATGGGCCATCTGTATGAAACTGTGAAATCATGATTAAGTGGTTTAAAAATGAAGTCAGGACTTATTCCTGTTCCAGACTATATCCTATTTAATGTCTCTCAATTATGTTGATTATATGTTTTATCTCAAGACTGCATATGCCTTGTCCTGGGAACATTAACTCTTCTTCTTCTTCAAGAAGACTACTCTTTTATCCAAAAGAAATGCAGTTACTATGTAATGCACATTTGTTCTACAAATAAATTTGAAGCAATAAAGCAATTCTCAAAAGGTATATTATATTCTGTAGAAGGTCCAAGTGCTCACAGATAAGTCATGGAGAAATCAGAAATGTTAACCTTGCAGAGTTGTTTCTACAAAGGAGGAAAAGAAGACTTGTTTCTACCCAGAAAGATGGAGAATGGATGTTGTTAATGACCCGGTAACCTTTGCTATCTATAGCATAAGGTCTCAGCCAAATCCCCACAATATTTATCACAGACCATTCTTTCTTAGACCTTTATCAGTAGCTTTGTTTATCAGCCAATAGAGCCCATGCTTGGGGGAGATATCTCCTTACTTTAATAGCCCAAGTGACTTCTACAGTATCTCTATGACAAATTTAATGCCAGATTCTTGACAAAGCCCTAAATCTAATATCTGTAGCATATCTTTAGAACACACTGGTTGAAAAACATGGCATGTACTTTGCATTGAGTTCCTTGTAGTTATGCTTCATTGTGCATTGAGGGTTGTGTAAGTCCAGGGTACTTTTTTCCATTTACTCTTTTTACATATACCTACAGTAAAATGCCTGGTGTCAGGCTTTCTGCAATTTTAAAACAGTGATGACTAACTTGGGCTAAACCAAATTTTCCTTCTTGTTTCATGTGAATCATTTTCCTGCCAGATGCTGTGATCCTTATGTGGACTTGCTGCCCCCTCCACACAATATTTCAATGTACATTATAAAAATAATCAAGGAAAGAAATGAATATTTGATGTGGTGGTTTGAAAAAAAATAGCCCTAAATAACTATGTAGGAAATGGCATGATTAGGTTGTATGGCTTTGTAGGAGCATTTCTCAGCAGTTGAGACTTGAGGTTTTAGATACTCAATCCAAGTTCAGTGTCACTGTCTCTTCCACTGCCTACCAATCCAGACATAGAACTCTCAGCAACTTCTCTAGTACCTTTTCAGTCTGTATAATGCTACATATGTGTATGTGATTTCAGAATATTTTTTGGCACTATGATATACCTAAATGCTTATGGGAACCAGGGAATTGAATGTAATAGCTTGAACAAGAATGGTCCCCATAGGCTCATATATTTGAATGTTTAGCCATCTAGGATTAGGAGATGTGGATTTGTTGGAAGAGGTGTGGACTTATAGGAAGAGGTGTGCCATGGGGCATGCTTTGTGATTTCAAATCTGAAACTACATCCAATGACCCTACTGTTACTTCTGTATGCAGATATGGACATGAATACTCAACACTATTAGATATCCAAAATCTCTTCAGAATTCCTTCATAATGCCTTAAAATATGTATTTGTTTCCATCAGCTACTGGATGAAGGCTCTATGATGGCAGTTTGCTTTCTCAGCCTAGAAACAAAAGGGAAGACCTAGGCCCTGCCCCAAATGATGTGACAGCCTTCAATGATCCCCCATAGAGGGTCTCAACTTTTCTATGGAGCAGAAGAGGAATAGGATGGGGGTCGGTCAGGGAAATGTGAGCATGGAAGGGAGAGGGAACTGGGATTGACATATAAAATAAGATTGTTTCTAATTTAAACACATTTTTAAAAAACTCTTAAAATCTCTGCTAAAAATCAAAAACAAAAAGTAAATCACTTACACCCAACATACAATAGTGAAGGATATACATTACCTTAGCAAAATGGAGAGAAGGGAAAATATTAAGAAAATATTGGACAAAAACAATAATGAAAACCAACAGGGCAAACTCCAATTTCTACATCTCCATGTCTAATACCAAATTTCTCTTCAGATCTCCAACATCTTTCTGCTTTGTTGACTACAACATAATTCTCTCTCTTGGGGTGGTTCCATACCCCATCTGCAGCTTCCCTTGTCATGTGTCTCCAATATTTGTAAGCACCACTATAACCCAGGCTTTACCTTCATAACCTCACAGAATGACATTTCTATACCTCCACGTAGGAAGACCTTTAAGAAGCCCCTTACTTCCATGGTTTTCCTTAACTACAGAGGGAGATTACAGGACCAATTTATTTTATTAGCCTTGACTCTAAAGCCAAAGTGGGAAAGTCCTGATGCTTGCTAGGGCTGGCACATGGCACCTTCATTCAATTATATCTGTATCATCTCCATAATATTGGTAGTTTGATTCACTGCTTAAACTTTTCCTTAATTAATTTTCAAAGTTTGGTAGCTGAGGTGGGTGGAGTTTTTCCTGAGGACACAACTTCTTTTATTCCATTTAGCATCAAGCTTTACTTCAAACTTTTTACATCCTTGATCACTAAATGAAACTCTATTATACTTCCAGGTGTTTCTTTTCTTCTCAGACTGCACATTTTGTATTCTTTTCTTATACAGCCTAATTCTTTTCATTATAGATCTGCATAAGACATATAATCATAAAATACAGTCAGTACTAAGCTGTTTTAAAATTATTAAAGGTGGACATTCATACAACAAGGAAATATGTTCAATGACATTTATAGCAGCATTATTTGTAATAGCCAAAGTCTGGAAGCAACCCAAAGGCCCCTCAACTGAAGAATGGATGAAGAAAAAGTGGTACATTTACACAATGGAGTACTACTCACTGGGCAAAAAAACATGGAATCTTGAAATTCACAGACAAATGGATGGAACTAGAAGAAAACATATGAGTGAGGTAACAAAAAAAATAACATGGTATGCACTCACTCAGTAGTCTTTAGCCATAGATCAAAGAATTATCAGCCTACAATCCACACTGCCAGAAAGCCTAGGAAACAACGAGAACCCTAAGAGAGACATACATGGAGCCCCCAGAAAAGGGGAAAGGGACAAAATCTCCCAAGCAAATTCGGACCAGGTTGGGAGAGGAGTGGGAGTTAGGAAGAAGAGGAGGAGAGAGGGGGCATGAAGGAGAAGGAAGATTAATCAGGGAAAGAACAGAGAGCAAGAAAGGAAATGGCATAATAAGGGGAGCCAATAAAGGTTTTAAGAGAAATCTGACACTAGAGAAATGTCCAAAGATCTACAAGTATGTCCCCAACTAATAATCTAAGCAATACTGGAAAGGCTACCTTAAATGCCTGTCCTCTATAATGAGATTGATGACTACCTTACATGCCAGCCTTGAGCCTTCATCTAGTAGCTGATGGAAGTAGAAGCAGATACTCGCAGCTAAACACTGAGCTGAAATCTTGGAATCCAGTTGTAGACAGGGAGGAGTGATGAGCAAAGGGGTCAAGACCAGGCTTGAGGAACCCACAGGTACAGCTGATCTGAACAAGGGTGAGCTCATGGACTCCAGTCTGATAGCTGGGAAAGCAGCATAGGACCAAAACAGATTCCCTGAATGTGGTGTTGGTTGGGAAGACTTGGCATTCTATGGGGCATCTGGTAGTAGATCAGTATTTATCCTCACTATATGAATGGACTTTGGGAGCCTATTCCACATTGAGGGATATTCTCTCAGCCTAAACACATGGGAGATGGCCTAGGCTCCTTACTATTCCTGGAGAGCAGAAAGGGGATGGAATGGAGGTTGGTGGGAGATACAGGGGAAGATGGAGGAGGTGTGGGAACTGGGATTGACATGTGAAAGAAGCTATACCTTTTACCAATGTCATTATCCCTCAGGCAAACATTTTGGACCAGGACAGAAAGCATCCACATCCTTTGCCAAAATGGTGTCTCAGCCACCTAACATATTTTCTTCTCCTCTAAAATCTTTTGGTCTGTGCTGAAATATTCTATCTCACCCTTAGTACCCTTGTGTTCCATGTTTACAAGGGTATGGTCCAGTAAGCCCCACTTAGAGCACCAAAGCACTATTCTGCTTCAAATCTAGAAGTTTTAAATATTCATCAAACAATATTGGGGCTTTTACAGCAATATGCCAGTCCCAGGTACCACCATCTGTCTTCTGCAAGTGTTCTATTATATATGAAGACAAACAATGACCATTGGAACTTGTATAACATAGTTGATTTAATCTGGGCCTGCAGAGATTTAGTATGCAGAGCTTAATATATGTTATCATGGCAGAGATGGTGGGCATTGAACTGAAGAAGTAGCAAAGTATTCTATTTCTAGATTTGTATACAGCAAGAGCAGTAGATATACTGGTAGACACTGGTATTGACTTTGGCTTTTGAAACCTCAAAGCTCACCCCCAGTGACACAACAAGTTTTGCCAATAAAGCAACATTTCATCATCCTTCTCAAGGAGTAATAATCCCCAAGGATGAAGCATTCAAATATATGAGCTTTTTGGGGGGATTCTTATTCAAATCACCATAATACTATAACCCCAAGTAATTTAAATGTACTTGTATATGAAAGTTAAAAATCTTCTAATATACAGTCACATAGAGTAAAATTCCCCAATGCAAATAAAGAGCAACAGGAAGATATCAAGGAAAGATTAGATCAAAGCAAAACCAGAACTCAACAATGCAATTATCAACAACAAAGGCACATAGTGCTCTGAGCACCTTATTTAGAAAGACTAACTCACATGACATTGTCATTCTCAGCATACGTGTTCCATTCTCTGGGTCAGTGTGTGTGCCTCCTATTCACTTTTAAGGGTTTCTAATGAAGAATTTAACCTCATTGCACCTGACCTGAACTCCCCATCTTGTCTTTAGAATCCTGGTATAATACAATATAACCCCATAAGCCTTGTATTCTTGGTGACAAATCAGCAAAACACATAATGGCTCCAGGCTCTCATAGTAAGTAGAGAAGTAATTAAATATCTGGATACCTAGGAATAAAATAGTAATTCTGTATGCAGGTGTTGGGAGAGGATACCTCCAAGAAACTAGATTGGCTCGGGTAGCTTTTCCTGCTAAAGGGAAGAGGTTACCAGGGCATTCATTTTTGATTTCCTTATTACTGGGTATTTCTCCCCATTCTCTTTCAAAACTGGCAGCTAGTGTACTTTTTGTGCAACCTGTACCCATTGAAATGAATCCAGATAATGCATGGTTTGTTCTTTGTTAGACAAGAATATCAGAAAGTGGCTACACAGCATTAAAACTTCCTAGAGTCAAAGCAAAACATGTTACCTGATGGTGTACAGGTATTAAATGAGCTTTGGAAGACAGTTCAAGAAAAGCTGTATAGGTGACAAGAATAAAGCCAATTCTCTTAAAATTGATTCACCGATGTGAAGTGGGTTACAGAACTGAATAGAGAATTCTCAATTGAAGAAATCAAAGTGGCTGAAAGACACTTAAGAAAGTGCTCAACATCCCTAGCCATCAGGGAAATGCAAAGCAAAGTTACTCTGACATACCATCTTACTCCTGTCAGAATGTCTAAAATCAGAAACACCACTGACAGTTTATGCTGGAGAGGATGTGGAGAGAAGGGAACAATCCTCCTCTGCTGGTGGGAGTGCAAACTAGTACAACCTGTTTGGAGATCAGTATGGTGGTTCCTCAGGAAAATGGGAATCAGTCTACCATAGGATCTGGCAATTCCACTCTAAAGTATATACCCAAAAGATGCACATCTATGCAACAAAGACATCTGTTCAACTATGTTCATAGCAACATTATTTGTAGTAGATAGAATCTGAAAACAACCTAGATGTCCCACAACTGAAGAATGTTTAAAGAAGACATGGTACATTTACACAGTGGATTATTACTCAGCAGAAAGAAAAATGGAATATTGAAATTCAGATGCAAATGGATGGAAATAGAAGAAACCATTCTGAATGAGGTAACCCAGTCACAAAAAAAAAAAAAAAAAGAGCAACATGCTATGTACTCACTCTTATATGGATATTAGACATAGAGCAAAGGATCACCAGCCTACAATCCACATTGACAGAAAAGTAGGGAAACAAGGAGGACCCTAAGAGAGTCATACAATGTCCCCACAGAAGGGTTAAGAGACCCAAACTCCTGAGAATATTGTGAGCAGTGGGGGGAGCGAGTGAGTGGAGAGGAAATTAGGAGAAAGAGAAGAGGGGAAGAGAAGAGGAGAGGAAAACTTGAGGGACCAAGAAGACTGAGTTGGTGGTCGAATAGATGAGAGCAAGAAAAGAGACACCATAATAGAGGGAGCCATTATAGGTTTGAAGAGAAAAGTGACATCAGAGAAATGTTCAGAGACCAACAAGGATGACCCCAGCTGACAATCTGAGCAATAGTGATGAGGTTACCTTAAATGCCCTTCCCTGATGATGAGATTGCTAACTACTTTATATGCCGTTACAGAGCCCTCATCTAGTAGCTGATAGAAACAGAAGCAGACACCCACAGCTGAACACTGAGGCGAACTCCTGGAATCCAGTTACAAAGAGGGAGGAGTGATGAGCAAAGGGGTCAAGACCAGGCTACAGAAACCAGCAGAGACAGCTCACCTGAACAAGGGGGAGCTCATGGACACCAGACTGATTTCTGGGAAATCTGGAAAAGAGAGACCCAGAACCTCTGAATGTGAATCTCAATTAGAAGGCCTGGGCAGTCTATGGGACCTGTGACAGTGAACCAGAATGTATCTCTGGTGTATAAAAGGACTTAGAGATCACATTTCCTATGGAGGGACACTCTCTTAACCTACTGTCAGAAAGGAGGGCCTAGGCCCTATCCCAAATGACTTGACAGATATTGAATATCTCTTCTGGAAGGCCTCACCCTCCCTGTGGATTGGGTGGGGAATGTTGTGGGAGGAGTGGATGGGAGAGAGAGGGACCTGGGAGCAATATGTAAAAGAAGAGAAAATGATAATTTAAAAAGGAAAACTAAATAAAAGATGAGTCACTATTGCAAGCTTTGAGCTATGACAGGAGATAGTATGATGTGCCTATTTATAGTGCTCCTGTAGCTGCAGTGTGTAAGTAGACTGGAAGTGGATCTGAGTAAATAATGGACAACAAATTAGGTTTCATAGCAATTAAGATGGGACATGGTTATGATTTATACTAACCTGGTTGCAAAGGAAATTATAAAGTGGATAAATAAATATGCAAAAGATAAAGCTAACTGAACATAGGGATACCTTATAAATAGTAGGTGACAGAGACAAGAAGGTAAAAATTTTCAATTTTGAATTTTGAAATAAATTCTTATGCGAAGGGTGGTGGTGTTTACTGATGAGTAAATATAACAAAACAAACAAACAAATACAAAATAGGTTTGGTGTAATAACTTGAAATGAGACCAATTGGATATGATATATTTGAAGTCTAGAATCATCTATTGTATTGGATTCAAAAAATATATCAATGCAGGAAAATCCATTTAGAAATTATGTGCATCTCAGTAATGATTGGATCTTTTCAATTAAGAAGAATAATCTGAATGGATTCCAAAACAGACAAAATATATCTCAGAGAACTGGAGTCAAAAGTCTGATCCATAGTGATATTCACTATTAGTATAAATTTCTTAGGTTAAATTAAAATAGAATCCCATCTTATTTATCTTACTATGAAACCCTAGGGGATTATACTTGAAGAATAATGGTTTGAGCTCTTGAGATAAAATACTATTTTGTCACTTAATAAATGTTTTCCTTGAGATAATTTAGTTTGGGTTTCAGTATTCCCATAAGAAAATTGGGATTAAAATTTGAGGAATGTGAAGAATTCTCCATAGGCAGGTGTTTGTTTCCCAATCCCAATAAACAGTCTCAAATAAAAGACACTGCTACCCAAATTACCACTAAGAGGCTTGTATTAACTATGAATGCCTGGCTGATAGCTCAGGCTTGTTATTGTTTAATTCTTATAATTAAATTAATGCATTTCTATTAATCTATGTATTACCACATGGATCTTGAATATTTGAATGTTAAAGAGTGAGTGACAGCTGCTTTGAGACAAGGGACTGTAAAAGGGACTGCTGAATTAAACCAGCCTAGATACTTTAGGGTTGCCTTAGCTTTAAAATGGAAGTAAAAAACTGTATTACATTGGGAAAGAGGTCATGCTTTTTTTTCCCAGGAATTAATAGGTTGTGAACTCCTTCAAGTTTAAAAGAGAGCAGATTTGAACAGTGCAGAGCTCCTGGAAATCTTGCCTACAGACATAAACAAACAAACAAACAAACAAAACAAAAAATGACTATAACACAGGCAACAAATGTTACAACTAGTATTCCCAAGACTTGATTTTCTCAATTCTCTCAGGCTCCTCAAAAATGCCATCACCCTCAGACAACAGGGAATAGTCTAGACTCAGACAACAGGGAATAGTCTAGAGTCACATTCAGAAGAAGTGGGGTGGGTAGTTTCTGTCCATTCAGTGACTTAAGTGGATGTTTATCATCAATTATTGAGTACATAAGTATATAGGTAAAAACAACAACTATTAACCTAAAATATTTTATATTGGTATAGATTTTGGTATATTAATACCAATTTAAAGTTATTTTTCTTATATTGTATATATTTCTATCCTTATTTTGGGTTTTGTCCTTTGGTAACTTATTGGAAAATGTAATGTGTGATTAAGAAATGAAGGTTAGACATAAATGCTCCTGGCAACACCACCTGCGTCAGAAAGGAAGATGGACATTAAAGAAACACGTTATGGAGTTTACTTCCAATATGGCAAGACTAGCCATTTGGACAAGATACTGCTCTTGTCTGGAATGTTTGACTTTATGCTGTATAAACTGGACATGCAGGACCCACAGAAAAGTGACTGCTGATTCAAGATGGACATTGCTACAGAGTTCCTGCTTCATAGAAGAGTCTGCGAGACAGTATGCAGGACACAGTGAAAAGTGACTGATAAACTGCCAATACAAGAAGACAGTTTAAAGTTTCCTGCGTTGCTGAAGAGTCTGCTAGACACGCTATGGCCTATGGGCTGAAGATGGAAGATTACAAAAGAACGTCAGGTGACCAGGCAGTGAGTTGTCTCTCATTTCTAGAGTTTATATACTATCCTTCTGTGGTCTTTGAAGGAGTTGAAGACAGATATTTATGGTTATAGTTCTCCTTAGTTAAGCTTAAAGATAAGTTACTTAGACTTTAGACACACAAAGATAGAATACATGATGAAATATTTTCTTCAAATCTTGCTAAATGTTAATGGACTAAATATTGTTAACTGTGATTCTTACTTGATAACTGTTGTATAATATATTTTGCTATTTTAAGGTTAAAACCCTTCTTTTTATTTAGACAGAAAAGATGAGATGATGGGAAATGTCATTCTGTATATGTTTCTCATACTGGTTAATAATAAAGCACTGTTGGCCAATAGGAAAGGAAGATAGGAGGGACTAGGAGACAAGGAGGAAATAGGAAGAGGAAGGAGTCAGCATGGAGAGACCGGGGTGACCAGATGCCTGCCTCACTCCCCGGTAAGGAGACCACGTGGAAATACATAGAAATGGGTTAATAATTAAGGCAGAGCTAGCCGATAAGAAACTAGTACCTGGTCAACAGTATAATATCAAAAAAAAAAAAAAAAAAAAAAAAAAAAGGAAATGAAGGTTAGTAGTTAGTATCTACAATAATCAAACTTGTAGTCATATTAGGTTGTGTCCCACCATTACCTTAGTTCTTGGAGGCAGGACACATCTTAGGTTGAAAGTTTGAAGTCTGACTTGGTGTTCCAGTACCATTGCTAATTATAAAAGATGGAAAGTTTAGGCTCTGTGACCCCCATTACTATGTTCCTTCAGTAGGGTCACTCTCAAAAATTTCAAAGGGGGGTTCAACATCCTACCCCAATTGCCCCCCAATTCTAATATTTTCTTCGAGTACTCTCTCCCCACACTCTCCCACCTGATCCTTCCTGTTTTCATCTCCACCTGTCCCCAGTCCACTTTCTAAATATATTCTATTTTTCCCTTACCAAGGAGATTAATAGGTACCCTCCTTGTACTTAGCTTCCCTGAATCTGTGGATGACAATCCTTTATAGCTAATAGCTACTTACTAATTATTACACATCATGTTTGTCTTTTTGGATCTTAGTTGCCTCTCTTGGGATGATTATTTTCCAGTTCCATATATTTGGCTCAACATTTCATGAAGTCATTGTTTATTAATACCCGAATGTGTAAATGTACCACAATTTCTTAATCCATTCTTTGGTTGAGGGACATCTAAGTTTGTTCCCAGGTGTTCTGAATATTATAGATAAAGATACCATGAACATAGTTGATTAAGTGTCCTTGTGGTAGGATGGTATGCCTTTGGGTATATCTGGGTCTTACAGTAGATTGGTTCCTAACTTTCTGAGAAACCATCATATAGATTTCCAAAGTTACTCTAAAAGTTTGCACTTGTATCAGCAATGAATAAGGGTGCTCCTTGTTCCAAATCTTGGACAGCATAGGCTGTCATTTGTAGTGTTGATCTTAGCCATTCTAAGAAATGTAAAATGGAATCTCAAGTTAATTTTGCTTTGCAATTTCCTGATGGCTAAAGATGTTGAACATTTATTTGTTTCTCAACTTTTTGAGATCCCTCTGTTGCTAATTCTCTGTTTAAATCTGGATGTATATTTATTAGATTATTTGCTTTTTTGATGTCTAGGTTCTTGAGGGTTGTGTGTGTGTGTGTGTGTGTGTGTGTGTGTGTGTGTGTGTGTGTGTATGATATTAGATCTCTGTGAGGTGTAAAGTTAGTGAAAATTTTTCCCATTGTGTAGGCTTCTGTTTTTTGTTTGTTTGTTTTGTTTTTTTTCTGCTGACATTATCATTTGCCATGCTGGAGCTTTTTTGTTTCAAAAGGTCACATTTATTGATTGTTGAAATTAATTGTAGCACAAGCTTTCTGGACTAGCAGTTCCTGCCACCCTTCTCAGCCCCAAATAATCACATGGATGCTATATTAGTTATAAAGCTATTGGCTGTTGGGTTGGATTTCTTATTTTCTACCTCTGTCATAATTATTTACCCATTTCTTTTAATCCATGAATTTCCACATAGTCTTGGCTAACCAGGAAATGCCAGTCTCCTTTGCCTGCTACATGAGGACTGCTCATCATCTCTGCAGAGCAGAGACCAATTTCCTATTTGTCCCTGCTTATATCCTGATTCTGCCCAGCTTCAACACTGCCTCTCTGGCCAATCAGCCAATCAGTGTTTTATTCATTAACCAATAAGAAAATATATATATATATATACAGGAGAACATTCTACATTACTTAGTGCCTGTTCTTATTGGTATTCTGTTCCGGAAATTGACTCCTTTGCCAATGAAATAGGTTCAAGGCTATCAGGTTTTATGTTCAAACCTTTGATCTATTTGGACTTGAGTTTTGTGCAAGGTGATAGACATGGAGCTATTTGCATTTTTTAATGACCTATTTAATAATCACAAACTTTTGCATCATAAATGTAAGTCAGTTTTTACCATTAGTGCATGGAATTTCACTTCTTACACAGTCATCTCTAATGGACAAGTAACTCATAACTTTTCATTTCCTTTAGATTTTTATTTTGGTTTTCTTTTCTACCCTCCTTTCAAAGTAACAGTTCCTGCATTGTAATGGTAAGCACTCTGGATTCTGAATTCAAATTACCACTTCTGTTTAAAATGCATTTGCTGACTTAATTTAGGCTACAATTATTTTATTTAACATGGTTTTTATTTACTGTGATTTTTAAATAGATGTGGTCAGGAGCAATGCAATTGTGCATTCATGCATTTTACATCCAAAGTAGGAACAGAGAGATTTGACAAAAAGATGCATGCCAACCTTCTATTTCTCTAGTCTCAAGCCTCTACAGGATCTTACAACAGCAGACTTCAGGGCTGGTAGAATTTGTCTGCTATTCTGGTGAGAATACATCTCGTGCAATGGCCTTCTACCTTCCTAATAGTGTGATATTTTAATACAGTTTCGTGTGGTGAGTCCAACCATCAAATTATTTTGTCACAATTTCATGGCTGTAATTTTGCTCCTGTTCTGACTTGTAATGTGAATACCTGATATACAATTCTCAAAAGTGTCTCAACCCACAGCTTAAGAACCACTGATCTAAGGAGAGCCTAAAGAGGAAATTCTCAAGAGTAGAACATAAGACCACTCTATTCATAGCAGTATTTTTTTATAGCCACATTCTTCTAAGAAAATATACTATCTTTCTCCTCTATTGTAACTTTTTTTCAGCACAATTACTTTTGTAAAATTACTGACTGAAAGAGTTAAGTAAAAAATTTAATAAAAATACTCTTAAGTTATTTGAATAGGAATGAAAGTAGAGCTAAATCAGCAAATCATTCAGACAAATACAGCAATTAATACTTAAACCTAATTTTCTAAAATAAATATTATGCAATCTGGGACAGCTTATTGAATTGGATTCTAGCCCCATTGAAGTCATAAAGAAAATGTAGCAATTCAACCTCTCTACTGTTTAAATTATCACCAGATTGGCAAATATGTCTTGAAGCTTAAATACAAAATGCTACCATTATGAATTTGACATTTGTCTACAGCATGAACAGCCCAACATTAAGCAATTAACCAACTTTCATTTTCCATTGATATTAAGAAATTGTGTTTCTTACTTTCTTTATAATGGTATGAAAAATTATTGTGTGTTAAAGGAGCATAATGATTTCATTAGTAATTCCCATAGTAATTGTCACATGCATGTTAGGTACAAATGTACCTAACAAGACAGAATTCATGAATACAAGATCAAGGACTGAATCAATAGCAAATAATATTAATAGAGTATGGTTAATTCAAATGATAATGCTAGATATAAATTTCAAACCTAACAAAGAAGCTAGAAATTCTAATGTAAGATAGAAAAGTAATTAGTAATCAGAGAAATAAGTGGAAAAACAAAATAGATGCTTTTCCTGAAGAAAGCTATGAGTATTCTTGGGTTTTAATATTGATATAACTCAGGACTCATATGTTTGAGATTGCTGTATCCTTAATATGAGTTTTACTTAACAAATTATCCCAAAGAATTCATTCGCCTCTGTGTTCTTTCCAGATGTCTGTTTCTGTGTTCATCAGTGTGTGTGTTGGGGGGGTAGGGGTAGAGAATATTTATTGCCTTACTTTATCTTACTGCTAGAAAAATAAATAAATGGGACATCTTTTCTACCAACTTCATGACACTAGTTGATGTCGTAGGATCTGCACATTTTTTTAACTATAATATATTCTGATTGGCTTAACTGGTACCTTTAATTTGGATTTTACTCAATCCTTAAAACTATAAATTACATGGTCCACTATATTTTTATGTAATTTCAGTGTCTGTTTCATTGAATGTGAAAATTGAATATTTTTCTATACACTAACTCCTCTCAACAGCAACCATACCCACTGCCAAAAGCCATTCCTTGATTGGAAACACATCCAAGATTCTAGATGCTTACAAAGATGAATCATGACATAAGGTGTGAGTGCACTGAGAGCAAAAATGAGGGTCAACTCAGAACATTAGATCTCTAAAAGCAGTCAAATAATATCAGGAAAAGCCTTCAATTAACAATGTGTGTTTGGAAACACATCCAAGATTCTAGATGCTTACAAAGATGAATCATGACATAAGGTGTGAGTGCACTGAGAGCAAAAATGAGGGTCAACTCAGAACATTAGATCTCTAAAAGCAGTCAAATAATATCAGGAAAAGCCTTCAATTAACAATGTGTGTTGTGTGTTGCTTGGTCATATGTTCTTTTTTTTTTTTTTAATAAGTTTTCAAATCATGAACACCAAGTCTCTAGCTTATGTAAACTATAGTTTCTAGATGATTAAATGATTTGTCTCCCATTTCATACAAAGAGCAAACAGTAATCATTAAAAATGTAGTCTCATATAAATAGATTGGTTCTTTATTAGCATATTATAACATAAAGGACTGTCTTTATAAGAAGTCCATGGAATTCAGCTACTGTGAACTGTAGCCTGTGCTGGGTCAGATTTCAACACTAATACGTTAGAATCAAAATCAACTCAACTGTATGTTGTTCAAGAATTAGGCCATGGGATACTGAACAGGGAAGCTTAGTGTGTCATTTCACTTACTGAGGCCAGACAGTTGGTACTACCTATCACAGCACAATGTCCAACACAGAAAATTTCTGAAAGAAATCAACCAGTCTTCATCAATATCTTCAGTGTTAATTTTTAGCTTAATAATGATTTGAGTATATCTCTAAAGAGTTCTTGTATGAGAAGCTTTCTCCTACATATCATGATGTAAAAGGTAGATTCTGTTCAGTGTTTATCCAGTAATCAAATGTGCTGCCCTAAGTAGAAATTAATGTAGTTGTGTGGGACCTTGTAATTATCAAGAAAAGGGTGTAATGATAAAGCAACACTGACTCCTCTCTCTACTCTCTGGCTTCCTGCCTCAGCCATATGATACATCATTTTATTTCACCCCCCACCATGAATCCATCTGTCACACACAATGTGACATAGCCAATGGGAGGTCTGGAGACCACAAACCAGTGTGACTACTGTATTATGGGACATTAACTTCCCAAGACAGAGTAAATTAAACATATTTCCATAACACTCTTTTCCTAAATAAGCACTAGGCTCAAGTATTTTATTATCACGATGGAAAAGGGGACTAGCTTTATGAGTTTTAAGAGGTTAACCAATAATATCCCTCTTAGTCTTGACAAATACAGAGATTAATCCAGGAGTCACATAGTAAAGATAGTGATGCCAGCTTGATAGGAAGTAAATACGTTTCAAAGAATGACTTAAATATAGGAACAGTGGTCTTTTCTTTATACTACACTCCAAGATGAAATGAATCCATCTTAACACAAGCAATGGTAAGACATGCGAGAATCAATTCAAACTGGCTATGCCTCCAGAATGCAGGGCATGGAGAGGCTAACAAACCTGAAGAATATGAAAAATACACAATTTTCTTTCTAAAATTCATCATTCACACAAGTCTTATCTACAGAGAAGAGAAGCAGAAGACTCACAAAAGTGTCCAGAACTGCCTCAGAAGTCCTACTTATACAGCTAAGTTACTAAGATGGACATGTATCCTTGTACATCTCTTTTCTAAGCTCTGTTTATCATTTTCTATTATGATACATTTATTAACAGCATCATAGTTTAAATATTTCTCCTTTAGACTAACACTTCTTTTATTTCCACATCTCAGTTTGTATTTTTTTTTATTTTTATAATTAACTTTAATACTAAAATACCCACTCAAAAATATGTCTATTATGTATGGCAAGATAATAGAATACTGAAGAAGACAGAGAATCCTTGTGATAAGTGCCTCAAGTAAAATGGAATTAAGAGAAACAACAAAACCAGTTGTCATTTAATAAAAATTAAGAGATTTCACAACATATTAATTTGAACTAAATGATTAAGTAGAAGTATATGAAGGTTGAGAAAGAACTTATTCATAAAGAAACCTGAGTAAACAACAGGAGATTCTTCCCCAAACACCTATCTTGGTATAATACCAAAGACATGCACATGTTTAATCAAGGGTAATGAATGTTTCAACTGTTACTTTATGAAATGTTTCAGGAAGTATGTTTTTTTCCTATTCAGGGAGAAGAACTGATATTACAGAAATTCATATTCAGCATGTTTGTTGCTTTGCAGTCTTTTATTTCCAAAGTTTGAAATTGATAACAAAAGTAATTTTAGTAGCCTAAAACATCAAGATATATGTAAAATTTCAGAAGTCTACTTCAAAATAGCTTCTTACCAGCTACAATTTTCTTATAAAACAGGAATTTAAATTAACATGTATGCTTATTAGTCTACTGTTTGTATAAAGAATAAATTTGATTATGGTACTATTTTGTATCTGGGAAATCTGACTCTGTTGTAACAGAAATATTATATCTTAATAAAAGCTTATATGGTGACTGGCTATTGACAATGTTTCTCAATGCAGATGTAGTAACTATCCGTTTTAGTTGAAGACTTTAGTGTCCATATAAAATGTCATTTTTGTATCAAGGGTAAGAAAATAGGATGACTGAACTTTATTGGAATTAGGCAAGCTGGTTGGAAGGATAGGGGCTGTTTTAGGTCAAAGCTACCTAAGGGTTAGACCTCAAATCCTTGAAATGGGGCTTTCTTTATCGTAGCAGTGAGTTACATTCTGAAAGATAAAGATGTAGACTGAGGAACTTAGCCTGGGCAAATTAAAGAAGGTCAATGAAAGAAACTATTCTGAACAGCCTGAAATCCTAAGTGGAGTTGACTCTAGATATATAGAATTTTTTTCTTTAGCAAGTTCAAAACATATATACAAGCATGGGAACTCACAACTCTAAGGGAAACTATAGATTCAGTGGAAAAAAATCAGAACTCCTACAGAAAGTGTCTGAGTCTTTACCAGCAAATAAACAACACTGGCATATTTATGGTCCACTACTTCTTCTGGAATCTATGATATTTTGTTTATTTGTGTTTTCTGTTTGTCTTTGAGACAGTGTTTCTCTGCTTTAGCAGCCATGACTGTCCTGGAACTTTCTCTGTAGACCAGGCTGGACTCAGTCTCACAGAAATCTGGCTTCTTCTGCCTCCTGAGTGTTGGGGTTAAAAGGGTGTATCACACTGTATGGTTAAGAAGGTGATCTTAATGAGGATGCCTAGTAATAGTGGACAGAATGTTTCTATTGGCCATCTCTTTTACCCAGACAAGGCTTCTAGTGGAATGACTAGGTGCATTCAACTAAGTTGTAGACTAAGAGAGTCCCATGAAAACCTGTGTTTCTCTGTGTAGTCCTGGCTATCCTGGAACTCCCTCTGTAAAGCAGGATGATCTTGAACACCTGATGTCCACATCTCTGTGCTACATAATGCCTGTCTGCATGCCTGGTGTATTCATTTAGTTACAAGAGAATAATTCCCATCTTCCAAGATTCAGAGCAGCAAACAAATATTCTTACCTCTCAGTGGGAAAAGCAATAGAGTGTGTCCACTTACAAATGCTCTACTATAATCTTACATATTCTTCCTGAAGTTAAGTTAGAATGCCTATGCTAACACATATTAATCATAATTTCTGCTAAAAACTTTAAAGATATGTTTGAATGGGCATGTGTATTGGGCAAACACTTTACCAACTCCACCATCTCACCAAGCCAAAACTCATTTTTCTTAGAGAAGCTTACTATTTCAAATGTAGTTTATACTAAATAAAATGTGAATGAGAAAACTCACTAATTATTATCACATTAGTTATTCACAAGTTCCACATGTCCAGCACTATTTTCTAGATTTAAGTATTCATTCTCATCCGCAACTATTTACATGGTACTTTGTGGCAGGATTATCCTTTCAAAATTTTATTTGGCTTCCCTATTTCCTGTACTAGGGATTAGAGGGTTTGGTTTATGACCTCATGTATATCCTTGGTGTGCCTTCAGTTTCCTTATTGACCTATAAAATGTGGTCAGCCAGTTTCCTGCTCCTCACTCTCCTTGTCATTATGGACTTTCCTTGTGAAACTTTAGACAAAGGTAAATCCTTATTTTTTTTATTTTTATTTTACATGTCAATTCCAGTTCTGTCTCCCTCCCTCTCTCCTTCCCTCCCTCCATCTTACCATCTTTCCCCCTTTGCATGCACCCTGACTACCCTCCCCTCCCATCTCCCTACATTCCACATGTAGAACTATGCTATCCAGGTGGGGTCATGTAAATCTGTCAAGTCATTTGAAGTAGAGACTAGTACTTCTCTCCTGTCTCTAGATTAAAGGAGTATCCCTCCATGGAGGATGTGTCTGCAAGGTCATTTTGTGCACCAGGAATACATTCTGGTTCCACTGTCTGAGGTCCCTTAGACTTCTCAGTCCTTCTAGCTGAGGCCCATATTCAGGGGGCCTGAGTCAGTCCCATGCTGGCTTCCCAGCTATCAGTCTGGGGGGCACATTAGCTCCTCCTTGTTCAGGTCAGCTGTCTCTATGTGTTTCTGCAACCTGGTCTTGTCCTCTCTCTCTGCATCTGGATTCTAGTTCTACTCAGTGTTTAGTTATGGGTGCTTGCATCAGTTAGGGGGGGTGCAGTGAATGGAGAGAGAACTAGGAGAAAGAGAAGGGGAGGAGAGGAAAGCACATGTGACCAGGAAGATTGAATCGGGGTAGAACTAGAAGACAGGAGAGAGAGAGAAAGAAAAAGAGAGATAGAGAGAGAGAGAGAACGTGAAAGAGTGAGCCATTATTGGTTTGAAGAGAAAACTGAACCTAAAGAAAGGTGTAGAGACTCCATAAACTCTTATTTTTTATCAGGGTTTCTCTGGTTATATTATTATTATTTTTCTTTTTCTGATTTCATTTTATCTCCAACCATTGCCCATCCCCTCTTCTCCTCCCCCATAGCCCACCCCCAGTCCATTCCTCCTCACAGGTAAGGGTTCCCATGCGGAATCAACATAATCTGGCACCAGGCCCCTCACCAATTCTTTGTGGCTGAGCATGACTTCCCAACACTGGGAGTGGAATCCAACTAGCTAGCTCAGTACTAGGTTTGTATCATGGTCCTACTGCCAGGGGCCCCTAACGTAGTCCAAGTTTCACAACTATCTCCCACAAATAGATATCCTAGTTCAGTCCCCTAGAGTCTCCACACTTACAGATCTAGAGTTTATGCATTTCCATGAGCTTCATTTAGCTATCTCTGTAGATTTCTTCATCATGATCTTGGACTTCCTTGCTCATAGATTCCCTCCTCTCTCTCTCTTCAATGTAATTCCCAGAGGTCTATCTCTTCCTGGTTATAGGCTGGGTCTGCTACCATCAATTCCTGGATGAAGGCTTCATGACTATAGTTATTTTTTATCATTGTATTTTATAACAGCAACAAAATGTAACTAAGAAAAACACCATTGCAGTGTTTTCAGGTGTTCCATTAAAGTGATGTTACATTAATTAGTTTTATTTATCTAATGATGTCATGATTGAAAATTTATGTCATTTTTATTTATGATAAATAAATAATGTTACTTTTTCAAATATATTTTCCATTAATGCTTGAATTACATTTTATCTATGTATAATATAATTAATTGGTATGGTTAAAAGTATGTAAAATAATCACATGTTTTAGAATATGTATCATAAGTAAAAATATTAATGTTTAAAATAGTTGTGATTTAAATTATACTCATAGATATTATGATATCTTCAGAATATTATTCAGTATGTAAAATTGTGTCTTAAAGATGGATAATTGAAGAAAATATTTAACACTTACTATATTAACTTTCATGCCCCTAATTGAAAATAGATAACAAGTTGTTTGAATGAAAATTCTATTGATGTACAACAAGTGTATTGTGTCTAGAAGGCAGAATTTTACAGCTCTTCTCTCTAATGTGTCTCTTCAGCTGTTTCTACCCTCTCTTCCACAGTGTCCCCTAGGGATTGTATTAGGGGACATAATGACCATCCACAGCTTCTTGTCCTTGACATTTTTACCAGCTAATTGGACTTAGAGTTTATTAATAACAGTAAAACAAATGCAAGCCATTAAGTTTGGGGGAAGATAACATAAAGTGCACTAGGGAAGATTGGAGGGAGGATACATATGGTCAAAATATAGTGTATAAATATATGAAATTTTCAAAGAATAAATTATAATATTTTAAATTAAGATTATAAAGAAAAAGTTATAGAGTCATATTAAAATGTCACATTTCCCTTCTTCAAACAATATCTGAGCATGTAATTTTCAAATTCTTAAAGTATTTACATTTATATATATATGTATATATATATATTTACTAAATAATAAAGTTATTACTTAGAAATTAAAGTGTCAATGTTTAGTGCACCTAAAATGCATTAGCAATAAAGATTTAGAAGAAAAAAAAACATTTTTCTTAAATAATTACTGGTTTTCCTCAAGTTGAGTTTTAATTTATTTGAATATTTATCCAAGCAATACATATCATAATGACTAATAACATCACTTGAGCATTTAGTTTTCACTTTTAACAATGTTTGTTTGCTAGTTTGCAACTTTAATGTAACATAACATCTAACATATCTTAATAATAAATGCCCAAGTCAGATATAAGAGAAAATGCTGAATGATCAGAAAGCCAAAGGAACAAGCCACAGCCACACTCTACCTCACTAACTTCACTGCTGTAAAAGAGACTGAGCTGTCTCTTGCTGCCTTATCATGTCCTTTCTCTGCCAAGCCACATCACTGCCAGACTCTCTGTAGAGACCTTCAGGCCTCTAATCCCTAACTAATGGCTGTCTCTACCCTCTGATCTTCAGGAGTATTTTATTTGTTAGAGTATAAACAGGATATCACTACATTTGCCCATTTCCATGTAAAACAAAACAAGGTTATAATTAATATAAGAAAAAATACAATAAATACAAAATCTATATACAATATAAATAAACGATAAATACATCAACAATGTCTAACCCATTAGCAATTCAAATTCAGAGAAAATACTCCATATCCATCCCATCTTTGTCAGTCCAAAAATGTTTCACCTAATTCACTTTCTATACAAAGCTGTCTTTTTATGTCTATTAACCTTATGTATTTTGTACCTCATTGGTGACTTTCTTAATATGGTAACAAGAAAAACTATAACTATAACTACAAAGACTTCGACTTCATCAGAAGTTCAATAAGAAATAATAGTTTATGAGTAAGCAAGAAATACAAGCAAGTGACTTCCAAAAATGTTGAAATTTCAGAAACATCTGGATTCCTAGACAGTCAATCAAGTTTCTTCTGCAGGATGAGAGCATCCATATTTAGTGTATAGGCTTAGGATATGTGACAGAGTTTTCTGTGAAGTAGGATATTGTAAAGGGCTGTCTTATCTTGTTTCGACAAATTCTTTAATGTCCTGCTTGTCCAATTTGGACAGGATACTGTTAGCATTTGAAACAAGTACACTTTGTTGCCCAGTGGCTACCTTTTGCGACTAAGAACAAAAAGTCCATGTGGAGTTTCTTCAATGCACATCATCTTTTACAAGGTAGATTGGTGCCAATCTAAAATATATGTTTGACCTTAAAGACAGACCATATAAGACTACAAGTTGAATGGTATTAGGTGACTGCTTACTAAATTCCATTTTCTTATTATTCTAAATAGTTGATGACAATAACTTTCAATGACTAAAAAATTGCATTATATTGATAAGTTAGTCTCATAGGTACAATATGGTGATCAAGATTAGAAATGCAAGTACAGTATGTTCTAATAAAAATGATGTCAACTTAGTATCAATATACAAAAACTCCAAGCAAATGTAAAATATTTAAAGCTCACAGTTGCTTTTTGTTTAAAAGTCGATTTAAAAATGTCTACATTTTCCTATTTCCATATTCCCCCTTATTTCTTTCTAGAGTAGATTCAATATGTCCTAGAATACCTATATAACCCTTTTTTCTCTTTAAAACAAGGAACCTGAATCTAATCTCCTTGCATAGTTTTTTTTTTCCTGACCATTACCAATACAACCTTGTAACCAAGCACCCTAAACAATAAGAATCATACATAACACATCAAATGACCCTAATTCACCCACCCCACCACCTGGGAATGTGGGAAATGTATTCTTAAATTTACTTCCTACTTTCTGTGGGCAACATCATCTTTAGACGTCACTTAAATTAAAAACTTGGGTTAATTGTCAAATTCTGGGAGAAGTACATTCATTGTTTGTTTTCCAGTCTCTGCATAATGAGAAAGTATAGGGCTTATATCAAGTCCCAGCTAGAGTAGTCTATAATACTGGGTCATCTCAGCTAACCACCTCAAAATTGTCCTAAGTGGTTTTATGGTTCAGAGCCAATTTTTAGGGTGTGTTTTTTCAGCTTAGTAGTATCAGAGTCCTAGTGGAATCATTGATGTGGAACTCATCATATTTTGAAGACTTTAAAGATTGTTGCTATGCATGGTCAATGTTCACTGCAGAAAATTTACATTTTAAATGTAATATGAAACAGATCTAAGAGATTAAAGGATCAATATTTGATATGAACATCCAGAGTATTAAAACTTAATTCTGAGATAACTGATAGAGACTGACACATGAAATCATGTACAGAAAAAGCTAGATTAAACCATTTTCTAGATTTAGTCAGTAATCTGTATGACCATTAATTTCATGACAAAAGTTAATATATGCATACATATATATTAATCATATACATTTTGAGAGAATTTTTATAGTGTAATCAGGCCTTGGCTAGAGGGACTCTGCTAAAGAGGCCTCAGCTGGAGAGTGCCAGGCCCTGGCTAGATCCACCTATTGGTACAGAAATATCCTGAGTATCAGCCCAGTCTTGGACCCGCACCATCTTTGGCCTCCATCACAAGGCATTGGCTAGAGGAAATAGAAAAACTGGGTAAACGATAAGGAACTACAGACACAAGCACAACCAATAGAATTCAAGATTTGGAAGAGAGAATTTCAGGCACAAAAGATAAACTGGAGGAAATAGATTCATTGATCAAACAAAATAGTAAATCCAACAAATCCTTAACATTAAACATCCAGGAAATGTGGGACACCATGAATAGGCCAAACCTAAGAATAATAGGCATAGAGAAAGGTGAGGAAGCCCAGCTCAAAGGTACAGAAAACATACTTCACAAAATCATTGAGGAAAATTTTCCAAATCTGAAGAAGGACATGCCCACGAAAGTACAAGAAGCATACCGAACCCCAAATAGGCTGGACCGAAGAAAAAAGACCTTTTGACACATAATAATCAAAACATACAGAATAAAGAAAGAATGTTAAGAGAAGCAAAGGAAAAAGGACAGGCAACATATAAAGGCATACCTATCAAAATTACATCTGACTTCTCCATGGAAACTCTCAAGGCCAGAAGGTCCTGAATAGATGTTCTACAAGTACTAAGAGTTAATGGATGCCAGCCCCGGCTACCATACCAGCAAAACTCTCAATAGCCATAGATGGAGAAAACAAGATATTTAATGACAAAGCTAGATTTTCACAATATGTATCTACAAATCCAGGTCTACAGAAAGTTTTAGAAAGAAAACTCCAACCAAAGAAAAGTAACTACACCCACAAAAATGTAGCCAACAGATAATCTAACTACACCAGAAACCAAGGGTAAAGCAGAACTAATATATTCACAATACCACTGCCAACAACAAATCTAAAACAAACAAGCATCAACAATCAATGGTCCTTACTCACCCTCAACATTAATGGTCTTAATTCACCTTTAAAAGATACAGGCTAACAGAATGGATTCAAAGACAGAATCCTTCCTTCTGCTGCATACAAGAAACACATCTAAGCTTCAAAGACAGACAATACTTCAAGGAGAAGAGTTGAGAAAAGATATTCCAATCAAATGGACCCAAGAAGCCAGCAGCTGTGGCTATCCTAATATCTAACAAGTTAGAGATCCAGGATAGCTAAAACCACCATGTACAATAAAAGAACTTCAGGAGGTGTCACCATCCCAGACTTTAAGTGCTACTACAGAGGTATAGTCTTGAAAACAGCCTGGTATTGGCACAAAAATAGACAGGTAGACAAATGGAATCGAACTGAAAACCCTGATATTAACCCACACATCTAGGAACACCTGATTTTTGACAAAACAGCTAAAAGTATGCAATGGAAGGAGGAAAACATCTTCAAAAATGGTGCTAGCACAACTGTAAGATGTGTAGAAGACTTCAGATAGACCTATGTCAATCGACCTGCATACAACTCAAGTCCAAATAAATGATCAAAGACCTCAACATATTTCTAGCAACACTGACCCTCTTTGAAGAGAAAGTAGGTGGTACCCTTGAACAAATTGGTAAAGGAGATGGCTTCCTGAACATAACACCAGTAGCATAAACACTGAGATTGACAATTAATGAATGGAACCTCCTCAAACTTAGAAGCTTCTGCAAGGCAAATGACACAGTGGACAAGACCAAATGGCAGCCCACAGATTGGGAAAAGATTTTTACCAATCCTACATCTGACAAAGGGTGATCTCCAAAATATACAAAGAACACAAGAAACTAGTCAACAAAAAAACAAATGGCCCTATTAAAAATGGGGTACAGTACTCATGAGAGAATTCTCAATAGAGGAAATTAAAAAGGCTGAAAGACATTAGAGAAAGATCTCAACATCTTTAGCTATCAGGGAAATGCAAATCAAAGCAACTCTGAGATACCATCTTACTCCTGCCAGAATGGCTAAAATTAGAAACACCAATGACATCTTATGCTGGAGAAGATGTGGAGAAAGCGGATCACTCCTCTACTGCTCCTGGGAGTGCAAAATTATACACCCATTTTGGAGATCACTATTGTGGTTCCTCAGGAAAATGTGAATTAGTTTACTACAGAAAACAGCAATCCCCCTTTTAGGCATATACCCAAATGATCCACATCTATGCAACAAAGACATGTGTTCAACTGTGTTTATAGCAGCATTATTTGTAATAGCAAGAACCTTGGAGCAACCTAGATACCCCTCAGCTGAAGAATAGATAAGGAAGATGTGGCTCATCTACATAATGGAATGCTACTCTGCAGAAAAAATAATGGAATCTTAAAATTCTAAGCAAGTGGATGGAAGTTGAAGAAACCATCCTGAATGAGGTAGCCCAGTCACAAAAATGCAACATAATATGTGCTCACTCATATATGAATTTTAGATGTAGAGCAAAGAATCACCAGCCTGTAATTCACACCATCCTAGGAAATAGGATTCAAAGCATATTCTAAGAAATTCATATAAGGCCTAGAAGGGGGAAGCGACAAGTCCCCCAGTGCACATGGGAAGTGAGAGTTCAGTGAATGGAGATGGAACTAGGAGAAACAGAAGTGGAGGAGAGGAAAGCCCATGTGACTAGGAAGATTGAGACTGGGTAGAAATAGAAGACAGAAGAGAGAGAATGAGAGAGAGAGACAGAGAGAGAGAATATAAAAGAGGGAGCCATTATTGGTTTGAAGAGAAAACTGAACCTAGAGAAATACATAGAGACCTACAAGTCTGACTCCACCTAACAATTTTAGCAACAGTGGAAAGAATACCATAAATGTCATTCCCTGATAATGAGATCAACAATTAAATTATCTACCATCATGGAGCCCTCATCTACTACCTGTAGGAAACAGAAGAAAACACCCACAACTAAACACTAAGTCAAACTAGAATCCAGTTGCAGAAACACATAGAGACAGGTTACCTGAACAAGGAGCTAAAGGGTCCCCAGACTGATAGCTGGGAATCCAGCATGGGACTGACTCAGGCCACCCTGAACATGGGTCTAAGCTAGAAGGACTGAGCAGTCTAAGTGACCTCAGACAGTGGAACCAGGATGTATTCCTGGTGCACAAAAGGACCTTGTGGACACATTCCCCCATGGAGGGATACTCCCTTAACCTAGACACAGGAAAGAAGTCCTAGTTCCTACTTCACATGACAGATTTACATGACCCTACCTGAATTGCATAGCCCTACATGTGGAATTTGGGTGGGGAATGGGAGGGGATGTTGGTCAGGGTGCATGTGAGGGGGTAGTTAGGGTAAGAGGGAGGGGGGAAGTAGGAAGGGAGGGAGAAGGAACTGGGATCGACATGTAAAATAAAAAAATAAATAAATTTTAAAAAAAGATAAGTTTCAATGACTCAAAATGAATCAAAGGAATATGAGAGTATCGGTATTAAAATAGTACCTTAATTATTGTTGTAATTCTGTCCCATATCAAGTGGCTACTACAACACAAGACAGACATTTTGGGTTTAACTTTAACAAACATTTATGGGTATAAATAAGTAAGGAGAGAGCCACACTCTGAATCCAAAGCCAGTAAAATCTGTCATGTGAAGTAGGAACTAGAACTTCTCTCCTGTCTCTAGGTTAAGGCAGTATGCCTCCATGGGGGATATGTTCCCAAAGTCCTTTTGTGCACCAGGAATACATCCTTGTTCCACTGTCTGAGTTCCCTTAGACTGCTCAGTCCTTCTGGCTGAGACCCATATTCAGGGGGTCTGAGTCAGTCCCATGCTGGATTCCCAGCTATCAGTCTGGGGGCCTATCAGCTCCTCTTTGTTTTATTCATTAGCATTTATAAAACTCAAACTTAATAAAACATTATGTAATCATTTTCTTGGTGTCTTTTTATCCTTTTCTGTTTATTTATCATATCCTTTAAAGTTTGATTTGATCTTTCTGTAATTGATTGCCCTGTAGGATTGTGTGGTATAACTGTAATATGCTTTATATTATAATAGGCAAAAAACTGTTTCATTTTACTAGAAACATATGCTGGATAACTGTCAATGTTAATTTATACAGGAAGTCCAATAATGGCCACAGCTTCTAAGAACTGTGTGATAACAGAATCAGTCTTTCTAGAAATCAAAGAAGTGGCTCAATGAAATCCTGAATGGGTAGGAATGGCACTGTATACATATATTAACTTTCAAAACTCTATAAAATTAAACACATCCATCTGCCAATTTCATTCCTTTGAATACCGTTTGGGTTACTTCCTGCTGATAGTAAAGTTTGGTTACATAATAACAAGTAGTAAATTTCTTTGTAATTCCCTTGGCTTGTTGCCAAGTGGAGAAAAAAATCTTTTTTCAAACCTTTGTTATTTACATGGCTTTGCTTTGTAATTCTGATGCCACCAGCACATTTCCAATCAATAATTGATTGCTTTCATTATTGTCTTGTGTTAGAGGATCTAATATTATATATATTTGCTTTTCACTTTATAGTTAATTTTTGTTTTCTTTTTCATAGTTTTTTTGACCATCTAGGACATTATTGTTTCTTGTACTAGTCATTAGCCTCCTTAATTGCTCTGGGAAATAATTTCCTCCACAGTTACAGGAAACACCTGAACCTAATTTGGCATAGTCGTGTTTTCCAATGGCAAAGAGTTACTTTGACTGTCCCTTGTTGACCTATGTTAATTTGGCGGTGTAGGAAGAGCCTGCAACCCAGAGTGAGAGAGGGAGAGAGCAGGCTATCTAAAATGTGCACGTGTGATTCTGCCTGAAGGGAGAACTAGACAGTCTAGGACGGGTGAATCCTGTTGCATTTGGAGCCTAGGTGCCTCTCAATTTTTTGGCTTATAGAGATTGTTGCACAGAGGCTGCCAAAACAAACAAACAAACAAAATATAACCAAACTCAATTAGAGGCTTAGTGAAAAAGAGAAGAAACTAACCAGCCGGATGGTGACTTCAGTGGTAGCCCCAGGTGCAACTCAGGCCTGTGCTGGTGACTAAGAAGACACAGGTTATGTCTTTGTGTGTGTGTGTGTGTGTGTGTGTGAATTCATGTTTTAAAGTTGGATGCCAATATGTAGCCCAAGTTCTAATATCTCAATAATAAAAGCCTAGAGTCAGATATAGGGAAAAATCCTCAAAGATCAGAGAGATGAAGGAGCAGGCCAAAGCCACACCTTACCTTATTTCCCAGACAAAACAAGACTGAGCTCCAACCTCCTTCCACTTTATCACTTCCTCTCTCTATCTGTTTGCCTGTACAGACCTCTTCGGTTAACTGATGATTAGTTCCACCCTCTGATCATCAGACAAGCTTTATCTGTTAGAGTACACAAAAGATATCACTACAGCACAATATACATGAGAGAGATACAGGGAGAGAAGCAGAAAGAGAGAGAGAGAGAGAGAGAGAGAGAGAGAGAGAGAGAGAGAGAGAGAGAGAGAGAGAACATAAAAGAGGGAGCCATAACTGGTTTGAAGAGAAAACTGAACCTGAAGAAAGATCTAAAGACCTGCAAGACTGCCACCAACTAACAATTTGAGCAACCCTGGAAAGGCTACGGTAAATGCCCTTCCCAGATAGTGAGATGAACAACTAACTTATCCACCATCATGGAGCCCTCATCTAGTACCTGTCAGATACCCATAGCTAAACACTGTTGCAGATGCAGATGGAGAGGACAAGACCAGGTTGCAGAAACACATAAGAGACAGCTGACCTGAACAAGGAGGAGATAAAGGGCCTCCTGACTGATAGCTGGGAATCCGGCATGGGACTGACTCAGGTCCCCTGAACAAGGGTCTCAGCTAGAAGGACTGAGCATCTAAGGGACCTCAGAACCAGGATGTATCCCTGGTGCACAAAAGGACCTTGTGGACACATCCGCCATGGAGGGATATTGCCTTAACCTAGAGACAGGAGAGAAGTCCTAGTCCCTACTTCAAATGACTTGACAGATTTACATGACCCCACCTGGATGGCATTGCCCTACATGTGGAATTGGGTTGGGGGATGGCAGGGGAGGGTGGTAAGGGTGCATGTGAGGGAGGAGAGAGGGTAAGAGGGAGAGAGGAAGGAAGGGAGGGAGAGGGAACTGGGATTGACATGTAAATTAAAAATAATTTAAAAAAAGAATCAAAGTTTAAGCAACAAAGCACAGTAAGCATAATTATATGTTTATATGATGCTTTCTCCCAACAGTAACAAATAAAAAAACTTATTAACACACCCATGCAAAAATTGAACTTTTAATGACTACAACAAAATTCCAATGCCTTACTGTTAGTTTATTTTGCCTAATATAGTTTGTAGAGTAATAAATTATAGGGAACTATTATTTTGATGCAATAGTATGCCAATCCAAGCTATCTTAGATAATGTCCATTACAACATTTCTCTCTTATGTAAAATACTAAAGATATGTTATTTTTACAGTCTTTGGTTTTATTAATTCTAGTAAATTTTTATTATTGTATTTTGTTATTCAGTTTGTCTCATCCCCTTTTTATATGTTGTAAGTGTTTATAATAGTTTGCCACTGGTGAAAATCACTTTCCTTTAATTATCATACTAATGCTTATATCTAAGCCTTAAGTATTCATAAAAATAAAACATTTAATTCACTTAATGGTATAATGCCATATATTTAATTATTGCTTCTGTCAATTTCCTTCTTCTTGTAAACAAATCAGAGTAAATCACAAACCATAGCTTAAGGTGGTTCCCATGTCCCCATATCAAACTGGAATGTCTCACATTTTATCGTCAAAGCACCATTTGACACCTAAAAATATCACACTCAAGAAATGCCAATCAGGTAACAAATAAATTCTTTAAAAATATGTATTATGTGGAGCCACGATTTTGTGTTAGATATATTCACAGCTATCTTTGACATTGTCAACCCATGCAGCCCAAATCTGTTGAGCCATGTCATACATTTTTATTAGTCAGCTACTAATGAAGTTTTCTCTTTATTTCATGTCCTTCTCTTATTTATAAATTACCATTTGCCTCATTTATGCCATAAATACTAATTTCAATATTATTGATATGATTATAGAAATAGTTCCTAAATAATCAACAATCTTGTCCTTATTAGTATCAGTTTCATCATGTCAGATACTAAATCATCATTCCTTACATTTGGAAAGTATCTTCCTAACAAAGCAAAGAGACCTGGAATTTGTATTGTTTATGGAAAGTTTCACCAAAAAATATGAGAAACAACATCCATAGATCCCAAGGAGCCAAACCAACTGAAATTGTTTAGGATCATAAGTGAAAAACATTTAGATATTCATTCATCTACTTACTAATTTCACCCACAAAAAATAAAAGTACACTTTATTTAAGGGTGCCATAAAAATCATATACTGGACTACTTACTTTCAATTAATTTATTTCCACACAATTCAGGATGGGCAAAAGTCAGAGAGGAGGCATAGAAGGGTTCTGGCAAGAGCCCCCTTCTTGCTTGGTTTGTAAATGGCCATTGCCCTAGTTTGTCCTTGCACACCTTGGGAGGATAAGTGTTGTTGTCTCTCCTTCTAAGGACAGCTATCCTTTATCTAACCTAACTTAGTGACTTCTTAAATAGTGTGAATTTATATAGGGTGCAAAGGCTTTAAGATATGAACTCAATTCATAAAGCCTATGCTTTAATTATATACATGCCAGGTACATTGTTGTACTCAGTGTGCATACTGATAAGCAAGAACCTGAAGTCTTCTCCTCTCACAGTGCATAAAGTCTAATGGAGAAACTCAAGAAAATGAAATAATATCATTAAAACCAGTGCTTTGGAAAAATTCAGAAACTGTTAAGTTATATAAGAATACATAATTCATGATTCTCAGATAATTCTATCACCTCTGTGACAATGATGAAATTGGAAATAAGAGTGAGTAGAAATGAACAAGGGAATGTGTGTAGAATTAAGGTCTAGATGTGGGTAGGAGAAATGGCATCTGTAGTAAAACTCATAGGTCAAGGGAGAGCAAGGTGTAATAAAGGCTATGAATGCAGAGTACCCAAACAATGCTTTCTATGTTACACATTTTTATAAGACATAATTGGCAGAGGAATTAGTAAAGACTCAGAGTAGTTAATGGAGATCTGTTTGTGATAAGAGCTAATTTATGCATGAAGACACAATGTAGAACAATTTCAATTTCCTCAACAAAGTAACCTCTGTCTGAAGAGTCCAGCATACAAAGTGGTAAACACAATGTGTTCTTTACTAAGCTCAAGAAAAAATTCTTAAATACGCAAGTGCTTTAAGTTTTTGAAGATAAAGTAGCTTACATATATACATGAATATTTTAGGGTCATGATTTTTATTGGAACAAATAAGCATACTTGAATTTAGCGCTGTATAAAAGCTGTATTCATGGATACTTGACTGTATGTGTGATGTGACAGGCAACACCATGAATTTTGTTATAGATAGATAGTAGATTGGATCATCTCAAAGTCCTTTATGAAAATCAATTGTGAAATTGAAATACATCTTTAAATAAAAATAACCATCCCTGTCTCACAGATTTCACATTATTAGAGGGGGAAACGCTAACCAGTAAATATAATAAAAGGATGACTTACATAATTAAAATGGAGAGTAAATCAGAGATTAGAAATAGAAGGAAACAAGATTTAGGGCATCTAGTCTATGATAGCTATGTCCTGTATGCTCTAAAAATAATTTTCTCTTAATGGTTGATGAATAAATGCTGAGTGTACAGGAGATAGGCAGGAAGTATAGGTGGTGCTACCAGATTAGGAGAATTCCAGGGTGAAGGAAGCAAAGAGGGGCTGCCAGAGAAACACCATACAGCCGCTGGGAAGGTACAATGCCTGCGCATTCTCTGGTAAACCATGCAGAGATACATAGATTAATAGAAATTGGTTAGTAATTAAGAGGGGGCTAGCCAATAAGATGGCTGAGCCATCAGCCAAACAGTTTCTGATTAATAAAAGCCTTTATCTGTTTATTTGGATCTAAAGACTGTGGGATCAGGTGGGACAGAAACTCCATCTCCAAGTCTAGTCACAGGTGATGGTTGTCATTCTGAATGAGTGGTCGAAGAAGAAATATTTAAACAAAGTCATGCGTGTACACATGAGACAAGAGAACCTACTAGCAGAGGGGAGTACAGAGGACATTCTAGTGACAAACCAATGAAAGGTGAAGGTAAAGGATAATGCCTAAGTCCTTAAGATACAGGAATTAACCAAGTGTGGCTGGATTTCATTGGATGAAAACCAAAGAAAACCCAAATTATGAATCAAATTTATTTGAGTGTCAGCTCATAAGAGACTTTGAAAGTTCTTTTAAGGCTTTGATTGTACAGGTAATGAAACCCAAAGCCAATGAAAGGTTATGAAAGAGAAATAATACAATCCAGTTTGTGTTTAAAATTAATAACTTTATATTTGATTAACTATTTTTCATACTCTCATGTTCCAAACTTTCTTCAAATAATGCAAAGAACAGCATCAGTGGTAGCTCTTTTTACTTCCAATGTGAAAAACACAGACCTTAATATGCTAGGAAAATACTTAATATCTCCTGCTAAGGAACATTAGCAATGTCAGTCTTTTTTCTTATGTTTTTTAACCATAAAAGCTGAAATGTAAATGTGCCATAACCATTTGGCCACTGTTCTCTCCCTACCCACAAATGCATGCTTGTGTGCGCACACGTACACATTACACACACACACAAACACACACACACACACACACACACACATACATTGAAGAGTCCCGTTCAACACTATAACTAATGGCAAGAATATGTTGTCTAAAACTTATTTACTGAATATTTGGTTTTGGCTATGAACCAGAGTAGGTTCATTAAAATGTAGATACCATTCCTTTTCTAAGAAAACTATGGTGTACCACAGAGACAATAGAATAAACAAAATGTATATGTAATACTCAGAGCAATAATAGAATGCCTTAAAATTCATGGCATATATCCTAACCATTACTCTATGTTCTCACAACTTTCCCACCACACAGCAATAAAATTATCTAGGAACAATGCTCACACAATTATTTTACCTATATAGATTTCATTATAATAAATTAATAATGAATTCTGTTTATGTATAGCCATAATTCTCTGGTATAAATTGTAATTGCTAATATTGATTTTATAAATCTGTATTAATAATATGTATTCTTACATATAAATATATATCCTGTATATTCATATATTTGTAGCTTTCTTCCCTGTATATCACATTTTAACTACAATTCATGTATTTAATGTAGTATTGTAAGAAATTATGACTCAATGTATATCCATAAGATTGTAAACTGGTAATGTTAAGCTGAGCTGAAATTCAGCCGAGGATTTATATGGCACCAAATATTTAATTGTTCTTGATGAAAACCATAAGGAGCTGAAAGACATTACAGAGAAAGGGCTGCCTATATAAAGCTTAAACTGTGAGGAGAAGCATAGTTCTTTCAAATTTTAAAGAACCAATCACAGTTTAAGCATAATATGCTGATGGTATTCTTTATTATACAAATACAATTGCAGAATCTAAAACAGATTCTATATTAATTATAAAGACCCAAAATAATAGGGAAAGTATGACATTTAAAAAGTAAAAGTACAGATTTTACTTATAAGAACATCTTATGAATCCCAATGAACAGAATAAAACCAAGGTAAGTCCTTTATCCATGTAAAGAGGTTTAATGTCAAGGTGACATCAATCATGAAGTGTACATAGCAGCTGCTTTTTACATGATAGCTGAAGGAAAGTGTATGCGATCATGATTTTGATCAAATACAGGCCTAACCTGGATTAAGGTAGAGACTCAAAGATTCTACATCCATGAAGGAGCCAAGAGAGAAAAGAAAATCTGCCTCTACTTGTGATTGTGGTCACGAAAGGTTAATCTATGAAAAATGAGAACATTGGGTCACATGAGCCATGAGTACATGAGAGATGATATCCTGTTAGGAAGGAGTTTACCAACATAAGACAATCTTTAATAATTACCTAGATTTAAAGTAACACTTGATACCTAGAAGAAAGAAATCCAGATATCTCTCCCAAAACCAAATATACAGGAAGAAGTAAATGAAAGTCATTTTGAAATCATTAGTGAGAACAAAGCAAAAGTATAAACCTGAGTACTGTCCTACAGAAAAAGGAACAAACATAAAAGAAAAGTAATATTTTAAGATATACTCGCTTAAACATTTCCAAAACTGGTATATTAAGCCAAGGAATACAAGAAGAAATGCATTACATGACGTTTGAAAACTTAAAAAAATAACAGGTGTGGTAAAACACATCTGTATCCTGATACTGGAAAATGAGGCAAATCAGGAGTTCCAGCTACATAGGTTGGTCACATGAAAAATAATCTTTGCTATACTTATATAGATGTATTGTAGCATAATGTATATGCTATTAACAGGTAAAACATTTTATAACAAAAATTAGAAATATAAATACATTATTCCAATTATTGGTTTCAATTTTTAAACAATATATCATTTGTGTCAAATCAAAAATCTCTAAGAATTTCATTTCTATGCTACTCAACTTTTTCCTCATTTCGGTTATTTCTTTGAGATTACTATACAAGGTGTTTTAATAATATTTAATCTTGAAAAAACCTAACATATTTTTATTTCTGTAAGTACATGGAAAAAATGAAAAAATAAGACATGTTGTAGACCTCTCTCAGCTTTCAAACTGTGATGCATCCAATAGTCCTAAACTAGTAGTTTGAAATAGCACTATGTTCTCTGTGGGTTAGTTAGTTCTATCCAACCATGTTCTCCACATTCTTTCTTCACAATATAGGTCCTGTCTCAAGGCTGACATATGGTATTGTGGCTTCCCAAACACAGCAACCTCTGTGTTTTCATTCTTTGTCCACATGGTTGATTCCAAAATAAAATCAGTAACTACGTGTAGTGAGATATTCACTTTGTATGCTTCTGTGGCACTGACACGTCCAATGGGGTGGAGCCAGGGGCAGAAGTGACCTAGGTCTGAGGAAGAGTTTGAGAGCACTCTCTTGCTGGCAGGACACGGAGAGGAGAGCATCCGGTGGAACCTACTGGTGTTCATCTGTCTAGGTTGTAAATTATTTTTCCCTGAATAAACATCTGTTTGGCCTATTTGTTTATCCCGATCCTTATTAAACCGCGATAACTACAAACCTGTGCTTTTACAGTGACACTTATCTGTATTTTCAACTTCTAAAAAAGTGTTCAGTGTTTCAGAATAAAGGGCACCAGAGTATATTAATTACTTTTCTGTTGTTGTAATATACAAGCATGAGAAAAGCCAAATTCAGGAAGAGAAAAATTATTTTGGCACATGGTTCCATATGGAGAAGAGTCCATGATGGTAAACCAGAGGTGTGTTGACCACAGGTAGGAACAGGAAGCTAAGAGTTCTTATCTTGATCATAAGTATCAAGCAGAGAGAATAAACTTGAAGTGGTACAAGCCTTTTAATCTCAAAGTCTTCCAACAATGGCAAATGCCCTGCAACATTTAACGACCTCCTAAGACTCTCCAAACCGCCAAAAAATGGCCACCAAGAATTCAGTTTTCCAAGGCTATGTGAGACATTTCTTATTCAAACTACCACATGCCACTTTTTAAAAGATGGGAACAAATAACATTTTACATTTATGTGTAAGTGGCTATCAAACACCATACCAAAAACTTCATATTGGGAAGTTTTAATATTTCAGCTTTATAAGTTACCTTTCTAAAGCAATTGAAAGATGATTCTATTTGAAAAGCATTGACTATTCAGAATGGTCTCCTCTATAGACCTGTTTCTAATTCTCTGAATTTGCTTCAATAATTCTTGATTTAAAATTCCTTTCATAAAATTATATTACATAAAATGTGGCATCTCCATATGTTTATATAATTGGAAAAATAGATGCCTTGTATTCCATCATGACAAAAATAGAATCATGATTTAAATATGAATTCATCTTAGAATATTAGTAACTGATCTTTTTCTGTATGTAACTCTTTCATTCACTGATCACTGTGAGAGCTTAAGAATATTGTAACTCAGTAGGAAATAAAAAGCTGTGAGTATCAGCTAAGGTTAGTCACAGAACACAGCTTGCATTTTAATCTAGGCATTAGTTTCATAGAAATTTAAAACTATTCAAGCAAAAACAGTTTAAATATCACTGGTTATATAGGAAGGGTTTAACCATTCTTTGAATTTTTGCTCCTTTTTATTTATCACTAAGTCTAAATTCAATTTCACAAAATGTTTTTTGCATTAGGGCTCATCATCCTCAGGAGACTATTTAAAGAAATATCAGTCTAAGTCCAATTTTTTCTTCCTAGCATTTAGAGAAATGCTGCCATACACATAGCCTATATTGTTTCATACATATGAAATATTTCCTTCCTTTTATAAACCTGTTTATTATTCCATAGGGACAATAGTGTATACTCACAAAACTGTTGTTACAGATGGTGAGAGTTAACTTCTTCATACAGTACATTATTTGCTGTAGGACCTTAAAACTTTTCAAATGCAGTATTTGATTTAAATATTTTTTTAAAAAATTTCAATATATTTTTTTAAAATTTGAAAATGCCAAGAAATTCTAAAATTCTAGTATTTTTTGTTTTGTAATAAAATTTAAATCATCAATTAAAATTTCCTTTCAAAAACTTTAGTGTAAAATTAAATAAAACGAAATAATAAAAAAACTTTAATGTTCACTAATTTAATGGATCAAAAATGTAATGTTTATTCCTATCCTGAAAGATTATTCCCCTATCACAAAAAAATTCTTTATCCCATTTAAATTTACACTCAAATTATTGACACTGCCAGGTTTCTATGGTGTCACCTTTCCTGACCTCTGTGGAAGGGTTTTATCAATGAGTCTACTAAGCTCCTCACTCTCACAATTGTCCCATACAATGTTGGAGAACTTTTGTGTAATTTCTCTAGTTAGTGATTCTCATTAATTTCTGAAGTATGATTCCCTCTTGATTTTGAACCTGTCTGCCTAAACATCTATAATAGAGTCTCTCTATAAAATCAGACAAAGAGCTACTATGAATTAGTAAAAGAAGATACACATATAAATGAGGAATAATATCATGAGAAGGTATTTTTAAAAGTGCCAGTGAGATGGCTCTACATGTAAGGGGATGTGTCACCAGGCCTGATTATGTGAGTTCAGTACTTGTGACCCATACAGTACCAGAAAAAAAAAAAAAAAAAAAAAGTGACTCAAGTCGTCTTCTGATTTCTACAATGAGATTTGGCATCTCTCTCTCTCTCTCTCTCTCTCTCTCTCTCTCTCTCTCTCTATCTATCTATCTCATAGACACACATACACATACACACACATTTTCTCACTTTCATTCGCTGCCCCTCTCTTATATACAATTAATAAATTAAACCTTTAAAAAGATAAAATTCTTCTAGGTTCTGGGTATTACCAATAATGCTTCTATGAACATAGTTGAACAGATGTCCTTGTTGTAGGAATGTCCATCTTTTGGGTATATGCCTAAGAGTTCAATTACTGGATCTTGAAGTAGACTGATTCCCATTTTCCTGAGGAACTGCTGCACTGATTTCCAAAGTGGCTGTATAAGTTTGCACTCCCATCAGCAGTGGAGTGTGCTCCTTTCTCTACATCCTCTCTAGCATAAACTGTTCTGGGTGTTTTTTATTTTAGCCATTTTGACAGGAGTAAGATGGTATCTCAGAGTTGTTTTGATTTGCATTTCCCAGTGGCGAAGGATGATGACAATGCTAAGAGATTTTCAGCCACTTTAGACACCTCCATTGAGAATTCTCTATTTCTGCACCCCACATTGTAATTGCATTATTTGGTATTTTGGTAACTAGCTTCTTGAGTTCTTTGTATATTTTGGAAATCTGCTGTTTGTCAGGTGTGGAGTTGGTAAATATCTTTTCTCATTCTGTGGGCTCCTATTTTGTCTTGTTGACAGTATCCTTTGTCCTACAGAAGCTTCTCAGTTTCAGAAAGTACCATTTATTAATTTTCTGTCTCAGTGTCTGGGTTATTGGTGTTATTTTCAGGAAGTGGTTTCCTATACTAATTCGTTCAAGCCTGAAAGCAACCTAGATACCCCTCAACTGAAGAATGGATGGAAAAAATGTAGCATGTTTATGCTATGGAGTACTACTCAGTAGAAAAATACAATGGAATCCCGAAATTCACAGAGAAATTGATGGAACTAGAAGAAATCATCCTAAGTAAAATAATCCAGTCACAAAAAGACAAACATTGTATGTACTAACTCACATATGGATATTAGACATAGAGCTAAGTATTACCAGTCTATAATTCACACCATCAGAAAAGCTAGGAAACAAAGAGGGCACCAAGAGAGACTTACATGGTCCCTTGGAGAAGGAGAAAGGGACAAGATCTCCCAAGCAAATTGGGAGCATATGGGGAGAGGAAAGACAGTCAGGAAAAAAATAAGGGGGGAAGAGGAGGGGAGAGGTGGGCATAAGGTAACAGGAAGATGGAGACAGGGAAAGAATAGAGGAGAACAAGAAAAGAGATACCATAATAGAGGGAGCCATTGTTGATTTAAGGAGAAATTTGGCACTAGAAAAATGTCCATAGATCTACAAGGATAAACCCTACTACCAATCTGAGCAATAGTGAAGAGGCTATCTTTAATGCCCTTCCATGATAATGAGATTGGAGACTACCTTATATGCCATCCTAAAGCCTTCATCCAGTAGCTGATGGAAGCAGAAGCAGACACCCACAGCTAAACATTAGCTAACTACTGGAATCCAGTTACATAGAGGGAGGAGTGATGAGCAAAGGTGTAAAAACCAGGCAGGAGAAACTCACAGAATCAGCTGACCTGAACAAAGGGGAGTTCATGACCCCCAGTTTGATAGCTGGTAAGCCAGCATATACCTGACCCAGACCCCTTGAATATGGGTGCTAGTTAGGAAGACTGGGAAGTCTATGTGGCCTCTAGTAATGGATCAGTATTTTTCCCTAGTATATGAATGGACTTTGGGAGCCAATCCCACATAAAGGGATACTTTTTCACCCTGGACACATGGGGGAGGGCCTACAATCTGTCCCAAATGATAAGACAGATTGAAGACTCCCCATGAAGGCCTAACCCTCCCTGGGGAGCAGAAAGGGGATGGCCTGGTGTTTTTGGGGGGTGATAGTGGAGAATGGGAGGGTGAGGAAACTGGCATTGACATGTAAAACAACCTTGTTTCAAATTTAAATAAAAAAGGAAAAAGAAAAACTTCAAGTAAAGCATGAGAAAATATGTCCAATAGCAGAAAAATCACAACTAGATTCTTAGTTAGTTACATTTCTCACTGCTGGAACCACATCCCCCACAAAAGGCCGCTGAAGAAAGGATTTATTTTGGTTTATTTTTTGAAAGACATGCGTATAGACTGTGTTCATCACAGTATATAGGAGTCATGTTATGTGCATGCTTCATTAAAACATTGACATAAAATGACTAGAAATTGGCTTTTGTGGTGGAAGTGTTGATCCCTGGAGAAATTGTCTTCAAAACAGTAAATGTCCAAATTTAAGATTGGACATTCAATCTTATTAATTTCACGTTCACTAAGTGTCTATAGTTTCTTGTGGTCTCATTGTAGCAGCAGCAGAGATTGGTATCTTGGGTATAAATGATGCCTACTAAATCTACCTAGATTGGTTAAGAGAATCAACAGAAAAAGTGTTGCTATAACTATCATCCAATCTCCCTGAATAGCTCAGATTACAGATGAGCTGGAATATAATATACTATAAGCATGATCTAATGAACAGATTTCTGTTTGAAATCACTTCATGGGTTAGGGCCTAGGTTTTTCATGAAAAGAAATCTTTTATAACATTTTGATTTTTTCTTTACCAGTTTCATAACTTTATATTCTATATTTTAGTCATTTTAATACTTTCTTAATTCCCCTCTCATCTCCCTCTTTATTCTTCTGAAACCCTTCTTCCCAATAGCTCCTCATCCTGTTTTCACATCCCCTCCACCAACAACCAGTATTTCTTACAGTAATGAAGGGATCGGGCCTCATATCTGCTTTTCCACTCATGATGGACTATTTAGGGTCCCAATCTTATGAGGCCTTATGCTGTGCACCATAGCTGTGATCAGTATGATCAGATTAGAAACACTTCTTATGTTGACACAAAATAGTGTGCCAACATATTTGTACAAATAAAAAGATATAAACTAGAAATTCACACAATAATCCAACCTATGCCTGGGAGTTTTTACTGTAGTTATATAAGGGGAAAGCATTCACATTAAAGTATGAAAAATATTTAATATTTTTGTCCCTTGAGTCTGCTTTCCTTAGTCATCCTCTGGATGGATTCTCCCATTTTTTCTCTCTGACTAATGTAATTCCATTTTCCTTTAAATTATGGCCATACTCACCTTCTATCTGAAACAAATGTAGAGCAAGAACAATCCATTTATCTTTTTCCTAATCTCAAATTCCTTTCCTGACACCAGACAATTTTAAGATTTTAAAGAAACTTTCAGCTTAAGATAAGGTCCAGTTTGCGTCAGCTCTTTCATGGTGATAAGATGTAGTATTTTAATAATTTTGACTATAGAATTTGAAACTATCTCATATTTGATTGTGTAAAGTAGCTGTCATCAGAGGAAAATGAGATAAAATAAGATAGGCCTATACTAATTCTAAACAGAATTCCTGATGGCTAATGTATACACATTTTTACTGTGTGTATTAATACTGCATATGTTTAAGGAATAGATTTTCCTTTGCTCCACAATTCTCCCTAATGAAAATGACTTGTATGGATAGATGAAGTGATATTTTAAAACATCAGTTCTGTACATCCCCCTAAGGTGGCATCAATTTCAAATCAGACATCAATATATTCATCATCATCACCATCATGTCACCCAGAGAAACAACTATTTTATGTACATTGTGCACAAGATTTTTCTCACTTTTTACACATTTAACTCATTTAATTAATTCTTAAAGGAATCTCCAGTTTTACAAGTGAGAAAATCAGATACAGAAAATCCATTAACTTGCTACACCTCTACTATCCAACTGGGAAGTGATGGTATATGGTTATAGAATTTAGAATCTGAGAGACTTATAGCAAACAAATAAAATATAATAAGTTCTGCATCTTATTCATTTCATGTTTTTTTCCTTTAAGGCTTAGTGAAACCTCACTCTTCGGCACATATACATGCAAATAACTATGAACATAAGGCACAATCACTTCTGTGAATCTTACCTCTTTGGGGTAACAGGGATATTAATGTAGTTGAACTAATAAGATCAGGAGAATGTACTATGCTGAGACATGTTCTATAAGTCTAACCCTCTCTAATTTTGTAAGACCATTTATGGAAATGAATCTAACCATTGTTTCAATTCAGAAATAAAAATTTTAATATCTCTGGGTATTAAACATGTCTTATCAACATGTCTGCTTAATGTCTTAATTTTTTCTCTTCTGTGATAATGGCTGGTGTTCCTACGACTGTTAAGCCTGCTATGCTAGATTCAACCAGAAGTGGGATGAAGACAGGTACAGGACAGGTTCAGATTGAAATGTATCTTCTCTTCTTTCCTGTTATAGAGGTATTATTCAGTCAGAATGTGTACCAAGACAGTTTGGAAAACAGAAGAGGCACATTTAGTCAAAACTATTAGGAATAGCAACCAAATAGTCTCAGACACTCAGTTACATTGATGATTTCAGCTCTGTCAGAAGTAGATGTGCCTAGTTTGAAGATTTTCGGATGTTTGGTAACATTCAGTCCCTTATATACTCTTTTATTATTAACTTGGGCTGCATTTGGGCATAATGAGTTTCTTCAGTCAATGTGTTGTCTGTCTGGTTAGTTACTATCCCTTATGGAATAGGGAGGATGATGATTCTAAGCAAGACTAGAAAGTCTAGCTAGTTTTTAATTGGGAGTGATTAAGCAATGGATCTTGTCAAGGTAGAAAGTAAAATGAGGATTCCTCAGCTTCTTGGTCAGCCTGAGACTTATACCTGGGCCTGAGAGTCTTAAGTGAAATAGTTTCTTGGGGAAAAGAGTTACTGCATTGACATGGATAGATCTTTGTTAGGACCATAAGATCTGGGGACAGGGAACTTTTTTCTGGGTTATAATATATCCTCAGGGTCCCTTCCTGTGGCATAAAGTCTGCCAGGATCTCCCTGTTTCCCATAGCCCACAGCCCTTCTTAAGGAATTTTAACAACTCTAATTTTTTTTATCATGTTTTTATATTTTCTTATCTTTAGGAATAGCATTTGTGTGTGTGTGTGTGTGTGTGTGTGTGTGTGTGTGTGTGTTCTAAAATAGTTTTCCAGGAAACCTCTAGTTCACAACCCCACTTTTTGCAGTGTAAACTTCCCTTTTGTTGGTAACTAGGGGGTCTAATTACAGGGCTTGTATAAAATTTAAATATCTATTTCTATCTCAAAACTTAAACTTTAACATCTTTTGTTTCTCCCATAAAACTAGACAAATAAATGGGCATAAGTGAACAAATATAAGTTGCTGGTCTGTATTTTTGCTAGCTGGTACTTTCTATTTGCTTTCCTTACTTCTCAGATATAGGCCTAAGGGTGATAGGAGTCAGACAATAACCCTGTACTGATAACCAAAAGAGAAAACGCAAGAGTCAGGGAATGAAAGAGCTTGGTGCCCAATGAAAACTTTATTTTAATGGGTTCATTTTGTAGGAGACTATTTGGCATCAGTATCTGTGGCTTCCAATTTCTTCATGTGATTGTGGTAGAGTCTTAGTGTAATACAAACTACCTTCGCACCAATCAGAGTGGAGAGTACAATGTAGGGTATTTTCCAAGTTGGTTCCAATGTCCCTTTGGTTACCTGCTTGACCCAGATAGGATGACAGGGCTTCAACAATGAGACACTGGTAGTGGTTTCAGAGGATGGCTGGGGCAATTGGTCAGTCTGGATAGACTTAATTGAGGATGGTAAGGCCTGTAGTCTCTTGAAAAGGTGCTAGTTAAGAGAGTTAAGCTGACTGCTATTCTCTGAGCCAGGGAGGCAGTTAGGAAAGTCTTTCAAATACAATCTCATAGAGGATGAATTTTCTTGCATTATAGGGTACAGTAAACTCAAACAAAGCAAATGAAGGTTTAACTATCCTTTACTGGACTCTTAGGAGAGTTTTAATAAGTTTCATTTGTTTGTTTCTAACATCTTGTATTTATAGCACCCAGAATTATGAGGTCCATACATACCTTGTAAATTTTAATCTATGTCTAAAACTTTAGATATTTAGGTGTGGCTATGAAACTAGATCATTGTCTGACCCCATTGCTAAGGAGAAGCCAATTCCTGGAGAGGGACCAGTTCCTGGGGAAGCATTTAAGCTGCTATATGTGCACTTGCAATCTCAGTAGAGAATGCTTTTACCTACCCAGAAAATGTGTCTATAAAAAGTAATAGTTCCTTATACTGTCCCTTGGGAGGGTGGAATTCAGTTAAGCCAGTTTCCTGTAGCACAAGTTCTAATTGGTTTTAATAACAATACCCAGAGTCAGATATTCGGGGGTGAAAGCTCAAAGATCAAAGAAGCAGAGAAGCTCTTACTTCTATGAAATCCTCAGACTGAAGAGAAAGCAAGTTCCTATCTCCTCCTACCTTATATTCCTCTCTATGCCCAGCCATATCACTTCCTGTACATCTGTCTGTACAGACCTCCAGAGCTCTATGGTTAACTAATAGCTAGCTTTCCACTCTGATCTTAAGACAAGCTTTATTTGTTAGGACACACCCATGATACCTCCACATGTAAGTTTTTCAAAATTCACTGAGGTGTTGCCTTCTCATTCAGACCCATTTCTAAATAAGGGTTCTGTTTTAGATTTACCTGAGCACAAACATGGCATCTAGACAAGATAATCAACACCAGACTATCCAATAACATAACTTGTTCAGAGCAACTCAGAACATTATGTGGACCCTGAATGAGTAGCCTAGTGAAGGTTATTTACCAGAGTTGATGGTTTCTGAGAGAATGATCTTTCCCTCTGGTGTCCTCCAACAACTTGTGGGTTTGAGCTCTCATTTTTTTTTTTTTTGCACTGTATATTTATCATTTTCTCTATTTACTATTGACCCTCAGAAAACATTGTATAGGGTATGTCATCACATTATCCTTAGTTCCCATTGGGTCTTAAAGCTAGTTGCTGGGCAGCCAGATCAGTGTGCTAGGTACCTCTTGCCCCAGGGGCATCATCTTTTTGATGGCTTTGGAAGTAGAGAATAGTAATTCATAGGGGAAGCAACATACCATTCAGGAAGGTCAAGATTTTCCGTGCATTAATGCCCTTTCCCCCAATGGTAGGAAACTCTTTTACTCTACACATCATTCCTTGGATATGTGAGGTAATAAAGGAGTAATGACAGTATGTGAACTTCACTTTTCTTCATGTGAGAGTCTGAGAACTACCAGATGTACTTTCTGCTCTGAGTTGGTTACCTGGCTCTAAGACTTGGGAAAATCATTTCAATTAAAATAAGTACTGCAGCCCTTGCTGACCTGGTTCCATATTTAATGAAGTTTCTCTCATCTTTTCTCTCATCTGTGTAGACCACTGCATTGATATTTTTCAGGAGATGTTTCTTAGATCTCAGAATACACCTTAGACCACTATAGTCACCTCACAACAGTCATGAATGAATACCTGTGGGTTGTCATTAGGCAAGAAGATTTGAAGATTGATGGTGATGAATTTCATAAATTAGATTCAAGGCTGGTCCAAGAGTAGGGCCTGGTAATAGGTTGTACATGCATTAGGGAGCCACAGTCTGGTCTTCCTTGAAGGAGGGCCTCATCCATATGGGTGGTATGAGTATATCCTCACTTTTTTTTTTTTTTTTACTAGAAATAGTGGTAACCACCATAGCTCTTAGATAGGTGGGCCATCCTATGGCTATAGGGTCTAATGCTTTGGACAGGTATGGGACATGTGTGTTTCCATGACCACTATTTGGATTAAAAGCTCTTTTGCAATGACTTTTGTTTTGTGTCCAACAGATTAATAGCTTGTGAAACATCTGGGAGTATTGGAGCTGGAGCTTCAGTCGGTGCTAATTTTAAAGCATCAAATTTCTTTTGTTTAGTCTCATCCCAGGTTAAAGCCCCAGTGATCCCCTTGTAAAGGTTTTCTTAATTACACAAACCCTGGTACCCAGATACAACATTACCCAATCACACCCATCTCTTAGTAGTTGAAGGTAGAATCTGAAGAATGGCAGCAATCCTTTTCTGAGACAGGCTCACGTGATTCCCTTAGTTTGTAGCTAGAATAGCATCTAATGTACAAAGCTGGGATTTTTTAAGCTGACACTCTGTAGCCCAAGATGTGTAACTTTTACAGAAGTCCTTCAGTGGCTCTTTAATAATTTATATCTCTCTCAAAGGCTAGGAGAACGATATCTACATATTGAAGAGTTTGGTCTTCGGAAACCTTGACACAAGTGTGGGATGCCAGCACTTATTGCCTCATTAAACAAGATTAGAGAGTTTTTAAATCTTTGGGCCAGACTGGTCCAGCTAAGTTGCCTATTTTAATATCCCTCTGAGTTTGTCCATTAAAAAGCAAAGATAGATTGACACATCTCTGCAAGTGGGAGATTGAAGACTGCATCTTTCAGGTCCAAGACAATGCCATAGTGTATGGTTTTGGAACCATAGTGTGGATACCTGTGGTTTCTCAAAGAAAGGAAGAGTTCTGAAACCTTCAATTGTACAGATCACTGGTTGAGAATGGAACATATACAATAATTAGAAGTGGGGGATTCTTGTTTGGAACCTTTGGCTCAAAGGGATTGAGTCTAGGGCTGGAGGTGAGGAAGAACAACAGAAAATGCCAGGGTATGAGTAGAGTTGGGAGTTCAGAAAATTAGGGATGGTAACTGAGATATTTTCTTAGGTCATATAGAGAACATTTTGGAGCATTGTACGGGAAGAAGAGGAAAGGCCTCTGGGGATAAGGTCATTCTTTGTCCAGGGATATGGAGTGGCCATATTTCTTTCCCATCTGGGTTGTTGAATAGAATTTTTAGTGCCTTTTTCCCTTGTGGCTTAGATATCAGACCCTTAATAACAGTTTTAAGGGAACAGGTTATCCAAACATTAATGTAGGGAAACTGACCAGGATGATCATTATTTCCTGTGACTACTGGTAATACTACTCAGACCTTTTCTCAATTGTATGTGGCCGTAGACAGCTACTCAATATCAAAAAGGCCACTGTATTTCATAAAGCATCTGGAGCATCCTTTTTGAAAAGCTCGTTCAGAGTCCACCTACCTATCTTTGTATGTCTCCTGAAATTTGTGCAGCAAATGGTGGAAAGCAGTAGCTATGTAGAAGCAAAACTGCCCATAGTTTTACTTTCCAGATCTCAATTCACAATGACAAGTAACAGAACAACCAGCAGAGGTAGAGCTGGAAAGGACAATAACAAACAATAACAATGGGGAGACAAATCAGGGGTGCCCACCACATGCTGATGCACCAGAACAGACAAGAAATCTGATGACAGTTCAAACATTGGAATAGCATATTCATCCAACCTCTCCAATTCATCCAACAGAAAGTGCTTTAACTAGAATTACCTCTGGATGTGACAGACCAGTTGATTCTCACTGAAGGAAATTTAGATAGGGGTGCCAGAAGGACGTGGATTATGGCAAGCACAGAGTTCTTTCCCATAGCTGTGGAACATGTCAGTTTGTGTGTTCCCTAACAGAAGGTGCCCACCCACCAAGTTCATGACCCCCACACACAAAGGACATAGGGGTTGGACAATCTATTAAGGATCTCAGTGGAATCTCCAAATTTCACATGGGAGAGATTCAAAGATCATTCAGTGCAACCAAAGTCATAAGGAAAGTTTATATTAAGCCATCCAGCAACTGCTGGAGAGAAACACTTTTCAGAGAGCAGTCTTGGATGTAGTTTGTATGGAGCTATGGAGCTGTGGAATGCCTGGGACACAGAAAAACCACATCTTGGTTGGCAGTTTCTGGGAGAAGTAGAGCTATAGCAAGCTGTTTAACATAATCCTAGCTGGGGAATTTTGGTCATGATTTCCTAGAACAGGTTTGGGTGCTTCTGCCTGGGACTTTCCACAATGGGTAGAGAAAAAGGTGCAAAGGCCAGCTTCATATAAAACCAAATATAGACCAATGAAATTGCATTTAAAATCTTGATATTAACCCACACACCTACGAATACCTGATTTTTGACAAAGAAGCTAAATTTAAAATAGAGAAAACAAAGTATCTTCAACAAATTGCACTGGCATACCTGGATACTGGTGTGTAGAAGACTGCATATAGATACATATTTATCACCATGCACAAAGTTTAAGTCAAAATGGATCAAAGACCTCAACTTAAACCAAGCCACACTGAACCTCTTATAAGAGAAAGTAGGAGGAATCCTTGAATGAATTGGTTCAGGACATCTCTTCCTGAACATAAACCAGTAGCATAGACACTGAGATCAACAATTAACAAATGGGAACTCCTGAAACTGAGAAGCTTCTGTAAGGCAAAGGACCCAATCAACAGAACTAAATGCAGCTCACAGAATTGGAAAAGATATTCAATAACCCCCCATCTGACAGAGGGCTGAGTTCCAAAATATACAAAGAACTCAAAAAGCAAAGTACAAAAACACAAAATAATCCAATTAAAAAGTAGGGTAAAAGCTAAATACAGAATTCTCAATGGAGGATTCTAAAATGGCTGAAAGTCACTTAAGAAAGTTCTCAACATCCTTAGATACCAAGGAAATGTATGTCAAAGCAACTCTGAGATACCATCTTACTCCTGTCAGAATGACTAAAATCAAAAACACTAAAGACAGTTTACGCTGCAGAGGATGTGGAGAAAGGGGAGAGCAAACTTTTACAGCCAGTCTGGAAATCAGTATGGCAGTTCCTCAGGAAAATGGGAATTAGTCTACTTCAAAATCCAGTAATTCCACTCTTAGGCATAGACCCAAAAGATGTGCATTAATACAACAATGGCATCTGTTCAACTATGCTCATAGCAGCATTATTTCTAATAACAAGAACATGGAAGCAACCAAGATGACTCTTAATTGAAGAATAGATGGATAAAATGTGGTACAGTTGCACAATGGAGTACTACTCAGGAGAAAAACAAAATGGTATCCTGAAATTCACAGGGAAATAGAACTAGAATAAATCATCCTGAGTGAGGTAACAGTCACAACAAGACATAGACACAGAGCAAAGGAACACCAGCCTACAATTCACACCATCAGAAAAGCTAGGAGACAAGGAAGACACTAAGAAAGACATACATGGTTCCCTGGAGAAGGGGAAAGGGCAAGATCTCCCAAGCAAACTGGGATCATGGGAGGAAGGGAAAGACAGTTGAAATAGAAGAGAAGAAGAAGGGAGTGATGGGAATGAGGTAATAGGAAGATTGAGACAGGAAAAGAATAGAGGATAACAAGGAAAGAGATATCATAATAGAGGGAGCCATTATATACTTAAGAAAAAAATATGGCTTAAGGAAATGCCCCGAGATCTACAAGGATGAACACAAATAACAACCTAAGCAATATTGAAGAGGCTACCTTTAATGCCCTTCCATGATACTGAGATTGATGACTACCTTATATGCCATCCTAGAGCCTTCATCTAGTAGCTGATGAAAGCAGAAGCAGACATCCACAGTTACACACTAGCTGAACTACTGGAATCCAGTTACAGAGAGGGAGGAGCAATGAGCAAATGGATCAACACCAGGATAGATAAATCCCCAGATTCAGCTGATCTGAACAAGCGGGAACTCATGTACCCCAGTCTGATAGCTGGGAAACCATCATGGATTTATCAGACCTTCTGAAGGTGCATGTTAGGAGGACTGAGCAGTTTGGGGGGCCTCTAGTAATGCATCTGCAATTATCACTAGTATAGGAATGGACTTTGGGAGCCCATCCCACACAGAGGAATACATTCTCCTGCTAGACACATGGGGGTGGATCTAGGCGTTACTCCAAATGATGTGACAGACTTTTAAGACTCCCCAATGAAGTTCTCACCTTCCCTGGGCAGCATAAAGGGGGTGGGCTGGGGTTGGTGGGGTGATAGGGGAGGATGGGAGGGTGAGGGAACTGGGATTGACATGTAAAACTAGCTTGTTTCAAATTTAAGTAAAAAAAAATAAATGAAAAAATAAATAATTATACAAGGGCTCTAATTTGGTTATGTCCCATCTTCCAGAACCATGCCTAATTTTTCCTTTCCTTGAATTCCATGGTGAGATTAGAAGCATTTGCTTTTTGTTTTCATATTCTCAGAATTCCATTCTATTTTCTAGTAGCTCCTACACTGGGATATATAGCAGACACCAACTATGAATATTCCTTTTGCTGGGATGGATACCAGACACAAAAATCTGTGCTATAAAAACTCACTCAAGATATAGTACAGATTTAGTAAAGAAGGTCTGAGAAAGGTCACCAATGGTCATACATGCTGTGCTTCTTCTTTGTTACCAAAAAGAAGCTTTTGACAACAGCTTCAATGAAAACTTCCCATACAACAATTCATTTTAAATTCCTTTACATTTGTGTCCTAGAGAAAAGGCTCAGTAATTAAGAGTATTTGCTTCTTCAGAGGTCAGTTTCTAGTACCCACACAACAAGGCTCATAACAGCCTGCCGCATGTTCTCATAACCTTACATTTGAAGTCCACTGTCACTGGACAGAATTAAATATTGTCTCTTATCTCTTATTAAATGCACCCACTGAAAAAAATTAACCTTTTGACAAAGATATACATAATGGGTTATTATTCAGCCACCCAAAGGAAAAAATACTAGTGTATGCTACAACATTGATTATGTTTCAGAAATTATACCAAATAGAAGAGATGACACACTGTGCAGTTATGTGTATGTGAAAAGTTTAAGCAGAACCAGGTATGTATACAGAGTGTAGGTGAAGGATTTCTTGTGAAAAGAGAGATGAAAATAGGGAGGATGTTTGATAGGCCCAAGTTTTCTTTTAGAAAAGATGAAAACGTTCTTAAATGTATAATGATAAACAACTTTATAAATATAGAGACATTGAAATTCACATATTTACAGTGGTGACTGTTTTTGTATGAGGGATGGTATATCTTCTACAAGTAGAGGAGGAAGAAATTTGCTTCTTCACTACAATACTCACCATCGGGAACTGTTCCTGACAGTTATTATTCTTCAATATATATGTCCCAAATAAAGAAATCAAATATAATATGCCAAATTGTTTATAAGTGGAAAGTTAAAGAGATATTTTGTTTTAAAGTTTCTGACAAGTTTTATTTAATATTATTTATTTGATTCATTTTTTCCTCACTGAGGGAGTGGAGTAAATTACATAGGCTAAGCTCCGAAACATTTCTGATGTTTGACTCTGAAATGACTTTACTCAGAGCCAATGCCAAGTCTCTACCTTGACTACATAAACACTCATGTGGAAATCTGTGTTCTTCTCAGGAGTTGATAAATGGAAATCTTCTTCCTTCTGTGTCAAGGCATTGATCTGAAAAGCTTATATTTACACTTTCCCACAGCAGTGATCATTGTCAAATAGTGATGCACAATTGCAAAAACTACTGGTTTTAAGCACAGTTTACAAAATGATCTGTTATTCTCATGGGGTTCCATAATATATAAATACCAAAATGCTATTAGAGTATCTTTCTATGGGGACTGTGTTTCCAAAGTACTTTCATGCACTTTGGATACATCCTGATTCCACACTCAGAGGTCCCAGTCCTGTTAATTGGCTCCCATGTCCAGGGAGTCTAGGTAAGTCCAATGCTGCTTTCCCAGGTATCAGTCTGGAGGTCCATGAGTTCCACCTTGTTCAGGTCAGCTGTATCTGTGGGTTTCTATAGCCTGGTCTTGATCTCTTTGCTTATCACTCCTCCTTATCTGCAACTGGATTACTTGAGTTTAGCTGTAGGTGCCTCTGCTTCTGCTTCCAACAGCTACTAGATAAAGGCTCTGTGATGGCATATAAGTTAGTATCAATCACATTATCAAGGAAGGGCATTTAAGGTAACCTCTCCACTACTGCTTAGATTGTTAGTTTGGTTCATCCATGTAGGTCTCTGGACATTTCTCTAGTGTCAGTTTTCTCTTCAAACCTAATATGGTTCCCTCTATTATAGTCTCTCATTTCTTGCTCTCTTCTTTCATCCCCTGTCTCAATTCTCTTGGTCCCTTATGTTCTCCTTATCCCTCATTTTCTCAGCTTCTCCTACTCTAGACACAGGAGGGAAGGCCTAAGCCCTACTAAACATTTCTTGACAAATTTTGATGATTCCTCCTAGAAGGCCTGACCATCCCTCTGGAGTGGGTGGGAATGGGATGGGAGGGGGGTCCAGGGGGGGATGGGAGGATGGGAGGGTGAGGGAACTTGGATCAATATTTAAAATAAAAAATAGTAAAAAATGCTATTACAGTTAGTCCTATATTTTAGTTATTATAGCAGAGGTAATTTCACTGTTTTTAGGATAATATGAGGCTGTATTGTCTTTTGATCTACTGTTTTTTGCAATTAAATACAAATTGGAATTTTGTGAAATTGGAATCAACTTACTCTACAGTCTAGGCCAATAATTCATGCTTTAAATAAATATGATAGAACCAGTCTGCAAAATTTTACCTTCAACAGTTAAAACCTTGACCCAACCCTTAGTATTGATCAAGAAAATAGACATAAGATGATTAATAAATTTTCCAGAAACCTCGCTTGAATTTCTGTAAATATTATCAGTCCTATTGTCAGGAGTCTGTCCTACTGTAGTGCTAACTTAACTAAATTAAGTATCTTTGCAAAACTCCTTCCTCCAAATATGTTATGTTCACATTTAAGTTGCTATGCACATATCAAAAATCAATTCCTTGATTTATAGGTTTTATTCTTAGATTCAAATATATTTTTAAAAACTTTAACTCATGAACTCAAAAACAAAAACAAAACAAAAAAAAAAAAAAAAAAAAAAAAAAAAAAAACAGTAGCCCTACTATATACAGATGACAAAGGGGCTGAGAAAGAAATCAGAGAAGCATTACCCTTTACCATAGCCACAAACAACATAAATTATCTTGGGGTAATGCTTACAAAACAAGTGAAAGACCTATATAGCATCTTTACAGAATAAAATTAAAGAAGATACCAGAAAATGGAAAGATCTCCCATGCTCTTGGATAGGTAGGATAAACATAGTAAAAATGGCAATCTTACCTAAAGCAATCCACAGATTCAACGCAATCCCCATCAAAATACCAGCACAATTCTTCACTGACCTTGAAAGGATAGTAATCAACTTTATATGGAAAAACAAAAGACCCAGGATAGCCAAAACAGCTCTGTATAATAAAGGAACTTCAAGAGGCATAACCATTCCTGATGTAAAGCTCTACTATAGAGCTATAGTCCTGAAAACAGCCTGGTATTGGCCTAAAAATAGACAGGTAAACCAATGGAATATAATAGAAAATCCTGGTTTTAACCCACACACCTGCAAACACCTAATTTTTAACAAAACAGCTGAAAGTATACAATGGAAAGAGGAAAGCATCTTCAACAAATGGTGCTGGCACAACTGGAATATGGTGTGTAGAAGACTGCCGATAGAACCATACCTATCACCATGCACAGAATTCATGTCCAAATGTATCAAAGACCTCAACATAAATCCAGCCACACTAGACCTCTTGAAGAGAAAGTAGGAGGTAGCCTTGAACAAATTGGTATAGGAGACCACTTCATGAAGATAATTCCTGTAGCACAGACACTGAGATCGACAATTAATAAATGGGACCTCCTCAAACTGAGAAGCTTCTGTAAGGCAAATGGTAGCCCACAGACTGGGAAAATATCTTCACCAATCCTACATCTGATAGAGGGATGATCTGCAAAATACAGAAAGAACTTAAGAATATATAGTCACCAAAACACCAAATAACCCTATTAAAAATGGGGTACAGAACTGAAGAGAAAACTCTAAATAGAGGAATTCAAAAAGTCTGAAAGACACTTAAGAAAATACTCAACATCCTTAGCTATCAGGAAAATGCAAATCAAAACAACTCTGAGATACCATCTTACTCCTGCCAGAATGGCTACAATTAGAAACACCAATGATGACTCATGCTGGCAAGGATGTGGAGAAAGAGGAACACTCCTCCACTGCTGGTGGGAGTGGCAACTTGTACAGCCATTTTGGAGATCAGTATGGTGGTTCCTCAGGAAAAAGGGATTCAGTCTACCACAGGACTCTGAAATCCCCCTCTTAGGCATATATCCAAATGATCCACAACTACACAACAAAGACTTGTGTTTAACTATGTTTGTAACAGCATTGTTTGTAATAGCAAGAACCTGAAAGAAAAGAAAGAACCTAGATGCCCCTCAACTGAAGAATGGATAAAGAAGATGTGGCACATCTACACAATGGAATACTACTCTGCAGAAAAAAAACAAACAAACAAAAAAAAAAAAAAACAGTGGAATCTTAAAATTAGCTGGCAAATGGATGGAACTTGAAGAAACCATCCTGAATGAGGTAACCTAGTCACAAAAAAAAGCAACATGGTATGTAGTCACTCATATATGGATTTTAGACATAGAGCAAAGGATCACCAGCCTATAATTTACATCCACAGAGAAACTGGGTTACAAGGAGGATTCTAAGAGATTCATAGGAGGTCCCTCACAGAAGGGGAAAGGAACATGATCTCCTGAGCATGTCAGAAGTGGGGGGGTGCAGTGAGTCCAAAGGGAGCTAGGAGAAAGAGAAGGGGAGGAGAGAAAAGCATGTGGGACTAGGAAGATTGAGTCAGAGGAGGAATAGATGAGGAATCTCTCTGGAGTGCTCTTCTTTATCTTCAGCCCCTTGGATTGTAACAGCCCTTGAAGAGCAAGGAAAACTGGCTGATATGTTGTATTTCCTATACTTTCACTTTGGGTTTTGTCTGATACCCGGAACTTTATTGCTCCTCACCGGAGAACTTATTGCCTCTTTACCAAGGTCCTTAACTTGGTTCCACCTTACCTGGGACTCACCAGGCGACTGCCCTGACTGCAGGAAGTTCTGAGCTGCTCACCCACAGAGAGAGGATTCCGGTATGGGCCACCACTTGTCGCATCTACCTCGACCAGCAAGGAAACACGACCAGGACTCTTCTTCAAGCAGTTTATTCAGGAACCTTGTACATCAGCTTCTGCTCCTCCCAGCCACAGCAAGCCCTTAAATATGCACTCACTGCCCAATCAGATCATGCCACCTGGCGATCCCGGATAGGCCACAGAAGGAGGAAGTAACACTAGATCCATCAAGCACTTCCAAATAAGTCTTGTTTACAGCTAAGCTCAGACTACCTGGCATCCAGCCAGACACCACCTTGGTGCTCTGGCTTCCCACAGGAGTCATTACAGGTTTGAAGAGAAAACTGACTCTAGAGAAATGTCCAGAGACCTACAAGACTGACCCCAACTAACAATATGAGCAACAGTGGAAAGGCTACCATAAAAGCCCTTTCCTGATGATGAGATCGATGACTAACTTATCCACCATCATAGAGCCCTCATCTAGTGGCTGATGGAAACCGAAGCAGACACCCACAGCTAAACAGTGAGCCAAACTGGAATCCAGATGCAGAGAGGGAGGACAGAAATCCACAGAGACATTTGGGAAACCATCATTGGATCAACTCAGACCCCCTGAACATGGGTCTGTCTTAGTTAGAAGGCCTGTACAGTCTAAGGGACCTCTGACAGTGGAACCAGGATGTATCCCTGGTGCACAAAATAACTTTGAGATCACATTCTCCATGGAAGGATACTTCTTTAACCTAGAGACAGGAGGGATAGCCTAGTCCAAGTGACTTGAAAGATTTTGTTGACTCCTCCTGGAAGGCACCACCCTCCCTGTGGATGGGATGTGAGTGTGCTCAAGGGACATGGGCTAGAGGGAGAGCATGAGGTAGGAAGAGAGGGAGGGAGGAAGGATGTGAGGGAGGAAGGAAGGGAGGAAGGGGAACTGGGATCAATATGTAAAATAAGAAAAATAAATAAATATAATATAAAAATATTTAACTCCATAAAAAATAAACATTTTTATTTTTATTATTGAAACAAATGCCTTGTCATACAGTGTAGCTCAACCAAGGTTTCCCCTCCCTCCACTCCCCCTTCCTCCCTCCCTCCTGGAGATTTACTCCCCTTGTAACAGCAGGCCTCCAAGGGAATAAAGACAGCAAAATAGGACAAATAAAGGTACAATGAAAAGCCCTCATATTGATACTGGAAGCAGCAACACAATAGGAGGGAAAGGGTAGTGAATATGCAAAAGAGTAAGAGATACATGCCTGGCAGTGGATCGGTATTTATCCCCAGGATAGGAAAGGATTTTGGGAGCCCATTCAGCACAGAGAGATACTCTCTCAGCCTTGACACATGGGGGAGGCCCTACTCCAAATGAAAGGACAGACTTTGAAGATCTGCTATGGAGGGCCTCACCCACCCTAGAGAGCAGAAAGGGAATGGGATGGGGGTTGGAGTGAGGAGGAGGGGAAGGGAGGGAGATGGAACTGGGATTGACATGTAAAACAAGCTTGTTCCAAATTTAAATAAAAAAGAGGAAAAAATACCAAAAAAAAAAAAAAAATAGTCAGAGATACACCATCTCCCACAGTTATGAGCCTCAAAAATACCAAGCTAATAACCATAACACACCCAGGTGAGGGACAGCTGTAGACAATGATCGCCCTGTGCTTGCCACTCCTATCTCTGTGAAGCCAGGTGAGCCATGCTTAGTTGATTTGGTCAGCCATATTTTCCTGCTTTTCTCCATTGTTTCTGACTCCTACCTACAGTCTTTTCTCCCCATCTTTACTGGGGTACTGAGCTCCAAAGGGAAGGACCAGATGAAGACCTCTAGAAAGATGCTCTTTCTAGAAAATGTCTGACAGTGGCTCTCCAAAATTGCTCCCATCTGCTTCTCTGAAGGAAGATGCTGCTTCTCTGAAGATTCAGAACATAACATGTTAAGGAATTTATAAAACTTACATTCTCATAGTCTTACCACAAGAAATTCTTCTGCTCATGACCATGTCCTATCTTGCTACTAAACAATCATCTTTCCAATGTGCTGATGGGGAATGCTGACTGGAACAGTGCTTCTAGAAAGACTCAGTAAACGTGAGTCACTGACAGTATGACAAGTGTTTTAGAACTGAAAACTATTGGATGATAAAAAGCCAATTTTTAAGTGAAGTAATTGCTAAGAAACCAGAGCAACAATAGTTCATCTCACAGACAGACAAAAGCTATGCAGCACGGAGAATTTATGTAGCCCGATAGGAAAATCTACACTAGAATCATCTCATCCTTTCCAAATAAATAGACCCACTAGTGTTCACCAAAGAAGACAGAGCTATAAACCCTTGTTCACTGTGCATAGCTAAAGGAGGGCAATGCTTCCATTGAGTTCATTATGTTCTGACTGAAACAAAACAATATGTACTAGAATTCATTATGTTTACAAAAGCTCTGAAAATTGAGTAGGTTTTTAGCAATGGGAAAGTAATTTGTTTTCAAATTTACAAATTTTTCAATGACCACCATAATATTTCCACTTTTCCCTCCTCACCTGTCCTCTCTCTTTTCTGCAAGCCATATCAGGATCTACTGACTTTTTTTCAAATGGCTGCATCACTTTCCTAGTCTCCAATCTTCACACATTGCAAAGTCTCTCCTTCTATGTCTTTATTAAGCTGTACCTTCCTCATTCTTGATTCCTGAGCCTTGTAAGTAGCTCCTTTATAAAGATTATCCTAAACTAGGAATCTAGCTAATGTTCATTTTTTTCCTACACACTTAGCATGACTTGTGTTATTACAAAAATATTCAAGACTGGAACTTTTATAACAAATAAAATTTTATTCAGTTAAAGAATGAGAGGTACAAGGTTTGAGTGTTTTGAGTGTGTATGTATATGTGTATAGGAGAGAAAGAAAGATTTGTTATATGAGGTTTTTGTGTAATTATGCATGATTACAATTCCCAGTGCCTTCTTCTACCACTCTCTACCTTATTCACTTGAGGAGTTATCTCTCACCAAACCTGAAAACAGTTTTGTATTAGATGTATTGATCTATTACTATCAGTAATGATTGCTCTTCAATACACTATGGCCTCTCAAGGCACATATTTTAATTGCAAAATATAAAGAAATGAAACTGGACCATGCTGGGTAAAAACACAGAAACAGCTGACCTGACAAATGGGAGCTCACAGACCACAGTCTGACAGCTGGGGAACCAGCATAGGACTGAACCAGAGTCCCTGAGCATGGGTGTCATTTGGGAGGCCTGGGCAGTCTATGGGGCCCTTGGTTCTAATGCACGAATGGACTTTGGGAGCCCATTCCCTTTGAAGCAATACTCTTTCAGCCTAGATACATAGGGAAAGGCCTAGACCCTGCCCCAAATGATGTGACAGACTTCGAAGATCCCCTATGGATTGCCTCACCCTCTCTGGGGAATGGATGGAGGTGGGATGGGGGATTGGTGGGGGAATGGGAAGAAGGGAGGGAGAGGGACTGGGGTTGGCATGCAAAATAAAATAGTTTCTATATAAAAAAAGAAACTGGAACAGAGGTGGACACTTGTCTGCTGGCTGGCTAGAGTACCAGAAGGGGCTGCAGAAGCTACTGGGGAGAAAAGCCATCAATTTTTTTTAACCTACATGTGATTGCTATAAACTACATCACCAAAACTGCCAGGTATATATACCCACATATGTAGGTTGTATTTGTACAACTATTATGGGAATGACTACTGTTCACAAGTTTTAATGCTAAAGACTTACGTTTGCTATGATATCCTAATAACAATAGAAATCAAAGCCTCAGAATATTTACCATCTTAGAAGATAAAACACTAAAACTGAATTTTGAAAATTTAGGATTTAATGTTATTCACTGGATTCAAGAACAAAATATAGAAGCTAAACTCTGCCCTGTGGTAATATATATTAAAGGTGTTTTACTTTAAGAGTTCAGTGTGGTGTGTTTAATTAAAACAGCTCAGTGATTGTGTAAAAGCATCAACATTTGTAAATTGTAGGAAACTGAAACACAAATAAGTTATTAAAATATAAAACTGTAACTCCTACAAGGAAAAAGTAAATTAATATGATATTCAAATTATAAAGGGCCACTATGGCTCTTCAATATCAACTAAGTTTTCAAACTAAGTGTTCTTTCTGCAGTCATCCCCAGGTAGGCAAGAACTAAGGTCATTCATGGAGTGGAAAAGGACCCATGAGACCCAGTCCCTTACTGGTTGTTAGACACCGGCGACATCTAGAAGAGGGAGAGCCACTGATTTCAGTTGTATGACCGCTGGGCTAGTTACCTCCTAGACTCTAGTGGGTAATTTCAGTCTCAAGGTCACTCTAATTATGCTAGTCAAACCTAGAAGGACACAAACAAAGCACAAAGTATGTATGTGGGGAAATGATAAGTAGGAAAAAGGGGGTGGCCAACAGAGGAGTTAAGGAGATGAGAAGTGATGGATACCAAAAAAAAAGAAAAAAAAAAACTGTATGCAAGTGTCTTCTAAGTGGACTCTGTGGAAGAGAAGAAAGGAGTTGGGAAGGAATAATGTGTAATTTACAGAGGAATTGGAATAGAGCGAAAGAGCAGGTGTTGGACTGCATTCAGTCATTTTCACTCATTGTATGCATATATGAAACTTTCAAATAATAAAACCACTCAAACAGCAAAGAAGAAATTAGCAAAAATGATCAAAGCAAATTTGATCATTTTACAAAACCTCAGATAAATCTCAAAAACACGGAATTCTTAATGCTCTGTGATAAAATCCAGCAGAAGTCAATACATGAGAACACAGGCACATAGATTAAGTTAAATCATGATTCACACAGCCATGAGAAGCAAGGTAGTGGGGCTTACTAGTCTAGAGTATTCTCAAATTCTAGTTGAAAGGGTTTATTTTTATTCTGTATTTAATATATGGTTTATTAAATATTTCCAACTAGCCCAGTTATATGACAATAGAACTGGGTGAGAACTCACTATTTAAGAAATTTAATTTCTCATTTTTATTAGGTCAACATTAAAAATATTTTTATTTTATGCAATGTTGAAGTGCTTATAGAGCATTAATTTATTCTGCTCTGTTCAATTTCTATACTCAAGTATGCTTATGCAAATGTAAAGGGAAGATGGAAGGAAGGGAAGGAGGAAAAGAAAGAAGGAAGAAGGGGAGGGAGAAAATGAGGGAAAGAGGGAAGGAAAGACTTGAAAGAAGGAATGGAAAACAGGAAATGGAGAAGGGTCACTCTGTGTAAATCTCCTTTTCTCTACTGTTTTAGTACATACAGAAAATTATGATTCTATAGAAAACTACATGCCACATCTGACAAGCTATTTTGATTTACTGAGCTGAAAATAGCTTTAAAAATACTTGCCTTAGCAGACTTGCATAATCAGTCATTTGCTGCTTCCCTCTGCATATCAGCATCCTCTTCACATTATCAAGCTGACTCCTCCCCCCATTTCCCAGAAATAAAGGGATCACAATACATTTCAGTTCAATTTTGAACTCGGCAAGAATGACAGGATTTAGGAACACATTCATAGAAATTCATCTATAGATGATACTGTGGTTGGGTGAACATCAGAAATTGTCAATGTAGAAGTCTTTATGTGGATGATAGTGGATGATACAATGTCCCAGTCATTGAGGTTAAAAGGTTACACTAGTATACTCCCTGTATGCCTTATCTGAATTTCTGCCTCACAAAACGTGCTTGTCTTTGACAACAGGATATCAAAGGGCTGAAAAAATGAATGAAAAGAAACCCTTGTTTAGTAGGCTGTCCCAAACTAAATTCCAAAGTAAATACAAAACAACCTCTACCTTCATTCCAGAAACATGCTAGAAAACCACTCCCAACTAATGCAGTACAGTTAACAATTGACATGAAATCACCAATAAGAATCCTTAAAAAGAACTTTCAAAGCTCAAATTTCCAGGAAATCTTTACCTACTGCCAGAGAAGACTTCTTGTTCCTTCTATTACTTGGCCTGTCACCATCATTTCCTTTATCTTGTATCTATTGTTTCCCTAATAGTTTGAGAAGCATATTTGCTGCAAGTCCAGTGATACAGGGAAAGTCTTGTGTCAGTTAGAAAATAGAACAGATTAATACCTGTTCTTCCTGTTGTCTTGAGTCAGAAGGTGGGCTCTGCCCCTTTGCTTCACTTATATGACCTATAGAATTCAGAGTCTCTCTGAAGTCAGTGCCAGGTTTGTGTTCATCTCCTGAGGGAACCCTGGGGCATTCTTTGCCTTTGTATTCTCTGTTGGATTTGACCTTGCCTTAACTTGTCAGCTTACTGAAATCCGTATCAGAAAATAACATGGACTTTTACCTTCGCTTTGGGATAAGCTAATTTTAGGCAACTTCAGATTCTGCATTTCTTCCCTTGCCATAGTGAGTCCAATTGTGGTGTAAGGACACAGCTGTGTGGCACTTACACTGAAAGAGTTTAAAAACCACAAATTCAGAAGCGTTTGTGTCTAAGAATTAGGAAATCATCTCTTAGAAATTCAAGAGGGGAAATTTCAAGACACAGGGCCAGCTGGGAAAGAAGATTGACTGTTCAGTGTCACCAATACCAAGTGATTTGCTAGTCTTCTCAATGTCTCACATGCTTTGGAGGAGTACAGCACAGGTATCCCTGAAAGCTTAAAGAAAAATCACTACCACAACAATACTGTGTATGATTTAAACTAATATATTGGTCTTCCAAGGCAGCATTTAAATCTCTTGAAATATATTTTCTCAGAGAATTTTTAAGTAGCTACTAATTGTTGACTCTGAAATCTACATACAAAAGTGTTCAGTCCATAATATATGGGCAGAATGCAGTCTTGGATTGGTATAAGTGAGATCAATCATAAAATAATAAACTTAAAACTTTAAGAGTTTATTTTGTAATTTTTCCATAACTCATTCCTGAGTGTGAACTCTTTAAATTACAATGTTATGTCACAATGTCATAAGGTCAGACAGCACTAAATTTAAAAAATATGGAATATCTTCTATCTGGATCATTAAAATAGACCCAATTTATTGATAACTTAAGTATCTGAAAATATGTTTGTTGTCATCCATACATTTTATTTAAGTTTTAAGCAACCCTTTGAGGTAGATACTATATATTCCCATTTAACATGGACCAGAAACAAGACCTGGATTGTTTAAAACCTTTACAGAATTTCTGTGCATATATATCCTCAGTGATGTCAGTGTTGGGACTCATCAGTATCTAGGAAAATGGTTATGTAAATGCATTTTTTAAAAGATGTAGGTGGTAGAATTATCTCTGTTATGGCCCATGGTTCTCACTCCTCTGATACCGTATACCACTTGTTCTTCCTTGTACCTTTAAGCTTTATTTTTCTCAAAGCATGGCTATCATTAATTATACCTGGATGAAACAATTATTAATTCTATAGCCTGACTTGAAATAGAAAAAAACTATGTAAAAATATATTTTATTCTTTTAAAATTTAAATACCCCTTTTTATCCATTTGTATTTTGGTTCCCCTACCCCGTGGAAACTATTCAGGCAACTGATGATAACCAATAGACTTTTTACAATTATTTTGTGTGGATGTAACATTCATTTTATTAGTATTTATTAAAACAAAAAGTGTCTTGTTTTCCATTTTCCTTCTCCTTTATCCTACCTTTCTCTGGTTGACAAAAATCTTAATCTTAGAATTTCTATGGTTGGTGAACAAGATGTTAAGGCCTTACTAACTTTTCATGTATTGTAGATTTTGTTCCCTCCAAACAGTTCCTGTGCAGTCTCGACCTTCTTGAGACTCCTTTGTATTCTCCTTGTTTTCTTATAACTGTAACACCAGCATCTCTTCCAATTGTTATGCTTCCTGTCTTCCATTGCCAACCTGGTCCTGAAGACTAGTGGGAACTCACTTTCTCCACTGGCTAACCTACCATTCAGTTCTCAGCAGTTTGATTTACCTCCTTCCTTTCTAGACTCTCATAAAGAATCACAAAGCCCTCCATCCAGGGAAAATTCTTTGATATTTATAACTTCAGGCTTTCCTGGTATAAGACATTGATGAAAACAGGGTCTCCATCAATGTTTTCCAGGGAATTCTGACAAATAACATTATACCCCCCCTGATTTCCTATACTCCAGGTCATGTCTTCTCTGTCTGGGTGATAATCTCCTCATCTTCCCATCCCTTAATTATGCTTGCTTCTGGGATTCTACAATGAATATGTTTTCTATATATTTCTCTTACACAATTTTATTCATCTTCATGTGTTAAATAACTAACATCTTTAAAAAATATAGCCTTCCGATACACAAAACTAACATGCTATTGACTATATGACATTTATTAAGCTCTTATGATACTGAAATCATACATCAGACATAGGAAAGTTTATTGCAGGGAGCAATGGAAGTATACAGCATATGGCAATTGATAATTCAGGTGCTGATATACCAGATGAATAATTCTCTGATGAATATAATCCTGACAAGCAAGGCTTACAAGAACATTCATTATGAAAACCAATTGCTACTATCTGTAATTTCTCTCATGTGTGACTTTATTTCTTCCCTAAGATCAGATTCAGTTGTATTTCAACTGCTTACATATTTATCTGGTGAAAATAGTCTATCTTTTATGCACACATAAAGCTGTAGATGCCAAGAGGATGACTTATCATTAAGCTTTATAATTTTGATATATAGAAAATATACTAGGATATGATTCATAACTAGATTTATTGTCCCATGCAGGCTGTAAGACATTGAAAAGCCTGCTTTGTTTCCTTTTTTTGTGTGTGTGTTTTATATTTTTCTTATTTTATATATCGATAACAGTTCTCTCTCCCTCTCTCTCTCTCTCCCTCCCTCCCTTCATCCCTTTCGCCCTCCCTCCCATGTCACCGGACCACACTCCGATCCCATTCCCCCCTAGTCCACAGGGAGGGTGGTGACTTCCAGGAGAGGTAAACAAAATCTGTCAAGTCATTTGGAGTAGGGACGAGGCCTTGCCTTCTGCCTCTAGGTAAAGGGAGTATCCCTCCATGGGAAAAGATCTTCACCATCCCCAATTTTGACAGAGGTGTGATCTCCAAAATATACAAAGAATTCAAGAAACTAGTCACTAAAACACCAAATAACCCTATTAAAAAATGGGACAGAACTGAAGAGAGAATTCTCAATAGAAGAATTCCAAATGGCTGAAAGACAAATAAGAAAGTGTTCAACATCCTTAGCCATGAGAGAAATGCATATCAAAACAACTTTGAGATTCTTACTCCTGTCAAAGACCAAAATTAGAAATGCCAATGACAACCTATTCTGGAGAGGATGTTGAAAAGGGGAACATTCCTCCATTGCTCGTGGGAGTGCAAACTTGTGCAGCCATTTTGGAGATCACAATGGTGGTTCCTAAAGAAAATGGAAATCAGTCTACCACAGGACCAAGCAAGTCTGCTCTTACGCATTAACCCAAATGATCCACATCCATGCAACAAACACATGTGTTCAACTATGTTCATAGTAGCATCATTTGTAATAGCAAGAATGTGGACGCAACCTAGATGCTCCTAAACTGAAGAATGGATAAAGAAGATGTGGCATATTTACAAAACGAAATGCTACTCAGCAGAGGAAAAAAAAAAACAATGGAATATTGAAATTCACATGCAAATGGATAAACTTAATGAAACCATCCTGAGTAAGTTGACCCATTAACAAAAAAGAGGAGCATGGCATGAAGTCACTCATATATGGATTTAAGACATACAGCATAGGTTCACCAGCCTATTAATACATACCACCAAAGAAACTAGGGTAGAAGTAAAACCTAAGAGATGCATACAATATCCCTCACAGAAGCAGAAAGGAGCAAGTTCTCCTGAGCATATTGGGAGTGGGGGGGGCAGTGAGTGGAGAGGGAATTAGGAGAAAGGGAAGGTGAGGGGAGAAGAACATGTGGGACCAGAAAAATTGAGACAGGGAAGGAATAGACAAGAGCGGGAAAAAAAAAGATATTCCATAATAGAGAAGAGAAAACTGACTCTAGAGAAATGTCCAGGGAGCTACAAGGGTGACCCCAATTAACTATCTGAGCAACAGTGGAAAGACTACTCTACATGCCCTTTCCTGACAATGAGATTGATAACTGATTTATATGCCGGAACTGAACTCCTGGGATCCAGTTGCAGAGAAGGAGGTGTGATAACAAATAGAGTCAAGATGAGGCTGCAGAAATCCTCAGAGACAGTTCACCTACAAGGGGGAGCTCATGGACCACCCACACTGATGGCTGGGAAAGCAGCATTGGACAGACTCAGACACCCTGAACGTGGGTCTCAGAATTCCTGGACAGACAAAGGCAACTCTGGCAGTGGAACCAGGATGCATCCCTGGTGCATGAAAGGAATTTGGGAGCACATTCCCCATGGAGGGATACTCCTTTAGCCTAGAGGCAGCAGGGGGGGGGGCTAGACCCTACTCCAAGTGATTTGACAGATTTGGATGATCCCTCCTGGAAGGTATCATCCTCCCTATGCAGAAAAGATGGGGAAATGGGATGGGAGTGGGGCTCAGGAGGCATGGGAGGGAGAGATGGAGGGAGAAGGAACTGGTATAAAAATGTAAAGAAAAAATAATAAATAAAAAATGTTTAATATAAAAATAAGAAAGTACAAGAAGCACACTGTACACCAAATCTCCTGGACCAAAGGGTGTAAAAAAGTCCCCTAGCCACATAATAAAACATCTAACATAGAGTATAAAGAAAGAATAGTAAGTGCAATAAAGGTAAAAGGCCAGGTAACATATAAAGCAGACCTAACAAAATTAGACCTGACTTCTCCATGGAAATGCTGAAAGCCATAAGGTCCTGGATAGATGTTCTACAAAGACTAGGAATTTCCTGATGGCAGCCCACACTATTATACCCAGAAAAACTCTCAATCCCTATAGATGAATAAAACAATATATCCAATGAAAAAACAGATTTATACAGTACATATTCATAAATCCAGCCTTACAAAAACTTCTGGAAGGAATACTCCAATCCAAGAAAGTTAACTGCACTCACTAATACATAGGCAATAGATAATCCCACTTTTCCAGTACCCAAAATAAAAAGCAGGACAAATATACTCACAAAACCTTTGCCAACAACAAATCTAAAACAAACAAGAATTAATAATCAATGGTCCTTAATTTCCCTCAGTATTAAAAGTCTTAACTCACCTATAAAAATACAGAGGTAACCCAAACCAAGATATATATATATATATATATATATATATATATTTATATACATACATACATACATATACATACATACATACATATCCTATCTTCCTATTTGATTCTCCCTGGTGCTTTTAAATTGTCTTATTGCTCTATCTGTGACTTTAAGTACTAGATTGAATAAGCATGAAGAGAGTTGAGAACCTTGGGTTATTCCTGACTTTTGTCTCAATTCTTTGAGCTTGTCCCAATTAGGGTTGACTTTGCTTGTGTAGTTGCTACAAATAATCAACATAATTTGAGGTATGCTATTTATATTCCTGGCTCTCTATGACTTTTATTCAAGAAGGGGTGTTAGACTTTGCCAAATACCTTTACTGATCTCAATAAGATACTGCTGCAGTTTGTCTTTCAATCTGTTTATATAATGGATTACTTTTATCAATTTTTAAGGTTATCTATCATTTAATCTCCAAATAAAGATACTTTGACTTCTTCTTTTACTAAATGTGTAGGTAAACAAATTATATAGCATTGACACCATATACTGCATTGGATAGATATGGAGGTAGTGGAAAATGAGTTTCTTTCCAGTTAAGTTAATGTTGCCTATAAGCTTGCTATAAATTCCCATTACTTTGCATGGATATGTCCCTTGTCTGTAAGATAAACTTTCAAATTCATTCAGTTGAACTAAAAACAAAAATGATTAGAAATATGAGCAACTTTCAGCTTCACAAATAGTGAACAACTAATAGACATACATGTGGTAGTTTCCATGAGCAATAGTTCTCAATATCTCCTGAAATTTAGCAGCCTTTCTATAGTCAGTAATTTTTATAAGCTTTTATAGTAACATAAATTAATGATTATGTCTTTAAAATTTTGTATTAAAATCTTAACTCTGTCTTCCTCTAACTTCTTGCTGCAGTGTGCTTACCTCTCCTTTTTTGTTTGCTGTCTGTCAACGACTTGGTGGGTCCAGCTCTCAGTCTGCATCAAGCTATACAAAAAAATCCATGAAAGCATCAGAGGCTATGACAGATTCTTATCTGGTGGATGCCAGACTTTTCTAAGGGTAAAATAATAAGGAAACACAGACACTTTCTGATGGCAACTTTCTCTTCATCTTAAAAAAAAAAATACTCTCTGAAAAATCTCTTGTTCTATTTCACAGTTTCTTAATGAGCTCTGTAACTCCATTCCAAATGATCTATTCAGTAGCTTCTTCCTAATTAGCAATATCCTTTTCTTTGCTCTCCCTTCTCTATCTATCCCTTGCCTTTGCTGTTATCTTTCTCCCTCTTGATTGCCATTGCCAAGTGCAGCCTCTGCCCTCCTGACTCTGCTCTTCTGCTCACAGCTCTGCCTCTGTCTTTCTCACTCTGCTCTATGCTTCTCTGTTTTTGCCTTTCCCCTCTTACAGCCAAATTTTGGAAAAGATTTTGTTATATTTTTCAGGCCCACCCCATACTCAGAACCCAAGATAACTCAATAGTTTCTCCTAGGCAAAGAAAGTTACATTGACCATGCATGAATCTCTAAGTTGAGAATGGTTCCCAGACACTAAACAATGGGCTGAACTTTGAGGTTGAAAAGTACATACAAAAATGTCCATTACTTCAGGGAATTATCTAAAGTTACTTCATGCTCTAAACTTGTATTAGTAGGCAACACTTGGGAAAAATTACCTCATGTATTTCTCTATAGTCGCAACCAGATATTTGTCTTCAGAAGCAAGCCACCTGCTTGAATCTGCTCTGAAATCTAAAGTTAGGTGGCTGTGTGACTGAAAATCCTTTGTCTGTTTGAGTAATGTAAAATATTCTAATATTGTTTCTATTCATCACAATTATAAAGTTAAGAATCATCTACCTGACTATCCACAGCTATATTTGTGACCAGTAAATAGAATATTTCCATGAGATAAACACACAAGAAGTGGGAATCCACCAAAAGCTGTTATTAGGGAAGAAATGAAGTTCTTGGAGAAGAAATGAAGTGTGGTGATATGTTGCTTATACAAGTAAAGCCTATCTGAATGTCAAGAATGGAGCTTGCCACTAGCTAAGTATAGAGGTTTGGAAGTTTGTTCAGACAGACAGGAAGTGAGGTAGCTGGGCAGAAATAGGATACAAGCAGGGAGAAACAGGAACTCGCTCTTCTGTCTATGAAGACTCTAAGAGATGGTGGTAGTTTGCCCCTTCTTTCTGATCTCTCAGCATTTCCCTCTATATATGACTCTGAGTTTTTATTATGTAGACCAATTAAGGGCCCCATTTACAACAAAGTGACTTATGAGAGAAATTACAGGCAAAAACAACTGGTTTCCACAGCCAGTGATGCCACAACCTGACCATGTGGGTCTCCTCAGCACTGACTCATGATAAGGATGGGTTCATCTGATGAACTCTAATTGTCACCTGCTGTAAACTCCAATGGCAGCTTTCAGCTTTTGTCATCATAATATTCAAAATCAAATAAGCAACCATTTTCTCAGACTTTGTAACTTCCTAATATTACTCAGTTTTCTCTTGAACTACTGCTAAATTACGTTTTAGCCTTTGTCTTGGTTACTTTTTGTTATTTCAATAAGGACATTAAATTTAAAACCTAGAGCCAGAAAAGGTTTGACCTACCATTCCAGAAGGACATAAACCATTTTAGAAAGGGAGCATTCTCAGGCAGGGAAAACTTAAGAGTAAGAACAGGATGCTAGCTTGGAACATTCCTTATACATTCAGTAAAGAGATAGCCAGCAGGAAATAAGGTCAGGCTATGAATCCTCAAGTCCTTGACCCCAGTATGCTACTTGCTCCTGGATGGCTCCACTCCAACGTGTTCTCCAATCATCTTAAACACTGTCATCAGCTGGGGAATAAGCATTCAAACAGGTAAGCCTTTGGCAGAGAGTCAACATTCATTCTCTGAAGGAAAGGCCTTCTTTTATACAGGAAGTAAATAATATTTAGGTAGTTCTATAGTGTTAAATCATTGAGCTACATATAATTATACTTTAAGTTTTATTCATAAGCATAAGTCAATTATCATTCATTTCCTTTGTATTGGTAGTTCTAAGAATATATTAATTACATGTTTCCTACTTAAGTAATCTGGAAATTGTGTACTTGTGTAATTAAAAGCGAAAGGAAATTTTAAGAAATTAATATATGCTTTATATTGACATAATTATATGGCCTAAGTTACATGTAATTATATGAGTAAACTTTGTAACTTTGCAAATATATGCTAATGCATAAAATACATACTTTAACCTGAAGAATATAAGTTAACAGAATTAGAGAGAAAAGGAATAGCAGAGAGGAAGGAAGGAAGAAAAGAAGGAAAGCAGAGGAATGGAAGAGACAATGAAGATGTACCAGTGAACTTATCACTGATCATATGTGCAATCCAACTGGTCTGGGATGCTGAAGTCAACATAGCATACAGAAGCCAGGAAAATCCTCTTTTCTTGGCATTTCACAAAAGCTATGAGAATTCATTTTGAAAAATTCTATATAGATACTCTTGCTGAATCCCTCTAGATTCTTAAGTAAAGAAGTAAGCTCATATTTGTAGATCTGGATGCGTGACCACTGTCCCATTTGGGTTTTATACGTGCCTTGATGACAAGAACGATTTGGATACTTCAGGTGAAGCCTCTCACAAAAAAAAAAAAAAAAAAAAAAAAAAAAAACAAGCTGTGGTGATTCCAAATAATCCCATTAAATTTGAAGTTGAAGCACACATTTAATGCTGCCATTCAGGAAGACAGAAGCAGGTGGATCTCTGTGAGTTTGAGATAAGAGTGGTTTACAGATTGACTCTCAAGAGATCTAGAGCTACATACAGAAGCCCTGTCTTTAAAATGCAAAACACCCCCCCACACTCACACACACAAAAAAAAATCTAAAAGGAAGAAGAAATTTTACTTGGTGCTCAGAATCTCAAAAGCAATGTAAAGCAATGTCAGCATAACAGTGAAACAATGATTGCTTACTTCAAGAAAAAAGTTCAAAGTTTTTCTCTGAATAAATGACATTATATTCATAAAATTAGTGTATAGAATCTTCGTAATGGTCAAAAATGTTTAAGGTTGGCATTAATCAAGCTTATTGAAAAGTTAAAAGAAAAAGATTCTCTCTAAGAAATGTCCAGTCTCATGTTAGAATATTGTAGAGATACAAATGATGTAAACTACTTTCTAAGACACTACTTTTTATAATGGAAGCTTTGAAGTTATTAAGAAATCACTTTTGGCACAAAACAGTCCTGTGACCAATGGAATTGAAGTGAGAACCATAGCACAAATCCATAGTCCTGATTTTTATGAAGTATCCAGCAATATAAACTAGAAAAAAGAGCAATTTCAACAAATGCTACTATTCAAACTTGATAGCTACATGTAGAATAATGAAAATACATCGACACTTATCATCCTAGACAAAAGTCAACCACACTAAACTTAATAGAAGAGGCAATGAGGATTAGTTTGAACTCAGTGTTACAGAAAAAAAATTTTTCTTTTTCCTTCTTTTTTTTAATTTAAGATATATTTAAAGCATTTTACAAATTGATCCATTTCCTTCTCCCTCTCATCCCCCATGTTCACCAACAACCCACCATCACCCATCCACTCTCCTGGGAGGATGAGGCATTCCCTGAGAGATCATCAAAATCTGTCCAGTCATTTGAGGTAAAGCCAATGCCCACCATGTCCTAAGCTAATGGAGTATCCCTCCATGGAAAATGGGCTCCTAAAGTCCATTCTTGTACTAGGGATACATCCTGCTTCCATGGCCAGCGATCCCACATAATGTCCTCATGTATTAAGTGACACCCACATTCAGGGATTCTGGGTCAGTCTTATGCTGGTTTCCCAGCTACCAGTCTGGCTCCCATTAGCTCCCCATTGTTCAGTTCAACTATCTCTGTAGGTTTCTCCAGACTATTCTTGACCCCTTTGCTCATTACCACTCCCTCTCTGCAACCTGATTCCAGGAGTTTGGCTCAGTGTTTAGCTATGGGTGTTTGCTTCTGCTTCCTTTAGATACTAGGTGAAGGCTAAAGGATGGCATGAAAGGCAGTCATCAATTTTATTATCAGGGAAGTGCATTTAATGTAGCCTCTCCACTGTTGCTTAGATTATTAGTTGGCATCATCCTTGTAAATCTTTAGACATTTTCCTAGTGCCAGGTTTCTTTTTACACCTATCATATCTCCTCTATTATGGGATCTTCTTTCTTGTTCTTCTCCATTCTTCCTTCGACTTACTCTTCCTGCTCCCTCATATTCTCCATTACTCTTCCATTTCTCCTAACTCCCTTTCCCCCTATTCCCCTCATTCCCAATTTTCTCAGAAGATTCTGTACCTTTTCCTTTCTGTGGGGAAGCCTAAGTCTCTCTTAGGGTCCTCCTTGTAATTAGTCACCCATCCCATCCTCCGTCCTCTACACAGGTAGGCATGAGGCCTTCCAGGAGGGAATCATTAAAATCTGTCAAACCTTTTCGGATGGGACCTAGTCCCTCCCCAATGTCTCCCTCTATTATGGCATTTCCTTTCTTTCTCTCCTATTCTTCCCCTGACTCACCGTTTGTATGCCATGGTGGTCTTCTCTCCATTCTTTTTCCCCCTCTCTTTCTCCTAACTCCCTCTCTCCTCAACCTTCCCCTCACCACTCCAATTTGCTCTGGAGATCTTGCCCCTTTCCCCTTCTGTGGGGACCATGTATGTCTCTCTTTGGGTCCTCCTTGTTCCCTAGCTTCTCTGGCAGTGTGAACTGTAGGCTGGTAATCATTTGCTCTATGTCTGAAATCCATATATGACTAAGATCAAATCATGGTCCTCCTAAGATCAAATCATGGTCCTCTTTTTGTGACTGGGTTTCCTCATCAGGATGGTTTCTTCCAGTACTATCCATTTTTCTGAGATGTTGTTGTTTGTTTGTTTTCCAGGTGAGTATTACTCCATTGTGTAAATGTGCCACATTTTCTTTTTGCATTCTTCAGTTGTGGATTGTTTCCAGGTTTTAGCTATTACAAATAATATTGCTATGAACATAGTTGAATAGATGTCTTTGTTGCATGGATGTATGTCTTTTGGGTATGAGACTAAGAGTGGAACTGCTGGATCCTGTGGTACATTGATTCCCATTTTTCTGAAGAACTGCCATGCTAATTTCCAAAGTGGCTTTATAAGTTTGCCATCAGTGAAGGAGCATGCCCCTTTCAGTATATCTTCTATAGAATAATCTGTCTTTGGTGTTTCTAATTTTAGCCATTCTGACAGGAGTAAGATGGTATCTCAGCATTGTTTTGAATTGCATTTCCCTGATGACTAAGGATGTTGAACACTTTCTTAAGTGTCTTTCAAACATTTTAGATTCCTCTGTTTAGTTCTGTACCAAATTATATTATTTGGTGTTTGGGAGACTAGCTTATTGAGTTCTTTATTTATTTTGGAAATCAGTCTTCTTTCATATGTGGGGTTGGTGAAGACCTTTGCCCATTCTGTGGGCTGCCATTTTGCCTTGTTGATTGAGTCCTTTGACAGACAGAAACTTCTCAGTTTCATGAGGACCCACTTATTAATTATCTATCTCAGTGTGTGTTACTGGCATTATGTTCAGAAAGCAGTCTCCTATACAAATTCATTCAAGGGTACATCTCACCTTCTCTTCTAAGAATTTCAGTTTGGCTGGGTTTATGTTGAGATATTTTGTTCATTTGGACTTAAGGTTTGTGCATGGCAATAGATATGGATATTTTTGAAGTCTTCTACAGTCCAGTATCCAGTCATGCCAGAACCATTTGTTGAAAAAGCTTTCTTATTTCCATTGTATAATTTTAACTGCTTTATCAAATATCAGGTGTTCATAGGTGTGTCTGTGTGTTAATGCCAGGATTTTCAATTTGATTCCATTGGTCTACTTGTTTATTTTTGTGCCAATAATATGCTCTTTTCAGGAGTATAACTCTGTAGTAGAGCTTGAAGTCTATGGATGGTGATGCCTCAGGAAATTCACTTAAAGTACAGGGTTGTGTTGGCTATTCTGGGTCTTTTGTTTTTCCATAAAGGTTGAGCATTGTCCTTTAAGGTATGTGAAAAATTGTGCTTGGATTTTGAGGATGATCACATTGAATTTGTAGATTGCTTTTGGCAAGACTGCTATTTTAACTATTTAAATCCTTCCTTTCCAAGTGCATGGGAGATCTTTCCATTTTCTTGTATCATCTTTAATCTCTTTCTTTAAAGACTCAAAGTTCTTGATGTACATTACTTTCACTTATTTAGTTAGTATTGCCCCCCAAGATATTTTATGTTGTTTGTGGCTATTGCAAAGTGTGATGTTTCCTTGATTTCTTCTTAAGCCCCTTTAATGTCTGTATATAGTAGGGCTATTTATTTTTTTTTCATTTTAGTTATACTTTATCCTGCCACTTGGCTGAAGGTGTTTATCAGCTGCAGGAGTTTCCTGGTAGAGGTTTTGGGGTCACTTATATAAACTATCATATTGAAAATAGTGAAAGTTTGCCTGCTTCCTTTCCAATTTATACATCCTTAATCTCCTTTCATTGTATTATTTCTCTAGCTAGAACTTCAAGTACAATTTTGAAGAGATATGGAGAGAGTAGACAACCTTGGTTTGTTCCTAATTTTAGAGGAAACACATTGAGTTTCTCTCCATTTAGTTTGATGTAGGCTGTTAGCTTACTGTATACTGCTTTTATTATGTTAAGGTATATTCCTATTATCCCTGGCCTTTTTCAGTATCTAGTGAGATGATCGTATGTCTTTTATTTTTCAGTTTATTTACATGGTGGATTTCATTGAAAGATTTTCATATGTGGAAGCATCCCTGCCTTCCTGGCATGAAACCTACTTGGTCATGGTGGCTGATTTCTCTGATAAATTCTTGGAAACAATTTGCCAGGATTTTATTGAGTATTTTTGCATTAGTCTTCATGAGAGATGTTGGTCCATAGTACTTTTTCTGAGTTGTATCTCCATGTGGCTTGGGTACCAAGGTAATTGTAGCTTCACAAAATAAGTTTTGGCAATGACCCTACTGCTTCTATTTTATGGAACAATTTGAGGAGTATTGGTACTAGCTCTTCTTTGAATTTCTGGTAGAATTCTGCACTGAAGTCCTCTGGTCCTGGGATTTTTTTGGTTGGCAGACTTTTGATGACTGCTCCTATTTCATTAGGGGTTATAGGCCTATATAAATCACTTATCTGTTCCTGACTTAAATTTGGAAAGTGATATTTATCCAGAAAACTGTCCATATCCTTTAAATTTTTGAATTTTGTCAGGTACAGGTTTTCAAAGTGTGACCTGAAGAGTCTCTGGATTTATTTACTGTCCCCCTTTTCATTTCTGATTTTGTTAATGCACATTTTCTCTCTTTCTCTCTGCTTTTTAATTAGTTTGGATAAAGGTTTGTCTATCTTGATACTTTTCTTGATGAACCAATCCTTTGTTACATTGATTCTTTTGTTGTCTTTGTTTCTACTTTATTGATTTCAGCCCTCACTGTGAGTTTGCTTCTTTTTGTTCTAGAACTTTCAGTTGTGCTATTAATTTGCTAATGTGACTATCCTTCAGTTTTTGCATGTGGGCACTTAGTGCTTAGTGATTAGCACTTAGTGTTTAGTGCTTTCAATGTGTCCCATAAGTTTGAGTATGTGTGTCTTCAATGTCATTGAATTTTAGGAGGTCTATAAATTCATTTTTTTTCCTTCCTTGACCCATAATGGGTGCAACTGTGCATTGTTTAATTTCCATGAGTTTGTAGGGATTCTGAAATTTGTGTTGTTGCTGAACTTTAAAGCATGGTGGTCTAATAACATACAGGGGGTTATTCCAATATTTTTGTATCTGTTGAGGTTTGCTATATTGCTGAGTATGTGGTCAATTTTAGAGAAAGTTCCATGTGGTGCTGAGAAGAAGGTATATTGTTTTCTGTTCAGATGGCATGTTCTATAGATGTCTGTTAAATACAATTGAGTAACATCTTCTGTTATTTCTTTTGGTTCTTTGCTAAGTTTCTGTCGCATGGTCCTGTCTACTGTAAGAGTGGGGTGTTGAAGTCTCTTATTATAAGTATGTGATGTTTTATTTGAGATTTGAGTTTAGTAATGTTTCTTTTATGAATTTTGTTGCCTTTGTGTTTGGGGCACAGATGTTCAGAATTGAGACTTTGACCTGATGGATTTCTCCTATGATGAATATGAAAATCCTTTCTTCAATCTCTATTGATTGATTTTAGTTTGAAGTGTAATTTGTTAGATGTTAGAATAGCTACACCAGCTTGTTTCTTGGGTCCATTTTATTGAAAAACCTTTCCTCAACCATTTACTCCGAGGTAACATCTGCCTTTGAAGTTGAAGTATTTTTCTTGTATGCAATAGAAGGAAAGATTCTTTCTTTGTATCCATTCTGAAAACCTGTGTCTTTTTATAGGCAAGTTAACATATTTAAAATGGAGAAAATGTAAGGACCAATGATTATTAATTCTTGTTTGTGTTGGATTTGTTTGTGGTAATGGTATTGTGAGTAAAGTTACCCTCTTTTTCTTTTGGCTTTTGGTAAAGTGGGATTATCTATTGCCTACATTTGTGTGAGTATAGTTAACTTCCTTGGGTTGGAGTTATCCTTGTAGAACTTTCTGTAGGGCTGTATTTGTTGATATGTATTGTTTAAATCAGGATTTTCATAGAATATCTTGTTTTTCCATCTTGAGTTATTGTGAGTTTTGCTGGGTATAGTAGAGTGGGCTGGCATTTGTGTTATAGAACATCTAACCAGCGCCTTCTGGCTTTCATAGTTTCCATCTTGAAGTCAGTTATTATTCAGATATGTTTGTATTTATATGTTACCTGGCCTTTTTCTTCACTGCTCTTGATATTCTTTCTTTCTTCTATATGTTTGGTTGTTTGGTGTCTTTAGTATTATTTGGAGAGGGGAGAAGGGTTTTTTGTTTTGTTTTGCTTTTTGTTTAGTCTGTTTGGTATTCCATAAGCTTCTTGTACTTTTTCTGCACCTTTGACATGGGCTTTTTCAACTTCTATGCCTATTATTCTTAGCTCTGGTCTTTTCATGGTGTCCCACATTTCCTGGATATTTTGTGTTAAGGATTTATTGGATTTTAGATTTTCTTTGATTAATGAATCCATTTCCTCTAGTTTATTCAGCACCTGAGATTCTTCTTTTGATCTCTTGTATTCTGTTGGTTATGCTTGCATCTGTACTTCCTGATCATTTACCTAGCTTTTCTATTCCCAGCATTTCATCAGTTTGTGTTTCCTTTATTGTCTCTATTTCAGTTTTCAGGTTATGGATTGTTTGAACTGTTTCCTTCATCTGTTTGATTATCTTTTCTTGAGTTACCTTGCTTTTTTAAGAGATTTGTTCATTTATTTCAGTTTTTTGATTGTTTTTTTCTTCCATTTCTTTAAGGGATTTTCTCATATTCCCTTTGAGGGCATCTATCATTTTCATAAAGTTGTTTTTAAAGTCATTCTCTTCTGCTTTATATGTGTATGATTGTGCAGGTCTTGCTGGTGTAGGATCCCTAACTCTGGTGGTGTCATATAAGTATTTCTGTTGTTGGATGTGTACTTATACTATCATCTTCCAATCTCTTTTTCCAGTGGGTACAGGTGGGGTTTCTCCCTCTCCTGGTGGGTTTGGTTTCAAGGCTGTATCTTCTCCTCTCTTGCAGAGAGTACAGGGGCAAGACAGAAATGGCAGTTGATGCTGAATACTACATTCTGTCAACAGGTCCAACTGTGTGATTGATGGCAGGAAGTGTCTGGTGGCTACAGGACAGGGGACTAGAAAAGGGAGAGGTGGGAGTCTCTGAAGAAGCCCCTGGTACTCCCTTCTGTACAGGAGGGTGGAAATGCATGGCAGTAATGGCAGCTGATGCTGGGCGCTTTTTTGTGCCTCCAGGTCCCTCTGGTGGATTTGGCGGCAGGAGTGGTCTGGCAGCTGCAGGTCAGGGGGCTCAAAGAGAGTGAGGTTGGGAGCTGGGGGAACTTCAGGTACTCATCTCTTGAACTGAGGGTGGAGGGGGAGGACAGGAATGTCAGCTGATGCTGGGTGCTTTGTTCTGCCTCAGGATCCCTCTGGGGGATTTGGTTTCAGATAGGGTTTGGCAACTACAGGTAATGTACTTGAAGAACATTTTAAGAATTAGCTGTAAATGTGGGTCAATTTGAGTCTATTTCATATCAAAATATAAACATTATCAAAATTGTACTTTTTGTCTCTCATGAATATTTGTGTTCATCTATATTCACATATCTACAAAGACATTATTAAACAATGCTTCTTTTCTTGGTAATTAGAAATATATTCCTTTTCATTTAAAAGTAATAAAACAGAGGGCTGGGAAAGGAGAAGAAGTTAGAGGCTGACTAACATATATTATTTTTAGCTTTATGAAGTTAAATTTTGAAGTCAAATATATCCACTGAATTCAAATATTTCAGTAACATTGTTATTGCTGTGCGTTAACAGAGAGGCAGAGTATGTAACAACTAATTTCTGGAATTAGTTTAAAGGAAGTATCTAAAACTCAAGGAAATTGTAAATATTAAAATTACCATAGAAGAAAGTGTAAGGCCTTCTAAGGACAGTATAGAATCCTCACTGCAGAGAACAGAGCCATAAAGGCAGGGTCTGCTTCTTCAGCAGCACCTTCGTTTTATAAATGACATGTTCCCTAGCTTCTGCAAATGTATATAAGTAATAGCAAGATGTGTGACTACAAAGATGTACCTGTGCCCATGTGTATCCATGTGCTCATTTGACATTTTCCAGTGGACTGCCTAAAATATTTCATTTCTCTTTGCTAAGTGAAAGGCCTACTCATGCTTATGGAATCTCACGGAGTAGTGAAGCTAAAATTTGAACAATGGAACCATGAAAAGAATGACATGTTACAAAAGAGTAAGCATGGTTAGATGGAACTGACAGAGTCAGAGGGGAAAAAAACAACTAAAAGATTGGAATAGCTTTTAGTTTGCAGTCCTAATATTTGCTGAACTTTTGTTCTACAAAAGAAAATGAATGAATGTTCCAGGGAACTGAGCAATGTAGATCTGTTGTTTTACTTTACAGGAAGGAAAGGGCTGTAAACTTCTAAAAAGTTTCTGTCCTGTAAAAGACTGAAGCAGAAGAGAAGTCTTGTGCACAACAGAAAAAACTGATATATTAGAACTCTCTATCTATCCAGCCATCTATTTATCATTTATCTGAATCTTAGCAATCTATCTATCTATCTATCTATCTATCTATCTATCTTCTATATATCTATTTATCTGTCTATTAACTACTTATTTATCCATCTATTTATCTATCATCTCTCTATCCATCTATTTATCCACCTATCTGTCACCTACCTATTTATCCATGTGTCTATCATAAAATCATCAATTTCAATTTGGTGGGGTATAGAGCTTCAATATGAAAATTTTAATTTTTTTTATGTTTTAGAACCTCCTTAAAAGTGGAGTTAGATATACTTTATTTTCATTATTTTAACTTATTTATATTTTATATATCAATCCCTGTTCCCCTCTCCTTCCCTCCCATTCTGCAGCTTTCCCTCCCTCTCACTCTCTCATGCCCCCCAACCACTCTCCCCTCCCATCCAAACCTCACTCCAAATGTAGGGTGATGCCTTCCAGGAAAGGTCATCTAAACCTGTCAAGTCCTTTGGAGTAGGGACTAGAACTTCTCTCCTGTCTCTAGGTAAATGGAGCATCCCTCCATAAGAGATAGTTTCCCAAGGTCCCTTTGTATACCAGGGATATATCCTGGTTCCACTCTCTGAGGTCCCTTAGACTGCCCAGGCCTTCTAGCTGAGAGCCATGTTCAGGGGGCCTGAGTCAGTCCCATGTGGATTCCCAGCTATCAGTCTGGGGTACCGTTAGCTCCTCCTTGTTTAGGTAAGCTATCTCTATATGATTCTGAAGACTGGTCTTGTTCTCCCTCTCTGCATCTGGTTCCAGTTCAACTCAGTGTTTAGATGTGGGAGTTTGCTTCTGTTTCCACAAGCTATTAGATGAGGGCTCTATGATGGTGGATAGGAAGCTTCTCAGTTTGAGGACGTCCCATTTATTATTTGTCAATTTCAGTGTCTGTGCTACTGGATTTATGTTCATGAAGCAGTCTGATATAACACTTTGTTCAAGGATACCACTCACTTTCTCTTCTAAGAGGTTCAGGATGTCTGGATTTATGTTGAGGTCTTTAATACATTTGGACTTGAGTTTTGTGCATGGTGATAGTCATGGGTATTTCTGCATTCTTCTACACTGCATTTTCCAGTTGTGCCATCACCATTTGTTGAAGATGCTTTCTTCCTCCCATTGTATACTTTTAGCTGTTTTGTAAAAACCAGGTGTTTGTAGGTGTGTGGGTTAATGTCTGGATTTTAAATTTGATTACATTGGTCTACTTGTCTATAGTAGAGCTTAAACTCAAGGAAATTGATGCCTCCTGAAGTTTATTGTACAATGTTCTTTTGGCTATCCTGGTCCTTTGTTTTTTCATATAAAGTTGATTATTATCTTTTCAGCATCAGTGAAGAATTGTGCTGAGATTTTAATGGAGATTGCATTGAATCTCTAGATTGCTTTTGTCAACATTGCCATTTTTCCTATGTTTATCCTACCTATCAAAGAGCATGGGAGATCTTTACGTTTTCTGGTATCTTCTTTAATTTCTTTCTTTAAAGACACAAAGTTCTTATTATGTAGGTCTTTTATTTGTTTGGTAAGTGTTACCCCAAGATACTTTATGTTGTTTGTGGCTATTGTAAACTGTGATGTTTCTCTGATTTCTTTCTCAGCCCCTTTGTCTTCTGTATATCATAGGGATACTGATTGTTTTTTTTTTTCTTTTAGTTTATCTTGTATCCTATTGCTTTAGCTAGAACATCAATTGCAATATTGAAGAGATATGGAGAGAGAGGGCAGCCTTATCTTGTCCTGATTTTAGAGGAATAGCCTTAAGCTTCTCTCTATTCAGGTTAATGTTGGCTGTTGGTTTACTATATACCATTTTTATTATGTTTAGGTGTGTTCCTTTTATCCCTATCTCTCCAAGACTTTTGTCATGAAAGTTTGATGATTTTTTTGAAGGATTTTTTCAGCATCTGGGGAGAAGATCATGTGGTTTTTCTTTATCAGTTTGCTTATAAGGTGGATCACATTGATGTATTTTCATATGTTAAACCATCTCTACAACTCAGGAATGAAGTCTACTTGTTCATTGTGAATGATTTCGTTGGTATATTCTTGGATTGGGTTTGCCAGTATTTTATTGAGTATTTTTGCATCAATTTTTTTGAGGGATATTGGTCTGTAGTTAATTTCATTTTGATTTGGTGCAGGTGTGATAAGCCTAGTTGAACCAAATGAGTGGCTTTTTATAGTTTTTAACTTTGGCAATTAAGTTGACTTAAAATAGGCTTTTAGGAATCTCTCCATACCTAAGCACGGTAGTCAGGGAAGTATTAAATGAAACATTCTTTCCTTTATTCACACGTTCTCCCAGCTTTGGAATATTCAAGGCTTGAATGACAATATGGAAATTCAGCAAAATTTTCATAAAATTATCTTTCTGTTAACTTCATACTTTAGAGCTTTCACCATAGAAAACAAAAAACTCAGCAGAAGAAGTTATATCATAGTTTCTTTTACCTTTTATTCCTTCCTGCTTCCTGAGAGATAGCACATCACCCCAATACATGGGATAATTGATGAGAAGGTAATAGCACAGAAATGAAAATTAATTACTAGGTTGATATAGTTTGCATTGTCCTAAGGAAGAATTATACCAAAATTAATTTTCAGTAATATATATTTGGATATTAATTAACATTTCATATGTGTTTACATTTGTGTTACATAACTTGTGAGTGGCATTAGAATGATTTGTAACTGAATAACTAATAATTTTCATATATACATGTATATGTAAATAACTTTTTTCTTATTTTACATATTGATTCCAGTTCTCTCTCTCTCCTTCCCACCCATGACTCCAAAACCCTCCCATCTCACCCCAGCCCCCCACTCCACAGGGAAGTTGATACCTTCCAGGAAGGATCATCAAAATCTGTCAAGTCATTTGGAATAGAGACTATGCCCCTCTCCTGGCTCTAGGTTAGGGGATTATCCCTCCATAGGGAATGTTCTCCCAACGTCCTTTCCTGCACCAGGGATACATCTTGGTTCCACTGTCAGAGGTCCCTTAGACTACCCAGGCCTTCTAACTGAGACCTATATTCAGGGTTCTGAGTCAGTCCAATGCTGGTTTTCCAGCTATCCGTCTGGGGGTCCATGAGCTCCCCGTTGTTCAGCTCAGCTGTCTCTGTGGTTTCTTGTAGCCTAGTCTTGACCTCATTTTCTTATCACTCCTCCCTCTCTGCAGCTGGATTCCAGACGTTTGTCTCAGTGTTTTGCTGTGGGTGTCTGCTTCTGTTTCCATCAGCTACTAGATGAGAGCTCTATGATGGCATATAAGTTAGTTATCAATCTCATTATCAGGGATGAACATTTAAGGCAGACTTTCCGTTATTGCTCAGATTGTTAACGGGGGTCATCCTTGTAATTCTCTGGACATTTCTCTAGAGTCAGTTTTCTCTTCAAACATATAATGGCTCTCTCTATTATGGTATCTCTTTTTTGTCTTGTCTATTCTAAGAGGAAACTCTACCAACCATATAAAGAAAGCTAATTATATCATACTTAAAAATGATAACTAATATTGTACTCAAAAACATTCTCTAAATTTTAGATTGTTGTATGATACATTTTCAAAGGAAATCTTTAAATGATTTCTTAACAAATAAAAGTCTAAACTACTCATTAACATATAAAATATCTATGCACTTATGAAGTAACATAAAAGAATGAAAACCTACAGATGTCTTCAGTTTCTATGTTCTAAACAAGAGAAGAATTTTCTGGAGTTGGTTTTCTGTTTCCTATAAATACATAGTAATTATACTTATCAAGTGCAGTAACTATAAGCATTATGTAGATAATATTTTCAAGCCTACATTTAAATTAATACATATTAATTATATTTATATAATACACATATAATGACGCAATGGTAATATTTGTCTTCACTGTACTTGAAAAACACAAAGTACTTTAAGTCTTAAAGTTATTCATTAAGAGAAACTATTATTCCATATCTTTAATCATTAAGACTGTGGTGTTTGGATAATTATGTCAGATGACACTCACACTGGGTAAATAAATCATTTGCTGTGTTTGCAATGATTCTAAAGGCAGTCTTCTACTATGTCTTTTATGAAGAGATACAGTTGAAGATAATATTAATCTAAAATTTATGCTTATCTCACTAGTTCAATACAGTACACTACCAGGCAATTTTCACTAAGTTAAACACTTTGGGGCTTCAGGGAGAGACTGCTGTGTAGACTCAGAGAAAACTGAATTCTTAGGATTCTCTAACATCCTGAATTTTCTCTTCAAACAGAAGTAGCTTTCATTTATACTAGGTTACAAGTTTCACACTTTACTCTCTGGACCAAGTCACCTAACATGGCTATGAGTCAACCAAGCCAATTGGAGAATCCACACCAAAACTTAAACTATGGAAATTTTATTAAGTGTGATTATATGTTTTTTTTTTTACCTTTATGAGAAACAAGATAAATGTCCTTTGCCAGTAAATTATATAATTACAATTATATAATTGTAATTTTCAGATACAATATTTACAAGCTATATAGATGGCCCCAAGATTAACATGCAAGAATGATTATCCTGTCAAGCTTTCCTGCTTCCTTGACTTTTGAGCGAATATACAGAGAGTCATAATGTGGCCTGAATACTTTACTACCTGGGATTATGCATTGGTCTTTTGGGAAGTGGAAGGCTTATTTGCCCCAGGAGCCATAAACTCTGACCTGAAAAAAAATCTATGATGAATGCCTTTTAAGAAAGCTACACCACGCCAGCTTCATTATTTTCTGCAACTCACTCTTATTTTATATTTTTAATTTTAAGGCATGCAAGTCAATCTTCAAAACAGTCATGGAGTAGGAAACTTATCCTAACGCTGCAAATTACAACCAAGAAAAAAAACAATCCCAACTAGTACCATAATTTAGAAGTCCAATCATAGACTGAAAAAAATGATCAAGATTCTTTGCCAGGTTTTGTGCAGCAATGGAAGAGAAGAGTATAATTTATGTAACTTTGAATATGTAGTGGTTAATATTTCATCATACAAGGCCTGAACATGTATATTCAAATTGATGTGTGACCATCTGATGGGAGATGTCATTCTGTAAATATGTTTCTCATATTGGTTAATGAATAAAGCACTGTTGGCTAATAAGAAAGCAAGATAGGCTGGATGAGGAAGAGAGAGGAAGTAGTAGGGAGGAGATGCAAGATGGAAGACAGAGAGAAAAGAATGCCAGCCCCTCTCTCTAGTAAGATAAGACCATGTGGATGTACTTAGATTAATAGAAATGGGATAATAATTAAGACAGAGCTAGCCGATAAGAAACTAGTAACTGGCCAAAAGAATTATATATAATACAGCATCTCTGTGTGTTATTTGGGACTGGCATGGTGGTGGGACCAGACCAGCCAGCAGGAAATACCTTACTGCTAACAAAATGGCTTCTAATGTGGACCTAAGAACTTCCACTTAAAACTTAACACAAGCTTAGAAAATGGTTTTAGAAACAAAAGAACAGAGGCAAGGTTTTTTGGAAGAAACATTTTTCTCAGTTGGGCCCTGCTTTGCTAGAGACAAGCAGAGATTTGTGCAGCTCCTTTAAGGGAGGTTTCCTGACTCAGCATAAGCTATAAAAAAAAAAAAAAAAAAAAAAAAAAAAACCCACAAGGCTTTTAAAGAGCTCTGCTAACAACTGAATGGTGTGTAGGAGAGCTGGCAATGGCAGTGACCACATCTCTAAGTCAGCAGCATGCTGCTGGATGGCAGCATAGACTAAGGCATTGAGCACAACTCTCAGATCTGTTTGGGGAATGTACCTGCCACCATCTTTGATAGACTGCAGGTAAAACAGCTTTCATTTTAGCAATGCTGTTGTTTACCAGATATAAGTCTCATGGCCAGAAAAAGTTAAAGATTTACAGTAAAGACAGATTCAGTTAAGAAAAACTTCTAACGGTTTACAGTGTTTTAAAATATACTTATGCTTGGGAGAGAAAAAGTAACAGGATACAATGGTATAAAAAAGAAATGAAAAAGGAGTAAGTGGATGTGGTAGCATATGCCTTTAATTCCAGCACTCCGGAGACAGAGACAAGCAGATCTCTGTGATTGCAAAGTAAACCTGGCATTCAGAGTTAATTCTAGGACAGATAAAATTTACAAAGATAAACTCTGTTTCAAAAAAATGAAACAAAAAAGATGTAGAAGAAATAGAGTAATAAAAAAGCCTTGTAAAGATGGAGAGTACAGAGAGAATCTGGATAATGTACAGTATTATATTGTCTGTGTATTGTTTGACTGCTGAGGAAATAACTGTTAAAGGAAATGCTGCTGGATTAATTCAATTTATTTATTTTAAAAATTCTTTGACTCAAAAATTTAAGTCTAAGGATAAGTTAATGGGAAAAAGAATTTCTATTTTTGTTTCCACAGAAAATGAAAAGCTGTAGATTCCTTCCAGACTAATGTGGTTTGATCAGGCAAGACCCTGAAACAGCGTTCCTTGTGATTCAATATTCAAAACAGTTGGGGCAAGCCAGCCTTGCAGACTACAGCCAGGATTTCTTCATCTTCTTAGGATCTCCCATGATAGTGTCCCCTACCAGCAGGAAGTTGTTTGGAAAGAATGATGCCCAAATTTCCAAATATTGTTTCTAAATGTTTGTTTTCATTTAAATGGGATTGGTTATAAATGTTAATTACCACAAGCAATCTTTTTAAAGGTAAACAGGGGATTATGGTATAGAAATGTATACTTTGTTTTGGAATGGATTATCATTATTGATATATTATTGATACAATTCAAGGTCAATTTTGTGATATGTATATTTCTCCTCTTGTTTAGGTATTGTGTTTATATAGCTCAATTAAAAATGTTACATGTAATTTCACACATATTATAGTTAATTACCTATGATAGTGAAAACTTAGAGTTAATCTAGTTAGGATTTCTAGATATACAGAGATGTATTTGAAATGAATAGGCATTCTTCAAACCTTTCAATGAATATGGCATTTAAAATGGTTTAGAGATTTTCTTGACAGTGAGACATAACCGCTCCTGGCAATACCACCTACATCAGAAAGAAATATGGACATAGAAGAAACAAATGATAAAGTTTGCTTTCAATATGGCAAGACTAGCCATTTGGGAAAGATACTGCTCTTGTCTAGACTGTTTGACTTTATGCTCTATAAACTGGACATGCTGGACCCACAGGAAAGTGACTGCTGAAACAAGATGGGCATTGCTGTAGGGTTCCGGCTTCATGGAAGAGTCTGCCAGACAGTCTGCAGGACACAGAGAAAAGTGACTGACAAACTGCCAATATAGGAGGATAGTTTAAAGTTTTCTGCTTTGCTGAGGAGTCAGCCAGACACACTTTGGCCTATAGACTGAAGATGGAACATTACAGAAGAACTTCAGGTGACTGACCAGGCAAGATGTTGCTGTCATTTCTAGAGTTTATATATTATCCTGTGGTCTTTGAGAAAGTTGAAGACAAATAGTTATGGTTATAGTTTTCCTTAGGAAGGATTAAAGATAAATTACATATAAGATTTTAGACTCACAAAGATAGGATAGATGATGGGATATTTTCTTTAAATATTGCTAAATGTTAATGGACTAAATATTTTTAACTGTGATTCTTATTTGATAACTGTTGTGTTATATATTTTGCTATGCTAATGTCAAAACCCTTGTTTTTATTTTAGACAGAAAAGAGGAGATGATGGGAGATATCATCCTGTAAATACATTTCTCATATTGGTTAATGAGTAAAGCACTGTTGGCCAATAGGAAAGCAAGATAGGTGAGACTAGGAGGAGAGAGGAAGTAGTAGGCAGGAGATCTAGATGGAAGACAGAGAGTGAGGACCACCAGTCCCTCTCTCCGGTAATATAAGATCACGTGGAAGTACTTAGATTAATAGAAATGGTTTAATAATTAAGACAGAGGTAACCAATAAGAAACTAGTAACTGGCTAACAGCTTAAAATCTAATACAGAGTCTCTGTATGTTATATGGGGCTTGCATGACAGTGGGACCAGTCTGGCTGGCCAGAAAAACCTTACTATTAACAGCCATCTTTGTTTGAAGAACAATATGATTATGAGAGAAGATACCCAAAATCTCAGAGTTATTGACATAAACAGGAATATTTTTCTCTTGCCAGTGAAGCATAGAAGGATCAGGTATATACACCCAGTATGTTTCCACTGTAGCAAATGCATCGAACAGAGACAGCATAGCAGGAAACAACAATTCTGCAGTCACACCCTGCCCCTGAGATTTCATCAAGTCACTGAGACTTCCCTCAGTCACTAGCATCTTCATCTGAGTCATTGTAGTTATGCAGACTCTGTCCTTCGTAATTTAACAACTCCATCACCTTGATCCCTTTTAGTTATTTAGGCGTAGCTCTTGCGGACACTTTAGAAGTTCTTTGTCCATAAAATTCAAGTGTTAAATTTGTGGATGAATTCACTTGATGTTATTTTTATTGAAAATATATTTTTTTTACTTTTTTAATTTAGATTTTAAACAAACTTGCTTTACATGTCAATTCCAGTTCCCTCACCCCCCTTCTTCCCTGAATCCCCCATCACCCCCCCCCATTCCATCTCCTTTGTGTTCCCCATGGAGGATGAGGCCTTCCATGGGGAAACTTAAAAGTCTGCCATATCATTTGGAGCAGGGCCTAGGCCCTCCCCCATGTGGCTAGGCTGTATTCTTCTATGTGGAATAGGCTCCCAAAGTCCATTCTTATACTAGGGATAAATACTGATCCACTACAAGAGGCCCCATAGATGGCTCAGTCTTCCTAACTAATGTTCATGGGGGCTGGGTCAGTTCTATGTGTTTTAATACTGGAGTTTTACTTCCACTTCCCTACATACCCAAATTTATGTTTCCATTTTCTATTTTATTGGAAAACATTTAAGTAAACAAAACTGAACAAGCAAACCAGAATTTAAAAATAAATAAGAAACAGGAAATACACAAAATCTCAAATTCATGCACACAGGCATATGCATATAAAAACAAAACCTGATGGGCCAATTCTGCTAGAAAACCAGATAGACTATCTACAAACCCTCTCAGCTCTTTCTCCTTCCCTAAAGCAATCCCTCAGTCTCTTCCCTAGCATTTTAACAGAACAATCACCACCTACATCCTCCCTCAGCACTGACATCTCCTTTGGATCTCACAGACCACGCCCTCTTGATTTTGCTCCCTCACTCATCATTTCATCTCAGCTTCCAACCTCCAACACCACCAGGCATTCCTTGGGAACACATCACCTGAGCAGGCCAGTAAAACAGGCAATTCTCAGCCATCACATTTTCTGAAAATCAAAAGAGAAACAGAAACCACATAAAGAAACAATGATATAACAAAACAATCCCAGAAAACAGCACCTAGAACTAACTGTAATCATTACAAATCTAGCTGCCTCGACACCAAAAAAAGCAACACAATCATTGACAATCAGTATGAAATGTCTCCACTAGAGTCCAGCTATGCTATCAGAGCAGGCCCTGAACATTCTAACTTGGCTGAAGCACAAGAAAAAAATGAGCTTAAAACCAACTATATAAAAATGATAGAAAACCTTTAAGAGAAAATTATAAATAAATAACTTAAAGAAATCTAAGAAAGCTCAAACAATTAGAGGAAATGAATAAATACCTCAAATAAATCTGATAAAATATAAACAACAAGTAGAACAAAGGAAATAAAATTAGTCACTGAAAATAGAAGCAATAGGTCCTGCCCCCACTCAGGGGAGAGGTGAGCTTAGGCCCCTGTCTCATACTCAACTTCTGTTTACCCTCTTTGGGATCTCCTGGCCTAGGAACTGCAGGGAGACAAACTCACCCCCAGGGAAACAAACCATCCAAAGTCTGCTGACATCACTGCGCTAGTCCCGCCCCTACTCAGGTAATAGGTAAGCTTGGGGAAAAGATCTCCTGAGCAAATTGGGAGTATGGTTGAAGGGGAGAGGGAGTTAGGAGAAAGAGAAGGAGAGAAGGAGAGGGAAGAGGAGGACATGAGAGAGCAGGAAGACTGAGTCAGGGGAAGAATAGAGGAGACTAAAAACAGAGATACCATAATAGATGGAGCCCTTATAGGTTTGAAGAGATGTCTGGCACTAGGGAAGTGTCCAGAGATCTACAAGGATGACCTCAATTAACAATCTAAGCAATAGTTGAAAGGCTATCAGAAATGCCCTTCCCCAATAATGAGACTGATGACTACCTTTTATGCCATCCTAGAGCCTTTATTCACTAGTTGATGGAAGCAGAAGCAGACACCACCCACAGCTGAGTACTGAGCCAAACTCCTGGAATCCAGTTGCAGAAGGGAGAAGTGATGAGCAAAGGAGTCAACACCAGGCTGGAGAAACTGACAAAAACAGCTGATCTGAACAAGGACCCTGGACTGATAATTGGGAAACCAGCATAGGACCGACTCAGACCCCCTGAAAATGGGTGTCAGTTAGAAAGTCCAAGCAGTCTATGGGGCCTCTGGAAGTGGATCACTATTTATCCTTAGTGTACTGATAGATTTTGGGTTGGTAGGGAAAACGGGATGGTAGGAGGGTGCAGGAACTGTGATTGACATATAAAACAAGGTTTTTTTTTTTCAAATTTAAACAAAAAAGAAAAAAGAAAGAAAAGCAAAGAAAAAGAAAATCAACAAAATAGACACCCTGTATCCAGACTAACTAAAAGGCTCAGAAAAAGTACATCCAAATTAGCAAAATCAAAAATGTAAAGCAAAACTTAACAATAAACAATGATGAAATCCAGAGAATCACAAGTACATACTTTTAGGACCTGTAATCCTACATTGGAAAAATCTAAAAACAAATGGAGAATTTTCTTAATAGGCATCACTTACCATGGTTAAAAAGTGATCAGATAAATATTCCGAATAGACTTTTATATAACTCTTTTGAAATAGAAGCAATTATTAAAATCCCCCAACCAAACAATTCCCAGGGCCAAAAGGTTTTATTACAGAATTCTACCACACTTTCAAATAAGATTAATGCCAAATACTCCTCAAATTATTGAACAAAATAGAAACAAAATGAACATGGCCCAATTTAATTTATGGGGTTATAGTTACCCTGGCACCTAAAACACATAAACACTTAAAAAAGAAAGAGAACTCCAACCTAATTTCCTTCACAAACATACATACAAACATTCTCAACAAAATACTCACAAACTGAATCCAAAAACACATTGAAAAAAATCATCTATTATTTTCAAGTAGGTGTCATTCCAGATTTAATACATTTAATACATGAAAATCAGAATATGTAATCAACTATTTAAAGAAATTTAAAGGTATCTAGTTTCCTGAGCCGTGAGGAATGGGATGTGATGAAGACATTCCCATTTAGGACTAAGTGTTGTAAGGTCTCTCACTCTGCATTTTGTCTAGTTGTGGGTCCAGATGGGTGTTAGTTCGCAGGTTGATAGCTATGTAAGGCACTGATCTATGGGGTGCGGATTAACTTTGTGGCCCATTTTATTGTTATGTTTCTTCAACAGATTTAATTTAATTTGATAAAGTTATGGCTCCTAGGACTGGAGAAATTGAGCAATAGGCACTTGTTTATAAGCACTTGATACTTATGAAAAAGATCCAGATTCTGTTCCCACAACCTTGTCTGGTGGTTCACAACTTCCTGTTTTTTCTAGCTTCAAGGGATCTTGTGCCTTCTTATGGGTTCTGAAGGTGCTGCATGCAGGCATGTATGTAAAGAAAAGAAGGGACACAAATGTATATATAAGGAAAGAAAATATTGTTTTTAAAGACAGAGCATATGGGTTTCCTCCAGTAGTTATGAGTAATGAGATTGAGATCAGAGGTTGTCCATACATGAATTATGAGCTATTGAACAAATCGATATAATTATGACTATCTACACATACACACACACAGACATGTGTAAACATGCACATATTAAGCAATATATGTCTATATAGATAAAGAAGTAAAAATTTTCCACATGTATGTGAAATAGGATCCATGTGTTGTGTCACTGAAGAAAATGCAGTGTACATGCAATGATCAGACTTTCAGTGATATTATTGTTTATTGGATAGGATCCAGAAGAATACCAATATTTATCCTTTAACCTTTTACACACAAAGTGATTTGTTTTGTAATATTGCATGAAGTTTCAGTGCATTTAAATGGGTACAGTAGGCCTACTAAGGAAAGAGAAAGAAATCAATCAGAGGGAAGGTAGATGGGAGAAGGTAAAGGGGAAAATACAAACTATAGTACTTGTGTTTGTAAAAAATGTCGTGATAGCACCCATTATGATATATAATTAATATATACTACTAATAAAAGAAATCCTTAAAACTTCTATGTAAGTTCATTTCTTAGTAATCAAATAACAAAAGGTTACATTTCATTAAGCACATGCTTTTTGTGTTCTAAATAAAAAGTGGAAAGAATACATTGGAAAGAGTACAATAGCGACATAATTCCTTTCTCTTCCAGTCAACAATTTCAGAAATCCCACATAAACATTACTAAATCCATGAGTTGCTAAGTTTTGTTCTACAGTTGAATGAAAGTAGAGGGACATATATCTCTACATTTGCTATATTTACCAGAGTCTGACTCAACAGAGAATGAGAATAAGAACAAATCTGTGTGTCTGTAAGCCTGCCAAGTTTATCAAGCTGAACGTCACTCAGAGCAGTATTTACTGGGAAAGTTACAACAGCAAAGAAGAGACAGGTGCAACTCTACTGTTACACATGTGACGTTGGAGTAATGAATTTGAATCTAGAAGCACATATCAAAATTTGAAAGATGATCATTTGTCTTTGAGAAGTGTGAATTCTAGTTCAATTTTTAGATAAATACAATTTCAAAGTCAATTTTATCAGCCTTATAACAGTGTTAGAGATGAAATCATGGTGTACTTATTGCTATATTGTAAGGCAAAGTTATAAGACAATCATTTTATCTGCCATGTAAAGATTCATGATTGCGGGTGCTTCACCCCTCTGATGGTATAGATAAAACTTGGATTTGGAACCTGTGAGTGAAGGGTGTGTGTGTGTGTGTGTGTGTGTGTGTGTGTGTGTGTGTGTGCGCGCGCACGCACCCGCATGTGTGTTCAACAGTAGCTTCAAATCCTGAGTAGAATATCACTTCACCCTTTCCCTAGGTCTACTCCCTTAAGTACTATTTACTTGATTATAAAGAAAGATTCCAGTTCACTATAATCCTGTTAAGCTTGAGGCTAAATTAGAGAAATGTTAAATTTGCATATGAGAATAACATGAGAAAACTTTTATATGGTTAACACTAATCGACAGCAAATTATAATAACTTATCATTTAAATTGTTTTCCAAAGTACCTTTAATTTTCTCTATTGTTGGTCATGCTCCTCTAATTGAAACGAAATATTTAAAAGAAGATTAAGAACTACCATCATCTTGGATTTGAAGCCGTTTTAATGATCACTTCAATGTTTGACTGTCTATAAAGAAATCTAAATGTTGTTTTTAGTTTTTAAGACAGTGTCTTACTAAGTACAACACAATCAGGACTCCTTGTTCTCTTGATTTGGGTTCCTAGTAGTGACAGGTATGCACAGCTCTATCTGTCTCTGGAATATTTTACTACAATAAACATGAAATAAATCTTAACAAAGCTTTCCAATTATTAAACACCAGTCGTTAGTTGAAAGACTTCCTGGTTATTCTCTGCCAAATGAGTACTTGCAGAAAGTGGAAGATTCCATGCCAACAGTGATGGAAAATATTTGTAATTCCAGCAGTTGGGAAGCTATAGTTATCTTGCTTTGTCTAGGCAAACAGCTATCAAATAATGACATGGATTTTTATAATTATAAAGGCAGCCTTAGCTTAAGTTTGTCCCATTAGCTCTTGTAACTTAAATTAACATATATTTTTATTAAACTACATTCTAACATGTGGCTTTTACTTCTTGTTCATCTTGTATCTCCTGTTTCTTCTCCATGTATGACTGAATTTTCTGTCTTTCGTCTCACAGAATCTTCTCTGTGCTTGGAAATCTGACCTATAACTCCTTCCAAGTTAGTGGCCATTTAGCTCTTTATTAAAGCAATCAGAAGGCACCTTGGTAAAGAAAAATCTTCACAGTGTACAGAAAGACTATTCCACAACAGGAAGATGAGGTAGTTAAAAGTGTCCAAAGTTCAAAGTGAGCCAGGAATACGGAGTAAGATCCTATCACAAAACAAGTGTTAAATTTCTTATTTTTAGGTGATAATCAGTGATTGTCAATACGGTCATTTGATAATATTAAAGGGGTAAAGCATTAATCATATGAAATTACATAGAATAAGCACTTCTTCTAGTTCATATGAATTGGTAGTTCATTCTTTGAATGAAATCTTTGAAACAATTTCTCTTAAAATGTATTTAGCAGGAGGTCCAGCTTCAGGCACCAAGCAAGAGGTCTCTTAGACTACTCAGTCCTTCTTTCTGGCTGAGACCCATATTCAGGGGGGCCTGAGTCAGTCCCATGCTGGATTCCCAACTATCAGTCTGGGGGCCCGTAACTCCCCCTTGTTCATATCAGTTGTCTCTATGTGTTTCCACAACCCGGTCTTGTCCTCTCCCTCTGCATCTGTACTCTTGTTCGACTCAGTGTTTATGTATGGTTGTTTGCTTCTGTTTCCAATAGGTATTAGATGAAGGCTCCATGGATAAGTTAGTTGTTGATCTCCATTTATGGTAGCCTTTCCAGGGTTGCTCAAATTGTTAGTTGGTGGCAGTCTTGTAGGTTTCTAGACCTTTCTTTATGTTCACTTTTCTCTTCAAACCAATAATGGCTCCCTCTTTTATGTTTCTCTCTTTCTCCTCTCTCTCTCCCTTTCTCTCTCTCTCCTCCCCCTATCTCTTTGTGTCTGTCTGTCTGTCTTCTATTCCTACCCTGACTCAATCTTCTTAGTTGTACATGCTCTCCTTTCCTCCCCGTCTCTTTCTCCTACTTCTCTCTCCATTCACTGCCCCCCTTCCCCTGTGCTCTGGGGGACTTGTCAATTCCCCCTTCTGTAAGGGACATTATATGAATTTCTTAGAACATACCTTGTGTCATGGTTCTCTGGTGGTGTGAATTACAGGTTGGTGATCCTTTGCTCTATGTCTAAAATCCATATATGAGTGAGTACATGCCATGTTCCTTTTTGTGACTGGGTTACCTCATTCAGGATGGTTTCTTCAAGTGCCATCCACTTGCCTGCAAATTTGAAGATCCCATTATTTTTTCTGCAGAGTAGTATTCCATTGTGTAGATGTGCCACATCTTCTTTATCCATTCTTCAGTTGAGGGGCGTCTAGGTTGCTTCCAGGTTCTTGGTATTACAAATAATGCTACTATGAACATAGTAGAGTAGATGTCTTTGTTGAATGGATGTGGATCATTTGTTTTGAAATTTTGATATACATCAACCATCATTTATGTTCCCTGGTTGTCTGTAACTTGCTTGGAGATCAGGCTGACCTTGAACTCACAAAAACCAACTGTCTGTGCCTTCTAAGTTCTGGTATTAAAAGCATGTGCCACCATTGCCTGAATTGTGTTTTGCACATCATTAAGAAATGTCTGTAAGTGTTGCCTTTCTTTCCTAGAAATGGAAGCAAATTCTTACAAAAATATTTTGAAGTTGAAAATTTATGCAGAATTTACCAGATCTTAACAAAATATATTTTCTGTTGTTATTATGGCACCTAAACATGAAAGAAATATATTTTATTAATTCAAAAACAAGGAAAAGACAATTTTTTTCAAGTGGAAGAGTTTGGAAAACTTTATATAGGTAATCTATTTTCAAGGAGGCAGATTTTAGCTTCCTACTGCTCCACCCATGAATTCTTTTTCAAAAGCTGACCTTGGAAAAGTGTAATTTAGGGGTAGTAACTGCGCAATGAATAAATTCTGAGCCAACACACCTCAGCTCCTATGTTCAAGGTCAGAAAACAAGAGCAATAAATACATGTTCACAATATATATACTAGATATTATGTGACAAAAAAAAATGGTGTTATTTTCTGCATGGGAACAATCTACCCCAAAGACACAGCATCTGCTTAACTGCAAATCTAAAAATTTTAAAGGTCATTGTGGAATGTTATAAAAGAAAAACAACCATGCCTATTACTTATATATCCAGGACATCAGAAACAGGAATGTTTGAGAAACTGATAAGTAGCACGAAGCACAATGATTCAGCGGCATGTCAGTGTGGTGTCCCACTTAGAATCAGGCATAGAAGGTGAAAAGAGCTAAGACTTTATGAATAAATTAATAATAGGTTGGAAGTATTATATCATAAATAACAACAAAAGTACTGTAATAATGCTAAATGTTAATAACAGGAGAAATTACTGTATAATACAAGGGAAGTCAATATAGTCATTGCATTTTTTCTATGTTCTTAAACACTGAAAGTTTTCTGCTCTGTGGACAATATAGTAGGGATTTTGATGGGGTTGCTGAATCCATAGAGTGTTTTCAATAACATAGCCATGAAATAGGCTGTCTTAGTTTTCATGACTTCCTTTGTTGCAAAGATGTGCTGTAGTTGATTAATTATGTAAAGATGTGTTACATTTGTTTAATTATGTAAAGATATGCTGCTATTTTACCTTGCCTGCTTATGTCACCAGACTAGTCTAATAAAAAGCTGAAAAAAAATAAAAAAATTAAAAAGCTGAATAGCCACTAGTAAGGGAAAAGGTATAAGTGGGAATTCCAGACAGAAAGAGTAAGTAGGAGGAAGAATTTAAACTTGAAAAAGAAAATAAAAGGAGATGACAGGGAGATGCTCAGGCCAGACAGATAGACAGACATAGGGGAAGCAGGAAGGTGGCACATACATAATAAAAGAAAGGTTAAAGAGCCATGAGGTAAAATGTAGATGAGTAGAAGCAGGCTAAATTAAGTTGAAAAAGCTAGTGGAACAAGCCTAAGTTAAGGCACAGCTTTAATATGCTAATAAATCTTTGTGTCTTTATTTGGGAAGCTGGTTGGTGGCCCAAAGAAAATGGCAACTACATTCTTTAATGTCTTTCTTCAGAGATCTATCATCTGTTTACATTAATTTCTAGGCATTTTGCAAGGTTATATGAATGTGATGTTATTATTCATTTCTTTCTGTACATGTTTATTATTAGGGTATAGAAAGGGTGCTGGTTTCTGTCTGATTTTCTATCAGCTAATTCCATGGAAGGGCTTCACTGGTCTAAAAGGTCTCTGGGTTTGTTTTATACTCTATAGTATTGTGCCATCTACCAAAAAGGGAACATTCTTCGTACAACTATGGAAAAAGTCTTACACTTCATATGGAAGAACTAATGCTTTGATAAGCCAGAATGGTCCTAAGCAGAAAGAGTAATACTGGAGTAGTCACATGATTGTCAAAATACACTGAAGAGTCACAATAAACTCTTTGTGGGTTCTGTCATAGGCACACACTTGTACATCAAAATTAGCTGTACACACCTAATTTTGGGCAAAGGTTACCAAAACTTATATTGGGGTAAAGGAGTAGCCTTTTTAACAAATAGTGTGGAGAAACTGGATACTGAGAATTGCACTAATGAAACTTGGTCCCTTTATTTTACTTTGCAAAAAGAAAATTCAAACTGGAATAAACACATTAATGTAAAACCTCTTATTAAAGTAGGTAGAAATGCTTCAAAGTAATTTTCAAAAGAGCAGCACAGGCTAGACTTAGGTGTAAAAAATCTCTAGTCACACAGAAAGAAAAATGATAATTAACAAGTGGGATTCAGGAAATTACAAAACTTTGGTATACCAAATGGAGTTATGAGTAGCATAAAGAGACAGCTGAGAGAATTTGGTAAAACACAATTGGCAACTGTATATCAGTAAGCGAACTATTACCTAAACTATAGGAAAAAACTGAAAAAAAAATGTCCCAAATACTAAAAATCATTCCATCAATCAATTAATTTCATAGACAGAATTCTCAAAAGAATTTATATGGCTGGCTAACACACCTTTATAAAAAAAATCAGTATCCTTTAAAAACTGAAACAAATTAGAGATTCAATCTTGTCAAAGTGAGAATGACTGTCATCAAGAAAAATAAATGAAAAATATGGGTAGGATATAGTGAAATCAGAGGATATATTTACTGATAATGACAGTGCAAACTGGTACAACTATTCAAGAAATCAGTATGAAAATCTCTTATAAAACTCAAAATTGGGGTCTTACTGTGTAAGAGTACTGACTGTTCTTCCAGAAGTCCTAGCATACACATGGCAGTGGACAGCTGTCTGTAACTCCTCTTCCAGGGGATCTGATTCCTCCAAAAATATTGGCAAGCAAAACACCAATGTGTATAAAAATGAAATAAACTAATTTAAAAGCAAAAAGAATAACAACCAAGTTATTTAAAAACTAAGGTGCAATCTACCATATAGCATAGAGTTTGAACTTCATGATGTATTACTGAAAGAATCAAATCCAATATACTACAGAAAAACCTGAATTATTCACCCTAGCCAAAATGGAGAACTACACTATGTGTCTTTCAATATATGACAATGTGGCAATATTCACAATTAAATTTTTATAAGCAGTAAAGAAAATGGAAATCATGGTATTTTTAAGAAAAATCAGTGGACTACAAATTACTATGATAAACAAGCCAGACTAAGACAGGCAGATACAACCTATTTTCACTAATATGTCATATCAAGATTTAAAGTGTGTGTGTGTGTGTGTGTGTGTGTGTGTGTGTGTGTGTATACACGTGCCACACACTAGCATGTGCATACATGCACTTGATTATGAAAGCAGCCAAGATCTGGAATGGGTGAAAAAGTGCCTAAAGGTATATATGTAACCCGAAAAACAGAAGGGGATTGTTGATTGAAAGGAAAGGTAGCAACCAGCGAGAGTGAGACCAAGGTCAATGATAAAAAGGAGTGGGCAAGAGTGATGAGAGAAATGTATATTGAGACATAGAAACATATGTATTATGGGATTTGTCCTTCTGTGTACCTTCTGTGTAGATGTTTGCTTTATTGATTAATGAATAAAACACTGTTGGCCAGTAAGGAAGGAAGATAGGCAAGACTAGGAGAAGAGGAGAATTCTGGAAAGTGTAGGCTTATTGGTGTCACTATGTGGAGACTAGGAGGATAGGACTCACCAGACCCTTCTCTGGCAAAATAAGACCATGTGAAAATATTTAGGCTAATAGAAATGGGTTAAAAATTAAGACAGAGCTAGCCAATAAGAAGCCCAAGCCACTGGGTAGATCAGGCTAGGGAGAAAACCTAAAGCAACAATATTTACTTATAAAATGTCAAAACTACATACTACGTTGTTTAATATCATAAAACATTATTCAGACCTGAATAAAATATGCCCCCAAATTGCCACAAAAAAGTACCTCACATTAACTTGAGTATTGCTTTTTATTTATTGAACATAACAAAGGTATGAAAATCTACAATATCATCATCCAAAGAAAATAACTTAATAAACCCATTTGTTCATTTCATATCATTTATACAAAATGAATGTAGGTGTTTCTATTCCTTTGACATGTTGAATGTACTGAGATCGTTACTTTGCATTTTACTCAGACATTGTATCATCTTGAAATCACATTTTAATGATAATGAAATAGATTTGGACTCTTGTGTTATAGTCAGTTTATTTTCTAAATAACAAGAACTTAGTAAGTTGCATTAATTTCAAGAAGATGATTATCACTTCAGTATATAAATTTTAGCTATCCTGACATTATTTTCTTGTAACATATTCAAGAAGAGACTTGCTTCAACAAAAGTTAACAATATTACTCAGACATTTGATAGACTATTTCCTTCAGGAATGTGTTAAACAAATTGGGACAATTTCCTTGTTTTATGAGGCATGCATTTCAAGACATTTTTGCAGAGCTCTCCTTTCAATTAATAATTAATTATCTCAAGTGTTGGTTTTTGACTTATACAATTATAAATAAAATGTTTTATCCTGTTTTTATCTCTTCCTTTATGCACAAACATTGTGTTTGTTTAGGAAGCCCTGCTGTCTGGATTAGATAAAGAGACACTTCAGTCCCTATATTGGATTTAGAAATCACTTTGTTCTTCATAAAGTCTTGTTACCTGAATATAAACTGTCTGTTTATAGCCTTCTCTCTTGATTTGTAAGGTAGTGCGCATCTTAGGATTTTGTAAAATCATAAAAATTTAAATGCATAGGAAAAGATAAACACCCATACCTTCATCACATAGTACAAGCATTCATTTTATCTGTATTCTTACATCCTACCATTTATTCATTTTGTATTGCATCTGTCAAATTTATTTCCTTAAAAAATTATTTTTCATCATCAATAAATATTTTTATAAATGTCCCATTAATAGCTTTGCTCATTATGCACATGAATTAACATAGTTTCCTTAATCTCTAAGCATGTAAATAATTTTAAAAATATTTTTGTCACAAATCAAACAGAAAATACACTTCCACAAAAAACTGTATGGATTGTTCATTATTTTAATTAAAGATCCATAAAGGAAATAAACCACTTAAATGATTTGTAAAGTTGTAACAATTATGTTTTGTTTAATTATGTATGGTCCTTGTCACATCTCCCAGTTGTTGGAAGCTGTCTTTGTGTGGCTGCAATCAGAACCAGTTGAGCAACCACAAGTTCATACCTGACTGGGGGTGTGTGGATGAGGGAAAGTCAAGCTATAGATGATAAGAAAAGATAGAGACACAGAATAAAAGTCAGGAGGGAAGATCATTCAATACTGAAATGTCATTAGTTTATTTTTCACGACTCTTATATACCTTAACCAAAAATGGGAACATGGTATCATTTACGCAGAACAAAGAGACTTTTCTTTCTCACTTATTCTAAGGGTTCTATAACAACACTTCAGATTCAACTTCTTGTTTCCTAGCCTTGAGGTTCAGAAGTAGCTACACCTCACACCAGGTCTGTTGTTATTTAGAATAAGACAACCAAACACCCCATTGTAGCCACACCTTTAAAATTTAGGTCTTATGACTTACTGAGGACAGTTCTCTCCATTCTTGTGTCAAGATGGAGTGCAGCCATCTTTCTGGGCACCAACACCTAGTACTGGATTTAAAACATGCTCATTTTATGAGTCTGAAAGTAACTATGGGTTTGGTTTACATTTCTTGTGTTACTGCTACAATATATATATATATATATATATATATATATATATATATATGTAAATATATATGCTTATATTTGGTTTTGTTTTATTTATGAATGTGTTTGTAAGGAGTACGGTTTTTCTGCCGACTCCTGCCGCTGGTCTTATCCCACCACTGTGCCAACCCCAATTAACACACCGAGACTATATTTCATATAATTCTGTTGACCTGTTACTAGTTTCTTATTGGCTAGCTCTGTCTTAATTATTAACCCATTCCTATTAATCTATGTATTTCCACATGGTCACATCTTACCGAGAGCTGGCATCCTGCTCTCTCCAGACTCTCCATGTTGACTCCTTCTACCTACTTCCTATTTCCTCCTTGTCTCCTAGTCCCACATATCTTGCTTTCCTATTGTCCAACAGTGCTTTATTCATTAACCAGTATGAAAAACAGATTTACAGAATGGCATCTCCCATCATGGGTTCTGAAAAGTGATGTTTTATTTTCTATGTAGGGATTCTATACATTTTGATATTCGCTATTAGAATGTAAAATCCCCAGTCTGTGTTATTTATGGTTACTTGATTAACCATCTCATATATATTGTACTAATTGTTTACAAGATGTCAATTTACTTCAATTTTATTGTGATATCCTTTTAACACATTTCCAAGTTGAAACAGTATTTTCAGAAAATGTTAATCCAAAAATTGATTCTATCTAATAAATATTTTGATTGACACATTGGAATAACCAAATCATCCTTTTTAATTTAATGAAGTATTTGATTTCATTACATCACAACTATAACATTGTATTGTGTAAGACACTAGAATATAAACTCCACATGTTTATTGGATTTCCACTAGAATTGTGTTTGTTGAATATACTTCTCAAAAAATATTAGCTGTAGTTTTACAATGACATAGATGTACTGTTGGCTAACTAATAATGGGCACTGATTTAGCACATAGCCTATAGATGAAGTCTTGACAGTTTTTTTTCACCCTTACATGTTATTAAGTGTTGAAAAGGAGAATACCATAAGGACATTTTTATTCATTTTCTCAGAATTAAATCCACACCTTATGCTTGCCCTTACCAGTGACCATACTGCTTACATTTCACTTAGTAAAGATGAATTTATGGACTATTAAATATTGCAAACCTATAATTGGGGATATCATTTAGGATACTCACTAGAAGAATATAAACAAGAACAAGTACCTATAATAACCATTTGATAAAAATGTGTAATTCATTGAATGTGTGTTGTGAAATATAAAAAAAAAATTAAAGGCTTATAAAGTTGCCACAGTAAATTTTATGAAGAACAAGAAAGAAGGAATGTTAGATTTTTTATTCTTTTTTAATTAATTAATTAATTTTTTATTTTACATGTCAATATGGGTGTTTGCTTCTGTTTCCAACATGTACTAGATGAAGGCTCCCTGATGGTGGACAAGTTAGTTGTTCATCTCAATATCCGGGAAGGGCATTTATGGTAGCTTTACCACAGTTGCTCAAATTGTTAGTTGGCAGCATTCTTGTAGGTTTCTAGACCTTTTTTTAAGTTCAGTTTCCTCTTCAAATCAATAATGGCTCACTCTTTATGTTCTCTCTCCTCTCTCTCTCTCTCTCTCTCTTTCTCTCTTCTTTCTTCTATTCATATCCTGATTCAATCTTCCTAGTCACAAGTGCTTTCATCTCTTCAACTTCTCTTTCTCCTATGTCTCTCTCCATTCACTTCCAGCTCCCATTTCCCATGTGCTCTGGCAGACTTGTCCCTTTCCCCTACTGTGAGGGACTTTATATGAATTTCTTTGGATACACCTTGTATCCTAGTTCTCTGGTGGTGTGAATTATAGGCTGGTGATCCTTTGTTCTAGGTCTAAAATCCATATATGAGTGAGTACATACCAGGTTCCTCTTTTTGTGACTGGGTTACCTCATTCAGGATAGTTTCTTCAAGTGCCATCCACTTGCCTGTGATTTTCAAGATTCCATTAATTTTTCTGCAGAGGAGTATTCCATTGTGTAGATGTGCCAAATCTTCTTTATCAATTCTTCAGTTGAGGGGCATCTAGGTTGCTTCAGGTTCTTTGTATTACAAATAATGCTTCTATGAACATAGTTGAGAACATGTCTTTGTTGCATGGATGTGGATTTTTTGGGTATATGCCTAAGAGGCAGATTGCTTGGTCCTGTGGTAAACTAATTCCCATTTTCCTGAGGAACCACCATAATGATCTCCAAAAGGCTGTACAACTTTGCACTCCCACGAGCAGTGGAGGAGTGTTTCCCTTTCTCCACATCCAATCCAGCATAAGTTGTCATTGGTGTTTCTAATATTAGCCATTCTGGCAGGAGTAAAATGGTTTCTCAGAGTTGTTTTGATTTGCATTTCCGTGATAGCTAAGGATGTTGAGCACTTTCTTAAGTGCCTTTCAGCCTTTTTGATTTCCTCTACTGAGAACTCTTATTCAGTTATGTACCCCATTTTTAATAGGGTTATTTGGTGTTTTGTTGAATAGTTTCTTGAGTTCTTTGTATATTTTGGAAATTAGCCCTTTGTCGGAGTTAGGATTGGTGAAAATCTTTTCCCAGTCTTGGGTTGTCATTAGGTCTTGTCCACTGTGTCCTCTGCTTTACAGACATTATGAAGGAAGTTCATTGCACTAATTGCCCATATGAGGAAAACAGAGGATAGTCAAATAAGAGAGTTAACAGCACAACTGAAAGCCTTAGAACAAAAAGAAACAAACTCACCTGGAGGAGTAGATGCTAGTAAATAATCAATTTGAGGGCTGAAATCTGAAATTAACACAATAAAAACCAGAAAAACAATATAAAAAATCAATGCAACAAAGAGTTAGTTTTTTGAGAAAATCAAGAAGATAGACAAACTTTTATCCAAACTAAGGAAAAAGCAGAGAGAGAACATGCAAATTAACAAAATCAGAAATGAAAAGCAGAACATAACAATGGACACAGAGGAAATCCAGACAATTTTCAGGTCATACTTTGAAACCCTGTATTCCACAAAAATTGAAAATTCAAAGGAAATGGACAAATTTCTGGATAACTATCACTTAACAAAGTTAAATCAAGAACAGACAAACAACTTGAATAGACCTATAACCAACAATGAAATAGAAGTAGTCATCGAAAGCCTTCCAATCAAAAAAAGCTCAGGGCCAGATGGCTTCAGTGCATAATTCTACCAGAAATTCAAGGTAGAACTAATGCCAATACTCCTCAAATTTTTCCACACAATAGAAACTGAAGGTTCATTGCCAAACTCTATCGATGAGGCCATAATAACCTTGGTACCCAAGCCTCACAAAAACACAACTGAGAAAACTTCAGACCAATAACCCTTATGAACATCAATACAAAAATACTCACTAAAATGCTGGCAAACCAAATCCAAGAATACATCAGAGAAATGAACCACCATGACCAAGTAGGCTTCATGCCTGGATTGCAGGGATGGTTTAACATACGAAAATCTATCAAAGTGATCCACCATATAAATAAACTAAAAAAAGAAAAACCATATGATCATAGAGCCATAGATTCTGAAAAAGCCCTTGACAAAATTCAACACCCATTCATGATAATGGTCTTGGAGAGATCAGGGATAACAGGAACATACCTAAACATAATAAGAGTAACATACAGCAAACCAACTGCCAACATCAAACTGAATGGAGAGAAGCTTAATGTGATTCCTCTAAAATCAGGAATAAGACAAAATACCTAAGATAGCCAAAACAGCCCTTTACACTAAAAGATCAGGAGGCATCACCATCCCTGACTTTAAGCTCCACTACAGAGCTATAGTTATGAAAACAGTCTGGTATTGGCACAACAATAGACAGGTAGACCAATGGAATCGAACTGAAAATCCTGATATAAATCCACACACCTATGAACACCTGATTTTCGATAAAACAGCTAAAAGAATACAATGTGGCGAGGACAGCATCTTCAACAAATGGCGCTGACTCAATTGGATGATGGTGTATAGAAACTGCAGATAGACCCAAGTCTGTTGCCATGCACAAAACTCAAGTCCAAGTGTATCAAAGACTTCAACATCAAACCAGCTACACTGAACCTCTTAGAAGAGAAAGTAGGAGGTACCCTTGAACAAACTGGTATAGGAGATAGCTTCCTGAACATAATAACTACAGGAGCACAGACACTCAGATCAACAATTAATAAATAGAACATTAGATTTTTATGAAGAAGTTGGCCTTGGTAATTTCAGAGAGAAATTTTTAGGAAATCATTTGAAAGGCTCAGTGATGCTAAAGAATTAGCCTTAGTCTTGAAAACATGGGTTGAATGAACACCATTAATTTATTGTGTTAGACATCATTTATCAATTAAAATAGCACTTCAGTTCATATGAACATATATATATATATATATATATATATATATATATATATATATAAAATTTCTTCAATGTCTTCTTTAACCCCTATGGTACAAGAAGCTTCCAATGAATAGAATCAACTATAGGGTCTGCTTTCTTTTCTACTCCTTTCCCCCAATTCAAAGTTATAAATACATATTAAAAAACCAAAAACATTATATATCTACAAATCCAGCTGTGTAGAAGCTACTAGTAGAAAAACTCCAGTAGAAGGAAGTTATCTAAATCCATTAAATCACAGGCAATAGATAATCTCACATGAGCAAAACTCAAAGATGAAAACACACACACACACACACACACACACACACACACACATACACACACACACCATGGTTTCATAAGAATCAAGAGACACAAATAGGTCAAATGTTTATTCAGAGAGAAAAAACTTACAACATAGGCAGATGAACACTAGCAGGTTCCCAATCCCAAAGATAAGAACAATGATTAAGCATTGTTCAAAAGGAAGGAAAGGCAATAACACAAAAAAATACTACCATCAAGAAGAACAATATAAAGTACAAAAATTATTCTAAATTTCCAGACCATAGGAAATTGGCAAGTTACAGAGATTATTCCAATAGTGGTCCTATCATGAAGAGTCAAAGTCTTGTACCTAATATGCTTTCAATTAAGATATGAAAGGATTATAGCTATAATTACATAGCCTTCAACCTTAAGAAAACCCTGAGAAAGATAATGGTATTACCTGAATAAGCAGGAAGTACAAGCAAAGTGACTTCTGAAAAAAAAAAATGCAAGAAATGAAAGAAACACTTGGCTGCCTGGACATTCACCCAATATGTCTGTATAACTTTAGGGCACTTAACTATATGGTTAGACTATCTGACAGACATTTTCAGAAGCAGGGAAATTTGAAAGATTCTTCTACACTATCTTGACAAGGTTCATTAGTCACTTTTCCTTGTATCCTGCTTGTACCTATTCCACATTGTATTTACTGTCAGCAATTGAGGCAAAGGCAGTTCTTTTCCCAGTTGGGCAGTTTTGCAAGAAATAACCAAGCTCCATATGGAATGTCTTCAGTGATTATCATTCTCTTAGGAGTAGATCAGTTCTCCCAGAAGCAGTCATGTCTCACATCAACAGGTTCCTAAGTTATTGAAATATTTAAATGCCATATTCTGTAGATCCTTGATGATCTTCTAGATTACCTATCTTTATGAAATAAATTTGTGTGCCTCTAGAAAATCTACTAACATACAATAATTATGACAAATATAGGTAATAGTTAACCTGTAATTCTTAATAATCTATATAGCTTATAGACTAAAGCCTCACATTATTAAAATAAAATCTGTAAACACACATATAGGATAAAGACAATGATCTTGAAATTGTGAGAATATACAAAAATATGTTAATTAGAAGTAGAAACATATAGAACAATATGACAAAATATCCTTTTTAAACTTTCTGCTTTTGTTTTCATTTCTTTTTTTTAAGAGTTCACACCTTTAATTTCAGCACCAGACAGGCAGAGAAAGGAAATTCTCTATGAGTTTATCTACATAATAAATTCTAGGCCAACTAAGCCTATGTAAAGAGACTTCTGTCTCTATTTTCTTTTTTTTTTATATATATATACATAATTTTTTATTTAACTTTATATAACAAAGTCCAATTAAATGAAAACAAACATTTATACACAATATTTGGGAATTTGGGCGTAGTTCTTTCCAAACTACTTCCTGCTGGTAAAGGGTGCTGTCTTGGGGGATTCGAAGAAGATTCAGATATCCTAGCTGTAGTCTGTAGGGCTGTTTTGTCTAGCTGTTTGGAATGTAGGATCAGCTTGTACTCTGTTTCAGGCGGTCTGGCGTGATCAAACCACATTAGTCTGGAAGGAATCCACATCTTTTCATTTTCTGTGGAAACAAAAATAGAAATCCTTTTCCCCAGTAACTTGTTCTTCAACTTAAATTTTGGAGTCAAAGCGGTTTTTTTTTTTTTTTTTTTTTTTTTTTTTTTTTTTTTAATTTGTGGCACATCTACACAATGGAATACTACTCTGCAGAAAAAAATAATGGTATCTTGAAATTTGCAGGCAAGTGGATGGCACTTGAAGAACCATCCTGAATGAGGTAACCCAGTCACAAAAAGAGAAACACAGTATGTACTCACTCATATATGGATTTTAGAACTAGATCAAATGATCACCAGCCTATAATTCACATCTCCAGAGGAACTAGGATACAAGTTGTATTCTAAGAGATTCATATAAAGTCCCTCACAGAACTGGGAAGGGACAAGTCCCCCAGAGCTCAGGTAAAGTGGGGGAGGACAGCGAATGGAGAGAGAAGTAGGAGAAAATGAGGGGGAGGAGAGGAAGGCATGTACGACCAGGAAGATTGTTTTCATTTCTTTATGCCTTTATTTTTATACATTTTATTTGGATTATAAACAATCTTATTTTACATAGTAAACTCAGTGCCCTCTCCCTCATTCCTCCCATGCTTCCCACCCCTCCATCCCATTCCCCGTGCATGCCCCAGGGAGAATGCTGCATTCCATGAAGCATCATCAAAGTAGGTCAAGTCATTTGGGGCAGGGCCTAGGCACTCCTTCATGTATCTAGGCCTAAGAGAGTACCTCTCCAAGGATAATGAGCTCCCAAAGTCCATCTGTGCACTAGGGATAAGTGCTGGTTCCACTGCCAAAATTTCTATAGAGTATCCAGGCCTCCTAGCTGACACCCACATTCAGGGGGCCTCTTTTGGTCCTATGTTACTTATACAGCTATCAGAGTAGAGTCTGTGAGTTTCCACTCTCTCAGGTCAGCTTTTTCTGTGGGTTACCCCAGCATGGTCTTGACCTGGTTGTTCATCACTGTTCCCTCTAAAACTGGATTCCAGGAGATTTGCTCAGTGCCTAACTGTGGATCTCTGCTTCTGCTTCCATCAGCTACTGAATACAGGCTTTAGGATTGCATTTAAGGTACGTATCATTTTTATTATAGGGAAAGGGCATTTAAGGTATCCTCTCCACTATTGCTTAGATTATTAGCTAGAGTCATACTTCTAGATCTCTGGACATTTCCCTAATGCCACTTTTCTGTTTAAAGCTATAATGGCTATATTAAGGTATCTCTTTGCTTGCTCTCCTCTATTCATCCCCCTACTCAATCTTCCTGATTCTTTGTGTTCCTCTCTCCTGTCTCCTTTCCTTCTCCACACCCCCATGCTTATAATTTCTTCAGGAGGTCTTGTCAATTTCATCTTGTCAGGGGGCTAAGTATGTCTCGCTTAGGGTGTTCCTTGTTCCTAGCATCTCTGGAGGTGTGGACTGTAGGCCTAGTTTAGGCTGGTATGCTCTATGCCTAACATCCATATATATGAGTGAGTACATACCATGTTTATCTTTCTGCAACTGGGTTACTTCACTCAGGATGGCTTCTTCTAGTTCCATTTATTTGCCTGCAATTTTCAAGGTTTCCTTGTTGCTGTTTCCTGCCAAACAGTACTCCATTGTGTAAATATACTACATATTCAGTTGAGGGGCACCTAGGTTGCTTTTGGTCTTGGCTATTAAAAATAATGCTGCTATTAACATAGTTGAACAGATGTCCTTGCTGTATGAATGTGCATCCTTTGACTATATTCCTAAGAGTGGATTTGCTGGATCTTGAGGTAGACTGATTCCCATTTTTTGGAGAAACCATCATACTGATTTCTAAAATGGCTGTATAATTTTCTACTCCCACTAGCAATGGAGTAGTGTTTCTCTTTCTCCACAACCTCTCCAGATAAACTGTCTTTGTGTTCTTGATTTTAGCCATTCTGACATGAATAAGATGGTATCTCAGAGACATTTTGATTTTCATTTCCCTGATGGTTAGGGATGTAGAGCACTATCTTAAGTATCTTTCAGCTATTTTAGATTCTTCTATTGAGAATTATTTGTTTAGTTCTGTACCTCCTTTTTAATTGGATAATTTGGTGTTTGGGTGACTACTTTCTTGAATTCTTTGTATATTTTGGAAATCAGAACTCAGTCACATGTGGAGTTAGTGAAGATCCTTTCCCATTCTATGGGCTGCTGTTTTGGCTTGTTGATTTTGTCCTTTGCCTTACAGAAGCTTCTCAGTTTCAGGAGGTCCCATTTATTAATTGTCATTTTCAGTGTTTGTACTACTGATATAATGTTCAGAAATTGGCCTCCTATAAGAATTTGTTCTAGGGTACATCCCACTTTCTCTTCTAAAAGTTTCAGTGTGGCTGAATTTATATTAAGGTCTTTGATCTATTTAAACTTAAGTTTTGTACATGGCTATAGATATGGCTCTATCTGCAATATTTTACATGCCAAAATCCAGTTATGCCATCAACATTTGTTGAAGATCTTTTATTTTTTCCATTGTATAATTTTAGTGTCTTTGTCAAATGTTAGGTGTTTGTAGATGAGTGGATTAATATCATGGTTTTGAATTCTATTCCATTGGTCTGCCTGTCTGTTTTTGTGACAATAACAAGCTGTTTTCATTATTATAGCTCTATAGTAAAACTTGAAGTCAAGAATGCTGATGCTTCCTAACCAAACAGGTGAAAGACCTGTTTGACATGAAATTGAGTCATTAAAACAAAGAAAGAAAAAAGAAAGAAAGAAAGAAAGAAAGAAAAAGAAAAGAAAGAAATTAAAGAAGATATTAGAAAATGGAAAGATCTCCCATGCTCTTGGATATGTAAGATCAATATAGTAAAATTGACAATCTATCCAAATGTAATCTACAGATTCAATGCACAATTCTTCACAGACATTGAATGGACAATACTCAACTTTATATAGAAAAACAAAACAAACAAAAACCAGGATAGCCAAAACAACAATGTACAATAAAGGACAAAATTTTCCTCAATTTTCATCAATATACAAACATCCTAAAAAGAAATACAAACAGCATGACAAAAGTAACAATATGCAAAAATATTCTAAACAAAGTAGAACTACATATATATATACATATATAATATAAATATATAATTTTGATTTTGTATCAATATAAAATTATCTTAAACAGGAATAGAAAAATAATTTTACATATGTGTCAATATGTACAAGAATCGATGCCATTGAAATTTATCTAAAACTGATAGTTTTAGATAAATTTTTAGATAGTTTAGATAAATGTTTAATTTACAAGTCGATATAATAATCTACTTTATTGTCTTACTCTATCTATCCTTTTTTTTCGGTTCCAAACAAGATTCCTGAGTCTAATCTTCATTGCTTTAGCACTAACACTATAACAACTTACCTGGAACCCTTATAGATAAAAAGTAACCATCTCCATGAGAAAAATAAAAAACGAACCTCTATCCCACCTATTGGGAAGGGGGGCATCATATATGTGATATTGCTTCCTGTTCTCTAGGGGAACAATACTACCACTGTGGGATTTTTTTAAAAAAACTAAAACAGTAGATATATCTCATGAGTACTAGTTGTAACTTTTTAGCCAATCTTAAGGCTTAGCTGAAGTTGTAGTGAGAGAATTCTAAGACAGTTGAAATTATACACAATCCTAGGAAATTATACACAATCCTAGGAAAATGATCCATTTCAACTCTTGGTCAGGGGCATCCTTTTCTCAGAATTACTTCTACGTGTCTTGGGAGCAATGATACCTCTATGATATCCTGTGAAAAAAAATTAAAATTTTGGTTAAGTCTCAACAGAACTAGCTGTAATATTTGTAGCCAATCTCTAAGTAGTGGGTAAGGCTTATATGCAGTTTTTATACGAAGGTCTAGCTAGAGAGTTTTAAGAAGGGATACCAGCTCAGTTAGTCAATTTGGAATTGTCCTGAGTTTTATTTTGTTTTATTTTCCAATGCCAATACTTGAGTGGTATTTATTGACTCAATGGAATTATTATGAACAAGGTGGAATCATTGTTATGGGGCCCCATCTTCTTTCTGAAGACTTCAGAAATTGCTGTTAGAAAAATATATTGTTCACCATGGAAATGTTAAGCATTATTAATATGAAAGTAGAGATTTTAAATTTTTGGTAGATATGTATCCAAAGAGAGGTACCACAGAGATAAAAATAAGTGTGGGGGGGGGGGAGTAGAATTTTGGGGATGTAACATGGTTTTGAAAATAGTCCCTAGATGTTAGGTTTCATTCTTTCAGATGCCAGGTGGTTTATTGATATCAGAGAGAATCACTGGATTACTCTTTTGACAACATGCTTGGATTTAGAGTAGAGAGCTACATTCCAACTACAAAACCAGCTTTGATTTTTAATTGAGTCAGAAATACCACTATACTGAGAAGTAAAGAGATATAGATGTTTAGATATTGAGAGTTTACCCTAAAGAGCATATTGGTACCACACGTCAGATTTTTCTGTATTTGATGATTTTTTGCGGGGATAGATTGCACAGAAGGACCCAAATAGTTCTTTTCATTATTTTATTTCTCTCACTTTGGGGATAAATTGTGCTAACCTTTATTAAACATTACTACAAGCTCTTTGTCAATATTCATTATCTTTATATAGGGAGGGAAATTCCTCAACAATTAAAGGTACTATAATTTTTGTTGATTCCATTTCTGTCAGTTGACAAACTCATAATTTTTGTTTTAAAACCAAACCAGAAATACTTTCCTCATATTTCTTTATTTTCTTATTCTGCTTATGTAGTAGAAATATCCATTCCAACATAATACTTTCTCTGTGCATAAAACGCAGAAGGGGATTCCCTAGAGTGTAATATAACCAGAGTACAGTTAAGCTTTGGATCCAAATGTGCATCTTATATTTTCTTTCCCACCAAAGCCAATCTTCACTCAGGTTCAGCTGATAATTTCCTGGGAATATTTTCCCTTGTCCCCTTTTAGGATCTTGGTCTAATTATTCAGTTTTTATTTTTCTACTCCAATAATAGGTCTTGTATAGAAAATGTCTCCCAGCCATCTTTGAAAATCATCAGGAATTTGCAAATGCTCCCTTTTGATCTGTACACTCTGTTTTCTAATTTTGTGCAGACCTATTTAATATCACAAGTAATTGATAGAGTTTCATCTCTATATTTTTTCAGGAGCATTTTATAATCCCCAGAAGGGATTTTTGTCTTGCTGGGGATTACAAAATACTCCTGTCAAAATAAAAGTTACACATGTTGATCATGTGGATGCAAAGTTTAACTGTATCCTTCTGTGCTTTGCAAGAAAAACACCAATCTTTTGAGTCCCAACATTCTATACTCATGCATATGAGTTAGGCAAAACAGGCTACAAATCAGGAAATATAATACAATGTTTCAAAGTGCACATAACTCTGTACAAAAGTCAAAATTGTATGCCATGTTCATGGTACATGGGTTTTATAGAATCTTTCAATGTGGTTACTGAATCTCAGTACACATAAAGAATATTTTATTTATTTATTTATTTATTTTATATAACCAAGTCCATTTAAATGAAAACAAACATTTATAGACAATATTTGGGAATTCGGGCGTCATTCTTTCCAAACTATTTCCTGCTGGTAAGGAGCTCTGTCATGGGGGATTGGAAGAAGATTCAGAAATCCTGGCTGTAGTCTGTAAGGCTGCTTTGTCCAGCTGTTTTGAATGTAGGATAACCTGGTACTCTGCATAAAGAGTATTTTTACATATTGAAATAGCTGAAATTATTCCTGATGAAAGTGAATTAACTTTGTTTTTTATATAAGTATAGAAAATTATAGAAAACAGGAACAGGAATCATCCATATATAACATACATCAGATTCCATACAGTTCTGCCAGGTCCTCTAGCACAAGGTCATAATGAAAATGATTGCTTTTTAATAGGAAATGTGCTGGAGACCACAGAATTACATAAAACCACCATGTCAATAACAGAGGTTTAAAAAAATATTTTATGTTGTTTGTGGCTGTTGTAAAAGGGTGATGTTTCTCTGATTTCTTTCTCAGCCCCTTTATCATCTGTATACAGTAGGGCTACTGATGTTTTTTTCAGTTAATCTTATATCGTGCTACTTTGCTGAAGGTGTTTATCAGCTATAGGAGTTCCCTGGTAGAGTGTTTTGGATCACTTATGCAAACTATCATATCATCTGAAAATAGTGGATATTTAAAATCTTTCTTCCTTTCCAATTTGAAAATTGTATCCCATTGATCTCCTTTTGTTTTGTTATTGCTCTAGATAGAACTTCAAGTACAATATTGAAGAGAAATTAAGGGAGTAGACAACCTTATCTTTTTAAGGATTACAGAAGAATTGCAATCAGTTTTTCTCCATTTACATTGATGTTGACTGTTGGTTTACTGTGTATTACTTTTATTATATTTAGGTATGTTCATGTTATCCCTGATCTGTCCAAGACCTTAATAAAGGGGTGTTCGATTTTGTCAAAGGCTTTTAAAAATCTTGTGGAATGATCATGTGGCTTCTCCTTTTTGGCTTGTTTATATGGTGAATTACATTTATGTTGAAATATTCCTACATCCCTGGGATGGAGACTACTTGATCATGGTGGATCATTACTCTGTTGTATTCTTAGATTTGATTTGCCAGTATTTTATTGAGTATTTTTGCATCAATTTGTCTGTAGTTCTCTTTTTTAGTTATGTCTTTGTATGTCTTGGGTACTAAGGTAATTGTAGCCTAATAAAAAAGAATTTGGCAATGACTTCTGCTTCTATTGTGAGTAACACTTTGAATATTGGTATTAGCTTTTCTTTTGAGTTTCTGGTAGAATTCTCCACTGAAACCTTCTGAACCCGGTCTTTTTTTTTTTTTTTTTTTTTTTTTTTTTGGGTTGGGAGATTTTCGATGCCTGCTTCAAAATCATTAGTGATTATAGGTTTTCTTAATTTTATTATTTGTTCTTGATTTAATTTGGGTAAGTGATATCTACAAAGAAAATTGTCCATTTCCATTAAATTTTCAAATTTTGTGAAATTACAGGTTTTCAATGTATGACCTGAAGTTTCTCTGGATTTCCTCAGTGTACATTGTTATGTCCCACTTTTCATTTCTAATTTTGTTAATTTACACCTTATCTCTCTGCCTTTTTGTTACTTTGCATAAGGGTTTATCTAGCTTTTTTATTTTTTTTGAAGAACCAACTCCTTATTACATTGATTCTTTGTATTGTTTTCCTAGTTTCTACCTTTATTATTTCATGCTTCATTTTGATTATTTCCTGGCCTCTAGTCCTCCATGGTGAGAATGCTTTTTGTTTCCCAGAGCCTTAAATTGTGCTGTTACATGTCTCATATGGCTATTCTCCAGTTTCTTTATGTGTGCACTTACTGCACTTAGTATTGCTTTCAAAGTGTCCCATATGTTAGGGGGTACATTGTGTTTCATTCACATTGAATTCTAGGAAGTCTGTAATTTCTTTCTTATTTCTTCCTTGACCCAGGAATGATGTAATAGTGCATTGTACAATTTCCATGAGTTTATAGGGTTTATGCATTTGTGTTGTTGTTGAATTCTAACTTTAAAGCATGGTGGTCAGATAAGATTCAGGGGGCTATTCCAATTTTTTTTTGTACCTATTCAAGTCTGCTATATTGCTGAATATGTGGTAGATTTTAGAAAAGGTTACATGTGGTCCTGAGAAGAAGGTATATTCTTTGGATTTGTATGGAATGTTCTACAAATGTGTGTTAAATCCAATTGGGTTGTAACTTCTGTTAGTTCCTCTGTTTCCTTGTCAAGTTTTTGACTGGTAACCCTACAATTCATACCACCAGAGGAACTAGATACAAGGAAGAACCTAAGAGATTCATACAAGGTCCTGCAGAGAAGGGGAAAGGAACAAGATCTACTGAGCATATTGGGAGCGGGGAGGGTGGACCAGTGAATGGAGAGGGAGTTAAGAGAAAGAGAATGGGATGAGAGGAGAACATGTGGGACCAGGAAGATTGAGTCAGGAAACAAATAGAGAAGGGCAATAAAAGAGATGTCATAATAGAAAGAGCCATTACAGGTTTGAAGAGAAAACTGACTCACCAACTTAAGAGAAATGTCCACAGACCTACAAGGATGATCCAAATTAACAGTCTGAACAACAGAGAAGATGCTCCCTTAAATGATCTTCCCTGATAATGGGGTTGATATCTAACATATGCTATCCTACAACCTTTATGTAGTAGCTGTTGGAAACAGAAGCAGATAGATACCTATATCTAAACACTGAGCTGTACTCTTGGAATCCAGTTGCAGAGAGGGAGGAGTGATAAAAAATGGGGTTAAAACCAGGCCTCAGAAACCCACAGCTGACCTGACTAAGGGGGAGCTCATGGACACCCATATTGATAGCTGGGAACCCAGCATTGGAGTGACCCAGACACCCTGAACATGGGTCTCAATTAGAAGGCCTGGATAGACTAAGGGACCTCTGACAGTAGAACCGTGATGTATTCCCGGTGCACAAAAAGACTTTTAGAGCACATAACCATGGAGGGTTACTCCTGTAACCTAGAGAGAGGAAGGAGGGCCTAAACCCTATTCCAAATGACTTGACAGATTTTGAAGATCCTTCCTGGAAGGCCTCATCTTCCCTGTTAAGTGGATGTGGAATGGGATGAGAAGGAGAGAAACTGGGATCAATATATAAAATAATAAGAATAATAATAACTTAAAAAAAAAAAGAAAAATAAAAAGATTCTGTCTGGTGGACCTGTCTTCGGTTGAGAGTCAAATGTTGAAATCTCCCACTATAAGTGGGTGAGGTTTTTATGTGTGGTTTCAGTTTTAGTAATGTTTCTTTTAGGAATGTGCATGCCTTTGTATTGGGGGCATAGATGGTCAGAATTGATACTTGATTTTGATGGATTTCTCCTTAGCAAATAAGAAATGCTCTTCTTTATAACTTTTGGATAATTTTAGCTAAAGTCTAATTTGTTAGATATTAGGATTGCTACATATGCTTGTTTCTTGAATCCATTTGAATAGACAATTTTCCCCACCCTTAATCCTGATGCTCTGTGGAGGTGTTTCCTATATGAAGCAGAAAAAGTGGATTCTGTCTTCATATCTATTCCGTTAGCCTGTGCCTTTTTATTGGCAAGGGAAGAACATTAATATTGAGGGATATAAATGACCATTTATTGTTAATCATGTTTGTTTGTGATTTGTTGTTGCTAGCAGATCCCCCCTCCTGCCCATTTTTCTCTTGGCTATTGGTAAAGTGAGGTTATCTATTGCCTATGGTTTTATGGACTTAGTTGACTTACTTTGGTAGGAGTTTTTCCTTCCAGAACTTTCTGTTGGGCTTGATTAGTTGACTAGTATCATTTCGATCTGGTTTTTTCATGTTCTATCTTGGTTTCTCCATCTATAGTGATGGAAATCTTTACTGGGTATATTAATTTGGATGACAACCGTGGTTTCTTAGTGTTGGTAGAACATCTATCCAGAACCTTCCGGCCTTCAGAGTTTCCATGGAGAAGTCATGTGTAATTCTGATAGATCTGCTTTTATATGTCATTTGTCCTTTTTTCCTTTGCTGCTATTAATATTCTTTCTTCATTCTGTATATTTGGTATTTTGAATATTATTTGGCAAGAGGACTTTCTTTTGTTGTCCACTCAATTTGGTGTTCTGTATGCTTCTTGTATTTTGATTGTCATGCTCTTAATTAGGTTTAGAAAGTTTTCTTCTATAATTTTGTTGAATATATTTTATGAACCTTTGGGTTGGGCTTCTTTGCCTTCCTCTATGCCTAGGATTGTTAGGTTTGGCCTTTTCATGGTGTCCCACATTCCCTGGATTTTTTTTTTTTTTTTTTTTTTTTTTTTTTTTGTTAATGATTGGTTGGATTTAAGATTTTCTTTAGTTGCTGAACCTATTTCCTTTAATTTATCTTCAACACCTTAGATTCTCTGTCCCATCTCTTGTATTCTGTTTGTTATACTTGCATCTGTAGTTCCTGATCATTTACCCAGCATTTCTACTTCTAGATTCCCTTGGACTATGGTTTTGCTATTTGTTTTGTTGGTTTTGTTGTTGTTTTGTTTTTGTCTCCATTTCTGATTTTAAGCATTGCACTGTTTGAATTATTTCTTGCAATTTTTGGATTGTCTTTTGCTCCATTTCCTGAAAGTTTTTCCATTTCTTTAAGAAATTTTCTCATTACCTCTTTGAGGGTCTCTATACTCATCATCAAGTTGTTTTAGGGTTTTTCTCTTTTGCTTCATCTGTGTTGGGAAGTTCAGATATTCTGGTGTGAAATCCCTAGACTCTGGTGGTGTCATATTGAATTTGTTGTTGACTGTGTTCTTAAACTATTACCGACCCATCCCCTTTTCCAATTCATACTGGTGTTAATTCTCCCTCTTATGGAGAGTATGAGAGCAAGATTCTCTTCTGGTGGGTACAAGCAGGTCCAATAATCCAATGACTCTCCTCTTCCAGTGGGTTCAGCTGGAACTAGGATGCTGGAAGACTTTGAAAGGGCCCATATACCAGGAAAAACTCCCTGTACACAGTCTCCAGGCCTCTTGAGGCTCCAAGTAGGGTACTGGAAGGTGGTCTTCATCTGTAGGTGGAGGCAGGATCAGAATGCAGGCAGACTCTGGACAGGTCAGCTTGCTGGGATGGGTTCCCCCATGAGTATGTAGTCCCCAGGCCTCAGAGGCTCTGAGCATGGGAGAGACCTATAAAACGGGTTCTTAATTGGTGTAGATAATAAAAGGTCCAGTCTGATATATAAGGAAATATTTAGTGATCAAATAGAAGGAGCAAGCCACAGCACAATTTATTTTCTAAGTGTCTTATCAGAGAAGATAGTTATATCCTGTTTCTGCCCATATACATCACTTTCTCTCTGTCTGACAGACCTCCAGAGCTCTATGCTTAGCCAGTAGCAAGCTACATTCTCCCACCCAGGACAGGCTTTATTTGTCAAGAAAGAAACCACCACAGTTTCTTTATTTAGAGCCACAAAGTTCTTGCTATATAGGTCTTTCACTTGTTTGGTAAGCATTACTCCAAGATACTTTATGTTGCTTTTGGCTATTGTAAAGGGTGATGTTTCTCTGATTTCTTTCTCTGTCTCTTTATCGTCTGAAAAAAAGTAGGGCTACTGATTTTTTTGAGTTTATCTTGTATCCTGCTAGTTTGCTGAATGTGTTTATCAGCTGTAGGAGTTCCCTGGGAGAGTTTATTGGGTCGCTTATGTAAACTATCATATAGAGACAGTTTGACTTCTACCTTTCCAATTTGGATCCCCTTGATCTCCTTTTGTTGTCTTATAGCATTAGCTAGAACTTCTAGTAAAATATTGAAGAAATATGGAGAGAGAGGACAGCCTTGTCTTGTTTCTGATTTTAGAGGAATTGGCTTAAGTTTCTCTCCATTCAGTTTGATGTTGGCAGTTGGTTTGCTGTATATTGCTCTTATTATGTTTAGGTATGTTCCTGTTATCCCTGACCTCTCCAAGACCTTTATGAAAGGGTGTTGAATTTTGTCAAAGGCTTTTTCCACATCTAGGGAGATAATCATATGGTTTTTCTTTTTCTGTTTGTTTATATGGTGGATCACGTTGACAGATTTTCGTATGTTAAACCATCCCTGCATTCCAGGTATGAAGTCTACTTGGTCATGGTGGATGATTTCTCTGATGTATTCTTGAATTCGGTTTGCCAGAATTTTATTGATTATTTTTGCATCGATGTTCATCAGGGATATTGGTCTGTAGTTTTCTTTCTTAGTTGTGTCTTTGTGAGGCTTGTTTACCAAAGTTATTGTGGCCTCATAAAAAGAGTTTGGCAATGAACCTTCTGTTTCTATCTTGTGGAACAGTTTGGGGAGTAGTGGTATTAGTTCTACCTTAAATGTCTGGTAGTATTCTGCATTGAATCCATCTGCCCCTGGACTTGTTTTGCTTGGAAGGCTTTCGATGACTACTTCTATTTCATTGTGGGTTATAGGTCTATTTAAGTTGTTTGTCTGTTCTTGATTTAATTTTGGTAAGTGATAGTTATCCAGAAATTTGTCCATTTCCTTTGAATTTTCAATTTTTGTGGAATACAGATTTTCAAAGTATGACCTGAAAATTGTCTGGATTTCCTCTGTGTCTGTTGTTATGATCCCCTTTTCGTTTCTGATTTTGTTAATTTGCATGTTCTCTCTGTGCTTTTTCATTAATTTGGATAAAGGTTTGTCTACCTTGTTGATTTTCTTAAAAAACCAACACTTCATTGAATTGATTTTTTATATTGTTTTCCTGGTTTCTATTTTGTTGATTTCAGCCCTCAAGTAGATTATTTCCTGGCATCTACTCCTATGGGGTGAATTCGCTTCTCTCTGTTCTAAGGCTTTCAGTTGCACTGTTAATTCTCTTATGTGACTATCCTCTATTTTCTTCATATGGGCACTTAGTGCAATCAACTTTCCTCATAGTACTGCTTTCAAGGTGTCCCATAAGTTCGGTTATGTTGTATCCTCATTCTCGTTGAATATTAGAAAGTCCTGAATTTCTTTCTTTATTTCTTCTTTGACCCAGGAGTGGTGCAATTGTGCATTGTTCGGTTTCCATGAGTTTGCAGTTTTTCTGCTATTTGTGTTGTTGTTGAATTCCAATTTTAAAGCATGGTGGTCGGATAAGATACAGGGGACTATTCCTATTCTCTTGTATCTGTTGAGGTTAGTTATGTCACCTAGTATGTGGTCGATTTTAGAGGAGATTCCACGTGGAGCAGAGAAGAAGGTATATTCTTTTGTCTTTGGATGGAATGTTCTATAGATGTCTGTTAACCCAAGTTGAGACATAACTTCTGTTAATTCTTTTGTTTCTTTGTTGAGTTTATGATTTGTGGTCCTGTCTAGTGTTGAAAGTGGTGTATTGAACTCTCCCACTATAAGTGTGTGAGGTTTTATATGAGCTTTGAGTTTTAGTAGTGTTTCTTTTACGAATGTGGGTGACTTTGTATTAGGGACATAGATGCTCAGAACTGAGATTATTTGTTAATGGATTTCTCCTTGGATGAATATGAAATGACCGTTTTCGTCTCTTTTGACTAATTTTGGTTTGAAGTCTAACTTGTTAGATATTAGGATAGCTATGCCTACTTGCTTATTTCCATTTGATTGGAAAATCTTTTCCCAACCCTTTACCCTGAGGTAATGCCTATCTTTGAAGCTTAGATGTGTTTCTTGTATGCAGCAGAAGGATGGATTCTGTCTTTATATCCATTCTGTTAGCCTGTGTCTTTTTATAGGTGAGTTAAGACCATTAATGTTGAGGGTGAGTAAGGACCATTGATTGTTGATGCTTGTTTGATTTAGGTTTGTTGTTGGTAGTGGTATTGTGAATATATTAGTTCTGCTTTACCCTTGGTTTCGGGTGTAGTTGGATTATCTGTTGCCTACAATTTTGTGGGCATAGTTACCTTCCTTGGGTTGGAGTTTTCCTTCCAATACTTTCTGCAGGGCTGGATTTGTAGATACGTATTGGGAAAATCTGGTTTTGTCATTAAATATCTTGTTTCCTCCATCTATACTTATTGAGAGTTTTGCTGGCTATAGTAGTCTAGGTTACTAAAGAAAAAAATTAAAGAAGATACCAGAAAATGGAAAGATCTCCCATGCTCTTGGATAGGTAGGATAAACATAGAAAAATGGCAATCTTGCCAAAAGAAAACTATAGCTTCAATGCAATCCCCATTAAAATCCCACCACAATTCTTCACTGACTTTGAAAGGATAATAATCAACTGTATATGGAAAAACAAAGGACCCAGGAAAGCCAAAACAAACCTATTCAATAAAAGAACTTCAGGAGGCATCACCATTCCTGACTTTAAGCTCTACTACAGAGCTATAGTTCTGAAAACAGCCTGGTATTGGCATAAAAATAGACGGGTAGACCAATGGAATCGAATTGAAAACATTGATATTAACCCACACACCTATGAACAACTGATTTTCGACAAAACAGCTAAAATTATACAATGGGGCAAGGACAGCATCTTCAACAAATGGTGCTGGCACAATTGGATGAGGGTTTGTAGAAGACTGCAGATAGACCCATGTCTGTCACCATGCACAAAACTCAAGTCCAAATGCATCAAAGACCTCAACATCAATCCAGCCACATTGAACCTCTTAGAAGAGAAAGTAGGAGGTACCCTTGAACAAATTGGTATAAGAGACTGCTTCCTGAACATAACTCGAGGGGCACAGATACTGAGAGAAACAATTAATAAATGGGACCTCTTCAAACTTAGAAGCTTCTGTAAGGCAAAGGACACAGTCGACAAGACCAAATGGCAGCCCACAGACTGGGAAAAGATTTTCACCAATCCTATATCCGACAAAGGGCTGATCTCCAAAATATACAAAGAACTCAAGAAACTAGGCAACTTATGTTATCTTGAAATTCGCAGGCAAGTAGATGGCACTTGAAGAAACCATCCTGAATGAGGTAACCCAGTCACAAAAAAGAGGAACATGGTATGTACTCACTCATATATGGATTTTAGACCCAGAGCAAAGGATCACCAGCCTATAATTCACACCACCAGAGGAACTAGGATACAAGGTGTATTCTAAGAGATTCATATAAAGTCTCTCACAGAACTGGGAAAGGACAAGTCCCCCAGAGCTCAGGGGAAGTGGGAGGGCAGCAAAAGGAGAGAGAAGTAGGAGAAAATGAGGGGGATGAAAGGAAAAAATGGGTGGCCAGGAAGATTGAGCCTGGTTAGGAATAGAAGACAGGAAAGAGAAAGAGAGAAAGACAGAGACAGAGAGAGAGAACATAAAAGAGGGAGCCAATATTGGTTTGAAGATAAAATTGAACACAAAGAAAGGTCTAGTGAACTACAAGACTGCTCCCAACTAACAATCTGAGCTTCCATGGAAAGGCTATCATAAATGCCCTTCCTGGAGAGTGAGATCAACAACTAACTTATCCATGGAGCCCTCAACTCATGCCTGTTGGAACCATACTTAAACACCCATACTTAAACACCCATACTTAAACACTGAGTCGAACTAGAACCAAAATGCAGATGGAGAGGACAAGACCATGTGGCAGAAACACATAGAGACAGCTTACCTGAACAAGGAGGAATTAATGCCACTAGACTGATAGCTGGGAAGCCAGCATGGGACTGAATCAGGCCCCCCTGAATATGGGTCTCAACCAGAAGGACTGAGCAGTCTAAGGGGCCTCAGACAGTGGAGCCGGGATGTATCCCTGGTGCACAAAAGACTTTGCGAACACATCCCCCATGGAGGAATAACTGCCTTAATCTAGAGACAGGAGAGAATCCCTAGTCCCTACTTCACATGACCTGTCAGATATACATGACCCCAACTGGATGGCATTCCCCTACATATGGAATTGTGGTGGGAGGATGGGAGGGGAGGGTGGTTAGAGTGCATGTGAGAGGGCAGAGGTGGTAAAAGGGAGGGAAGTAGGGAGGGATGGAGGGAGGGAGAGGGAACTGGGAATGACATGTAAAATAATAAATTAAATTAAAAAAATGTTTTGACTCCATAATTTAAGTTGAAGGACAAGTTACTGGGGAAAAGGATTTCTATTTTTGTTTCCACAAGAAAATGAAAAGATATGGATTCCTTCCAGACTAATGTGGTTTGATCAAGCCAGACCACCTAAAACAAAGTACGAGGTGATCCTACATTCAAAACAGCTGGACAAAGCAGCCTTACAGACTATAGCCAGGATTTCTGAATCTTCTTCGAATCCCCCATGACAGTGCCCCTTACCAGCAGGAAGTAGTTTGGGAAGAATGAGGCCCAAATTCCCAAATATTGTCTATAAATGTTTGCTTTTATTTAAATGTTCTTTGTTATATAAAGTAAGTGAAAAATAAATAAATAAGTAAAAAAAAGAAAGAAAATACCACAGTTAATCACTCCCAAAAAAATTACTGCAAGCTCTTTACCAATATTTATTTTTTCCCCATAAATAAGACATTTCACCTCATTAAGAGGCATTACAGTTTCTGCTGGATCCTTTACTGTCAACTGATAAACTCTTAATTTTCTTTGTAGAATCAAATCACAAAACTTTTTATTACTGTGTGCAGTAAAAATACTCACTCCAAGGTAGTATTCTCTCTCTGCATTAAAAGCTTAGATTAGGAATACGTGGTGGATAATTTAACCCAAATTCAGTCAAGCTTTGGGTCCATACAATCCACATATATACATTGTGTACTTTCTTTTCTACCAGAGACAGTTCTCTCTCAGCTTCAGTTGATAATTTCTTGGGACTAATCAAGTGCTTTTTACCTTCTAAGGTTTGGAACAAATTATGCAGTTCATCATTTTTTATCCCAATAATAGGGCCATAGATTGAAAAGGTATCCTAGTACTCTTTTAAAGTTATTAAGAGTCCTCAATCAATCTCTCCTGATTTGTACCTATTGCGGTGGAATTTCTTGTAGTCTTATTAAATCCTAAGTAATTAACAGAATCTTCTCTTGGTATTTTTTAAGAGCATTTTATAATTCCCAGTGAGGGAATTATAACTTTATTTCTTCAAACATTTTTCTAAAGTATCTACATTTGAATCATCTAATAAAATATTATCCATATAATGGTAAATTATGAATTTTGGAGACTGTACATGAATTATTTTCAATGGTTTTTGCATAAAATATTTGGCATAAGGTGGGGCTATTACCATTCCCTATTGGAGGCACTAACATGTAGGCATCATGAAGGCAAACATTTCTTATCTTTTTTGTAAAGTTATAATGAGGAATCAGTATTTTTAATCAATAACTATAATAGGGTATTCTTTAGGTAACAAAGAAGGCAAAGGCATTTCAGACTATAGAGAATCCATCTGCTTATTTGCTTTATTTATGGCTCTCAGGTCTATTAGCACTCTACATTTTCTATCTTTCTTTTTAATAACAAATACATGGGAATTTCAAGATCTGATTGATTCATCACAATCTACCTTATCCTGAAACAGCTGTTCTAGGTCCTCTATCAGCTAGCTCACACAATAAATCATGAGACTATTAATCTCAGGGTTGTGAGTTCATGCCCCATTTTAGTCTCCTGGTATAGTGAGAAATATAGATATTCTTGGGAAAAAGACATATATAAGGGATTAAAATGTGGAACACACTTGTGAATATGTTGGAAAGTAACACCATTGCCACTCCATCTACCAGAGAATGATAGAGAAAGCTCTATACCAGCTCACCAAACATTACATCAAGAAACATTCCACATCAAAACCAGAGAGTGCATGGCCACCCTAATGTCTGTTCCGATTTAGCATGGATACTAAGATTTACAATTCCTAAATGGGGCTTCATGAAACTGAAAAGCTTCTGTTAAGCAAAGTACACTGCCAATAACACAACATGGTAGCCTACAAAATGGGAAAAGATCTTCACCAACCCCACATTCAACAGAGGACTGGTGTCCAAAATATATAAAGAACTCAAGAAACTAGACATGAAAAAAATAACAACAAATAATCCTATTAAAAATGGGTTACAGTTCTAAAGAGAAAATTCTCAACAAAGAATCTCAAGTGGTCAATCTAAAAATATATTTATCAGTCTTAGTGATCAGGGAAATGCAAATGAAAACGACTCTGAGATCCTATATTATGCCTGTCAGAATGGACAAAACCAAATAACAGCTTATACTGGAGAGGATGTGGAGCAAGAGGAACATCTGTCCACTGCTGGTTGGATTACAAACTTGTACAGCTGCTTCAGAAATATGGTACTTTCTCAAAAAATTAGTATTTGACCTACCTCAAGACCCAGTTATACCACTTATAGGCATATACCCAAAGAATGTTCAATCATCCCACAAGAACACTCACATATGTTCGTAGCAGCTTTATTTGTAATAGACAGTACCTAGATGTCCTCATCGGAAAATGGATAAACAAAATATGATAAATTTGCAAAATGACATCATGAATTTAGAAGTCAAATTGTTGGACCTAGAAAAAACTCATTCTGAGTGAGGTGACCCAAACTCAGAAAGTCAAACATGAATTCTAATCACAAGTAGATATTAGCTATAAAGTAAAGGATACCAATTGAGTTGACATACAATTTATGATTTAATAAACCTTGCCTGATAGTTAAAATGCAAAACCAGACACATTAATTATAAATAAAAGCTAGGTGATGGTGATAGAAACCTTTAATCCCAGTACTCATGGTTAAAAGGTAAATGGATCTCTCCAAGTTCGAGGTTACGCAGACTACATGAAATTGATCCACTCCTAAAAAAAAAAAAAAAAAGCTCACACAAATTTAACCGCAGCACCTGGGATCACACACCTTTAATCCAAGCTCTAGGCAAGTGGAGACTAGAGTGATATAGTTGGGTGGAGAAAGGAATATAAGGTAGGAGGAACAGAACCTGAGAGCTTTGACCTCTAATGATCCATGGATATAGGATTGCCATTTCAGCTGAATAGAGCAACAATAGACTGGCTCAGCTGCTTAGCTTCTCTTGTGTTCAACTTGAAGCTTGATCCCCAATATTAGTCTCTGGCTTTTTTATTTTTCTTGTAATAAACCATGCTATAATCCACAGACCCAGGGAAAGTAAGTAACAAGGAGAGCCCAAGGGCAGAACCCTGGATCTCCCAGGGAAGGTGAAGGAGAAATAGAAGAGATCTCATGGTGGACTATGGGTGGATACAGATAAAACATAAAGGATCTGATTAGGGGACGGATGGAGGGAGAAAAGTACTAGAAGAGATGACTGGAAAGAGAGCATTTTGGGGTCAAGTAGACCTGGTGCAAGGGCAACACCCACCAATCTACCATGATGACCCCAGATAAGACTCCTAGGAATGGTGTATTCTAACCTAACTGTCCATCTCATGTGACTTGTGGAGAGATTGGGACAATGAAGCAGCCATACAACCTTTGATGTATAGTCTTTCCTGCCCATGGAATATGTCGGGGGTGAGGTGGGGGTGGGGGTAGACCCAGAGGCTGGTTGGCCCATAGACCTAGGATAGAATCAAACATGACGGATTAAAAAGTCAAATTATTGATGCCCAATGATACTCTTACTCATAGTATTAGTGACTTGTCACCAGAGAGACTTTGTTCAGTTACCGATGGAAATAGATGCAGAGACTCACAGCCAAATTTGAACCATCCTACTGAAGAAAGGGAGGAAGGATTGTACAAGTCAGGGTGTGTCAGGGACATTACAAGAAAACCCATAGAAACAACACACCTGGCTCATACCTCAACTTGATGTGCCATGCTTTCTTGATACCCATGGTACGTCAGCCCCTTTCTGAACAGAAAAATAGAGGGGATGAAGTGGAGGCAACAAGGGATGGGAAACTGTAGTCAGAATATAAAATAAATTAATTGGTTTAATTAAAAAATAAAAATAAATAAATTGATCATATATGGGCAAGAATAAGCCCATTTTTGTTTACATGTAGAAAGGTCACAAGGACTGAGGATATCTAAACACACATTGTGATTTTAAGTGTTATAAGTTGTCCCTAAATTATAAACTTTAATTATTTTATAAAAATATACTTACAAAGCCAGAGAAGGAAATATGTCTGCCATGTTGTCTGACCTTGATTTTGATTCCCAGCATCCACAATGTGGAAAGACATGACTCCAGTATCCTGACCTCTGACCTCCACTAGAACCTTTGGCATGCACAGATAAACACAAAATAACAAAATATAATTTAAAAGTATTTGAAATGTACTCACAATCTGTATTTTTCATTGTTTTATCAATTAAAAAATGCATTTAATTTTTATTATGTCACATTTTGAAATCACTAAAAATAAAAGGGAAATATTAGCTTTGTAAGTATTTATATTTTTAATAAAGGTGGATACTTCCTGTGTGTGTGTGTGTGTGTTTATTCAATTTTTCATTTTATTTACTTATTGTTCTCTCATATCTTACATCCTGAGCATGTTTTCTGTTATGGAATGTTATTTTAACTAGGCAAAGATATGTTATATTTGTTTATGCTACAGAATATCACTGTATCTGTGTAAAGGTGTCCTACTTATTTTTATGCTGTAGTTGATTAATTCTGTGAAGATGTGCTGCACTTGTTGCACCTTGTCCTGCTTAAGGTACCTGATTGGTCTCATAAACAGCTAAATAGCCAATAACTAGTCAGAGAAAGGATAGGGTGTCCTAATGGGCATAGATAGTGATCAGGAGAAGAATGGGAAAAAGAAGAGAGGAAAAGAGGGAGATTACCTGCTAGAAGCCAAGCAAATGCTAGCCAGCCAAAACAAGAAGCAGTGAGAGTAAGATATACAAAAGGAAAGAAAAAGTAAAAAGCTCTGAGGCAAAAGAAAAATAAAGAGAAAGGGTAAGTTTGAGTTAAAAGAGCTAGCCATAAAAAGGTAAGCTAGGCTGACCAATCAAAACTAAGTCTGAGTCTCATAATACTGACTCATAATACTGAGTCTCATGTCTTGATTTTTAAGCTGGTAGGTAACCCACAGAAAAAGCCTGCTAAAGTTTCCTCTCCTTTCTCTCCTTCCAGTCCCTTCCCCAACGTGCCTATTGCCACCATCCTCTCTGTCTCCATTTTCCTTCAAAAAATGGCAGGCCTCTCAGGGATAACAACCAAGCATGATATATACTCTTGAAATAAGAATAGGTACCTCTCTCCATATTAAGGTTGGATGAGACAACCCAGTAGGAGGAAAAGAGTCACAACTTCCATTCCCATTGTTAGGTATTCCACAAGAGGACCAAGCTACACAACTGTCACATATATCCAGAGTGCATAGGTCAGTCACTCCCATGCAGGCTCTATGGTTGTCTGTTCAGTCTCTGTGGGCCCCTATGAGTCCAGGTTAGCAGATTCTTTGTGTTTTCTTGGGGTGTCACTGAGCCCTGTGGATCCTACAATTCTTGCCTCTTACTAAACATTTCTCAATCTCCACCTAGTATTTGGCTGTGGATTTTTGCATCTGTTTTCATCTGTTGTTAGGTGAAGCCCATTGATGAGAATTATGCTACATTCCTGTCTAAGAGTGTATCAGAATACCTTTAAGAATCATTTCATTGACTTCTTTTTGACAGTCAAGTTTGGCTTTATTTCTATGTTCTAGGCTAGCAAGACTCTGGTTTCTGGCCATCCAAGCAGTTAGGTTCAATGAGAAAAGAATTAGAGAAATAGAGAAAATTATAGATCCATAATGGTTTTGGTGCAAATGATAAGTACCACATGATTTTATATCTACTGTCCACATTTGCTTAAACTTTACATATAAGTATCCTCAATTTCCAACTAACAACCTGAATATATTTTGAAAGGTTTACCCTTCTTAACTCAAGATGTAGCACTGACACACTATTTTCCACTAAATTTAAAGAATTTACTTTATTATTATAAAGGAGGGTTTTGAGCGCTGGAGAGACAGCATGTACTGTCCAGAAGAGGACCTGGATTTAGTTCCCAGCAGACATATCAGGTGACACATGATCACCAATATCTGCAACTGCTTGACACCGAATGCCCTCCAGTATCTGTTGGCACCTGCATATGCATGCTGCATGTAAACTCTTGTACATAACTATATAAAAATGTTTTTAAAATGAGAATTGTTACAAATTTCTGATTTTGTAGCATATATACTATATATAAAACTAGCAAGCAGTTAAAGAAGACAAACTTAAAATACACTATAAAATTATCAAAAGCTTGAATATATGCTAGAATTTGAGCTATATATGGTACCATGCTTTTTGGGAAAAAAAGCAGATTAAATGGAGTGTTTTTATGCAATCTGAACACACAACAGAGCCATTTACTTGATCATGAAAATGGCTGTCATTGATTCTGTTGCCTGGCCTATATCCTGCATAAGATCAGGAGTTTACAACTTTTATTGACTCTCTTAGAAGGACAGGGCCTTTCTGAATGGGGATGAAAGAGGAGTGGATAGAGTGGGTAGAAAGTAACGAGGGTTTGGGAAAGATAAAAAAGTGAAGGGAGCTCGCCACCTCAGGGAACTTCCTGGAGCTGCTCTGAGCACACTAGACCAGCTTGTCTGAGCAAGACAACCCCACCGCGGGTCCTCTGCCTGAGTTCAGGGCCTGCCAGAGATCTGCCTATCCCTGAAGAACCATCCTGAGTCTCTGCCTGCCAGATCTTTGACCCCCATTGTTGGGCCTTGCTGGAGGTGAGTCTGGAACCAGTTCCTGTTGAATCCCACATACACACCCTCCCCAGGGAACTCTCTGAATTGGTCCCAAATGTCTCTCCCCACTGTGTCCTGTCCCCAGCAAGAGCACTGCTGGTGTTCTGATACACACACACACCACAACCAGGAAGAGCCTGCACTCCACCTACCTTGTGGCATACCCTGCACACTGTCCCAATGCTCTGGTTGGGACATAAGGCTGATCCAACAATCCCACCACCTTTGGGGAACTTCCAGGAGCACACAAGACCTGCCTATACAATTGGGACCATCCTGAGTTGAAATATGAGGAAGGCTAAGAAGCCCAGCTTAAAGGTGCAGAAAACATGTGACACAAAATCATTGAAGAAAACTTTACCAATCTGAAGAAGGACATGCCCATGAAAGTAAAAGAAGCATACCAAACACCAAAGAGACAGGACCTAAGGAAAAACAACCCTTGACATATAATAATCAAAACACCAAACACACAGAATAAAGAAAGAATACTAAGAGCAGCGAAGGAAAAAGGATAGGTAACATATAAAGGTAGACCTATACACCCGACTTCTTCATGGAAACTCTTCAGACCAGAAGGCCCAGGATAGATGTTCTACAAGAACTAAGAGTCCATGGATGCCAGCCCAGGCTATTATACCCAGAAAAACTCTCAATCACTATAGACAGAGAAAACATGATATTTAATGACAAAGCCAGATTTTCACATACATATCTACAAATCCAGGCTTACAAAAATTTCTGGAAGGAAAACTACAACCCAAGGAAGTTAACTATGCTAACAAAGACATAGGCAAAAGATAATACTATTTCACTAGAACCCAACGGAAAAGCAGGGCAAATATATTCACAATGCCACAGCCAACAACAAATTTAAAACAAAAAAACATTAACAATCAATGGTCCTTACTTTCCCTCAGCATTAATGGTTTTAACTTGCCTATTAAAAGACATAGATTAACAGAATGGATAAGAAGAAAGAACCCATCCTTCTGCTGCATACAAAAAATACATCTAAGCTTCAAAGACAGATATTACCTCAGGGTAAAGGGTTGGGAAAAGATCTTCCAATCAAATGGACCCAAGAACCAAGCTAACCTAATATCTAACAAGTTAGATTTTAAACCAAAATCAATCAAAAGACATGAAGACAGTCATTTCCTATTAAACACAGGATAAATGTGTCAGCACAAAGTCTCAATTCTGAACATCTATGCCCCCAATACAAAGGCACCCATATTTGAATTTAAAAAAATGCTACAAAAATTCAAAGTTCACATAAAACCTCACACACTTATAGTGGGAGACTTCAACACCCCACTCTCACTGCTAGACAGGACCAGTCAGAAACTTAATAAAGAAACAAAAGAACTAACAGAAGTTATGTCTCAACAGACATCTATAGAACATTCCATCCTAACACAAAAGAATATACCTTCTTCTTTGCTACACATGGAACCTTCTCTAAAATCGACCACATACTAAGCATACATAACAAACAACAACAATACAAAACAAAAAATGGAATATTCCCCTGTATCTTATCAGAACACCATGCTTTAACATTGGAATTCACCAACACAAATCACAGAAACCCTATAAACTCATGGAAACTGAACAATGAGCAATTGCAGCATACAAGGGTCAAAGAGGAAATAAAAAAAAGATATTAAAGACTTCCTTGAATTCAACGAGAATGAAGAAACAACATAGCCAACTTTATGGGACACCTTGAAGCAGTGCCCATATGAAGAAAATTGAGGAAAGACACATTAGAGAATTAACAGCACAACTGAAAGTGTAGGAACAAAAAGAAGCAAACTCACTCCAGAGGAGTAAATACCAGGAAATAATCCTTTTGAGGGCTAAAATCAATAAAGAGAAAACCAGGAAAACAATACAAAGAATCAATGCAATAAAGAGTTGGTTTTTTGAAAAAAATCAACAAGATAGACAAACCTTTATCCAAACTAACCAAAAAATCAGAGAGAAACATGCAAATTAACAAAATAAGAAACAAAAAGGGGGACATAACAATGGACACTAAGGAAATCCAGACAATTTTCAGGTCATACTTTGAAAACCTGTACGCCACAAAATTTGAAAATTTAAAGGATCGACAATTAATTAATGGGACCTCTTCCAACAGAGAAGTTTCTGTAAGGCAAAGGATACATTCAACAAGACCAAACGGCAGCCCACACACTGGGAAAAGATCTTCACCAGTCCTACTTCTGACAGAGGGCTGATCTCCAAAATATATACAAGGAACTCAAGAAACTATTCAACAAAACACTAAATAACCCTATTTAAAAATGGGGTACAGAACTGAGTAGAGAATTATCAATAGAGGATATCAAAAAACCTGAAAGACACTTAAGAAAGTGCTCATCATCCTTAGCTATCAGGGAAATGCAAATCAAAACCATCTTTCTCCTGAAAGAATAGCTAAAATTAGAAACACCAAGACAACTTATGCTGGAGAGGATGTGGAGAAAGGGGAACACTCCTCCACTTCTTGTGGGAGTGCAAACTTGTACAGCCATTTTGGAGATCAGTATTGTGGTTCCTCAGGAAAATGGGAATCACTTTACCACAGGACCCAGCAATCCTCCTCTTAGGCATTGACCCAAATTATCCACAACTATGCAACAAGACATGTGCTCAACTATGTTCAAAGCAGCATTTTTGTGATAGCAAGAACCTGGAAGCAACCTAGATGCCCCTCAACTGAAGAATGGATAAACCTGATGTGACACTTTTACACAATGGAATACTACTCTACAGAAAAAAATAATGAAATCCTGAAATTCTCAGGCAAGTGGATGGAACTTGAAGAAACCATCCTGAATGAATTAACCCAGACACAAACAGAGGAACATCATATGTACTCGCTCATATATGGATTTTAGACATAGAGCAAAGAATCACCAGCCTATAATTTACACCTCCATAGGAATCTAGGAGATTTCTAAGAGATTCATATAAGGCCCCTCACAGAAAGGCAAAGGGACAAGATCTCCTGAGCATATGGGGAGTTTGGGGCAGTGAGTGGAGAGGGAACTTGGAGAAAGAGACGGGGAGAAGATGAAAGCACATGGGACTAGGGAGATTGAGTCTGGAGAGAAATACATGAGAGAAGAGAGAGAGAGAGAGACCATAAAAGAGTGAGCCATTATAGGTTTGAAGAGAAAACTGAACCTAGAGAAATGTCCAGAGACCTACAAGACAGACCACAACTAATATTTTGAGCAACTGTGTAAAGGTTTCCATTAATGCCCTTCCCTGATAATGAGATCGACAACTAACTTAACCACCATCATATTGCCCTCATATAGTAGCTGATGGAAACAGAAACAAACACCCATAACTGCACACTGAGCCAAAATGGAATCCAGATGTAGAGACTGAGGACAAGACCAGTCTATAAAAACACATAGAGACAGCTGACCTTAACAAGGAGGAGCTAATGCCCCCCCCAGACTGAAATCTGGGAATCCAGCATGAGACTACCTCAGGTCGCCATGAACATAAGTCTCAGCTAGAAGGCCTGGGAAGACTAAGGGCCCTGGATATATCCCAGGTGTACAAAATTACTTTGGGGGTACATCTCCCATGGAGGGATACTCCCTTAACCTAGAGACAGGAGAGAAGGCCTAGTCCATACTCCAAATGACTTCACAGATTTATATGACCCCTCCTGGAAGGCATCACCCTACATATGGAGTGGAGGGGGAAGAGGAGGTTAGCCTGTGGGATATATATATATATATATATATATATATATATATATATATATATATATATATCTTATACTCAGCAGCTCATAGAACCATCTTAAAAACTGACTACATTCTAACAAACAAAACAAGTCTGAAAATAAACATGAAATAGCATTCCGCATCCTATCTGACAACTATGGATTAATGCTGGACCACAATAACAACAGAAATAGGACAATAACAAACTCAAGGAAAATGAACATCTAACTACTGAATAAAAAAGAAAGTCAAGAAAAAAAGTTAAGAAATAAGTTTAAACATTTTTGAATTCTATGGAAATGAAAACATAACATACCCAAGACAAGTTCACAGCACTAAGTGCCTACTTAAAAAAGAAAAACAAACAAACAAAAAACTGGAGATATCTTATATTAGTAACTTAATGGTGTACCTGAAATCTTTAGAGCCAAACATAAGAATTACACCCAGAAAGAGTAGGCAGTAAGAAACAAAGTCACAGTTGAAATCAATAAAATAGAAACAAACAGAAAAACAAAATATACATTGAATCAATTATACAATAAGTTGGTTCTTTAAGAAAATTGATAAATTTGACAAACTCTTATTCAAATTTACTAAAAGATAAAGACAGATACTCCAAATTAGTAAAGTTAGATATAAAGGGAAGGACATAACAACAGACAAAAGAAATATGGAGAACCTTAAAACTATACTTTAAAAATTTATATTCATCCAAATTGTAATATCTAAAGAAATGTTTACTTTTCTTGATATATATTACTTAACAAAGTTAAATCAAAACAGTAATTTATACAGATCTATAAATCCTAGTGAATTAGAAGTAATTAAAATTTTCCAACAAAAAAAGTACAGAGTCAGGTGGTTTTAATACAGAAGTCCACCAGACTTACAATGAAGATTTAATGCCAATACCTTTAAAAATATTTCACAAAATTGGAATAGAAGGAACATTGCCCATTTTTTTTATAAATGTATAGTTACTCTGATACCTAAACTATATCAGTAGCCAATCCCCAATGGAAGAGAATTCCCTTATGAATATAGATGCAAAAGATTTCAGTAAGATACTTTCAAATAGAATCTAAACTTACATCAAAAATATCATCCACCATAATCAAATAGGCTTCAGCCCAGAGATGCAGGAATTTTACAACATACAAAAATTAACAAGTGTACTCCACCATATGAACAGACAAAGACAAAATATTATCCCATAATAGGAAGAGTTCTGGAGAAATTAGGGATCCAAGGGACATATCTCAAAATAATACAGGTGATTTATAGCAACCCCACAGCCTAAAATCACCACAAAATGACACAAGCTCAAAGAATTTCCACAAAACTTAGGAAATAGAAAAGGTTGTCAACTCTCTTCATATCTATTCAATATCATATTTGAAGTCTTAGCTAGAACAATAAAACAACTGAAAGGCACAAAGGGAATACAAATAGGAAGAGAAAAAGTCAAAGTATCACTATTTCTATATTATATAATTTCTAAAAGTTCTGCCAGAAATTTCTATAGCTGATAAACACTTCAACAAAGGAGGAGAATTCAAAGTTAATAATAAAGATCAGTAGCCTTCCTCTAGTCAATGACAAATGTACTAAGAAAGAAAACAGGGAAGCAATACATATGGAAAGAATTTTCTGTGCTGCCTAGTCCCACAGCCATTTAGTACCAAATAAGCACACTGAGGTTTATACTGATTATAAACTGTTTGGCAAATGGCTTTGGCTTCTTACTGGCTAGGTTTCTCTTAATTATTAACCCATAACTATTAATCTATGTATTTCCATGTGGTCTCTTACCAGTGATGCTCAAGACCTCCTGCTTCCTCGGCAGCTACATGGCATCTCCTCAAGACTCACATCTGTGTTCCTTTTTCCAGAATTCTTCTAGTCTGGTAAGTCTTCCCATACTTCCGGCCTGGCTATATCTTACCTGTCCATTGACATAAAATAGCTTTAATCATCATAAACCAATAAGAGAAAAATATTCACAGCATGCAGAATTATATCCCCCATCAAATACCATTTATGACAGCATAAAAACATGTAATATCATGAAGTAAATCTGTCCAAGAAAGGAAATACTTGTGATAAAAACTTTAAAACAATGAAGAAAGAAATTGAAGAAACTGAAAGACAGAAAGGTCCCACATGCTCATAGATTAGCAGCATTAACATAGAAAGATGCCCATCCTCCCAAAAGCAATCTACAGATAGAGTGTGATCAACATAGAATTGCAATATAATTCTTAACAGAACTTTAAAAGAAAAATTTAAGTTTATATGGACACACAAATAAGTTTATATGGACACTCAAAATAAGTAAGACTGTGATAAATAATAAAAGAATTATTGGAGGTATTACCACCCCATAACTCATCTTGTACTACAGAGCTCTTGTAATATAAAAAGCAAGGTATTTGAAAAAAAATATGAATGTTGAACAGTGGAATAAAATTGAAGACCCAGATATAAATTAATATACCTTTGAACATGTGCTTTTTGATAAAGAATATAAAAATGCATACTGGAGAAAAGATAGCATATTCACCAAACATTTCTGGCCAAACTAGATGTCTGTATGTAGAAGTCAAACAGGTTAATACTTAACATCCTATACAAAGTTAAACTCTAAGTGGGTTAAAGACTTTAACATAAAACCAGATACACTGTACTTATAGAGGAAAAAGTGGAGAATAGTTTCAAACACAAGCAAAACCTTTATGAACAAAGCACCAATAGCACAGGAACTGTGAACACCAATTAACAAATCAGATTTCATATAAAATAAACCATCTGCATATCAAAGGAAGCAATCATTCACACAGGACTGTAGCCTAGAGAATGGGAAAGCATTTTTAGCAACTAAAATGAATTAATATCTAAAATATCTAAAGAACTCAATAAAAACTGGGTATAAAAACTCAATTAAAATAGGTATGTCTAAACAGTGAATTCTGTAGCAAAGAAATTTATATGGATGAGGAGTACTTAAAGAAACACCCAAAATCCTTAGCCATTAGGGAAATAAAAATCAAACTACTTCTGTATATCACATCACAAATTCAGAATGTCCAAGATGAAGAAAGTAAATGGTAGCTCATGAAGGTGAAGATGTGAATTAAGAGAATATGTATCTATTGCTGATAAGAGTGCAAACTTTTATAGTCATTATGTCTGTTCCTCTGGAAGCTTTCAATAGATCTGCCCCAATATCCAGCTGAACTACTCTTGGGCATAAACCTTCATCCTACTATGGAAACACTTGTTGAGCCATTCTGGCTATACTTGTAATAGTCAGAAATTATAAATAGCTTACATATCCATCTAAAGAAGAATGAATGAAGAAACATAGAATGTTACTCTGATGTTAAAAATGAAATTATAAAAACCATACACATGTTGATGGAGCTATCAAAAACCATCCTAAGTGAGGTAACCCAGACCCAGAAAGACAATTATGATAAACTGTTACTCACATATGGATGCTGGGTATTAAGTCTTCAATAAGCGTGCTACAATCCTTTTAACCATACAGGTCATTTGTAGATAAGAGAAAAGGGGAGAGGGTAGTTGGCTCTTCCTAGGAAGATCCCTAGGAAAGAAAAAAGGGAATAGTTATGGATAGATTGGGGGCATTCACAAATGAAACAATCAAACAAAAAGGGAGACAAACAAAAAGGGATACACAGGAAGGGAGAGCAAAAGTTAAGGGCCTTTGGTGAGTCCATATGGAAAACTAATACAAGTAGAACAAACACACACACACACACACACACACACACACACACACACACACAATTGAATAAAATTTCTAAATAACAGGGAGACAGAGTCCCAACTGGACAAACATCTGTCAGCAAATGCATCTTCCAATAATGAAGTTGGGTTACACTTAATTGAGTTTTTAGCCAAAGTGTCCCATGTAAATCCCCAACCAACCCAAGCTGTTACCAAGAATATACATTGCTGTCCACAAAATAATGGTAAGGACCTATTGCTGAGGATAATACTTGCACAGCAATTTGAACATGGAAAAGTTTAGTTGGTGCCTACCAAGAGCCTTCACCCCTACTAAACAGTATTCATGGTACTGGAAGTTTTTCTGCATGCTATTAGAGGAGAAAGGTAACCATTAGTGCAGCTATGAAGCATTTCATATACAATTCTGCATTTACTTGCCTGCACAACACACTGACACAATAGTGGCATTAACCTTTAGGAATATCCAACCAATATCTTATTATGTTTAAGGCTCACCATATGAGATGGAGTTAATATCCAATACTGCTTGAGTGGCCAAGAACTATAGACAAGACAAGCTAGAGACCTAGGAGGAAAGCAAATATTACTGCTCTCCTAAAAGAATTTTAAAATAAAGATTCTTATTGACACTCTGCCTTACTCAGTACATTGCTTAGCCATGATTAGAGATGCTTCCTCCTGTAGGAAATGAGAACAGCTCAAGAGAATGACAGATGGACAATATGCAGAGCATAAAAGACCTTGAACCACTCAGCCCTAAATGGAATGTTTTCATTACATCCCTCCCCTCAGTCCTCAGGGGATTCTGCAAAAGATCAAGCCAAGATGGTAAGAACCAGTAAGGATGAGGATATCAAAGGAACACTACCTTTTAGACACACAGGAAAAAGGCATATATGGATTCTCAGAGACTATAGCAACATATAGGGCATAGGATGTGTCGTATGGGTCTGCTCCAGGTGGACTCCTGTTACTTAGAGAAGTGGAAAGGAAGGCTAATGCAGATGTTATGGGCAATTGATAGCAACTTGTAAATCAAAACTCAGTTCTCATCAGTAAAATTTCACTGCAGATAGAAACCACTCTTATGGGCAGACTCCATGCCTAGCAGTAGATGGCCAGCACAAGACCAACTCAAAAAGCATCTTTGTAGGTTCTTAGTCTCAGAAGGGTTTGACAGTGGTTTTTTTTAACCTTGAAGGTCCTTTTCATATATATAATGGTTTCAGGCTTTGTGATTTTATGGGATCTTGTATGTATGAATATGCATGTTTGTCTCTCTACATGTACATCTTGGGCTTTTTAGTTGGCTCCTTTTTTCCTGTTGTTTGTTTACTTTGCCATTTTCTAGTTTGTTTTTTAATCTTATTTTATTTTATTATTATTCATTTGATGCCTATTTTTTTTTCTAATGAAAAACAGAAAGGACATGGAATCTGATGGGAGAAAATATGGAAGAAATCTCAGAGGAATTCAAGAAAGCAAGCCATGATCAAAATATATTCTATGAAAAACATAAATTTTTAATAAAAGAAAGAAAAATAAAGTAATCTATAATTTGGAAAATACAGCTGAATAAAGAGCAAGGGGCAAGTGTTTGGGTCAGCCTCTCTGCGTGACCTCTAGGTACCCTCATCCCTGGGTCTCTCTCTGTAGGATTCTTCTCATGCTCTACAGGGTATAAATACCAAGACACTGGAAAAAACCTATACAAATCTGAAATACTGACCTCAGACTGTGCTAATTTTAGTGACTACAATACTTACAAACAAACATAAGGAAACACTGAAAATCATATAAAAAAGTGAGAAGCATACCTTCATGAAATAGTATGGTGTGGGCCATTCCTTTCTGATTCAACTCTAAAATTTCAGTGCATCAAAACTCAAGCTGCTAAACAAAGCACATATATGAGCCCATTGTTATCTGGGTAGTGATAGATTGTTCTAGAGAATTTCATGTTGGTATATAAATTAGATATTTATAGTGTGGGGCTTGTGTGTGTGTGTGTGTGTGTGTGTGTGTGTGTGTGTGTGTGTGCGTGTGTGTGTGAAGAAATCAACAGAATGGTTAAGTTTACTAGCAGTAGGTGACTTCACTGTGTCTGAGGAAGAATTAGCAGATATCGGCTCAAGTGAAAATAAATAGCAAAGCTGGAATAAAATGAAGAGGGTTTTAATTCTTAGCCTTACTAACAACTGTCATTTTCACCCCAGTGCCCAACGTTCTTCATTCTATATCTTAAATTTATCTATTTCTTATCTGTTCTCTGCTCCATGGGGTCTGCAGAGAATTCTTGAATAATTGGAAGGCATTCATCTTCCCAGTGGTTGAGCTCAGGTCACTGTGGGACCCTAACAGCTCAGTGAATAGATCGTCGTGTTCTGTAAAGGTGTCAGATTTTAAGATAAAATGGCATACATCAACACCATGGAGCCAACCACTTAGTTAATTACTTTAAATCATTTTTATATTGCAATGATTTTTATCCTAGTGCCAGTTGGGCATTACAATCTAACACAGATCTGACCTGGTATCATGGTAATAACTCTTCCTCATTCTGAGCTCATAAACCTTCAATTAACCCCTTAAATTACATCATAAAAACAGTATTGTAGAGAGTGCATTGCTCATAGGATCATAATTTAATTTGTTATTTACTTAAATATGAATATTCAGAGAAATAATTGTGGGTATGTCTATGGTGTTTCTTATTTTTCTGTTTTGCTGTTGTTATTGCTGTTTGCAGTATATCTGTGTCTGTGTGTATTGCATGTGTGTGAATGTTTTTTGCTTTACTATAAGGTCTTAAAGATTAATATTTCTATTTTTGAATACTACTCATTAAATGTTGCTTTGCATTTTTATTATGAGAAATGGAGCTTCTGGACTCTCTTTGTGCATTTATCTTTGGACTCCATTGTATTTTCTGTAGCTTCTATCAGAAAGACGTGAGTAAGTTGCAGTATTTTTCTGTTCTGTGAACACAGTGACTGAAACAAATATCCATTGCTTAACATGATACTAAAGACAACAACAACAGGACAAAAATGACCTGGTATGTGGCTGTCTGCTAATGCCACCAACTGTACCATCTGCATTGCCCAATGGAAGAGGGGACTATGGAATTTGATGTCCATGGAGCTGGACATTCAGTCCAATATGCTAGCGATGGAGAAACAGAGAATGGGTTATCCAGCTGGACTCTTCACTGGTCCCTATTCAGATCCCTAAATTTTAGCTACACACATCGAACAAAACTCACTTTTCATTTGGAGCTGATATCCTTCACAGCAGTGTCATAGACTGTGGATGACCCCATAAGAATATGTGTTGTTCCTGTAAATCAAGCATCAGTGTATTTTTACACATATCATGACAGACTCTGCTATCACTTAGTAGTTAAGAGGCTCCACAGAGGCCTGTATTAATTATAAACTATTTGGCCAATGGATCAGGCTTCTGAATGGCTAGATCTCTCTTACTTATTAACCCATTTCCATTAAACTATATATTACCACGAGACTGTAGCTTACCCATAATCTTCCATCATGGCACTCCTTTGGAGGCTACATGGAGACTCTCCTAGTCTCTTAGCCCCTCCTATTCTTCCTGTCCAGCTAAATCCTGCCTGTCCTTTGACCAAATCAGCTTTATTCATCAACCAATAAAAGAAACATATTGACAGCATACAGAGGGCATCCCCCATCAGCTCCCTACTTGTCCAGGGAACACACACCACAGGGAAGCTCACAGTCTTCTGTAACTCCAGACCCACAGGGTATGTTAACATCTTGTGGCCTATTCCACTACCTGAATATCTGTGGAAGATACTCACATAGATATACACATACCCAAACAAGAACATAATCTTTAAGAGAAAAAGAAAAAAATTATTACATATAAAATTCATGCCCACTGTTATGACATTTTAAAGATGTCTGCTAAGGAAGATGTATTATTTATTTATTTGTTTGTTTGTTTGTTTATTTATTTTGAGACTCGATGTATGATTATTTATTTGTTACCCTTAAAGACTTATTTTTGACTGGACTCAGACTTGGAAGTAGAAGCTCTCAGAGAGGACAGCCTACATGTTTTGGAGATCTGTTCCTAGCGCTTTTCTTTTGCTTCCTTCATTCTCTTAGCCAAAATTTTAGCACATTCTGCAGCCTCCTCCTTGTTTTTCTTTGTACGTTGTTTCTTCAGAGCAATACAAAGGCGTTTGTGTTGCAGCACAAGTGGAGTAACAAGACGCTGACTCTTGGGTGCTCTGGTCCTGTGCTTCTTACCTTCCTTGTTTAAAGGCTTTCTCGTGACATATCGGTGGACATCATCTTCTTTAGAGAAATTCAAAAGCTTTCGGATTCTGCTAGTTCTTTTAGGTCCCAACCGACGAGGAGCAGTAGTATCTGTTAGTCCAGGAATATCCTTCTCTCATTTTTTTACTATGACCAAGTTGAGAATGCTCAGATTGGCATCCACGATGCATCCTTAAACAGACTTGGGCTTCCTCTCTCCAGTTCTCCTTGGTCTATGACAAGAACGCCCCTTACTTAACAGCAGGTGTACTCTGCCATGGGTCAAAACACCTTGCTTCATGGGAAAACCTTGTTTGTCATTCCCACCCCTGATTCGCACCACGTAACCCTTCCACTCTTCACCCAGAGCATTAGCAGCTACTTCTGGGACCTTGTGCTTCTCATAGAACATAGGAAGCTTGCGCTCATCCTTCACTTCGATGAGCTTCTGGCAGCCGGTGGCTGGGAAGGAGATATTCAGCTTCATCTTCCCACAGCCAACCACCTAGGAGGCGCCACGAAAAAGAGAGCTAACTTCTGCTTAACCCAGGTCACAAAGCCGGAAGATATATTATTTAATCACCTCAGTTCAGCAGAAGAAATATATGGAAGGTTATCAAATAAATGAGTGACATCTTATCACCAATATCTATGAACAAAGTTTCCCACTGAAGAGAATCAGCTGAGTGGTAAAGATGTAATACAGATTACATAATTTTTACAAACAAGGCTTTAATTCTAGATTGACCCAAATACACTGAAATAGGAAGAAGACTATAGAAACTTTATGCTCAAGACAAATTATTGCTGCTTACATAAAGCAAATTACATAAAAAAGTTGCCAAGTTTTTTAAGTACAGTATTCTAAATATGCCAAAATGTAAAATAAGTATAGAGTGATATATGCATATATATTGGTTTTTCAATACAAGGTTTCTCTGTGTAGTCTTTGTTGTAACGGAACTCACTTGGTAGATCAGGCTGGCCACATACTCAGAGATATACCTGCCTCTACCTCACAATTGCACCATCCATTGCCTAGCCAAACAATTTAATATTCAATTCATTTTATGGCACTCATGTAGATACAAACCTCAGCCCATCTTCTTTCTGCTCCCCAGGGAGGGTGTTGCCTTCCAGAGGAAGTCTTCAAATCTGTCATATCATTTGGGGCAAAATGTAGGCCCTCCCCATGTATCTAGGCTGAGAAAGTTTCCCTTGATGTGAGATGGGCTCCCAAAATCCATTGATATACTAGGGATAGATACTGATCCATTACTAGAAGCCCCATAGATTGCCAAGTCCTCCTAACTAGTACCCACATTTAGGGAGTCTGGGTCAGATCTATGCTGTGTTCTCAGCTATCAGACCCTTGTTCAGGTCAGCTGATTCTGGGGGTTTCTCCAGCCAGGACTTGACCCCTTAGCTTATCACCCCTCCCTCTCTATAACTGGATTCCAGGAGTCATGCTATTGTTTAGCTGTGAGTTTCTGCTTCTGCTTTCATCAGCTACTAGATGAAAGCTCTAAGATGGCATTTAAGGTAGTCATCAATCTCAATGCCATTGAAGGGCATTAAAGGTAGCCTCTCCACTATTCCTTAGATTATTAGTTGGGTTTATCCTTGTAGACCTCTGGGCATTTTCCTAGTGCAAAATTTCTCCTTAAATTTATAATGGCTCCCTCTGTTATGATATATCTTTTCTTATTCTCCTCTATTCTTCCCCTGCCTCAATGTTTCTATTCCCTCATGTCATCCTTTCCCCTCTTCTTCTCCCCTTCTCTTTCTCCTAACTCCCTCTCCCTTTCCTCCATGTTCCCAATTTGCTTAGGAGATATTGCCCCTTCTCCAGGAGACCACATATGTCTCTCTTAGGGTTCTTGTTTTGCCCTAGCTTTTCTGGTGGTGTACATTGTAGGCTGGTAATACTTTGTCTATGTCTAAAATCCACATATGAGTAAGTAGCTATTGTGTTTGTCTTTTTGTGATTGGGTTACCTCACTCAGGATGATTTCTTCTAGTTCTATCAATTTCCAAAATATACAAGGAACTCAAAAAGCTAGTTATCAAAGCACCAAATAATCCATAGCCCTACATGTGTAATGGGGGTGGGGGGAAGGGAGGGGAGGGTGGTCAGGGTGCAAGTGAGAGGGGAAGAGAAGGTAAGAGGAGGGAAGGAGGGAGAGGAAACTGGGATTGACATGTAAAATTAAAAAATAAAATAAAATAAGTAAAAAAAGTGAGGTACAGAACGAAATAAAGAATCCTCAATGGAGGAATCTAAAATGGGTGAAAGACACTTAAGAAAGTACTGAACATCCTTAGCTACCAGAGAAATGCAAATCAAAACAACTCTGAGATAACATAATCCTGTCAGAATGCTAAAATCAAAAACACCAAAGACAGTTGATGCTGGAGAGGATGTGGAGAAAGCTGAACACTCCTCCACTGCTAGTAAGATTGCAAACATGTACAGCCACTTTGGAAATCAGTATGGCGGTTTCTCAGGAACATGGGAATTAGTTTACCTCAAGATCCAGTAATTCCACTCTTAGGCAAATACCCAAAGTTTCACATTCATACTCAAGGATATCCTGTTCACCTATGTTCATAGCAGCATTATTTGTAATAACCAGAGCCTGGAAGCAACCTAGATGCCCCTCAACTGAAGAATGGATGGAGAAAATGTGGTATATTTATAGAATGGAGTACTACTCAGTGGGAAAACACAAAGGAATTCTGAGAAAGATTTATTTGAATGCAAGTATGTACATACACGTACATCTCTGGGGGAGTCAGTACACATGCTTGCAGTATTAACAAAGGCCAGAAGAGGGCATCATATCCCCCCCTGAAGTGGGAGTTACATACTGGTTAGAGCCATCTGATTTGGGTGTAAAGAACTAAACTCAACCCATCTGTTCAGGATCCTCTGGTGACATGTTAGCCACCAACCAATTTTTGGGAAAAAAAAAATAAATGAAAAAGACCTCTTGTTACAGAAAAAGAAATCTTTCTGAAAGTTAGTGCCTATGAATTGTCCATCATTATATCACCCAAGAACAATGCCTCATATGAAACAGAGCCACACACTTCAAAAATGAAAGCAAATAATATTCAAAATATCATATTTTAGCTTAGAATTATGACAAAAAACTTGCAGCTATGAAAGAAGAAATGAATAGCAATTTAAACATATAAGCCTTGAATAAATAAAGGATCAAGATGATTGGATAAACATAAGAAAACTTTTGGTGCATTAGATTTGTTTTTGTTTTTGCGTTTTTTTTGTTTGTTTGTTTGTTTGTTTTTGGCTTTGGTAGTCATTAAAACCAATACTGAAGGAAATTCAAACTATGCACGTACAAAATATCAACTCCAGGCAAGGTGGCTCAAACATATCATTCAGCACTTGGGGGCTAAGTTTAGATGATTGCCAGGAGTTCAAAGCCAAGTTGGGCACATAGTAAATTTCAATCCTGCCTCAACAAGAACAAGAAACTATCTTAAAAATTAGGAAAATTAAAAAGAAAACCATATTAGACTTCATTTCTCTTTCAGAAAATATCAATGAGTAGAAAAGAACATTATAGAGTTTGTTTGGGGGCTTTATTAACAGAGTATAAAAGTAAGATTACTAAAATAATGCACTTCAATTTTTTTTTTCCTTTTGGTTTTTAAGACAGAGTTTCTCTGTATTGCTTTGGAGCCTCTCCTCTGTAGACCAGGCTGACCTCAAACTCACAGAGATCCATCTGCTTCTCCTTCCCAAATGCTGGGATTAAAGTTTTGCACCACCAACACCTGGCTTAAATATTCTATCGCTATTTATTCTTTGTGTGCATGTGCATATGTGGGTGTGCATGTTGGAGCATATGTGGATGTGCATAAGTGTGCATTGGTGTGCTTGTGTGTGCATGCACATACACCCTTATCATGAAATGTAGGTGGATGTTAGATGATATCTTTGGAGAGTCAATTTACACCATTTGGGTTCAGGACTTCAAACTCAGGGCTTACTCTTTGGTGGCAGGCAATTTTACTCACTGCAATACCATGCAAGAACAATTTTTTTTAATAAAATAAAAATATTTTTTAATTTATCAAAATGAAATAAAGTATTTTTATTTCAAACTTTGGTTTTAATGTCCCTATAGTTCCTTGTCCAAATATATTAATATATTTAAAAATATATTTATAAGAATAAGTTCTTATATACTGTTCTCGATATACATTTTTATTTGCTAACAAGATACCATAAAAGTAAAATAGATATCACTATATTTTCTACACAATGTTAAGATTTTTTTGGCAATAGAATGGATATCATATTCTTTGCCTGTAGTGTACTTCATTCAGCTTTTACCTTACTTTGCATATATTTCAATGTTTCAATTGCATCTGGAATTTTACTTTACTTGTATTTTTGAGACATGATCTCATTAATACACTCCATTTGAGTGATAAATTTATGTACTTCTCCCCTCCTTTTCCAGATTGCTGGTACTTTATGCATGCTCCAACACACCTATGATAGGCTTCCTCCATGAATCTAGAACAATAAACTATCCACAAACACATTTAGTCTACTACTCAAAAGTAGAAAGTATGGAACCCATCTTCAAAGCATGTTTATCAACTGCCTAATGCTCATATTTCTCTACCTGTCTTCCCTGAGATTTTACTAGTCTGATTTAGATTACACTTCCAATCAAGACCATCAACATAACTTAATTCTTGCTTCTAGGAGTATTTGGGTTTGTCAGTTTTGTACATCTTATTTCTTGTAGTTACCACTTTTTCCATTATTGCTGTGAAAATAGTCCCCCATTTATATGTGAAGTTTTTGTGTTCCATGGTTATATCTCATCTTTATTCATTGTAACTTCATTAAAAGTTTGCTAATGTATCATTTTAGTATTTGAACAATACATAACTTGTCTCTATATGATGGCTACAAAGAATATTGGTATCAATTTATTAATGTGTATAAATTAAAATTTACCAGTTTTTTTTTTAAGTTTATACTCATGAATTATGGTGATGATTTCAAAGCCATCATGAAGCATTCTAAACACCTATCACTGTGATGGTTTGAATGGGTATGCCCCACCCACACACCCCAGGCTCATGTATGATAGTGCTTAGTCATCAGAGAGTAGAAATGTTTGAGGATTAGAGATTCACAGCTGTGGATTTGTTAGAGAAAGTATGTCACTTGAAGTGGTCTTTGAGATGTCAAAATCCCAGGACCAATCTTTCCCTCTTTCTACATGCTGCTGGTTACCTTAGGATCCGGATGTTTAAAGCTCTCAGTTATTGCACCAGGACCATGTCTGTCTGCTCCCCACCATGGTGATTATGAACTAACCCTTTAAAATGGTAAATAAGATTAGAGTTAAATTATTTCTTTTGTGTTAGTTGCTTTGGTCATAGTGTCTCTTCACAGCAACAGTACAGCAAATAAGACAATATCCTCAGAACAACAAACATTATTTGACGATTGTTACTTAGGACAAAATTATAAAAATGAAAAGGAAAATCACTTTCTGCAAATAACTACTAATAAAACACTTTTTGCTAGGGATCTAATTTTATATATAATCCTATAATTCATGTGAATATGTCTTCTTAGTAGCACTAGCTTTCATACTCTTCCAAAGTGAAATAAATATATTGAATATTAAGTCTATTTGAAGTTTGTATCTGTAAGTAGTAGCTACTGAAAGTTTTGTTAGGTGATTTGTCTATTATTTGTAATGGTTGAGGGCTGTGCATAAAAAATACATACTACCCGAGATTGCCAGGATGGCAGAGGGCTTCGTAGGCAAAACCATCTTGGGACTAAAGCAATTACTGCTCTGAGGCATTATTTTACCTAAAACAGGCTATTTAAAATTCATTCAGTCACAGCCAAGGATATTTTCAAGAGAAGGCAATAGGATGCAGTGTGACTAAGTCAATCTTCTAATGTGCTAAAAAACGGAAGAGAGAAAAACAATAGCAGTGGACAGTGGAGGGAAGCTCACGAGAAGATTTATACCCAACAACATGAAATACATATGATTAAAAATGAATTATTAGAAACAAATGAATGTATGAACTCTAAATAAGTTGGGATAGTCAGGTGACTTCTGCGTTTACTTTTATTTTCCTTTCTTTATCTTTTCTCCTGGGCATGTGTCATTTTTTTTTCTATTGATACCTTGAATTTTCTGTCCTTACCTCAGCATTCTCCTTTCCTTTTTCTCTGTTAGTTATTGAACACATAGCCTTATAGAGCCCAGGCAAGCCCTCTGGAAGTTAAACACTGAACCTCATGTAAACTGGGCAAACTGTTATTGACACCCAAACTAGCCTGCTATAGGTTTCATGTTGGTGTGTTTGGCTAGCTTCATATGCTCTGTAAGCTTTAACTTTATCATTTCTAAAAAGAGGCTTGTTGTCTGCCCTGGTTAACTTTCATTGTTGCCATAGCTTAGAGTTTTGGGGGAATGGAGTCTCAATTTGGCCTGTGAGCATGCCTTGCCAAAAGAATGGAAGGTTATGGTTTAAAGTGACATATGATTCCCACCAGGATTTCTTTTCTTTTCTTTGTTTTTTTTTTTTTCTTTTTCCTTCTTGTAATTAAAATTTGAAACAAGCTTGTTTTACATGTCAATCCTTGCTCCCTCTCCCTCACCCCTCCCCTGCCAGCCAAAAACCTCAATCCCATTCCCTTTCTGCTCTACAGGAAGGGTGAGGATTCCCCCACCATGATTCTTAACTCACTTTCTGCTTTCTAAATGTCCCTCCATTCTTTAACCAATAAAAATCCTTCAGGATTCTAGAATCCAATTCAAATACTAACTTGGCTATCTCTCCTCTGGATCACACACTGTCACTATGATAGGAGCAGATATATATTTGGTGTTAAACATACTAAGATTCATACATTGAAAGAGATTGAATTAGGCTTTTGCAAGGGTTCTTTATATATAGCTACGTATTTTTATTTTTACACCTGTACCTATGCTTAAAATCCTTTCAGTGTTAGGAAAAAAATTCCCCAATAAAACTTTGTATTTTCTCATGATAATGATGATTCACAGAAAATAATCTAAAATGCATAGTGAATGTATGAGCCACGATGATATTGCCAGGTTCTTTTCCATGACCTTCTTCAGTTACCATGACTCTGGAGAGAAATTAGAAACATTAAAACCAGAGAAATTAGAAACATTAAAACCAGAAAAGTGATTTTTTGATATAATGAAGATTCTGTGGTTCATGAAGAGAGATAATTTATCAGCCTTAAAGTCACACACAATGTCAATCACAGAGAGAGCATGTAAAGTAGATAGATGACAAAAGATTAACCAAGCAAGCAACTACTATGGGTCAAGATTAGTGTGTTGATTTCAAGCAAGGTTGCAAGTCATATGAAAACGTAAATCCCTGCACTCAGAGGTTGGAGGATGTAGCTTTTACTGCTTGAGTGGCAGCATAAAGAAAGGTTGAAGACCAAGAAGAATTAGCTCAGTGGGAGAAAAGATATACACACTGAAAAAAACAAAAACAAAAACCGGCCCTGGCAACAAATGATTTAACCAATAAATGGTTGAGTAAGTATATTAAATTGTTGGGATTTTTCAGGAAAATGCAATTTCCGCTGAAGAATGAGATTATAATAAACAATATCATACATCTACACAGCTTTGAAAGTCAAAGTTTTCAATAAGATAAATAAGTAACCATAATAGATAAAAAGTTGGAAAATACTTTGCTTCCAAAAATGTTTTTCTTGAGGACCTTAAATTTATGTTTAATATCATAAGCAAATGCATTTTATTGATTATAGAATAATAGTGGTGGAATGACAGATAATGACTACTTCAGTACTAGAGTTCACTTGGAGATATAAGAAGTAATTGTCAACATTTTTAGCTTAAATCACATGGAGACAAAAAAACGAATTATAGGCATGCTATATCCATATGAACTGATAGATATATAGATCACTTGCCACAAACCCCAAACGTACACTAAGTGAATCAGTGAGAGCATGTGAGTGTACGTATGCATATATATATATATATATATACACATACACATATATATAGTGTGTGTAATATATTATTACATGCATTTCTTCAATAAAGAGAAACAGAATTTCTAGTAAAAATGATTATGACATTACTAGGGCAATTAACATGTACGATGACTCTGGAGTATCTTTTAATGACAATAAATAGGGTAGTTTTTGTTTTTATTTATAAAATGTAATAAAGACATAACACTGGCTCCAAGCTTCCAAAACTGATTATTCCATGATAATCCTAGATATTCTCTGTCCTTGAGGTAAGGGTTCATTTGGTTCACAGTTCAAGGTGTAGTCCTTGGGCATGCAACTCAATCAGCAGGGGCTTAAAACATCTGGTCGCTTTGCATTCACAAATCCAGAAACAGAGAGATAAATGCTCACATATTGCTAGTCAGTGTCCATTCCAATTTGTACATGCTCCCATTTGTACAGTCCAGAAATCCTGCTCAGCATGGAGTCCTACAGACCATTAAAATGGATCATTCCACACCCAGAGACCCATCTCCCAGGTGATTCTAGATTGTGTCAATGTAACAGTTAATACTGGCTATCATAGATAACCTCTGATCAATGGGCTTGATAGTTATTTTGTGCTTTGTAGATACTAGTCGTGCTAAAAAAAATTATTTGTGCCTCAAATAATTGTAATCTATGTAATATATCTTTAGGTATAGAAAACTAAAGACAGTGTTTAGGATTATAGAGCAAATATTAAATGTTACTAGTTTTACACAAACAGTAGATTATCACCTATACTATATCAAAAGTTCCTAATTTATTTTCTATGTCCAAACCTTATTAAATAACTTTATCACATTGGCGTAAATATTTTTAGTCTAAATCAAAGGGATTATCTTCACTAGTTGCTTGTAACCTCACCATACTTCCCCACCTATTGGACACAGGCAAACTGCTAAGAAATACAGTTTACAACCACCTAGTTCTTTGCTTTCTGGCCTCATTTCCAGCACTGTCCTTTAAATAACTTGAATTATCAGTGTCCAGAGACTTGTGATCATTCGAGTTCAACATCTAATGAATCCCTACCTGATAGTCTTCGCAATTCATTAGAAAATCAAATTCTCTTGCTCTGTGAACTTATTCTGAACCACCTCCAAATCATGAATTGCTCACTGGTCATGTTCAGGATCTCTTTTTTTAAAGCCTTGGTCACATTTTGGCAGGCAGTCTTTAATAGCAAACATTGCCTACTCCATGTCTTCACTGTGGAAAATTTTTAAATATATCGTGTTAGAACAGTAAAAGCAGGAAACATGTCAATGCTAACATGTCCAGGAAAGAGGAAACTGAAATCCAGCAACCCTTACTACTCAACAAGTCTGTGGGAGACCATGCTACTTTTTCTGAACACTGTAGATTCCCTTTCTCTTTTTAGTTTCCTGACAACTTCTTGCACCATTACTTAGTGATTCCATAAGTTTTGACAGAGACAACACAGTTTCTTATAAGGCTGTCTAAAGTGTTTATAGATCAAGTGCTACAAGTAAGGCTTTAGCTCAATGCTTGGACCTAACAAGGACTCTTAAACATTGCAGGTCCTCAAGTAACAATAGAGAATGTGTTGTTGTTTGCCTTCAAGTCACAAGTACTTAGGTGACCTATATGTAACTAGTGTATACATATTGTTGAGTATCAGAAAAAGATGTAATGTAGAATGGATGTGCTACTTAGCTGGAAATAGAAATAAAAGAGTTACTATGTGAGAATAATGTAACTATATCTCTACAAAGATTCCAATCCAGGTGTGATAGCTCTATAAAAAATGAAGCCTCACCTATATATCCAGATCAGTGTTGCTGATCAAACTTATGGTCGCTCCATTTTTTTTTTCAATTTTGAGAATAAAAGTCAATAATCATCTGCAGCCATCAGCAGGGATCCAAAGTTACTCAAGTAGAAGATGAGTTGAACCATTCAGTATGTTTTGAAATTTTAATATAGCTTAAACCCAACTTGAAATTTATGTGGCTTAATTTATTATCTCTTATAACAGAAACAGAAAGTTTTCACACAGACAGAAAAGATAAAATAACATTTCAAAACCTTCTTGATGTGCAAGACAAAAGCCTCATAAACCAAATGACAATGTATGATTTGTGTAATCCAATTACTCACAATTTGGTTGTTTTTATCATAACAATCTGTGCTGAGATATAACAGGAATGTGGATGAAAAACAACAACGAAAAGATGTGATTTTAAAAGAAAAACTAAGAATTTTGGAAGCAGAAGAATATTCTGGAGTTTTAACAAAAATTTAAAACATCAAACATCATTTGTGAACTACAAAATCAGGTCATTGTTCATATATAATAAAAAGGCTTTTGTTTGTTTGTTTGTTTGTTTTGTATAGGAGAGATAGCTGCACTTCATGTGAGCCTAGATGATTTGGTAATTCCGTTTCTAGTTGCTTAAACAATCTCCATTCAGTTTACTACAATAGCCATAGTAATTTGTATACCAATAATATTCAAATTTCCCTTTTGTCTATATTCATATCAATTCAAAATCACCAAAAGTAAATTTCAAATGTTCTCTGAACAAAACAAATGATAACTACTAAGATGTTGAATATATAATTTAGCCATTTACTATCCCAGATTGCATTAATAAATCATAATATCACCTTGAACTGCATAAATTTATGTGCCTATATTTTGTTCAGTGTTAATGAAACGAAAAATGGGGGAGGGCAACCTCAAAGGATAAAGGTACATGTCAAGAAAATAGTTACCAGGTAGTGTTCTTGCTGTATTGTGTCAGACATACTCAGGTACTTTCTCTATTCTTTTAAAAATGTGGTGAGAGGCAACATCTTGTTATCACATGCATATATACGTATGCTCGTGTGATAATATATATCACATAAATATACATTATTCATTTTAAAAATAACCCCTTCAGTCCATTGTATGTTACTTGTAGGTATATTTTCAGAGCTACCCATTTGCCATTGGACAACCAGTTGATGTGCTTGTCCCTGGGGAGGACCACCTCTACCATTCCCAGCTTTCCTCAGTTGCCTATAGTTCTCTGTGTAGAGTTGGGACCTTCTGGGCTCTTTTCCAAGCCTTTAACAAACACTGCTCAATTTATTGTCATTTAGCATTAGGGAATATTATGTTGTATTGAGAGTAATCTAAACACAGACAGTATATTAGATAGCTATCCTCCATGGGGTCTACAGCTACTGCAGTCACAGAGGTGGCTCAACCTTTGGATGTGTCCCAGCTTCTTCCCGTGACATGACACCCAGTGAAATGACCGTTTTAAAGGTTGTCTCTGTGGGAAAAGTGACAGTATTCCTAAAACCCTAGGTTAATTCCTTTTCATTTTTTTCTACACACTCAGACTATCTACTGACATCATTTGCAAAAGGTATGTCTTCTTGGTGGTGACGGGGTGACAGCTTTCTGAACCCCCAGGAAAGAAATGTGTATGAAGAACACACACACACACACACACACACACACACACACACACACACACACACTGCAGAAACGCATTCTTTTGAGTGAGTCACTGAACGAAAGGAAAGCAGCCTTTAAGCAAGTTTCTTAGTTTACACTTCACTTCTCAAAGTTAATTCCCAATTCTGTCCAGTACACTTTAAAGAACAAGTTAGAATGTTAGAAGCCTCTCGGTTTTCATCTGCCTTCATCCTGTTTCTTACCGATAGCTACTTTCTGCATTAAATGCTCTCTCTCCCTGTCTCTCTCTTCCCCTCTCTCTCTCTCTCTCCCTCTCTCCCTTTCTCCCCCCCCCCCTCTGAAACACACACACACACACACAACACACACACACACACACACAAACACACACACTTTCCCCACATTTCCCTTCCCTAGCACGTGTAAACTTCACTGACTCTCTTCACCACCCTTACCTCCTCCAGCTTTTCCCTCCAGGACCCCAGCCTCTTTCCCTTGGGCTGCCCTGTGTCCTTCTTCCCTGCTTTGCTTTGCTGAGCACCTTCACCGCATGAAGCGCTTTGCAGATTCCCGGGCTATTTGCTGGTGAGAAATCTTTGCTGCAGCTGCAGCAGGACTAGAGTCCCCGCGCGCGCGCACGCAGGCCAATGGCAGAAAAGGGCTAGGCTGGGCTAGGCTGAGAGGAAAGGGCTGTGAGCGGGCAGGCAGCCTGTCCTCCCGCGAGCCTGCAAGGATGCGGCAGGGGACTGAGACCATGGGGAGGTGCTAACTTCCTACCCACCCACCCCCCAGCCGGGGATCCGGGCTGGCATACCCGGCCCCCCAGGCTAGTTTCCTGCCAAGCGCAACCAAGAAGCCAAAGGCGCTTTGGAAGGCATAAAAAGAAAAAAAGAGGGGTGCTGGAGAAGGGTGCTGATCACCAGAGCTGGTCCCTCCGCAAACGCAGGAAGAAAGGAGGAAGGGGGTCAGAGACTGGAGAGGAAACGCCAGAACCCCGGTCTGCGGACTGGCTCGGGAGCCTCCCTGAAGACCTGGGCGCTCTGGTGAGCACCCGCTGGAGGGAAGGGGCGTGCGAGGGGCGAGGGACGAGGGGAGGGAGGAGACGGGAGAGGGGAGACAGGCTATGGTCCAGGGGACCACAACGGTGGTGCGCACTCTGGTACTGGTACCTAGGCACGGGCTCGCGGATGCTGCGGCCCGGGTGGGGGCCGGGTGCAAGCTGAAGAGCGCGTGTGGCGCCCGCGTTGGTGGGTATGTGAGCAGGCGAGCGCAAGTGAACCACAGACAGAGCGCATGTCTCATCCCTGTGAGCAGAGCAGCAGCTAGACCGCCACCACCATCTTCTGCATGAACATTATCAGCAGGACAGAAAACCTCCCCCAGGGCTATGGAGACTGCGGGAAACATCTGGCAGCTGGAGATGGATTGCTGAGGGGAAGCAATCATAACCTCAAAGCGCCCAAACCTCTCTCTTGTTTTCTTTCTCGTTTTTTCTTTTCCTTTTTCTTTTCTTTTTTTTTTCTTTTCTTTTCTTTCTTTCTTTTTTTAAATTTAATTTTAGCGCCATCGTCTTCAATGCCTCTCTGAAGAGCCTTTAGTAAGAGTGTGAGAGAAAGAGAGGGAGCGCGTACCAGGGAGAGTAGCAAAGAAGATGAGGAGTATTTGCAGTCAGATTGTCTTGTTGTTTTCTGGATTTTGGGGACTCGCCATGGGAGCCTTTCCAAGCAGCGTCCAAATAGGTGAGTAGACGGCAGGGGAAGGGGTGCATGTGTCTAAAGTGAGTGACTTAAATGAGTTACTGATAAGAAATTAGGGAATCCTAAGGAGGTGCCTTCCTTCCCTTTACAATCAGCTGCTCTCGGTGCAAGTTCAGATAGTAGACACAGGCTAGCACGCCCAGCCCTGACCCTATTTTCATTTTCCCTTAATGGCTTATATCAGGATTGGAAGAAGTTGAAGGAAAGAGAAAATAAAAGATAAATTAACCTCCATGTGGCCTTTGATTATATTTTATAGCACCTTTCTTTAATCGCTTTTCCTGAGAAGAGGAAATACCGAATTTTATTTTATTTTTGTTTGTTTTTCCCCCGACTTCTTGCAGCTGCAGCATTCTCGCTATAACAGAAAGATACTGGGGGCAAACACGCGTTTTCTGTCCACACTCTTGCCTTGTCTTGCTACCAGATGGCAGATAAAAAGTTAGACCCTTTCCTAGGAAGCTCCGCTGGGTTTATTTTGCTTTTCGCTTATGTTTTTGCTCTTCCGTATCCTTGGGCACCACACTCTGTATCTATCGACCCTCCCTTCCTTCGTGGTGCTTGCCATTCTCCCCTTCTGTCTGTTGATGGGACTCAGCTATTGAATTTCTTCCAGCCCAGCCCAGCCTCAAGCACTGCATCATTTTTTTTTTTTTTTTTTTGATGTGTGTACTGTGCACACATAAAACAGAGTGGTTTGGATACACACACATACACATGAGCATGGGGGCAAACTAAGTTCTCTCCCTTCTAAATGTGGAGGCTCTCCTGTGCCTCCACATTCCTCCATGTCTGTTCTGTATTTTGATGGAAATCTCTTGTCGCTTCATCTGCATCCTCACTGAAACTGAGCCTTGTCCTGAACTGGCTGCCCGAACAGCACAAGGGGAAAAAAAATTCAAGGTGCACTAAGTGGTCTCAGAGGTCACCGTGATCGCGATTAAAGCAAGAAAAAGCTGAGCTGCCCTGAAGACTAAAACACTAAGCATGCTGTGCAGGGACAAAAGCAGCCCCTATGATGTAACAACAGAGCTCCTTAATTGTGCAAGCTTGCTGTTGGGGATATTTGGCAATCCTGGGGCTGGGTGTAACATCTAAAACAGGAAACACTGTGTGAAGCTGCTGTCTTTCACAGGTGGTCTCTTCATCCGAAACACAGACCAGGAATACACTGCTTTTAGATTGGCAATCTTTCTTCATAACACCAGCCCCAATGCCTCTGAAGCCCCTTTCAATCTGGTACCTCATGTGGACAACATTGAGACAGCCAACAGTTTTGCTGTGACAAATGCCTGTAAGTAAAATAAGTACAGCTAAATTGGAAGAGAACTGAAATGAGGAGGTGGGATTCTTTTCTTTGTTCAGAATTTTCTAGAAAATAAAATCCAGACTTCAACAGTTGCCTGATGGCAGAGAAAAATCACAGTTTGAAAGTGTTTAGTCTTTGGGATTTTCAGCTGATCTCTTTACTTCCCTTCCTCCCTCTCCCTTTTATCATCTCCCGTTTGCCTTTTAATTTTTTCCTGCTTAGATCCCACAAGTGGAATTCTCCTGTAACATTGTAGCATTGTTTCAGTCTTCTGAATCCCAGTGGAAACAGTACTCACTCTAGTGTTTAATCCCATCCTTTTGTTTTTTCCTTCTTGAGTTTCATTGGAGTAAACTCCTGTCATGCTTTTAAAGAAGTCATAAGCCTTCCCAGTGCTAAAAGCCATGTTGAGGAGGCAAGTGGTGATGTGGAGAAAATACATTGAAGTCAGCTGGCAGACATGACATAAGATTCAGTGATGTCATTTGAGGCCATTCTGCCCTTATATTTTAGTTTATGACTGTTTCTTGCTATCTTAATGGATCTGGCTATCCATGAAACACCATGAACTCTGATCTACCTGGATTCTAAAACATACCCAGTTGGATCTCCACACAATCTAACCACATGAGTGACCTCATATAATAGTACAGGGATAAGTTGTGCAGAAGTCCTCCATTAAAATTCTGTGTAACTTGATGAGGAAAAAGAAGCCCCTAACTGTGTTCATGTCAAACACTAACATGTGACTCATCAGTGGTCCTGGGCTGGCTTTTAGTTTAGTTAGTGATGCGTGGCCATATTTCAGATGTTTCCTCAGTTTTCTGTGCTTATATCCTGCCTTGTTAAAACAATGTTTCTGAATTATCTGAGGCATGAGGAAGTGGTTTCTATGTGAAATGGTGAGTGCTTTGTTTCTAGTGCACCAAGTTGGAAAATCTTTTAATTAAAAATTGTCAGGACAAGAAAATAAACTGAACAAAGGAAAAAGAAAACATCGAAACAGAAAACTGTGTTTCCAAGGAAAAAATATGTCTGTTTCATGTGCTAAAGTGATTACATTCATATTTATTTATCATTAATTCACTTACCAGATAACAGGATGATTATTTTGGAGGTCTGTTTACTACTACATTTTGAACTTAATTTCATGAAGGTGTTGCAGTTTTTGACAGTTTTATAAAATATTGTGGTTATATTATTTGCCATGATTCCTGTGCTTACTACTACTTAGTGATTATTGCTTATTTGTTTTACTTGGTGATGAAATTAATATTTCCTTACTTGGGGATGAAATTAATATTGTTTTATTTGGTGATGGAACAGATACTGTTTTATTTGGTGATGAAATTATATTAAAACAAAGGAGTTTTATTTTAAGCCAAAGTGCATATAAATTACAGCTAGGTTTGTGTATGGTCATTTATAAGTTTTATGAGTTATTTTCTTAATATGCCAAGTATTAAATAAGATACAACATCTCACACAATTTTGGTCAAAGCATTCTCGTGGAGGAGTGATGGTGACTTTTTTATGTGCTTATCTTTTATCTCTTCTAAAAGTCTATCAGGGCCTGTTTTACTAGCTTGGAAACTAATCGACTAACCAAATATATTGTACAAAGTGAGGGGACTTTGTCCACAGGGAATTATATTTGCACAATATCAATTTAATTTGAATGAGTTTCCTAAATGTGGTAGTACATTGTGTTTTGTTTTCTAAAATTGAGATCTTAGGGATTGGAATGTTTGCACAATGACATTTAGCTTTGTAAACTGTAAAGTGCTATTCCTTTCTTCCTCCATATCATCAGCTAACCTCATTCAGCATCATTTTAGCTAGGAGTGTTTTAGTTATGTAACAAAACATGCATGAAATTAAGCAAAGCACTGGTCAAACTAAGACTATGGCAGCTGGTTACACAGATAATAAAAGAATCTATATGTATGAAATTTAGAGGACATTCTTCGTTATTAACGTGCAACTAAAACAAGTAACCTTAGATGTATCCAAGTGCCATACAATATTGGCAAGCTAATGTGCTCACACTTATATATTATTGATTCTGTATAGATGATTAAAAATATTTCCAAAACAAAATTATAAATAAGTAAAAATGTTTTTTAGTGAAGAAAAGGATACTTCTTTTTGACTATAAATGTCTACACCAAATCCCTTAAGATAAATCCAAGTTACAATTGAAAACAAATGGAGAATATGAATCTCTGATTGATGCTTGTTGGGTAGACTGACCCAAAGTGCATGGATAAACACACACACACACACACACACACACACACACACACACACATGCATGCACGCACACGCACGCACAATTCGACTTTAATCACTAGTAACTATAAATTAATCTCATCTATCAAACTTTGTGTCTTTGGGTTCAAAAGGGTAAGAATGATCTTGAAATTTCTTATTTTGGAAAATTAACTTGGGGATTTATTCTTTGCAGTGACACACACTGGATTTTCAAACTTGTTACATTAGAATGAATATAAATAATAATATGTGTTATACTCAATCCATTCCCATTGTGATTTTCCCACAATGAATCTTTATAAACTTCCAGTCTCTGCTCTGTATGAATAAAGAATATTAACCAGGGTACTTTTAATTATTTTTATGGGAACTACATTCATGCAAAAACCAGATAAGATTAAAGTATGCTGATTACCTGGTTAAAAAGCATAGCCTAATGTTGATTATTAGGACCAAAATTAATCAGCTCTCTAAAAAGTTTGTAAAACTGTACCTGATTAATCCAAAAGGAGCAATTTGGAGGTATCAATACCATCTTGCAGCAGGAATTAATAATTTGTACTTCTAATTTTATTGTTAACAATATTTTATCTTCAGCAATATTTGTATACTTTTAAATTAACTGGTTTTTCTCAGCTGTTCATATTGCTAAAAAGTCAAACTTCACTGATATTAAAAGGAAATTAGAAGAAGCACAGATAATAAAAATTATAACCATTTTCAATAATAAAATGTGTGTTTAATAAGTGGCCCTTTTACATAAACATCAGTGTCATAGGCTATTTAGATTTCATTATTGTGAACTATATATAAATAACATTCTGATAAAAAAACTGATATTTCAGAGTTAAATAATAAATATGGTCAGTGTTTGAATTCTTTAAATACATTTTTATATAGCATCATTATAGGTATGTCTGCAAAATGTGGATAATATTCTTCTAAAACATTTGATACAACCCACAATATGGAGATATATTTCCACTATTTAACAGATATCTAGCTTAGACAATAATATTTGTTAAATTTGACCAAAACTCATAATCAAAATACTAAACTCTTGCCAAAATTTCTAAACACAATAATATTTGACAAATTATGAATTTGAAATTTCTTTTAGAAAGATCAGTACATGACCAATCCCTTAATGAAGCAACTGTTGTTATTTCACCGACCAACATCCACTCAGTAGAATTATGCTTGAAAGCTAGAATGGACAGTGAGAGGTACATGATAAACCAGATACATTATCAAAATATTTAAAAAGTTATAGATATCTAGACTAATTTTGACTTTTAAAATTTGTAGGACTAATTGATAAGCATTTTTTTTCTATTCTCTAATGATTTCCTTATCTTGTTCAAAATTTCTGCCTAAAGCAGTCTGCTCAATTGTTTATCAAATGATGGCAGAGAAATTATAATAATTGAAAACTTATATGTTATACTAAACAATGAAATAGGTGGTTTGGTTTTGAGGTAGGATAACTCTTGTAGCACAGGCTGGTCTAAACATCATCATAAAGCACAGGCTAATTTTTTTTTAATTTAAAGAATAAGTGTTTATTCAGTACTATTATTTAAGATCAATACATGTTATTCTAACAGGAAAATCATAATTGCAGGAAAGAGATGAGTCTGAGCACACTGGATCTACAATAAGAGAGCAAAATGGACAGGAAATGGGGCCTTAGTATCAAATCTGATAATCCATCTAGAGTCACATTTCCCCCAATGAGGCTCCATTCCATAAATGTTCTACAGCCTTCTAAGACGGTTCTAGCAACATTTGATTGATAAATAGGCCATACTGAGTAAAAAATACATTTCTGTCAATGCTACCACTTCTCAGAAATTCTGTTTTAGAAACAGTTATTTAAATATTATTAAAATTGGGAGGATGTGAAGGGGTAGGAGTGAAAGGTAGATTCAAGTCACATAAGCATAGGCTAACTTATAACTCTTGATCCTTGTGCTTCAGCCCTCTCAAGTGCTGGCATTTGAAGTGTGTGCCAATATAGAGTACATGGAAAGATATACAATATGCACCACAGAAGTTCCCACTGATAAGGTAGTGAAAACTCACTGAGGTTAAGTGTGCCCAACAATCATATCCATAGTAAAATTCAACTATGCTTAAATATTGTAGGCATGTTTTCCTATATGTATATTGGGCCTTGTAAAAGCTAAGAGGCTGCACTGGGCCTCAGGAGGCTAAATATAAAGCTTTAGTCTTCAAAGGAAAGATATAAAGTAGACAACAGAATTAAGTGTGTTTGCATTTGATTTTAGGAAAATTAGCAAACTGTGATTCATTGGGCCTTTATGTTTGGAACTGATCTGAAATAATCATTTAGTTTGGTGATTTCCTATCTCCCCTATAATTTCCCATTCTAAGATTAATGGCAAAAATATGAGTCACAGTGTTTCAGGTTTTCTCTTTTGCAAATAATAAGAGGATTACATTATTTCTGAGTGGTCACAAGATGAAACTTCCACAAACTGTCAGAACACTCCCAAATTTTTTCCCAAATAGGGGTTTTCACAAGTTTTGTTTATTTTTGGGAAGAGGGAAAATATGTTTACTTCCTTCCAATGAGAAATTATTTATCTGTTCATTTGCCTGTCTATTGGTAATTGATCACTTTATATCTTGTATACAGAAGGACATCACCAATTTTCTGGATTTTAAAGTAAATATGTTACTTTATGTTATGAGAACATTTTAGTTTTAAGTCTGCTACCACATAAAATGATTTAATTTGCCCCAAAATAATGTTACAATAAACATTCTAAGGAGACCAGTCCTCTGCTTTAGCATTATGTCTTTTGGCTCAGAATTGTTTGTTCATTTGTCGAATATTTGGTAGGTGTTTTTACCAGGTACCTCTCCAGTGATTTACCAGAAAGCCTCAAGGTTGCAAAACATGTAACATCTTTATTGTGACTGCTTGAATTGGAAGAAACAATTTCCATTATTCCTTTCCCTAATTGCAGTATTTTGAAGAAAATAGAGCAAGACAGTTCTGGGTAATTTGTTCATTAATCACATGGTTGTAAATAATGGAGCAAAGGCCAAAATCATATTATTTAAAGAATCTATCTAGTCAGTCAATGAGATTAGATAATGGACATGTCCATTTATTCATTATATATATTCAGAAAGAGAGATTCTACCTAAGATACTATGCAAGAAACTCCAAATACAAACATGTTAAAAGTAGCTTTCACCCTCCATGAGCTCTTAGTGTGGGAGAAAGAGACAAGAAAGAAAGAGTATAAATTATGGAAGAGCTAAAAAGCAATGAAGGGAAAGGAAACTCTGACTTGGAGAAACACAGGAATGGTAAGAAAACTAAACTTGGCACAACAGTTGATGCTGTTGCCTAATCAGGGTTTCAGCTTCTTGCTGAGTACTTTGAAGAAGAGGGAGGAACAAGGATGTGAGTAGATAAAGAGATGACAGATGAGAAGACACAAAAGTGTAGTTAGCTAGGTTGGTTTGGGCTGATTTGTTCTGGGCATGAACAGCATAAAAGGGAATCAGTGTGCTAAGGGATAAGGCTTTGTAGATTTACAAAAATATATATAGCAGTTGCAAGCAGACCCCATGGAAGGAAAAAGAGGACTCATAAATTATTTGAGGTGAATAAATTTATGATCAGGTTTGCATTTTACATTGAGGAATATGGTGGCACAAGAAAACATATTGGAAGGTTAAATGATGGAAAACAGAAGTCCCATTATTTAAATGTCAGAGTAATGCATTTTAAAGTGATGGATGCTTAAAGTGGAATCACCAGGGAGAGGGAAAATCTCACACATGCCAATTACACATTTGCCAGGAATCACGGACAGATCTGTGTGGGAGAGTGGCGCAAAAGTGTGTGAGAGTAGAAATTGTCAGCTGACATCTCTGACTTGAGAGGAAAAATGTTTTACAAGTGACACTAATGGCAGAAGTAGTCACGTGGTCAGAGCTCCAAGATCCGGGTAAAGATGGTGAGCTTCATATACGTGGACTAATTTTGAATTGCTAAAGGCACCCAAGGAGGATGCACAGAAAAAACCTGAGCATGAGTGGAGGTCTTGGTCTCAGTCCTAGATGACAGCATACTCTGAAAGGGCTGGTGCCATGGAGGGAAATGAGATCACCCATAGAGCACAGCAGGAAAGGACCATGGACCACCCATCTCCCCAAAGTGTGCCAATATTTACGAAGTGAAGAGATAAGAAGGGGTCAGAGAATTTGGAAGAAAGGATGTGGAAATGCTTCAAGTAAAGGAGAGCCAGTCTTGTCAAAAGCTGTGGAATCATGAACTATTAAGAAGACTGTAACACCTTTGGCAGGCCTTTTTATCTGTTCTCTGTAGAGTGTTCATTTACACTTTTGACCAAGAAAAAATTTACAAAGGTCTCCTTTATTAAGCCCACAAGTGTTCTACTAATGTATAATTTCCTCTGTTATCAAGACCATTGTTATCTTTTAATTAAAGGTAGGAAGGAACAATTATCAAGCTATTGAACAAGAGAGATTGAATTTGCAAAATAAGAAAGGGTAGGTTACACTCAACTCCTTCATCTATCATTGCAAAAGACAGATACCTACCAAATAGAAATCTTTGTGAAGATTAGCAAGATGAGTTGAAGGAAAAGTAACATGTCTTTAGAATTCAATTAAATTTTCAGTTATAATAGAACATTTTCAGTCAGTCTTAATATTTTAATATACATGTATTTTCTACCTACGTTTCAGAGAGGTTATATAGGCTTTAAACATTTTTTTTGATGATAGAAATATATTTCTCAGAGATAGCTGTTTGGTTTATATACACAGATCCAAGGTTCTACTTATCAGCCCTACAAAGTCCTAAGAGAGGAAACGTATTATGGATGATTGTTTTACATTTGAGTTGAAGGAGGGGAAAGAATCTGCCCACTTTACACAATTATATGACTAGTATATTTTATGTGCATGTACATTTAAAAAGATAATCTTCAATGTTTCAGTTTTTCAGTGAACTGCCTATCACTTGGTAAGCAATTCTTCATCCTCACCTTTGTCAAATGAGTAGACTATCCAGATAGGAAACCTGGAATCTTTCTATAAAAATCTATCTACATGTTGACCCAATGGAGAGCAGGTCAGGTAGTGTTTCCTCAAAATGAATGCCTTTGGTTTCACCCTGTTATCTTCTACTGTAATCATATGGCCTTTAAGTGCTTCACTTACTATAAAGAACTACATATTTTGTATCCCCTCTTCTAATTCTTTAACACAATTTACAGTTTCTTTATACTTACTACTTCTGGAACACTTTTGAAGGTTATCAGTGACTTACAAAGGATTAAATACAATTGTTTCTTGGTCTTCAGTGTCTCTGAATAATGTACAGCAGTCAATGCTTAGGACTCCCTGTTCTCTGGAATCATTTGTTCCTGATGGTAATAATCAGAATATTAAAGAGCTTCCTTTTTATATAACTATGGAAGGTAAACCTACTTGATTATTTTATAACAAAATGTAACACTTAAAATTGCCTAAGGCCACACAGTATCATTGTAATATCATCCTAAGGCCATTTCTCTAAATTACTATATTATTGGACAACTATTCTTGCTCAAAACAAAATCAACAAGGTAACCATCACATGGTATGACTGCAGGTTTCTTGAACCTTGATTTAAATATCAAAAATATCTTTTTAATGGTTTCATTCAAAATAACAAATATGCCTAGCAATTTATATTGCAATGAAATTTGTAATATAACACAAAGACTTCAGAAGTCTGTTGACAGTTAACATTCCCATTATTTTATATTGACATTTTCATGTCACAAATGCTATCATGTATACAGCATAACTAAACAACTCTTACCTGTTTAGCACTCAGCGACAGATGCTCTCTTAATTAGTGAACATACATATTTTTATAGGTAAGTTATTTCATTTAAGAATATAAATATTCATGATTAATTTCTGCAGTAAACTGCTTTAAAAAGTTCTTAGCAGTTGGGCATGTTCACTATAATCATCTTTGACTGCTTTCCAGTTCCATAATGCAGTTTTGTCATCAGTAATTTTAAATATATTATACTGTAGATTATATTCTTTTCATATTTTTTATTTAAAACAACACATGCTTGTGAATTTTCAAATGTCTCAGCATCTTAAAGAGTTAACACACTCTGGCCCTCAGGATCAACATTTAGTATGTTCTTGCATTTTAATATCATCACCAGCATTGTGACTGTGAATACACACACACACACACACACACACACACACACACACACACATCAGCAACTACTGGTGATGAAATGACTATATAAAATAGAGTGGATTTGAACTTTTTATTAATATAATCAAATTTCCCACTTTTACAAATGCTATATAAATTTGCAACCTTCAGGATGTGAGAATAATTGCTTTTTGTGACCAGCCAACACTGGCCATTATTGGTCTCTTAAATCTTCACGCATCCTAATAGGTGAAAATGACATCTAATTGCTAATTAATTTGCATAATTTTAGTAGTGAGAAGGAAATTTGTCCTATATTTGAAAGCTCTGGGTATCTGTTTCTTTGTGAAATGTCTGGTCCTTTCCTTTATCCGTCCATGCTTTCTTCTATAAGAAAATATTTTTGCACCCAAGTAATTATCTGGATGCTATGTTGCATATTAGGCATTCACATTTCATTCAACCCCAGCTTACTCATACAGGTCTTTTGTCATGTAAACATTAAAAGTTTGTATTTCCTGATGGTTGGTGGTAGCACACATCTTTAATCTCAGCATTCATGAGGCAGAGATAGGAGGATCTCTGAGTTAGAGGCCAGCCTGTTCTACAAAGCTAATTCCAGGATAGCGAGGACTGTTCCACAAACAAACCCTGTTTCAAAAACCAAAATAATTGTATTTCTCAAATTTATGAGTCATTTTCTTTTTGCCTTCTCTGTTTTGTGCTGTGGTTCTAAGAAGCATTCCTATTCTTAAAACCACAAAAACATATCCTCTGTTTTCTAGACTATATTGTTTTAAAATTTATATTTCTAAATTAAATATTCTGAGACTTATTTCCTTATTAATTTTAAAAGCACTTTTTTGAAGTTATACGAACAAGTTATATTTTAGATTCAAAACTTCAAACTCTTGCATCAGTGCAGAATTCACTTTCTTTATTTAGAGAAGGGGAACCCAGATTAAATTTCTAGCACTTTGTCTCATGCAAAGGTCTTCTGGTGTTCTTGTTACCTGTTTCTCTTTTTCCAACATGCCTAAGGTCCATAGTATGGGTGTAGATATTTGTGCTATATATTTTATACCATATGTCAATGTTTCCTTGATCTCTACTTCTTTTTATGACTATCATTTGCCATCTGACCAAATCTTCTTCCTACTGCATTTCAAGTATATCACAGATATTTTCACTTCTCTAACCACGTTCAATTCAACTGTGCTTCTTTATGAGGTTCATTGTTACTCACCTCTTTCTACTCTGTGCTTTTCACCTGAAGGTCTCTTTCTCTCTCTCTGCCTCTCTTCCTCTATCTCTGTCTCTCTGTCTCTGTCTCTCTGTATCTCTCTCTGTGTGTGTATGCATATGTCTTTGTAAGCATGCATATGTATTGTGTGAATGGTGTATGTATGTGTGTCCATGTTTTTGTGTGTGTGAATTCATGTCCATGTGTGTGTTTGTGTGTGGAAGTGTAAGTACCCACATGCTTCCAAACATGTGTGTAGAAGTCAGAGAACAACCTTATTCAAGGGAGGGCCTTTTCTGTTCACAGAAATGCCTGCCAAGAGAGATGGACTGACAGTTTGTGCGGAATCTCCTACTTTGCTCCCATGTGTACACACTTGGATTGTGCTAACACCTTAGCTCTTTGTGTGCTAGTTATTCAAACTCAGGTCCTCACACTTTATCCATTAAGCATCTCCCTAGCCCTCTCCATCTACTTTATATGCAAGAATCAATAGTGCCCATTTGAACATTCAAATCAAAGACGACCTGCAGCCTTTCCTTGTCTTTTGGTCTCTTTAGCATGCTGGCCTACTCTGGTTCTCTGTCTCTGTCTTTGTACTTTCAGCTCTTTTCCGAGAACATCGTATCCAGTTGTTTGCTTAAAGAGCTTCTTATGAACCTTGGAGATTCAGAGCAAGTATTTCTCATCATGTGCCCCAAACCACAACTCCACTTACTTTCTATAGTAGAACACTAACCCAATAACTACCTGAACTTGTCACAATATTAACTATTATTTCAATTTGTTTTTCCCACCAGAGTCAGATCTTTCAAAGCAAAAGATGTTGTTAAACATGTTGTTAAATGACAAAAGCCCATCTCATACAATTACTGGCACAGTGTGACAACCAGTGAGATTCTGCAAAGATGGCTAGTTGTATAGGACACCCTTAAGCTCACTAGGAGTTTTCATGAGTCACTCTGGAGTAAGCAAGGGAAAGGTGTGAACACTTTTTGTGTTTTACACATTCATTTCTATTGTTTCTGTTCCATTTGATTTCTAAGTGAGGTAAGGAAAGAACATGTTCTGAGAGGAAGAAGCTGGGACTGTAGTGGGCATTGGTGTACAGGTCCTGGTCAGATAATACTTTGACAAATTTAAATCTGATAAAGGAACATTTCAAATTCATTTATAATATTTAGCGTTCACTGTCAGAAAACCTTGAAACACGGATTCAAATAACTTTGAAAGCAGAAAGAGGTTGTCTGGGAAGGTCAGCTGAACTTGAGAGCATACTATGTGGAGACACTGCCAGCTCCCTCAGCACATCGGGAAGTTCATGAAACTAGAAGATTTCTGAGAAAAGGGAATGCACGTAAAATGTCACTCACTGAACTTCTTCATCGCCTCAATTAGCAACTTTTGACAATCATTTCCTGACAACTTATTTTATAATCCTTTATCCCCCTCTTGTTTGAAATCAGCTTATCCTTGAATAAGCACTAAATATGTCTGTGGAGTCAACCATCTTACTTGGTCAGGTTTGGAAGCATTTCACCCCTTCTTTTCTAGAAAAGATTTGGAACCAATACATTATTTTTTCTTTGGACATTTTTCATGCTTCTTTCTTGATGGGAAGCCTTCCATACAAAAATATTTCTTTTATTGATGTGACAGCCAAGAAACTAATTGCATGCTTCGTGTTTTATGACATCAGTAATCACTGAAATTTTTCTGTTTTTCCATCTTTGATTTGAAAAGAAAAACTACTGGTTATCTCTGGTATATTGGCCTAACTTTCATTATTTGTATATATGTTTGTGAGGATGTGTATAGACTAGAACACACTAGATCATAAGATGGGGAGAGGTATTAAAAGTACAAATGTTCACAGGCTAAATGAAAAGAAATTAAGTTGTCTGAGACGAGATGGCCTAAGGTGATAGGGGGAAAAATTATCTCAAATAAATGCTTGGAAAATGCGAGCTATAATGAAACTTAATTCTTTTTCTTCCTTAGAAGACAGAAGAGAGATAGGTGGCTGCATAATAGATACATAGAAATGACATATTATGGAAAAATGTTAGGTAAATAAACCATAACAGATATATACAGACAGATAATTGGTAGATCATATAGGGACAGATAATTGATAAATAAATGATAGATGCATGGGCAATTGATGGTTGATATACATTTATACACATATAGATGTTTGGCAGATAATGTAGCAATGTATGTAGTATATGATATATAAATATATATCCTAAACAAGTCAGTGTATTGAAAATTGATGCAACATCTTGAAACTGAACTTGTCACAATTTATCCAAAGCCATTAAAAATGCTAGACATGAAAGTGTTCCGGAAAGCTTTATAAGATAATATTTAGTTGTATACTGAATCATTAGATTAGTTAAGACACAGAAAGACTAGTGGACAAAGCCTATGCTTTATGAGAACTCTTTATCTGACTCCTTGCAACAATTAGTCTGTAGAAGTTCCTTCCATACATAGACTCTTTTGTGTGTTTTCTTTATTAGCATCATCTTTTCCTTCTTTTTTTTTTTTTTAATTCAAGCCCTAATGCCACATTATGGGAAAGAATGAAGTGTTCTAGACAGATGCAGAAAGGCTATCATCAGATGTTCTAATGATACATGAAGATGATAGATATTCAAGTATCTTTTCAAAGTTTCAGTAATCTAGAAGAGTCTAGGTCCCCCATAACAGTCCTGGGTGACATTCAATTAAAAACAGGTACATTGGATTATCCTGCAGGCACTGTGTCTCTAAGCCCTTTGATATTTTCCAATTCTTGTTGGTCAATGTTACTTTAAAAAATGTTTAGTTGGTTTTATTCCAACCTGTTCCTTAGTCCATTCACATAAGTTTAGGGGAAGAAAATTCAGAAATTATATAGAAATACATTTGAGCCTTTAAAATGTTGTGAGGAGACAATATGTATTGAGGCAAATAAAACTATAATAAAAGGTAAAGTGAAGAGGTATTTGGGATGACTCCAGGAAGCAAGAATGTGTGTGGAGAATGAGGGATGGGCTGAGGCTTGGCAGATAGCATAGACTGGAGATGATAGTACTGTCTAATGAGAGATGGGAGTGTGGAGGCCTGTAGGCTGTTCTGCAGGCTGTGAAAGGGTGCAATTCCTTATCCTAAAGAAAGTAACAAGAGTTACTTTAAGCAGCTCATAACATAATTACATGTGTGTTTTAGAAGGTGTCCCCGCAGCTCTGCTCATCATTCATGCACAGACCAAAGCCTTCTCCATTCTTATACAAAGTATTGTACTAAGCAGCGGCTTCCTAGACAAGAAATGTAATTTTGCTACTTGGCTGCTTCTAGGAGAGCTGTTACTGTATGTATTATGTTCACAATTTTTCAATGAGAACTGTAACACCCAGCAACCAATACTTAGCTTGTAACCCAAATCATGCATCTTTGCAACTGCAATCCTGGTCTCTTTAGACCACACAAATTGTGAGAAATCTTGCTGTGTGGGAAGAAATAAAAACAAAGCCAAGAAAATGCTAATATAATCAAATATCCTACATTTTAATACATTTGCTGGCAATTACAGTAAACTCCATGAGTATTTAATTTCATATATTTTGAATTTTTTTGATGGTCATTAAACATTTCTTTATCTGGTACAAAAAATGTATGACATAATACTGACTTAACTGCACAGTCATGTACTATATAGAAATAATAATAGGTTTCCAAAGAAATGAATTAAATAACAAAATTTATATTTTATATGTGTGCATGCAATACCATATCTACATATGCATACAGCACCCCAAAGAGAACAATTACCTGGAAATAGTTATACATATAATCTGTAAGATGGTTATTCATTTTTGAAAATAGTACCAAGTTAGCAGGGTGCATTATTGTACTGCTTTTAACCTCAACACTCAGGAGACAGAGGTAGAGGCAGATGAATCTCAGTGAGTTCTAGGCCAACCTGATCTACATAATCAGTTCCAACACAGGCAGGGCTATGTAGAAAAACCCTGTTCAAAAACATATGGATAAATAAATATCTTTCGTGTCTGTGTTATTGACCAAAGTATTTCACTTTTCTTCTACATTTTCATCTCCCAATTATCTATCTTGACTCCCTCCTAAAGAGAACCCTTCCTATTTTTGTGTCCTCTTCATTTGTGAGTAGCCTAGTAATTGTTTACAGGAATAATATGGACAAAGGGTTACATTCAGAAACATGGATAACTTACCAGTGGCTATACTGCTAAAGAAAACGTTCCTCTCTAAGTCCTTGGAGAGGGGATAGATAACATGAACAACATCCTTACCAATTTATTTTTAGAAAATGGAAAATATATACATAATATATGAATATGCATAAACAGAGTTCAAAATCACTTCTACTCAGCTATATATAAAGACATATCAACATGTTTAAGTAAAATAAAGCTCTTATATGCATGTGTCAGATAAAATACTTGGGAGGTCTGATTTTTCTTATCCCCACAGAACTTGGTAATGTTCATATGTTACAAAAACAGAGTTGCTATAAACAAAATCCTCATTTTACAGAAGTGATAAACTCACAGACTAGAAACCATATGTGAATGTGTACATCAAGGCAGAACTGTAGTTAAGTGGTGTTAGATTTCCTGAGTAGTGATGTAGTAACTTTTCTATTTTGTCTTTTGTATCAAAGGGTAGATTTCTCTTGATGTCATGATTCTCGGTACTTTCATTTTGACAGACAACTAATGTGATACCTATTTATTTAAGCTTTATGTTTTTGTTATATTTGTTGTGTATATGTGCTTATATGTATGTATGTATGTATGCCTGTGGGGGGGGTGAGTTTGTGTGTATGACTGTGCACTCATGCATCATCAGAAGAGAACTTGCAGGAGATGTGGAGTCTCTCCTTCTGCCAAGTAGAACCTGAGAACTGAAATCACGTTTTCAGTCCTGGCAGCCAGTATCATTACCCACTGAACAAAGCTTTTGTTTGAGTTGAGGAGGATGCAGTGGTTTCGAAAAAGGGTTTCTCTGTATAACCTTGACTGTTCTGAAACTCATTTTGTAGACCAGGATTGCCTCAAATTCACAAAGACCTGCTTTCCTCTGCCTGGTGAGTACTAGATTAAAGGTGTGTGCCAACACACCATGGTACAACCAATGTTTTAAAAGATCTAATGATCTCTTCTGTCAGAATGTGTTAGCCTCATTGGTGTTTTTGATTTTAGCCATTCTGGCAGGTGTAAGGTAATATCTCAGAGTTGTTTTGATTTGCATTTCTCTGATGGCTAAAGATGTTGAGCAGTTTCTTATGGTCCTTTTGGCCATTTGAGATTCCTCTACTGAGAATCCTCTGTACCGCCTTTTTAAATTGGATTATTTGGTGTTTTGGTGACTAGCTTTTTGAGTTCTTTGTACATTTTGGATATCAGGCCCCTGTCAGATGTGGGGTTGGTGAAGATCTTTTCCCATTCTGTAGTTTGCCATTTTGTCATTCCTCCATTGCTGGTGGGAATGCAAACTTTAAAACCACTTTGGACATCAGTATGGCAGTTTCTTGAGAAAATGGGAACAGGTCTACTTCAAGATATAGCAATTCCACTCTTAGGCATACACCCAAACAATGCACATTCATACAACAAAGATCTCTTCAACTATATTCATAGCAGCATTATTTGTAATATCCAGAACCTAGAAGCAACCTAGATGTTCCTAAACTGAAGAATGGTTAAAGAAAATGTGACACATTACCCAATGGAGTACTACTCAGCAGTAAAAAACAACGTCATTTTTAAATTCATAAGGAACTGGAAGAACCATCCTGAGTAAGACATCCTAGACACAGAAAGAAAACCATGGTATGTGGTGACTCATAAGTGGATATTATACATAGAACAAAGGATCACCAGCCTACAATCCACAACCCCAGAAAAGCTAGAAAACAGGGAGGACCCTAACAGAAATATACATATAACATCCCTCCCAGAGAAGGGGAAAGGGACAAGAACTCCTGAGTAAACTGGGAGCATGTGGGAGGGAGGGAGGAAGAGAGAGAAGAAATGAGGGAGGAGAAAGAGGAAAGTAGAAGGAGAGGGGGAAGAAAACATGGGGGGTTAGGTAGGTCAAGTTGGGGGAAAAATAGAGGAGAGCAAGAAAAGAGATACATTAATAGAGGGAGTCATTATGTGCTTAACGAGAAATCTGGCACTAGGGAAATCTTCAGGAACCCACAAGAATGATACCAAGAATCTAGCCATAGTGGAGAGGTTACCTTAAATGCCCTTCCCCTACAATGAGATTGATGACTACCTTAAATGCCATCCTAGAGCCTTCATCCAGTAGCTGATGGAAGCAGAAACAGAAAGCCACAGCTAAGCACCGAACCCAACTCCTAGGATCCAGTTGTAAAGAGGGAGGAGTGATGATCAAAAGTAGTCAAGATCATGCTGGGAACACCCACAGAAAGAGCTGACCTGACCAAATGGAAGGAAACTCACAGACACCAGTCTAACAGCTGGGAAACCAGTGTAAGACTAAACCAGACCCCAGAGTGTGGGTGACAGTTCGCAGGCCTGGGCAGTTTATGAGGCCTATGGCAATGGAACCAGTATTTACCCCTAGTGCACAAATGGACTTTAGGAGCCCATTCTCTATAGAACCATACTCTCTCAGACTAGATACATGAGGGAGGCAGGGCTAGGTCCTGCCCTAAATGATTTGACAGACTTTGATAATCCCCCTTGGGACGCCTCACCCTTCCTGAGCACTGGATGTGGGGGTGTTTGGGGGGCATGAGGAGACAGGAGAGAGGGACTAGGGTTTGTATGTAAGATAATTTTTTTATTTTAAGTAAAAACTAATTAAAAGTGAATGGATCAGCCTCCAGGGAGCTTCCTCCCTTGAAACATGTAAATATTCTTTAGTTTGCTTTGTTTTTTAACTAATATTCCTGAATTGTTCCAGATCGTTGCTATTATCAGGATGTACATTAACTAGTACTTTCTACAATATAAACAGTGCGAATGTGCAAAGGGTGAGGATGTTTTATTGGGAGTCTCCTTTACTTGGAGGAGCAGAGAACAGGTTGAAAGCATACTTTCATTTTAAATATACTTTTGCTTTTTCTCATTGTTTTAACTTGTGTTTGACCTTGACTTTGATAATTATTGCTTATAAACATTTCACTTTCTTTACTAGTTTTAAATTTGTTGACAATTTCATATTTGACAGAGCAGAACATAAGTACCAAAATCCTGAGATTTGCAGTGAAAAGTATATACCATATGATGGTGAATAGAAAAATAGGCTATATTTTGGATGCAATTGCATTAGATCCATGATATATAGAAAAGATAAAAAAATTCTAAAATGCTAAAGCAATTCTTTTTATTCACAGCTCTTCCTATTTTATTTCATTCATTACTGAATCTGTTACTTGTTTATAATAAGTATTTATTTTGACTTTGTTTGTTTAATGATATCTAAATAGAAGATAATATTTCTTAACAATGCACTAAATATTGTTCATCTTGCTGTATCCACAAGGGAAAGATAAATTTGACTCTAATTTATCTAATTATTAGAGACATTTCAAGCCATGTAAGCCAGTAATAGGGCTAAGTGACAGAATGCCTTGTTATTTTAGCAGTTACCACTGTACTGTTTTTGCTTATACACATCTTTCATTTCAAATTATTAATAACAGTTTTTTGTGTGTACTGCTATAAATTTTACCTAGGACCTTGAAGATGCTGTGCAAATGCTCTACTACTGAGCTACATCCCCAGACTCCATTAATAAAATGAAGTTATTGTCATTGATATTCTCTGACTTTAGCTCATGTTTTGGAATAAGTCAATGAATAAAGCCTAGAATTAAAGGATTTGCCATGGCCAACTGAAGAGATTTCTGTGGTACTAAGCAGTGTATCCTGCTTAGTCCACCAAATGCTGTCCAAAGCATATGAGGCTGAGAAACCTGAGGCTGGGTGCCCAATCTGGTGCTAAAAATCTGGAGGATAGCTAGAGGGCAATTGACTTTCAGGCCATGTTGGAAACCCAACTGAGGTAGTTTCTGATTTCAGTGAAAGAAATTTGCATCATCAAAGGCAGTGGGCATGGTGACAAAGACTAACTAGCTAATTGCCAAGGCAGGCAGGTGAAATGCAAAGGCCTTCCCCCTGTGTTAGGAGTAAGGTTTTTCTCCCACCATGGGTCCCACAGCTGCACTAGACCCAAATAACACACAGAGACTCTGTAGTTGATATTAATGCTGCTGGCCTGAAACTTGTTTTTTATTGGTTAGCTCTGTCTTAAGTATTAACCCATTTCTATTAATCTAAGTATTTCCATGTGGTCTCATCTTACCAGAGAGCAGATGGCATTGTGCTCTCCCAGGTCTCTACATGCTGACTCCTCTCTACTACTTCCTCTTTCCTCCTTGTCTCATAGTCCCACCTATCTTGCTTTGCTATTGGCCAACAGTGCTTTATTCATTAACCAGTATGAAAAACATATTTACAGAATGACATCTCCCATCACCCCTGGACCTCATCCTTTCATTTTGGCTGCTATAGAATGTGATACAAATAACCCAATCAAGAAATTCCCTGATAGTCCTAGAAACTTGTCAATTAGTCTCATCTAGATCCAATCAGGTAAGTAATCAAGATTAATGATCACATGCTGTGTCCAGGATATGCCTACTTCTATCTAGCTAGCAGATTCTAACTCAAATCTCCTCACTCTAGATTCTGTCCTGAGATGCTAGCCCTACTTAATACCTGAGATTCTGATAGTGTATAGAAATGTTATTTATACTAATACATCATGCAACACATGGTAAATGAATTTGTTGAATTATTAAATGAGTTTTGAATACAAAATATTCTAAGCCCTTTGCTGTTTTGGTGACATGGTAAAGTCCCAGCAGCACCCACTGAAAAGCAAAATGAAGCCACATAAATAAGTTTTGGCTCATTATTACAAATTAGGGCATCAAGAACTTAGGTAATTTATAAGGTTTTTAAATGTATTGACTTAAACTTACAATTTGTATACCTTTACTTTTCCTTACTTAAATATTTCCAATAGATGTATATTTAATCAAATATTGTAGCATCATATTTGAAATATACTCTGAAATAATCTTTCTAGAGAGTTGAAATTATCGTTAATTTTCTATGGAACACACACACACACACACAAAAGAAGGAAATTGATAATTACTTCTCTAGAAAATTAACTGCCTCTGAGGGGAAGAAGGTAATATTTGAATTACAAGCCCTCTGAAAAAAATCTTTAAAAGTGCAATCTGTGATTTGGAAGGAAACCATCTAGTTTTTTGTCTGTTGATTGAAGAGGGAAGATAATACAACAAAGATCTTGAAGTAGATAGATGGCAGCTTGCCATAGGTATCAAGCACAAGAGTTTGTATTATATATCCATTGGTTATACTCTAGGAAAGTGGTATAATAACGTTGGTAGGGATTGTGGAATGACATTGTTAACAAAGGAAGTACTCCATGAAGGGCATGTCTGTGGGATTCACCAGGATGTGAGCAGACTAGCATTCTTGTCATTTCATAGGCTATTAAAGGCCCAAAAAGATACTGCCCTCTTCCACTGTCAAAGCCATGGAATGGGTCTAGAGAGCCTCCATCTCCAAGCATTGTAACCAAACTGTCCCCTCCAGGGACCCTCACCATCACTGCACTGGGAGCATGGTGACCGAACTGCAGATTTTGGTCTTATAGGTGGAGCAGTATGAACTATTTATTCAGACTTTTCCTTAATGTTTAAAATTGACCATAAATCATAATGTTATTTATTTCAATAATTTTCCATGACTCAAAGTCTGATGCAACATTGTCTTAATGTAGTGTACAAACAGGAAGTTACGAATACAATATTTTATGTGGTGCTTTAGAATGCTGTCTGAAGTCACAGAGGTCTGCAACTCCATCTGGTCCCAGAGTACCTTTGACCCATATCTTTGTTACCATGCACATGCACAGAAACAATTCCAATATTTTCTCTTAACTCTCAAGGACATTTCCAGTCATGGATGTAAAAATGTTTTGCAAAACGAAGTGCAATGTTTCCAATGTCATGTAATAAAAGACAATTTTTTTTATATTTCTTAAATACAGTTTGTATGGTCACTCAAATGAGGGATATAATAGTCTAAATCTTTCGTTTAACTAAAGATACTGCTCATAAAGTTTGTGCTTCGAGTCAATGGTAAAGAGATCTGTGTACAGTATATTCTTTTATAATCACCACTTCTTTGTAAATGTCTTCTAAGGATACCTTGTTATTTTACAAAATGTGCAAGGTCAGAGTCTCTTGAAAGTCATTAATATTTTATTCAATGACTCATTGATTTCCCTTAGCCCACTGGCACACATACCAGTAAACCATCATTTAGCTTCATCCCCTGTCTTCCTCCAAAAACAGAATTACATAGTGTGCATGAGAGATAGTAGGACTAGACTAAACGGTACACCTTCTTTTTCCTGTGTCCTAAGTCCTTCTCTGAAGCCATATGGTGACATTGCCTCTGGGGTTTGATGAGGTCATTGTACCCATATGTTTTGGAAAGGGAGTGTTTAGTTAGTCCATGAGCTCTTTGTAGAGAGTCTCATAGACTGGAAACATGGAGAAAGAAAACCCCTTAACTACAGACACCAAATTCCAACTACATTTGGTGAGAAATAATTTAACCATATCTGTTATGAGCATTATGCCTTCCAGTTTCCTCAGTGGGCTATTTGAATTGTATCAGATAATCATCAGTTTCTTAGTTTTCATTTATTTTAATAGAACAATTCCCAAAACAGATTAATTCAAATTAATGATTTTAAGTTTTCGTAATTTAAATCTTACCTGCAGGCACTAAATAATTTAGATAATATTTAAGACGGAATGTACAAAACTGCTGCTTACCTTAGATTTTGTAAGTTGTTCTTATTGTTCAGAGTAGAATTAGCCATTTGAAAATATTTTCTATAAACCTAAGTAGTTTTAATTGTATCAGATATGAATGTAAGCTTTGCATTTCTACATGATACAGGTGTCAATACATGGTTATTTCTAATGCATGTCATTTTACTCACAATGCACCCTACCATGTCTGTCACATGTAAGCATGTCCTCTTCACAGAAACATTATAAAGTGCTATTGTAATATCGTTGTTATGATACAAGGAATCCCTTTAAATTGTACTGGTATTATCTAGGAAAAAATGTCTAGGTGTAGTACATACTGTGTGATGTGAATCATCTCCAGACATCTACATTCCTCATCATTATCATTTATAACATTTACTGGCTGCCTTTCTGTATATCACAACATTATGTAATATGAAAGATAACCCAAATAAATGCTTAGTCTTTCTGATATTTGAAGTCTAGTAAGAGAAATAAGTTATGGAAATAGCATTTAAACTAGAGTGTTCTACACACCATGGTTGTGGTCTTCAGTTTTGTCTGTTCCAAAGACAGAGGAATATAGCACTGAGGGAAAATCCAGCATTGAATTTCAGTAATTTATATTTGAGGAACATTATAGCATGTGGACATTTTTAAAATGTAAAAGAAAACATTAATACATCACGAAGGTTCATAGAGAGCATATTAGCTATGACCAACTATAAAAGAGGCTTCAATATCAAGGAAATCCAAATTTCATGGCAGCACTAGAGATTTAAATCCAGTTGGTAAAAATGAACTATATATAGTATTAAAATATTATTATGAACCCAGGAAAAGGTAGGTGGGGATGAGGATATGTTGATAGTAATGGGAATAAATAAAAGAGGAAAAAAAGAATGATGATCAGAACACATTATGTGCATGTATGAACTTGATAAAGAGCAAAATCATTCAAGTAAAAATAATAAACATTAAAAGCAATGGAGAAATGAATAATTATGACACCATGATTCTATGCTGAACAATGTCATCTGAATTATGATAAAAGTGCATAGTTTAAATTTGGGGGTATTTTCATTATATATAATACTGTGTAATGAAAGGACATTTTCATGCAAGTATAGCATGTACATTCAGCACCCTATCATTGCACTTCCTGCAGTGGTTAGTATCAATATGTGTAGAATCACCTGTGCGGTATTATTTTGTTTAGGCCTACTGATATGAGACAACCCACCTCAAATGTGAATCGATCCCCTTCCTGGTCAGGAATTTGGGGCTGTGTAAGGTAGAGAACATGAACTGAGCACTGACAATGCACTCAGCACTGTTTCCTGACAAAGATGCACTGTGGACAGCTGAGTCAAACTCCTGCTGCCTTCACTTCTCTGCTGTGGTGGACTGTGTCTTAAACAATGCCAAAATAAACTCTTTCTTCATCTAGTTATTTCACAAAGGCAACAGCAACAAAAACTGATAGTCTGGTCTTTCCTTTATTCTTACCACTTCCAGTCCCTTCATGTTTCCTAAACAGCTTGGCTGCTTGGATTTTACTTCATACACACACAGACACACAGACACATACACATGCATGCTTACATACATGCATGTATATATCCACAAAGATACACACAAATATATATATATACATTTAATATACATATATACATATATATGTATGCATATATATGATATTATGAATATATACAAAATTGAAAAAAAACCTAAATCAGAAAAAAAAATCACATTTCTCTGAGACTGGTTTAAAATACTCTTGATTTTCTCCATTTCTATCTGTTTTTGTGAAAAGGACAAAACTTCATTTTTCTTCATGACTTATATTCTATTGTGTATAAATAATATCATATTTTCATTATCCAGTCTCTGTTGGTAGACTTCTTGCTTGGTTCTATAATTCAGTTATTGAGACTAACATCAAGTATCAGAATTCTTTGTGTAAAAACCCAGGAGTGCAGTAGGTTAGACACATAGTAAATATCTTTGTAGCTTTTTAAGAAACTTCCATCTGTTTTCCATGAAGGCTGCACTAGTTTACATTTCCACCAGCAATGTATAAATGTTCCCTTTTGTCCACACCCTTGATACCATTTGTTACGTGTTTTCTTAATGAAGATGAGATAGATCTACAAATAGTTTTAATTTGCATTTAGTGATAGCTACAAGGAATGATATTTTTTTAATTTTATAGATCATTTGTAGTTTGTTTTTTGACAGCTATGTGTTTAATTGGCTCATTTATTGACTGGGTAATTTGATTTGTTTGTTTTTTTAATTCCTTGAATATTCTAGATATTAATTCTCTATCACATGTACAGCTGGCACACACTTTTCCCCATCCTACAGGCTCTCTCTTCACTCAATTATGTTTCCTTAGCTCTGCAGAATGCTGTGAATTTGAGTTGACCCCATTGTCAACTGTTGGCATTACTTTTTAAGCAACTAATGTCCTATTTAGAATGTCCTTGCCTCTGTTTATATTGAAATGATTTATCCACTTCATCCTAAAGTGTTTTCAGGATTTCATATCTAACAGTGATATCTGTGAGCCATATGGGGTTGATCTCTGTACAGAATGAGATATAGCAATCAAATGACATTCTTATAGATGTGAATATCCAGTTTTCTAACACTGTATGATGAATAGTTGTATTTTCCCCAAATGAATAGATTCAGCATCTTTATAAAATTTAATTTCTTTGCCGTAGACACACAGACAAGCATTATTAAATCACCTGATAGGGAATATCAGTCACCTCATCTACCTCACCACAATTAAGTTAATTATCATCGTAATAAGTGAATGACTAGATTTGTTTGTATGAAAAGAAACTGCCCCAAAGAAATCCTGAAATCATATATTGGAACAACAATGGAAGTCATGAATGGTAACTAACAATCAACTGTGGAAGCAGATGAACCATGGTGTTATTAAGAGTGAGAGGCAGAATACAGTCTTGGGAATCCTGTGTTATTATCAAGGCTTGGGGAATCTACCCAAGACGCAGAATGCACTCTTTCCTGTATCCAGTAAAGAAGTTTTTTGCTCAATCAGAAACAAACATATTCCATAAAGAAATCATATCAGAGAGAGAGAGAGAGAGAGAGAGAGAGAGAGAGAGAGAGAGAGAACATAAAAGAGAAAGCCATTATTGGTTTGAAAAGAAAACTGTACCTAAAGAAAGGTCTAGAGACCTACAAGACTGCCGACAACTAACAATTTGAGCAACCATGGAAAGGCTACCATACTATCCGGCCCTTCCCGGATAGTGAGATCAACAACTAACTTATCCACCATCATGGAGCCCTCATCTAGTACTTGTTGGAAACAGAAGCAAACACGCATACTTAAACACTGAGTTGAACTAGAATCCAGATGTAGAAGGAGAGGACAAGACCAGGTTGCAGAAACACATAGAGACAGCTGAACTGAACAAGGAGGAGCTAATGGGCCCCCAGAATGATAGCTGGGAATCCACCATGGGACTGACTCAGGCCCCCCTGAACATGGGTCTCAGCTAGAAGGACTGAGCATCTAAGGGACCTCAGACAGTGGAACCAGGATGTATTCCTGGTGCACAAAAGGATTTTGTGGCCACATCCCCCATGGAGGGATACTCCCTTAACCTAGAGACAGGAGAGAAGTCCTAGTCCCTACTTCAAATGACAGATTTACATGACCCCACCTGGATGGCATTGCCCTACATGTGGAATTGTGGTGGGGGGATGGGAGGGGAGGGTTATCAGGGTACATGTGAGGGGGCAGAGAGGGTAAGAGGGAGGGAGGGGAAGGAGGGAGGGAGGGAAAGAGGGAGGGAGGGAAGGAGACATGTAAAATAAATAAATAAATAAATAAGTAAAGCCAACATAAATAAAAAAAAGGAAAAGAAAAAAGGAAAGAAACGAAAATGAATTTAAAAAGGAAAGCATATCAATCATTTTCAAACAAACATGATGCTAGGGGTAAAGCAGTAGTGCTGCCCAGTAAAAGTTTTGTGTTTTCTGCATCATCATACTGCTTATTATTTTCTCCCTCTCTATAATAATATATTTGATATTCAGCTTGTGTTTTTAATACAGATCAACCTTTCATTAGATTGTCTATTTCATAGATACTTGACAATCCCTGTTTTTTGAAATTTTCTTAATTTTGCATCTAGTCACAAGTGCCATTCACTTTAGGAAGACTTGATCTCCATCCCACACTACCATTTTATAAACACAAAGATTTAGGGTTAGCTTTTATTTATGTACGTGCATGACAGTCTCTGTGTATATATTAATACATGCCTGTGCTATCCTTGGATACCACAAGAGAAATATCATCCCTAAAGCTGGAGTTATTGTCCTTTGTGAAATGTCTAACGTTGGGACTGAGACCGGAACTCCACTATATGGCAGAACAACCAGCACTATAACCAATGTGCTGTCCCTTCTGCCTCTCTGCTTTCAAGCTATGGCAGCTCATTATCTCTTCCTCTTGCTTTCCTCAAAAAAATGTTTTATTTGATAAATAGCTCACAAGCCCTTTCACTGTTTTCAGCTTTGAAACCAGTGCATACACAAAGGAGACAGGTAGTAAATACGTATTTAATGTCAATATTTCAATAGAAATACTTCATTTTATCTTTACAACAACAAACCATCCAAGGAAATTTATCTTGTCCTCTTCTAACTTTCAAAGAACATACTTATTTCACAAGAATAGTTCATGAAGAAGAGGTGATATTTATGTTATGCCAATCTAAGGTATGGGACATCTTGCATTTCTGGATAGAACATTTCAATATTCATTGTGTCTACTGAATTGAATTTAGGAAAAATAAAAAAGAAGTTTTAGCAAATGGACAGTGCCCAGCAAATGTAATGTAAATATATTTGAAGTCTACTGAATTATTTCAAATTAGTTTAATGAATAAAATGTACTCATGTTAATATTGGAATAAAGTAGTAGAGGAACACTTGATAAAAATCTATGTATTATAGGTTTTGGATCTCATTTATTAACAGAGCCATGTAAGGAGTATGGTTTTCTCTACCCGCTGGTCTTTTCCCGCTGCAGCGCCAGCCCCAATCAACACACAGAGACTCTGTATTTGATACAATTCTGTTGGCCTGTTACTTGTTTCTTATCTGCTAGCTCTGTCTTAAATATTAACCCATTTCTATGTATTTCCACATGGTCTTCCCGAGAGCAGAGGAATGGTGGTTCCGTTCTCTCCAGACTCTCCATGTTGACCCCTCCTTCCTACTTCCTATTTCCTCCTTGTCTCCTAGTCCCTCCTATCTTCCTTTCCTATTGGCCAACTGTGCTTTATTCATTAACCAGTATGAGAAACATATACAGAATGACATCTCCCAATCATTTATTATACTAGGTAATATTTTTAAGAATAAAATAAATAATATTGAAGATAAAATCTGAGGAATTTTATCTTAGAAAATAAAAATAATCTTAAACAATTAAATGAAGAGTTTTGCTTGAAATTGTACACTGTGATGTTTACCTTAAAGTTTTCATTCACATAATTCCATCTGATAACATTCATACTTTCCGTTCATTTGTGCTTGCTCTTGAAACTCATTTCCTCTTGTTGGGTTGCTGTGTCCAACTTCAATAAGATAGATTTGCTTCATCTTAATATGTTTTATTTTGTCATGTTTGGTTGTTATCTCTTAGAAGCCTTTTCTTTGCTAATGAGAGACAGAAAGGGTTTGGGTATGGATGAGATTGGGCAGGGAGGAGTAGAAACTATAATCAAGAAATATTCTATGAGGAAAGAATCTAAGTTCAATAAAATAAAAAAAGAGATATAATACAATAAATTTCTCCTGAGCATGATATCACACACCTATAATTGCAGGATGAGCTGAGGTAGGATTTCAAACACAAGGTCAGTCTGAGATACTGAGAAATTCCCTCTCCAGAGACCAAAAGGATGTGTGTTGCTCAGTGATAGACTCTCATCTTGTCTGCACATGTCTGAGTTTGATCTCTAACACAGACGATAAATACTAACAAACAAATAAATATACAAGGCTTCTTTTGACATAGCCATGATGTTATTCCATGTCATTTTTGTGGGAATCCTGTCTTCCAATGACTCCACAATAACCTCTCTATATAAGCACAGAGGAGAGTCTTGGAGTTCACATGCATTGTGTTCTGCTTTTAATACCTACTTCCTTTTATGAATTATTCTTGAATTTTATACAAAATATTAAAATGAAAATAAAACCATGTTTCTTGGGAAGTATATAGGCTCATTATCATCAATTACAGATTTTAAAAATCATGACATACTGCAGCTAAATGCTAAGAAGAATCCAGTTAAATGGTGGCTTTCATTGTGGTCATATTAGTATTTATGTAAGTGAACAATATTATAAAGGATATAAAATTAAAAATCATCTTTTTAATGTAATATGGATTTATATATTCCTGGAATCCTACTATAAATGTTCCCTTAACATATTTATAAGTAAATTCACGAGATATACATTATTTTTTTATACATGATCTTGGATAGGTATCTCATAAAGATCTTAAGCCCTTTCGAATGCAAAAAAAAAAAAAAAAACCCAACAACAAATATCACTATTAACTTTCCTTATATTCTAAGAATTCCTTTGCAACATATTTCTGTTTCTGCTTTATCTTTTTTAATTTTAATCAGAAAAGAATTTTAACCATGATAGGCAACTGAAGGAAATACTTATAACAGCTTTATAAAATTAATCTTCTTACTTGAGGAGTTGTAGGTAAATAGAAGAGTAATTTTCCAGAATTTGTTAAACCTTCACTTCAATGCTAACTATGGTAAATAATCATCATCTTTATCATTGTCCTCAACATCATCATTATCATCATCATCATCATTATCATCATCATCACCATTTGTTCTGTGACAAAAACCGTTCCTTGGTAGATGCAACACATGTTTCTATTTGCCCCATATGGGGAGTTCACAACAAATCAAAAATACAGATACCACCCAAGTCCAACTTTGTGAACCCTGACTTTTTGAGGTTACTTACAGGAACATGGGTGAGCAGTTACTTACAGAGGAAGAAATGATTGAAAGACAGCTTCATCACCAAAGATCATACACAAAAGCTGAGAACACTCCACAACCTGCACACATCTCAACAGGTTGGAGAATGTCCTTTCAAAGTGACTCTGGTCTAAAACTCTTCCAGTCAGCTCGACTGGTTTCTACTTCTTCCAGACAGGTACCCTGGTCTTAATCTTCTTTAAAGTATGGCTTGTTTGAACGTCTTCTTTGCAATTCAGCTTTCCTTTCCTGTGTGAAAAGCTTTTATTGCTTATTCAGGGGCGGGGTGGGGGGAGTGCTTGTGAATCTGATTAGTTTTAGGGACTTTCTGAATCTATTTTGAATGGTTTACCATCTGCTCTATAGAGTTTGCCTTCAAGATGGAATGTTTCAATCTCAGAAGAAACTATTAAACAACACCAAAATCACCATCATCATTATTACCATCATCATCACCATCATTTTCCTCACCATCATCATCATAATTATCATTATCCTACCATCAATGTTAAAACTGCAGACACTATGTTTAATAGGATAACAACTTACTTATAATACATATTGTTCTCCTTTGAAACAATTCATTATTCTAAGTGTTTTCCAATTAAATATTTTAGAAAATTTTTAAATTAGCAAGCAACAATAGTTTTATGAATCTTAATAATTATTTTTAATGTTTAAGTTCTTCCACTGTTCAACTATAAGTGACAGTTTTATAAGATAAATAATTACTTTTATAATTTTTTGCATTGTAAATTAGTGAATTAAAGAGATGAAACTATATGTAAATTTTAATGACAATTAACATATACTATGAAATTATATCCTAGACATGTCCATGAGATTTGAGATGCCTTTTTCACTACTATTAATAATTATTAATACTTAATAGATAGTAGGTAATTGTTCTGTATAAGTATTTCATTTTGTTTAAATTTATTTGTAATGTTTTTCTTAATTCAGTATCCTGTTGGAACAATAGTACACACTAATAAATTCATCATTCCAAATGCTAAGGCTGGAAGATCAGGGTTGAGGCCAACTTTGGCTACATTAGGGATGTATTTTTGCTCTCTAACCATCATAGCATTTTATATTAGTTACTTTTCTTGTTAGATCAAACATGTGACTAAAGATAACTAAAGCAGGAGAGATTCACTCTGGCTCACAGTTTGAGAGCCCAGCACACCATGCTAGCCATGTTTCAGCAGCTGGCATTTGAATCATGTGATCTTATGGGGTGTACACTGCGGATGCAGAATACAGGTGGTCACCCTCCCCTTTTATTTCATCTTGGTTCTCAGTATATGATATGGTGCCTCCGACATGCAGGGTAGGTCTTCCCTATTCACTTAAATATGTCTGGGATGTCCTTGCAGACACGCAGGCGACTGATTCTAAATTCTGTCAGGTTGACATTGAAGATCAGTCTTCCAATTATTAATGTCTCTTTTGCTGTTACTTCCCAGATCTTTCTGTAAAGCAGACTATAGTAGACTGTTTTAGATAGGGATAGATTTTCTCCTTGCTAGACTTTTTAAGCTAAACTGGTACTGAAACAGACAAACTAGACTTTTATTTTGTGTTTGGTTTGTTGGTTTGCTTTAAGTTTGTTTTTTTTTTTTTTTTTTTTTTTTTTTTTTTTGTCTGCTGCAATGCTGGCAATTGAACCTAGGACTTCACGCATCTTAGACAAGCAAGTACTCTACCACTGAGCTAAACCCCATCACCTATAGAGTGAATCAATCCAAACAGAGCTGACAAATAAGGCCTTTGTAATTTGGGGTAGGGGTTAAATCTTCAAAAACTTGTTTAATGTACTACAAGTCACAAAACTGTATGGAACATGTGACATCATTCCATATTCTACCATCTGGAAACATAAATTTAGGGCCTGATGGCAATGTCAGTTTTAGATCCACCTGTATAAAATCTGTCACCTCTTTAGATTTCACTCTCCCATAGTCAAGAGAATATTATGAGAATATTATTTAGGCCACAGTGTACCACTAGGCTAGAAAGAAGGTTTTTTTTTTGTTATCTATTTCTTACAATCTTCAAATCATTCAAGTATCCTTTGCTAAGAATTCTGTCACAGAGTAACATTGATTGTCATTAACATCTCTTTTCTACATTTCTGTAAGTTAAAATTCAGATCAGTAGTCAATAGTTGCTTATAGTGAGCTCGTCTTTGGTGTATAGATGGCTGCCTCTTCAACCTCTACAGGGACATCTATATTGTGACCTGCCCCGACACCCACGGGGCAGTCAACGATGAACAGAGAAGCACCTAGAAGAGAAAGGGGCAAGGGATACAAAGAGTGGAAAGTAAGACAGGATTCTGATCAAGCTGACAAATTTTATTTTTTCAGAGGAGGCATATATAGGACCGTGGGCAGGATATGAGCATGGTTTGCACATGGCCACTGGCATGTAGACAGGGTGAGGAAGGTCAGTAGAAGGAATGCCCTAAATTATTTAGCTAACCTATAATTGGCTGTAAATTGAAGCAGGAGTGATAGCCCTGAGCTATTCTTTTACTGGCAGTGAAACCACAAGCCAATACCTGAGCATTCTCTTTATTTCTTAAGAGGCAGTTATTTTCTATCTCAGAGAACTGAGTTTGTGAGGATAGTGATGGTCTCCAACATTGACCTGTTTCCATAAGGTCACCTGCTTTGATTCACGTTGTTCCCTTTAATAACTTAATTTGAAATTAATCACCTCACTATTACTTGGACTATGTTTCTGACTGGAGTCATAATTTGAGATACCTAGGGTGAGGACGACTTCAATATATGAATCATATGGGGCGTAATTCTCCACAATTTAGTGTTATTTTAAAGGGTTTCACATTTGGAAATGCAAGCTGCCTAGCATAAAAGATGTAGCATCCATAGAGCCTGAAGGATACTAATCATGAATAAGCTGGTACACATTGGGTCTCTTAAGTGTTATGATGAGTCATTATCCATGTAGTTCATATTTAAGGAAAATCCCAGTCCTGAGTAAAGTCTACACCTATCCACTCAATAAGTCTCTTTTATAAACAGATTATAATATCAGTATTTTCAATATTTATTCAAAGAGAATAATGTAACCAGAATATCTTTCTACATACCACCACAGCAAGTTCTACAAAAGATAGATCTATTAGATGGAAAATGCTTGCCCAAAATTGTAATTTATATACTTTCATTGGGTTTATGTTAAAATTAGGCTATGTTATATGTCCATTGTAAGGACATGTAAAGAAAGAACTTGTCTTCTGTTATTTGTTTGTTTCTTGAGACAGGGTTTTGGTTTGTACCTATGGCTTTCCTGATACTCATAACATAGTCCTGGATGGACTCAAGAACATGACAATCCTCTTGCCTTAACCTCCAATGCCTGAGGACTACAGGTATTAACTATCTTGCCTAGCAGATTTTATATGTTTTTGAAGACCTGATAGATACTAATAAGACATAATCTAGCAAGGCTGGTTGAAAACAGATTTTTCAAATGATTTTTTTTTAGCCATGAAGGAAAAGGAACACACACAAAATCATATCCTGACTTGGGCATATTTTCACTAATACTACAGTGTCAATACATACTACAAATACATAAAAATTCTAGTTCTTTGGACATCAAACAACATCAAGCATGAAAAATCTTCTGTGTGTAAGTTCTATTGTCCTAGTTTCGTTTATATTGCTGTGAAAAGCTTTGCAAGCAGAAGGCAACCCAAGAGAAAACCTTAGCTCTCAAATCTAGGCTCCAGGCCATCACAGTGGGGAAGTCAAGGCAGCAGTTGGCTGCATCCAGTCAGAAGCAGAGATGAACACATGCATGCATGGTGCTTATTTGCTTGTATTCAGGTCCATTTCACTTTGATAGCATCTAGAAACTACAGTGAAGGTAATGATGCTACTGTAACAGTGTGATGGGTCTGGGTTCTCCCACATCAATCACCCCAGCCTTGACAATATTCAATAGACAAACTCAAAGCCCAAATGAGTGTACATTTTCATTAGGATCCTCTTCCCAGGTTTTTCCAGGTTGAGTCAAGCTAACAGTCAAGCCTACCATGACAATTACCATACTGTTTCTAAAAATAGTATTTTAAAAATGTATTTCAACAAGTACATGGTTTCCTTAAATATTTGTTACTCTTAGGAAATTTGCAATATCAAATATCTGGAGGTAAATATGATTATTTGGTAGTATGTCATACAATTCTCATGAATATCACTGCAAAGTGGATCCAGGTTTCAATTTTAAAGCTTTATTTATTAGCATGTACTTATTATATACATTAGTGCAATTCAAATGTGACATCTGATACCTATATACACCATACTTTAAATATCAATTCTCTATCCAAACCCTGTCTGCTGCAACTGTTCTTTGTGCTGTTAATGAGAACCCCACAGTCTAATTTACATTTCATAGTTTCTACATGTGAAAGGAATCATGAGATGTTGTACTTGTTCTTGAATTACTGGCTTATTTCACATAATATGATTCTTTGTGTTCCATTCATTATGTTGCAAATGATAGGATTTTACTATTTATAACTGACTAATATCCCACTGTCTTTGCTTGTATTATATTTTTGATCTCTTAATGAATATCTAATCTTATATATGTCTTAACTGTTGTAGATATTGCAGAAATAAATGTAGATATTCAGGAGTCTGGTCTTCAGAATCATTTTCCTTTGATTGCTGATATTGATCACAGGATAGATGTTTAGATTTTGAGGAAACTGATTTAGTGCTGTATCAACTTATAATCTTACAATAGGAATAAACATAATACTAAATTTTAAAATTAACCATTAAAAAGTGATAATTTTCCAAGCTGAGAACTGAAAGTGATAGAGTGAAGAGAAGCACTGGGAGAAATGCCATAGACTCCTGGAGGTGACCTGGGAGAGATGCCATAGACTCCTGGAGGTGACCTGGGAGAGATGCCATAGACTCCTGGAGGTGACCTGGGAGAGATGCCATAGACTCCTGGAGGTGACCTGGGAGAGATGCCATAGACTCCTGGAGGTGACACCACTGAGGAATGAGCATATTACCAAGGAAACGGAAAGCACCATTGCCTCTAAACATTCAGTAGGAAGATGGACCAAAAACCACACATAATCTATAATAGAAATCAAATATTGAGGAGAGAAAATAAAACCATGAGATACCCTTATAGGCCTAAGATATTTGTGCTATGGTAACAAATATACTTGGACAGGCTTGGCTATATGATGTAGTGTGTTGTTGATATTATATGAAATAACTTTAAAATCTGAATAAATTTACACGATGCAAATAAATTAAAAGGTTAAATGTTTGTAATGATATCCAAGAACTTCAATCAGAAACTCCAAGATAAAGGGGGAAGAGGAGGTAGATGGTGGTGTAGAGAAAGGAAAGGAAGAGAGAACAGACAAGAAGATAGTTAAACTACAGAATCCTGTGACAAAAGTTTTCCCACAACCCTCAAATAGCTCTGAGGCTATGAGCATTGTTACTGCTGCTCACAGATCGTAAGACAAGGAAGCCTGTTTCCTGTCCAGGAAGACACAGCCTGTGGAAAGCCTGAGTTTCTAGCTCTGTTTCAGTACTGGATCCAGCTCCCCAGACTGACTCAAGCTATGCTAATGCATAGAAACAGTCAATGGATCAGATGGTTCAGTGGCCACTTGCATCTCCACACATCATAAATCACAGAGCTGTCTTAAATATTAGATACTAAAAATATTTTTTAAAAACTATAACATATCTTAGTAGGGACTCAGAAAGACTGCATTAGTGATGATGTGCCGTAAAACATCAGAGTTAAAGATTAAACTGTCCTCGTTGGGCATGGTGATGCAAGTATTTAATCCCAGCGCTCAGTAGACAGAGGCAAGCAGATCTCTGTGAATTCAAGGCTAACCTGGTCTACAGAGCAAGTTCCAGGACAGCCAAAATTACACAGAGAAACACTGTCATAAAAAGTGGGGGGGGGGAGAAAAGAAAGAAAAAGGATTAATCTGTCCTATATTAGAAACATCATCAGTTCTTTGGTTCATGTGTACATGTTAATCAAATACCAAGAAAAAGATTTCAGCATATTTTTAACAAGGCTTCTCAATGCTCTATATAAAGTTTGAATTAATTAAGGGAAGTGTATGCTATTAAAATTATCTCAGGCAAGCTTTGACTTTTAATTTAATCTTAATAATGTTTTTAATCATCCTACTAGTCTATAAATTATCTGTTGGAAAAGTTTGGAATAAGAGTTGAGAACTAGCTTTTGTTTTTCCCAGGAACCTAACCATTCTTTCTGCTTTATTATAAGAAATAACCTGTGCAAAATCTGCTAGTTTAAAAGTATATTGGTTGGTTTTCCATAAGAAAGCACTTCTGAACTGAGTGATTCATTCCATGACAACCACTGCCAACACTGGTAGAGGTTAGCTTCATCATTCCTGAAAAAACAAAACAAAACTTTATCATGCCTTCTTGAAACCTGTGACATGTATAATAGGGAATAAGAAACTGAGATAATTTTCAGAACTATTTTAAATACAGATTATTTTCATTTCATGACTTAAATGACCAAATATAAATATGGAAACACTAAATTATTCTAAAATTTACTCCATCAGATATTAAATGCTATTGACATTATTAAATGAAGACAAAAGCCACTGAAGAACATTTCAAGGTTTAAAAAGGTCTAAATTTCACACCAAGTATGTGCAGCTTGATCTCAACCAGTAAGTGTGTAAGTAAGTACACAAAGAAATATTGTTCCTGCAAACTGAGGGATATTCACGAAATCCTTCTGAGTGTCAAAAAATTAATGAAAATATTCCATTTCAAAATTCTGAAACTACCACTATAAAATAGCACAAATGCTTTGATAAGGACATCATTTTTCCTCTTGATGACAAAGCCTTGAAGACTACAGAACTAAAAGAAGAGAGCACCATCTTTGGGGGAGCCTGTCAAGAGCAGCTTGCTCTTTCTGGGCAGCAGGAATTCCCTCTGGGTACCAGTTGTGGCAGTGTGTATGATTTAAGTAAGTTGTTAAAAAAAAAAAAACACCAAAAAGATTGGATAAAAAATCATTTGTCTATCTGAAAATGTTACAATATAAAACTCTTCAATACAAAGACTAATGTTAGAGTATAATCAGAGGGTTTCAACTTTGAACATATGTGGTGGCTACCACTATCATTTAGCTTCACAGCATCTAGCATCACTTGGGAAAAGGGCTTGGGGTATACCTGTAGGAGGCTATGTTGATTGCCTCACTTGAGGTGGGAGGGTGCAACCACTGAGGGTAGCACCATTTCTTGAATGTGATCGTGGATTTTGTAAGTGTATAGTGGCAGTGAAAAGTTGCATGCAGGTTATCACTCTCTGAATCAGCTTCTACCATCTGACTTCCATATCATGGCATACCAAGATAAAACTCTTTCTTCCTCAAATAGCCTTGGTAGAATATTTTACTACAGTAACAAAATTAAACAAATGAAACTATGATTTGTGATTTTTAAGTGATATTTCTGAATTTCTGATAAATCACTATGCCATCATAGATATTTCTTCACAACTTTTGTGCAATTGATTACATATAAACTTAAGAAGAAATAACTCATTTAACTCCAGTAAAGATTGAATTTCACAAAGATAGAAAGATGATTTTTCATGCTCCATTTCAAAGACCACTAAATATTATTACTAATACAGACTGGCAATAAGGACAAACACCTTTCTTCAAATAATACTTCGCTCAAACAACATCATGATTTGATTGCCATAAACTCTGAGTATATGATGCTGCCCTTAGTAAAGGAAGGCATGGGCCCAGGCCTTCTAACACTGAATTCCAACATGCACCCACATTTCCTGAATTATTAATAAAGGCAGGCAAGTAGGATTGGGGACTTTGGTGAAGAATTGGTAATCAAATGAAAAATGGCACATGCTCCTCTGTTCTTATTTCCAGTAATCCTCTCTAGGGGTCTATCATACTCAGTTTTGTTGCAGATGGCACCTAGTGAACTGTACTGGAAGCTGGAGAGTTCTGTCTTAATAAAGACCTGCCTTTTGGCTCCATTGATTTCAGGAGTGTTTCTAAGATGTAACAGTGAGTTGATGCTCTTGTCATGTAACTTCACCTTTTTCTCAGCACACGTATTCCTGGGTTTGCATTAATCTAGTTTCATAAGTAAGAACTCCTGTAGTTGCCCATTTTGATGTATCATTCCCGTGTCAACTCCACTATAATAAAAAGTGTTTCAGTGCCAAAAGAAATGAGTAATGCTAGTCTCTTAGCTAACTGACGGGACTCTGTCATTTCAGCTCCTTCAAAACAATTAGGGATTGTTGATGGCACAGGCCCAAGTTTCATCCCCAAAGTTATTTCCCCTTTGAAGGTTTTGTTTGTTTGTTTGTTTGTTTGTTTTAATTTGGGGCTCCAGAAAACAAAGTTGTCAGAATTACTTATTCTGCCATCAAGGGGTTAATGTTGGTAATGTAGAAAGAAAGAAAGGAAGGAAGGAAGGAAGGAAGGAAGGAAAGAAGGAAGGAAGGAAAATAGAAAGGAAGGAAGAAAGAAAAACCTTTTAAATAAAATATAAAATAATGGGAAAACATTGTGTCCTTAAAAAGGGTTGAGATAGAGTGATCATTTAAAAGGGGTACTAAAGGTTCCTTTTATTAGGACTACACCATCCAAGCTTTTTTTGATCAACTGAAAAAATAATGAGTATATAAACATGATATATCCCAATCAATTTCAAATTCAAGTAGACAGGAGCAGATATGAGAGAGAGAGAGAGAGAGAGAGAGAGAGAGAGAGAGAGAGAGAGAGAGAAAGAGAGAGGAAAGAAGGAAGGAAGGAAGAAAGGAGAGAAAAAAGTTAGAAAAGTTAGGCTGTCCTGTGCTATCCAGAATTATCTGTCAACTACATTAATATTAATATCAATATTGTTGTTGTTGCTTTTGGTTTTTATTTATTAGAGTCAGGAACACAGGTTCAGCAAGTCTCCCTGGTTCCCTAGGTGGTGTCAGGTCTGGTTTTCCTCTGTTCCATGCATCTCAGCAAATGATCTGGCAGCCACCAGGCTTCACTTTCTTTCACTTTCTTCCTATGAGAAAACATAAACATGCCCTCAACTCCATATTTAGGACAGGATTGGGTCCTTTCCATTCCTTAGTGCATGGATCTTTCCACTTGACTTAAGCAAATGTTGCTCAAGTTCCATCATGCCAGAATCTGTCTGCCACAGATTGCTCACAGGCATCCACATTTAAAAAATTTAAAATGAAGAGTGTATGATTTAACAAATCATGAGGAAATTGGGAACACAACTGCCCTCTCCTTATTTTTAGAAGTTGTATTTTCAAGGAGCTATGAGCATACTCCACAATTCCTTGCCCTCGTGGATTATTAGGAATGTCTGTTCTGTGTTCAATTGTCCATTGAGCACAAAATTGCTGCAATGATTTACTTGTATATGCAGACCCATTGTCTGTCTTTATAATTTTTGGAACTCCCCTGTTAGCAAAACATCTTAAACAGCGACTTAATCACATACTTAGTGGCTTCTCCAGTTTGTGCAAGAGCCATTAGGAAACCTGAACATGTATTGACTGCCATGTGCACATATTTTAATCTGCCAAATTCTGCAATATGAGTAACATCCATTTGCCATAAATGATTAGGAAGCAGACCTCGACAATTTACTCCGACATTAGTTACAGATAAATATTGTGGGCACACATCATATTGTTTGACAATTTGCCAAGCCATCTATTACTATTTTGATGATGAAAGCTGTGTGACTGCTGAGCTAATTCTACTTGCGATAAGGCGACCAATTCTGTCAGTCTATCAGCTGTCTTATTACCTTCAGCCAGTGGGGCCTGGAAGGTTTGAATGAAATCTTATATGACCTAAAAATCACAGTAACTTTCTTTGATGAATGAATGGCACTTTGAATTTGCTCAAACAGTATTTTAAACTGATTATAACTAGTAATAGTTGCATACAAAGATATGCAACTATCTTTGTAACTTGAAGAGCTCTGGAACCATAATGACTATCAGTATATGAGTTAAATGAATCACTCATTAGAAGTCGAAAAGCTATTGCAACAGCTCATAACTCAACTATATGAGCTAAAGCTGGATCTGTCTGTACTACATATTATTTTCCATCAATAACATAACCTACTTTTCCATTAGAAGAACTATCAGCAACATAGCATTTTTTTAGAGAATTACTCCTTACAGTTTTAGGTAATACAGAAGGATGAATTAGCACAAATTGCAACAGTCTATGAACAGGAAACTGATTATAAATTTTTCCCAAAAAAAATAGAGCAAAAGCAATTGCCCATAGATCACTCTTCTGAAATAGCCAAACAACTTGCTGTCTGGTATTGGGAATATGTACTACACTTGGTTCCCTGCCAAAAATCTCCTAGACTCCATACAGCATTTTTGTACCATACAAGCTACTGCTTCAAAATAAGGATTTAACACTTTGGCTGGGGAAACAGGTAAATGCAACCATAACAATGGTCCCCCTTGCCATAAGACAGAAGCCAGACTATGCTGTGTGGGATGCACATAAGCCTCCCATGGTTTTGCATAGTCAATATAGCATATCTGCTGATGCTGGATTGCATTCTCCAATTGTAGGAAAAATTGTCTACTCTCTTCAATTAGCTGTCTAGGTGAATTGGGATCACTCTCTCCCTTCAGGATATCAATTAAACATTTCAAATCACTAGTTGGTGCATTTAAAAAAGGACGTAACCATTGAGTAATACCCAATAACTTTTGAAAATCATTCAAAGATTGCAGGATATCTTCTCTAATTTCTGTTTTTTAAGACCTAATTTCTTTAGGATGTAACATATGTCCCAAATACTTTTGAAAACTCTTTTTGTAATCTGACTCGTAAAGCCTTCATTAGCTGACATGGTCTCATTTGCATCTTTACTGACACCTTTCTAGGTGGGGCCTGACAGGGCTGCAGTTACCTGAGGATTTTTCTCAAATCTTATATTAACCTCCATGTTCTCAATTTCTTCTTTAACCACAAAAATTTAGGAAGATTTCTGTATTCGCTCCTCTGCTAAACTCGCTTGAACCATCTATACAGATTTCTCTGTCTCTCATGCTCTCAGGCTATAAGGCCATTCTGGCTTTGACCATTTCCTGCTGTTCTGCTCCTAGCAGAGCCTTGGAAGATGCAGATTGCCAACCTTTCCAATTAAGACACTGACCTTATGTCTTTTTGTTTGTTTGTTTTGTTTGTTTGTTTTTACTATATCCCAAGCAATTCAAGTAGTACCTATTGTTGGGATTCATACATTCACAATCACACTTCAGACACACATGTGTGGCCTTACCATACATACAGAACATACATCGTTCAGCTCTTCTTTTCTTTAGGTCAAGATTAGTTTGTTGAAATAGAACAACCTGAATTAAAATCTCTTGTAATGCAGCTTGCTATACCTAACGCTTGAATTATTAACATCAAAATCTGAACAAATCCCAATAAATTCAGCTATGTCACCTTTTTTTTTTTCTTTTTCTATGAGGTCTTATAACAGTGTCTGACAGGCTGCATTAATTTTTCCATACACTTGGCTGGGCCTTAGCCATGGCAGTATCTCCTAAGGCTGCAGGCCTCCAGGTCCTGTCCTGCTTTGGCTCTCTGGTCCTGGTCTAGCACACTGCAGCTCATCTGTGACTGAAGCTGTCTGAAAAGTAAGCAACCACCATTGTAGCAACTCTGAGTTCTTGGCACCCACAGGTCCTGCTGACCTAGTGCGTATGTGGGGCCATACCTTTGCTTCCCCAAGCCCCGGTGCATCTCTGAGACAGCTTTTGTGGCACTTCTGCAAGGGGACCCTTATAAAACTTTCAAATTCTTACTCCAGCTATCCTGCCTATTAAATTATACCCAAGTAATATAAAATCACCTGACTAATATGTCCCTGCCTCATATCTCTAATTATAAATTTTTACCCTCAATGTTAACTATTTCCCTTCTTTACCATCTGTCTGATATTTCTCTGTTTCACATCTACAATTATATTCAGTTTTACTCCTGACATTCACTCACCGCACTTTTCACTTCTTTTTTCGAGCGCTCACTTCACCTTTGTGGTTTCTATTCTTCTGTGCTGTCCATCACTTACGTCCCCTGTACTCAGTCCCACGATTCAGCACTATAAGTCGGTGCCATCTGTAGGGCCTCACATTGCTGGGCTATACATCGTCCATCATTTCTGTTACCTATTCTCAGCCCCAAGTTCGGGTGCCATATGTAGGGAGTGGTCTTTGCAGGGTGGCAATCACAGCCAGCCAAGTGGCCCCAAGTCTGTACCTGAGTGGGGGAGTGTGGAAGAGGGAAAGGCTAGCTATAGATAATAAAGAATAAGAGAGAGACAGACTAAAGGTCAGGAGGGCAGATCAGTCAATACTGAAATGCCCTATTAGCAGCCTTTGTAATGCTGCAACCTTTTAATATAGTTCCTTATGCTGTGAGGACCATCAAATATACAATTATTTTATTGATGGTTCATAATTGTAATTTTGATACTGTTATAAATTATAATATAAGTCTGATAAGCAATCTCAGTGTAAGGGTAATTTGACCACAAGGTTCACTGACCCACAGGTTTGGGAACCATTGCTCTTATCCCTGCCCCCGCCCTAAGCTCCTAAACTACATATATCTATACAAACACTATATACATGCAACCTGCTAAGTCTCTCTCTTCTCTCTCTCTCCGTCTATCTCTCTTTTTCTGTCTCTCTGAAATTGGACAACCATTTATGTGACTCATCATCAGCGAAGAATAATTCATCTCTCTATCTTAGGACTGGGTTCTGTGCAGTTTCTCACATTGGCCTTTCAACTGGCATTGCCATTTTGGAAGTATTTTTTGAGCAGCAATATTTCTGCTGTGCTTTATAAATATAGCTTCTCTGTCATATGTTGGAGGCACAACCTCACAGCAGACCCCCTGCTTCTCTGGCCCTTAGAATTTGTCCATGTTGTTCACTGAGTCTGAGGCGTAAGTGCTATGTAAGTGTCAAGTGGCACACCTACAATCTGTTGCTGCCTGTGTTTGAATAGGTGTGGCTTTCCCGAGCAGTCCCTGTCTTATGGAAAAAGGGGCTTCTTTGATAAGTATGAGAGCTACAGTTATTTGTGAGTACAAGCATAAACATTTAGAATGCAGCTAGAAATTTCGATGGATAGGAGATAGTTCATGGGTTCATGACCTCTCAACCATACATATTATTCTTGAATGATGGGGTACTCTCATGCTCTTCAACTTTATCTAATGTGGGTTCTTGGGTTTAGAATCAAGTTCTAAGGCTTGTGCAGAAAAGCCCTTTACAGAATAACCCATCTCCCCAGATCCTGCATGCTTTAAACACAAGGGAAATTGGGCACACTGGAAAAGGAACAGAGAACATATTCAGGGAAGCAGATTAGACTGACATGGACCCCCTGAAATTATGGTACAAAAATCCAAAAGTAGCATGTCTATGCTAATAAAAGAATTATTGCTAATAGATATAACCTTACCTTTCACTTACCTATTTCATCTGACACAATTATTCTTTTGAACAGCTACTAAATATACTATTTCATAAATACCTAATTTGTTTTTACTCTTACTAGTTAAAAATTTTAAATGGAACAATTTTTGAGTGCATGTAAGTGGTCTTCTTGTGTATACTTTTTATCTTATGATTTAAGAAGGCAAAACCACAATGTTAGAAAAACCTGGATGATTTATTGACATGGGGACCACTTAGGAATACTCTATTTGAAAACTCTGCTGACCCTTGTCAGTTTAACCTGGAACTATATCTCCGGTGCATGTCTTAATATGCTAGGATCATGGGGTTCATATGTAGACACCTATAATTGCACGCTTCAATGCTCCCCGCTTTGTCTGAGCAGAACAGGACATTCAGTTGTCTTAGAATCTGAAACAAAAACTCCCTGAACTCAGATAAATCAGACATGTTTTCTACTATAGTGAATCTAGAGGAAATTAACAAAAAGCTTGAAATTTAATTTTAAATTAAAGACTGTCATTGTTCCTCTCAGAGAGCAGAAACCCTCCTGAAAATCTTCAAAGTAGATTTTATTTTCCTAGGACCTATTTGGCACCTTTCCATTGTTATTTATTGATATTGTCAGTCATTTTGTATGTACTTTTATGATGACTTTATGAGACTCAACCACCCTAAAAGTTTGAGGTTGATAGTTGGTTTCCATGGCTAAGCTGATGTTTCAGAATGAAAGGAATTGTTTGCTTCTACTTCTCAGGATTATGCATTTTCACAAATGTGCCTTTGATACAACATTGATACGTCCTTGAAGTTTTATACTGAATAGTAATCCAGATGCTAGAAAAAATACTCCCTGATTCAACACAATTCTTTTTTATTTTATTGGATTAATGGAGTGTGATCATCAGGATATGTGGGGGTATATACGATCTAGAGGACAAAAATTAGGGAAAGAATACTCCATGTTCAATACATAAAACAGCCTTGTTCTTTGGGAGAGGAAACAGAAACATCTGTTTCTTCCTAACTGAGCCTAACAGACACGGCACATCACATTGTGACTGAGAATAACCTGGGTTATTTGCTTTATCTAAAACAAATGAAATAATGATATTAAAATTAAAGACTATTGAAATAATTTTATCTTTACATTGTCAGTGTGTGAATAGCTTTCAAACAATTCCTCATTTAGAATTTAAAAGGCTTACATTTTCATTTCAATAAAGTGTCAGTTCAGCTCTTCATATCCTGCAAGGATCAGTAATGTTTCTGACAAAAGTATATAACCTGGTAAAGTTATTTTTAGTGTTCAAATACAGAATGTTTGGGTGAATTTCCACCTGCTATGAGTTATAGAATGAAGACAATTAAATTGTTATTTTTGCTTCTTCTTAAGCCCTTAGTTGACATTGTGAAAGAGTAGATTAACACAGCACATAAGAAATATTGGAGTTAAGTGAGTGAGAACTTAAAATATTTGACACATTTTAAAGGAAAATTCTAAGCAGTGTTGTTAGAATGTAAAAGAATGTGATTAACTCTGTATTTCTACTTCAAATGGGAATGATAGCTAGACAGCCTCCCCTATGGCTCTGTTAGTCTTCCTGCAAAATAGTAGTAGATTAATCCCGGAGACAATAATCTTCTCAACCATGGGGTTTTGACAAGATTTATAGTACAAAATAAACCCAATCACAATTGTGGGAAATCATTCAGTACCCAAAGGATAAAGAACAAATGGCAAAAGCTCAAGAAAGGAATAGAGGTTACGCATGAAAAGTAAGATGCAAAATGGCATCAGATTGCTTATCAGCTATAACTGCCAGATAGTAGACTGATAACCAGCTTTGCAAACATGAGGAAACATTGTGTCTTAGATTTCTGTGTGTTCAACATGGGATAAGTAAACAAACAAACAAAAAAATCCCTGGAAGAAGAAAGTGTAGCCAGGATAATACCAGACAGATGTGATCTACAGGGGACAACTCTAAGGCTGCACCCACATGATCTTTGAACATCATCACCAGCCATCTGCCAGAAGAGAGACCTCCAAGAGAGCTTGGATCATTGACAGTTACAGACATTGAACTCCTGATCCACATACACCGAGTGGGAGAGTAGGGTAGAGAGAGAAAATGCAGCTGCACACATTGGAAGGAGTGATGAGAAGAAAACACCCAACAAAAGAAAGACAAATGTGACACCACCAGAATCTAGGGACTCTACGCCAACTAGACCTGAACACACCAAAGCAGATGAAGCAAAAGAGAATGACTTAAAAAATAATTTAATAAAAATGATAGAGGCCCTTAAAGAAGATATGGGAAAAATCCTTAAAGAAATGAAAGAACAAATAAAGAAAAACTTAGAAGAAATAGAGGAAAAAGACAAGCCAAAAAAAAAAAAATGCAAGAAATGAACAAATCTCATAAAGAAAGTAAGAAAAGCAAAATAAATAAGTAAGTAAATAAATAAGTATAAATAATCAAACAGGTAAAGACATGAAAAATGAAATAGAGACATAATAAAGAAAAAAAAGTAGCAAGTGTTGCAAATAGACAAACTGGGTAAATGATCAGGAAGTAATGATGCAAGCATAACCAATAGAATACAAGAGAACAAACAGATAATCTGGGGTACTGAAGATAAACTAGGAAAAATAGACACATTGATCAAAGAAAATATTAAATCAAGCAAATCCATAACACCAAACTTCCAGGAAATGAGGCACACCGTGAAAAGGCAAAACGTAAGAATAATAGGCATATAAGAAGGTAAAGAAGTCAAGTTCAAAGGTGCAGAAATCATGTTCAACAAAATCATTGAAGAAAACTTTCCCAATCTGAAGAAGGACATGCCTATGTAAGTTCGAGAAGCATACTGAACACCACATATAGTGGATCAAGGAAAAAGACCCCTTGGCACATAATAATCAAAACACCTAACTTACAGAATAAAGAAAGAATATTAGGAGCAGTGAAGGAATAAGTCCAGGTGACATATAAAGTCAGACCTATCAAAGTTACAACTGACTTCTCCATGGAAACTCTCAAGGCCAGAACATCCTAGACAGATGTTTTACAAATCCTAAGAGTCCACGGATACCTGCCCAGGCTACTATATCCAACAAAACTCTCAATCACTATAGGTGAAGAAAAAAAGATACTCAAAGATGAAGCCAGATTTTCACAACACATGTCAGCAAATGCAGCCCTACAGAAAGTTCTGGAAGGAAAACTCCAAATTAAGGAAGGTAAGTACACTCACAAAGACATAGGCAATAAATAATCGCACTTATACAGACCCCTCCAAAAAGCAAGGCAAATATACTCACAATATCTCTGCCAACAACAAATTTAAAACAAACAAGAATTTAACAATCAATGCTCCTTACTTTCCCTCAACATTAACGGTCTTAACTTGACTATTAAAAGACACAGGCTAACAGAATGGATAAGAAGGCAGCATCCATCTTTCAGCTGCATGCAAGAAACACATCTAAGCTTCAAAGACAGACATTACCTCAGGATAAAGTGTTAGGAAAAGATCTTCTAATCAAATGACCCAAGAAGCAAATAGGTGTACCTATCCTAATATCTAAAACCTTACACTTCAAAGAAAAATCAATAAAAAGAGATGAAGTACATCATTTCATATTCATCACAGGAGAAATCCATCAGTACAAAGATTCAATTCTAAACAACTATGCCCCAAATAAAAAAAGCACCCACATTCATAAAAGAAATGCTACTAAAATCCAAAGCTCATATAAAACTTCACACACTCATAGAGGGAGACTTCAGCACCCCACTCTCACCATCAGACATGACCACCAGTCAGAAACTTAACAAAGAAACAAAGAACTAACAGAAGTTATATCCCAATTGGGTTTAACATATCTATAGAACATTCCATCCAAACACAAAAGAATTTACTTCATTCTTAGCTCCACATGGAACCTTCTTTAATCATCCACATACTAGGCAACATAAAAAGTCTCAACAGATACAAAAAAAAATTTGAATAACCCCTGTATCTCATCAGTCCACAATGCTTTATGGTTGGAATTCAACAACAACACCAATTGCCAAAACCCTACAAACTAATGGAAACTAAACAATGAGCAATTGTGCTATGCCTGGGTCAAAAAAGAAATAAAGAAATTAAAGATTTCCTTAAATTTAATGACAATGAAGACACACCATAGCCAAATGTATGGGACACTTTGAAAGCAGTGCTATGGGGAAAATTCATTGCACTAAGTGCCCATATGAAGAAAATGCTGGATAGTCACATTAGAGAATTAACAGCACAACTGAAATCCCTAGAACAATGGAGTAGTGGACACCAGGAAATATTGAACTTGATGGCTGAAATCAATAAAGTAGAAACTAGGAGAACAATACAAAGAATCAATGTAAAAAACAGTTTGTTTTTTGAGAAAATCAACAACATAAACAAACATTTATGCAAACTAACCAAAAAGCAGAGAGAGAACATGCAAATCAGAAAATCACAAATGAAACAGGGGACATAAATATGGACACTGGGGAAATCTAGAAAATTTTCAGGGCATACTATGAAAACCTGTACTCCACAAAATTCAAAAATTCAAAGGAAATGGACAAATTTCTGGATAGCTATCACTCATCAAGATTAAATCAAGAACAGATAAGCAACATAAACAAACCTGTAATCCCTAATGAAATAGAAGCAGTCATCAAAATCCAACCAATCAAAAAAAGCCCAGGACCAGATGGCTTCAATGCAGAATTCTACCAGAAACTGAAAGAAGAGCTAATAACAATACTCAAATTATTCCACACAATGGAAGCAGAAGGTTCATTACCAATCTCTTTTTACAAGGCTACAATTACCTTGGCACCCAAGCCACACAAGGCACAACTAAGAAAGAGAACTACAGACCAATGTCGCTCATGAACATTGATGCAAAAATACTCAATAAAATACTGGCAAATGGATTCTTAGAAAATATCAGAAAAATCATCCACCATGATGAAGTACCCTTCATCCCAGGGATGCAGGGATGGTTCAACATACAAAATCTATCAATGTGATCTGCCATATAAACAAACTGAAAAAAAAACACATGATCATATCACAAGATTCTGAAAAAGCCTTTGGCAAAATCCAATACCCTTGGAGTGATCAGGGATAACATATATATATATATATATATATATATATATATATATATATATATATATATATATATATATATCTCAAACTGAATGGAGAGAAGATTAAGGCTATTCCTCTAAAATCAGGAATAAGACAAGACTTCCCACTCTCTCCATATCTCTTCAATGTTCTACTTGAATTTCTAGCTAAAGCAATGATACAACAAAAGGAGATCAAGGGGATACAAATTAAAAAGGAAATTGTCAAACTGTCATTATTGGCAGTTGATATGACAGATATGACAGTTTAAATAAGTGACAAAAAACCATACCAGAGAACTCCTACAGTTGTAAACACCTTCTGCAAATTAGCAGGATACCAGATTAACCAAAAAGTCAGTAGCCCTAGTATATACAGACGATAAAGGGGCTAAGAAAGAAATCAGAGAAATATCACTCTTTAAAATAGCCACAAACATCATACAGTACTTTGGGGTAATGCTTACCAAAGAAGCGAAAGACCTATATAATAAGAACTTTGTGTCTTTAAAGAAAGAATTAAAGAAGATACTAGAAAATGGAAAGATCTTCTAAGTTCTTGCATCAGCAGGATAAACATACTAAAAATGGTCATCACGCCAAAAGCAATCTACAGGTTCAATGTAATCCCCATAAATATCCCTGAAAATTCTTCACAGAACTTGACAGCAAACTACTCAACCTTTAATGGAAAAACATAAGATCCAGGATAGCCAAAACAACCCTTACAATAGAGAAACATCAGGAGGCATTACCATCCTCAACTTCAAGCTCTACTATAGAGCTATAGTTCTGAAAACAGCCTGGTATTGGCACAAAAATAGACAGGTAGACCAATGGAATCTAATTGAAAATCCTGATATTAACCCACACAGCTATGAACACTGGATTTTTGACAAAACAGCTAAGATTATACAATGTAAGAAGGAAAGCATCTTCAATAAATGGTGCTGGCAAAACTGGATGATGACGTATAGAAGACTGCAGATAGAGCTATGTCTATAGCCATGCACAAAACTAAATCTGAATGGATCAAAGACCTGAACATAAATCCAGCCACACTGAACCTCTTAGAAGAGAAAGTGGGAGGTACCCTTGAACAAATTGGTACAGGAGACTGCTTCCTGAACATAACACCAGTACCACAGACACTGAGATTGACAATTAGTTAATTGGACCTCCTCAAACTGAGAAGCATATATAAGGCAAAGAACAAAGTCGACCAGTTCTTTACCAACCCCATATCTGACAGAGGGCTGATTTCCAAAATATACAAAGAACTCCAAACACCTATTAAAAAGTGGGGTACAGAACTGGATAGAGAATTCTCAACAGAGGAATCCAAAATGTCTGGAAGACACTTAAGAAAGTGCTCAATGTACCTAGCCATCATAAAAATGCAAATCAAAACAACTCTGAGATACTGTCTTACTCCTGTCAGAATGGCTAAAATTAGAAACACCAATGACAACTTATGCTTGAGAGGATGTGGAGTAATTTGATGCAAACTTGTACAGCCATTTTGGAGATCAGTATGGCAGTTCCTCAGGAAAATGGGTATTACTCTACCACATGACCCCGCAATTCTGCTCTTAGGAATATACCCAAATGATCCACCTCCATGTTACAAAGACATCTGTTCAACTAATTTCATAGTAGCATTGTTTGTAATAGCAAGAACCTGGAAGCAACCTACATGCCCCTCAACTGAAGAATGGATAAAGAAGATGTGGCACAATTACACAATGGAATACTACTAAGTGGGGGGAAAAATACCAATGGAATCTTGAAATTCACAGGCAAATTGATGAAACTTGAAGAAAACATCCTGAATGTGGTTACCCAGTCACAAAAGAGGAGCATGGTATGTACTCACTCTTATGGATTTTAGACATAGAGCAAAGAATCAGCAGCCTTTAATTCACACCACCAGAAAAACTAGGATACAAGGAGGAACCTAAGAAATTTCACACAAGGTCCTCTATAGAACTGGAAAGGAACAGGATCTCTTGAGCATATTGGTAGTGGGAGGAGTGAGTGGAGAAGGACGTAGGAGAAAGAGAAGGGGAGAAGAGGATAACATGTGCAACCTGGAAGCTTTAGTCGAGGGATGAATAGACAAAAGCAAAAAAAAAAAAAAAAAAAAAAAAAAAAAAAAGATACCATAAATAGAGGGAGACATTATAGGTTTGAAGAGAAAACTTGACTCTAGAGAAGTGTCCAGAGACCTACAAATGTAAGGAGTAATATTTTTCTGCCTGTCGCTGGTCTTGTCCAGCCACAGCGCCAGCCCCAAATAATACACTGAGACTCTGTATTTGATATTATGCTGTTGGCCAGTTACTTGTTTCTTATTGGCTAGCTCTGTCTTAATTGTTAACCCATTTCTATGTATTTCCACGTGTTCTTACCGAGAGAGGAGAAATGGCGGTTCTGTTCTCTCCAGACTCTCCATCTTGACTCCTCCTATCTACTTCCTCTTTCCTCCTTGTCTCCTTGTCCTTCCTATCTTCCTTTCCTGTTGGCCAATAGTGCTTTATTCATTAACCAGTATGACAAACATATATACAATGGCATCTCCCATCATCTCCTCTTTTCTGTCTAAATAAAAAGAAGGGTTTTAACCTTAACATAGCAAAATATATAACATAACAGTTATCAAATAAAAATTGCAGTTAACAATATTTAGTCCATTAACATTTAGCAAGATTTGAAGAAAATATTCCATCATCTACCCTATCTTTATGACTATACATCCTATGTAACTTATCTTTAATCTTAACTAAGGAAAGCTATAACTATAACTATTTGTCTTAACTCCCTCAAAGACCACAGAAGGATAAAATATAAACTCTAGAAATGACAGAAACATCTTTCCTGGTCGGTCATCTGAAGGAAACACTGTGTTCTTCAGAACACAAAGGTGCAGATGCTGCTGACTTATAGTCAGGAATGCAGTTGGTACTAGGACCTGTGAAACAGTAAAAGTTAGCAAGCTGACAGAAAAGAGTGAAGGGGTACAGGTAAATGTAGTTATCTCCACATCTAATGATATAAGTTTGATCCCCAAGAAAAGAAATAGAATCCTGAAAGTTGTCCTCTGAAATTCACATGGGAGCTGTGGGATAGGCAAGAGAAATCTCTTACACACACGCATACACACAAGTAAATGAATTTAAAATAAAACTTTAAAAAACATTATGTGTTTCAGTGTAGGAAAGAAGAATCTCTAAACCAGGCAGGGCAATCCATAATAAGCAAATTAAAACATCTTAATATAAAGATGGAAATTTAAAAGAAAAAATGGTATTTTACTTCTATGGTTCTTCTGAAAAAATGTTGCAAAGAAACTTATTGTGTAACAAAGCAAATGTTAGGCAACTCAGAGAGTGTCTTTGCATTGCAGAAAGATGCACTGATGTAGAAAGTGATGTAGCAATGAACTAAGCATTCTAAGAAAAGACAGTGATAAGGCATACTTAAAAAGTTCCCAGGATGAAGCTTTTTGGTTCACTGAAAGTGCCCAAAGGATCCTCATTGTTCTGATGTCACCATTGGCCCTTACTCACAGTCTCTTGGGCCAAATTAGCTGCTGTTTTACAGTCATGGGACATACAACGATAATGCATAAAATGGCACCATTGATACGTAGTGCAGGCAAGCACTTTACTCACAATGTTTACATGGAAGATAATCTGAATATCATCACTAATTTCTAATGCAACTGTATCATTGATTAAACTTCCACCTCTGCACATGACAAATGAAAAGAGTAACCTTTAAAATCCCCCAATTTTCTCATTTGGGTTTGTGATACAATCTCATGTGTTCCAGGATACCCTTAAATTCTTTGTGTAGCTGAGCATTGTCTTGTACTCCTGAACTCCTGGCCTTTGTCCTCCAAGAGCTGCAAATTATGTGTGTAAGTGGTCATGCCCATATTAAAAATTATGAGTTGATATGTGAATGGTTCTGGTGTTTTTGTGTGCATTTGTGTATGTGCATGCGTTTGTCTGTGTGTGTTTGACACTGGAGGCTGAAGCTAGAGCCTCACACATGCTAGACAAGTTCTCTGTTATAGAGCTATTTCCTAGCTCTCAAGTGTTTTAATATGACAGTGCTTATAATATCCATGTAAATAAATTAAATATATTTATATATTGATAAATAATATTGATAAATATATTGATAAATAAACATGAACCCTATTGTGCTGTAAAAATCACTAATCTCCATCAACTTAGTAATTATATCTTACTTATGTTATCAGCAATAGGAATTCTCTGAATTTGTCTTTTCTACTAATATTTATGGTGAGGTGAATCCATGTACCAGAAACTATATCTTGATTTTCATCCCCTTGAAATGTGTAACCTTAGTCATCATATATCCCATGGTATAACCAAAGTCCTCACATTCTAAATATAAACTGCAGTATTTGTTGAACAATAGAATATGCACATATGTAAGTTTTACAATGCTAAAATGGATATATATCATTGATAAACAATTTAATTTTTCTAGCATTGCTGTTAGGTAAATAGTGTCTTAAACTAGGGTTCTTGCAGGCTGAGAAACAAGCTTAGCTCTAATACTCTTTAGTTTCTATCTTTTCCTAATATGCAGAACACACACAAAAAAATCAATTGGATAATTCTCATTTTGTTTAATAATGCCCCAAGGATGCAAACACTTGATTGTCTCTCAAAAAAAAGAAAGCAATTATAAAAGCACTTTCAATTATTTTTTCACATTCAAATGGGCACTATTTGGGAGATAATTTCTGAATATTTGGGAAATAATGCAAAAAAAAAAAAAAAACCTAACTGCCTGTGTGTAATTTGATTTACCAAATATTATAACTTTTTTACTTAAAGGAAAATACATTCTTACTTTATGAGTGTACATTTTATGAATGTTTTATGTTGTCTTTTTTCTTTAATTAACATTAAGATACAGGCTTGATTTAATAAGTGTAAAACTGCAACATAAGCTAGTATATTTCTTAGTCCTTATGCCAATACATAAAAAGAATCGCTTTAACCTTGCTGAACAAACTCATCATTTTTCCCCAATCCTTTGAGGCATTGGATTTGTAACAGACTGAGCACTGTGGTAATTTTTGAGCATTAAATGTGTGATCTGTGTCCAGTAGAGCAGGTCTCCAGGAGTAGGCAATAACCTCTATAGTCTCATTTGAAAGTACTTAAAACGAACATTCCATGTCACACATGATTCATGGACTTTTACAAGAAATGCATTTCCTTCACTTGAGAAACCATCATAGACATTCCATTGCAAATATAATCTGGCAAAATATCTTGGTTTGCATATACATCAAGGTACTTTGAACAAAATTGTTAAATCACATGAAAAGGAATAAAAAAAAATCAACACTAGGAGATCATTAGTCTGTGATCCATAATCTTTAACAAACATGGTTCTAAAAGATAATCTATTAGCTAAAGACTCGAACTGCATCACGAGGTAGGTGATTGTATTCCTATTTCATATAAAGAATCTGAGTCTTTTATTATTTACATAGCAAGGGACATCTAATTCATTTAGGGAGGTGTATTAGGCATAAAAATTGGGGCTTGTACCAAGTCAGGGAGGATGCTACAAAAAGCAGGACATAAAAAAATTGGAAGTAGGGAATTCTGGAATTAGAAGCACTAGTGAATAAAAACTTAGACCTTTACAATACCTACACAAACTAATGGCTTTGCTTTTAATAAAGCAAAAATGAAAGGATATTAAGAACTGCTAATTAATATTTTCCTTTAAGGGATAACCCTACCCTACATTAACATAATGTTGAGACATATTGATACATAACGTCTGTTAGTTCAACATGTCCCTTAATGAGTTTCATGTAGATAAAACATTTTAATGGAAATAAATACCAATCTTTATTTCCAACCATCATCAAGAAGCAGTTATGCTTACTTATATGTGAAAACATGTTGGATTTGAGGTGCTCTTTTGTCTTTAGCTGAACAGAAAATGAGTACTCAGTCAAGTGAATTTCTGTCATTTATCAAAATCAAGTGCCTTTCCATCATCAGTATTTATATTATTGTAATGGTTTTCTATAAGGATGGAAAGTGACAGCTGTTCACAAATCAGGCTGTGTGTGATGAGGTAACTTTGAACATGAGACGGGATGTTTTAAGTACATTAATGGCAATATATTCATAACTATAGTTTTTCATTTTAGAGAAAAGAGGATACTTTTTAATTAAATATACAAATAATTTGTTAGTTTATATGGCTAATGGTTATTACTCACTGGTCTATTCAAAGTGTATATGTTTGTATGTGCCAGGTTCTGCATTCAGGTTAAACTATATTTTCACAATGTTTTTTTCACTGTAATAACTGGAAAAAAACATATTTTACAACATTCATAAGTATCCGTAAAATGCAAATTAAAATTATGTAAACTTTGATCTTACCCAAGGTGCAATGGCTAAGATCAAAACCAAAAATAAGTGACAAATGCTGGCTTGAATATGGGTGTGGGCAAAGGTGAACAGTTACTCACTGCTATGGAGAGTGAAAAGTAGTGCAAGCTTATAGACATGAGTATGGAGGCTCCTTACAGAGCTGGACACAGATCTACAACATGATATCCTGGGCATATCCCCAAAGGACTCCACATCTTCTCTAGAGATACCTGCTAAATCATGTTCACTGATCCTCTATCAACAATATCATGGAAATGGAAAGAGCCTATATGTTCAACAACTAATGTGCCATATTTACATAATGGAAAGTCACCCTGCTTTAAAAACGTAAAATAGTGAAATGCACAAGAAAACTGACAGAATTGGAAACAATTATTCTGAGGTAACTCAACCCCAAACGAGAAAAGTCACGTCTCTTCTCTCATTTGTGGATTTTTAGCTGTGACTCTTCAAATATGTGTGTTTCATTTGGAATACAGACAGAGGCCAGGAAATTAAGAAGGATCAATAGAGAAAGGCTGTCAATAGAGAAGAGGTAGAAACCACAGGTATAATGAAAATAAAGGAACAGGAAAGCTTACTGTGTAGAGAGAAGGAAGGCATGGAAGAGAAGAAAATATGACAATAGTGAAAGATTTATTTTGTCTATGTATACTTGTATGCACATGTGGGGGTCAGAGGACACCATCAGGAAGTGCTCCCACAATGTGGGTACAGGAGAGACTCTGGTCTTTAGGTTTGGTGTCAAGGGCCTTTACACACTGAAACACCTCAAATCCTGGATTTATGATTATCTAGGATAGTCCAATATCAAAAATATTCTAGGAAATTTGATCTGTTTATAAAACATGCACAAAAATAAGTTAATTGAGATAATATGAGACATTTTTATTATTTTTTTATTTTACGTGTTGATCCCAGTTCCCTCTTGCACCCTCCCTCCCTTCCTCCCTCTCTCCCTCCCTCCCTCCCTCAACCCTTCCCTTACATGCACCCTGACCACCATCTCCTCCCACCCCCCTATCCCCATTCCACATGTAGGGCTATGCTATCCAGGTGTGTTCATGAGACATTGTTTATCAATACGAATGGCAATGTTTACACAGAAAGAATGTTGAAAATAAGATTATTTTTGTTCATATTACTAAAATAATATAATAACATTATTAAACAGAATTTATTATTATCTTGTGATATTGCTTTAATATGATTTGAATTAGATGCTCATAAAAGGCTATACAAATGCTTTAGTTTGCTGAATTATTCTGACTTTCTTTGTTTATATTTGGCTTTATTTTTTTTAACTTTTTAACTTAGTCATATTTGTGTCTTATCCAAAAAATTATTTAATCTCTTTCTTGGTTTTCTTTGTGTCTGTACATCTCTTTTCATTCTATTTTAAAATCAGACCTAATCTTATCATGCTTAAACTGTCACATTCTAAATGTCTCCCTGACATAATTATGTGCTATATACTGAGTGTTGAAGTACAAGGTGTGTACATATTCTTTCTATATTTTCATTAGTTAATTATTTATACATGAATGAAATGCCTCAAATGATATCCATAAGAGATTTTACTAATTGTGTGTTCAAATCTTTTGAATAGTCTAAAATATAATCACATCTATTCAGAAACACTTAAGATACACATAGTCCATTAAGATAATCCATTTTAGCAACAAATTATATTAAGAAAATCATAAACAACTGTAGACTTTTGCTACAATTTTCATTCAGCCATGAAGAGAATTTCATATCAAAGACTTATACTATATTCATCTGTAGGCAGATGATATAAAGATAGATAATAGATTATTGATAGATAGATAGATAGATGGATGGATGGATGATAGATAGATAGATAGATAGATAGATAGATAGATGAGAGAGAGAGAGAAAGACAAACATAGACACAGAGAGATATAGACCTATAGATATGCCCTTTTGGTTTTAATGGTTGTATAGGATACAATTTAATAGGATGACATAAATTAATAGGATGACAAAAACAAGGAAGAGTGTTATTCTTAAAAGACTTTGGATATTTAAAAATCAAATGTACATAAAATGCATATCAAGAGAAAGATGTTTGGCATCAAATGCGTTTACTCACTGAGCCATCTCACAAGCTCTTTTTATCAGATAAATTGTTTGCACATTTTCTCCCTTTCTCTGTATTCTTTCATCACTCTGTTGTTTTTTTGCCATAGAGAAACTTTTCATTTGGTACAATCCCATAATTCATCCCTCATTGCTTCATTCTTTGTCAGCCAATACTGTCACATAGGTGCCTAAGATATGAATTTCAAATTTACAGCTGTAGTATTGACGGCAGTTTCGCGTTCCATACACCTGGATCTTGCCTTCAGTTTGTTGTGGTCACAGACACTTCATGTCCAGGAAATCATCATACTTGAACACTAATGCCATTATATTTTATTATTGTTCACAGTCAAAGGCAATTCCACATTCATGAGAGAAAATAATATGCTTTGAGTTCATGCCCAGTGCTCTGATGCCCTTCCCGACTATCATTTACATAGTGGCTCTCATATTAAACACCACAAAGGAGTCACTCAAGCACCATGGCTGTTCCTATGATTATAGCCTTACGTTTTCATTTTATCTTTTTTTTATTTTCACAGCTTCAGTTCTACTTTTTTTGCTAGACAATCACAGCATCCTTTTCTCATGTAGCAGCCTCACATTCATCTCTTTTGATATGCATCTGTCCACATCATAGTAAAAATGACTTATAAATTTTATACATATATACACAGATAAATGTAGATATATAGCTGTGATCATATATCATATATATGTCTAATTTTGTCTTTTAAAAATAAACTATTTCCATAGTATTTTAACCTCTGAGCTCTCTCTCCAGCCCAGCTTTCCATAGTCTTTTAAAAATAAAAGTATTTCCCATAGGATTGTAGTGGCATCTTGCCTTGCCATTGGTCTTGTACTAGTGGCCAATATTTTGTACATTGACACAATTTAGGATAATTTTTTATCATGTTGCACTATACAGTTCTATCTCTAATAAAGATATTTCAGTTATACTTCAGATTTAGAGATTTAAATAGATATGTATATAGGTACAAATTTGAGGTCATTGTCCTTATGTTGCACATTGGTTTTAAGATTGTTTAACTTCAGTTTGGGATTCTTCAGTCACTGAGCAATTATGCTTCTGAGAAATACGGAAAATAATTACGTAATGATATCAGTCAGATTCTATATGTGCTCAGAGTTGTACCCAACATAGATATTTGATCTCCAAACACTTCAAGGACCTAAAGAATATAGCATTTAAATGTTTTAATAATTTAGGACTTGTTGACATGAGACACAATTGCTCCTGACAGCACCCAGAGTACCCTAGAGTACTGTGGGCATCAATGACACTCCATTTCTAGTTCCTTCTCTTCTTGAATACTGGCCTCTTTGGCAAAGAACTACCCCCATCTCAGCTGCTGACTTTGATCATGCTGTCCTTACTGGGTTAGTAGGAGGTAAACTTAAAGAGACTGATGAAACTTGCCAAGTTAGGGTAAAACAATCTTTCGATTTCCCTGTTTCTGTGTTGGTCTATCAGATACTCAAGGCCTTAGCCAAAGTTTGGTTACCCCGATGTTACTGTGAGACCTTGGGTGACTGCACAGGTAGGCTGCTGTTTCTGTCTTCACTTGGAACTTTAGGAAGTTATACACTTGCACTTCTTGTCTACCCTAGTAATAATATTTTCCTTTTCAAATCTTTGATGAGTTTTAAGACTAGAGTGTCATAGCTAATATCCTTTTGTATCTTAAATAGAAAATATTAGAATCAAGACTTAGACTTTCCAGATTAGAACAGCTATAGGAATAATGTCTGTTATATGCCATTACTTTGGGACTGGGAATGCAGAATGTGTCTATTATTCAATGTTACACTTGCTGGCTGTAGGTCTTAATTTGTATACCTTTTTACCTTCCTTTCTCCTGGAATATACTTGATGTTTGTTACCATTGTATATACTTTGTGTATGAAGATTAAAACCTTCTTATTTAGACATAAAGGGTATCTTGCCTTGCCAGTGAATTTGTAATAGTGGCCACACCCTTTCAGTGTGATTTCACATGCAAATGTGACCTCTTAAAGTAGAGGAGGAACTGGAACACTCTCTCTTGGGTTGTGCAGAGTATCAGAACAGCAGAAAATGTATTATCAGTAGCAGTCAGACCTCAACGGTTATTTACTCTTATCTGTGTAAGTCCTTCCATAATAAACACCTATGTGTCATTTACCTTGGGTCTGGCAAACTCATTTAAATCCCCACTTTCACAGGATAGTTTCCAAAATTTGTTATCCATAATTATTCAGGACATACAGTCAAATTGCATATTGTTATGTTTTTTCCCTCAATGAGGATCCTCTAATCAATGGATTTTCATGAACAATAAAAGATAATGCTTTATTTCACAATTCAGGTTTCATTTCTTTCAAAAGTGTTATATGCTGCTATGACTTATATTTTCACAGACCTTTTGTTTATCACACAGATGAATTTCAGCATATCAGGTCCTGTGTTTATTTGTTGTTCTTTCCATTTTCTGGTCATCTTTAAATACAATCACAGTAAACTCTCTGCCACACCGTCTACCTCTCCACCAAACAACACAGTCAGGAACATACAGACAACCGAGTCCTTTTTTTTTTTTATTTATTATTTATTTTTTCTTATTTTATATATTGATCCCTGTTCCCTCTCCCTCCCTCCCATGCCTCCAGACCACCCTCCCATTCCATTTACCCCACCCCACTCAACAAGGAGGGTGATGCTTTCCAGAAGAGATCAACAAAATCTGTCGAGTCATTTGGAGTAGAGACTGGCATCTCCCTCCTGCCTCTAGGTTAGTGGAGTATCCCTCCATGGGGAATGTGCTGCCCTTTCATATATTAGGATACATCATGGTTCCACTGTCAGAGGTTCCTTAGGCTGCTCAGGCCTTCTAACTGAGACCCACGTTCAGGAGGTCTGAGTTGATCCAATGCTGCTTTCCCAGCTATCAGTCTGGGGATCCATTAGCTCCCCCTTGTTCAGGTCAGCTGTCTCTGTGGATTGCTGTAGCCTGGTCTTCTTTCCATTGTCTTATCAGTCCTCCCTCTCTGCATCTGGATTCCTGTTTGGTTCAGTGTTTAGCCAAGTAAGTCCTTGTATAGGTGCTCATATTCTCCTTCATATCCCAAGCACAAAGATGCTAGACTGTTAAATTGTGGAGGTATTAACTTTAAGACTTAATAAATATTGTATGGAAAAGTGCTTCACCTCACAGGGTTTTCTGTGCCACCGATAGCTATTGTTTTTTAGGAATTAAGTGGGACAAAGGTAAATTTTTGCAAATTCATTTCTTCAGGTGGCTTACTTTAGAAGACTAAAACAGATATCTATTGTAATTCGACATCTGTGCATCTGTACCCAATGAGGAAAATGTTCAGAAACACTGTGTGAACTCCAAGAACAAAGGATTACATGTGTAAAATATAAACTCTCCAACCTGTTACTTTATTTTCCCTCTGTTTAGCATTAGATAAGATTAGTAAATGTAAGATCTAATAAAAATGTAAGATTCCTCTGGGATAAATAGATGATTTAATTTTTTATTGAATAATTTTGCATCTGGATTCTAGAAAAATAATTCAATTTTATTTATTTATTCTTCTTATTTTCTTCATGACTCATTGACTTTTTGTACTGTTGCTTGTGTGGGTATTAGCAGGTGATCAGTTGCAAACTCTTAGTAGATAAAGTGCCTCTGTATTCAATACAGCATGTTCACACAGCCTTTTGTTTATTTCTAAGTTGAATTAGTTTGATATAGCCTTATTCTCATGCATAATTTATTAACTCTGTAAATTATAGCTATTATACTTTAAAAAATGATTGTAGTCTCCACGCATGCAGTTCAATTGAAAATATACTAATTTGAAAATATAGCTAGTATTTACATATACTATAAACACCACATTTTCGCAACATAATACACACAGAATGCAGGCCTATCCTCTTATGATTTTGTGCCTGATGGGGGTAATTGTGGCTTACTTTGACTCTCTTGCATCTAGACAGGAAAGCATACAGCATATCAATGGACAATGGACAATTCAAATTTATACATTAAAGTACAGAAATAGGAGGTAGCTCAACAACAAAGAACAACCTTCACATATATCCTTCAGGCTTTGACCCCCAATGCACAAACATGACAGGACAGACAGGCAGAAACACATATACAGAGACAAACAGACAGACACACTCACACACATCCATATACAGAGAGAGACATATACACTCACAAACACAGAGACACATACACACAGAGAGACACACACATGCACACACACAGACACACTCACACTCACATACACAGACACATATAGAGTTACACACATACACACAGACACCCCACACAGAAAAAAGCTCAGACACAGTCACAAGACATCCACAAACACAGATACACTCAGAAATAACATAGAATGTTTATGTTATGATTCTCATTAACATGTATAAGTTTCACTCTATTGCAAAACTTCCATATTCTAAATCAGACACCTTAAATTGAGAGCACCTGATTCTGACATTAACATGACATTTTAAAGCCCAGTAGCCTTTATTTCATTACATTTTAGTGAAACAAAACTGTGATGAAAAATCTTCATAACAAAATCTACTCCCCAGATTAAGAGTGATGTCCACAAGCACTATGATATCATTTCGACACCTTGAAAATTAGTCCCAGTCATTAAGCTCTATTAAATCCTAGATGACAAAAGTGACTATAACAAACATATTTGATTAAAAAATCTTAATCTTTAAATACAATATGCTGGCCCTTGCTAACATTAGAATAAGCAAAACTGGTAATAAACGTGGTATTCTTCTCAGGTCAGTGGCTGGCCACAAAAGCACTTGCATTCTAAATAGATAAAGGAAGTTCGGGTGTAGACAAAATCAGTGATTTCTGAATTTGTTTTCTAGTTGCCATAACAAGTAGCCAAGAACTTGGCTAAAAATGGTGTCAACTAGATCACTGATGTTGGAGGCCTGACTGGTTTCTCATCCTCTTACAAGTCAGTTCACTGGGACAGCCACATTCCCTTAGGAAAATGAAAGATGAGGGTCTGTTTTCCACTTTGTCCTCATCTATAGATCTGTGGCATTCTTTGACTCTTGCCCCCATTTCTCAATCCTTAATGATATCCTATTACTCTAGCCACCTCTCTTTCTCTGCCCACAGATGTTAAGCAGTCATTACTTTAGTGGATATGTGTGATATCAAACTTATGTGAATAATGCACAATCATCACATCAACACAGTCCCATTTGTCAATATATAGTGCCATACTCACTATGTTTAGGGGCTAAAACAAGCTAGATTGGCAAATAGCTTTATAAAGGATAAAAAGTTGAAGCACTGTATAGTATAAAATAGATAATCAATAAAGCCTTCTCTTTGACTTTGACAATATCAAGTAGAGTTCAAAATAAGAGTCATCAGAAAAACTTGGGTTCGGTTACTATATTATGAGGGGGTGTTCATGATAATCACTCTCAGGTAAAATATGTTTCTTTACATTGATCAATTTCAATCCCATTCTTACAATAGAAATTAAGGTCATCTCTTAAAAATTGTATTACAAGGCTGGTGAGATGATTCAATGGATAATTAATAGCTGCAGGAACATGACAAGCAACGTTTGGGTCCCCAGAACATCCAGAAGAGCCTAGCATAGCTGTAGAGTTCTGTAACCCAATGATGGAGGGACAGAGACAGGTGTATCCTTGGAATAATTGGTCAGCTGACTTGGTGATTCATAATCTCAGCGAGACACTCATCTCCAAAATTAAGGAGGAGAGTGTTGGAGGAAAATATACAGTGTTGTTCTCTGCCTTCCACAAATGCATGCACATTCAAAAATTTATAAAGAGAAAGAAAGAGTATTCACATACTTGAGCCATATGCTCACTCTGGAGACTAAATGGTGCTCAAGGTTGTATTTTGACAAGCACATCAGATAGTCATGATGGCTGTCTGTTTACTTCCAAACTCTAAGAAATGTTTCTGTAACAACTATATAGCTATCATTGACACTAAAACAGCTTAATCATGCTCCCTGATATCTGAACCCCTGACTCTTGAGGATATTTACAATTCAACATTGACAGTTAGTGTGAGATAGCATAAAGCAGAGTTTAACTTAGGGATAAAAAAGTGAGTGTAGCTCATGAAAATGTATTTTTCACATAAATTACTACAATCAATTTGTCATTTTGCAAAGTATACAATAGAAATGAATTGAATATTTATTCTTTTTACTTAAAAGCATCATTGATTGCCACTGGGCTAGGAGTAGCGGGAAGAGCAAAAAACATCTTCAGCTCTTGGAAAAGACACTCAGCCTTTGCCTTTTTGTTTCAAGTTAGGAAAGAAATAATTTCTGTGAACTAATGAGAAAATGAAGTCAATGCTGTGTAAAACTCACAAAGAAAACTGTTAGTCTGAAATGACTATATTCCCTTTACTATGACTATGATATAAACTGAAGGGTGGTCTCTGACACTGTTAATGTGTGTCTATAAAGCTGTATAACAAAGGCAAGTCTGGCTACCCCACCAGAAACACATTCATTTCCAACACGAATTGAGAGCAGTTTTACATGAAAGGCTCATCTCACTGTTAATTTGTATTGCCAAGATAATAGCATGTTCAAAACTAAACTTCTTAAAATACTGTTGCATGCACACCTGCTATCTTACCACAAGATTATCACCATCTCCTTGATTCAAATTCTCCTGTGATTACTCTAAGGTGTTATGTAACTTAATCTAAAGATTGTTATAATTAGAAGTTAAATCATTTTCCAATGTTTATTATGTCTACTGTTCTAAAAATACAAGTATCTAATTTAGTCTGTAGCAAAACCCATTCAATAATTTAATTTTTTGGATGGTCATATATAATATTATAACCAAATTTAATTCTCTTAATTGAAATCAGATTACATAGTTCACAGTTAATAAAGTAACTGATTTTACTACTTGTATGATAATCTTTATGCTCCTTTTTACTGAAATCATGATTTGTGCTCTTTAATGTTGCAAGAATGCTCAATGCTACCAAATCCTCCTTACATCATTAATTTTACTGCACTCATCTCAAGAACCAGTGATGTGGAGATTGTAAACCAGTTCTGTGAGCCATGTACTAATACTTCTCTGAATCTATAGTCTTGCTTTTATAAGTTTAATGTTGTATAAACTTTCATGAGGACACATGAACAAATTTCTATATACTTCACCAGAGGCACTAGTGACAAACCAAAGGAAGAATTCCACCCATACCTTTCTTAGGAAACAGTGAGTTTTTTGAGGTTCCTTGCAGGCACATAGATGATGGATGCCTGCTTTATAGCTGTATAGCTAACCCAGTGTGAATGCTACTGCCTTCAAGCTCTCTGCACAATTTTCAAGTGGCTTGGCATGCATCCTCTACCCAACAGTTGTTACTGCCTTATGATCTTGTTGACGGTCTTAGGACTCTTATAAGATTCAGGATCTTACTGCAGTTTCCAGGTCTTATGAGCTACCTCTAGGAATGCATACTTCATTCATGAGGAAACAGCTCTTCAGGACCAAGTCATTTATATTTTTTCCTCATAGTTTGTATAAATACTTGATGCATGATTTTTCTTCTAAACTTTATTATCTTGAGCCCTCCCCAGAACAATGTGTCCATAAATATGCCCCAATTTATGACTTCTTATGAGATCAATATACCTTACCTACTCACTGTATAGGATGATCTACTGTAACCAGAAATTTCTCTCCTGACCACCAGTTCCTGAATAACCACTGTGAGGTTAATATTACTTATAAATATTTGCTTTTGGCTCAGTCTTTTATTAACTAAGTTCTACAATGTAAATTAAATAATTTCCATCCATCTGTGTATTACCACAAGGCCTGTGGCTTGCTAGCTCACAGCCTGCTTCCACTGTGGCTGCTGGCATCTTCTTGACTCTGTCTTCTTCTTTCTTGTATCTTTGCTTGGATTTCCTACATGGCTCTATTCTGCCTGGCATTTGGCCAAATCAGCTAGTTCATTGACCAATGGTAATACAACATATTCACATCATGCAGACGGGCATCGCACAGCAGCCTAATTTGTCATATCCAAAGGATTAAATGAAAGAAGTAAAATGCTAGGCACTGAAACCTTGGATCTAAGATTGCTGACTCCACTATTTTAAAAAGCAATGAAAAGGTAAATGTGGCTACCTAAACAAGACCTGAACAATGACAACACCAATATAAATTCTAGTGGGAAAGGGGGAAATCAAACAGATTTACCTTCATAGAAAAAGTACTACAGCAACTATTGCCTGTTAAGAGAGATAATTAGTATCTGCCAGGGCTGAGCCTTTTAAATTGTTATCGAATACAAAGTTGTGAGTCATGAAATCGTATAATTACAAACAATACTAAATAATCATGTATATATGCATTAGCTGGTATGCACAACAATAATGAAAGAAAAAGAGGCCATCATTTTGACGATGAGGGAAAGCATGGGACAAGTTAGGGAAAGGAAGGCAAGAAGAGAAATGGTTTAAATGTATGCTATTTAAAACAATAATTGTAAACTTAATGAGATTAAACAAAGTTTAAAGCGTCCTGTGCTACATTATGGTGTTAGGCCATGGACAGACAGAGTGTGATGAATGTCTAAATGAGGATGTTCTATCCTGGGTGGTTCCATGAATTAATGAAGTTGGCAATGGGTAAAGCTGTAGTGAACACCCTGTTAAATTGATGCCATGAAAGAAGACTCTTCTTTTGCAAAAAGAGACATTAGTCTTTTCAATTCTCTTTTTTAAAATATATGTGTTTACTATTTTTCTTATTTTACATACAGAACCCAGTTCCCTCTCCTGCTCTCCCTCCCATGTCTCAAATCCCCCTCCCATCCCACACACCCAACTCCACAGGAAGTGTAATACCTTCCAGGACAGATCATCAAAATTTGTCAAGTCATTTAGAGTAGGGACTAGGCCCTCCCTCTTACCTCTAGGCTAAGGGAGTATCCCTACAAAGGGACTGTGCTCCCAAAATCCTTTCTTACACCAGGAATACATCCTGGTTTCACTGTCAGAAGTCTGTTAGACTGCCTAGGATTTCTAACTGAGACCCACGTTCAGGGTGCCTGAGTTAGTCCAATTCTGGCTTCCCAGCTATCGGTCTGAGGGTACATGAGCTCCAATTTGTTCAGGTCAGCTGGCTCTGAGGGTTTCTGCATCCTGCTCTTGAAACCTTTTCTCATCACTACTCCCTCTCTGCAACTGGATTCCAGGAGTTAAGCTCAGTGTTTAGCTGTGGGTGTCTGCTTCTGTTTCCATCAGCTACTAAATGGGGGCTCTATGATAGCAAACAGTTAGTTATCAATCTCATTATCAGGGAAGGACATATAAAGTAGCCTTTCCACAGTTGTTCAGATTGTTCTTTGGGGTCATACTTATAGATCTCTGGACATTTCTCTAGAGATAGTTTTCTCTTCAAACCTATAATGGCTCCCTCTATTTTGCTCTCTCTCTCTCTCTCTCTCTCTCTCTCTCTCTCTCTCTCTCTCTCTCTCTCTCTCTCTCCTGTCTTCTCTTCCTAAAGGACTCAATCTTCCTGGTCGCACATGTTTTCCTCTCCTCTCCCTCGCTTTCTCCTACTTCTCTCTCCATCCACTGCCCCCCCACTTCCCCTGCGCTCTGAGGGGCTGGTCCCTTCCCGCTTCTGTGAGGGAATTTATATAAATCTCTTAGAATTCACCTTGTATCCTAACCCACACACCTATGAACACCTGATTTTCGACAAAACAGCTAAAATTATACAATGGGGCAAGGATTTTAGACCTAGAGCAAAGGATCACCAGCCAATAATAAAGTTAATTTTAATACCAAAACTTTCTATTAAAATGTATGTATAGTATCTAATTTTAATTTGGATATTAATATCTAAAATATTTTACTTTTAATATGCTTCCAGACATTGTTAATGTACTAAGCATCTGTATATACAATAAATTTGAAATCACATTTAGGGTTGAAGTCTATTTTTCAATTGACACATAGTATCAATTTATGTAAAATTGAATAGTGAATACTTTATATCATTATCTCTTCTATGTAGTATTTAAATATTTTGAAATTATTTAAATCATCATTTAAAACGCATATACATATATAAATTTGAGTTGTTGCATATTGTATTGTGTGTTGACTTTTTGTCAAGAAATTTTAAATCAAATGTGTATTTACCAAAAAAAAAAAAAAATAGATGATGTGTGTCTCAACATTCTAGTGAGAAAGAGATAGACAGGTTGATTTTTAAATTTATTCTGTAGGTGAAGTCTTGGTCTTCATACCTATAATACAGCAATTAGAAAACACAATATCCTATCTGCTTACATGGATAACTTCCATGCCACTCAGAAAAAAAATGAACTGGAGCAAACTGCAGCAGCTCTGTGGACAAAGGCCAGCTAACTTAGAATTCGGTCAGAGAAAAAAACACAGGACTTCCCTTTTCTAATAAAATAGAATCTATGTATAGCTTTAAACTGATTATTATGGACTTCCAGTTGAAATACATGGGCTGCTTTGGTGCCTATGAAGTCTCCCCAAAGACATTGCTACTGGGACTAGGCCATCATCTTAGAGATGAAAACCAACTGTCTCATTGTAGTCCTCAGAGACTTCTAAGAATTGAAGGTACAAATGCCCATGTGAAAGAAGGAATTTCTGCATAGAGACCATTTTTAAAATACTAACGAGGCCCCTTAGTAGCTGAAAGGCAGAAGGTTCACATCATAAGGTGTCCATCATAACAGAAATTTAGGAAGGGTAGTCAATTAATGGCACATGGTTTGGATAGAGCTCTACTTTAAAGTCAGGAGGTATGAAAATTGTGGCAACTTACAACAAATTCCTTTGAAAATTTCTTCCTCAGCCTGGTGTTGGTGGCACATGGCCTTAATATCAGCACTGGGAGACACGGGCAGACTAATCTCTGTGAGCAAGGCCAGCGTGATCTGAAGAGATATTTCCAAAACAATACAGACAAACCCTGTCTTGAAAAAAGAAAGAAAACAAAAAAGAAAAGAAAATTGCTTACTTTTGTAGCATTTATTTGTATGAAAAAAGAGAAAATTTTCCATGTGATTTTGTGACCCCTTTTAATACTTCACTAAAATCTTCCACACATTTTGAATTCCATAAAATTTTAGTTTCTCAAATCATCTGAATATTGAGACACAGTAAAAGAATATATTTAAGAATCAAAGAACAGTTCACCATGCTAAATGCCACCTAAAGAGTTCCTCTCTTATCCTATTTTAATAGAAAATTCTGAGGCAGCTTAACACCTAAAACTTCTACCTCAATTGTCACATGTCTCCCCAGTTAGAACTCAATTAAAAGTATTTGGCATCTTGAATGTAATATTTGCAATGATGATCAAACATTACTAGGAAATATGTTAGTAAATAAAACAAAATTTGTTCTTTTCAAAATGGAATGCACAACAATGAGTGCTTATATATAAATATAATCATTTTATACAAAAATCTGATGGGACTAGAGAGATGTGTCAGCTGTAAAGAGTACTTGTTGCTCTTGCAGAAGCCTAGAGATCCATATGGCTGTTCACAATCATCTAGAACTACAGTTCAAGGGATGCCTTGCCCTTTCCTGGCCTCCACAAACAATGCCTACACATGATGTACAATCATACATGTAGGTAAAATACTCATTCTCATAAAATAAAAGCAGGCAGAAATATTTAATTTGTTAATGAATACTGGATTTACAAATATATTCATATTCCTTTATCATCAGGACTTGGCAACTGATCCAGAAAAATACCCACAGAATTGTACAGGTGATAACTATAATATTTTACTGAAGTATTATTTGTATTAAAGAGATATCAAATGCCCTTCTATCTTTAACACACAACAGAGTATTATCACTTCAATTAGAAATTAATAAGAAAGGTAAAATTTAACATGATGTTTTTAATCAAAGAGAAAAATTTTATTGTGCAGGAGGAGCATGGGGTGACTCATTTTTGATAGCTCTAGAATGGTAATCATTCACATAGTTGAATTCAATATATAATGAATATGGACTTAGATATAACCCTTGTATGTTATATTCAATGATATGTTCCACCAATTTATATCTTAATGGATTACCATCGATGTTTTGCTTCAATGCCTTTGAAACAGTTCAACAGAATTTCCCTCTAAAGAGGAGACTGTGTCAGACTAAGGTGTGGTTAGAGAGGAATTATCTGTGTAAGCATTTGTAGAAAACTAGGTCTAATTTAGGAAGGAAAGCTGCTGCTTTAAGTCTACTCTCATTCTTAGTAAACCTTTCAGTGAATAATTTTGTTTAATTTTGATATTTGCCCTTCTGACCCCATTAAGTTGGTAAACAATTCTTTAAAAAATGCACTTGTAACACCCATGGCCTTCAAAATCATTTTAATTTGGAATTAAAGTATCTTATTTTTTCATGCTTGCCTAATGAAGAAAAGACTTTGTAGCTTTGTAGCTTCCTGACCATAGAAAATCTACTTAATAGATCATATACATAACATAACATGTTTTAATTAGATGGTGTGTTTAATATGTATACATGTTAATATAAAATAATACGTTAAGATCCAATCCATCAGTATTTCCTTCCCTCCAATTACTCCCCATTCTCCTATTCTTCCTACTCATCTTCATAATATTTCTCTCTCTCTTCCTGTGTGTGTGTGCACATGCATGTGTATGTGTGTGCGTGTGTTCAATTTTGTTAAAGAAAACATACCAACTAAAGAAACTATAAGTGCAAAAATACCCTTAATATGATACTACATCAAATAAGTATAAGAAACTTAAGGCACAATTATTTTTTCTTGCTGAGTCTACAAGGAAAAGATATTTAGTGTATTTCTGATTTTAATTCTTCCTTACTAGAGTTGCAAAATTGGTGTTGGAAAAATGATTCAAGGCTTAAGAACACTCAATTCTCAGTAACCTCATGGTGGCTCACAACCATCTAATATGAGATTTGGTGATGTGTTCTGTCATGAAGCCATACATGCAGAGATAACTCTGTATACACAATAAATAAACAAAGACTGGGAATGATGGTTCATGCCTTTAATCCCAGTAGTTATGAGGAAAAAACAGGAAGATCTGTGTGCATTTGAGGCCAGCCTGGTCTACAAAACAAATTTCAGGACAGCTAGGGTTACACAGATAAATTCTGTCTGAAAAAAAAGAGTTGCAAAATTAAAAATTAATTCTGAAGCTATGCAACCTAAAGTACATGCACAATCTCTGAAACTAGTTTGTCATCTTCTGGCAGGTTATAGATGAGGTCCAAATGGTAAGCATTCCCTCTTTAGACTTGTAAAATTAGCTCAGCAATGTTTGACAAGGCAAAAAGAGATCGATGCAGCTTTCTCTAATTTCTTTGCACTAGGGGACATTTCTAATCTAAGTGTGACTAATTAATCCACTGTCAATTAGGAAGAAACTGAAAGAAGCCAATAAAAAATGAAACTTTTAAAAGCTATTAATAAATTCAAAGCAGTTTGTTTATATATTTCTTCATTCAACCAAAACCAAATCAAAACTTCAATCAGAAAATAAGGAGAGGCCAAATATTATAATGACATATTTTAGTTTTTGTAATCTAGTTTCCAAATTCTGAGAAATTTTTCCTAAGTATTTCTGCCTTTGCACTAAAATATTAGCACAAGCATGCAGAATTCAGTATGAAACTGGGATAATCTCTAACAGGGATCTGGATAAAAAGGAGGAAGCAACATGCAAAGACGTCTGGGAAGACTTTTGAGATTCAGGAGCATAATAGCAAAGACCAAGAAAGCTGGGCTGCAGGAAAAATAACACTTTAGCTAGTTTGATATTTCCATATATAAAATAGTTATTCAAGTTCACACTTTAAACATGCTACATGTTGAGGTTAGAGAAATGATATTTCAGTGCATCCAAGTGCTTGCTGCTTTTGATCTCAGCATGCATATCAAGTGACTCACAAACACTTCTAACTCCTGTTCCAGGAATTTGATACCCTGTTGATACCCTGTTTTGGTCTCTGAGGTCACCAACACCCCTAAACATATACACACATACTCACAAACACATGTTCACATGTTTACACACGTGCATGAATAAAAATAATTCTTAAGTATATGTGTGTTCACACCACTTTAGAAAAATGCTTGAAACAAGGTATGCTTTAGGCTTGAGAACTACATGAATTTGCAATATTTATGTCAACACTGAGATATACAGTTCACTTTGTGTCTCACACCTACATCATTTGAAGGTAAGCTTCGTGAAGTAATTATGTCGTGTCTATGTTCTGACCATAGCACTTAAACTCAGATGCAGAGTGTTGCATGGTGGCCTCCTGGTGCCTCTCAAAAGTTTCAGATTTTTATATATTTCAGATGTTTAGATTAGATATGCTCATCATGAAAGATGTGTTTCATAGCCTTTGAAACAGCTCAGTTTAAGTCAGGATGCACAAATCACTAATGGCAGTTAAAAAGTTCTTCTACATGTATATGCATGAGGTTCACATAGTGTCCCAATTAAGTTGTGCCTTAGGGTAAGTCAATTTCATATTTGATAATATTTTCCTGCTTGCTTACTTAGGATTGTAATGGATTCAATCTATTATCTTGATCGTTGGTAAGTTAATATTTCAGAGATTCAAGAAGTAGGGACTGTCAAAGATTATAATTTGTTTTATTCACTTGTTCACTTTAATACTATAATACATAATTGTTCCCATGAGGAAAGACTTTTTTTTTTTTGAGTCCAGGTTCCAGGTAGCACACACTGGCCTCAAATTTGCTATGTTGCTGAGGATGCCTCCAAATTTTTGGTCCTCCAGCCTCCATAGGGTACCACCATTCCAAGTGTATGAAGCACTGAGTACTGAACCCAAGGTGCCATGCATGCTGAGTAAGTCCTTTACTATCGCACCCAACCTCGACCAGCAAGGAAAAACGCAACTCAGGGAAGATCTTCTTTTAGCATTTAATCAGGATCCTTGAACATGCTTCTTCTTCTGGCGACCCTGGGGAAATGCCCTTACAGGCTTAAATCCCCTTGCACTGAACAACACCAGTGAGCCTCGTGGACCCTGCAGATAGGCTGCTCTTATAGGGAAGCAAACAAGCAGAACAGGCTTAGCCAAATAAGGACTTGTTTACCACAGAGAGTGCTCACCATGAGGAAGGTGGAAGGCAGAAGCCAGCACCATCTTTAAGATGTGGCACTTTGCAGACCTTTACACTTTACTAAATAAGCTCCATCCCTAGCCCTGAAGTAAGAGTTTTCATTTTTGACATCTTACGTTTTCAGCATAAAATGTGCACTCAGCCTTCATTCTTCTAACCTGTTGCTAAAAGAGTATTTCTTTGTGAAGTCATGACAATTTAACCTGGAATTTCAGGTTCTGAAATTATTTTTCCACAGAGCTTTTTCTTTGAAATTGTCACTCAGAATGACACCAGTAAAGCTCATGTAGTTATTATAACTAATAAAATGAAAATGACACTCTGAGTTAATTCTATCATATATCATTAAGCTAAAAGTGTATTTTTTTACAGAGTTAAATAAAGTGAAGATAAAATATAAACATAGAGGGAAATACATGAAGGCATTCAGGATATAAAAATATGAAGATCACAGTTAAGAGTTGTTTTGTAATTCCTTTACTCACTTGAAGAGACTCCAAACCTAAATCAGAAAATTAAACCATGAAAAAAAAAAGGTAGAGTGTCTCTCAAGAGTGTTCTGATTTAAAAAAAAAAAATGGTACAAATCCATTTTGGTGTGTGTGTGTGTGTGTGTGTGTGTGTGAAGAAACTCATATATGTATATACTTCATATTCATATACATTAATATATACATATGTATGGAAGACAGAGGGAAGAAAGCAGATGGGGGAGAGGTGCCAAAAATTGCAAAAACAGAAAAACAGGGAGAAAAGGCAATGGGGGGGGGAGAAGAGAAAGGGGGCAAGAAGACCTACTCACATGTTCATGTAAATTAGAAAGTGTCAAGAGAACCTGAGTTACCTGGCAGCCTGTATAGAAGGAAGCAGAAATGAGCCAATAATATTGTTCAAATTCAAGTCCAGCCTTGAGGCATACACTCTTCTTGCAAGAGAATGACAGTTTATGTTAAGGTCTTAACTGATTAGCAGAAGACAAGACAATCTGCTTGGTCCAGCGTATCTTTTAACTTCTATTATAGGTGCTGGGGATTTGAATTTGAGTCCTAATGATTGTAAACCAAGTGCTCTTACTCCCTGAGTCACATGACCAGCCTATAAGCAGACATTGTGTCAAGTCTTCAGAGGGTCACCCCAGTGGTTTATCATGTTTCTTAGTAAGGAAAAGGCTTCTGAAGATGGGGATCAATCACTGCTCCACTTTAACTATAACATCCCAGGCTCAAGTGTAATGTAAAGTGCAAACCACAATTATGGTTCTCTTTGGAAACATTTTTTTAAGAATTATTTATTTTACTTTATGTTTATGATTGCTTGTTCCTTGTATATCATATGCATGCTGGTCTTCTGCTGAAGTCATGATAGTGTGAGAGGCCCTGAAATTCCAGTTACGGATGCTTGTGAGAGGCTATGTGGGTTCTCAGAACAGAATATCATTTCTCTGCAAGAGTAGGGAGTGAACTGTAGTGGTATATTCACTTTGTCTCCTTCTGTGGCACTGACCACGCCCATTGGGGGTGGAGCCAGGGTCAGAAGTGACCTGTGGAAGGAGGTCTGAGGAGGAACCAGGGAATGCTCTCTTGCTGGAGGGATGTGGAGAGGAGAGCATCCAGTGGAACTTGCTGGTGTTCATCTGTCTAGGTTGTAAGTTATTTCTCCCCGAATAAACACTATTTGGCCTATTTGTTTATCCTGATCCTTATTTAACCGCAATAGTGTACCCAACTGAATTGTCAAGCCTTAGTAATGTCAATCTCCTGGTTTTGATCCTCCCAAGTAGAAAAATCATATAATCTCCCTAAAGCAGAGGTCGAGGAAGAACTCAAGTATTATTTGGTGTTTAGCTTCTGTCATTTTTCTGAAAGCTTCCTAAGCAGACTCTTAAGGTATAAATATTATTTTCTTGAGTTTGGAGAGAGTGATCTCAACACTCCACTGTGTATTTTACTGGTAATAAGCCATAGGTAATACAACTTCAAGGCAGATGTCTTTTCTGGTGTTGGAGGAGGGGTGGGTCTGACCAACCCTGCACCCATTCTATAAGTCATCTGAGAAGGTCATGTCAACCATTATGGTCTCCATAAAAGTCCCTCTTTACAAAAATTCATGTCTTAGAATTTAAACTATGTTCATGATATTGGTTGGTCCTTGCAGAAACAGGAGTGGCCAAAAAATCACAAAAGATCAGATTTCCTTTCTAAAAGATTATTTTATTTTTTTTATTATTATTATTAGTAGTAGTAGTATTATTATTATTAGTGAAAGGTATCACAATATCTTTCCATAATTGTTTGAGTCAATAGGATTTAAAAACATTCCTTTGTGGAAAACAAAGATATGTTAAGGAGTAAAGCCTACTTTGGGGTGAATAGTATCTCAGAGTTCGGTTTGTCTCATTAATTAAACAGTACAGCTAAAGCACAGCCTCAAACCACAATATTGATTTCTAGGAAAATTACAGTAGCTTTCACAGTAATTAATGATCTGAACCAAAGACATCGGTTTCTGAGAAAACTTGCCAGAATTGAAGTGAGAAAATCCTGCACTATGCAATAACAGAACCCTCATTTTTTTTTTTTCCACAAAATTAATCCATCAGCTACCCATTATTCTTAGTGGTCAGATACATTCTACTCACAGAAGAAACAAAAATCTGTTCTCCAATCATTATTACTCTATTCTATAGTATTATGAATCTATGCCTGTGAACTTGTTTTTAATAGTTATAGGTCTAGTGTATCCTCATCTTAAGACTCCAAAGAATGAAATTTTTCAGCAAAGGTTAAACATTTAAGTTATAACTATAATACCTAAAAAAAAAAAGATGTATAGTTTACCTATGTACAATAAAATTCATGTTATTTTTCAGATATTTATTTTGGTGGTATTTTGTAGCATAGCAATTACATACTAAGTTTGTGTAGCTCTTTGTTATTCTCAAATTATTTTATAGGATGTCTCTTGAAATAAGGTAATGATGGACATCATTTAGTATTTTCCTATATTTATATACAAAGATAATCTAACATAGCCAAAAAAATGTATTTCTGGCACTTCAGAAATTTATGTTTAGTTGAACGTGTGTTAATGACAGGGCAATGTGTTTAAAGTTGGTTCCAAGCCTAAATATCTAGGATTTAAAATTCCAATGAATATTCTTTCCAAATAAAATGGTATATATCCTACTCTTTGTAAACTTCTAAAGGTTTTCATTTATGGATCAAATATGAAAGATCTTTATGAAAATGTTTGTGTATAAAATTGTCATTTCACTTGTCACTCACTGGAGTACAGGCTATTCTCACTCATTTTCTGGACAGAAAAAATAAATTAAAAGAAAATAAACAAAGAAAGCAAAAAACTATGTGGCATTATTATCTTTAGCTAATGTGCTCAAAACAGACAAACACAAAAAAAAGTAGTTAATGATTTGAGCTTAATTTTTAACCAGGAAATATTTATATGAAGATTTTATTAAAACAGATTACAGTCAAAGATAAGTGGCTTCATTTTCTCAGTATAAATTATGTTAACAGTACTTTGACTCTGAAAACATTATAACAAGAAGAACATGAATGTCCTCAATCTTATTTCAGTTGCATAATGAAAAGAATTTGGATGAAAAAGCTAAAATAAATGAGATCACTTTGAAAGTATAATTCACTCTTTTAGAATTAATACTGCTTAAATTGATACATCAGTATCATCAGAGTACTAGAAAATGGTACCTTGACTGAAGTTCCCATATGGAAAGAGTTTTTTTTTCTCTTTTAATTTAATATCCTGTTTAACAAACTTTTTTTTTTTTTTTTTTTTTTTTTTTTTTTTTTTAACAAAAACTCCTTACCATTTGGTACAGTTGTTGTCTCTCCTCGGCTGTCCAAAGCTCTGGAACATTGAAGAACCATTTTTTTTTTTCATTTCTCTTAATGATAAGATGGGAAATAAATCCAATCATCTGGTGAAAGGGTGGGAATTCCAGGTATGTCTGGAAAAAGTTAAGATTCACCAAGTGTCTGAAAGGGCCTGGGACACATAGTATGTCTAGAAAGGGGTGGGATTAATTGCACATTTGAAAGGGATGATATTCCTGGTGTGTCTGAAAGTGGCTGAGATGCCTGATGTTTCTGGAAAGGAATAGTACTCCTGATGTATATGCACAAGCTGTTTGTGATGAGGTAGAATAACTTCTTCTACCAGAGTTCTCCAGGAAGGAGGAAGATAAAAATTAAAAACGAACTGCGGTTTCCAAACACATCTGAAAGTTACTGTGAGCATTCTACCTGTGATCTGCTCTTAGACATAAAGAAATATGGGATCAACATAAGCTGTTTAGCAAAAGATTCATTTTTCAAAATGAAGCACAAACATTAAAAATTTTGAGTCTGAAGTACATTTTGTTCATTTCTTTAAATCACTGAAAGGTTAAGTTACATCAAAATATTAATGATCAAACTGGTCACATATCAAAACTTCCATATAACAACTCAATAGTTCTAATAAGTGTAGTATGTGCAGACTAATTGTGTTGCTTATAAATAAAGAAACAAGTGAAAATGAGTGGTTTATGCTGATACCCTGGCACTATGCTGACCCCAACCCCTGACAACTGCAGGGTACACACACTGGCATTCAGGCTGATACTTAAACAGCTCAAAGTGCCCTGTGTTGTGCAACTATGTCATGCACTATGTGGCTGCATAAGAATTCTGCAGGCATGTGCAAGCTTTCCTGTTTAAGCAAGCCCCTTTCACCTTTTCTCTCTTTCCATTTCTGTTCCCAGTCAGCTTACACCAACACCACCCTTTCTTTCCCCAATACACTCCACATGGTTTTTATTGAGTTTAGTGATTCCTGTTTCATCACCAGAGCTGTAGCAAACAACAATATTTGTTGATGTGACTCAGAAACAATTGAATGGGAGAGTAAAAGAATGGTGGACTGTGGTCTATGAGAAGAGAGAAACACTATTAAATGCACTAAGGCAGTATAATGTCCAGGTTCAAGAAGAAAATTAGCTTGGTGTTGGTAATATGCGAAAAAGAAGACTCAAGAGTTTGAAACTCAATTTGGATAGGTCATAATCATTCTTAAAATCATACAGCTAATATTGAAATCTACTTGATAAGGAAAATAAAGATTGTAAAACTACAGTTAAAATGTCACATAAACTAGCATGAAACAGAAAACTGCTTATGATATTTTTAACAATAAAAGACTAAGAGAATAAATGATCTGGGGAAATAATACTATTGGCAGAAGAACATCAAGGTCCCATAAATGAAAGAGTGGATTACATTTTGAATATAGACGAAATATATCTAGATTACATTTATTAAAATATAATCATTTCAATAGGTATATTTTGTGATTGCAGTGTTAAATGAATCAATAATTATCTCTAACTCTGGTTGAAGGGATGCAAAGGCAAAGTAGAATTTAATGACATTATAATTGAGGAAAAATAAAATCTTCATTAAAAGATTAGCTCTTTTTGAGTTTAGGAGGCAACAAGTCTTAGTGAGGGTTCCTATTGCTATAAAGAGACACCATGACCACAGTCCCTCTTATATAGGAAGGCATTTTATTTGGGCCTGTTTACAGATTCAGAGATTTAATTTTCATCATGGCAGGGTGTTTGATGGCATACAGGTATTTACCATGCTGAAGAAGCATCTGAGAATTCTACATCTGGATTGGCAGACAGCAGGAAGTGTGTGTGTGTGTGTGTGTGTGAGAGAGAGAGAGAGAGAGAGAGAGAGAGAGAGAGAGAGAGAGAGATTAGGCCTGACTTGAGCACTTGAAACCTCAAACACCACACCCAGTGACACATTTCCTCCAACTGACCACACCTACTCCAACAAGGCCACACATCCTAATTGTGTCACTCCCTATGAGATGATGAGGGCCATATTCATTTAAATCTTTCTACACATGATGAAATGGCTCAGTGGCCATTGTCCAAAGCTAGGACAAAATTTAAGTCAATTTACACTACTGAAAAGAAAAAAAAATATTCTTCAAGGAAAGTGTGAGGTGTATATATTTGTATATTTGCTTTCTGATCCATTTTATGACTCCAAACTTTGAGTCTTAATTTTATCACAAAATCTCATGGTTGTGAATTCAAATGAATCTTGAACATGTTAAATCTGGAATGTCTTTCTCCATTCTTGTAAAATCTTCATCATTGTGAGTCTATTCTAGAGGAGATTACCAATATCTAGATATTGCTGCCATTTATAGGAGAAGATATCATACAAAATCATATTTATGCCTTCTACAATGTTTTCCAAATATGGCACATTTAAGTCACTATTATTTTTTTCATTTTTTTGAGACCAAGCCTCAAGTATCCTTGGCTATCCTTGAATTATGTAGTTAGGGGTAAGCTCAAACCCTTTGTCTTCCTACCTCCAGTTCCTTACTGCTGGAATGACAAATATTTACCATGCAACTAATAATAATGACTGTTTATCATTTTTCTATGAGGTCAGCAATCCTCATTAGCAAGTTCCTTCTGTTCCCATGGTTTTGTGGCCTCCTTTCAGAATAGACTGTAAGGTAATGACCACTAGATGACAGGAAGAAAGACTTGATCTTGTTTAAAAGCACAGCCTATCTCTATTGAAAAGCCATTTGGTATCTGCTGGCATCAACGGGTGATTATTCTTTTAACTTCTCTGCCTCTTTATCTAGCATATCCTTCTAGTCCTAGCAGTTCTGAAAGCCATTGTACTGCATTTTTCTCTAGTGACTTTGCTATTAACTTGTTTTAATGTAAGATTGAGAAAAGTAATGTAATATCTCCTCCTATCTGGGATCCATGACTTTTCTGTACAACAGGAATTGCCTACTTTCCATGAAAGTCCTCCTACTACTCCTGCTGTTAGCAAGTTCACACTTGTCTTCCCCTTTTCATTATTTCTCTTACTCAACTATCCAAGTCATATTCTCAGGTTCTAAAAATGTTACTCATTTATTATTATTAATTATTATTATAAGGACTTAATGGCTTTTGGATCAGTTTAATATTTAAATCATCTTCATTTTCTTTGTGATAATATTTGCTGCATATGACTTAACTTTTTGATAATTTCTTATTTTTCAGATTATAATTACCATTATTTCACCCTATGTTTTCTGCCCTTCAAACCTCTGATATGCCTTACTTACAGTTAACAATATTTAGTCCATTAACATTTAACAAGATTTAAAGAAATATAACATCATCTATTTTAACTTTGTGAATCTTAAGTCCTATAGGTAACTTAACTAAGGAAACTAAGAAGAACTATTACCATGACTATCTTTCTTCAACTCCATCAATGACCACAAAAGGACAATATGTAAACTCTAGAAATGACAGAGACAAGTACCCTGGTCAGTCAACCTAAGTTATTCTGTAATGTTCTGTCATTAGCCTATAGGCCATAGTGTGTCTGGCAGACTCCTCAGCAAAGCAGGGAACTAAACTGTCCACCTGTATTGACAGTTTGTCAGTCATTTTTCTCTGTGTCTGTCAGAATGCCTGGCAGACTCTTCCATGAAGCATTAACTCTGTAGCAATGCCCACCTTGTATCAGCAGTCACTTTCCTATGGGTCCTGCTTGTCCAGTTTATACAGCATAAAGTCAAACAGTTCAGACAAGAGCAGTATCTTGTCCAAATAACTTATCCTGCCAGATTGGAGGCAAACTTCATAATTAGTCTCTTCAATGTCCATATTCCTTTCTGATGTAGGTGGTGTTGTCAGGAGCATTTGTGCCTCACTGTTAAGAAAAGCCCTAAACCATTTTAAATGCCATATTCTGTAGGTCTTTGAAAAATTTCTCATATCTATCTCTGTATATCTAGAAAACCAAACTAACTTAACTCTAAGTATAGGTAAATATCTATAATCTGCACTAAATTATACATTACATTTCTAAATGAGCTATATAAACACAATTCCTAGACAAGAGGAGAAATACACTTATTATAAAATTGACTTTAAATTTATATCAATAAATGAAAGTCCATTCCAAAACAAAATATTCATTTCTATAACATAATCTCCTTTTTACCTTTAAAAGGGGATTGCTTGTGGTCATTAACCATTTATAACCAACTGCATATAAATGAAAGCAAACATTTATAAACATTGGGCATCGTTCTTTCCAAACTGCTTCCTACTGGTAGGGGGTACTGTCATGGGGATCCTAAGAAGATGCAAAAATCCTGGCTGAAGTAGTCTTCAAGGCTGCCTTGTGCCAGATGTTTTGAATGTTGGATCACCTGAACGTTGTTTCAGGGGGTCTTGCTTAATCAAACCATGTAGTCTGGAAGGGATCCACAGCTTTTTGTTTTCTGTCGAAACAAAAATAGAAATCCTTTTCCCCAGTAACCTGTTCTTGAACTTAAATTTTGAAGTCAAAGCATTTTGTAAAATATATAAATTGAATTAATCCATCAGCAATTTTTTAACAATTGTTGGTATTTCCTTAGCAGTCAAACAATACAAAGACAATAAAATACCATACAGTATCCAGACTCTTTTTTGTGTTTTCCATCTTTTATTGTTTTATTTTTTCTATTTTTATGTTTTATTTATTGAGATAGGGTTTCTATGTGTAACTTTGGCTGCCCTGGAATTCACTCTGTACACCAGGTTTATGTTTAAATCACAGAGATCCACTTGCCTCTGTCTCCTGGAATTAAAGGTGTGTGCCATCACATCCAGCTATTCACTCCAGCTGCTTACACACACCATTGAATTGTTAGCAGTGCATGTCCATGTGGTTTTTTTTCCTGCTACGCTGAGTCAGGAAACCTCCATTAAAGGAGCCACTTGTCTTTAGCAAAACAGTCTCTTCTTGTCTCTAGCAAAACAGAGCCCTACCAAGAAAAATGCTGTTACCAATAAGCCTTGCTTGTCTCTGTTGTTTTGTTTTTAAAACACCTTTTTAAGCTTTCATCAAGTTTTAAGTGAAAGTTCTCTGGTCCATCTTGAGGTGCTATGGTGCTATTTTGTTAGAAGAATGTATGCCCACCGGCATGGTCCCAGAGCCGCATCAGCCCCAAATAACACACAGAGATGTTGTATTAGATATAAAGCTGTTGACCTGTTACTAGCTAACAATCCTTATTGGCTAGCTCTGTCTTAAATATTAACCCATTTATACTAAACTATGTGCTTCCACATGGTCTCAGCTTACTGGAGAAAGGATCCAAAACCTCTGTTCTATTCAAGTCCTATTTGTTGAATCTCCTCCTCTATCTATCCCCAAATCTTCCTTGTCTCCTAGTCCCACCTATCTTGCTCTCCTATTGGTCACCAGGGCTTTATTCATTAACCAGTATGAGAAACATATTTACAGAATGTCATCTCCCTTCAGCTCAGTCTGCATATTATTATTTGTATATACATTTTAAAGGCTGACTACTTGGTATTAAATAACTAATTTGTGTGTTCTTCCCTGTGGAAGACCATTTCTCCCACACTTAACATTTCTTCATTTCCTACAGTTTTTGTTTGCTTTTAAGTTTATTTTTTTTTTTTTGTTTGGGGGTCTCTCTCCCTCCCTCAGTCTCTCCCTGCCGCTCTCTCTCTCTCTCTCTCTCTCTCTCTCTCTCTCTCTCTCTCTCTCTCTCTCTCTCTCTCTCTCTCTGTGTGTGTGTGTGTGTGTGTGTGTGTGTGTGTGTGTGTAGGATTAAGGCCTCATGAGCTTTCCCCTTCTACTTGAGCATGTCTATTGCTATTGTCTTTGTCCACCCTTTGTTTAGGCACTCATGTTAGTGAGACTGTATGAGTGTACCTTCTGATATTACTAGGATACTTAACGTTTTAAGTGGCAACCAGTCAGTATGTCTCAAAATGAAATAATGAAGTCTGATAGGGATTATCTTGAAAGCTGTCATGTGATCGACTGGGAATGACTGGGATTAACTGTGGAGATGTAATAGTTCTGAATAAGTATTTGAAACAGTTTAGAAGATTAAGCTTATTTCATAATCTTCTCAATATTTCTTTGATTACAGTGTGCAAATATTCAAAATATAAAAAAATAATATGGCTTTTCCTCAGATTTTTGGGAATTTTCAGGCACACACTCCACACACTAGCAACAGACATTAATTTTTCTGTCAAGTCTGAATAAACAATAATCTTTGTGACCTTTTCTAAGGATTAAAAGGAAGTCATGTATTGGATAATGTTCAGCTTTAATAAAGGCGCAGTTATTAAAGAACCATAATCAACATCAAGAATAAATATTTAAGTTATGTGAGATAATTTGCCAGCCAATTTTATTACTGCTCTTTTTCTATATGGATGCATATTTTTTAACTTGGTTTTCATTTCTTCATCTTTAAATGAGAAGGTTCATTTTGTCCCTTTTTTTCATTTGGAGATTAGTAATATTGACATTTTATGGCACAAAATGTAGGGAGAAGCATCCTTAGCATTCATTATATAAAAATAATGGGTTGTGTTAATTTTCCTCAACATCAAGAACTTTTCAAAAGAAAGCTTAAAAAAAGTATAAGTAGTTGTCTTTGTCTCCTGGACAAAGGGAATTTTTCAGTGTATGTATGTATTTTGTATATATAAAGAAGAAAGCCATATTATTAATTTTTAAATACGCCAAGCAAAAACATCACCAACAACAGAAACAATAGTGAAGCCTGAAGAAATGGCTCAGTGTGTAAGAATGATTGCCTGTCATGCATGAGAATCTGAGAGACAGTCACTGTCAATTACATAGAAAGCCAGGTGAGATCACTCCTAACTTCAGTGCTGTAGAAGACAGAGCAGGGCTTGCTAGCTGTCACTCTAACCCTAACCTTAGTATACGTAAGTGTTCAAGAGAGAATAAGAAAGAGAGCCACAGAACAGGATACCCAATGCCTTCCCCTAACCTTTATGCATGCATATCCACACATCAACACAAAGAAGTGCACGCACGCACACACACACACACACACACACACACACAGAGAGAGAGAGAGAGAAACTGTCAAATTATAATGATGCCCTCTAATCCTATGTTAAGAAAACAACATAATGTTTAATATTCAAGCCTAACACATCCAATAACCAGTATCAATGAAAGATTTTAAATTCTTTTCTTTATTAAATCTTTTTAAATGATATTCATTTTATTACCACATGTATTAATTAAAACATTTTTAAACTTGGAATCTAAGATTAGAGTTCATAAAATTTATACTTTAAAAGGCATATTCAAGTACTTAAATTTTTCCAGACACAGAATGTTTTCCAATATGTCTCTAGTATACTTTCTAACACAGTTTCAAAACTCTTTTTATGGCCTACACTGAATATCAGTTCTTCTATTTAATTAAAGTGAAATAAAATGTATAGTCTAATTCTTTTAGCATAGTTTCCATTTCAATAACGTAAGGATCAGATACAACAAATGGCTGTGATGTAGCATAGGAAATTGTCCTTGATGTTTTAATTACCAATAGTAAAAAGTACTGTTCATGACTGTTCTGACACAGTGTGGTATCTGAAAACTAAGGTCTAAACAGACTTGTCCAGGCTTAGATAGTTAAGCAGAACTGAAATAGATCTTGCCTCAAATTGCAGTTTTTCTTCACCCCCTTAAATACATGCTCATCTTCTAAAAGCCAAAGCAATTTATTTAATTTGAACTGAAAACTTTAGGAAACAATACCTGCATATTCTTTCTGTACATACTATCCTTGCAGAACACTGTTTGGTCCTCAGATATTTGAGAGTTTTTGTTGTTGTTAATTTTGTGCATTACTTTTGGCAGGTCTGATTACAGAGTTTTTATTTCTGCAAATTTTGCAACCTATTTTCAACCAATTGTCCTACATGCTACAGGGTAGTCTACCAGTCATTGTCCCAAAGTCAAGCTTACCCCTGATCATCTTGACTGAATCTGCTCTATTCAGCTAAACATTGTCTGATCTGAGCAAGGCTGGAGTGAAGGAGTGAAGAAGTATTGACTTCTTGCTACACCCAGTTTTTATAATTTGGAAAAATGAAAGTGTTGCTGACTTTATTTTTCTAAACATCACTTAACTGTTTCTTACCTCATGTGTAAGGAACAGCTCTATCACTGCTTACAGAATACTTGCTGTCATGATGTATTTTGTTCTTCATAACCATACCAGGTTTAGTTAGTGACTAGCTATTTCTTTGTCAGACAATGGGAATTTTGTTCTTTTGTTTTCTCTTGTTTTCCTGCTCTCCTAATTTTTTTGGCTAGATGACATTCTTTAAAGTTAGGAGTCCAGGAGCCAAATTCTAGAGAATTTAGAATTTAAACTAATTCCATGACAAATGACACCTGAACACTTCAATGTCACATAAATGTGTAATCTTGCATCTGATTTGTAACCCTTGTTTATGCCCTTGATAAATCCCAACTGTATTGTTGGTAGGGATGAAAGGATACTCTGAAATGTCTCATAAGTCAAGACAATGACATTTTACCTATCCTTAAGAATATGTGTTATTTCCTTAAGAAAACAACCTGCCTATCATTGTCTAGGATTTTATATTGACTGATTCTATTGCCTGCTTTACTGGCCACTTGCCATGCTCTTTTATGCTTCTTATACTGGAAGTTTAAATGTTACTCTTTTCTGAATGCTCTCCTAAAACTCAGGGCACTTTGATCACTTAACCTGGGCTATGATACTGCCCCTAAAATTAGTCTTCTTACCTCACACTGTGTTACTTTTATCCACCATTATAGTGTCACCTTGAAAACATGGTAGAATTTTATTGTATGTCTAGTCTCATACTCACAAAGAGCAAAACAACAGAGCTCAGTAAATATTTATCAGGTAAAGTTGACAATTTCACTTAATGTAGAAATAAAATGAAATCTGCTGTATAACTCAATTGCATCCTATATGTGGGTTTCTTTAATGTACTCTGTGTGCATCAAAGTAAATTTTGTCTCTTTAAGACCCTTGAAGTTTAATACCAGTAAGCATATATATAATATGAGCACACATAAATTATGAATGAAGTTTGCTATATTCCAATTCTTACTAAACTTTAACCAAAGTATTTGCACCTACAAAGATCTCAAAATGTGTTTTATTATGTTAAAAAGTACATATCCAGTAAATTTCAGAATAGAACATTTCGATTAACATATTTCATGTTGTGAAATAAGGTATTCTTCATATTTTAAAGCGTACTTGATACTTCATTGTTTTCTAGGGTAAAAAACACAAAGCACTGATGCAAGCACTATGAAGTTCATAGGGAGATGATATGCTCATGACCTTGAGTATAGCTCCTTTGTGTTGGGATACAGCATGCTTTTAAAGAGCTATGGATGACTGTAGATTTTCACTTCGTCTCTATAAAAGTACTAACACACACAGATAGCACTATTATCTACAGATTTGGACTCAAAAGTTTACTACAATAGAAATCAGTAAAAAAAGTCCAGGGATTAGAGGGGCAGGCCAGGAGGTAGGAGAGAAGCTAAGGGACAGGCTGTGGAAGACGACTAGGAAGGGCATATTTCAGAAGAGAGAATGCCCAAAGTAGAAACCTGTCTGTAATGTTTCGGACTTGGACTTCTGCAACAAGACGATCTGAATTGGGAACAGTTGAAGCACCTCTGTTTTCTCATTCATTCATCCGTTCACCAATTAGTATACATTGCATTGCTTTCAGTGTGGCAGCAGCAGTGATAGAAACCGACAAAATGGAGACCATTGGTGCAGTTAGGGAAAGAACAGATGTTATTTTAACCCCAAAGCTTTCTCTGCTTCTCACACATAAGAGCATGGTATGCTAGAAACAAGAAAAATGATTCATCTGTGGGAAATCTCTACTTACTGATTTTACAAATAACAGCTATTTTTCATTTGTCATTAGTATTGATATTGTATGCAAACAAATGAAGTTCTTAATGACTTCTAGAGGCATAAAATATAATTTAATTATGTTAATGTTAAGTGACTAATGAGAAAGTATTAATGTGGCATATAATTAATGTAGTAAGTCTGCAAACTTGTAGTTTTAGCATCAGAATGGTTGTCAAAGAGGGAGAGAGATTTTTCTTAAAGAAATGATGAAAGGCTGTGACAATCTCTTGACTCCTCTGAGGCTCTCTGTGTACATAAGGAAGTCTCAGGTTGAGAGTTTAGTCCTGTTTCGGCAAGTGAACCAAGGTGAAGTTAGAGGACATTTTAATTGTACTGGCCATTCATTCATACTTAGATTTGGGTCTGTCTGTTTCCCTAGTAACATGGATCTGATTCACAATAAGACACAAGGGGAGACTATAATTAAATCAACATGTAAGTAATTATGGCCTCAAAAATCCTACAGGTACCAAGACATGCTTTTTATATATAATCTCTCGCTAAAGCAAAGATGATGGGTGTCTCATGTCTGCCTTGGAAATCAGAATAGCACTATGCACATAGCACAGTGTTGTGTCATATTTGATGATTATACTAGACACTAATTTATAAGCCATGTGCAGGTGGGACCAAAAACCCTATTTGTCAACAAAGCCTCCTTGACACATGTGCTGTAATGATTCTTTAGCTTGCATCTGTGACTACTATTCATAGACAAACTGATATTTGGAAGTCAGGCATTTAGCTGCAAGTTAGTTATTAATCTTTGCACAAAAGAACCACCAATTTCCTGAACTTGCTGAGTCATTCTGTCACCTGTGCTATTATCCTCAAGTTCTTTCAAATATATCGTATTTGGGAGTCTACCTAGGTTTTGCTCATATCTTCTTGTTTTGTGATACCATTTATTAGTGCTGCATTGGCAATGTTTTGTTTTCTTTCATGGACACCATTTGTATCTAAGGACTTTTGTTCTCTTCATTGAGCAATACATATGGAAAGTACTAATCAGAGAGTTACCATTAAGCCACACCCTTTCTGGAGACTGTTTTGGTCTATGCCAAACTTGCTCTTTGATTACTTTCAATTAGTTTGTTGGATTACTCAGGACACCAACTTACTTTCTATAGTGTGTTTGTAGTATATGTCCTTATTAAAACCTAAGTAGAAGTGCAAACTCAGTGACTGTTCATTTGCTCTATCTTTGGAGATGATTGACACATGAATGACACTTTTTGCTTCAGTTTCTAGGTGTTTTATTTTTATTTACTCTTTTGTACAATCTGCTATGTGAGAAGAAATACTGTAACTTTTTTCTTCACATTAGTGCCTTTTCCTTTCTTGTTTTCTGTATAAGGTTCAGGTTGGATAATGACAGTGACAATTTTTCTTTAATCTATTTACCTTACCTGCTCAGACCTACACATGTTGGTAACTGCTTGAAGAGATTTCATGGCACTCCCATGGCCCTCTCTTTCAGCCTTTCCTTGAATCAAATATCCCTGTATCAAAGAGGCTTTCTTATTACTGCTCTTACTGAAACTTTCTGTCACACCTCATGACTCCCATCCTTCTTAATTGCTGAAGTCCTCTCTGTCCTCTGATTCAAAATACTTCCTTAGATAGAGATAGTGTCTAATGAAGTATTAGAAATTTACTTATCACTTAGATGGCTTTTTTGAGGGTGTCTTCAGGAATTCAATAATGGTGTTTATTTCATCCACTATTTTAATTCCAGTGCTTAGAGCATTGCACGGAAGCTAGTAAGATATGAAATAAATATTTATAGAATAAATTAATGAATGAAAAACTCTATATGAATCATATTCTTTGTTGACAATGCACGGAGATGTGATCCCTCATTGCATGGCATTGCTAGTACGTGTCAAGTGTGTCAGCTAATGGGACTTGCCACCATCACTGGGACCGTGTCAAAGCCACAATAATAGAAACATTTTTTGTAACTGTTTACTTTATATGATGCATTTATTACATAATTGTAAAAGAAGGAACGGGAGTCAGCTCATATCTGATGTGACACTTGAAAGTCAGAAAAGTGAATGTATTCCCAAATTCTATCATATCATCCTCTTCTACCTTAATTAGTGTGACAGTTGCTTTGCCAATTGAAAGCTGATGCCAGGCACATCTTGCTAAACTGGAGTAGATCATCCCTATTAGTGATTACAGTCCCATGTGGTCCAATTACTTCTCTCCATATCTAAGCCTCACTGCCAGCAAAAGTATTCAAATCCCATGTGACTATTTGTTAGTCAGATGCTGGCAAAATTTCAATGAATCTTTCTAGTCCTGAATAGAATCTTACTTTCTCTTTATTTGTCAGCAGATGTATATATACTAATGATGGCTGACCTTTATTCAGATGTTCAGGCCAGAATCTTGGCTATTGTCCTAGCCTTTCCTCTTGTCTTCAACATGCTAAGGCAAATTTCTTTTCAGCCCTACCAATATACTCTTACCCTAATATATTCACAACTAATTTACAACTAATGTATTTACTCAGCTCTGCCTCAGATTTATTCTTTCCAAAACATTTGCTTACAGTTTCGCAAAAAGCTACAAGTATATTGTACACTCTTTAATTCTTGATTGAAGCCAAATTCTTCATTGTGGCACACATAAAGGATGGTTTCTTACTCTTCATCCACTTGAGTTCTGAGTTACCTTGGAGTATATGCTGTTATTGATTCTGGACTTGATCTTTGATTTTCAGCAGGCTCAGTACATTTTTCTGCCAATTGGGTACAGCTTTAGTTTGAATATTATTGCCACCCAGTGTTTTCCTGATATCGGAACTGCGTTAAGCACCATTCATTTCTTCTATTAATCATACTATGATTACTCTGATCACAGGGTTTATCACATATGCTGGTTTATTTAACTTTGGTTATGCCCAGACTCTCTATTCTGTGCTTAGCATTGTGCTTGGCACATATTTATGTTCGGATATCTTTGTTGAATAAGTGAATCTTTGACTGCAATTGTAAGTGTATTTATTTACACTTCAGGGTCTGGTACGTAACATGATGTTCACCATCATACATCACTTTAGAACCTCATTACATGCATTTCTGAATGCTTGAAACAATCACAGATTTTTATTTGTGACAGTTTGACTTCCAAGTGTTTCAATATTTTGTAAAAGTGTGATATGTATGACATGTTGGTCAAGAATTCAGTTCTAGTATAGAACTATGTTTCGTGCCTGCATGTATTTACTGGCATTTGTGTTCATGTGACTATGAAACAAGGTTTTATTTCAGGTACTTGTTACTTTCAGCAACTGTGAAGCAAGCATAATTTTAACCTTGTCAAATGTAATTAAAAAATGTAAGTTAACTAGTGATGGAGACTAAACTTTACTTAGCTCCTTTCACCTGAAAAGTGTTAGTTGTGTAATACAAAATGGAGATACAAAATTAAATTCATAAGAATAATACACAATTAGAACTGATACTGAAAAAATTAATATCTTTCACTCATGTAGTGTCCTAGTTTCATTTATGTTACTGTGACACTAACTTCCAAGGTACCTCTAGGTAATGACAAATTAATAATTAAAAATAACCACCACATGGAGATTCCATTAACATATTCCATAAATGTAAAATGTTGTAACATAATGCAAATATACTCATGGAATCCCCTGAATATTTTCATTAATATTTTGCCTAATTTTATCTTACATTTTCCATTATAAGTTTAGTTTGTTCTAATATATTAAATGTAAAATAAAACAAATGAAAATAGAAATATATGTATACAAGTTATAGATATCACAGTGAGGGAATTCAGAAAAAAACAAGAGTAGGTTGATAAGTGTAATTGACTGAATATAAAGTATATTTTTTATTTATTACTTTTTCTTATTTTAACATATTGATCCCAGTTCTGTCCCCCTCTCCCCTCCCATGCTCTCAGAAACCCCTTTCCATCCCATTCACACCCACTCCACAGGGAGGGTGATGCCTTCCAGGAGGGATCATCACAATATGACAAGTCATTTGGAGTAGGGTCTAGGCCCTCCCTCCTGTCTCTATGCGAAGGGAGTATCCCTCCATGGGGAATGTGCACCCAAAGTTCTTTTCTGCACCAGGGATACATACTGGATCCACTGTCAGAAGTGCCTTAAACTGCCCAGGCCTTCTAACTGAGACCCATGTTCTGGGGGTCTGAGTCTGAGTCGGTCCAATGCTGCTTTCCCAGATATAAGTCTGGGGATCCTTGTTGGTCTCTGGGCATATCTCTAGAGTCAGTTTTCTCTTCAAACCTATAAAGGCTCCCATATTATGGTATCTCTTTCTTGCTCACATCTAATTGTCCCCTGACTAATCTTCCTGGTCCCACATGTTCTTCTCTCATCCCCGTCTCTTTCTTTTGACTCCCTCTCCACTCACTGTCCCATTCCCCATTCCCCATATGCTCAGGAGATCTTGTCCCTTTCCCCTTCTATGAGAGACCTTGTATTAATCTCTCAGGTTCCTCCTTTTATCGTAGTTTCTCTGGTGGTGTGAATTGTAGGCTGGTGACCTTTGCCCTATGTCTAAAAACCATATGAGCAAATACATACCATGTTCCTCTTTTTGTGACTGGGTTACCTCACTCAAGATTGTTTCTTCAAGTTTCATCCATTGGCTTGTGAATTTCAAGATCCCATTGTTTGTTTTTTTGCTGAGTAGTATTTCATTGTGTAAATGTACCACATTTTTCTTTATCGATTCTTCAGTTGATGGGCATCTAGGTTGCTCCCAGGTTGTTTTTATTACAAATAATGCTGCTATGAACCTAGGTGAACAGATGTCTTTGTTGCATGGATGTGGATCATTTGGGTATATGCCTAAGAGTGGGATTGCCGGGTCCTATGGTAGACAGATTTTCATTTTCCTCAGGAACCACCATACTGATCTCCAAAATGGCTATACAAATTTTCTTTCCCACCAACATTGGATGAGTGTTCCCCTTTTTCCACATCATTTCCAGAACAAGCTCTCATTGGTGCTTCTGCTTTTAGCCATTCTGACAGGAATAAGATGGTATCTCAGAGTTGTTTTGATTTGCATTTCCCTGCAGCCTGAGGATGCTGGGCCTGAGAACACTTTCTTAAGTGTTTTTCAGCCATTTTTGATTCCTCTGTTGAGAATTCTCTAGTCACTTCTGTACCCCAATTTTTAATAGGGTTTTTTTGTGTGTGTGTTTGGGTGACTGATTTCATGAGTTCTACATATATGTTGGTGATCAGCCTTCTGTCAAATGTGGGGTTGGTGAAGAACTTTTCCCAGTCTGTGGGCTGCCATTTGGTCTTGTTGACTATGTCTTTGCCTTACAGACGCTTCACAGTTTCAGTAGATCCCATTTAATAATTTTCATTCTATGTTCAGGAACCAATTCAATGAAGGGTGCTTAAGAGATATAGTGTGGCTGGGTTTATGTTGAGGTCTTTGATCCATTTGGACTTAGGTTTTATACATGGAGATAGACATGGGTCTATCTGGAGTCTTCTACACAGCATCATCCAGTTGTGCCAGCACCATTTGTTGAAGATGGTTTCCTCTTTACATTGTATAAGTTTAGCTGTTTTATCGAAAATCAGGTGTTCATAGGTGTGTGGGTTAATATCAGGATTTTAAATTTGATTCCATTGGTCTACCTTTCTATTTTTGTGCCAATACCAGACTGTTTTTCAGAACTATAGTTATATAGTAGATCTTAAAGTCAGGGAGGGTAATGCCTCCTGAAATTCCTACATTGCATAAGATAAGGTTGTTTTGGCTATTCTGCGTCTTTAGTTTTTCAATATAAAGTTGAGTATTATCCTCAACTGGGATTTAGATGAGGATTGCATTGAATCTGTGGATTGTTTTCTGCAATATATCCAGTTTTCTATGTTTATCCTGCCTATCCAAGAGCATAGGACATCTTTCCATTTTCTGATATCTTCTTTAATTTTTTCTTTAAAGACATAAAATTCTTCCTATATAGTACTTTCTCTTGTTTGGTTAGCATTACACCAAGGCACTTTATGTTGTTGGTGGCTACTGTAAAGGGTGATGTTTCTCTGATTTCTTTCTCAGCCCCTTCATGTATATAGTAGGGCTACTAATTTTTTTTTAGTTAATCTTGAATCCTGCCAATTTGCTGAATGAGTTTATCAGCTGTAGGAGTCCCATGATAGAGTTTTTGGTTCACTTATGTAAACTATCATTTCATCTGCATATAGTGACAGTTTGACTTCTTCCCTGCCAATTTGTATTCACTTGATCTCCTTTTGCTCTCCTATTGCTCTAGCTAGAACTTCAAGTACAATATTGAAGATGTATGGAGAGAGTGGATAGCCTTGTCTCATTCCTGATTTTCAATGTCTTTGATTTCAGTAATTTTTAAGTGTTATCTAGTGGTGAAAACAAAATAAAACATTTAGTTTCTTGAGCTGACATTTAACATGGTTCACCAAAGCCTAAAATACCAATGCTTTTTTCACATCATCTAACACCCTGCGTCTATGGCAAGACTCTTTCTAAAGGCCTGGAAAAGTACATCATGGCTTTAGGAGCCTTGTGAGTCCTGGCTGTACAGCAGTACATTCCAGGGAATGTTGGAGAAAGATGCTTTGCATTTATCATCAGTGCTTCTTTCTCCAACAATCCTATCACAAGACTTTATCATTTAGTCAAAACATATGTATGTATCAGAGTCTAAATGTTGCATTGAAAGGTCATGCTCAGGTGTATTATAAGCCATTCTTAAACTATGGATGACACTACCTCTCAGTCCCTTGATGTCTTACTTTCAGGAGGGAAAATGAGACTTTTTCACTTTTAATGACTCAGCAGCACTTGCTCTAATCCATAAAATCAAGTGATTTCTTTCCTTCCTCTACTCTGTATCCTTCATATTTTGGTATAGCAAACAAATCTCTGCCTCTTGATAATTAATTCATTAATGTGAAGAATAACCCCAATGAGTGATTTTCTCCTCACCTAAAAAGTGAAATTAACATGAGCTTTGAACTTTGACATCATAAAATCAATCTCTAGAGACCTGGGGAGGTCAAAATTCCTCAAGTGTCTATGGTAATATGTCCAGAACCTGTGTCACCTTTAAATTTTATTTTTTTTTCTATTTATAACCATTACAGGATTCATGCAGGCTATTTTTCTATGGAGCTAGAAATAGAATGCATGTATGTAAAAAACAAAAAAGTTACAAAAGAAATGTAACAGGGTGGGGATTCTGTTGTTACTCATTTCTTTTAGACTTTAGTGCTGACCCTCAGAGAAGGGAGAAGAAAGCTGTCTTCTTTACACTCTGAAAACAAGATTTTGCCTGAGAAATTTGTTAATGAACCCAGTGGTCAATGTTTCTGAATTCCTGAAAAGACACCGTTACAAATTTGTTCTTATTGTTGAAATAGAAGAATAATAACCCGGGAAAAAGAAGAATAAATCCAAATTTTATTTTATTTCCTTACTTGTAATCTCTTTTGCAAAGGTCCAATGAAAAGACATAAGAAAAAAGTCAAATGAGCACGTTTTGTTATCTTGGAGCACAGCGATCATTGTATAGTGAAAACTAAATGAACTCATGTATTATGGCTCACCTCAAACATAATCTGAGTACTCAGATACATCAAATGTCTGTCTTACAACATAAAAAGTTGCAAATAACTTGGAAAAGAGTACACAGCATTCTGTGCCACAAAAAAAAAGGTATATATAACTGAACGAAAATCAAGTGAACATTATTAAGTGTTCACCAGTGATTCTCTTTTAAAGGAAAATGTTTAGATGTATGGTAACAATCACAGATAATTGACAGCTGATTTATGCATGCAAACAGTACCACGATGGTACTTCTTCCCATGTCAGTTGTTGTGATGTTTTCATAAAACACATGTCACCCAACATGTCATAGGAGTAAGTGGAGAATTGCCAGATGGGTGTTGGAGATGATTTCAAAGGTCTAAAACAATAAGAGAACTCATTTCTGTCCATGACAACAACACAGAATACAATGTGAACTTCTACCCTACACCCACCATAGGTATAGGCAAAACTATTACTTGATGTATGTGCTCCTGGGTTTGAGTGTTGAGGTGACGGAGTTTATTTTAACCTAGTTAGTACTATTAGAAGAATATGCCCTGAGGCCACAAGTGAAAGTAACTATGGTGCAGATGGAAGAAGGAACACACAACACACACACACACACACACACACACACACACACACACACACACACACACACACTTTTTTTTTTTTTTTTTTTTTTTTTTTTTTCCGGAGCTGAGGACCGAATCCAGGGCCTTGGGCTTGCTAGGCAAGGGCTCTACCACTGAACTAAATCCTGCTTTTCCAGTCTGTCACTCATTTGGCAGTTGCTTTGAGATACTGGAGATGTAAAGGAAGCATGCTTGCTGAAGCACCTGAAGCAGAATTCTTATTGATTTTAATCATCCTCCTACTTAGGAGTTTGGAACCTGCCAGGGAACACAGGTGAGGAGTTGGGCAAAAATGAGCTTTGGGTATCCATCCAAGGCCTTCAAGAAGAAAGGCATGTTAACACTATCACACACCTGCTTTTTTCCTTAGAAACACTGATTTCCTTAGCAAACATGAGTGGAAGTTGCATATACAGTATGGTGTTGATTTCTAGAATAGACACAATAAACTTCACGTGTTGATACGGTTCTTATATTCATTATATAAATTATGGAGTCAGTTATTGTTACAAAGTTCTGTCTCTTAACCAATTATGCAAGCATGGCTGAATGGGTTCCTTCGTTTTCCCTACCACTGATTGTGGCTGCTAGAAAGGACCGTGACTGGAAGTAGGCACAATCAGAGGGATTCTATAGCTACAAATTCCTTCCATAAGCCACTGCCTTGTCATTAGGCCTCTTTAATTTCAGTAGACATACCTTTCAAACCAGCAATCCTTTAAGACCTTATTTGATTATTTTTATTTATGTATATTGAGGGGGTCTATATTTACATGTGTATGGGTGGCCACAAAATCGAGGAGAAGACAACAGGTCTCCTAGAGCTGGAGTTAGAGGCTACTGTGAGCTATATGACATAACTCCTGGGAAGCAAAGTCTTTTCATCTTAGAACACATCACATATTCTTAAACACCCAACCATCTCTCCAGTTCCAGTAATTCTCCTCAGCATGTGCTTGCTTTTAAATCTGATGATTATTGGAAAGAGATTACCTGGGACAAGCAAGGTGACTGAAAGTGTATATAGTCATGAATCACTTCAGAGCACTAGTCCTCATGGCATGTCACAGGAAGCTGGTAGTCATAACAGTTTATTTTTGCATGATTGGTGTAATTTGCACATTAGGATTCTTACATACCCATGGACCGTTTCTTCTTGAGTTTCTGAGTAAAAAGTTATAGTGTCAAGACACACAGATGATGTTCATTCTATACTTTACAAGGGACTAAGTTGGGCTTTGGGCTTTATAGCAGTGAAGGCCTCTTAGGTAATTGTTTAGATTCAAACAATCACTATGCAAATTACAATGTGGGCATTCTCATTGTCTATACTATCCTTTTCTCAACAACTAACATCCATCAAAATTGCCTTTGCTCACACAGTGTAAAAACCTGCTATTAGCCTTTCACTCAAAACTTTTCATCTTGCATATATTTAATTTAGCTTATTTTCTTAATTAATTTTCATTTACATTTAAAACAAGCTTTTTTAGACACCAATAGTAGTTCCTCTCCATGCCTTCTTCCCCTCCCCTCCAGCAACCCCCTATCCATTCCTCAGAGAGTGAGGCCTCCCACTGGGGATCATCAAAGTCTGTCGTATCATTTGGGGTAGGACCTAGGTCCTCCCCCATGTATCTAGGCTGAGAGAGCATCCCTTCATAGGGAATGGGCTCCCAAAATGCTTTTGTGCACTAGGGAGAAATACTTGTTCCACCACAGGCCAGCCCATAGAATACCCAGGCCTCCTAATAGTCACCCACCTTCAGGGGGCCTGCTTTGGGTCTCTAGCTGTCAGAATGGGGTCCATGAGCTCCCACTTGCTCAGGTCAGCTGTTTCTGTGGGTTTGCCCATCATGATCTTAACTACTTTGCTCATCACTCCTCCCATTCTACAAATGGATTCCAGGAATTCTGCTCAGTGCTTACCTGTGGATCTCTGTTTCTGCTTCCATCAACTGCTGAGTGAAGGCACTAGGATGGCATTGAAAATAGTCATCAGTCTCATTACAGAGGAAGGGCATTTAAGGTGGGCTCTCCAATATTGCTTAGATTCTTAGTTGGTGTCATTCTTGTGGATTGCTGCTATTTCCCTAGTGCCAGATTTCTCATTAACCACATAACAGTTCCCTCTATTAAGGTACGTCTTTCCTTGCTTTCCTTTCCTGTTCATACACCAGCTCCACCTTCTTGATCACACATGCTTTCCTCCCCAATCCCATTCTCTCTTCCATTTTCTCCAACCTTCCCTCTTCCCCCATGCTCCCAATTATGTCATGAGTTCTTTTTTCTCTAGCCTTCTCTGGGGTCCATGTACGGCTCTCTTGGGATCCTCCTTGTTTGCTAGCTTCTCTAGGATTGTGGATTATAGGCTGTGCCCCTCAATGAAAGAATGTATAAAAAAACTGTGGAACATATACACAATCAAGTACTACTCAAGGAGAAAAAAAAATGGCATCTTGGAATTCACAGGCAAATGGATGGAATGAAAAGTAACCATCCTGAGTGAGGTAACACAGACACAGAAATAAGAACATGGGGTGTACCCACTCATAAGTGGATATTAGACATAGAGCAAAGAATAATCAGCCTACAGTCCACAATCCCACCCTGGAATTCATTAGCAGTAGTACAATGAACTAAATTTTAGAGTATTACACAGAATGTTCACATGCCACCTTAGAAAGAATCTACCATGGCTCTGAAGCACTAAACTGTAAAACTGTCAAATCTAACATCCAGACTAGTACAGTTTATAGCCAACAAAATATTTTATAGTGAGGAGTATTTTAAAGGGGGAATAACATTTAAAAATGTGAGGTTGTTCTTTTTCTTTATACTTTTTTATTTAAATTTGAAACAAGGTTGTTATACATCTCAATCCCAGTTTCTTCATACTCACATCATCATCTGTCATCCCCACCAAATCCATTCCCATCCCCTTTCTGCTCCCCAGGAAGGGTGAGACCTTCCATGGGAAGGCTTCAAATTATGTCATAGTATTTGAGGGAGGGCCTAGGCTGTCTAGGCTTAAAAAGTATCCCTCTATGTGGGACAGGCTCTCAAAGTTCATTCCTATACTAGGGATAAATGCTGATCCATTTACCAGAGGCCCCATACACTGCCCTGTCCTCCTAATTAACATCCAAATTCATGGGGTCTGCATCAGTCCTATGCTAGTTTCCCAGTTATCAGACAAGGGTGCATAAGCTCCTGCTTGTCCAGGCCAGCTGATTCTGTGGGGTTCTCCAGTCTGATTTTGACCCCTTTGCTAATCACTCCTACCTCTCTGTAACGGGATTCCAGGAGTTCAGCTGGTGTTTAGCTGTGATTCTCTATTCAGCTTCCATCCGCTACTGAATGAAGGCTCTAGGATGGCATAAAAGGTAGTTGCCAATCTCATTACCTTGGAAGGGCATTTAAGATAACCTTTCCACTATTGCTTAGATTGTCAGTTGGGTTCATCATTGTAGATCTCTGGGCATTTCCCTAGTGCCAGATTTTTCCTTAAATTTATAGTGGCTCCCTTTATTATGATAGCTCTTTTCTTGGTCTCCTCTATTCTTTGCTTTCTCACACTTCCTGTTGCCTCAGGCCCTCCTCTCATCCCCTCTTCTCCCCTTCCCTTTCTCCTAACTCCCTCTCCCCTTCCCCCATTGCTCCCACTTTGCTCCAGAGATCTGGTCCCTTTCCCCCTCTCCAAGGGACCATATATGTGGCCTCTTAGGGTCCTCATTGTTTCTTACTTAGCTTTTCTGGTGGTGAGGATTGTAGGCTGGTAACCCTTTGCTCTATGTCTCAAAGCCATATATGCGTGAGTACATACCATGTTTGTCTTTTTGTGACTCGGTTACCTCACACAGAATGGTTCCTTCTAGTTCGATCCATTTGCCTGTGAATTTCAGGATTCCATTGGGTTCTTCTACTGAATAGTACTCCTTTGTGTAAATGTACCACATTTTCTCTATCCATTCTTCAGTTGAGAGCCATCCAGGTTGCTTCCAGATTCTGACTGTTACAAATAATGCTACTATGAACATAGTTGAAAAGATGCCCTTGTTATATGAATGTGCATCTTCTTGGTATATGCCTAAGAGTGGAATTACTGGATCTGTTGGTAAACTGATCCCCAATTTCCTGAGGAACCGCCATACTGCTTTCCAAAGTGACTGTACGAGTTAGCAGTCCCACCAACAATGGAGGAACATTCCCTTCTCTCCACATCCTCTCCAGCATAAACTATCTCTGGTGTTTCTAATTTTAGCCATTCTGACAGGAGTAAGATGGTATCTCAGAGTTGTTTTGATTTGTATTTCCCTGATGGCTAAGGATGTTAAGCACTTAAGTTTCTTTCAGCCATTTTTAGATTCCTCCATTGAGAATTTTCTGTTTAGTTCTGTATCCCACTTTTTAATTGGAATATTTGGTGTTTTGGTAACTAGCTTTCTTAGTTCTTTGTATATTTTGGAAATCAGCCCTCTGTCAGACATTGGGTTGAAAAAGATCTTTTATATTCTCTGGACTGTGTTTTTGTGTTGTTGATTGTGTCCTTTGCCTTACAGAAGCTTCTCAGTTTCAGGAGGTCCCATTGATTTATTGTGGATCTCAGAGCCTGTGCTACTGGTGTTATGTTCAGAGAGCAGTCTCCTGTACCAATTTGTTCAAGGTTACCTCCTACTTTCTATTCTAAGAGGTTCAGTGTAGCTGGATTTATGTTGAGGCTTTTGGTCCATCTGGACTTACGTTTTGTGCATGGCGATAGACATGGGTCTATCTGCAGTCTTTACACACCAGCATCCAGTTGAGCCAGCACCATTTGTTGTAGATGCTTTCTTTCTTCCATTATATACATTTAGATTCTTCGAAGCAGGTCTAGTTATGTGGGTTAGTAGATTCTTTGAAGCAGGTCTAGTTATGTGGGTTAGTATCCGTGTTCTCAATTCAGTTCCATTGATCTACCTGTCTATTTTTATTCCAATACCAAGCTGTTTTCAGGACGATAGCACTATAACAGTGTTTAAAATCACAGATGATGATGCCCCTGGAAGTAACTTTATTGTACAGGATAGTTTTGTTATGCTGAGTCTTTTGTTTTTGCATGCAGAGTTGAGGATTCTTCTTTCAAGTTCTGTGAGGAATTGTGCTGGGATTTTGATGGGGATTGCATTGAATCTGTAGATTATTTTGGCAAGATTGCCATTTTTACTATGTTTATCCTATCTATCCAAGAGCAAGAGCATGGGAGACCGTTCTCTTTTTTTTTTTTTTTTTGGTATCTTCTTAAATTTCTTTCTTTAAAGACTCAAAGTTCTTAGTATGTAGGTCTATCACTTGTTTGCTCAGCATTACCCCAAGATATTTTTTGTTGTTTGTGTGTATTGAAAAGGGTGACATTTCTATGATTTTTTTCTCAGCCCCTTTATTATCTGTACTTAATAGTGCGACTGAATTCTTTGAGTTAATCTCATATTTTGCCAATTTGCTGAATGTTTTAATCAGCTGTAGGAGTTCCCTGGAAGAGCTTTTCGGTCACTTATGTAAACTATCATATCATCTGCAAATAGTGAAAGATTGACTGTTTCCTTACCAGTTTGTATTCCCTTGAACTCCTTTTGTTGTCTTATTATTCTACCTAGAACTTCACATACAATATTGAAAAGGTATGGAGACAGTGTACAATCTAGTCCTATTCCTGAAGTTTGTGGAATCACCTTACATTTCTCTCCATTTAATTTGATGCTGGTTGTTGCTTTACTGAATATTGCTTTTATTATGTTTAGGTATGTTCCTGTTATCCCTTATCTGTCTAAGACCTTTATCATGAAAGGGTGTCGGGTTTTGTCAAAGGATTTTTCAGCATCTAGTTTGATGGTCATATAATTTTTTCTTTTTCAGTTTTTTATATGGTGGATCCCATTGATATATTCTTCATATGTTGAACCATCCCTTTATCCCTGGGATGAAGACTACTTGGTCATGTTTGATGATTTCTCTGATGAGTTCTTAGATTCAATTTGCCAGTATTTTATTGAGTATTTTTGCATCCGTATTCATGGGGGATATTGTTCTGTAGTGTAAAATTTTCAAATTTTGAGAAGTATAGGTTTTCAAGGTATGACCTGAGGAGTCTCTGGATTTCCTCAGTGTCTGTTATTATGTCTCCCTTTTCATTTCTAATTTTGCTGATATTCATGTTCTCTCTTTTTCCTTTTTGGTTAGTTTGGATAAGGGTTTGTCTATCTTGTTGAGTTTCTCAAAGGACCAACTCTTCGTTAGTTTGATTCTTTGTATTGTTTTTCTAGTTTCCACTTTATTTATTTCAGCCCTCAAATTGATTATTTTCTGGCATCTACTCCTCCTGGGTGAGTTTGCTTCTTATCCTTCTAGGGCTTTCACTTGTGCTGTTAATTCTCTAATGTGACTATCCTCCATTTTCTTCTTATGGGCACTTAGTGCAGTGAACTTTCCTTGTAGTGCTGCTTTCAAAGTGTTCTATTAGTTTGGGTATGTTGTGTCTTCATTCTCCTTGAATACTAGGAATTCTTTAATTTCTTTATTTCTTGCTGACCTAGGAATGGTGCAATTGTGCATTGTTCAGTTTCTATGAGTTTGTAGGGTTTTTGTGTTGTTGTTGAATTCCAACTTTAAAGCACAGTGGTATGATAAGACACAGGGGCTATTCCAATTCTTTTGTATCTATTGAGGTTTGTTATGTTGCTGAGTATGTGTTTCATTTTGGAGAAGGTTCCACGTAGAGATGAGATGGTATATGCTTTTGTGTTTGGATGGAATGTTATATAAATGTCTGTTAGTACTAATTGGGACATAACTTTTGTTAGTACTTTTGTTTCTTTGTTATCTTTCTGTCTGATGGACATGTCTAATCATGAGAATTGGGTCCTGAAGTCTCCCACTCTGAGTGTGTGAGGTTTTATGTGAGCTTTGAGTTTTTCTATTGTTTCTTTTATGAATGCGGGTGCCTTTGTATTAGGGGCATAGATATGCAGAATTGAGATTTTGTACTGATGGAATTTACCAGTGATGAATATGAAATGGCCTTCTTCTTTTCTCCTGTTTGATATTAGTTTGCAGTCTAACTTGCTAGATATTAGGATAGCTACACTGCTTGCTTCTTGGGTCCGTTTGATTGGAAAATCTTTTCCCAACCCTTTATCATGAGGTAATGTCTGTGTTTCTTGTGTGAAGCAGAAGTATGGATTCTGTCTTTTTATCCATTCTGTTAGCACGTGTCTTTGTATAGGCGAGTAATGACCATTGATTTTTAATTCTTGTTTGTTTAGATTTGTTGTTGGCTTTGGTGTTGTGAGTATATTAGCCCCGCTTTTTCTTTGGAGTTCTGGTGAAGTGGGATTATCTATTGCCTTTGTCTTTGTGAGTGTAGTTAACTTCCTTGGGTTGGAGTTTTCCTTCTAGAACTTTCTATATGACTGGATTTGTGGATATTTATTGGGAAAATCTGGCTTCATCTTTGAACATATAGTTTTCCTGTCTATAGTGATTGAGAGTTTTTCAGGGTATAGTAGCCTGGGCTGCCATCCATGGAGGACCTTTTGTCCTTTAGGGTTTCCATGGACAAGTCAGATGCAATTTTGATAGGTCTGCCTTTATGTTACCTGGCCTTTTCCCTTTGCTGCTCTTAATATTCTTTCTTTATTCTGTATGTTAGTTGTTTTGATTATTATGTGGAAAGGGCCCTCTTTTTTTGGTCCAGACTAGTTGGTGTTCAGTATGCTTCATATACTTTCAAAGGCACATCTTTCTTCAAATTGGGAAAATTTTCTTCAATGAGTTTGTTGAATATGTTTCCTATTACTTTGAGCTGGACTTCTTCACCTTCGTCTATGCCTACTATTCATAGGCTTGCTCTTTTCATGGTGTCTCACATTTCATGGATGTTTTGTGTTAAGGATTTGTTGGATTTAAGATTTTCTTTGGTCAATGAATCTTTTTCCTCTAGTCTATCTTCAGTGCCTGAAATTTTCTGTCCAATCTCTTCTGTTAGATATGCTTGCATCTGTAGTTCCTGATCATTTAACCCAGTTTTTCTATTTCTAGCATTCCCTCAGTTTGTGTTTTCTTTATTGTCTCTATTTCAGTATTTAGGTCTTGAGCTGTTTGAATTGTTTCTTTCATCAGTTTTTTTGTTTTTTGTTTCTCTACTTTTTTTACTTTCTTTAAGAGATTTGTTCATTTCTTGCATTTTTTTTTTCTTTTGGTTTGGTCTTTTCCTCTATTTCTTCCAATTTTTGTTTGTTTTTTTATTCTTCTATTTATTTAAGGGCTTTTCTTATATCATCTTTGAGGACCTCTATCATTTTTATGAAGTTATTTTGTAAGTTGTTCTATTATGCTTAATCTGCTTTGGTATGTTAGAGTCTAGTTGGTGTAGAGCCCCTAGATTCTGGTGGTGCCATATTGGTCTTTCTATTGTTGGGTGAATTCTTGTATTGCTTTCTTCCCATCGCTTCTTTCAGTGGGTGAAACTGGAGTCTCTCTCTCTCTCTTTCTCTCTCTCTTTCTCTCTCTCTCTCTCTCTCTCTCACACACACACACACACACACACACACACACACACACACACCTGCTCTCTCAGTAGGTGTAAGTGGGTCAGGAGTTCGATGTCTATAACTATAGATGATCCAAGCTCCCTTGGATGTCTCTCAAGAAAAGGCCACAGCAGAACCAATGATATGGGGAAGGCAGGCTCAGGATGGTCTCAATCACTGAGGCAGAAGGCAGGCGAGGAACCCAAAATTCTGGTGAGGACAGGCTCAAGAAGGTCCCTACTGGAGGGAAGGTCCAGTATGAGCAGAGCCAACCCAGGAAATTCCAAGGAGATAGTGGGGGTGTTCAACCCAGGTTCTGGTCAAATGCTCACCCAGAGCAGTGGGGCCAGCAGAGTGAGTTTGAGGAGAAGGCAGGCTGTGGGTGGTTGATGGTCTAGAGTACCAGGACTGGACCTCTCAGGCCAAGGTAATTGGCGGAGCAAGATGCAGAGTTAACCCAGGGAGTTCACAGGAAATGATGTGGGGTGGGGGGTTGGCTGGGCTGGTCCCAGACTCACCTCAGGCAGAGGGCATGTGAAGGGGCCCAAAGATCAGGTAAGGGTAGGCTTAAGATGATCTCATGAGGATAGGCTGGTCCCCTATGCACCTAGCCATCCCAGATAATTTCCAGGAGGGAGATATAGGGGGTATTTGACCTGCACACTGGCCAAATGCTCACCCCAATCAGTTGGGCCAGCAGGGCCAAGAATCTACTCCAACAAGTTTTGTGCCAACTTAGGTTGGCACTTTCATTTTTATTGCCTATATTAAGAATGTATCTTCAGTGAAAATATATGATATCACTTCCCACCTTCCCTTTCTTTCAGACCCTGCTATACCCCTCCTTGTTACCTATCTAATTGGTGGCTTCTCTTTATTTCTTATTTATATTTATACTTATGAATGCAGAAAAAACATAAATATAGCCAAGCACTTCTCAGCTTTCCAAATCAAGTCCCTCCTCTCATTGCAAGAGTAAATTAGTTGTTGCACCTACCCACTCATTTTATGTGCTTGTTTCCTTGGACACTTGTGTCTTATATTGATGTATTGGTTGGCTCATTTTCAGATGGCTTCCACATTACAAGAAGTATGTGAAGATTTCGGTAGGTAAATTGTCACTCTGTCATAACTCAGAGGAAGTACAGGACTGTGTACCAATAGCTGATGCAGGTGCTGGAACAGGTCACTCTTACCGCAGGCACTCAGCAGGTCTTCCAGGCACTGGGAATATGTGGGACAATGTACATTTAAGCATCACCTGGATTTGAACTTTTCCTGTAACCCCAGGTTTTAATGGAAGTAAATGTTGACTTACACAGTCAAAGCTGAGATTCTCGGGCAGCTTGTCTCAATGAACACATTTTCAAGGACTTACTTGGGAAAGAATGCTTGTTACTGGAAAAGAGACCTGTTCCCTCATTTTTATCTCACTGAGACTTTATGTTTAAAAAGGTTTTACATTTAGACAGTTTTCTTTAATCATAATAAGACCATCAATCTTCATGTAGTTCACTTCGTCTACTAAAAGTGGGTAATGCGGTAAATAAGGATCAGGATAAACAAATAGGCTGAATAGATGTTTATTCAGGAAGAAATAACTTACAACCTAGACAGATGAACACCAGGAAATTCAACCCGATCCTCTCCTGTCCAAGTCACGCCAGAAAGAGAGCGCACCTTCCTCGCCCCCTCCGACCTCCTTCCTCAGGTCACCTCCGCCCATCGCTCCACCCCCCAATGGGCGTGGTCAGTGCTACAGAAGGATTATCTCACTACAAGTGGCTATATTTAAAAGAAGGAGAAAAATTTAGACTGAATTGGTTAATACTTATTGTCAACTTGATAGGATGCAATATCACCTAGGAGAGAAATCTTTGGCCATGTCAATAGAGATTTTAGATTGTGTTAATTGAGATGGGAAGAATTATGCTAATTAAGGGGGGGCTCTTACATGAGCATGTTCCTAGGTTGAATAAAAGAAGCAAGTGAGAACTAAGATTCATATCTCTCTACTTCCTGATAACAGAACGTGATCAGCTCTCTCAAGCCCCGGCCACCATCTCTTCCTCACCATTATGATGGAATGGCCCATTAAACTATGAGCCTAAATAAACCCCTTACTTCCTTCTTTAAGTTGCCTTTGTCAGACCTGTTGTCACAGTAACAGGAAAAGGAACTATTTTCTTTACATTGATTTATGAGAAGTTCATGAAAACCAAGAATGCTTCCCCCTCACCTGTAGTCTCCTGCCTGAGATTTTGCCTTCATGTTTATATTTTTTGTTTTTTGTATTTTTTAAAACATGTTCTAAGTAGGTAATCACCCAGATTCACAAACCCTACCATTTAGTTTAAATTCTTAGAATAATGTCTGGGAGCATATGTTTCGTTATTCATAATGATAATCTATGAACCTACACTCAAGTAGAAGCATTAAGCAGTAGTCTATAACCATATTTGTTTCATTAATTTTACTAACATTTAATAATTTCAAAGTGTTGTATAAGATCCTGAAGACAGACTCATGTAGAAGACCCTGCCCTAATGGGCTTACAACCAACCAGTAGAGAAATTTTTAAACAAAAACAAAAATGCAGAAATTAACTTGTTAGCAATGTTCCCTTGACTGTTCCTAGGAAAGAATAAATCTCATCTTCCAGTTATCAATGCTGGTCATGAAGAGCTTTTATTGCCCTTGGTTTACCACGGCAGAGATATGGGGAAACCTCTGGTTATGAATAGCTTTTGTACCCCCCTTGGTTTACTATAGCAGAGATGTTGGGAAAACTCTGGTCTTAAGCTCATAGATTGTTTACTGCTTCTGTAAATTTTCATCTTACACTCATTGTACTTAGTACCTATTTTGTTAAATCTTCTGTAAGGTGTGAATTGTAAAAGAATATATATCACATATATAAATCCCTCACTTTTTCCTGAAATTATTACATTTTCTCTACTCTTTCCTAATTTGAATTCATATTATAAATGTAACTATGAAATTACTGTGTTGAAATTCAGTTTAGAAAATTAGATTGTTTCTAGTGATTACTAAATTACTGAGATGAGAATAATTTTGTATTGGTTTTTAGAAACTTTCCTAAAATCCAAGTTGTAAATTATATTTCCTACAGGTTATCAATCATTAAGCTGGGAATAGCACATGTTTTTTGTTTGTATTCTGGACTACATTTTCAGGGTTCAGACTGTCAAGAAGACACACAATAATGGAAGCAGCTCTTGCTGTGATAAGAGTATGAAACAGCTAATCACACTGAGGTTCTGGGCACGAAGCAAAGACAGCTGAGTGCTAATGCCCATCCTTTCTCTTTGTCCTTTATGAGGACCATCCCCACAGCATTGTCTCATTCAGGGTTGGCTTTCCTTCCTGTGTAATCCTCTCTGCAAATACCCTCACAAACAAAACACACAGCCACAGGGATGTGCCTTCAAAGAGCTGACTGCCAATTCCAGTCAAGTTGTCAATTCATATTTCTATTAGAAGTTAGCAAATGCCCCTATTACAGCTTTACTAATGCTATCAGTTCACGGACATCTTCTCTAATTTTAAATGTCAAAATGGTCACATTAATTTGCATTTCTATGTGTTCCTATTTCAGTTCATCTGTATATGTAGAGGTGTGTGTGTGTGTGTGTGTGTATGTGTGTGTGTGCATGTGTACATAAGTTATCGTTACAATACTCCATATAAGACAGATTTGAAATTAGATACACATTTGAAATGTAAATTCAGGTTTCCTCGATCACAGCATTTCTAAGAAATCCTATCACAGCAATAGTTCACACATTTAGATTCTGTCAGGTCTATAACTCAGCTGCTTAAAAGAACTTTCCTTCTCTGAGATGTTTTACATAATTAAATATTAATACTTCTAGTGATATAACCAGTCAAACATAGGCACTCTGCAATCTTCTCTATGGAGGAGGCAGCCAAGCTTTGGAACTTGTCAATGCATGAAGCTGGAGAGAACCATTTATAAAAGAAGGGAGAGAAAACCTTCATAATTGCATACAGTGTCTCAGCAGTGTGCAATCACGGCAGAGGAAATGCTGGGAAAGTACTTGACATTTAAATGTCAATTTAATCAAATTATGCAATCTTTAAAATGTAGCTGAGCATAATGGGTTCCCTAAATGACTTAAAACATATCTCTTTCTAAAATGATCCAGAAATTGAGCATTTTGAAGTTGTAAGCTGTCATTTGAAGCCATACCTTTAAAGGCCTTCTGTGTTAGATCATTACACTTTTAAAATAAAAACATGAATTTTACATTTTTATCCACCAAAACAAACATCTCTAGTGAAAAGAGAGTGATTAACCAGGAGTCTTTGTGCATTATTAATACAATGTTCAAAGAATTTATGGAGTGATAGCATGTCAAAATTCTAGTTAGAAACCTCCAAAAAATGAAGAATGGAAATTATTGCTGCCTCTCTAGTGTTTTCCTGTATTTTAGTAGAAATTAACTTTTACCTAAGCCCAGCCTCTCCTGCTCCCTGACTTGCTACATTTGTAGGACAACAAAGACTTAGTAATTGTTTTAGGGTTTCCAATTTGTCCCTTTGGCGTGAAAGTATAAACAGTAAGAAAATAGGTTTCCCAGGGAAATACATAATTCAGTTTGGTCCTATACCTCCACAGAAGCTCAACTCAGCATAAATGCTCACTATAGTCAGCACACGTCTCTTCCAGACTACTAATCCAATACAATTCCTGTGTATTTCAGGAATTAAAAATATGTGTTAGATCTTGCTGTTGTCATCAAGGAAATAAAGTTGTCTTTATGTGTAACTAAGTATGAGTGCAGAGTCTGGATTTAGTTCTGTGGGTATAAACCAGGTTTAGGTTCTTTGGGCATTTGTTTATTCAGTTTTAAATGGAGATAATTGAAATTTTATACGATTTATATAAGGATTAATTTGTACTATTCTACTAAAAGTAATAATATCTACAGAATGGTTAGACAAGAGCCTTTAATACTACATCCTGAAAATCAATTGTGTTGTTATCATTGCTTTTTTTTTCTATCTGTGTGGTGGGTTGATTTAAGTTTCTTTAGTATATAGCCTTATAGGTAGCTCTGATGATTCTGGTATTAAATATGTGATAATCTTCCTACCTCCTTATCTAAGTCATTAGGATTCTCATACACATGAAATATAGGAGAACACCACACACTATGCTGTAGAGTGTGCCTGTAATGACTACTGTCACAACTCATTGGCACCTACTCCATTGATAAGAGTTCACATCTTGAGCTATGCTGGTTGGCATCTAGGAATTTGTCACACTATTTGCAGAGGGCGAGTTAGTTACAAACTAAGCATGACCACATTGGGCCAGTCAGAATTATGCAGTGCAACAACTCAGCTGCCATCTGAAAGCTGAGGAAACAAAACAATGAAGGTGAAGATAGGAGGAGGAAGCCACAGGGTTGAAGGTGTGGGCAGTTGCAGCCTACAACAGGTAAAGAAAATGACCTAAGGTTTCACAAGAACTCAAATGGACCTTTAGAGGTGTCTCATTTGATGTGTTTAGATGCCAAAATGTGCATCTCACACTTAAACCTCAATTTCCATCCCACATTTCAAGTTAGTCTCTGTCCAGTGCCTTGGTCAATGTCTAGGAGTAAATTGAGTGCCAAGCAACCACCTTTGTTTAGATACAGCTGTGCTTACAAGCATACATTTCTACCTCATTATCACAAAAGGAACAAAGTTAAAGAGTTACATCTTCCTGTAAAACTATGGCATAAAACAAAAGACATTAAATATGATCAGCACCCATATCTACCCAAGTAGGAAGAAGTGAGCAGGGCAAAAATGTGATTTATATGCAAAGCTAGTGCTTCCTTTCAAGTAAATAAATAATTTTCCACCACATAAGTTGTATAGGTATTATAAAGTATAGAAATTATATTATATATAAATACCCATGTACGGTAAATTAGCATGTTTTCTATATCCTTAAGTGTCCGTTGTTCTCATTCCTTGGTTTCTATGGACTCCTACATTTTTCCAGCTAGATAAAATTTCTAAACAGCATACAATTGAATTCCATGATGTCACACTCTGCTTGACATTTGTAATGAGATTACTTTGCTGGACTCAATCAAGACATTTGTACTTGATGCTTCTTTTGCTCTCAAAAATTGAGTGGTCCTTCTTGGGCAAGCATTCTACAAAATTATTAGGATTCTTTATAAGCCTTCACAAATTCCAATTACTATCAATCAAAAGCATTTTACTGATCTAGTGTCTATCACATTCCTTATTAAAATTCAGATAAATGGCTGGGGTTGGCTCAAGAGAGTAAAGCACTTGCTGTGAGGACATGAGGACCTGTGTTTAGAACCCTAAGCACCCATTCAAAAAGCTGGAAATTTCTAGTTTGCCTGTAGCCCAGTACTAACTATGTGGCAGGACAATAGAAAGAGAACATCACTAGTACTCTGGCTGCCAGCCTAGCAAAAAAAATTACTACCTCTGGTTCTATAATAGAAGAATGTCAAGGAAATAAGGCAGAGAGCAATATGTCACATCTCCTCCTTTGTCCTTTACATGCAAACATATATATATCATACACAAATAAATGATGATTGACAGATAGACAGATGACAGACAATAGATGGATAGATAGATAGATAATAGACAAACTCAGTTAAATTTGCAGCTAGCTATTGCATACTCTCCTTTTTATCAGTTTCAATTTCACTTACAATGATTGTTCAGTATAAGCATGATGACTATATTCTCAATTCCTTCACTGGTGTTCCTGCCAGTACTTATTACAATAGCTAACTCATAAGTGATGCTGAATTTCATTTAATGATTAATTATTCTTGTCATAATAAAATTAGGCATTATCACACACAGTCCTCATTCTGCATGTTCTCAAGGTCATAAAATATATTTAACTTATTTTTATGTTCTCAACACTCCAAAATACCTGAAGTATATTATTTAAGTTGGTATTTGGTGAATTAACAAAAAGCTATATTAACACAACACATTATTCAAAATAATTGTTTTTAAGATTAAATGTTGAAAAATTCATGATATCCAAGCATATTAACTCAGAAACAAAAGTCAAGTCACAAAACCAAAACTCTGCCTAAAGGCTCAATGTAGTCAACAACAGTCTGTATGTGTTTTGATCAGAAAGGGATAGAGCCTGAAACTCAACTCTACAATATATTGTCTACAAATAAAACTTGACCTTGATTTACTCTAAAATGGACATATGTTTTCATTGGTGTCCAACATTTACAGTCAGAAATATATTCGCAAATATTCGGCTTTCAGGATGATATAAAACAATCAGAATTCCCCAGCTCACTAGCATTTAATCCATCTGGTGATAGACAAGAAGGAAGGCAGTCAAGTATTTGTGAGTTTGAAGTTTGTGAGCAATCTTAAACACTCATCACTTGTCCTGCTTACTCACCAGCATTGCACGCTAAGTCTGTGTTGGTTGTTGAATTCTTCCCTCTTCATTTAGAGGCAGTTAATGGCAGATAGATCACACACACACACAAACACACACGCGCATGCACACACACACACACACAGAGAGAGAGAGGGGTGGCTAAAGAGACATATTGAAAGAGAAGTTTTTAATTGTATACCTCCATGAAAAATAAAATGGTTGAAGAAGTTAAAAAGTTTTTTGTATTTGAAATACCCATGATAATTTTATCAAAAAACTGTGGATGGCAATCCTATTGAATAAATTCTGGAATGATATGTTCTTTTTTTGCTAAGGATATAAAAAAATTAAATTGTTCACAAAAAGAGTTACAATACCTTTGTATAGTGTTGGATATAATAGATATGTCTGATGATCTTTTAAACTTCAAACATGCTGCTTTATATAATTGAACAATAATTTATAATTCGTTTTACTTTCCAAATGCACAAAACTTAAGTCCAAATAGATTAAAGACCTCAACATAAATACAGACACACTGAACCTCTTATAAGAGAAAGTGTGAGGTACCCTTAAACTAATTGGTACAGGAGACCACTTCATGAACATAACACCAGTAGCACAGACACTGAGATGGACAATTAATAAGTGGGACCTCCTGAATCTTAAAAGCTTCTACAAGGCAAAGGACACAGTTAATGAGACAAAACAGCAGCCCACTGAATGGGAATAGATCTTCACCAAGCCCACATCTGGCAAAGAAATCAAGAAACTAGTCACCAAAACACCAAATAATCCAGTTAAAAAGTGGGATAGAGAACTGAATAGAGAATTCTCAATAGAGGAATCCAAAATAGCTGAAAGACATTTAAGAAAGTGTTCAACATCCTTACCCATCAGTGAAATACAAATCAAGGCAAATCTTAGATACCATTTTACTCCTGTCAGAATGGCTAAAATCAGAAACATCAAGGACAATTATGCTGGAGAGGATGTGGAAAGAGGGAAAACTCCTCCACTGCTGGTGGAGTGAGAATCAGTATGGCAGTTCTTCAAGAAAATGGGAATCAGTCTACCACAGGATCCAGAAATTATATTCATAGTCACATACCCAAAATATCCATTACCATCCATGCAACAAAGACATCTGATCAACTATGTTCATAGCAGCATTACTTGTTATAGCTAGAACCTGGAAACAACCCAGATGCCCCACAACTGAAGAATGGATAAAGAAAATGTGATACATTTACACAATGGAGTACTACTCAACAGAAAAGTAAATACAATGGAATCTTGAATTTCGAAAGCAAATGGATGGAAGGGAAAGAAACCATCTTGAGTAACTTTGAGGTAACTCAGGCACAAAAAGATGAACATGGTATGTACTCACTCATATATGGATTTTGGACATAGAGCAAAAGATTATCAGCCTGCATAAAATTCTTACCAGTAGATAAGTTAAGATACAAGGAGGGCCCTAAGAGAGATGCACAAGGTCCCCCAGAGAAGGGGAAAGGGAAATATCTCCTGAGTGTATTGGGAGAAGGGGTGTGGGACAGTGAATGGAGAGAGAGTTAGGGGAAAGAGAAGGCGAGGAGGGGCGAGGAGAACATGAGGGACCAGGAAGATTGAGTCAGGGGAGGAATAAAGGAGAGCAAGAAGAGAGATACCATAATAGAGGGAGCCATTATAGGTTTGAAGAGAAAACTGGCACTAGAGGGATGTCCAGAGACCTACAAGACTGACGACAACAAACAATCTGAGCAACAGTGGAAAGGCTACCTTATATGCCCTTCCCTGTTAATGAGATTGAAGACTATCTTATATGCCATCATAGAGCCCTCATCTAGTGGCTCATAAAAACAGAAGCAGACACCCACAGCTGAACACTGAGCTGACCTCCTGCAATCCAGTTGTGGAGATGGAGGAGTGATGAGCAAAGGGGTCAAGCCCTATGGAAACCCACAGAGACAGCTGACCTGAACAAGTGGGGAGATCATGAACCACAGACTGATAGCTGGGAAACTAGCATAGGACCAACCCAGAAGCCCCTGAACATGGGTCTCAGTTAGAAGGCCTGAGCAGTCTATCAGACCTCTGATAGTGTAACCAGGATGTATTCTGGTGCACTAAAGGAAGTTGGGAGCACATTCCCCATGGAGGGATACGTCCTTCTCCCAGAGGCAGGAGCAATGGCCTAGGCACTACCCCAAATGACTTGACAGATTTTGAGGATCCCTCCTGGAAAGCCTCACCCTCCCTGGGGAGTGGGTGGGGAATGAGATAGGAGGGAGTTATGGGATGGAGAGAGAACTGGTATCGATAAGTAAAATAATAAAAATAATAAAAAAATAAAGCTTTATAAAAACCTATAAAAAGGATTCATAAATTTCTCATATTATTTGCTATGAATTATATTTTTTTCAAAAGTCTATATTTAATGTATGGTTTGATTTCTTTGGTTCTGTAGAATTCTGACTTCTAAAAAATACAAAAGTTGCAGGAAAAATTCAATTTTAGCATAAAAATGAAATGTGACCTACTCAGCTTTTAATGCTTAGAAAGATGTGATTATGGTGATTACAATAGGTCATGTTCAGTTATGACTTCCAGAGCCGGAAAGCCTTTCCATTTCCTTCACATAGCTCCTGTCATAAAAATGTATTAATAATAGCAATTAAATAATAATTAAGGTTTGACATTATAGAGAATGAAAATGCAATATACTTTGCCATCATTCAATTCTGCAAAACCCTGATAATTTATAAAGAAGTAAAACTTTATAAATCAGAATTTATTTTTATTGTAAAAATTCTAGAGATTTTTCTGAGAACTTAAATGTTATCTTACAAATACAACCAAGAGAAAAATTGCAACTGGAATGGTTTATTCTTCTAGTTTTATGTTTTCTATCTTACAGATCAAATGTTTGAAAATTGTTCTTAGAACTTGAAAATAGGCAAATACATTCCAGAATACAATTGAACAGCCATCTGATCATCTCTTCTAATATCTGCTTCTGGTTCTGATATCCATATCTATCAGAAGAAAAAGAAATGCCTTAACATTTCTTTTTATACATGAAGTAACTAAGACAGATGACTTTTGTAATATTTCCACCCAGATACAGTGAGCAAGAAATTCTCTTCTAGGACGTTATGCAGGATGATTTAGCAAGGCACATTTACAAATGAGAACACTTGTGACACTGGATGCAGCAGTCATATTGGTCTCAGTTTTGTATGTTTGTGCTTTTTAGATCGATTCCTAAAAGTCAGTTTACCTTGAGAAGTGGCTTCATAAGGAGAATCTTCTTTTCCATAATCCCTTAAGAATCTGTTCTGCTTCTTTGCAATTTAAGTATTCTTATAGCATCTCTTCTACTCCAATAAAAGTACAACAGTGGAAATCTCTCAGCAGGCCAGCAAAGAAGAAGCACTTAGGCTGCGATTTTCTTTATAAGTGATGGTGAGGAATTGAGCATGAACTGACTTTAAAACTATTTTCATTGTTTATATATAGGAGCATAAATTAATATTATCAATTTAACAAATATTATTTTTTAAAAAATAAACCCAAGTAATCTGTAAATAAATGAATTTTTTTAAAAAAAAAAAAAAAAAAGTCTATTACAAAGCCTAGTATACAGTAACAATACAATAATTGCTTCTTTCCATCCTTCCCAAGGGCAACCTTCTGAATACTTCTCTTCTGTGTTCACAACACTAGAGGCTTGGGGTTAAAACAATGAAGCATGCATACCGACTGAGACCTTATAAAACTCTGAATTCCAATTTTGTTGCCTAGAAATTAACCTTCCTAAGGTGAATCATCTTCCTTCAGTGCTTTAATTCAGCCAAATATCTTCTTGAATCTCAGTTATCTTTCATACATGACCTCTTCTGTGCCCTCATTGTTTCAGTTACTCATTTTGCATTTGTCGATCATTAACTCTAGGCCAAATCTTATATGGAACAATGAAAAAATAGAACAAGGACTTAAACACTCAGTTATTCCTAATGCGATGAACAGACATTGGAGAAGAGTCAAGCAAGTCTGAATCCAAAATAACAGATGACACTTTCCCAAAAGTGTAACAGTCATTAGAAAACAGTTTCTTCGACACACTCAAATATCTGCCCAAATATTTTTCTATTCCATTTTGAATTGAAGTTTTCCACTTCCAAAATACATTTAAATGAGTTTAGAAAGACAGCTGTGTCCTTTCTGATGAAGAAAATCTTTTGTATATTATACTCGAAAAAAGTCTTTTGCTAGCTTGAAAATTATCTTGCTGAAAATATGGAATTGCATCACACAGCAAAAACTATAGTGATAATTAAAAGCTTCCATTAAAAATGTTATTAGAAGGTGAAAACACATTCTAAAGACTTGAATGATAAGCAGAAAATCACTGGTGCCTTAATGCCCTATATGGTACTTTGCACAGCAGTGACTTGAAGCAAACATGCCTGTTTTGATACAGATGCATGTTAGAAACTGGTACCTTCATCTCCTCTCATATTCCTTGCTAACAAGGCCTCTTTGTTGGCACTTTTATCGATATACATTAGCAGTATAAAAGAATGATATAATCTTTGCAGCATCTGAATTACTGCCAATGAAGTCATTTTTACCCTGAATGGAATGATACTGTTCGTCCTGAATGCTGCAAAGAGCATTCTGCTCTTTCCTTTAGGGTCCTTAGAAGCAAAATGAGCCATGTGTCTCCATTATGATAGCCTGACTCTGGAAAGAAATGGGCAAACAAGCCTGTATATTTTTACTGAGCTCTCAATCAGTTTAATTTAGAAGTGAAATGTGCTTTCTGACTGAGATGTCATAAAATTGGGAGAGAAGCATAAGCAAGGCTGTTAAAGTACAGACTCATGACTGCATCCCAAGTTCTTGATGGTCCTGTCCAGAGCCACTTCCAGGAAGACATACGAAAAACCGAAAGTCCATAATTGTTCTATAATTAAAGTGAAATATTTTTTGCACAATTTACAATTCACCTTCTTGTTGATGATTAAATCAGTGACTTTCTGTGCTGCAATAAACTCACCATTTGGAATCTAAAAAAAAAAAACATTTATATATTAATAACCTATGATAATACCTTAAGGGCATAAATTAATGAATGTTGGCTCATCATGTTTTTTCTATCATCTGACTGAGCCTTTTTCAAGTCAGAACATGAAAGGATTATGATTTGAATATCAAAAAAGTAAATCATAGGAAGAAAGAAGATTCCTGAATTGATATAGACTGACGGTGAAGTTTTGAAATATTCTGTTAGCATTTTAAGGGAATGTAGTTTTATTCACATGGTTGATTGTTGTGGGATATTTGTACACTGTGTGAAAATGTATTGCTATGATTGGTGTAGTAAAAAGATAAACATCCAATAGCTAGGCAGGAGGTATAGCCAGGCAGAAGGAGACAGACAGAGAGAGAGAGGGAGAGAGAAAGAGAGAGAATGGGTCAGGAGACAAAGAACAAGCAAGACCTTCAGAAGGAGGTAACAGCTATGAGGCAAGTGACATCATGTAGATCAATAGAAATGTGTGGCATTAAGAGGAACTAGTAAGGAATAAGTCTAAACTATAGACCGAGCTTTCAAAATTAATAAGAATTCTCTATGTCATTATTTGGGAGCTGACTTGAAGGACAGAAAAACTCATTACAGTCGATAGAACCTGTGGAAAAATATTAAACAGGACTTTTAAAGTTAACAGGTTTAACAAGGTAAATTCAGAGTGAACAGAAATAACTATGGCCATCCAGGAGTAAGAGATTGCTACAGGAGTTATGCGGGACTTCAAGTCTAGGAATTAGTACCATTAGGTACTCTGCTCCTGTCTACATAATAGTAGATATATTGACAGCATCATCATATACACTGGTATAAATGCAATCTATTTGTATCATTTGTTCTACAGACAATAACTGAGGGGGAAGAAATAGGTTACTTTCCTAGGAGATCTTCATAGCCAACTTGACAACACAATGGCAACACAGTTATGGGGAAGAAAATGGAAATGAATAATATTTTAGATATTTGAATGCATACCTGGCAAGGTTTGGTCATGACCTACATGATGGAAGAGAAGAAAATTAAGAATTGAGAATGTTTTGACAGACCTTTGTTTTCACTGGGATGGAATAAAAGAGAGAACTGGCCTACAGAGGAGGTGAAGAGTTCTATGTGCCCATCCACTGACCTGGGGGCTTGGTCCCAAATAGATAACCAAGGGGAGATTTCCACTGACGGTATTTTAATCTGACCCTTATAGGGAAGAAAGGAACAAATTGCCAGCAACCTTTGGAAACTTGAGTGGGGATTTTAAAAAACGATGAAGTTATCCAAACAATGAAAAGTATGTGTACGATGGCATGCTGTTTGTGAGTTTAAAACCTGGTTAGATAGGGACATGAAAAGAAAGAAAATGTAAGGTCAACTGTCAAAAGAGAAGGGACCCGGGGAATGTGTGGGGGATCCCAGGGAAGACTGCTTGAGGATAGTGGTAAACTTCAGCAAACCAACTCCTCAAATGGGCTGGCTCCCTTAGCTCAAATTCCCCATGCTGTACCTGGCAGAAATACTTACACTGTTTACATTACCGCTGTGTGCCAGTTTCAAACCCTGTCACGTCTTCATATTCATTCAGTCTTTCATTTTATTGTTTTGAATTTCCTTTTTATTGTGTACACATAAAGTTTGCAAAAGGCTATGTATGTTTGCAAACTGTATAGATGCTTTTGTGTGTTTGTTTGGGGATGTTTTGTTATTTAAGGGTTCACTTCATTTTGTTTTCTTTTTCCTTAATAGTTTCACTTCTATATGTAATGGAGTTGGGTCGTATTTCTCCCCATACTCCTCTTTTATCCACTTCCTTCCTGTGTTGGAACTCTTCTTTCCAATGTCTGTTTCTCATGAAACAAAGTTTTCTGACTCGACTCAAACTTATGATGCTCCTGCTTTGGTTTTACTAGAGCTAGAATTATAGAACTGATCCACTAATACAAACTTTTCACTGACTTTGTGATGGTTTTGTTGTGTTTGTGTGTATGTACGTATATATATGCATGTGATATGGGAGATCATGTGTGTGTATATCAGATGCCCATACTCCATTTTCAAACCAGGATATTGTAATTCACATTTTGTGTCCATGCATTTAATATTTCTAGAATCCATGAAGCAATTTTGAATGTCTTGCTGTTAGTACACACAATTGTTAATATTCTTGTGAGATTTTATAAACATTTATATTACTGTACTTTTCCCATCCCTCCATCCCTCCACACATAGTGTTTGTTTCTTCTCTCCCCTATACAAGATAAAACTAGATACTACACATTGTTAACTTTTAACTACTTTCTGTGTATCCAAATCCTTTTTTGATGGCAACGAGAGCTATAAAAATTATTTAGTGCTTCAGAATTTCACAGGTAATAACAAATACAAAGTTTTCAAAGCCATTCATGTAAAGGAATATATTCAGTTCTTGGGTTTCCATCCTCATTGTAAAGGCCATCAGGTAAACGGTAAAAAAGAAAATGCGCACAAGGCATGCATCATGTTTGAAACAATAACTCTACACCAGTGAGAGAACAGCATACCTATAGCATCATTCCTCCAGTCTCACACAGTGCTAGTAATTTAAAATCTTTGTAAGAATTGTTATTTGTGGTGTAGAGACTTTTAGTATGTGATAAATGTCATAAATATGAGGTGATCTGTCATACCCATAGCAATGAAGAAGATGCCCCAGGAGCTCAATCTATGCACAAGCCTATATTCTGCTCTAGACTCAGTTGGAATGTGTCCTGTGTCTTACATCAATCTCATGAGAAGATTACCTCACTCTCATGTTCTTAGGGTTGTAAAAACACTTAGTCTCTGTTATTAGCTTACATGCTTCTCCTCAAGCAGCTGTCTCTTCCCTATAAGTGTTTTATATAATATATTCTATTTGTGGTAGCTAAGGTTAGTATACACCCCTCTGATATTAATAGGTGGGATTCTTTCCTTGATAGTTTCCTTCATTGTTGAAAATAAACTTAAATGTTAGTAAATATTTATGATATGCATTTTCTATGTGCAATGTTTAACCATAATAGTATTCATAGAGCCAATAAGTGGTAAAGTAATTTTATTTCAACATAATAGTGATGAAATAATAAAGTCTCTAGGAAATAATAAAGTCTCTAGGAGAATGCAATCTCTTGATAATATTTTAGTTTGTCCATTCACTTCCTATTTCAGAAAATATATCACTCAGCATATTTAACTACCAATAAATGCATGAGCATGTCTAGAGATGGGTGACATCAGATATTATAATGCACATAGCTAAAGAAATTCCACCTTTTAGAAACTCGCCAACTATAACAACATAAGAGGACTTTTATTTCATCTTAAAAGGATTAGGGTAAGGTTGATAACACATTGAATGTCTATGGAATTAGGATGAAAAATTTATAGGAAGCTTACTTATATGTTTTCTTTCTGGTCCTTCACCAAATGAAATTTAGTGAAGTTTTTATGTTAGACAAAATGTCCTAGAGCCATAGGCAGAGGATTAACTTCAAGAAACTTGTTTTTGAAACATAAACAAATTTACTGAAAACAATTAAAAATTTACTTTTGAAGACATTGTAATTTTACTTTTAATTTGTGTATATATGGATGGGATTATTCACATGAATATTATATTCATTGAGGCTACAGGAAATACCTCTTGGAGCTGCAATTACAGAACTCTATGTGCTACCCAATGTGGGTACTGGACACGCAACTAAAGGTCTGTTACAAGTGGAATACCTGTATACTCTTAAACACTGAGCTGTATCTCCATCCTTCATATGTTTGATTTTTAAAATGATATTTGCTGAGAACTAAGACAGATGACTGACTTATTCAGATAAGTGCTTGTTCTGCAATCATGAGGATCTGATTTTGGATTCCCAACACTCATTGAAGTAGGAGATATGGTTGGATCCTTCTCATTGATCATTGATCAACCAATATAATTAACCCATACTTCCAATCACTACACATTCTGTCTCCTTTAAAAGACACAGTGGAGAGTAATTAAGGCAGATGCCTCATGTTGCCTTGTGACCTTAACATTCTTGCTCATACACTTGCATACACACTGATATGCACATGTACACATGAGTACACACATACAAAAAAATTAGAAGCCACATATAAATATGACTCTTCAATTAAAAACACTTGTTGCTTTCATAGAGGACCCAGGTTCTATTCTCAGTGCATCCATGATAACTCACAACCATCTCTAACTCTAGTTCCAGGGGTTCTGCCACCCTCTTCTGACCTCTGTTGGCACCAGGTACACACCTGGTGCACAATCATGCAGCTAAAATATCCATACACATAAAATAAATCTAAAAAAAGAAAGAACAAATTAGAGAAATATTTTAGTGTCATGTTAACTTTCCATAGAAATTAAGTTATCCCAGGAACAGAGAACTAGTAACAATTAACCAAGAATAAACAGAAACAGGAAGGTGCTGTATCTCCTTCAGGGAGGTTTAATGAATATATACTTACTGAGACATTATACCAAGAATTGGCATGATCTTAAATATAAAATCACTGTACCAGTAATAATTTGTAAAGACTGTAGTGCCTGTGGCAGACAATGCACAGCAATAATAATAATAATAATAATAATAATAATAATAATAATAATAATAATAACAATAATAATACAAACAAACATTGTTTCAGAGTTAACTTACAAGATGTTCTTCTGCTTTGAGTGCTACATGGGACAAAGAGGAAATAGTTTGCACTTAGAAATTTTGTGTATTATTCAACTTTCACATGAGTTTTCTCCTCAAATTTATACCTTATGATTTTTACTGAAAGTCTAAGAGCAAAAAGTCATAGCCACCTATGGAAACACTTTCACCATTTATATATCATAGACATCTATGGCTATACTATCACCACATAAATTCATAGACACATATGGACACACAGATACCACATTCATTCATTGACACATATTTACTGTATGATATAATATGTTATACAGTAGAGTATAAATACAAAATATCTATGCTACATATTATAGATACTTAACTAGGACAGTTAAATAGTACTTAATAATTTACAATAGAATTGATTAAAAATTTTTAACATTATTCCTACTGATGTAATGGTAGTTGGAACTTAGCTATGGCTGAGGAAAAGGCGTTTTTTTTTTTTTTTTTCTCTCTTTGTATCACCAGGTTTCCGGGTTTATCACAAGACTACAGTTCTCAATGTGGAGATGGTACAGTTATTGTAAAAGGAATTGCTGTGACAAGGAATCTGGGCTAATTCACTGTGTCATAAAACTTGTGAAAAAGACAAATATTTAGATCTCCAGACAAAATAATAGATTTAAAGTTGATGGTACAATGGGAAAGTGGGACATATGAACATAGGAATTACATTGCTTTTGTCAGTGTCATGTCCAAAGGAAACTTCATTTTTCCAAATTCTGTTGGGTAGACAAGAGCTACATTATTCAGGACCTTGTGAAGTTTCTGTGTCCCTACTAAAAGGAACAATTCACTTATCACTGGGGAAAGGGTTACCTGTGGTGCCTATTAGCATACCAAATGCTTGCTGACCTCCAGGCTTCCTCAGGGTCACAAGTATGCCCTCCCAAATTCCTAGCTCCTTTCACCTTCCCTCCTATGCTGAACTTCACTCACTCATCACAGGCTACTCTTTTCTCTTTATGACCCTCATGTTTCTGCTATGTTCCACTTTGGTTCTCTGTCATGCCCTGTCAATTTCCAATACTATCTTTGTCTTCATCTTTTGCTGTCCCCTGACCTCTCTCTATCTCTATGCTCTGTTCTTGCTTTTCTCATGGCCAAGTAGCTGGCCACCATATCCAAGGTCTACTGCCTTCACTGTCTCTGCTATTGATTCTTCCAGATACCTTTGGGTGTTTATTCTCTCTTACCTACAACAAAAAAACTTCTTCTTAACCATTCCACAGAGTGATCATACCTTCAGTTTTTATAGTCAGTACTGTTGCAAAGTATTGACAAGTTACTAGTGGCAGAAAGTATTCATTTTGGTTTACATATCAAGGTAAACAATCCACTATGTTGGGAAAAGCATGAAGGCAGGAGACCACATTACAACTGCACTTAAATAATCTGAAAAGCAGTAAGTTTGGATGATAAAATCTCCAAGTCTGTCCACAATCACCCACTTTCTCCATAAAAGCTCCACCTCCTGAAGGTACTATCAAACTCTCCAGATGGCAACATCATCAGAGGAACAAATATTCAAACAAGTGAACCTCTGGGGAACATTTCATATTCAAGCTACAACAAAGACATTTAAAAGCCCAGAATTAAATGACTTCATCTGTGCTTTGAGAAAAGTGGTGAGTATAACCTGAAAAATGGGAAGGTGTACCAATTTTAAATAAATGGGTGTCAAGATATACCCATAACAAAGGGAGACCTGGGAGGGGGTGGCTGTGCTATTAGAAAGCAAGGCAAGGGAAGCATTTGAATGACTCATCTACACATATCAAAACACAGCAGAGGGTTCCACCAAAACAGAACATAAAAAACAAGGGTTAGCAATGAAGATTCAGGAGGTGAAGAATATGAGATAGATTAATAGGAAACTAAGTGAAAAGTCTCCCAAAAGAGGAAACTGTGGGCAGTTAGTGAACATAGAGGGAACAAAGTACAGAAGTTCTTTGCCTTAATAAAGTTGAGTTTCAAATACATTTAGAAAAAGCTCTTTTTTTATTTTACATATTGATCCCATTTCCCTCACCCTCTCTTCCTCCCTTCCATGACCCCTGGCCACCCTCCCATCCCATCCCCCCCAATTCACAGGGAGGGTGATGGATGCCATCCAGGAGGGGTCAACAAAGTATGTCAAGTCATTTGGAATATGGACTAGGCCCTACCTCCTATCTCTAGGTTAATGGAGTATCCCTCCATGGGGAATATGCTGCCAAAGTCTTTTTGTGTAAAAAGGTTCCACTGTCAGAGGTCCCTTAGACTGCCCAGGCCTTCTAACTGAGATCCATGTGCAGGGGTTCTGAGTCGGTACAATGCTGGTTTCCCAGCTATCTGTCTGGGGTCCAATTAGCTCCTCCTTGTTCAGGTCAGCTGTCTCTGTGGATTTCTGTAGCTTGGTCTTGTTCTCCCTCTCTGCAACTGGATTCTAGTTCGGCTCAGTGTTTAGTTGTGGGTGTCTGCTTCTGTTTCCATCAGCTACTAGATGAGGGCTCTATGATGGTGGATAAATTAGTCATCAATCTCATTATCAAGAAAGGGCATTTATGGCAGCCTTTCCACTGTTGCTCAGATTGTTAGTTGGGGTCAGTCTTGTATGTCTCTGAACATTTCTCTCTGGAGTCAGTTTTCTCTTCAAATCTATAATGGCTCCCTCTTTATGGTATGTCTCGCTCTTTTTCTCTCTCGTCTATTCCTAATCACAAGTGCTTTCATCTCCTCCCCTTCTCTTTCTCCTAGCTCCCTTTCCACTCACTTCCCAACAATATCCCAATATGCTCAGGAAAGATTCTGCCTTTCCCCTTCTGTTAGGGACCTTATATGAATCTCTTAGGTTCCTGCTTGTATCCTAATTTCTCTGGTGGTGTGAATTATAGGCTTGTGAACCTTTGTTATATGTCTAAAATCCATGTATGAGTGAGTACATACCATATTCCTCTTTTTGTCACTGGGTTACCTCATTCAGAATGGTTCCTTCAAGTTCCATCCATTTTCCTGCGAATTTCATGATTCCATTGTTTCTTTCTGCTGAGTACTATTCCATTGTGTAGATGTGCCACTTCCTCTTTATCCATTCTTCAGTTGAGGGGCATCTAGGTTGCTTCCACATTCTTGATATTACAAATAATGCTGCTATGAACATAGTTGAGCACATGTCTTTGTTGCATGGATGTAGATCATTTGGGTATATGCCTAAGAGGGGATTGCCTGGTCCTGTGGTAAACTAATTCCCATTTTCCTGAGGAACCGCCATATTGATCTCTAAAATGGCTGTACGAGTTTGTACTCCCACCAGCAGTGGAGGAGTGTTCCCCTTTCTCCACATCCTCTCCAGCATAAATAGTCATTGGTGTTTCTAATTTTAGCCAATCTGGCAGGAGTAAGACACTATATCAAAGTTGTTTTGATTTGCATTTCCCTGATAGCTAAGGATATTGAACACTTTCTTAAGTGTCTTTCAGCCTTTTTGATTTCTTCTGTTGAGAATTCTCTCTTCAGTTTTGTACCCCATTTTTTAAACGGATTATTTAGTGTTTTGTTGACTAGTTTCTTGAATTCTTTGTATATTTTGGAGATCAGCCCTCTGTCAAATGTAGGGTTGGTGAAGATCTTTTCACAGTCTGTGGGCTGGGTCTTGTCAACTGTGTCTTTGCTTTACAGAAGCCTCTCAGTTTGAAGAGATCCCATTTATTAATTATTGATCTCAATGTCTGTTCTACTGTAGTTATGTTCAGGAAGCAGTCTCCTGTACCAGTTTGTTCAAGGGTACCTCCCACTTTCTCTTCTAAGAGGTTCTGTGTGGCTGGATTTATGTTCAGGTCTTTGATCTATTTGGACTCGAGTTTTGTGCATGACGATGGACATGAGTCTATCTGCAGTATTTTACAAACCATCATCCAATTGTGCCAGCACTATTTGTTGAAGATGCTTTCCTCCTTCCATAGTACAATTTTAGCTGTTTTGTTAAAAATCAGGTGTTTGCAGGTGTGTGGATTCTATTCCATTGGACTACCTGTCTATTTTTGTGCCAGTGCCAAGCTGTTTTCAGGACTAAAGCTTTATACTAGAGCTTGAAGTCAGGAATGGCAATGCCTCTTGAAGTTGCTTTATTTTACAGGGTTGTTTTGGTTATCCTGGATCTTTTTTCCCATATAAAGTTGATTCTTATCCTTTCAAGGTCAGTGAAAACTTTTGCTGGAATTTTGAAGGGGATTGCACTGGATCTGTAGATTGAATCTGTAGATTGCTTTTGGTAAGATTGCCATTTTTACTATGTTTATCCTACCTATTTAAGAGCATGGGGGATCTTTCCATGTTCTGGTATCTTTAATGTCTTTCATTAAAGACACAAACTTCTTGCTATATTTGTCTTTCATTTTTTTGCTAATCATTACTCAAGATACTTTATGTTTTTCTGTGGCTATTGTAAAGGATGATGTTTCTCAAATTTCATCCTCAGCCTCAGCCCCTTTGTCGTCAGTATATAGTAGGACTACTAATTTTTTTTTTTTTTTTTTTTTTAGTTTATGTTGTATCCTGCTAGTTTGCTGAATGTGTTTATCAGCTATAGGAGTTCCCTGGTAGAGCTTTTCAGGTCACTAATGTAAAATATCATATCATCTGCAATTAGTGACAGTTTGACTTCTTCCTTTCCAATTTGTGTCCCCTTGATCTCCTTCTCTTATCTTATTGCTTTAGCTAGAAATTCAAGTACAAAATTGAAGACATATGGAGAGAGAGGGCAGCCTTGTTTTGTTCCTGATTTTAGAGGAATTGCCTTAAGCTTCTCTCCATTTAGTTTGATGTTGGATGATGGTTTACTGTATATTGCTTTTTATTATGTTTAGGTATGTTCCTGTTATCCCTGATCTCTCCAAGACCTTCATCATGAAAGGGTTTTGAACTTTGTCAAAGGCTTTTTCAGCATCTAGTGAGATGATCATGTGGTTTTCTTTTTCAATTTGTTTATGTGGTGGATCACATTGATAGATTTTCATATGTTGAAATATCCCTGCAACCCAGGGATGAATCCTGCTTTATCATGGTGGATGATTTCTCTGATGTGTTCTTGGATTTGATTTGCCAGTATTTTTTATTGACTATTTTTGCACCAGTGTTCATAAACATAGAAGATATTGGTCTGTAGTTCCCTTTTTTAGTTGTGTTTTTGTGTGGCTTGTGTACCAAGATAATTGTGGCCTCGTAAAAAGAGTTTGGTAATGAATCTTCTACTTGTATTGTGTGGAATACATCAAAAAATCAATGCAAATAGAAGAATGTAAATATGAGAAAATCAACAAAATAGACAAACCTTTATCCAAACTAACCAAAAAGCAGAGAGAGTATATGCAAATTAACAAAATCAGAAACGAAAAAGGGAACATAACAACGGACACAGAGGAAATCCAGAAAATTTTCAGGTCATACTTTGAAAACCAGTACTCCACAAAATTTGATATTCCAAATGAAATGGACAAATTTCTGGATAACTGTAACAAAATTAGAAGTGAAAAGGGGGTAATAACAATGGGTATTGAAGAAATCCAGACAATATTTAGGTCATACTATGAAAGCCTGTACCCACAAAATTTGAAAATTCAAAGGAAATGGACAAATTTCTGGATAACTATCACTTACCAAAATTAAATCAAAAACAGATAAGCAGCTTAAATAGGCCTATTACCCCTATTGAAATAGAAGCAGTCATCAAAAGGCTCCTAACCAAAAAAAAAAAAAACAAACAAAAAACAACCAAACAAACAAAAAGTGTAGAAAAAGCTCTTAAAACAGAAAATTGAATATAAAAGAAAAGGGTAAAATCTATGAAGATTGCCTGCATTCACTTGGTCTACAATGCTGTGGGCGTCAAATTCAATACATATCTTCTATCTTGCAATACACTGAGCTAAGATCATGTTACTTGTATATGATACAAGGCTACAATTAGTCACATTTTCTGTCTTAATTTGGTTTAGTTTATCATCTGAAATATGCATGTGTAATGAAGTTGGGCAACTACCTGATGAGAAAAAATGTTTAATTTACTCACACTATCATGTCTAAGGTGAATGGATCATCACCATGTCTTTATATTGTGGGCTTATTAACGTACATGATCCAGATTATCTCATTAATGAAGCAAAATATAGAATGTACACTTAAAATTATGATTGAATTATTTCATTGAAAACCTCATTCTATTTAGTGTTTATATCCTAAAAATCTGTCAATCTGATATCTCTACCTCTACTTAGTGACTATGCAATAATTATTGTTTTTTATTTTATTTTAAAAACTAAAATTCATTTCTCTTTTGCTATTATCAGAATATATTTTATTATGTTTAGTTTACCCTTAAATTATACTACATTTATATACATTTATACATACTGTTGAAATATTTATATGAGAGATAAGTAGAATTTTGATTTAGTGTTTATGAAGTTAAATTTAAATAAATATGGAAATGACTAGGCTATTAAATTTGAATATATTGAACCAAACACTACATTGTTCTGGGTTTCACATGAAGATAATAACAATAAACATTTGACTGACAGCCTATTCTTACACATTGAAGACAATTCAATCCTAACCTGCCAAGCCTGGGCTCTAGATTAAAACAGGGTGGGCAGGGGAGGGGTAATGTTTAAAAGCATAATACTATCAACTGGAATTTGATAGAAGGGCAAAAGAGATTATGTACCCCAATCTAACCCATCAACGGTTCCCATCCAGCACCAGTCCTTCTTAGGAACTTCTTAAATTCCTGCAGAAATACTGTGTACTGTGGGGAAAATACTGTTCCTTTTTTCTTTTTTCTTTTTTTTTTTTTCTTTTTCCTGAATATGTTTTAAAACCTACATGTTGGTTCACTAGCAAAATTGAAGTTGAAGTTGAAGACTTGAATTTCTAATCCTCATCAGGAATGAGATAACTTGTATCAAGCATTATGTAAATTAGACCATAATATAAACACATTTTGTTTTTCAGTAGAGTAAAATAGAAGTTTTTTGAACCCTGGACTGGGGATATAGTTCAGTGGTTGAATACATGATTAATGTAGGTATAAAATCTGGGTTCAATGGTCAGAACCCAAAAGCAAAATTAAACAAACTAAACAAAAGCAAATTGAGTCAGAGCTTTAAGTGAAAAAATTGACCTAAAACTTGTGTGAAAACCAGAACATATGATGCAAATGTGTTAAGTTCAGACTGTACCATTCACAAAAATGCATCCCAAGTGTTGGAGGCACATCACAAAGTTGGCCCCTGGTCTATAATGTGAATTACTGGACCACTGAATCTATGGAAATTGTATGGTATTGAAACCCAAGATGCCAATACTTTGATTATGACAGCTCTATATCTTTGAAGAAAATTATGGCCTCTTGCACTGTTGGAACATGCCTTTGAGAATGGTTTGTGTGTTCCACGGGTTAATTTTAGTTCTTGGGGGCAGACAAACTTACAAATGGATGACCCTCCTTGATACATTTCTTCACAAACCACTACAATAGCTACACAAGTGTTATCTGCTGTATAGAATTTATGCATCTTACATCTTAGCTTTATATCTACTGGGCCATTTTATTTTCTAGAATTTTTATGGTGTCATCTAATAGTCAAATTATTTGAATTAAAACTATGCATACAGATTGATATCTAAAAAATACTACTTTTCACTTCATGTATTTTCATAGAATGTAGGTTTATATGCTCTCATTGATTTTTTTGCCATGTTATATTTTCATCATTTATCACAATAGATAAAATTGCATATGTTTCATTATCTCTCGAAATAAGACAAAATAAGTTGTCCTAGTAGTCAGGCTAAACAGTGAAATATCAGGCTTTGAGCTTATTTAGAAGGTTGACAATTTTACCCTTATATTTCCATGTCAATTATATTTTGGACTTTTCAACGGAAATATATTCTGTGGTCCTTTAATAAACCATATTGTTTTCAAAAATATCCCATGCAAATCACTTAAAGATTAGCAACAGCATGTACTTTCTGGTGACTTTTTTGTAGTCTCATGTTATAACATTTATTCTTTCTTTATGATTTTACGTGAAAAAACATATAGAAATTAAAGAAATTATCAAAATGTATTACCAAATCTCAGAAATTGTATAATATAGATAAAGATGTTAGTGTGTATTTCTAGAACTTTCAACATTTTAGTACAAAGTTCTCCACTTTGCTGGAAATATAACCCAGTTAAGAACACTTGATGGTCTTGCAAGGGACCCAGGTTCAATTCTTATACCCAGATTACAGGTATCTCCCAGCCATCTGTAACTCTAGCCATACAAGAATTTACAATGTAGACTTGTTTTATTGTATACACACACACACACACACACACACACACACACACACACACACACAGCACAGAGAGAGAGAGAGAGAGAGAGAGAAATTAATGCCTCCCAATGATTATAGTTGTATGGTTTTTAAAATGTAGATAAGAAAAAGTCACTAAATATGTTCCATAAATCAGCCATGTCATGGTAAGCAACTCGCCTTTGGAAAAGAATATAAAGAGTCTCCCTCATTTCACATCAGGGCAAAAACAGATACTCTCTTTCTCCCAGCAGGACTGGCTCAGGGTTTTGGATGACTATTGTAGGGTTATCACTACTCAGTTGCCACTGGTTCTCTCAGTTGCTTTTCTACCCTAAAAATGATTTTGCTCTCAAACCCAGTTTCTGTTTTCAAACATGATTCCAGCAGACTTCAGGGTTGTGACAAAAGATGGAGTTAACACAGAGTAAAGTTATAAATAAAAATTTAGCAATTTGTTTATGAAATTTAGTTCAAGAACAGTTAAGGTGAGCACATAGCTTAGGGAACAGCCAACTATTTCTTCAACTTCTAAAAAAAACAAACAAGTCAAAGTATATTACGATATTTTTCAGACTAGAACAAATACAGAAAAAATTATAGCTGTCATTTTTAAAAGCTTGGAACATGGGATCTGATATGTTTTTGAGGGCCATATATTACTCATTTTTTAAAAATGTTCTCTTTAATTTGAATAGCTCTAGGTGCAGGCTTTTAATTCAAATCAACATCAAGAAAGGCTTGGCTATAAGTATATACTCAAGAACTCCCAATGGACTGCATGATAAATACACTTTTCTGTGTTTCTTATGATAAATTGCTAACATTTCACTGATTTTCATTTAAATTTTCACTGGTTGTAGACATCAAGTGGCTAGTTTTGGAGTATAACATTTGGTGATGGCCTTCTCTGTCTGTTTTTCCCACAGTCTGTTCCCAGTATTCTAGAGGAGTGTTTGCCATTTTTGGACTCTATGATAAGAGGTCAGTGCATACCTTGACCTCATTCTGCAGTGCCCTACACATCTCCCTCATCACACCCAGCTTCCCCACTGAAGGGGAGAGCCAGTTCGTACTGCAGTTAAGGCCTTCCTTGAGAGGTGCACTCCTGAGCCTGCTGGATCACTATGAATGGAATTGTTTCGTCTTCCTGTATGACACAGACAGGGGTAAGTCCTATGCCATATTACAGAAGCTCTACCATTCAGTCTGAGATGTCTTTGTGTGCCACTGATGTTACTTAGCAAAAATATTTTGATCCTTAATGCTTCTAAAGCTATAGAGAGTAGTTTGGGCATATTATCAATGTTTTAATTTCAACACCCAAAGTTTCTAAATTAAAATGATTCCAGCATGGTGTGGTAACTTTTCCTTTTGATCCCAGTACTTGAGTAGCAAGGCAGAATGATCTTGTAGACTGGTCTAAGAAGCAAGTTCCAATCCAGTTGGAGCTACACAGCGAGACTCAGTCTCAAAGCAAAGCAAATCAAATAGATTCCCATTCTGAGCAAATTGGCTCTGCAAGTTTGTTAAATTTGGGCCACAGAGGAAATCAAACCAAGGTTTTTTCCTCTATCAATGGCAACTCCCCCATAACACTCTTTGACTTATGGTTTACCAAACTTTGTGCAAACATATCAACTGAATAACTCCATTGCTAATTCTCCAACAGATATCGGCAGGGTGTTCACTAGATCAGTCAGATCCACAGCTGTGTGTCTAAAAAATGTTTCAGATCTCAGAGATGAAGGCTCAATCCCAGTGAGGTAGCCTCTTGCCTCAGATGCCACTCACAAACTGTAGGTTGTATAGCTGTGTTTTTGACTAACCAGCTTTGAGTATATATTTATCATGCTGTATATTGGGGTTCTAGTCACTGTCTCACTCTGCTTGATTAATTAGAAAGATCAAATAGCAGAACTCAAGATCACTTTGCTTATGTCTTATATACTTATAACATTATATAATTGTTCCAAAGAGAGACAGAGATGTTTGGCAAAATATAGAGGAGAAAAATTTCCTTAGGCTTGCTTTGGTGTGAATTCTTTGGTCTGCTTCATTTCTGGTTAGAATTATATTTACAGAAATTTTTTTCATCCAATGCATAACATATTTTTAAAAATATAACACATGATATTGTGGATGGAATTGTTCATATATGCCTTGCTCAAAATCGTTCGGTGCCCAGGGTGATGATGGACAGACAAAAGAATTTGTTTGTGTAGGTCAAGGTTGCAACATATAGTTCTATATTTACTTTAGGGACTTTACTGCTTGTGTTTTTACTTTTAAAACATCTGTAAAACCGATTGAATGCTGTTTTAAAAATAATATAAGAAGGTGATGTAACAGTTAATGCTAAAGGAAATTAACTATTGAAACACCTTCCAGATAGAATTAAAAGAGTATATAGGAAAGAGTGTCCTCAAAGGTGGACATGGAACTTTTAGTGTGGACAATACATGTAAGTGCCATCATCTTCATCTTCTCATTCTTAAGTTGATAATTACTATACTTGCCAACATTCTGCTATCAGCTTCTTCTTTGGAACTCCTTTCAGATAAGGCTAAAATGGCATAGGTCAGGAGTAGCCACACCCTATGAAGTGATGCTGCTCCAATTCATCTGTGACATAAACAAGCCATACTCTTCTTAATCTTCTCCATTTCTGGTTACTAATTACCACACTTCCTAACATTCTGGTTTCTACCAGGGCTATGCTGCTTTACTCAACAGCCCCGTTTAATAGATACAATTAGGAATGATGATAAAACTAAGAAAAGTGCCAAGTGGAGACAAATGAGTCAAGAATCTTTCATATTCTACTCAAGTATAATATGAGAAAGGATGAATTATTTATCCTTAATATTTCACTGAAGTATTTCCTAGACCAGGAAAAGAAAATCTTTCAAACCCACAAACTAAATAAAAAAAAAAATTCCAAAACTCTGAAATTTTCTATTGGTGAATGCCTCTGAAAACATTCAAGCAATTTTCTGTATTAGTTAGGAGACATTTTTATAATTAATTCAAACACATTTAGTTATAGACATTGACTTACACACTTGCTGTCAGTTGCCAAGTGTGAGGATAATCTTTTCCTACAGCAGGAAGACAACCTTATGTATAACTTCACCTTCCTGTTTGTCCATGGACGGCAAGACAGCCAAGAAAGATGAGGTTATGTAAACATCCACAGAGATTCTTGTAACTGAGGTAGGAACAGTAAGCAGAAATGGGCAAGGAACCTCGTTTTCTCCATAGCACAATTCTTAGATATTGTGATGTTCATTTTCTGTCGTTCTTGACTCACAGGTCCACAGGCTGGTTCCATCTTGGCTTATAAAAGGGAACAATAGGTTAAAAATAGAAAGAATGAAGCCAATTCGGTGAGCCTCCCTATTGTAGAAAAATAGAGATCCATGCCTTCCTAGTGCATTGTACTGTTTCTGATTAAGATTCAAGGAGTTGCATTGAAGAAGAGGGGAAGAATGCAAGAGCTAGAAAGAAGATAGGAAGGAAGGCCATGGAATGTCATCTTCTGTGCTAGATGTGGCCATTACAATCATAAATTCATAGCAAATACAGATGTCTGCTGCCTCAACCCCACTTAAGAGCTATTAGCTACTGATGGATTCAGGGAGTGACAGATTATTGCCTTGAGTTGTGTACCTACTGATGACCCCACTAGGCTATAATAGACACTTCCAAATAAATAATCACATAGATGCACCGGACTAAACTAAAAGTGTCACAGAGCAAGGCCAAAGTCGTGAGCCTTGGAAAGGGATAGGTGGGGGTAAGGGAGAGCTGGCAGTGACAAAAGGCAGGGACTCTAGCAGAGAGTAATCAGGACACGTTGTATTCTTGCATTAAATTATCAAACTATAATATTAATAAAATATTGAAGCAATGAAAATTTTGGAGGATTTGAAGGCAAAGACTGAAAATTAACCTGAATGAATGCTATATTCTGACAAGGACTGATGAACAAGGGGATTGAGCAAAGAACAATAAATAATGGCAAGGGTGGTCATGGAAAGAATAAAGCAGAGCAAGTAGCAAAATAACCTACCAGCTGACAGAGAGTCCTGAGGATGAATAAATGCCATCAGTGAATGTTTGCTTCAGGCAGCTTCTAAACATTTGCTAGCTTAGAGTGGGAATAGGGAAACAAGGGCAGTGCATATCTATCCCTGTGAATGACTGCTATGTCAGTCGAGTTGGCATCTGTCTGAGCTAATCTTCTATTGCTGTGGAAAGACACCATGTCCAAGGGATTCTTATAAAAGAAAGTATTCAACCAGAGGCTTGTTTACACTTTCAGAGGTTTAGTCCATTACCATCATGACTGGCAGCATGGTGACACACATGGCACTGAGGAAGTAGCTGAGACATTCATGTCCTGACCCACAGGCAGGCCTAGGGATAAAGAGGCTGGCCTGGAATGGGCTGTGATGAAGACCACCCCTCAGTGATACACCTTCTAACAAGCGCACACCTATCCCAACATGGCCATACCTGTGTGAGCCTATGGGGGCCATTCTCGTTCAAACCACCACAGCATCTTCAATGGTGTTAGATGCACATTGTTTATTTATACTTCTACCTAGTTGGCTATTCTTTACTTATTTTTTTTTTTTTTTTGATTGTCACTATTCAGCCTTTGAACAGGGTTTGGGCAGCCTTTGAACAACAGGTGGATAGGAATAAGGCCTTTGAAGATCTGCACTGGAAAGGTTAAGTTTTACCAGAACCTGAATGTTCAGAATTACAACAACCAAATGCAAAGTGAGTGCCTAGGAATCCAGAGTCTGATTTTTACCATGTTGATTATTTTAGTTTCTTTTTTTAAATATTAAATCTATGTGCAGACTTTTTCATTTGCTAGAGCTCCTAATTTACATCAAAATTGAGTTATTCAAATTTGTCTGAGTTCTAAGATGGAACATGTCAGACTGATTGAATATGGATATAAGGGGATAACATAGTTTTATCAGAGACAGGCCACTTAAACTTTCTTAACAATTCCATATTTTAAATGACCCATGATCTTCTAAAGCAATGGATCTCCAAATGGTTCATGATTGCCTGAGAAGTCTTATAAAACAAAAACAGCAATTATTCTAGAGAAGGAGTTGAAGAACTGAGGAAGAGAATTCCCTTGTAGAGCCCTTGTTGAATACACTTATTTTAAAAATATATTACAGCAAATCGATATTAATTGTAGAATTTCAATTAACAATGTGCCTTAGCATTATTTACCATGATATAAAATAGCTAAAGAAAGCAATAGCATATTATGCATTGCAATAAAAAGAAAAGTTGTAGCTTATGCCTTAAAACTCCGGCCAGTATTTTGTACATTCAAGTAAAAGATTTAATCCCATAGCCAAGCCATTGGCAGTGGATGATCTAAGTTCACAGTGTTAAGTACCTGTTTTCAAATTCAAGCTCTACAAGTTATTACACTTAATCTTGAAAGTGTTCGATGTTACTAGTTTGGAATTACATTAGTGTACCAAAAACAAAAACAACAACAAAAACCAAAGAACAAAAAAAAAAAAAAAAAAAACAGAACAAAGCAAACAAACAAGCTAACAAAAATAAAAACAAAGAAACATATCCAGGGGGTCAGTCATTACATACATACATAAAGAAAGGAATGCTATATTAGAGACATCATTCCTTTATTGTTATCATCATTGTTAGTAACACAGTGGTCCTATCATATTTTGAGTTAAATCCCCAAACATTTATTATTTTAATATTCCTGTTTTTTTGTTTTGGGTGGGTATTTAATTAAAAAAAAATGCTTTGCTTGCTTATTTTTCAAGACAGAGTTTGTGGGACTTGCTTTGTAGACCAGGCTGGTGTCAAACTCATAGGGGTCCACCACCACTGCTCAGCAGTTTTAATATTCTTATACATTCGTTAAAAGTGTTCAGTTGGCCAGGAGGTGGTGACACACACCTTTAATACCAGCACTCAGGAGGATCTCTGTGAGCTTGGGGCCAGCCTGGTCTAAAGAGTGAGCTCCCAGACAAGCAAGGGTACACAGAGAAACCCTGTCTCAAAAAGCAAACCAAAATAAAAAAAAGTGTTCAGTTGATTGCTTGTATCATGTTGAAAGGCTATGGCCATTAAATACTGTGTTATTTAATAAGAGTAATCTGTACTGTGTTGAAATTTTTCTAATTTAAGAACAAATGGTGTATTATTCATATGCAAACATAAACATATTTTACTAATTTTCATTTGAGAAGTCTTAATATTTAATCCAAAAATTGATACATTCTTGTTTAAAGCCAGAGAAAACCTTTGATTTGGGGTGATTTGTCTATAATTAGTAGGAGACTCTAGAATTAATCTGATCTGATTCCTTAACAACATCTCTATCAGACACTATATTCATTTCTTTTGATGCTTCTGCCACAGTTGTTTTTATCATTGTTTCATAACCTGGCTCAATTGGATCCTGTATCCCAACAATATATAAAACAGGAAACATAATGCTCAAGGACCATCTCAGATTTATATCAAAGGAGCAATGTTATCTCCAATGGAGGGGCCGCGTCTCAGAATGTATACATAGGTCTGTTAGAGGAAGGTCAGGTGAAAGTACAAAAGCAGCATCTTCTAAAAGGCATAGGCAAACCCGTGAGATACATGTAGATATATGTGAATTCATTACTAAGAAACAAATTAACATATTATTTTAACATATCTTCATATTACTTGTAAAAGCAATTCAGTAAACATTTATGGAGTTAGTTTTTTTTTTTTTAATTTTATAAAAGGATGCGATTGTAGATGTCATAGAAACAATATTATTAATCTTTGGTATCATTGATATAGGGTCTTTCAACTTTTTTTTGACCTAGGAGGGTCTAAGTTGCCATTTACAGTGAGATATTCTGTCGATGACTGCATAAGTAGGATGGAACACTTCCCACCTAAACACTATTTAACTCATAGGTACCATTAACTCATAGGTCTGACCAAACCATTTATTTAAAAATATCAAACCAAGATTTTTATGCCTACTGTTTGTTTACCTTTCTACATGAAATAGGTCTATGAAAAGGAAAGCTGTTTCCAAAAATTGTCTCAGGCATTTATGTGTCTATGATTTATATGGACATATGAACTAAAGTAAAACATTATACAAAATGGTAGATCATCACTTCAGCCATTTTAAAGGTGTTTATCTCATGATAAATTATCAAACATTAAAGTTGGAATTATTGCAATATGATGACTAAGTATTTATATAATAAAATAAATTCAATTATTTCTAAAATTCTCTTTGGATCTGTGTGTTTGAATGAGTTTTTGTTTGTTTTGATAATTTATATAAAAACTCTGTTAAGTAGGTTAAAGGCAGAGACACCATTAGCTCTAAAATGTGTGTTTATCAGTCTCTTAAATCATCTTTCATACTTTGTCCTTACCCCAAACTGAACTTTTCCATCGCTGTTCTTACCCCAAACCACAACATCCATGGCACATCTCCTCACCCAGAAAGATCACCCAGTGTGCCCAGGGTTTTTGCAGACCATTCAGTATAAAACCCCAGTATTTGTTATAGCATGCCAGGCACACCCATTTCCAGTGCCTTTCCATAACTCTCATTGCTCTGTGCACCGCATCCTTTCTACAAATGAAAGCAGATCTTTCTCCCTTTGGTCCTCCAAATCATTACTCAAAGCTGTCTTCTCACAACCATGGCTTCCTGACCAATTCTACACAGGTCCCTTCCTACTCACATGTCTTTGTTTGTTTGTTGTGTGTGTGTGTGTGTGTGCATGAAACACACTGAGTTTGATTAGCATCATGTGAGGTGGAGGTTATTTACTAAAGTTTGGACAACATATTCATGGTACACCACTGAAGAGAATTGTTTTTCTCTAAAGACTGTTAACTGCTAGCATAAACTTATTATAGAAAGTTGACAAGTGCCATTTTGTGTATGTCATATTCAGATAATCAGAGCTCTGTGAGTTCATGAGTGCTGCAATCAAGACAGCACTCCATGATGATGTTCATTCTTCCCCATCCCCTGCCTCTTACATTCTTTTCATCCCTCTTCCAGAATACTCCTACTGTCTATCATTACATTACCCATTTTTTTCCCTGGTCTCCTTTTTTTTTTTTTTTTTTTTTTTTTTTTTTTTTTCCTGACACACATCAGCTCTCTTCTTTCTCTGCACTTTACTTATTTACTTAGGCTCAGGCTCCATTGCTGCAGGGCATTTGACTGGTTTAGTCTCTAAAATATTCTCAGGATCTAGAATTATATATGGGACATTGAATGTGTTTCAGATATACATTTCTTTTTCTAACATGGAGGAAAATAATTGACAGGAATAATGAAGGACTGAGCATGTATGTTCATGTCATAATTATCATGGAAAGGGTTGGTTCCGTTGGTTCCATTGGTTCAGAAGCTCAGGAATAAATCATGCTGTATTTGACTTTTACAACATACAGAAACTCACAACTGCTGGGTGGTGGTGGCACGCCTTTAATCCCAGCACTCAGAAGGCAGAGGCAGGCAGATCTCTGTGAGTCCAAGGCCAGCCTGGCCTATAGAGCAAGTGCCAGGATAGGCTCTAAAGCTCTACAGAGAAACCCTGTCTTGAAAAAAATGAAAGAAAGGAAGGAAGGAAGGAAGGAAGGAAGGAAGGAAGGAAGGAAGGAAAGAAGGAAGGAAGGAAGGAAGAAGAAAGAAACTCACAGCTTTGCTATCTAGCATACTTTACCAAATTATTTTTAATTGGGTAAGAAGATTGATGTTTGTTTCAGATCATACTCTGCAGTTGCGGTTGTTAATACTGTGTAGCAGTTTAGAAAGATATTGAAGAGGTGGGGAAATTCTAACAATGTGCTCTAAATTCAACAAACTAAAGCCCAATGTATATTGATGGCCGGTGTATGGATTTTAAAACCATCCTGTAAAGAAATATGAGTAGAAAAGCAAAATCAAAAGGACTTTCAGATCAGAAAAAATATTCAAGTGATATCTGAGGTTTTGGAGCATTAATATGATAATAGGAAGTATTCTTACAACATAACCATGTCAAGCCTGAGGCCACAAGCCTTACTCATGCAAACCTATTCATTTGGAATTAAGTTTATGATAATGTTTTCATTTTCCAGAATGGAAATGGCTATAAATATGTGCAAAATCACACAGCGACTTAGTGACCAGTTAAAGTTTTCCTTGAGGGCAGTGAGACTTCTGAATCTGTGCTATGAGCAGCTCTGTTCCACCAGGAGGACTTCCAGCTTGACTTTAAAACAGAAATAGCCAAAGAACATAGTAGGAAAGCAGGCTCTGAACAATCGAATACTCCACATAGTGGACAACCCTAACATTTCCTGAAAGACACACACACACACACACACACACACACACACACACACACACACAAGAGCCAGTTACAGATCCAAATATTCCTGCTTTAGAATTTATTTCAGCATGGGCATCTGAGTTCTGCAGCTGCCGTGTGTGCTCTTTTGTGTGGCCACAGGTGTTGGCTGTGTGAAGAGAGCACACAACAGCAGTGACAAGGCAGGCACAGTGGGGACTGCCAGCACGGTAGTTGCTGCCAAGCTTACTACTGAGAGTCAAACATATGAATGTGCCAGTTTTCTTCCAAATGCTTTCCTATTGCAGAAAAACAAACTTGTCTTCAATGAAAATGTTCATTTGAAGTAAACATCCATTAGAGTCTAATACTGAATTTTCAGAAATGTAAGCATTGATTTGGTGTCCATGAAAAACATTAAAAAGAAAAATGAAATCATACGAGAAACCTTAAAGGAAAAAATAAAATCAAATAATGTACAGAAGCTTAAGGGAAAGGGACTCCAGTTCCTAATACGTTGTTATTCTATGCAATTACATAAACACCTGTGAGAGATCTACAGTGTGCTGTGTACTTAGTAAATTCACATATAAACTGTAGATATGCACAGAAAAGAGAAAACAGGAGACGCGTTGGAATTTAAAGACAGAATATCGAATATCTAATTTGAGACTAAGACACATCTGAAGTAGAGAGTAGAATTCAAAATAGCATATAAGATGTTAAGGGGGGCATTTAGGTAAAAGAAAAAGAATGCATTGGAGGGAGACTAAAGGAAAAAGCAAGGGGCTGGGATGAGCACAAATGGTGATCAGTCTACATCAGTGTGAAACAATGCCCAGCAAGTGAACTGTGAGCCATTTAGGAGCACTGTGCTCTCTGATGCTCTAGCTCTAAGTTGTAAGCAGCACATATAATTTGTGCTTTGTTAGTGATAAGTGAATAACATCCTCCTGTGAACCTAACCATGCTCTAACCATGCAAAACCGCAGAACTGTCTGTATTTGGTCATTTCCTCTGCAGGTCACTGTGCTCACAGGGAAACTTAGAAAGGACAGCATTTGAGTTGAGTCAAACATATAGACTGGGAGATTTCATATAAAATAGAGAGTAATCTTTCTCAAAAAGAGACCATTATCATATTGCTCAAATAGTAAATAATTCAGAGAGGGTGTACGTTGAGTGATTCTGGCAGAGAAAATGAGGAAGATGAGGAAAATGGAGTGAACATGACTAGGAATTGGATCATGCTGGACTGTGAAAGCCCTACCTAAAAATCAGGAAAATATGCCCTTACATGAAGTGATATTTATAGTTACTTTAAAATAAAATAATGCATGATTAAAGTTCATGCTTTAATCATGAGCCATTATAGAAGATTCTGTGACAAGAACAGCAACTGAAAAAGTCACAGTGTGATGTGTAAAACAGTAAAAATGAGCATCATATAACACATATAACAGTGATAAGAAGGCATAGAGTGCATAAGTCATTGAGTGGACAGGCTTCAGATAACATTTGTCATTTTGATTTGTGGCCATATTTTATTTTTAACGATGCCTGCTTTGAGTTTGGTTTAAAAAATAAAACAAACAAGATATGAACCACAACTTGAATTAAATCCTGGATCCCTAAAACCTCTATGTATTTTCAGCACATAGTCCATTGCTAGTGAAAATAATTTATGTATTTCCCACATTAGTCCTCATTATAATCAGGTATATGACAAACAAAGATGCTAAGGAACTCTACCTTTCTATGACTCTATGGTGTTCCTAGCATCCTCAAATAGAGAGTTAAACCCATGTTGATGCCTTGCTCGAATTCTGATGCCCCTTATTTAAAAACAACTTTTAGTTGTAAGTGGATATTCATGACGTGGTTACTTTGCTCTACATACTTTGCAAGTTTCCAGATAAAAATATTTTCTTCTTGAAAATTTGTTTAAAAATTAAATTTATTAATTGGTATCTTTGATTATTAAGCAGCACATGTTTGTCAATTTTTATGTGCTCTCTTCATTTGTCAAAATACATACAAATGCATTCTTAAAACTATGAGTACTTGGTCATTTTTTTCAAAATCTCTTGTATTCATCCAAAGTATCTCAAAAATTTCTATTAGCATTTTCTATGATTTGGATCTGAAAAGTTCTCTCAAAATTCTATGTGTTAGATAGATAGAGGCTTGATCCCTCGCTCTATGGAGTCTGGTGGAAACCTGAAGAGGTGAAATCTGGTGGAGATGGTTGGATCATTTGACACTCATTCTCAAGAGATAATGGGCACCTGCCTGTTTCTTGCTTCTTAGTCACTTCCTAGTCATGACGCTCGTATTTCTGCTATTCTACATGCTTTGCCATCATATGCCAACACCGACCTAAATCAACAAGTCATCTATGTACTAACAAACATCTCTACAACTGTAAACCAAAATAACCTTTCCTTCTTTGTAAATTAATTAATCCCAATTTTTATCATAGTGGAGAAAAGCTTACTAAAACTTAATTTCAATCCATACTTCTCCAACTTAACATTTGAGAGGAGGAGGTTCAGACTCAGGAGACAAGAAGATGCATCTCTCAGAGTTGAAGGCCACCCTGGCCTACACAAGAATGAAACAGATCTCATGCCTTTGATCCCAGCACTTGAGATTACATGCCTGAAGTCTCCATTGATTTTAAACATTGTGCTGTTTTTGTTATTAACATTTTTTCATTCTAAATGCAAGGGTTTGATTTCATTGATGATGCATTTGGGAAAAGAGATCACTAGGTGCTGTGTAAAAATCCCTGGAAAGGTCTTTGCAGATTTCCAGTTCTATTTAAATGACAGCATTAAAAATACCAAGAAGAGGCACTTCAAAACACAGACTAAGCACTTGATCCCTTCGTGGTTTTATAGCTTGGCTCATGTTCCATATGATCATAGTAAACCAAGCACAGAAAGATGAAAGGTGTTCACACTCACATGCAAATATGATCATAGCAAAGCAAGCAAAGTGATGAAACATGTTCAAACTCATAGGCAATAGCTCACATTACAATCTGAGAGAACAAATCATTTCTATTGGAGAGTAACATCATGGAATACAGAATAGCTCCTCTCATGAACACACCTGTACAGACTGAATGGTCTCCATAAAGGGGTCAAAGTGTTAAGATAATAAAACTACCAATTATATTCTAAAAGTAATGGATGCCAGACACCACGTCTGAGATAGACAATGTGGCCTGCTTCAGTAGGTTTTCTTGTACAGTTTCCTGTGGAATTATAAAATATATACTTTCCTAGTAATGGAAATGGAGGGCTAACCTGCAGACTGTCAATAAGATCAGAAAAGTATGGCTATGAGCCATGTATGATATAGTCTCTGGTGTTAATAGAAAGAATGATAGCATCATATACATGTAACAAAAGCAACCAGAATTCTAGGGGTCTGATGTGTTTAATGATAATAAGAATTCCTTCAACATTGTCTACTACACTATAAACTTGCTACTTCTGAGCCATTAGGTTTATTAAAGCTGACACTTGATAGTCTACTTCCACTGTTGCTCTTGGAAATATTTCAATCTCACTGTACCTTTGGGAAATGCAGCAAAAGAAATTTAAGATTATGTAAGTGATTCAAGATCTCATTTACTTCTTAGATTTATTTATGTTTTGTATGTAAGTGTTTTACTCACAGGTATATATGCACAACTCATGTGTGCCACAGGAGGTCAGAAGCCAAGGTCAGATCACTTAAAGCTGGAGTTAGAGATGGCTGTGAACCACCAGGTGGAGATGCTGGGAACTAAGCCTGAATGCTCTGCAAGAAAAACAAGTATCCTTGTATCATGAAACCTCCCTCTAACCCTCTTTTAGTGGAGACAGAAACTGAAATTATATTATTCCTCACTTTTTTGACTGCTTCCAGATAGGGGAATTTGTAACACAGATTCTGCAAGATGAAATAAAAGAAATGAGCATAGGCAAAACTTAGTAATTCTTTTCAAGCCAAAGTCAACCAGCTCAGTCCACAGATATGAACAATTCGCAGTAATTTTAAAAAAATAGATGAGTACTGCTTTGTAAAACCCTTCTTTTACACACACACATAAACACACACGCTCACGCACACATGCATGCACGCACATGATACAACTGGAGTTGTTGAACCTGTACCACACATCAGCGCTAATTGATTCATCTCATTAATCATCACACAGATTTGACAGGGGTTCATAGGAAGAAAAAGATGTGGTGTGATTTTAAATCAACTTCAAAACTGATCATGTATTCAAATTGCTGGTAACTGCTGAACTTCGCCAGTACTGAACTAGAAGAATATGAAAAATTCCACTTATCTCTTATAATTTAAGGCCTCCCACAAACTTTCTGACAATTTTAGTAGTTTCAGAAAGGGACCACATTTCCATTAGGACTCCTTTATGTCACTGGAAGTTTCTACCAGACCACCTCAAACCATGAGATCCCTGCAGAGGACACACCTGGCATTGAGCATACAGACTCCAACAGATCCCATTTACCTTTAAATTTGGTTTTGAGGACCACCTTCATTCCATGAACATTCTTCCATCTTCTGTGATGAGCAGCTAAATTTATTTACTCATAGATGAAATTTATGGGTAGATTATCTGTTTAACTTTTGCTTTGACACACAGTTTCGGGAATGTGTTTTCTATTATACGGGAGATCTTTGCTGTGGAAGCAATACTTAGTGCTTCTGCATTAACTGTAGTATCAAATGAAGCAAATATGTTCTCTTGTAAGACCCTCAGAATGAGGAGTCTTCCAGGTTCGGTCGATACCCCAAGAACTCAATGACCAGTCCAGTTGCTGCAAAACGCAAGAGGCTTTAATCAACAGGGAAACATTTGCGCAAACCGGCTCCTCCAGCACACAGGCTAGGGAGAAGCCCCCTCCCCCAGGCACAGGTGTTTTTAAAGGCAAACCCACAAGCTTAGGGAGGGGGTGGGACCCTCTGTCCATTGAGTACTACGTGACCCTTTGGAGGCTGGATGGTCTGCTATTAGGGTCAGCAGACCTTAGAGCCTCAGGTGTGCTAATTAATCTTGTCTGGGCAAACCAGAGTTACAGCTATCTCTCTTGACCTTATTTACCACCTGTTGACTCACAGGAAAGGAGGGGCAGTGTTAATTCTTCTTATCTCAGGGCCTTGTGAGAGGAAGTTAGCAAATTCCAAGGAACAGATATTGGTTTCCAGGTTAGTCCATCATTAACATTACTTTGTTTGTCTTTCACTCTCATTAATATCCTTTTTATTTATAGATGGATGTGAAATTGAACTCATATTTGTTTTGAAAATAATAATTGCCACAAGAATTCAATACACAAAATTATGCACTGTAATTTCTAATTGCCTTTAAAGTTTAAATAAACTCAAAATAAATCATACCATGCAGCCTAGAGTAAAAATAAGAACCATCTCCAACCCCCAAAGAGATATTAACTTTTTTATTTCAGATTATTTAATTTACAATTAACAAAAGGTTTTGGGAGGACTTTTAGTTAAGGATTCAGCTCAGACAGAACTACTTGTCAAATGTGAAATAAGATGATGGCTCATGCAAGAAAAAAAATCTCTTCCAAAGCTTGGATGACAGGTTGTAACATGTCTCACTTTCTGAGCATGGGACTTGCATAATCTGATAGAAAGTGATGTATGTGGTCTGCCTATGAATTATCATACTTCTCTTTGAACTAAAATTCATTCAAAATTTCTTCCTAAGTGGAAGCATATATGGTTTGTACTTCATTCTTTCAGGATGAAAAAAAAAATTTGCACATTTTATCTCACAAATGAGCCAGTGTTGCTATTTCAATGGATACATATCTAAGTAAATGAATGCATTGCTAAGATGTGTTTAACTATTTTTTATATTTATTCAATGTGTGTGAGAGAGACAGAGGGGAAGAGGGCAGAGGGAGAGAGAGAGGGAGAGAGAGAGAGCTAATGCATGGAAGCCTGAGGACAAGTTAAAGGAATGAATAGTTTACATCATATGGATGGGAAGTGGGAAAGGCACTAACTCTGTTCATGGATAAAAGTCAGACCCACTAAACTATCTCCTTACAGTCAAAATATGTATTTGATGTAGAAAGGTTACACAGAAACAATATTCTGTATCATAAATTTTTCAAGCAAGGAGTTTTCAGGTATTCAGTTTATACTTTCATCTCAATCATAATTAAATATTAGAACAAATTATAAAACATCCAAGTGAAAACAAATAGAATGTGGTTTCAATATTACTGTCATGTGTGCAGTGATCCCAGACTCCTGAGAGTATGGAGATACTCTTTGGAGTCTGTGCTATCTCAATCTTGAGAAATGGTACCTAAACCTGAAAAAAAAAAATAAGCAAAGCATTATACATTAGGCACTGTTGCTGATACGTGTTTATGTCCTTCTTCTTTTTTTTTAATCTGATCAAGTCTTGTTTAATGAATATAACCACAGGGTTTAAGTAGTGGAGAAATGTGGGAATGGGGAAAAGGGAGGATGTGAGGGAGGCAGAATGTCCTTCCAAGCAGAATGCAGGTGTTCTGCTATAAGATAAATTGCCATACGATAAGCAGGCAAGCTGGGATTCTTTCAGGGTCAGGCTGCATCATATGTTTAACAAGACAACAGTCATGGGGGAATGGAAAAATACTAGTATGTTAGTATCTAAGAGAATAATAGGAAAGTTGGCTGCTAAGATGCTAACTTTGCTCTGGGGTTCGCCACAGGTCCTCCTTTTAAATATAGTTTAAAAAAGGCCATGAGGTGGGAGAACCTTGAAGAAACTATGCCTGTCTTAGGTTAGAGAAATTCTTGGATCAGGAGTGTGGCATAGCCTTTCCTGTCATTGGAGATTATTGTTTATGTCCTTCTTAAACTCTTCTCTCCTTATCCAGAGAAATCTAGCACAACCACTCATGACTAGGAAGGGTAATGCCAATGTTTTAAAGAAATGCCAATGGCTTTGAGTACAAATAGACCTGCCTCAGGTTTGAGTTTTGAATTCAGAAATTACTGGTTGATTTTTCAACTCCCTAAACTGCTAGTGGACTTGACGACTGAGTGAAAACAATAAAGATGCAAAAGTATACAACTCAGTACTTGGCCCACAGTCACTGCTTATTAATAAATTACAGTTAAGATCCACTAAGGTTTTGCCTGTATAATTATCTACAGTGCTGTTATAAAATGAAGAGTAGCAGAGTCCCAGAAGAAATATCTTTACTATATTCTCAAATATGTGACAACCAAGGAAGTAAAGAAAATATATGCTCAGCTTTTCACAGTAGAAGAAAGCATTTTGAACTCAAGTTGAATGAACAGTTTTAATGTAAGCAGTTTCCAAACAGTTGAAAAAATAGAAGCTCAAAATAAGGGAGCACAAAGTCAAATCATCTCATTTCCAGAGTCACTTTCTGTCTTAGCAACACACAGCTGTTACACTGGGAATTATCCAATTTCACAGAGATAAATCTCTCTCCATTCATTTGGATAATTCTGAATTCCTTTCAGAGGCATATAAAGTCAGTGCAGAAGTATAAAGACTCAATAACGGTCATCGTAAGGGAAGAGTCAACCAACCAGAACAGCTGCTCATCAGCAATTCCTGAACACTGCCTTCATCATCCATATGGCTCTTCCTAACATCATTGAAATGCAAATTGGGCTAAAGTTATTTTAACCATAATATTAAAAGGGTTTATGGATTGTGCATTGAACATGAGAGACCTTGGAGTAATTGAAAAGATAAAAGTGTGTGTGTGTGTGTGTGTGTGTGTGTGTGTGTGTATTCACTTATGATCTTACCATTGACAATTTAAACTATAAGGTCAGCAAAAGTAATTGAGAAAACATGGTGTGTTTAGCTTCGAATTTCAGCTTTATATGAGGCTTCATTGGAAGAGAAAATTAATCATGTGAGTGCTGACTTAAATGTTGTAGAATCAGGAGAATTCAGTGTACTTGTGCCTGGACTTCCCTCCTGACTGGGATGCTGCTATTCTTCTGTGACCATAGCTTGCTTCATTATTTAGTTCCTTGACTCATCCTCACCCTGACATTTAGCATGGTACCGGCATCTTGCAAGACTGTCAATATCTGTTGCATGAATGAGAAATGTATTCATTTCATTATTCTTTCAATTGAATTTTATTTAATCATGAATAACAAAAGATTTCTAGGTATTGGTTAAAGAACTGCATGCATGAGCCACTATACCTGCCCCTTCTATACCCATCCATACAGATTCATGGTCTCCTCTTTAATTGTTATCATTACATGTATATACACATATAGGCATGTGCATGTATTCATTTAACATTGATGTTATGTTCATACGTCTAGTACTAACCCGTTGGGAGGTGGATAACCTATGATGGCCCTGAGTAAAAAACTAATTCTCCCTCTCTCAGTGGCCATTGGCCACATTTAGGTGTTTTCTCAGGGCTTAGATCAGGGGCAATTTCCTTGTCCATGTTTTTATGTCAGTTGGAACTGTCATTATGCTCTAATTCTTCCCCTACCATACCTAGGGGATGGTATCTCACTATAAATGTCCTGAGCCTGTGACTCAGAACTTTTCCACCACTGCTTACATGATTTTCCCTGAGTCTATTAGCTGGGATTGAACATTTCTTTCTTGAACATTTTCTTGGGTAAGCTCCTTAACTAAAACACAGGATTTAAGCAAAAGGTAGGACTAGAGAATAATCAATTAGCCATTTAGCCAAAAGTATTATAATTGTATATTCGGTATTTTTTGTGTGAGGGATAGATTCTGAGACTGACAGCCAGACAAGCACACTGTGGTTGACAGTATACCAGTGCCTCGTCTGACTCAGTAGGGAGAAAATCTTGCTACCAGGCCAAGGCTTTCAGCCCACTAGCAGGTCCTCTGTGAATTCGACCGCAAACACACTGTGGGGGTGCAACTTATACTTTCAGCAAAGGGAAAGCTCAGCAAAATAATTGTCCTTCAACAGAAAGGGAAACAGACCATTTTCAAAGCCCTACTCACTCCCAGAGAGACAGAGGCATTGTTTTTCTGATTTGGAAACCACTCTCCCTTGAGTGTGTTGTGTTCATCCTGACTCTCTGGTGAAAGTAACTGGCAGGGACCACTTACTTCTCTGTCTTAGTTGCTTTTGATGTCACAACAAAATGTCTAACAGAGATGGCTTGAAGAAAGGAGATTCACTTTGGTCATGTTATGATAAAGCATGAGGGGGACCTTGGAGGATTCCATGGCAGGCAAGGGTGACCAAGGCAGGGGACAAACATGAGACCAGCTCCTCCCTGTTCTAGAGACAGCCGCATCTTTTCGTGCAGTGCCAGCCTCGTTTCTGAGACACAATGGTGAAGGTCGGAGTGAACGGATTTGGACATATTGGACTCCTGGTTACCAGGGCTCCCATCAATTCTAGCAAAGTGGACATTGTTGCCATCAATGACCCCTTTATTGACCTCAACTACATGGTCTATATGTTCCAGTATGATTCTTCCCAAGGCAAGTTCAAGGGCACAGTCAAGGCTGAGAATGGGAAGCTTGTCATCAACAGAAAGGATATCACCATCTTCCAGGAGCGAGATCCTGCCAACATCAAATGGGGTGATGCTGGTGCCGAGTATGTTGTGGAGTCTACTGGCACCTTCACCACCATGGAGAAGGCTGGGGCCCACTTGAAGGGTGGGGCCAAGAGGGTTATCATCTCCTCCCCTTCTGCTGATGCCCCCATGTTTGTGATGTGTGTGAACCATGAGAAATATGACAACTCCCTCAAGATTGTCAGCAAAGTTTCCTGCACTACCAACTGCTTAGCCCCCCTGGCCAAGGTCATCCATGATAACTTTGGCATTGAGGAAGGACTCATGACCACAGTCCATGCCATCGCTGCCACCCAGAAGACTGTGGATGGCCCCTCCGGGAAGCTGTGGTGTGATGGGCATAGCGCTGCCCAGACCATCATCCCTGCATCCACAGGTGCTGCCAAGGCTGTGGGCAAGGTCATCCCAGAGCTGAATGGGGAGCTCACTGGCATGGCCTTCCTTGTTCCTATCCCCAATGTGTCTGTTGTGTATCTGGCATGCTGCCTGGAGAAAACTGCCAAGTATGACGACATCAAGAAGGTGGTGAAGCAGGCATCCTAGGTCCCACTGAAGGGCATCCTGGACTACACCGAGGACCAGGTTGTTTCCTGCGACTTCAACAGTGACTACCACTCTTCCACCTTTGACACTGGGCCTGGCATCACTCTCAATGACAACTTCATAAAGCTCATTTCCTGGTAAGACAATGAATTCTGGTACAGCTACAGGGTGGTGGACCTCATGGCCTACATGGCCTCCAAGGAGTGAGAGCCCATCCTGGACCATCCACCTGTAGCAAGGACATGAGCAAGAGAGAGGCCCTGGCTGCTGATCAGTCCCTGTCCAACAACCCCCGACACTAATCTCCTTCACAGTTTCCATCCCAGACCCCCAGAATGAAGGGGCTTAGGGAGCCCTGCTCTCTTGAGTACCATCAATATAGTTCACTGCACCTGTCAAAAAAACAAAAAACAAACAAAAAAAAAAAGAAAGAAAGAAAGAAAGAAAGAAAGAAAGAAAGAAAGAAAGAAAGGGAAGAGGGGGAGAATGAGAAAAAAAATTAAATAGACAAGACAGAGAGAGAGAAAGAGAGAGAGAGAGAGAGAGAGAGAGAGAGAGAGAGAGAGAGAGAGAGAACAGAGCAAGGGAAATAGAAAAACTCATATCTGCTCCAAGAAAAAAGAAAGGAGAGAAATGTAAGGAGTATGGTTTTTCCTCCAGAAAGGAAGCTTACGTGGGTGGAGTCTGTCTTTTAAAGGTGTCTTCTCCTGCATGCAGACTATGCAACCATGGAACCCTGGGCTAGCCAGGGTACTGCCAAAATACATTCTGCCAGGTGACACAGATAGGCCAGCATAATTCCTGAATCCTTACAGGTCACAGTTTCAGAAAGCTCAGCCCAAGGCTGCTTAGTTCCAGAGGCTGGGGCTGAACTTAATAACAGTCAGAGCCTAAGGAAGCTGCTAATATCATGGCAGTCAGAAAGTAGAGAGAATGAGGAGAGAATTAGAGATCAGAGGATGACCTGCAAAGGCATTAATGTCAATGCCCACTAAGCCCCGCTTTTAGAATTTCCAGAACCTCTAAAGCCAATACCAACATATGTGCTGTGTGAGGACAATTCGAGGTCAACCCCCACATGTGGTAGAAAGAGCGTATGTGTATTTTAATGTTTAGGACACTGCTTCATCAATGAACTCCTTCTAATCATTCTAGTCGAGTGAAAATTTTTTCTGAAGATTTGCTGGGTGTTGTTGTTTTGCTGCAGCTGGGGGCAATGAAACACGAACCACAAAACTTAACAAAAACTCCAGGGAGTTTATTGGGGAAAGGGAACAAAGGGAGGAGTAGGAGTTGGCCAACTAGAACAGAGATGTAAAGGGAAAGAGAAGGGGAGAACAGAGATGGAGGGGAGAAAGGGACCAAACAGGTTAGAGGAACTTGCATAAAGGAGAAAGCTTGCACAGAGTCCTCATGCAGCCATGTAGAGTGACATAGCCACACAACACAGGGTCCTTTAAGCTGTCTAAATATCTGTCTGACTGCCAATGTGCATACCTTGCCAGTTGCCAGGGAACAGGGTCAGCATAATGCCTGAATCCTTATATTGGGAGCCTTGCATCTTCAACTGCTTTCCAGCCAACTATTGCATTTAGAAGTCTGTTTGCTCCAGGGTTCAGGAGCCATTCCTGTCCCTATTGATATGGAGATGAGCCACGTCAAACCCCTGGTATACAGTTTGTCACAGTGCATCCCACTCTACCATGCTTAGATACTTCTTAGTCTAAAGATTTAGTTCTTGTTTGTGGTTCAGGACTCTGACCTGAAAGAATAAATCTGCCTAGAGTGGGGGCTAAACATTCTGTCCAAGCCAAAGATAAGTGAACACTGATCTTTCAGTTCAATGCCAGAATTACTCAAAATCTATTTTGTTGTATATGATTGAGTCTAAAAATATTTGTTTCTGTGATAAATCTATAGCCTAAATCACAAATAAATTATATTATATGTTACTACATAATACAAAAGTGGAGATTCATTGGAAATGAGCAATAGTGATTATTACTTTCTCCAATCAATTAACAGTTCATAAGGCAAGGCTGTGATAGATTAATGAAACATACAAAAAAAAAAAAAAAACACAAGATCATTTTTCTACAGAGAGTCCTAATCCAAGGCAGACCTTCAGAAAATAGTGCAGACCTGAAGGACCCCAGGAAGCAAAATAGTTACGATCTACTGGCTAAACTGGGACATGGATAGAAGGGAGGGGGGTGGGGGATGGGAACATGAGAGACCAAGTCACAGAGTTGGGGAAGGACAGAGAGGGACAGTAATAAAAATGACATTTTGGTAGAGGGAGCCATTAGGTTAGGGAGAAACCTGGTGCTAGAGAAGTTCTCAGGAATCCACAAGGATGGTGCCTGCTAAGACTCCTAGCAATAGTGGAGAGGCTGTCAGTACTGGCCTTCCCGTTTAATTGGATTAGTGACTACCCTAATTGCCACCATAGACCCTACATCCTGTAACTGATGGAAGCAGATGCAGAGAAGAGAGGGAGGAGGGATCATAGGAAGAAGGGTGATCAAAACGTTGATTGAGAAAACCACAGAGAGAGCTGACCTAAGGTAGCAGGAGCCCAGAGACTATGTACTGACGGCTGGCAACCACATATGGGAGAGAACTAGACCCTCTGAATGTGGGTCACAGTTGTATGACTTGGTCAGTTGGTTGGTTCCTGGCAGTGGCACCAGGGCCTATCCCAGGGGCATGAACTTGCTTTTTGGAGCCCATGCCCTATGATAGGATACCTTGCTCAGCCTTAATACCGTGGGGGAGGGGCTTAGTCCTGCCTCAACTGGGTATGCCAGACTTTGTTGACTCCCCAGGGAAGGTCTTACCCCCTCTGAGGAGTGAATGGGGAGTGGGAATGGTGGGAGGCAGGTTAAAGAGTAGAGGAGTAATGGGGATTGATATGTAAAATGAAAAAATATTTTTTAATTAAAAAAGAAAATAAGGCAAAATAGTCTGTAAGGGGTGAAAAGTTTCATATTCTATCTGAAAGTTGAAAAACAGGAAGCTGATTTAAAACAGAAGAATCACATAATAACATCATAAGAATCTCATATTTAGGATTTTAAAACATTTATTAATCAAGTTCTATAGAGGGGAGAATTTTGTCGCCATTTCCTATCCTACCTACTCCACCGGTTTTCTCTCTGCCCACCAGGTCCCACAGCCACTCATGAAATAACCACTCAGAGGCTTAATATATATATCTATAACTGTTTGGCCAATGTATTGGGATTCTAACTGGCTAGCTCTATCTTAAAATATTAACCCATGTCTATTCATCGGTATAAGCCACATGTTTGTGGCTTACCAGGGATGTCCTTGTACCTTGCTTCCCTAGTAGCTACATGGGGTCTCCCTGACCTGGGGCCTTCCTTCTCTCTATATGCTTTTTGGATTGGGCTCCTAGCTAAATTTTGCCTGTCCAAAATTTATTCATCACACAAAAAAGCAACACATATTCGCAGCTTACAAAATGACATCTCATATCAAAGTTCATTCCAAGAATCAAGCACTGAATGTTGCCATTATCCCTGGTTTTGGAATTTCAACTCTTTGCTTTACTAAAATTAGCATTAAAAATATGACCTTCACTGTAACCTGCCCCTATTCAGTGACTAGTAGACTGGTCATCCACCACAAGGAAGGCCATTCCTCTTACATTACAAAAAGAAAAGAATATGGAATTGGCCATATTAAAACCATAAGTCTAATTTAAAACTCTGTCATTTACTATAAAATGATACTCAATAAAATATTCTTATGATATGCCACTATGACAATAGGGCATTAAAATCTTATTAATCAACCCACATATTGTACATGATTCACCTAAAAATTAAGAGAATCATGACATTCTGCAATGAATACTTGCAAATATCAACACAAAGTCTTCAAAAGTCTTCCCTGGATGTTAATTCCTCCAGGAAATAATGAATGAAAAATAAGAAACTGATAAATGCGGATAAATATTAAAGTTATGAAAAACTTTAATCATTTAAAATATTTTACATAGTGGCATGAGGCATACATTGAAGGAACTAAATAATCAATGCTTAAATTCTCCAACCAATATGAATTAAGATACTGGGAGAAAATGTCTATAACCAAAAGAGGAAGTTGGGTAATTTTAGTGAAATGTGGTGTTCTAGTTAGCTTTAACTGTCTACTCAACACAGCCCAGAGTCACCTGAGAAAGAAATCAACTGAGGAATTGCCCAGACCAGATTGGACCATGGCATGACTGTGGAGATTGTTTTCATTATTGCTTGATACAAGGGTTTACAGCCTACTCTATGTAGTACCATTCCCTGGGCAGAAATTTTAGCGTGAGGCTATTAGGAGCCAGTAAGCAGCATTTCTCTGGTTTCTAGTTCATGTTCTTGCTCGAGTTCCTGTCCTGACTTCCTTTAGTCATGAACTGTGAACTGGAATTGTAAGTCAAAAAACCCTTTCCCTTAAGTTGCTTTTGGTCTGAGTGTTTCATCACAGCAACAGAAAGGAAACTAGGATATATAGACAGAGGAACATGTTTAATCAGCACTGTCATTGTTATCACAATGAAAAATAATAGTAAACAAGCATCCTAAGCCTTGTAGCATCGCCTAAAAAGTGACAATTATCAAAGAAATCTAAGCTATGCCAGATAAATGTGGATAATGACTTGACATTGAATGTGTAGTGTAGTAATAGCGTAGGCACATAACTGCAATCCGAGCTTCAGTTGGCTGAGGCTAGAGAATCATAATTCAAGGTTAGTAAGGGCTACAAAGAATTCCGTCAAACAAAAACCAAAAATTTTGGTGTTTCTCAGCTAATAAAAAACCACACATGTAAGGCCACTCTCGCCTTTTGTCTTAAGGCTTTAGATTTTAGGCTGATAGGGAAGTTTGCATGTCTCAGTCTGCCATGAATTTTTATTTTTTGTAAAGTCATAGACAAGTTGAGGAATCTAGCATAATTGCCATCCTTACCTCTGCAAACCACAGTTATATCTTTACCAAATACCATAGGTGTTCACAGGTAGGGTATAGGTCCCACTGTTCTACTTGCTCTGGAAACTGTCTATCAGTCCTAGCTCTAAGGACCCTTCATTAAATTGCCCTATGACATGAGCAGTTCTATCTCTTAGGACACCTTATGTTTATTTAATTTGAAAAATTATTAGGGTCTTATTTCCTTTGAAATCCCTCAAAAGCAAAACACTAGATAATATTGTGACCCATTGAAATGAAACCCAGGCTTACATAAGCAGAGTCCCTAAATAACTGCCTTTAATTTCATTATTGCTTGGAGCAACTTTGCTGATCAAAAGGAGCAGCATGTGTACACACAAACACACACAAACACACACACACACACACACACACACACACACACACACACACACGTCTAGGTGAAGCCATTGTGGTATTCTTACCAGTCTTAAATGTCAATTTGAAGAATAGCCTGCTTCTGGAGCACTGTTATTTAAAATGGAGTGGACAGCAACACTGATGGATGATCACGGCAGTCTGAGTCATACAAGGGGACTTTATGCCTCCGCAAGTGAGGAGGGAAATGCAGAGTTTTTTCCCTGTCATCCTCACACAGCTATTAAATGCTATCAGCTATTCAGAATGCAAACTACCTCCCAAAATCCAAGAAGAGAATTTGTTTTCCCCTTCAACCTGCATTGGTGAGAACTGCAGGCAAGGTGGGAAGTTCTCCAAATTCCTTTATTACATCCCCCAATAGCTTACATCCTTTTGCTATGCAAACTGGTTCCTCCAGCTAACCTGTCAGAGAGGCATCTGCTACTTTCCAGACTCCAGCAAGCCTTGGTGTGCGTCCTGTTATTCAGTGGCAGCAGTGGGGGACTAGCTCTGTCACTATAGATACACATGTTGTTTTCCACCCACCCCTCCGCTTCCATAACTGGTAGCAGGTGACATATGGGCTTCAAACACTTCCCATGCTGATAATATGACATGGTGCCTTGATGGTTGCCTTGCAAACTTTACGCTACTCTGTCATAAAACATGATAGTCAATGGAGACCTTATCAGAGGTACGTGAGATGTACATTACCGAGGTTATTTAAATTTTTATGAATCAAAAAATAAAAAATCTTTTTTGTGAGATCTAAAGAAGGACACGAGAAGAACACTGTCATGGAAACACCAGTAAAAATAACAGATTGCTGCACCTGGAAAGTATATACCTCTATTTCCTTTTTGATCTGGCTGGAAGGTTCATGTGCTTTTCTGCCCTGAAGAACTTTGGCTGTTCACTGCAATATCCTCTTGCTGTTGGCAAGAATCAGCTCTATTTATCACTGTGAGTCCATGTCAGCAGATCCAATGGCATCTCTCAGTGTTGCTCTCCTACTGGGCAGGTGATGAGCTGGACTGATCCATGACTAAAAGTGCTGAGGGAGCTGCAGTCCAGATGGCTTTCTGGCTGATAGTGTCTCAGGATAGTTTTATTTTGTTCCCGCACAGTGTTGTTCATTTAATAGATAGTACATCTATTAGTTAGGCACGTTAGTTTGATCATAAAATAAATTCAAAAATTCTAAATTATGAATGATGGTACTACTTAAATATGAAAAAATTTAAAAAGTATATTTTCTGCAGTGGCAAATGGGAACAAAATTAGATTACTTAAATAGATGCTACTAACAATCCTGACCAATACAGTCTGCTTTGTAGGTCTGTCTAAAAAAAAATTAAAGATTGTGCATTTAATACATATAATAGTATGCTTCAAATTCTTCTACAGGGTACATTGGAAATACCCTAACTTCTAATCCAAGTCTAGTATTAGAAGTATGTAGACAGAATATACATTTAGGTGATCTTGTTGTCAAGAACATTTGTCTCCTTTAAATTGTGAAGTCTCAGTTACTTCTTTTCCACAATGATTGACATGCCAAGGAGTTCCAACTTGTGGTCCTTAAGATAACGACACCCCCTTTCCCTACTCTTGGAATTTGGGGATAATATTCATCTTCTTTGGGTTGGTTTTAGTTACTTAGGTCTGGGTATGATGCTTAGACTTGTGTTTATCTTTTAGACAGGAATAGGGTATGGTTGAGAAAGATAGGGTTTAGATGGGATATAGGTAGATTAGCCTGTCTTCTTGTGAATTATTGAATAAAAGTGAGATAATAGTATTATACAACTTACATTAGTCAGACATAGATGCTTAATCTTTAGTCACTTCATAGACATGCAGAACATGGCATTTAAATGTTTTAATATTAGTACTCCATTGACATGAGTCACTATTGCTCCTGACAGCACCGTGCACTTTCCCAAAAAACCTGTTGGACACTGTTGTTGCTCCTTCTGGAGTTCATCCTTGCTTTGGCTAATGGCCTCTTGGACAAAGAACTGCCCCCACCTTGACCACTGATTTGGACATGCAGTCCTATGTGCTTGCAGGAGACAAATATAAAAGACTGCTGAAACTTGCCAAATCAGCGTAAGACAGCCTTTCTATCTCCATGCTCTTGTTGTGGTCTATCAAGTACTCTTGGCCTTAGCGAAAACTGGGTGTACCAGCATTGCTGTGAGACCTTGGGTGACTGTCCAGGTAGACTGCTGTTTCTGTCCTCACTGCACCTTTTGGAAGTTGCCCAGCTACTTCCTGTCTACCCTAGTACCATTATTTTCCTTCTCAGGTCTTGATGAGGTTGGAGATTAAACTATCACAACTATTATTCATTCTTCCTAGTTAGATATATTAGGTACTAGACTTCAGTTTTCCAGCTTAGGACAACTCTATTGTAAACTCCATTTTGCCTTCACCCTAGGACTCGATATGTATGTCGTTTTGTTCTCAATTTTCCTTTTCTTAGAGCACACTTGTTATTCACTGTTTTGGATAGTTTTGTATAAAGCCTAAATCTTTTCTTTAGACTAAAGGGGGAATTGAAGTGGGATATTCACTTTGTCTCCTTCTATGGCACTGACCACACCTACTGGGGGGGTGGAGCCATGGGGCAGAAGTGACCTGGGGAACTAGGTCTGAGGAGGAGCCGGGGAAGGCTCTCTTCCTGGCGGGTGGCAGAGAGGAGAGCATCCTGTGGAACTTGCTGGTGTTCATCTGTTTAGGTTGTAAGTTATTTCTCCCTGAATAAACATCTATTCGGCTTTTTGTTTATCCTGATCCTTATTTAACCACAATATATACTTAGGCAATGTCATCAGTATTCTAAAACTTAAAAGCATTCATCCCAAAATGACCAATAGGAATTCTACAAGACATTGAGTAATAGTTTTACTTTCCTATGAAAAGAAACAAGTTCAGTTTCATGCTTTGGCATTCCTGAAATGTTTTCCATATATAATTAATTATATTATTTCTGGGTAATATTTTAAATCATTCTGCTATCCTAGAGGGAAGGGATATTGCATTTTATTTCACATATGTGTAAGTGATGTTCTGAGAATCACTGAAGTCAGGATGTGGACTACACTGAAACATACATAAGTGCAACAAAAAAAGAAATCGACATCAAAATCTAGAGTTTAAGTTTTTCATAAAATTTCTGTGTGCTCAAATGTAAAGAATAATTAATGGAGGGAATGGCTAGTGTTGAATATGAACCTATTTTGAATAAGTTGCTATGAGAGAGTTCTTATGAGTCAACAAAATTCTTCCAGTAAAACAAGGAAACAAATCTAACTTTGTATTTACAAGTTTGAGATATTTATGTCATAAGAAGCATTGGTCCTCCAATAAATTACTTGTCAATTATGAATTCTTTTTCGTATAGAAAATTCTTAACTGTGTGTTTAAAATTTGTTCAATTTATCCTAATAAATTTTCACAAAAACTATTTTTGTGTTGAATGTATGTGTTTGAAAGTAGCAACAGGCATCTATAACATATGTGAACATATTTACATTTTTCTTCCACTAATAATTAGAAAGAGGATAGATACTAAATAAGTATATTTATCATTTTTCTTGAAGCCCTATGTTTGTTTTAATTTTATTTAAAATTGGAAATTGAGATGCAAAAGGAAGCCTATGTTCTCAGAGAACAGAAAACTCATGAGTCCATATACAGAGATGGGGTAACTGCAATTTTACAATGTTTCCTTTTACACATTTACTTTTGGGGCTTCATATTCACTCCCCAATTTATCCCCTGGCATCCCCTTTCCTGGCCCCTTTGTTCTTTTGATCTAGTCTTTCAGTGCCTACACCACTAATGACATGTGGGAAGGACTGGGGACTCATGGACAGATCCTCTATCTTGATGAACAGCTAGAGATCCAGATCTTCTACAAGGATAGGTAGCTTCTGTGCACTCACAGACACAATGCCATGTCTTGAAGGCAGTGACATTCTTCTCTGTTTTCCAGATAGATATGCTCTATCCTTCTTAATTTTCTTCTGTCCTATTTTTTATGAAGTTCCCTATGCCATAGGGTTGGGGTGTGCTATAAAGGAAACAGTAATTTAGGTCAATGGTCTCTAAATGTAGCCAGTAATAAGAATAAAATGTTTATTTTAAAGAAAACAGCAATCTCTCTCAGTTTTTAAAAATATCTTTCAGCAGCCAGCTAATTCAGAATATCAGTAGTTGATGAAAATCTATAATATTTGTCAGTGGTTAGTGGTTAGGTCTAGAAGATGACAAAGCAAAAAAAAAAAAAAAAAAACATTTAAGTCCATGCAGAGTACTGATATCTTTAACAGGCAAAGGCTGAGTTCATTCTCCATGAGAACACAAGGCTTTGTATTGTTCATAGACAGTTTGTCTCCAGATTAGTTCCTTTCATAGGACCTAATATAGACATACAGACATATGCATGTTCTTATAAATCTGGAACTTTCAAAGCTCCATGCTGTAATGTACTTATCCGTATGTGTGAATAACCCAGAAAATAAATTGAAAAAGCCCCCATCTGTACACACACATACAAATGCACACACAACGTGCATTCACACTTTTCATTTATGAAAAGGCAGATGTGTTTCCTTTCATTATGGTATTATGGAACAAGGATTTTCAGGTATGGCAGGGAGGAGAGAGTTATAATCATTTATGGGAAAACAAATGCACCATAATTACAGTTTTTAACCTTTAGCTGTCATGTGGCATTAAATTGAATGATGAAGGTAGGAAACAAACCACAAACTTATGAGTAGCACCTATGACAGTGTCTCATGATGTAGAGTCACTAAAATCGCTTGCTATTAGGTTTTATTATTTGGTACATTGGTAAAAAATAAAATAGCTTATGTCATGAATGTAGTGCCTAATGCTTTGAAATTGAACTCCAGTATAAGTAACTTCTTTTGTAATCCTGTGTAGTTCATTTTCTTAGAGATGAGCTATAGACCTCACTGGAATGCTAAATAGGTTCATACTCTCAGAAATTACTAAGAACCACAGTCTAGAGGGAGAAGAAAAGTTAATTACATAAATGATTCTTTTCCAGTGATATGACAGGTGTATGATAAGGAAACAGCATAAACTCATACCTAGGCTAAGTCCTGATGGTCTTGCAAAGACTCATGAAGAAGTGCATGTCTTCCCAAAGACCTAGTAGCCAGGTGCTATAGTTTAAATACAAAACACCCCCACAGGTTCCTGTTTTGAAAGCTTTGTCCCTAGTGTAGTTATTCCAAAGGTTCTGTGGCCATCAGGAGGTGGACCTGACTGGTTGTAGGTGGGTTACTAGGCCTTTGAAAGTTTCATCAGCTTCTCCTTTCCTGGCCGACCCTGCTTTTATTCAGTACATGTAAACAGCATAGCCTTAGGTTATGACTGCCAAAGACCTTCCCTGCCATGACAGACTACAATTTCTGAAGCGGGAGCGGAAATATTCGGTCCTCCTATAAGCTGTTTCTGTCCGGTATCTCTGTCACAGAAGTGAGGTCAGTGAATAAGACACCAAGCATGGAATATTCACACAGCTGATGAGAGTCAGTTCTAGGTGGTATGGATGTGTAAGTAGATGAGGCATGTGTTTGAGGGGACTAGATGAAACAGGGATATAATTTAAAAAGGGAATGTTCAGAGCATCTGTGTTTTATCTTAGGGATAATGGGGAGAGAACTGAATTGAGAGGAAGACACTAAGCTAGAGAGAACAGTAGACATTTCTACAGTTATTTGGTAAGACTGAGATATGTGTCATCCTCAGTTAAATATACAAGAAAATCTACAGTGTATTAGAAGGTCACAGCTTAGAAAGTTAGAGTCAACTATTTTACTATTACTACCAAAATTCTGGTTGCTGTCATGTACCAGAATTCATTTTTCTTTTAGTGACTTAAATAATTCAGACATAGTCAGAGAAAGTAAAGCAAGAGATTCAGCCAAAGGGGAATTGTTTTGTAGCTGAAAATCCATACAAGAAAAACTGCCAGGTACACACCACCTTCAGAGAAACCTGTTTTTGCTTTGCTTTTTTTTTTCTAAATTATCCTCTCCTGTATTACATCCCATCTTTAGTTTGCATTCCTTCCAGTCTCTGTGCCTCCCATCTCCTTTCTCCCCACCACAGATACACGCCCCTCTGTGTCCCTCAGAAAAGAGCATGCTTCACAGGGACAGCAACCAAATATGTCATAATATGTTTTCAGCATGTCCCTGACCACTCTCTTACATTTTTCCTCCCCGTTTTTCCAAAGGACTACCTGAACTCTCACTGCTGTTCCCAACCCTACCACCCCGGTACTCCCTGGAATCTATTCTATTTAACCTTCTCAGGGAAATCATTGCATTCCCATTTGAGCCCTCCTTATTACATAGTCTCTCTGGGTCTGTGGACTATAGCATGTATCTTTTATTTTAAAGCTAACATCTACTTATCAGTGAGTACATACCATGCTTGTCTTTCTGGGTCTGGGTTACTTCATCCAGGATGATTTTTTTCTAGTTACATCCATTTGCCTGCAAATTTCATGATGTCATTGTTTTTAGCAGTTGAGTAAGTGTACCATATTTTCTTTATCCATTCTTCAGTTGAGGGACATCTAGGTTGTTTCCAGTTTCTGGCTATTATGAATAAAGCTTCTATGGACATAGCTGAGCAAGTGCCCTTGTAATATGATATAATATCCTTTTGGGTATATACCCAGCTGCATCTTGAAGTATATTGATAACCAATTTTATATAAAAAAAAAAAACTGCCACATTGATTTCCAAAGTGGCTGTACATGTTTGCATTCCCATCAGCAATGGAGGTGTGTACCAGGCTTTTTCTTTTGAGTCATTAACTAGCTAGCTCCCAAATCACGGCAGCACCCAGACTTCTTATTAGTTTTGAATGCTCAGCCTAGTTTAGGCTCATTTCTGGCCAGTTCTTTTAACTTAAATCAACCTGGTTCTTTTTATCTACCATTTGCCTCAGAGCTCTTTACTTTTCCTTCGTTCTGTGCATCTTACTTTCCCTGCTTCTCAGTTCTGGTTGGCTGTCAGCTACTTGAATTCTTGCCCCAGTTGTGTCCCTCTCTTTCTCCTCATTCTCTTTTCTTCTCTCCTCTTTTTTTGAGCCTGTATTTCTCTTCCTATTTATTCTTTCTATGCAGAAGCTCCACCTGTCCCTCTTTCTGCCTAGTTACTGATCATACAGCTCTTTATTTACCAATCAGCTGCATTAGGCAGGCTGTCCATCTTTACATAATTAAACATGCATCCTTATATCTCTAAACAGATGTAGCATAAACAAATCTAGCACACCTTTTCCTGGTTAAATAGATATTCCACAACAGAGGAGTATTCCCCTTGTTCCACATCCTAGCCAGCATCAGTTATCTGTTTTTTGTTCTGCTTTGTTTTGGTTTTTTGTTTCCTTTCGTTTTGTTTTGTTTCATAGCAGAGAAGCCTGTTCCTAATCAACATAGTGATCAACATAGTTTGAACATAGTGATTTATTGATATTCTACATCATTAATGGATTTATAGAGTAGTTTCTTCCATTTAAATTTTATTGTGAATCAAAGCTACCCTTTTCTGTAATATTTGTATACTGGAAGAAAAAATTTCTTTCTTTTTTTTTTTTTTTTTTTTTGGTTTTGTTTTGTTCTGTTTTTTTTTTAAGACAGAGTTTCTCTGTACTTCTTTGGAGGATGTCCTGGAACTCACACTGTAGACCAGGCTGACCTCGAAATCACAGAGATCTTCCCGCTTTTGCCTACCAAGTTCTGGGATTAAAGGTGTGAGCCACTGACACCCGGCACTGGAAGAAAATTTAATAGCTTCACCAATTCATTCAATTAAACTACTATCCTAAAATTGACTTCTTTGTTATTTTTCTGTGAATTATTTTATGTAGGTACTTTCAATAGATCATACCTTACATCTGTTCTATTTTAAAATCTTCCCTTCCCCAGACCCACTGAAGTATGACAAAGCTGTGATGTTTGTTATGTGTGTTGGCAGCAATAAGTAAGATTTGGAAATTGTAAGCAAATCTAGTTTCCATGGTAAACAGCTCCTGTACCACAATGTTCATCTTAGTCATACATTTCCGAAATTGGACAAACATCAAGTTGCCTTTCCACCCTCCTTCAATGAGTGCTAAATATGGTATGTGAATTACATCAGTGTTCTAATTCTTCCAACAGGCTTTGAAACCTCAAGAGAAGAAGTTAAGAATCAGTAAATACCCAAAGAATAAATATATGGGAAATAAGAAAAATCATACCAAAAGAAATGTTCACATTTTCTATAAAGTTGTTGTTTATGAGCATTACTTTCCTATTAGCATTTTAAAAAGATTTGGGCTGAGCTAATCCACAGTGGTTAATGAATATGATTGGAGCCCTGAAAATTTAAACTTATAAAAAACTCATACTTTTGCCTTTAGCCTTTGTTCTTACAGCATAAATGTTCATGTTTGATTCTATTAAGGGAAGCAAAAATCCCAGTACAAACCCAACAGGTTGTATATGTACTACAAATTTAGGAAAGAACTATAGCTTTTGTATGTTTTACAAATCTAAACATGTCTTGCCTAAGATTCTAATAGCTCTGTACATTAACACTTCTTAGTTTTAAAATGAATTCCAAAATGCATGTGAATACATTAAAAATGCTCAGTTCCACATGTGTTCTATATGATAATAACAATAATAATAAAGCATATTAAAATATAGAATGGAAATTGCTAGTATATAGATATATTATATAAGTAGTCAAGGCAGAAACTTATTCAGTTAACGTCAATCATTAAGTAAATATGACATGGAATAGATAGCAACAGAAATCTCATTTTACTAGTAATGAAATTATAATAAAACAATAGATCATATTGAAATTTAATTATTTAGTCAACAAAAAGCAAAGACTATAAATTTCCAAGGATGAAATTAGGAATTTAAAAAAACAAGATTGGGAAAAGCAAAATGTTGTTTCTTGAAACTGAAAGAAGAGTAAGAAATTATACTGAATGTGTATACATTTAAATGTTTATTTATATAAAATGAAAAGAATTTAGCATTGGGTAAGTAGACAGATTAGAGTCTTAAATCCATAATCATACTAAACTACAGGACAACAAAATTAACTTGCAGGAAATTTAATTTATAGTTACATAAGTGTTGTGGGAATTCATTCAGCCCATAGTCTTTGAAGTACCCGTCCCCTTTGGGGTAGTGTCTCAGGTGGTACTCATGGGCTGGGCCAAGTGCTGAGAGCAGCATTCTGCACTTCCAGGGCAGAAGACCAAGGCAGATTTTTGCTTTCATTGTGTGAGTATTCCCCAAATAAATATTTGATATTCTTTATCTTGGCATTCATGAATGCACTTACTCCACCCACACACAAGTTTTTCTTCACTAACACTATAGAACACAGACTAGCATCCTAACCATAGCCATTAGAAGACATCATGCTTACCTGCAGGGAGCAGTGACATTAGAATGGAAGCAATAATTTCTAATACTATGACATAAACACATTTGGTCAAAACTGCAGAATTTTTGCTACTTTATTCTTCGTGAAGAAAACAAGCCCTGGAATCCACGCAGGGACCTTGGCTTTGTTCATCCCTAGTAGCAGAAGTGAAAGTGGAACTTTTCCATTAAAAATTGAGTTATCAGCAATAGTCATTCCCATCCATCATTATTTATTTTCTACAATATAATCTCATTGTTGGTAGTGAACAAAAGTAGGAAAAAATAAAAGAACCTATGGGAAAGCTGACTTAACTCAGCATAAAACAGACATTTCTGTTGTATATTTTGATGAAAATGGAACAGAAAGTCATGGAAGATGTTATTTCTTATCATAGGGGGTGTTGTTTGCAGCTGAAATGCTCTTTAAAGCACAGAGAGAATGACACCCAGATATGAGCCACAAAGTAATGACAGGAAAACTAACAACACCAGGAGGCAAGCATCTGTGCTTCCATTTCAAGCAGGACAAGGCATGCAATTAGTGGAGCTACACGGAAGGAGCTGAGTTAGCAGAGGTCCAGGTGGCAGTGGCCTACCTTAGTTCAGAAGGGTAATGACATCCACATCAAGGAGATTCATTAGCTGACTCAATGTCTTAAAACTTCCATCCCAAAGCATGAGAGCTTCCAAGGCTTCCTATGGGAGGATGGAGCAAAGAAGTAATAAAGGAGCCATGGGAAATTGAAGGGTCAAGTTCAAGAACTTGCTAATAGACTGTGAAGACCAAGAATGACAGAACCAGACAAGGAGATGCTGAGGGAAACCCTCTCCTAATCTTTCCTGCCTAGGAAAGATGTTAGTTTCTTACAGACTGAGAAATGCCTGCAGTAACCAAATGCCTCCCAAAATGAGGATCTGTAAGCATACAATAATAACTAATCAAGTACAAGCACTAATGTTTAGTGAACACTTAAGGAGCTCAGCTATCAATATGTGGAAAGAAATAGTTAATTAAGCTCTAAGAGCAACATAAGAAAAACAATTTGAGGTGAAACCAAGTGTCAAAAACATGACTTCTTATACCCTTCCTGGATAATGATATTAGTGACTACCTAATATGCCATTCTAGAACCTTCATTTAGTAGCTGATGGAAGCAGCTAAACACTGAGCCAAACTCTTGGAACCCAGGTGCAGACAGGGAGGAGTGATGAGCAAAAGAGTCAAGACCAGGCTAGAGAAACCCATAGAAACTGCTCACCTGAATAAGGGCAGGCTCATGAATTCCAGTCTGATAGCTGGGAAACAAACACAGGATCAAACCAGATTCCATGAATGTGATGTCTGTTGTGAAGACTGGGCAGTCTATGCGGCCTGTAGTAGTGGATCAGTATTTATCACAAGTATATGAATGTCTTTGAGAGTCCATTCCACATATTGGGATACTCTTTCTGCCTAGACGCATCGGGGAGGGCCTGGGCCCTGCTCCAAATGTTATGACAGACTTTGAAACCCCCCCCCATGGAAGGCCCCACCCTCCATGGGGAGCAGAAAGAGGATGGGATAGGAGTTGGTGGGGGACAGGGGAGGACAGGAGGGTTCAAGAACTGGGACTGATATATAAAACAAAGCTTGTTTCAATGTTTCAAATTTAAATTAAAAAAAAAAAAAACATGACTTCTGTAATAGGAGGAGTGTTCAATGGTAAAGTGCTTGCCCAGAAGGCATAAAGTCTTGGATTCCAACTCCACCTCCATAGAAAGCAGCCAAGGTGGTAGAAGACTGTAACCCTAGCATTGGGAAGTCAGGAAGATCAGAAATTAAGGGCACCCTTGTCTACAGGGTGAGTTTAAGGCCAGCTTGGGATACATGAGATCCTGTCTCAAAAATTATCAACAATCTTCTAAAAACTATAGTTTCTATTAGTTTCACTTGACTGATTACTATCAGAAAGATATTGTTTTTTTCTAATTAACATATGGTTGTTGCTTGCTAACTCAAATCAGAAACTTACACTTTCAGATGGTTTTTTTTTTCTTTCTTTCTTTCATTTATTTTATATAACCAAGTCCATTTAAATGAAAACAAACATTTATAGACAACCTTTGGGAATTTGGGCATTGTTCTTTCCAAACTACTTCCTGCTGGTAAGGGGCACTGTCATCAGGGATTCTAAGAAGATGCAGAAATCCTGGCTGTAGTCTGCAAGACTGCTTTGTCCAGCTGTTTTGAATGTAGTTTCACCTAGTACTCTGTTTCAGGCGGTCTGGCTTGATCAAACCACATTAGTCTTGAAGAAATCCACATCTTTTCATTTTCTGTGGAAACAAAAATAGAAATCCTTGTCCTTGAACTTAAATTTAGGAGTAAAAGCATTTTTTTTTATTTAATTGATTATTTTACATGTTTCCTCTCCCTCCCCCCCACTCTCTTTTACCCTCTCTGCCCTCTCACATGCACCCTAATCACCCTCCCCTCCCATCCTCCCACCCCAATTCCATATGTAGGGGAATGCCATCCAGTTGGGGTCATGTAGATCTGACAGGTCATGTGAAGTAGGGACTAGGGCTTTTCTCCTGTCTCTAGGTTAAGGCAGTTATCCCTCCATGGGGGATGTGTTCTCAAGGTCCTTTTGTGCACCAGGGATACATCCTGTCTCCACTCTCTGAGGTCCCTTAGACTGCTCAGTCCTTCTGACTGAGACCCATATTCAGGGGGGCCTCAGTCAGTCCCAGGCTGGCTTCCCAGCTATCAGTCTGGTGGCCCGTTAGCTCCTCCTTGTTCAGGTAAGCTGTCTCTATGTGTTTCTGCTGCCTGGTCTTGTCCTCTCCCTCTGCATCTGGGTTCTAGTTCGACTCAGTGATTATGTATGGGTGTAATAGCAAGAACCTGGAAGCAACCTAGATGCCCCTCAATTGAAGAATGGATAATGAAGATGTGGCACATCTACACACTGGAATACTACTCTGCAGAAAAAATAATGGTATCTTGAAATTCGCAGACAAGTGGCTGGCACTTGAAGAAACCATCCTGAATGAGGTAACCCAGTCACAAAAAGAGGAACATAGTTTGTACTCAGTCATATATGGATTTTAGACCTAGAGCAAAGGATCACCAGCCTATAATTCACACCACCAGAGGAACTAGGATACAAGGTGTATTCTAAGAGATTCATATAAAGTCCCTCACAGAACCTGGAAGGGACAAGTCCCCCAGAGCACAGGGGAAGTAGGGGGAGGCAGCAAATGGAGAGAGAAGTAGGAGAAAACGAGGGGGAGGAATGGAAAACACGTGCGACCAGGAAGATTGAGCCTGGTTAGGAATAGAAGACAGAAGCGGGGGGGGGGGGGGGGAGCATAAAAGAGGGAGCCAATATTGGTTTGAAGATAAAATTTAGCACAAAGAAAGGTCTAGAGAACTACAAGACTACTGCCAACTAACAATTTGAGCTTCTGTGGAAAGGCTACCATAAATGCCCTTCCCGGATAATGAGATCAACATCTAACTTATCCATGGAGCCCTCATCTAACACTTTCAGATATTGACTACTACTTCCTTGTTTACTATGGTTGTTACAAATTGGTTTGCCGCTGGTCTGGTCTCACCACCACCCCAGCCCCAACTATCACACAGAAACTCTGTATATGATATAATTCTGTTGGCCAGTTACTTGTTTCTTATCAGCTAGCTCTGTCTTAAGTATTAACCCATTTCTATTAATCTAAGTATTTCCATGTGGTCTCATCTTACCGGAGAGTGGGGCCGGCATTCTGCTCTCTCCAGTCTCTACATGCTGACTCCTCCTTACTAATTCCTCAAATCCTCCTTGTCTCCTAGTCCTGCCTATCTTGCTTTCCTATTAGCCAACATTAAACAGTATGAGAAACATATTTACAGAATGACATCTCCCATCATGTGGTCATTTTCTTTAAAACGATATAGAATATATTCCGTAGCAAAATATATCCCACAATAGTATGTATTGACAGGATTACATTATTTAAATACCAATATCTATTTTTTTGCTGTCTTTCAAAGTTGATTATTAAATGATAACTAATTTTACAAATTACAACAGGTTTATCAAACATATTAAAACACAAACTTAGATGTTATGTAATGCTACACATGTCTCATTCCTATATAGAAACACTTGCAACTTGTCACGTCAGTGATCAGCATAGGATTTAACTAGGTATATTTTGAACTTATTTTTGACCTTACATTACAATGGTGTAGACTAGCAATATTTTAAAAAGTACTTCCAGTGAGAAAAGAAAATCCATCTACCCAGTCCAGAAAAAAAAATAGGTATTTCGACATGTATTTTATTGTATATTTAGTCTAGTTATTTCTTGCATGAAAATAAGTTTTATTATATATTCAATTGAACTGTGAACCCACTTCTTCACTTCTTATCGCTTAGAAGGTATTCGTGTGCAGCATTTGTGCAGAAGATTAACAAACTTATGAAGAAGTAAGGGAGACATTACAGACTATTGGAGCACATAGACTAGGTCAATTATCTCTGTGAAGTCTGAATATTCTCTTAACTAATTATTTTATGCTTACCTACATAAATCAATGTATCTTTAATGTAATATATTCAGATATAGTCCTACAATCTTTGAAATATGAGAGTCTTTTATTTTGGATGATACAATCTTGGTTCATAAAGTATAACAAAAGCCATTTATTAAACTGTTAATGTAAAAACTAAACCCCAGTGAAAAGTTAATTATTTGTATTAACTACATTAAGACATAATTGATGTAATTAAATCAATAGGCTCTTATGAGCAATATTTTAGAACAATGTTCACTAACAGCTAAATAAATTGAAGTGCTGTTCCATCATAATTTCACTTTTAATTCGCTAAGCAACACATATTGTGTATCTTCCAGATAAGGAACATTCTTGAGCTCCTAATGAGCTTTTCTGAAAAATATGTCAAAGGAAGGTTAGAGCTGGCAGGTTGGACAGATAGGTGATTCTAATTGAAACCATACCAAAAGGAGTACAGCACAGTGGCTATTATTATCTTAAAGGTTGCAGTTGAGAATAGCTCTCTTTTATTTTTGACCTTTCCTAGATCTGGAAAAGTCAATAGGTAAATTTGAGAGTGAACATGGAGGTCATTACCTGACTGTTCATATGCTACATCTGGTTAAACTTATTATAGTGTGCTTATATATTGACTGACTATGCCAGTTATATTTATTTAAAGTTTAGATCACTAATTGAGTGGCCCACATATTACACACATAGTATTTGTTATTTAAATCCCAGTTAATAGGTTCACAAGACATAACTTCTCCTAATGATGTCACTTTGAAGAATATAAAACTGATTGTTGGAGTGCCTATTGTGACTTAAAGGTGTCTTTTTCAGTTAAAAAAAATAACACAACATTATGAACATCAAATGTCATGTTGCCATACAGTTAAAACAATACAGACACCTACGAGCAGCCATCTCACAAAATGACAGGTTTATATTTAAAAGAACGAAAGCAGAATTCTTTTCTATTCTAGTTTCATTTCTATTGCTATAACAAATACCCAGATCCCCTCCCTCCAAAACAATCCTAAGAAACTAAGGGGTTTATTTGGCTTAGCTCCAGCTCATAGGCCATCAGCAATAGAAGGTTATGGCAGGAACTCCAGCAGCTAGTCATAACACATGCCCAGAGTCAAGAGCCAGTGAGAATAGACATCTTTTCTTGCTTGGTTTCAGATAAGTTTCTCTTTTTATATTGTCTAAGACCCCACACACACCATGCCCCCACCCCACCCTGCCTACATCCAACCCTGTCTAGGAAATAGGGCTACCCACAATGATCTTCCCAAATTAATTTACAGTCAAGACAATGTCCTTTATATGTGTCTACAGACCAAACCTATCGAAATGATTCCTCAATAAGTCTCACTTCCCAGGTAATTTTAGGTTGTGTCAAGTTGACCTTTAATACTCACTAGCATACTACTCTCTGCTGATTTGTTAAAATAGGATATTGCTACTGAGAAAGAGACGAATGATTTTTACTTAAGTTGAGCACTCCTGAACAGAAAAGTGACTATATAACAGACATAAGAAAGCCTTGATAAGAATTGTTAACCGTTCAAGGGGACAAATAAGGTGTAGTTAACAAACATTTACTAGAGGAGTTATTATCAAAATAGATACATTTCTTATAGATGATTGTCCAGTTTTAAAATTCTGAGCACATGATGGGTGCTGGTCACAAACGTAATGGCTTCCAAGTTCTTAACTGCTCTTTTTCTTTGTGAATGGCTGGAAAGTGTGCTTTACTTGAAAACCATTTCTACATGAAAGGCACTGGGGGTTACAGCAGAGATAGCCGCAAAGAGACTTTCAATTAAGTGCCTGAAATACAGCAGCATTTTCCAAGAGAACATAAAAATGATTATGTTCAAAAAAGTCTTTTTGATAACTGTGACTATAGAATAGAAAAATGCACTGCCACTTTGTTTTCTTGTAGCTAAAGCAACTGTCCTCAGAGACTGCCTACACCTCCTCAGACCAGAATTTTACAATTTAAAACACTTCTGTAGTGGATTCAGTATTCAGCATTTAGTTGCTAATAATATTTTGTTATTTTTAAAAATTTATTTTCTTTTGTATGTGTTCGCTTACATATATGTATGCACTCCATGTGCATATCTGGTATCCACATAGAACAGAAAAGGTTGTTGGATCTCCTGAAACTGGAATTACACATGGTTCTAGCACACATTTCAGCGCCAAAAACCAATACCTGTGTCCTCTACAGGAGAACCAGGTAATCTTAACTGAGAAGTCATCCTGAGCACCATTTTTAACATTTTTTATTTATCCTGTGTGTGTGTGTGTGTGTGTGTGTGTGTGTGTGTGTGTGTGTGTGTGTGTGTGTGTATAAGCTCACGGGTGTGAGTGTGGACAAACACCCTGTGATGTACATATGGAAGTCAGAGGACAATCTCCCCTCCTGCTTTCTCTGAGTCCTGAGACAGGCTCCCCTGTTTTGACAGTGTACATGCCAAGCTAACTATGAACATCTCTGGCCCCTGCCTCCCACCTCTTCTAATGTGTTGGAACTGCAGCTTATTCGACCATGCTTAGCTTTGCATGTGTCTTGGGCATCCAAACTCAAGTTCTGACTCTTGCCTAGCAAATGATTTACTTACTGAATTTTCTGCCCTGCCCATTAGTAATCCTTGAAGTTAACCCTTTGTTGTAGTTACTTTCAGCTGACCTTTCCAGATGTCCTTTATATTATGTTGACCTTGTAATGTGGTTATTTTTAGAAAAGAGTACACTAACACAGAGGAGGAGCACTGTCCTACCAACCATCTGTGTTCACTAATCAATTCATGTGTGAAATTACTTATCTGAGAGAGAAAATAGAAAGCTCAGCTGTGATCTGGTAAGATGGCTCACTAGACAGTCACTGCTGGCTAAGAGGGAAAATAGCCAAACTCAGTGTCAAAAACACCATCCATGAAGTCTGACCAACATGGCTGCCTATGCATGATCTGAACAAGAATGATGCCAATTCATGTGCTAGTGTTGAGGCAGAGAAAGTTCATGAGGCTTAAGCCCTAGTTAAAGTGCCATGAGGAAATAAAGAATGTGGGGGAGGGAGAAATAGTTTTCCCCAAGGAAGAACATGAATATTAATGCAACTCAAATAATCATTCCAGAAAACATATACATACAAGTAACATTATGGTGAATGAGTAGCTTGCATTTAGGAATTTCGAGGCACACACAAACACGCATACATACTCAACAACAATACTTAAAGAGAAAGAGTCCATGAATTTAAAATACTAGTGATGGAGAGGGTGGTCCAGGGTATTTAGAGTAAAGAAATGGCAAAGGCAAATTGTGTAATTATACTATCTCAGAAAAAGAAATTACCTTACATCACAAAATTATGAACAAAACAGCTTGAAAATCAATCTAAGCCTCCAAAGGACCTAAGCAATGTGCAGCTCAAGAGGACAAAGGAACAGCAGGGAAGAAAGGTTGCCACAGAATTCCAGAAACCGAATTTGGAAACATTGAAGCACAAAGGCAAAGTCAAAGGATTGCTAAAATAAATGACTAAATTAGAGCAATACAACAGAAAGTTCCCCAACAAAACCCTAGGATGTGAAAGGTCATTCTCTGTGATCAGCTGCACTTCCCTCTGGCTCTGGACTTCTTGACCAAAGTAATTGCTAATAGCTTAAGAGCTGATCCCATCCTCAGACATTTACATTTTAATGAGGATTTGTGAAACTTTAAAAGCCTTCTAGACACAAAGTGTGCATCCCATTATCCAATAGCAGAATGTCAAACTCTGCTAAGGTTATTCTGTGGCATGGCATTTTCCTTAGGAACCAATAAATGTGGTTTAACTGGAAACAAAGGGCTTGACACAATCATTCCATTTAATCAAGAAATTTAGGGGGAGATCCACATTATCTAAGACACAAAGGTGAGATGTGAAGGATGAGCGAAGCATTAAGACAGGACAGTACAAAAGCAATTGGTAAGAGAAATTCAAAGTGTGCCTGACTTTTTAATACTTATTATTATTATTATTATTATTATTATTATTATTATTATTATTAAATGTTACATTCAAATCACAGTTTTCCCTCCCTCCTCTCCTCCAAGTCCCTGCCTTCACCTCACCTCTGCTTCCCTCATCCTCTCCTCCTTTTCTACTCAGAAAAGGGCAGGCCTCCCCTGGATCTCAACCCAATATAGCATATCAAGTTGCTCTTCCCTTCCTATCAAGGTTGGACAAGCATTCCAGTATGAGAATGGGGTCCCAAAGCCAACTGAAGAGTCAGACACAGACCCTGCACTCACTGTTAGGAGTCCCACAAGAAGACCAAGCTCTGCAACTGTAACATACATGCAGAAGACCTAGATCACTCAGCCCCATGCAGGCTCCTTGGTTGTTGCTTCAGTCTCTGTGGGAGCCTATGAGTCCTGCTTAGTTGATCATGTGGATTTCCTTGTGGTGTCCTTGACCCTTCTGTCTCCTACAATCCTTTGCCCAGCCTCTTCCATGGGGGATCTCTGCCCCATGTCTGGCTTTTGATCTGTGCATCTGTATCCATTAGTTGCTAGATGAAGTAGCCTCTCTGATGACAGTTGAGCTAAGCAACAATCTATGAGTACAGCAGAATATCCTTAGGAATCAATATATTGACATTTTTTTTTCTAGTTGTGTTTGGTGTTATCCTAGATCTCTGGACCACTCAATCTCTGGGTCCTGGTGCTCCAGGGTGGGCTCACTCCTGTGACATGTGTCTCAAGATGGACCAGTCCCACAATCTCTGCATGACCTTTACCCCAGCAAATCCCATAGGCAGGGCAGACTGTAAGTCTAAGGTTATACGTACGGCTAGGTCAGTTTTCCAACTCAGTGGTTAAGATCATTCACTGCCCTTGCAAAGAAGGGCTTGCTTTCTCAGCACCCACGAGAGTTCCAGCTCTGTGTCCTCCTCTGACCTCTAGCTCTATCAGAAATCCATGTGATGCATGATGGGAGATGTCATTCTGTAAATATGTTTCTCATACTGGTTAATGAATAAAGCACTGTTGGCCAATAGGAAAGCAAGATATGCAGAACTAGGAGACAAGGAGGAAACAGGAAATAGTAAGGAGGAGTCTTCATGGAGAGACTGGGGAGAACAGACGCAGGCCCCATTCCCTGGTAAGATGGAACCACATGGATATACTTAAATTAACAGAAATGGGTTAATAATTAAGACAGAGCTAGCTAATAAGAAACTAATACATGGCCATATCAATTAAGGAGTCTCAGTGTGTTAATTGGGGCTGGTGTGGCGGCAGGGCAAGACCAACGGCGGGAGGAAAAAACCATACTCCTTACACACACACATATATACTCATGTTAAAATCCCATGAACAAAAGTTAAAATAAATAAAATGTTTATTAAAAATTCATGCTCCTCATTATTTCCCTAAATCGGGTCACTAACATTTGCCCATCTCATACCACATGTAAGTCTGAATTTTTATTTCTATAGAGGAAAATAATAATATTACATTTAAGAGGGCATGAATTATAGTTTAGTGGCCAGTGAAGTATTATGAAAATAAGCTGAGAGAAATTTTGTGTATTCAATCTCCATCTTCTGATGAGCTCCTCAGTTCATTGCTTGCAAGTTTAAGCACAACCCCATGAAGACATTGAAAATAAAAGTTCCTCAATGGAAATTTCCAGGAAAGGAAACCAGAAAATATTTTAGTGAAAACATTTCAGTATAAACAATAAAAATAATATATAGAGACTACTGTTCAGCGAGGGGAAAATTCAAGTCTTTACAATGAAGTGTTGACACAATAACAAAAAAAAAAAAAAAAAAACAACTCCTGAAAATTAAGAGATAGAAAAATTTAAAGGAAAAATGAAAAAGAACTGACATACAGGATTAATGAAACCTTTCAAATGGTTCCCTAAAGGCAAAAAAGGAACCAACTGTAACTTAAAAGAAACTGGAGCATTGATCCATCACAATGCAAGCCAAGTGGCAGGGATTCTTAGAACAAACAGAGAAAACTAAAAATTTCATGGACTCTGAGGATAAGAGATTTCAAGATGAACAAATGCACAGATGGCTCAATATGCAAATGAAGAAAATCCTTATTCATATCATTATATAATTTGAAGCTGCTGCCATAAAGGACAGATTCAAATTCTTGCAGAGAAGGTGGAAATGGTCCAGTACAATAGCTAAGATCATAGTAACATCGTGTGTCCTGTATATAAAAACAGAAACCATTTTATTAATAGGAGAAAGGTAAGGGGTTTTGTTGAAGAAGATAAGATGGCATAGTCTCAAGGCTATACTATTTAGCATCAAATCTCATCTAGAAATAGCTATGGAATACTGAGAGTATATACTTGTAGAATATTGTAATCAAGCCAGAAAACTTTTAAGTTTCAAATTTGTCTGTGAGAAGTGTAAATTGGATTTTAAAATGAAACATTTTTGTTTTCTTTATTTTTTTTGAGATCTAGTTGTCTTGTTAAACTATATATATACAAATTTTATCTGTGTCTATTTGCAATGTTTTAAAATTACTTCTTTATACTTAAAATTTTATGGACTTTGGAGAAACATGTATATATAATATGATATTATTTATTAATTTTTTAAATATTTGTTTTCTTGACCCTCCTCTCCTCTTACATACACATATCAAGTCTCAATCTCTTTGTTATTATTTAAAACCTCTGTTTATTCACAAAGTATAACTCCACAAAGTATATTTCACTTTTATCTTGGCTCACTTTTTCCTAAATTTTGGGCTTTCTTCATTTAGTAGATTTTTTTTTTACATTTCTCTCCTATTTATCTTACACTATTTTTCTACTACTTGTTGCTATTAATAATAAAAGATAGCTTCTGTAAAGTACATAATTAGATGAATAAAAAGGAGATGATTACACAAGCCTAGATGTAGTATCATCCACTGTGAACAGTATGGGATGCTCCTGGCCTACAAACATGCACAACCTGATACTATATTGAATACTATGATCATGCAGTGCAATGGTAAGGATTTATGCATCTATAGTTAACAAAAATTCTCTGTTAATATTTGATATGAAGGAAAAATGGCAGGTAAGGACATGGGACTATGGCTCTTAGCTATGAAAGTATGGGGACTTGAATTCAAACTTCAGTACCTAGAGTTAAAGGACAGAGACAGGTGCATTCAGGGAGCTCTCTGGACAATCAACTTAGCTGAACATAAAAAAATTCAGTTTCAGAGACTCTATAACCAAGCATAAACTAAAGAGCAATAAATATCCTCTGCATGTATACACACACTCACATATACATAAACATGCTATGGCATGTTTTCTTCATTGGTAAAACTTTTCTTTCTGGAACTTTTTATACTATAATCTTTCATTATTTGAAATAACAGGCTTAACAGGCTTAAAATACACAGTGTATAGCTCTAAGAACATGTTTTCTCTCATTTTATCCTTATCCTACATGCTTTCCCCGGTATTTATATCTGGGACAAAACCAAAGCCTTTGCACATAGATCCAGCATGGCCAGGATCATTTCCACACCGTCTCCTGCCTCCACGTGCAGTATAAGTACACTCATGCCCATGTGTGAACTCTCCTTTGCAATCAATATCGCTTTCTGAATTCGTTAAAACATCCCATTAAGCTGATTTAGAGTTATCCATTATTTTCTTTTCATAAGTAAAAGTAGTATCCTCTAAAATATACAATTAAGAGTTTAGCAAACACATACAGTGGTAACATGAGTTTGTTTTTCAATGTTGTTACTGTGACTGCTTTGTCACATAATGTATCAATACATCCTGATGAGACCATTCTATATTGATCATATGCATGTTGGGTAATATATCAGGAGCTAATCCCCAGAGAAGGTTTACTCTCCTTTTCTCAGAAGATATTAATTTGCTTTGGCCTTCATCTCAAGTTCGGGCAACATGAGATTGCCCCTTTCCACATTGTAATGTCACCTGGTATTGTCATTACTCAGGCCAGTTTTAGAAAGCCACGTTGTTGAGATTTCATGTGTGTAGCTTCCCTATAATATTTAGAATATACTATCTTATAGTAGACTTTTTGATTCTCTGGCTCTTATCATTTTTATGCCTCCTTTGATGTTTCCTGAGCCTTATGTGTGGGGTTCTGTTACAAATAAATCAACTGATTGTTGGTAACCCACAATCAGTTATCACCTGCATTTCACCAATTATGGCATGCTGTAATGTCTCCATCTGCTACAAAACAAGCATCTTTGATAAGGGTGAAAGCTATACTTATTTGTAGATTTAAGCATTAAGAATATAATTAAACATTATGCTGGTTTGTGAAAGTAGTAGTAGTAGGTTCTCCTCTAAGGTCCATGACCTCAGTTTATATTGCCAGGCATGAATTCCCTTCTCTTGAGCTGACCTTAAGTCCAATTAAACAGGTGTTGGTTACTGTGCAGATAGAAGTATCACTATTGTATTTTTAGAGATATCTTTCTATGTTAGTCATTATTATGGTTCATAGAAGACAAAGGAATTACATGTACTTACAGCATTTTTGTATAAAGTGCATTTTAGTAGATTCGCCATCCACCTCACCTTCCTCAAACTCTGCTAATGTCTTGTAAGTCTGCTCCTAGTATATTTTCTTCTTTCACTTCTTTTTTCTGGACACACCATCCTCCTTTTCCATTATTTTTACTCTTTCTTAGTCTCCTTTCTTATAAGACCACCATCCTGCATAACATTGTCCTTTACCAATAATGGTGGCTTATCATTATTGACTCTTGACAGTCTCACACTGTATTTTTTAATCCTGTATTGTTTTATTTAATAAAGAAAAGGGTTAATTATTTTCTTAGCTTTTTTGACAGCTTATTGAATGTATACAAATTTTTAATTGTCTTTACACTTACTACTCTCTCCTTCTCACCCTCTTTCACCGAAATCCTTCTTTCCAACAAGTACAAGTCTCCTGAAGTTAATTAGAATTGTTTGCACAAATGTGGGAGGGAAGTGTTTTCACAGAGCATGTACAACTTAACAGTGTCTATACCATTGAAGAAAATTGCAAATCTTATCCCAGCAACCATTAATGGACAATAGCATCTCAAAGAGGGGTATGGTGTTATGCCTTCTCCCTGGTCCATGATGAAATGTTGACTGCCCCAATTTTATGCAGGTTTTTGGCAAGTAATCATAGATGCAGTGAGTTATTGAGTTGCTGTGGGATATTTTGATCACAGTTTGACATTCCCAAACTGCCAATAAAGTTTACTTTGAATCAGAGAGCTAAGTTAGTTACTAAATAGGCAAAATTAACCATAGAGGTTTTAAAGGACTAAGGACATATAGAGAGACACAGGAAGTAGTACGGTGGGATTCTTCACCCTTTTGGATTGAAGGAGGAGGAGGAGAAGAGAGAGAGAGAGAGAGAGAGAGAGAGAGAGAGAGAGAGAGAGAGAGAGGAGGCCACTGGTCAGTTCTCTGCTGATTCTCAGGTCATTCTTATCCTGATATCTGCCTCCTGAGTTTTTATTGATAAAGAGTAATTAGATAAATGCATTATTGAGTTCAGTGGCCACATTATGTTTAGTAAATAACTTTTTGCACCCCAATCCTCCATCCTCTGACTCTTACACATTTTCCTCCTCTTTTTCTCCACTGTTCGTGTTTCTTAGGGTAAAGTACTCCATCATTACTTATTCTCTTGGCACTTTGGCTAGTGTTTAATAATTTCTGTGTTAACCAGGCCCTCAGCAATAACAAATCCCTTGGAACACAAAGCTCTGATGTAGACTGAGAGCAACACTAACCTATGGGTATAAATTTGAACATTTATAAGGCAGAATAACAAGATGACCCTTTAAGAAAATGATTGCAGTAGTACTCTCCTAAGTCCTATGACCTCCTGGGAATGGAGAATTGATCAGATTTACAGAATCAGTCATAGGTTCCCTCATGTAGACCATGTCCCAAATCTAAGAACATGGTTACTTCTATGTTATTTCATTATATATAATATATTCCATTTAATTAAAATCTCAGATATTTCATCTGCATATTATAATATTGATCACTTCTTTACAAATGTGCTATTACATCCTCTCCATGGATTAAATACAATCCTTGTTTGTTTATAAGTTTGGTTTGCTGCTCTTTGTTTTGGCTTTCAAAGTGATTTAATTTGGAAGTATTACTTGAAAATTCACCCCAGAATCATAGTTGGAATGGAAAATCCTACTCATGTCCAATTTAATGTGATGAAAGAATAGATAAAGTATGAAGTATGAGCTCATTTTAATTCTTTTCTTTTTTTCCCCTTATTCCCTGGCCTCTTTCTTCAATGTGCTTCTATCTTAGTCCCAGGTTGGAAGGATACAGTATCTATTTCCCCTCTTCGCACCCATTTCAGGACTTATAACACCTCTCCGATGGTTATTATTATTTGATCAGATAGTTTAACCATAGCAAGAGAATTGAGAGGAAATTTCAAGATATCTCAGTGGTCAGGTGCCACCAATCCTAAGGATGTGAGTTTGATCCTTGGAATCCACATAGTGGAAAAGGAGAATAAAATTCTGAAAGTTGTCTTCTAGCCATGTACCTGCTATGCATATGTGTGTGAATCCACACAGTTAATTAATAAGTTAAATTGCAATAAAAGCAAATTGAGAAATGGCAAGATCTTTGGTCATACCTTTACTCATTTGTTTTAGACATTATCAAGCAAGATAACTGACAGATAGACTTAATCAAAGTGGATATGGATCTTTAAAATGTAATTAGATCTACCTTCCTTTTCCTGAAATACTAGTAAATTCATCTGTTCTACACCACAAATGAGATGGACACTCAGTCTATAAATCATTCCAAACTTATAACTGCCTATTTTAAAATATTTTGATTAATAAAATAACAGTTAATAACAGATTGGAAACAAAAATATGTTGCTAATGTTAAGACATATTAGTAGCTGTAGAATATAATTAATTCTGGGGAAAAGTAAATAACTTCATAAATTTATTCAACATTGGGATGAAAAGATGATTTGGCTGTTAAGAGCACATACCTATAGCTCTTGCAGAAGACTAGAGTTTGGTTGCCAGAACCTATGTCAGGTTGTTCACAATCTCTTGTAACTCAAACACCATGGGATCCAATATCCTTTTATGGCTTATGCAGGTGTGAGTGCACACACACACACACACACATACACACACACACCTACATTCACACATGAACGCACACAGAGATAAAAATTCTAAAATAACTTTAAATTATGAAATGCATAACCATTTTTAAAATTGGTATTTATACAATCAAATGAACTCTATATCAGTTAGAAATCTTTTTTTTTCTGTAATTTTACCTACAGTTGCTGAACTATGGAGAAAAGGTTTATCTATCCATCAGGAAGTACAATTAATTGAAGGCAACTTTTGTCTGAGCTACTCCTCCATCCCTGTTGATATGCAGAAACTGAATGGCATTGAGGTTGCTTTGACACACATTTTCATCTGTCTAGTATTAAACTCAGCTTAAGGCCTCCTTGTGAATATACCATCTTTCCTCTGAAACTGTACAAAGTTGTTCATATGGTTTTTATATGCAATAGTATTAGTGATAAAAACCATGGATGATAATGGATAAGGAAAGTTTCCGAGTTAAAAAATGGCTACCTAGTAAATATAAATAAAGCATGAAAGTTCAGGAAATTCTAGACAAATGATTTTGTTCTGCAAGAAAGAGCAACCTGTGTTTGTTACTACATTTCTGGATGCTGAATCAATGTCATAACAGCTTGGCTGTGGGTAGCAGTTGCAGCAATTTCACTTAGTTGTACGCAGTTATGTGTTGGAGACAGCTTGCCAATTGTGACTCCCTTAGTTTCCTCTCAGAGGAAAAGCAATAGTGGGAGGCATAGATCTCTGCCTGAGTAAGGGCCACATCAGCATTGCTTTCCCAACCATCTGTCTACTCAGAGACATCTTAGAGGCCTCAAAGCAATGAGAGCTGTTACACAAGCCAATTTAATGAACACATGATGGTGAAAGCCTGCCCTTAAAGTCCATTCCATTTAGTCCTGGTGCCTAGAGTCCTGAAGTAAGTTTAGAGGAATAAACACCTTTTCAATGCCAAACAATTCAGGAGCTCCCAGAGGATGAGTGGGTAGAGACAAGAAGCAACATCTATCACCAGGCAGTTTTCTAAAGTACCCCTGACCTCCTCTACCTTCTACCCAAGTAAAAGTTGAAACTCTGAAGAAGAAACTAGGTATAAATTTTAAAAAACACCCTGCCAGATATTTAAATGATGTCTCCCCTCCTAGAACCTTCCAGAATTTCACTCAATGCCTAAAGAAGGAAATTTCTGTATAAATCAAAACAAGGAAGTTTTAAATATTTGTAAGATACCCCTTTTCAGAATAATTTTTCAAGACAGTCTCACACTATAGCCCAAGATGAGTTTGAACTTGTGATAAGTCTCTTACATTAGCCTCCAGCGTGATGGGATTACAAGCACATACATCCCAACTTCCAGAGATGGTTTTATGGAAAAAATAGAATGCCTGAAACTGTGTTTAAGCATGTTTAGATAGTTATTAGCGTTTTATTCCTTTTATAGGCACTGTCATGAAGCACAACACTATAATTTTTAGCAAGTGATAATCAAGACACCAACCATATAGCTAGAAGTTGAGGATGAGTGGTGAGTTTTCTGGGTGTGAGAATTGCATTTTATCCGTAGAGGTTCCTCTGTCATCTCAATCATAAAATTAACCAAGTAGAAGCTCCTTAGGTACATAATGGACAAAGGGTGAGTTGACTGCTGTGGAAGTGAGAGAGTAGGGTGTAAGGAAAGAGTACAAGCACAAGACAGCTTTAGTTTCCTTTAGCAATATATGGCTGTAAAATAAAGAAACTATAACCTATGGGGAAGGCAGAAGCAGGGAGACCATTAAGCCATTTCTCCGCTTCTTCTTCTCTTATACAGCTCCTATGCTCTTTTGGTCTGCCAAGTACAACATAGATTCCGATGGCAGCAGTTTCAGAACTCCGCCTTATTGGTGAACAAAATTCTCTGTGAAAATGTTCATCTACAGAAGGTATTCTTAACAGCCAGCTCTTATGGAGAGAGTGTGACTTTCATTGTATTCTCCCTTATTATAAAAAAAAAAGAAAGAACGAAAGGAAAAAAAAAACATTCTCAAAATACAAACCAGTCAGTTAAATTTGAATTATAAGCAATTAATAGGTTTTTAAATATATGTTACAAATGCTAAATATCTTATTAAGAAATATTTGGTGTTCATACAGACTGCAAGCCTAACTGAAGACCTTCCATTTTCAGTCTGTTTCCAGTAATCTTTGACAAGGCCACATTACAAAGCCAGACAATGACAAAGCATACAAATGACATCAAGAATTGTCTTCACTTTCTCCAGTAAGACCTTTCCTTGGACTAAATTTCATGAGGCCAACATCTATAGTTTGTTCAGTGGCATCTCTGTGTCCTTAACCTTATCTTTCACTTTATTTTACTTTTCTGGAAAGGAACTTGTTTGTGGGTATTAGAACACTATGTTCCCTTAGCACCCTTGTGAGAACCTGACAGGCTGGGAGACAGCAGAGGAACAGTAAAAAAATAAAGCAGCCAAAGAAAGCCTCTGACATCACACCCATGTGATGGAGGCAGTTCTGCTCAGCTGGAACACATTCTTCTACTCACGAATACTTTTCACTTCCAGCATAGAACTGTCATGGGTTCTTCTCTCTGCTGTGTTGTTCACTGTTGGTGGAATCTCTCCCAGCAATTTCTGATATCTCTACCCTTTCCTAGGTCACATGCATGGTCCTTCCAGTTTATCTTATAAACTTTGATGTATAAGTAGTCTTTGTAAATACATGGTTGTCTTGAGACACTGTTTTCTGAGCCATCTCGTTCTCGAGATTGACATACCGAGTCCTAGACACGCTGTTGTTGTAGTTCCTTTGGGCACATGACACTTACCATCTTCTGGTCTGATGTAGTAACCATAACTTTTTCTTTCAAGAGATTTATAAAACATCTTAAATAAACTTTTTTTCTCTCTTTGAAATACATGTAATATGGACCTAATTGGGCTTTGAGAAAGAGGAGCACTGTATTAGTTTTCTCTCTGTTGCTATGATAAAACACAGACCAAAATCAAGTTGGGCAGGAATACGTTTATTTCAGTTTACAAATCCATCAGCAAAGGAAGGTAGAGCTGGAACTCAAGGCAAGAACCTTCCAATAGAAAGTGAATCAGTGAGCGTGGAAGGATGCTGTTACTGGCTGTTTCATGGGTTTCTCAACTGCTTTTCTTCTCAGCACAGGACCACCTCTATCTACAGATTGCACCACCTATGCTGGACCCTTCTACAACAATTGGTAATTATAAAAATACCCATAGACATGCCTACTAGCCAGTCTAATAGAGGAGACTCCTCAATTAAGTTCCCATACAAATCCAGTTCATATAGAATACCCAAAAAAGAAAATAAAGAAAACACAAAACCAAGTAACTAACAAGGGGTAGAGACTCGGTATTCCATTCCTTCCCTTCATGTAGTGGACACTAAGTCAAAACTAATCTATAAATGCAAATAAAACTCAAGCATGCTGATTTAGCCTTTCCCAAATTATCCTGTGCATAACTAAATAGTATTTTGTATATTTCTGAAAGGAAGACGAGATAATCACAAATCAATTGTGAGTGGGCGGCAAGCAGGTCTCTCTATCTCAGCTACAGGATAAATACAAGGATTAATCTGAAGAGTGAAATGTCTCATTTTTATAAGAAGAAAGGGAAAGAAAAGGGGGTAATAGAGCCACATCTGGCCTATTCATACTTAGATAATAGATTAATTGAAGATCTTCAATATAGAAGATTGCATCCAAGATGTAATTTGTTTCATATTTGGCACTGCTATGGAGAGCTTGAAATATTTTCAGGAATTGAACAGATGTAGTAAAATTCATCCTGTTGATACTGAGTCATTAAAATGTCAAGAATAGTTCTGCAAAATGAAGAAAGTTTCTAGAAGGCAATAAAGACAGACATGTCCCTACGTTGTAATTAGTTTTTCCTGGAGAAAAAGAGTTTCGTGTGTTTCAAAATAAGGCAGGAGACAAGGGCTGTGAGACAGGGTTGGTGAGAAAAGCCACGTCATCCACGAAAAAATTTCTCAACTTCAATTTAAGAGGAAAGTGCTGAGTCAATGGAGATTTTTAAAATAATGACCTAGTTTGATTTGTAGCCTTGTATGACACTAGCTTCTGTGGAGAATGTGGGCATGAGTATGTGACACACATTGTCAAATGCATGTTAGCAATTAGTAAGCTATTTCACCTCACTTGATGGTGCCTCTACTGCTCATAACTGTTAATATTTCTATTGGTGCACCTGCAGAATATTAAGAACTGAATCATACGCACAATGACCATTTGCAAAAAATAAACGTGGCATGGTAATATCACCAAGTAAGATAAATTATTTGCCAGTCACAGTTGCTTTATATGTAACCTTAAGCAGCTTAACCTCTCTGAACTTGATATCCTGATTTTAGAAATGCTAATAATGATAACTTTTCTTTAAAATTTAAACGTGAAAACACATATTAAATGTCTAGCAAACTGGCAGGCAGTAGCCAAATGACAACTATAGCTCATTTCTATTTCCAGTGCATATATGAAACAAAACAGAAATGTAGGTACATGTTTTAGATGAGGACTCTTAGGAACATGAAATAGATGCAGAAATAATATACAGCTAATACTGTACTCATGTATTATTCTATATATTATATTACTGTATAGTCCTAAGTCTTTTCCTTTGCTATATAGAGTCTCTACCAATTATTACCTATAGATTCCTGACCACAGAAGTAGATATTATTTCCTTTTGATTGTTGACAACAACTCTGTTACTACACAGAGTGGTGTGGGCAATAATGAGCATGTATCCCAAGTACATCCAATGCATCTTAAGCACAAGATGAGGAAAAGACTGATTTTGCTAGAGTGGATCGATGGGTAAAGTTAATTTGTGGCTACCACTAATCTATTTTGCTTATTGGCAGATATTCATATTCCTGATTATACTGTTTAGGATATTATACCAAACAATACTGAAAGCTCTAATTTCCATTAGACATCTCGTTGTATAAAAATCAGTACATGCCTCTTTGCAACTTACATAAACCAATAAAAAGAATCAAATTCATGTCTGATAGACCAATGTAACTAAAAATCACTTCTCACAATATCTAAACATTTGTGCACAAATGCACTGTTCACCAAAGCCAACCATACAAGACTTTTTCTGAAGGGGGATCTTGAGATGATGCAAGGTTCTGCAAAGCAACATTACACTTGAGTTTTTCACATTGCATAAAGGTAGATGAGAGTGCATTTCCTTCTCCAGATCCTTGTTTTTCTACCTACTCTGTATCTGTCCTCTCATTTGACTCCTCACCACCCTCATGCTGGGCTATACAATTCCAAGATCTCTCCCCATCTTTTCTCCTGCCTGCTTAGTCATCAGTTGATGCTGTTCCAGCTGTTACTGTTAAAATCTCAGCACAACCTCTTCTAAATGCATTATCACATGTTTTTGAAGTGTTTCTATGAATGAAAAAATGACTAAACAAAGGCCAGTGAGGATAAGTCCTAAGAAGAATGTTGTTCTTGGTCCCTTCTAAAGTATTGATGGAGTCTGGAAATAATTCTGTCTGTGTCTAAATATTCAGTAAATGTTTAAAGAAGTCTTATAGCTTCAAAGAGTATAAGCTTAAGACCATGACTTCCTAAGAAATCTTGCAGTTCCTTTCAAGTGGGTTTAATTTAATAGCATGCCAAAGTATTTATCCACTCATGCAGGCAGTAAGGCTGCAGGCTTCCAGGACTGAATTGATTAAAGCATAATCCCTCCTTACTATCCAGTATGTCCTAACCCTATGCCATGGACATCATCCTTTTTTAACCACAATTCACACACTAGATATATAAGAGACTACATTATGTAGGCAGAAGAAGCATTGAAAAACAGAGAAAATATGGTTCATGGATTTCTGGTGTTTAGGACCCCTGCTCACACATCCTAGGTCTAGGACATTGGAACAAATACTTCACTTTCATATATATATATATATATATATATATATATATATGTGTGTGTGTGTGTGTGTGTGTGTGTGTGTTATATATATATGTGTGTGTGTGTGTGTGTGTGTGTATCATATAGAATAATATATGGTTGTAGATTTCAGGCTCTGGTATAACATCTGAATCCTGGATCATCCACCTACTATTTTTTTTTTAAATCAGGAAGTTATTTTCTATTGCAAAATCATATAATGTCCTCATCTATAACAGGAGAATGTTAACTATATCGATCTCATCTGTTTGCCATAGAGATTAAGTGGAATACAGATGACTCACCGTCTTAGGGTCCTATTGTGGTGAAGAGACAATATGAGCATAGTTGCTTTTATGAAGAGAAACATATAATTGGGGATAGCTTGCAGTTCAAAAGGTCAGTCCATTGTCATCATTGTGGGAACCGTGCTGGTGCAGGCAGCTATGGTGCTGGGTCCTCAAACAGCACGAAGTGAAAATAGACCTGGCTTGAGCATTTGAGACCTCAAAGGCCACCCTCTAGTGACACACTTCCTCCAACAAGGCCATAGCTCCTAATAATGCCAGTTCCATGAACTTTTGGGGGCCTTCTTTTCAAATCACCACTCATCATTTTCCTAAAACTCGTGCAATGAGATAACAGCAATTAATCAAAACAGTGAACACTTTAGTTAAAGGATAGCATGATGGAGAAGTAAGAGCTCTTTTGAGCCTCTCCTTTTTCCCAGAGCTGTTCTAGAAGTCAGAATAGTAACAACACTTATTTATTTACTTTTATTTGGATAGAACTAATCAAATATTTCTTAAATCTGAACACAACTACAGTGCTCTTTGTAGAGTGAATTAGAAGTAGTGATTTTTTTAAATATTGGTGTTTATATCTGTTCATGTTTTTATAGCTAAAAACAAGACTGAGGTATTGCCCAAAACAGTAACCAATGTAAACAAAGGATGAATTATATTTAACAATATTGGAACTTACACAAAGCTTATTCTTAGTAAATGCAATTGGAATGTTGCAAAGATATCACTAGTAAGTTACATTTATGGTACATTTACATACTTGTGGATTCTAACTAACCTTACAGATTAACAACAGAAAAGTATTGCTAATTGTTACATTTTATGTGAAAAACTACTAACAGAGAAATCTACAAGCACAAAGTGTGTACTCTATGAGTATCTGTTCAGTCTCATAACAGATATGTCACAAACTGCTGTGTTTCATTGTACAGAAAGAATTTTATTTGTTAGTTTAATATTTTAAATTGTGCAACAACAAAACCTCAACAAGTTTGGCAGAAAAGCCTCATGCTAAAGAAATATCTGTTTCTCTAGAAAAAATGCCCAGCTACACACACTGCTTAATACCAAACATCAAAAAAACTTAATTTCCCTAAAAATTCAATAATAAAGCAGACAGCAGAAGGGAATTGAGGTACATTATGAAAAATAACCAAAGTAATACTCTAAAATATTGACACCTATGAAAATGATGCCAATCACTTTAATACAAACACCTGTGTGAATACTGAGCTCAAGACTGAGATACCAACCTCTAGTACAGACATCAAGGTCATGTTTGATAAAAATAAATCAGATACAGACTCGGAAGGACAAGAAGTAATCAACTTCACTATAAACATAATTAAGTCATTGAAATTTAGCAAAATAAGCATTTTTAAAAGATAGTAATTTGACTGCAGGTGCAGAAGATCTGCAGAGGAAGTCCCGAAAATCACAAACTACAAAAGTTTGACTACAAAAGATGTTGTTTTGTTTGGAGACATAAGTTGGAAGTACATGCATCATACTCACATATCCAACCATAGAGGAGTGGAAACAAAGGTATACTACTCAGAGAAGAAGCAAATTCCCCTATACAATAGTAATATGTTTTCCATAGTCATAGAATGGCCTGGGTAATTTTATGTACAGCAGGGAGTTACTTCTCTGGCTGGTGATAATTCCAACTGTTACTGTTAATGCTTAAAATTCATTAATACTTATAAGCCAGGTGATAGTAGTGCATGCCTTTAATCACACCACTTGAGAGTTTTGACTTGAATGCTAGTCTGGTCTATGAAGTGAGTTGCAGGACAGCCAGGGCTGCTTCACAAAGAAACCCTGTCTCAAATATACAAAACAAAACAAAAAATTAATATTTATGATATTTAATAATTCTGAAAATATTCAGTTAGTATTTATCCCATACTAAAAAATTGACAGAGAAAGTTTATGTTTCCCAGTTTCTTCCAACTAAAGCTTTCACTCTTAAACACAAGGTCTTCAAGCCTCAAGCAGTTAGGCAACAAACATAGCCTAACCACCCCTTCATGTGCTTTGAAGAATGCAAAGTGGTTATTGAATGGCCAAAGAGTAGACAACAGGACACATAAGATGGGCACAGAAGGCTTTGCTAACAATCAGGCACAAATAACCTTTGTGTTGACATACATCATTTAATGTAGCCTTTGGAAATTGCTACAAACTTGATATGGGATTTTTGATGTCTTATGTTTACAACCTAAACTCTACCAGTTTTTAACTTATTTTTTATGATTATTTTAACAAAGCCAAACTCTGAAATAAATTAAATTTCATGACCATGTGTTTTAAATAAGAAAGTGGGCACAATTTGTTCTCTCATCTTTCCAAAACACATGGATTATAGATGTAAAAAGTAGCAAGTTGAGCTGAGAAACTATGAGTTTGTTTTAGCACATAGTTCATCCCTTGAGTCATGGTGAAAATTTTTATAATTTCAGACAACAGAATTGGGACAACCAAGAGTAGAAAAAGTGGTAGCTTTACATGTTGATCTGCTTGTTTTCTATGAGAGGTAAAGAAGTATGTGACAATGTGATGGATGCCATTCTCTGATTGTGCTGCGAATCTTGCTCTAATTCTTATGATTCATATGGCCCTGTACAAGCAAAGGGCATCTTTGCATCTGAACTTCCTCTCCATAAAAGCTAGCACATGCCCTCTTGACAGTTAATTTTCAAATCATCCATAGCCATGCTCAGCACGTAGCATGCATCCAATCAATATTTACTCTTATGATATACATCCTTACTGGCAAGCAATAAATCACAATATTTTACTAAAAAGACATTACTATCATCAATAATTTCTCATATACTTAGCTGGAATACAATTGCATTTCATATTTTTGCTTTAGAGTATTTGTGGGAAGTTTTTTCATCTCTGAAGCATGTAGGTAAGACCCTCTAGAGTAGAGTTGAAGGGAGATAAAATTTCATAGCAATCTATATCCTATAAAATGCAAAGATTATCATGCATGATCTTATTTAAACATTAGCATAATAATAAAAATAATGGACCTTGCTATTTCTTTCATGGGCAGAGTTTCAAAGGAGGTAATGTTGAAAACTTAAAAGGCCACTATAGATGTTAGTAAAGCTATCTCTGGATAAGGCCATGACAGAGTACAATGGACCCCTATCCAATATAACTATTATTTTTCTTAATAATATGGTCATGGAAAGACATAAAGAATAAGGGTGAAAGTAGGAAGAGTGTAATTGTACAAGGCCAAGCCACGTGATATTACAGATGGCCAGCCAACACTGGGAGCTCTAAAAGAGGAAAAGATGATCCTCCTGAAACCATCAGAGTGGCACTGCCCATTCAAAACATTGGCTTCTGAGCCTAATCTCCAGTTGTGTGAGACGATTTGTTTATAAATTTGAAGGAATCTGCTACAATAGTTCCAAGAAATTAAAATAATCTGTATTCCACAAATAAGGAAACTTAGAAGCAGAAACTAAGAAATGTATTGAATGTCACACAACTAGAAGACAAAGAAACCATTACTCATTTTAAAATTCCATTTTTACTCTTTCTTCTCTTCAACCCATCACATATCATCATTCAACTATGAGCTTCTGCTCCCTTGTCTCATACATGCCAGCCACTGGCATGTGCTGTCTTTGATCATAGAAAGGAAAATGACTGTATGGACTGAAGTGTTCTTCCATTTCAAGCATCATATTGAAAATTCATTCATTTATGTTTTGTCTCTGCAAAAGAGTCCTTCCAGTCTCTGGCATGAAATTCCTCTACATGCATGGAGATTTTTTCACTACTTCTCAGAATGACTACTTTTCTCTGGCCTTGTTTCATATCTTATAAGGTTTTGTTCTATTTTTGTTTCATATCTTATCAGGTTTTATTCTATATATCTTTACTTTATTGAGGGTAGTCATCAGCACTCTGTCAGCCTCAGAAAACTTGAATTCTTTAGAAGATGACCTTGAATGCAATAGTCCTTTCGGGAATAGTAGGCTCTGAACATTTGTAGGCCCAATAATTATAAAGTGTAGTTTTGATGATTGGATATGCCATATAAAACCCATTCTCCCACCCAAAAGGTAACCAGTAGATTATTAGACAAAAGGATAAGAGTGAGGTCCCATGACACCACATCAGGCCTTGGCTTTTGGTGCTCTTTTGGTCATGATGTCCTACTTTATTTTAACAAGTTGAACTTTGTTCTCCCGTTCCATAATTTCTGACAAGTTTATCATTAGACTGAATATTCATCTAAGAATGCACTATTCTCAGTTCCCAACAAAATGAAATGAAAATTTATGCTCAAATGTTACATTGTAAACTCTGCTTTCAGTAAAATATTACAAAAAGAAACCAAAAAAGCTAAATGAGTTTATCGAAAGCATACAGAAACAATTTAATATTTCTCTTACTGAAGAAATCATAAGTAGGTCTTCTTGATTTCAAATTTGTAGATTTTCTTAGGCATGCCTCTATAAGCCTTGGGATGAAAAGAAATTATATATACAGCAAGAGAGACAGAAGCAAGAACAACACATTTATCAGGCCACTGGCTGATTGCCTGATACAAAGCATGACTTAGACAACAGGTAGAGAGAGACATGCTGATTTCTCTATAGCTCTGAAGTATGCAGATACATCTTAGAACCATTGGAGCTGATTGCACATGAGCTATTTCAACATCCCTCATCATCAAAGTTCCCAGAATCAGGAAAAAACCTTCTGCTGTAGGACAATTTGCATTACAAAGGTGAAGTAATACCAGAAGCTTAACTGGAACAGAAATACATAGCTCTAATCCAGGCCATCACTTTGTAAACAGAACATTATTTTAAGTCCATTAGCATCTTTCATGCTTCAAAAGTAATAAGGCTTGACGATTAATATAAGTATACCTTCATGTCTACTGTGCAATAGTAGCCAAAGTAAAGTTTTGTAACGAATAAGGTTTTTCCGCCTGCCGCCGGTTTTGTCCCGCCACCGCGCCAGCCCCAAATAACACACTGAGACTCTGTATTTGATATAATTCTGTTGGCCAGTTACTATTTTCTTATCAGCTAGCTCTGTCTTAATTATTAACCCATTCCTCTGTATTTCCACGTGGTCTTACCAGGGAGAGGCAGCTGGCGGTTCTGCCTTCTCCAGTCTCTCCATCTTGACTCCTCCTTCCTACTTCCTCTTTCCTCCTTGTCTCCCAGTCCCTCCTATCTTCCTTTCCTATTGACCAATGGTGTTTTATTCATTAACCAGTATGAGAAACATATATACATAATGGCATCTCCCATCAAAGTTTAAATAAGAGAAGGTTCTGCCAGGAGTGTTGCCATTGGCCTATTCTAAGTATCTGGAATTTACAGGCTTTTTTTTCTTTTCCTTTGTTCAGTTTTATAGAATTACTTATAAGTGAGAAAAAGTTAAATAGCACAAGCACTCATTTCTGCCAGTTGATATCTAGTAAGCAAATTTATTTCAACACTTTCATGTTTGTTGCATTTAGCAAAGTAGCAGGCAAGTATATGCTCTTGCAAGATGTTGATTTTTCATCCTGAACTTTTCCTTTTGTTAAATTTGCTCATATATGTCTTCTAAGATATAAATTTCCTTAAATTTGATTGCGTATGGATAACAGAGTAGGTATTAAAATAAAGTATGATGAACTTGGATTTATTTAGCTCTGGAATATGTTTTAATTAAATGTCTTTTAGCATAATGCTACAAAACCAGTAAAGGAGTAAAATAATGTAGAAAAAGAAGACAGAATCAGGGCCAGTGTGGTGATACACACCTATCACCCCAATTTTAGATGTTAAGGCAGGAAAATCTTGAGTTCAAAGTCTCCCTAGACTACATTTACTGTGCTGTAAAATCAGTACCCAAAACTGATTGTTTATCAGAACATAATACAATGTATGGGTTATTTGCAAGTAAAGGACAATGTATATTAAATAAAATGTGTTGAAGCAATGATGTAGCTTAGTTGGTAAAGTGCTTGAATAGATTGGGTAAGGCCTTTGGATGGATCCCCAGCACTGGAAAAAAGAAATAAAGAAAAAGGCATGGCAATGCAAGCTTATTACTCTAACATTCAAAAGGGGACACAAAAGTTCAAAATTATCCTTGGGTATAGGGAAATTCCAGAATGCCCTGGCATATGTGAGACCTTTAAAGATGATAGTTTAAATGGATAGACAGATAGATAGATAGATAGATAGATAGATGATATGAATAAGAGGTATATGATAGAAAAATAGATAATAAATGAGCAACAGATAAGTTGTAGATAATAGATATTTACTGGCAGTCATTTCCCTACTGTTATGTTTAGTGCCACTGACTGAACATTTCCATTGCACAGTGTTCTAAGCACCAAGTCTTTTACAGTGTTTATCAGTGATTCCCCATATTTTCTGTTATTTTAGAATGACAACACAGCCAGGCAGCATATTAGGTCTCTCCCAGTCCAATTCTGTTTTATATTTCTCATTAATCTTGTGCAGGATTCCTGTCAGAATCTTCTCAATTGCACTGTGATAAAGGAGCATTCTTATCATTGCTTGCAGAAATTCATTTTGGATTGCAGTGTTGGTTGGTGGATTCATATATGCCTCCCAAAGGATTTTAGAAGAGCTGGTTTTGACTTATAGAACACAGCCTGAATAATAGAAATAACTACTTACAAACTATAGAACTATGGAAAAAGGTTTCTTTATTACTTCCCTTGTAATAACTTCCAAATAACTCTATAAGAACAGGCAAAATTTTATGGTTAGATCATGTAGTGGGGTGACCTATGTCTGATAGGCAGACATAAACAGAAAAAAAAATTGTGGGAGAGAAGGAAAAATGAAAAAATAATGGACAAATTACTGGGGACAGATGAGATGGCTCAAAATGTGAAGGTGGAGTAATACTAAATTCTGACAGCCAGAATTTAACCTCTCAAGATCCACACAGAAGGAGCAAACATTTTCCTACAACATGTCTAAGCTGTCCTCTGATAGCCTCACAGGAGATAAGGCATATCAATCTATCATCTATCTGTCTATCTATCTACCAATTTATCTATCTTTCTCTCTCCCTCCCTCTCCTCTCTCTCTCGCACACACACACACACACACACACACACACACACACAAACACAAACAAACAAACATTAGAAATTCTTTTTGAAAAAATAATACACAGAATCAATGTAACAAAGAATTGGTTTTTCAAGAAAATGAACAAGATAGATAAACCTTTATCCAAACTAATCAAAAAGCAGAGAGAAAACATGTAAATCAGTAAAAATCAGAAATGAAATGGTGGACATAAAAATTGGTCACTGAGGAAATCCAGAGACTCTTCAGGTCATACTTGGAAAACCTATACTCCTGAAAATTCAAAAATTAACCAAATTGAACAATTTTCTCGATAGATATCACCAAAATTAAATCAAGAGATAAGCAATTTAAATAGACCTATATCCCCTAATGAAATAGAAGCAGTCATCAAAACCCTCCCAACTAAAAAAAAAAGCCCATGTCCAGATGGTTTCAATACAGAATTCTACCAGAAATTCAAAGAAAAGCTAACAATAATACTCCACACAATAGAATCAGAAGGGTAATTTCCAAATTTGTTTTACAAGGCTACAATTACCTTAGCACCCAAGCCTCATAAAGATACAATTAAGAAAGAGAACCACAGACCAATATCCCTCATGAACATTCATACAAAAATACTCAATAAAATACTAGTAAATCAAATACAAGAACAAATCAGAGAAATCATCCACCATATCTACATAGGCTTCATCCCAGAGATGCTGGGATGGTTCAACATACAAAAATCTACCAATGTGACCCACCATATAAACAAACTGAAAATGAAAAACTACATGATCATTTTACTAGATGCTGAAAAAGCCTTTGACAAAATCTAACACCCATGCATAATAAAGTTCTTTGAGAGATCAGTGATAAAAGGAACATACCTAAACATAATAAAACCAATATACAGCAAACCAACAGCCAACATCAGAATAAGAGAGAAATTCAATGTGATTCCTGTAGAATCATGAACAAGACAAGGCTGCTCATTTTTCCCATATCTCTTCAATATTGTACTTGAAGTTCTAGCTAAAGCAAACAGACAACAAAAGGAGATCAAGGGGATACAAATTGAAAAGAAGAAGTCAAACTTTCACTATTTCCAGATGATATGACAGTGTATATATGTGACCCAAAAAACTCCAGCAGTGAACTCCTACAACTGAAAAACACCTTCAGTAAGGTGGCAAGATACAAGATTAACTTTAAAAAGTTAGTAGCCCTACTACATACAGACAATAAAGGGACTGAGAAAGAAATCAGAGAAACATCACCTCTTACGATAGCCACAAACAACATAAAATATCTTGGGGTAACACTAACAAACCAAGTGAGAGACCTATATAATAAGAACTTTGAGTCTTGGAAGAAAGAAATTAAAGAAGATATCAAACAAATGGAAATATCGCCCATGCTCTTGGATAGGTAGGATCAACATAGTAAAAAATGGCAATCTTGCCAAAAGCAATCTACAGATTCAATGCAATCCCCATCAAAATCCCGGCACAATTCTTTATGGAACTTGAAAGAAAAATACTACTTTATATTGAAAAACAAAAGATCCAGAATAACGTAAACAACCCTGTACAATAAAGGCACTTCCAAAGGCATCACTATCTCTGACTCCAAACTCAATTATAGATCTATAGTCCTGAGAACATCTTGGTATTGGCACAAATATAGACATGTAGACCAATGGAATGGAACTTAAAACCCTAATATTAAGCAATGCATCCAAGAATACCTGATTTTTGACAAACAAGCTAAAATTATACAAATTATACAATGGAAAAAAGAAAGCATCTTCAACAAATGGTGCTGGCATTACTGGATGCTTATCTGTAGAAGACTACAGATAGATCAGTATCTATTGCCATGCACAAAACTCAAGTCCAAATGGATCAAAGACCTCAACATAAATCCAGCCACACTGAACCTCTTAGAAGAGAAAGTGGGAGGTACCCTTGAACTAATTCCTGCAGGAGACCACTTCCTGAACAGTAGCATAGATGCTGATATTGACAATTAATAAATGGGAACTCTTGAAGTTAAAAAGTTTCTGTAAGGCAAAGGACATATTCAACAAGACAAAATGGCAGTCCACAGAATGAGACAAAGGCATTCACCAAACCCACTTCTGAAAGAGGGCTGATCTCTAAAATGTACAAAGGACTCAAGAAGCTAGCCACAAAAACATCTAATAATCCAATTAAAAAGTGGGGTACAGAACTAAATAGAGAATTCTCAATAAATGAATCCAAAATGGCTGAAAGACACATAAGAAAGTGCTCAACATCCTTATCTATCAGGAAAATGCAAATCAAAACAACTCTGAGATACCATCTTACTCCTGTCAAAATGCCTAAAATCAATAACAGTTTGTGCTACAGAGGATGTGGAGAAAGGGATACACTCCTCCACTACTGATGGGAGTACAAACTACTATAGCCACTATGGAAATAGGTATGGTGGTTATTCAGGAAAATGGAAATCAGTCTACCACAGGATCCAGATTTCTATTATTAGGTATATACCCAAAAGATGCACATTCATACAGAAAGAACATCTGTTCAACTATGTACATAGCAGCATTATTTGTAATAGCCAGAACATGGAAGCAGCTAAAATGCCTCACAACTGAAAAATGGATGGAGAAAATGTGGTACATTTACACAATGGAGTACAGTTCAGCTGGAAAAAAAAATGTAATCTTGAAATTTGCAGTCAAATGGATGGAACTAGAAGAAACCATCCTGAGTGAAGTAACCCAGTCATAAAAAGATAAACACAATATGTACTCACTCATATATGGAGTTTTGAAATGCAGCACATGATTACCAGCCTACAATCCACACCACCATAGAAGCTAGGAAACACGGAGAACCCTAAGAGACATATACATGGTCCCCCAGAAGAGGGGAAAGGGACAAGATCTCCCAAGCAAATTGGGAGCATAGTGGGTGGAGAGAGGGAGTTAGGAGGAAGAGGGGGAAATATAGGCATGATGGAGCAGGAGATTGAGTCAGGGAAAGAATAGAGGAGAACAAGAAAAGAGATACTATAATAGAAGGTTTTAAATCTAGCACTAGGGAAATGTCCACAGACCTACAAAGATGATCTCAACTAACAGTGTATGCAATAGTGGAGAGGGGATAGGCTACCTTAAATGACCTTCTCCAATAATGAGATTGATGACTACCTTATATGCCATCCTAGAGTCTTCATCTAGTACCTGATAGAAGCAGAATCAGACACCCACAGCTGAACACTGAGCTGAACTCCTGGAATCCATTTGCAGAGAGGGAGGAGTGATGAAAAAAGGAGTAAAGACCAGGCTATAGAAACTGCTGCCCTGAACAAGGCGAGCTCATGGACTCCAGTCTGATAGCTGGGAAACCATCATAGGACCAACCCAGACCCCCTGAATGTTGGTGTTAGTTAGGAAGACTAAGCAGTCTATGGGGCCTCTGGTAATGGATAAGTATTTACCCCTAGCATATGAATGGATTTTGGGAGCCCATTCCACATAGAGGAATGTGCTAGACACATGGGGGAAGGCCTGGGCCCTGCTCAAAAGATATGACAGACTTTGAAGACTCCCCATGGAAGGCATCACCCTTCCTGAGGAGCAAAAAAGGGGATGGGGTAGGAGTTGGTGGGGGGGGGAGACTGTGGAGAAAGAGAGGGTGTGGTAACTGGGATTGACATGTAAGGCAAGCTTGTTTCAAATTTAAATAAAAATATCAAAAAAAAAAAAAAGATGGAGAGGTTTTTACAGAAATATTTCTTAGGAAAGCAGGTGGTACAGGACTTGAAAACTGTGACTGTGTCTTTTTGTCCAGATACCATGTTTATTGTCATTATCCTTGAAGCCTGTAAACATCTTTAAAAATAGTTGTCACTATGGTGTTAATTATCTACTTGATGGGTTATGGAATTGCTTGGAGAAGCCCCCACTGCAGGCGGCTTCAGTGCCTGGCTGGGATCCTAGCAGCAAGCATCCATCCTTCTCTGTTTCCTGATGATGGATGGATGCAACTTGACAGCTGCTGCAACCCCTGCTGCTTTGACTTATTTGCCATCCTTGACTAACCCTTGAACCCTCTCCCCCTTAAGTTACTTTTGCCTGAGTATTTTATCACAGCAAAAGGAAAATCAACTAATTTACAATATTCACATATTTTACAAAGCATAATATTTATGCATAATAAAATCAGAGCTAATAAAAAACATGAGTCTATCTTAGAGGGAAGAATTTAAATTTTCCTCAATACATATGTTCTGAAATGAAGTAATTAATACATATGTTTTGTACTGAGAATACCACCTTCCTTAATTTATATGTTGATGCTTTAACTTCCAGTATCTTAGATCATAAGTGTGATGATAAGCTTTGTCAACTTGACACAATCTAGCATCATCTGCCAGAAGATTCTCTGAGAATATCCATGAGAAATCACCTTGATTATATTAATTGATGTGGGAAGACCCACCAACTGTGGGGAATCATTTCCTGGACCAGGGATCCTAGACTAGAAAAGAGATAGAAGTGGGGTTTAACACAGGCCTGCATACATTTATCTCTCATCTTCTGCAAGCTTTCTCAAACTCCTCCGCTATGACTCCTAACACAGTGCCAGGAAAGAAGACTGAGAACATATTTATTGATAAACATTTAAAGACAGATTAAACAAAGATGAAAGCATTATGGCAGACTCCAATTCATTCTAACTGGTGTCCTTGTAAAAGGAAATTTGATCACACAAAAAGACAACAGTGACATCTGAACAAAGAGAGCATATGACTTAAGAACAAGGGGCCATCTGCCAGCCAGGGAGAAAGGCCTCATAAGAGATTAAACTTGCCAATACCCTGATCTAGAATCCAGCTCTCCATGATAATGAGAAGTAATTCTTCTATGCTTGTGACACGTTGTTTTGGCAACTGGAATAAACTAATGCAAAAGAATGTGGGTTTTAGAGTCATACTGCCTAGAAATTTTTTGTTCTACCCCTATGTATACCATTTATCACCTTCCAAAGGCAATCACTATTAGCTTTCAGCTTTTTGTATTTATTATTATTATTTTCCACTATGTATGTCTTATTTCTTGATTAGTAGAATTTTATACAACTTCTTAAAGTTCTATTAGGTAATATGTAATGACCTTCTAATTTGAAAGTGGAAACCTTTAAAGTTGGCTTTGTAATATCTAACTTCCCAATCACAAAATACAGCTATTCACATATTTCAGTTCCCTACTCTTTGCAGTATACTGACATCACAATATTGGTTTTCATTTCTTTGCCTGTTTGAATATTACTTACAGTCAAGTCACATTGGAGCATCCTGATTATATTTGTGCAGCATTTTATCTCCCAGTAGTTAATAATTTTCTTACTAGAATAGACAAATAAGAATTCAGTCACTCTCGGGGGAAGTCACCTAATAAAACAATGGTAGAGGTATCAACAAAGGTAGCTTCCTTGTAGAGTTATCTCTGTTCTCATCTGAAGGCTACCTAAGATATAACCAGAGACTCCTGCAGCAGGTAAGGCTATTAAGGCCTGGTTGATTATGTAGCATTGGCCTAAAAGAAAGAGAAGCAGCAATCTAGATACACAAGAGCCTCAGTCTTACTTCTAATTTGTCTCCTCAAAGTATAGTTATTTCTCAACTATTCACTGATGCAATTGAACATCTCAGAGAGTATGATCAGCTACCACAATTTGTTTAGACAACTTAGTCTCAAAGAAAGGTTCTCCCAAAAGCCCAGCATATAGGAGGCTGAGTCATGAGTATGATCACAAATCTGAGGCTAAACCGGAGCTAAATAGTGACTACCAGAGCAGTCCGAGCTGTCATGTGAGATCTTATCTCAGAAACAAACAAAATACTTGAGTTATGATTCTGATAATCTGTAATTTTTCAAGTGGCATGCAAAACACTAGGTCATTGCAACATTCAAAAGTCAGTAATCATAACAAGTACCACGAAGAAGATTTCAGGCAGAGTTATGAGACCAGTTTCAATTCTTCCCTCTGACAAGTGACTGTGTCCTCAGTTCAGTATACCAGCTGTGTACAGCAACAGCACTTGGGACAATATCTCTGGCTCTTAGCTAAGCTAAGCCATCAGTAAAGAACCCAAGGTGCTGAGGAGTACAAGTGTAATCTGAGAGAAATCCCAGTGACTTAGAAATTTGGTTCATTCAAGCATGAGGGGGTAGTGTGGCCAAACAGTCTAAGGCACTGGATTAAGAAATTTGGTTCATTCAGTAGAATATTATCTTTTCCCCTAAAGATGAAATGCTGCCATTTCCAGCCAGAAATAACCTGTAACACACAGTATGAAACAATTAAGAACTGCTGAGACTACACAGCCTCTTAGGCATCAAGTAGACATTGACCTGTACCAAACTGTAAATGATAACCCAAAAGTCATAAGGTACTTGAGCATTAGACATACAACATAACAAAAATTGGTGGCTCTTAGTTCTCTATTCCTGTGTCAAAGAATTAGGTTCTTTCCCAAGGGGTATCCCAAGACTCTAATGAGAACATCACCAATCACAAAAAAACATTTACAGCAAGGATCATTAGAGTTTGGGGGGAATGTACTGAAAGCATTTCTGTACCTGTGGTTCTTCTCAATTTAAAAAATCCTTTCAGGCATTTATGAGCATTCATAGAAGACTTATATGATATCTATTATACATACTAAAATGGGAGCTACAAAAAATGTTCTTTGTAATCTCCCAAAGGACCTGACTCACAGTGTCATGTCAGCTTCCCTTCCTGCAGTTAACTCCTTCGAGACCTCATTAGTTGATTTTGGGTTCTGCTCTTCCATGTATAGCAGGTAGAACTATATGGGTCTATATATAATGGAGTCTTACAGGTTTGGGCCCTTTCCCTTTCTGAAATGCTTATACATTTATACACAGCCTTTACCTCCCTTGAAGACAGAAAGATGACATATTTTCAGAAATGATATTTCTCTGCATTGCAGCAGAGTATGTTTAAGTGGGGATAGGGTGAAATATAGGTGATTTGAGAAAAGGATGCATGGAGACACAAAGTGCTTGAGGTAGCATTCAAGTTCTGACTTTCAAGGGCTTTCAAGCTCTGCTTCTGCTAGACTTCTTGACTTTTTTCAGGTCAGTTTCTCACCCTCTAGTTGGATACCTGGATCACTATTATAAACCAGGATAGCTAACTAGTCGATGACTCATCTATCATTTCCAAAATGGAGTTTCATTCTGTCAAAGAAATCCACCCAAGATTGCTAAAGCTCTCTTAGAACAACTCACTGGAAAATTTCATTGTAATAATTATTTCTCTTATTGATGGGACAGAATTCCAAACAAACACAGCTTCATGGAGGAGTGATTGATTTGGGGTCCTGCTTTTAGAAAAAAATATATTCTATTGTGATAGGGGAAAAAGAGTAAAAGGGAATCATTCTCTCTGCAGTGGTATGAGCTTGCACACAAGGTTTTTCACTTGAGGAAGTACAGAAAGCAAAAAATGGAAAGCAGACCTGGAGGGCTATTATTTTCCAAATAACCCCTCTATCATTCTTTTGCCAGCCAAATCCCACCCCAGGAGGGCTTCTCAAGCTTCAAAATACCATCTCATGCACTCAAACATGAGGCTATGAGAAGCATTGAGGTTCAACCTATAAAACACTGTGATCTCCTGTTGTCTTCTCTGAATGGACAGATCTAATATTATCATGATACACTGTTTCTATGAGAGAGCTCCAAGGTTTAGATGACCTGCTATTGCTGTTTTTGTTGACAAGGAGTGTGTGCAATGTTCACCTTGAAGCTTCCCTTCTTACACTTCCAAATCTTAATCAGTGTCTGCCTATAACAGTCCCAATTTTCCTCTTTTCTCCATGATGATATCCAACTCCAGAACTGTTGTGTGATAGGTGAGAAAATGTTCATACAGAATAAGTATTAGTAATGCTTAAATTAGGCAAACCCAAACTAAACAGAACTGGCAAGGAAATCCACTATCTAGAGAAAAGTTAAGAACAAGTAGAAATCCTGGATAAAAGCTGCCTTTAGGTTTTGCTGTTTACTTGTTACTGCTGTTGTTATTTGAAGATAGTATTGCCTTGTGTAGGCTTGGCTGTCCTAAAACTCACTATGTAGACCATACTGGCCTTGAACTAATAGAAGTCATCCTTCTGCTGCCTTCTATATGCTACTGTGAAAGGCATGTTCCACAGTCAACAAGACAAGCTGGCAACCTAAAGAATGGGAAAATATCCTTACCAACCCCACATCTGACAGAGGACTGATCTCCAAAATATACAAAGAACTCAAGGAACTCGACATCAAAAGACCAAATAATCTAATAAAAACTGAGGTACAGAGCTCAACGGAGGAAACTCACATATCCTAAAGACACTTAAGGAAATTATTAACATTCATAGTCATTAGAGAAATGCAAATCAACTAACCCAGAAATACAGATCAAAAACTCCAAAGACAGCTTATGCTGGAGAGGATGTGGAGTAAGGGGAACACTCTTCCATTGCTAGTGGAAATGTAAACTTGTCCAGCCACTTTGCAAATCAGTATAGTGGTCCCTCAGAAAATTGGGGATCAATCTACCCCAAGATCCAGCAATACCACTTTTAGGACACTTGCTCAACTATGTTCATAGCAGCATTATTTGTAATAGCCAGATCCTCGAAACAATCTAGATGACCCTCAGTTGAAGAATGTATAAGGAAAATGTGGTTCATTTAACACAATGGTGTACTACTCATTGATAAAAAAACATCAATGACATCTCAAAATGCAGGAAAATGCAGATCTAGAAAAAGCTTTCCTGAGTGAGGTAACCCAGACACTGAAAGACAAACATGGTATGCAAAGAACAACCATACTACAGAAACAAAGAGGACCCCAAGAGAGACATAAATGGATCCACTAAGGAAAGGGAAAATGGGAATACCTCATGAGTAAATTAGCAATGTGAGGTGTTAGGAGGAGGCAAAAGAGGAGAGGGGAAGAGGGAAGGGTAGTGGGGGAAATATATAACTCAATAAAAACTTTTTTGAAAAAAGAAAGGCTTGTTTCATAGAGCCTAGCTGAAAGATAGCTTTGAACCTGCTCCCTGTTACTTGATCAGATTCTTTCTTATTTCCTTCTTATTGGTAGGCAATAAAATAGAAGATTGTTTATTGCCTGGTTTATTCAACATTTTAGCATCTTTGCTACTAATATTTGAAAATGTTTTTTTAAGTTCTGTTAATAAACCAGAAACTCACATCTAAGTATTTCAACTTCATTGTCAAGTACTCCAGTAGTCTGAGAATTCACCCTAACAAATTATCCTGCCAAAGCCTCATAGACTTGGACAGATAGCAAGAGACTCCCATATCAAAGGACAATTTATTGTCTATAGATATTTGTGTTCCTTGCAGTTGATCTATTTTCAATCAGTTCTCCAAATCACAATTGTAGAGTAACATTAAAAGTCAGATGACAGCTTTGCAGACAGGGATCACATCAAAAAGTGTAGGCTTTAGATGAAAGTATGAGTCTTTTATCATGGTCACCTTGCTGCTGAACAAAATTTACCTTGTACTCCATAGGATGATATTATCTATTTCCGAGGGTGTTTTCTATCTAAACATCTTTTAAAACAGTCTGGAACAACCTCAGAAGTTTCTCTCAAGACATTCAAACTATGACAGAGCCAGTATCTTGGAGGGACATGCTCTGTCCTCGAATTGATTGTTCTGAGTAACTCATTTCACTGTAAATATCAGTGTTCTTAATTCCCAGCAAACTTTTCCCCCTGTGTAGCTTAAGATTTCCTCTTTGATTTGTGTTTTACCTTTCTGAAAAATCCTGTTGCTTAACTAGTGGATGCTCTGAATTAATCTAATTTTCTTTTATCTCCTCTCTTCCATTCTTCTATTTGTTTTCTTTCTGTTATTGCTGCTATTGTTGGGGTGGTGGTGGTGGGTGCTATGCATGTCCATGGAGTATTTACATTGGCGTGCATGTGGAGATCAGAGAAGGACTTTTCAGATTCCCCCTCACATTTACATGAGTGCTGGGATAGGATTCAAGTCATTGGACTTGTGCAGCAAGCACTGTCATCCACTGAGCCCCTTATGTTCTATTTTCTTTAAAGTCTTCTTCAATTTTCTTCCAACCCAACCTTTAATTTTTACTATCATTTGTTGGATTTACAATGTTTTGTCTTCACAAGGTTTTGTGCCTCGTGTTTAGAAAATGGATCATTGAAAGCTTACTCTTTTGTTTCACAGGTACATTATTTTCTCTAATATCTTTTGGTATATCATTAATAATGGATTAACTTTCCAATTGTGCTTTCCTGTGGCCACACTTTCCTTAATTTCCTTAATTTGGTTTGATGTTTATCTTTGATATTAGATGATTTTTTAATGTATTGTACTTCCAGCCTATTTAATCTTATTTAAGACTGAGGTATTAAAAAGCTAGCCCCAAGCTCTATAGGAATCAATGAAGTTGACAAGAAGTTAGCTCCACTCACTACAGATGACGGGACAAGCACATAATTTTTTCTACTCCCTACATCAACCCCTCTAGGGTTAGAAAAATCTGAAGAAATGAATCTGCAGACTCTTAGTTGTTGTGTGCAACCTTTGGCTGCTAGAATCTTCATGGGGCACTGTGAAAAGTACTTGTACAAATTTGCTCATTATCTCTGCTTTAAGTGCAGTATCTGGAAGTTCAGCTGGGATCACCATTTCCAGGAAGACAAATTCATGTCTCCTGCCCAAATTCAAGAGATAAGCTAGGCACTTAACCCATTCTATTTCTCCAATACTCCAGGCTTTGATAATATCTGGTGCCTCTAGTTACTGAGTTTTTATACTTTCTAGATGTCTGTCTTGATTCTAGCTTCCCTAATGGTCAACACATAGCTTTCAGCTCTATCTCGTTGCCTCTACATTGTTACTCTCCCATCTGCTTTCCAGCTTCCAATATTTTGTTGACATCTCTAACTCAACCTCTAAGTCCTCCAATTTTTATGCCTTTGAGAACTTTATCCCTTGACAATGTCATTTCAGTAGGATTTCAGGTGGAAGTAAACATGCACTTCCCATAGGTTGTGTATAATTAGAAAAATGAATGTTTTATGGAAGATGGAGCATGATTGACTATGAAGAAGCAACATAAGGATGGACTATGAATTACCATAGGTAAAATGAGATATCTTTTGTAATTTGACTATTGCTTTTTAAGCCCCACAGAGAACAAAATGGAGTTTTTATATAGTTATTGTTCTCAAATGACTGGGCAAAATGTCTATCTCTTGCTTTGAAAGAAAAAGGTTTTTAAAAAATTACTATGCTTAACTACAATTAACATCCCACAGTGTTAATTGTTTATTAAAATACATAGGATAACAATTCAGGAACTATAGGCACAATAATATTTTCCATACAGGACAAAACTGTGACATTTATTGGTGATTGCTTAATTATATGAATGGATTGCTGTTCGGCAGAATAAAGAACACTGAAATGAAGTAATATTCTATTCTTGCTGTATATAAGTTTCTCGTGTGTCTTAGATTTTGGGTCTGGTTTATGTTGGTGTGGAAAGTTTTTATTTGCAAGTGCTTTATAATAAAGTTTATTTTAATTTTAAAAGGAAAGAAAAAACTGGATATACCAACTAATATTAAATTTCAATATCAGAAAATTATCTTGGATTGAAGCATCTTCTCTTAAAATAAGTCTACATTTTAGAAATTCACTAAATGTCTCCCTAGTTTCATCTATGACAACGGAGAGAATACTTCGGCTATTCTGGTATTGCTGCCCTTCATAAAAAGGAAAGATGAGAGCTATAAAAATTGTTGAATGTATCCTCCCTTCTGCTGAGCTCCAGGAGAAATATGGTTGTGGACTATTGCTGCTTGTTCCTTGGCACTTGATTCACTATGAGAACCAAATAGAAATTAGTACAATAACCAAAATATGAAATGTATACTTGTTAATTTTCCTCACATTTTATTATACCCTGCAGGTAATTTTTAAAAATCAACCTTTTTAAAAAAGTTACATCAAGGCAATCACAGATTTTTCTTCAACTGTCCAGGGATTAAATAATTAATACAGTTTAGTACTTATCAGACTGTAACACACAATATAGTCTGTTTCCATTTTTAAAACATTTTTAGTGTACAGTATTAAAGGACAATGTATTGATTGTTTTTATAGGTAATTATTTGTTTAGAAATGGTCAGTAAAACCATTGGTTTTTTTTCAGTAGAATTTTACAGATTCTATTTGTATGTATTAAAGACAGTTCCCTGAGCTTGTATCCACTTTGACAAGTGACATATTTAAATTTAATCAGGTTTTATATCTTTTAAATACAAGTAAAAGAGAGAGAGATACTTCCAGTATTTCAAATCTGTAACTGTTTCTCTTCCACAAACTTTGATTTAGTTCTCAGCAGTTTAATTTGAATAGTGCCTCTGGGCTTCTGTAAAGGGAAAACAACGTCTCCCAAACTGTTTGGCTTCATATATATGAGCCACTGCATCCACACTATACTTAAGGCTTTTAATAGTGGACAAATAACATGGTCAAGGATATATTACTTATGCATGAGAAACTGGAGCTGGCACAGAAGCCACCACCAAGCCCATATGTAGTGTATACCAGAGAGTTCTGCATGCTGGAAGCGCTCCTGCACACTGTTGGCAGTTCCCATCTGGGCATGTGAACATGGACATTTCTCAGCCTACCAAAACGAAAATGTAAACCATATATAGGAAACTTGCACTTGCCAGTCAAAATGCAGAATGAGGATAAATTTAAGCATGACATTTGCCAGTTGGCATACTTTCTCACAAAAGAATAGGAGGTTCTCAGAGCCTCTGCTATTGTTCGCCCACTGCCTGAGTCATTACATGTGGTATAACAGTGTCAAGGATTATTAAGTGCTTGAGGAATAGACTACCTTAAAGCAGCAACGCTTCATATGTTTGTGCCTAGCTCTTGTACTGGGTGTTTCATGGTGCAAGTCTTGACATGAGATACCCTGTATTAACTTACTGAAAGTAGTGCAAATTTTTAGAGACAGTGTTAACTGAAGCATCCGATTCCCGATTAACTAATACCTCAACTGCTGGCACTGCCAGATCAATAATTTGGGCTTTAGCAAGAGTTATTCAGAGTTGTGAAAATATCTGTCTCCTAATGTTCTATCTCCTCACTCAACCAATCTGACCCAAAATGGAGCAAATATCAACTAATAGCTGTGTAATGATATTAATTGTCCTCCATAACTGTCAGTGTAAAATCTGCAATGACTGCTAGCTTTCAGGAACAGCACATGCAATTGTGTTTGTGTGAAGTGAAGCATCTTGGCCAGGCAGTTTAAATTGAAACATGGTCACCTACCTAGGGATGATTAGTCTGGTGCTGGAGGGAGCAATTAAAGCATTCCAGATATAGAAGACCATTGCTCACAGTATTTTGGCAGGTGAACAGACATGATGATGCCTGGGAGATATTTGTAGAAAGATGAGAGATGTAGGTGATTCACGGGGGCTGGTCAGATGGTAGAAATTAAGCAAAGACAACTGGAAAGCTACTTTTTCCATGTATAAAATGTAGGCTTAAATCTAGAGACATATGGCATGATTGTTCAGCATAGAGAGAGCTGAGAGGCCACATGAATATGAACGATCTTCATGAGAAAACAGTAAGAATAAGGAAAGTGTACAAAAGAAGCCCGCAGAATAGTTTCATTGTCGCTGTTGTTTTGTTTTACTATAAATGAAAATTAACAGAGAACCAGTCCATGTTAAAAGCAAAAGCAGTTAAGGAATTTGGTACTGAAAGAGTAGTATGGGCTGCTTGATGTTTCTCCACCGTGGGTCCTCTTTAGCTTGCTGCATGAAAATTAAACCCCTTGAGATGATATATTGTCTCTTTTTGTTCTTCCAACAAGGACACAGTTGCTTATGACAGATATTTCAGTGCTGTGTTCTGTACTGGGCAGTGAGGAGACTGTTTCATTTTTAGAAATACTGTCAATAGCAGATGGGTTGATTATAAAGACAGGAACTTTGAATAGAGTGTCTAACACTTAAGAAACCAGTTTAGTCGATTAGTCCCCTAAATAAGGAGGATGTACTTTTAAACAGTGAATATGAGATTAATAATTGTGTGTTGGGTTGAGATTTCCAAATGGCTGCAAATGCTGACCTGAAATATGTAATAGCCTTACATATTTTAGCTTTACCTTACATTTTTAGCTTTACCTATTAGTTTTGTGTGTGCACACACATGTGGCTGCATGGTCAGAGTACAAAAGCTATAGGAGGCTGTAGTATGTTTCCACCATATGGCTACCAGTGATCAAACTCAGTTCATCAGATTTAGTGTCAGACACCCGTGTCCACTGAATCATTCCAGAATATGTTGTCTTTCCAAACTGGAGCTCCACATTTATTAGAACTTTAGAGAAGAAAGGAAGAGTCCCCTATGCTGCCTGGATTGCAAATTATATAGACTTGGGGACAGTACCTACCCAGGATAATTTAATTGACAGGCAAGACAGACAGTAGGAGCTTTACTTGTAGAATTATAGGCAGAGAAGTATTTGATGTTCTTCAGTCATGGGTCATATCTACTTGCTTGGAGTTTTACCCACTCATTGGATGTAGGCATTAAGAAAGGACAGGTTAAAGAAACCGATGAGCCAAAACATGTTCTCTATTCAAAGGAAATTCTTATATAACCAATGGGCCTTTTCTGTTCCTACCCCACAGCCTTAACTTGTAGTTTTGCTGAACATTATACTTTGAAAATTATTCAAACCATAAATGTCACCGTTAGCTGATGTTTTTGTCTACTTTTTTCTTAGTTTTTCCTAAAATATAAATTGTATAAACATAGTTTATGCATGGTTTAGTTTATTGTCCATCCAAAAGTTAGTGACCTAAGAAACGCATTTATTAATCCCAATGGCTTTAAAAGATTATTTGACTTGGAGCTGGGAGATGGTTAAGAGATTAAGAACACTCAGATGCTCTTCCAGAAGTCTTGAATTCAATTCCCAGAAGCCACATGGTGACTCAAAACCATATATAATAAAATCTGGTGCTCTCCTCTGGCATGCAGAGAGAATACTGTATATATAATAAATAAATAAAATCTTAAAAAAAAAAAAAAGATTACTTGACTTAGTGCCTGGAGCCAAATTCATTTGGAGGCTTGACTAGATTAAAACATTGAAATTGCTCATACATATGACTCCTAAGTTGTGAGTTTATTAACCATGATGCACTTTTAAATTTGATATTATTCTTACTGGTGGTGGTGAAGGGTGTGTAAGTGTATGTGTGTGTGTGTGTGTATGTGTTTATGTGTACATGTATGTATGTATGTGTGTATGTGTGTGTGTTTGCATGTATACACACACACACACACATACACACACACACACATATGTATATATGGAAGTCACATACATGTGGAGGTTCGGAGAACATGCTATATTTGAACAACTAATCTAGCATTCATATGTAGGTATGAGATCATTTGTGTCATTTGTGGAGAAAGTTAACTAAATCTGAGACAGGATGAGGAGAAATTAGGTCACTCCAAGGAAATGATTTCAGGAAGAAGAGAAGAACCTAACGTAACACTGGAGGAAATGAGACAGAAGAATGGTAGCAGGATTGTGAGAATGAACAGTCAGAACACTGTGGCAGCTTGACCTATAGGTGCTAAAATGAGACAGACAATAAAAGCCATTTCCTTCAAATGAACATGAGCCCTGTTTCTGAGCAATTAGCTCTCTATTGATGTCTTTACACAAACTCTCCTAAGGGGCTCCAGGAGACAAGGTGTTAATTGATGGGATGGCTACTTTCTCCTTGCACCTCACTCCCTGTTGCACCACATCAAGGATGACCTTAAATAATGGCAAGTGTGCTGTGCACAGTGTTTTGTAATTCTTTAACTTAATCTAATTTGTTCTCTACCACAGTCATCTGAAGTGCTCAGAAAAGACACGAGCATCTTCATTTTACAGAGGAGCGCATGGAAGCCCAGGAACATTACTATTCCAGAGTAGAGCCATCCCCTGATGGCTCAGTGTTTTTCTGCTGTGCTGCTTTCCATTTGACCACCTACATGGGTTATCTAAATTGGAATTTTCTGTCTTATTATCAGTCTTAGCTGAGAATTATGCCCTGAGCTAGGCCCTGGGGGTGGCTGACAACTTTCTTATATCTGGGGTTTTGCATTAGTCTCACAGACGTCTTAGGAACTGAATTTCAGTGACTATAATGGAGAGTTAGTTGGGTATCTGTACAATTTGTGTTGTAATTGAGGACACTCACAGAGAGGAAATCCAACACATTGTTCTTATTGATAATAACATCTCTCACTGTCTCCAGGATCACAGATGCATGTACTTAAAAGACATTTCTAAAGGAAGCTAACAAACGTATTCCCCTTAAATTCTCTCAACTTTCCTCAGCCCTTTATTTCTTCCTCCAAAACCCCTTGCCATCAGTTACTCCAGCTCTTTCAGTTCATCACCCTGTATGTCCCAGTGATTGTATCTGGTGTCACTTGTGAGGCATCTATTGATTATTTATTATTTATAGGATTCTGTGCCTTTTGCAAGGCTCAGCTTACAATAAGATGTGTGTGTGCACTCATGTGCAAGCATAAATATTTTGTCCCCATAGACACTTCAGTGGACTACCACGAATCTTCAAAGGTTGCTTCCTGACAGTAACTAGAAGTTATAAAGTTAAAACAAAAGGAAGTGCACCCATTCCCATCCCAGCTGAAAAGAGGATGAGGGCCGTAATGTGGATCCTAGAGTTCAGGAGGCCTAAAGGTAACAGAGGTGGACCTTTTGGATGTACTTCATCTTCTCAGTGAGGCAAGACAGCAAGGCCAAACAGGCACAATGAGGATAGGGTAGGTGGAGAACTAACTTGGAAGCATAAAGGAAATGGAAAACTCACAATGAAACAATTGAATATCCATGAAGTGTATTCACCTTGAATCAGAACATTCTGAGTTTTGTCTGATTCCTTAAGTTGTAATACAATATTTATTATTCTTATCTTTTAATTGGATAAGAGTATTAAATGAAATGAGACTTTTATTGTGACTTTCAGTTGAAGGGGAAAAAAATGAGACAGGATAATAAATTCTGTTTTATTACAATCGCCTCTCCACTGCACTCAAAGTAGGATAGGAGAGAAAAAAACCTTCTCATCTGAAGACACATAGATTGTCTCAGAATTATCAACTTGTTTCAAGCATTTTTGAAATATTTGCTTAGTTTTTCATCATTAAAATAAATTAAACTTTGATCCAAAGCTGATTACTATGCTCAATAATAGAACAGAAAGGTTAAATTAATATTTAATTAGTATTGTTTTCTAATAAAGATACAATGATCTAATCAAATAATTATAGCTTTCTTTCTGTGAATTAAACTGTTTTCAGCTTTAAATTAAATCAGAAGTTCTACTCCTGCAAATTAAGCAGTGACATCATCCTCTTTCTACCTAATAATTGCATATGTATCTTCATAAAAGCCTAGACCTACTCCATCCGGCATACTACAGAGTTTTTCTTGCTGTGAGAGGTGCACATCACCATCTCACTTTCATTTTCAAATTTTCTGGTAAATGCCTGAGTGTAGGTTCTGGCCCTCATTGCACATTGTAATCTGAAGAATTCATATATTTAAAAATAATCTTTAAATTTTATAGACAATATCATTATATTTTAAATCATTTTATTTGCTTTAAATATCTGAGTCTATATACTCAACTTTGTCAATACTATTTTCTTTTCAGAAGTTATATTAAACTTTTCTGCCATTACTAATATTTGGGCTCAAGCCTTTCCTCACCAATGCTATTCAAATCATTAGTAAATGACTACTCAAACAATGTGAATATATTTTTCTCTAAGGCATATTTATACACTATCAATTCTCTCTAAGCAAGTTATTTTGTTTAGAATCCTAATATTGTTTATCAATCCCATAAGCAAAACTCATACAAACTTACTAAATACTGGATAGGGAACAGAAATAATGTCTTTTGTCATGAAAGCCCATCGCACCTGTCAGTCCACGGTGCACTTCTACGCCATGCATTATTCATGCTAGAACACAATTATCTCAGCAACTTAAAGGGCTTGAGCAATGTATTTTCCTTACTGTATTATAAGATTCCCCAAATTGCTTAAAGAGGTCTTCAAACAGTTTCAGAATTTCTGAACTTAATTGCTAAAGTAATACATCTATCTCCTGAACTCAAGCCTTCTTATAAAAGTTACCATCTCATTAAGAGGCAGAACTCTTAGCCAACTCTTTATTCTGCTGTGTCTCTGGCTTTATAAATTGTATTATTAAATATGAGGTTCTAACCCCTCCTTAATTCTGTAGACCTTTTTGTAATCAACCATCCTAAGTCCTCAGAAAATTTGCTATTTCCCTTTGTGCCTTATGGAAATCTTTCAATTCAAACCCACAAGTTTGCTGTTATTTAAAGAGCCCTTGACTATGAATTCCATCCCAGATGTCTTTACCAATCCAATTCTTACTGTGAAGGAAATTTACATGCTTATCACTCTTGATATGATATCCCTGGAGCCCTCACTTCTCTCTAAAACTTGCCACTAATTCAGACACATCATCTGAAAGTGCAAAGTGGGTTGAAATCTCTTGTATCCTATGTCTTAATACTGGTCTCTTCTCTTAGAGCTTTGGCTTTTACTTTTGATAACACAACAAACAAACAAGCAAATATTCTTCTGTCTGCTGTTTGTGAGCCAATGGGGTTAGGCCAGCCTGTGGAGGGTTGAGACTGAGTCCCACCCAGAAGCCCTGGCACTGGGATTCTCAGAGATCTCATTGAGAAGATGCAATTTGAAGTGAAACTTGAAAGAGATGATAAGATTAGGTGTCTTTCTGGAGAAAGGCATTCAAAGGAAAGGGAGGAACTACTAAAATTCCTGAAAAAAAATATCTATGTACAGGAGGATTGCATGGGAGTAAGTGTGCATATGTGAGTTTGTGTATGGGGGCAAGTGCATGCATATGTGTGTATATAAATTCTGTGTGTGTGTGTGCGCGCGCGCGTGCGGGCGCTCACGCGCACACGCATGCCCAACTGTGTTGTATGTCTGAGAAATAGCAACAAAAACAGTTTGCTTAGGAGTGAGCAAGTAGCCAAAGAGAAAATAAATGGTCTGGAAAATAAATGAGCACAAGGGAAAAAACCTTTGCTTTTTCTTTCTGAGTAATAATGGCATAAAATGTGATCATTGGCTAAAGAAAAGTTTTACCAAATGAGGCCCAACTGAAGTATGTTCTTGGTCCAAGAAGCAAAGCTCTTCCATGGCTATTGGCAATAGTCAAAGCAAGAAGGGATGGGAATGAACTTGAACAGAAAACAGTGGAGCTATTAAAAATTTCTTTAAAAATATTTTGATTGTTGAACCAAAAGATTTACTGACAGTCTCAGACCATGCTTTTGGCACTAAAGAATTATGGGCATAGGGGAGCATGTGTGGGCACATGGAAGGAGTAAGTGTGTGTGTTTGTGAACAAGCTTGGGGGATGGGCTTGTGGGTGTATGCCATTCCACCTGCAAATTATACACAATTACCTGTCAATGTGCTTGAGATACAAAGGAGAAACACACAAAATTATTATTTTACCTGGATCTTCAACCTTTCCAAAGATGTGGCAGGCACTGATTTTGAAAAAGAAATGAGGAAATTGAAGGAAAAAGACATGGCAATGCTGACTCTAGAAAGCACACAGAAAAATGGAGTTTTCTGGGCAGCTGGGACAACCAGGTCCTAAATGATTCAAGCCGTCTTTTTCTTTCCTTTTACGACTCTCTCTCTCTCTCTCTCTCTCTCTCTCTCTGTGTGTGTGTGTGTGTGTGTCTCTCTCTGTGTGTGTGTAAATGTGTGTGTATGTGTAAGTGTGTGTGTGTGTGTGTGTGTGTGTGTGTAAATATACATGCATGTGTGGAATTGGAAGAGTATTAATCTACATCAGTTTCTGGAAATATATGATGCTGAGAGAAGAAAGAATTAACTTTTTAGGCCAACTTTAAGTGCTTTATAATAGGATTAATTTTAATAAGAACACAGGAGATAGATTCCTACTTCGTTCTGTTTTTTTGTTTTACATGGGTATAGGTATTGTAAGTTAGCTACAGCAAATGACTGAAGTTCTTGGAGACAACTGATTTCCTTTCAAGTTTTCTCCTGTCCACTTTTGTCCAAAGTCAAGGTCCTTGTCCTCAGAACAATAAGTACATCTTATTTTGCAATCCTTATCTACCACCAACTAGCATTTCCAATCACCAGTTCTCAGCCTTGATCAAGTCATGTACCCATCCTGGAGCACCCTTTGTGTCCAACATCAGGAGTTTGATTACTCTGTTACTATGATTCCTCCCTGCTGGAACACACTCTGATATCTCATGCTTGAGCACTAGAAGCAGAATTTGCTTGTGTAATGGGGATCATATGACCATGAAATCTACTATTACACATTGTTCTGCAAAAGACTAACGTGTTTGCTTTTAAACAATTTAAAATTGATATTAAAATAAAGTATAGTACACAATAAACAATGAAGTTCAAGGTCTCAATTACTAGAGCATATTTTGAATAATCTTATATATTTAAATTGTTATTTAGCAGCTTTTCAGTAATAAAATCCAATTGATTTCTGGAAACCAAATCCACAAACATTTTCATTATCTTATCCCAAAAAAACTGATAAAAGACTACATTGCTGTGTATTTGAACACAGTTCCTACTGCCTTAGTTTCAAGATTCCACTTGGCAGTAGGTAGAAATCAAGAATTATCCAATGTCAAATACTGGGTACTAGTTGCTCGCTTTTAACTCTAAATAATTTTCTGGTTATATCTTAAGTTCATAAACTTAAGATTCATAAATATGTGTACCAAGAGAATCACCTGTGTCTCTACTGAGGCATAATCTAGATAGGCAAGAACAAGAAAAGATAAAAGAAATTCAGGGAGGTATAGTGCTGGAAGCCCTTCACAGATAATAGCTCTGGACTTTCACTTAGCCTCTTTCACCAGCCATATCTTTCTATTGATTTTTCAAAACTATTTCTTGATTACAACAAAGTATGAATTTGAAGTTTATAAACTGCTGGAAGACAATGTTTCTCCTTTGTTAATGTTTTATGTTGTCAATCAGAGTCCTGGTTTATGCCTGACCTGCTGGCTTAATATTAACAGTCCCTTTAACCTTTCTATAAATTTCTCTGTAGGATAAACTGTACCTCATTCAAATAAAAACATTAAATACCATTGCACTAAACATTTAATTAAAGGTAAATAACCTCCTTTTTAGATTCCTGTAAAATGACCTATCCAGAATGAGTGAATTTGAGAAACATATCACCATCAGGCCTGCTTGAAAAGATTACAGATTATTCTGTGGACACTTGTCTATTATTAAGCATGCCAAATGGTTGGCTTTTCTATTTACTCTCTGACCTCATAATGTTCCAAGGACTTTTTCAAATGTCATATTTAGACCTGGTAAATTATGGTTTCTGGTGAACTCCAAGTTTTACAAGTGCCTTAAATGCCCCCAAAAGGAATAAAATGAAAATTTATCAGTTGAAGAACACTTGTGAAACAAAAGCTTCTATATTAAGAACAAGCTATCCAATAGAAGACTTTAACAAAATTTTCCATCTAGGGTAAAGTGTGGGTCGTTGTCACCTCCCTAGAGGTGATAGAGTCTGGGAGAATGAAGGCAACAAATGTGATGAACTAAATATCATGCAATAACCAACTTTATTCAGAGTCTCAGACAATTTATACTCTAAGGGTTAAAAGTTATATGAGAAAAGTTCTCATGAGTTCAATCTAAATACAACCACAAGGCAAGTCACATATGACAAAGGCATATTTTTCCATAGAGGATCTAAGGGATGATTTGAACATTTAACTCAATAATAACATTAAGCAATAATTAGCAATTTGAAATAAATTCACTAATACCCACTACATTTGAGAGAAGTGCAAGAACACATCCCAAGAACAATTCATTGTTTTGAAGTAACTGAGGTCGTGTCTTGTTTTCTTGCAGTGTTCTCACAAGCACTCCAAATTCTTTTCACACAACTCAATTCCTGGACTGTGCCCTGACAGGTGTTTTTACACTTCTAAGAGTTATCTCTGAGAAAATATTTGAAGACAATAGATGTCTCCAACAATCTTGAAATGAAAAGATTTCTATGAAGTGCTTTCACTCAGCCATCACTTAAAAAAAGAAGTAGTGATTAAACTAAGCAAGTTGATTTTGCTTGAGACATTTCAGTTCAAATCACTGAGACTGATTATCTCACATAGTGTCTCATTGTGCATCTGGTAGCAGATTGTGGCTCTCAAGTGTAGCTTCATCTGGGGTGGCCAGGTGTTAATAATCGACTACACTACCATTTGCTTTGCTGACTGGGATTTTCTACATACCATGACACCGAGTCTCAAACAAAATAAATAAAAGAACCAAGTACAAGCTATTATGAGTGACCCTAGAAGTCATTCCCCATCACTTCCTCAAAAATTACTCCCTCCCTAGGTAAGAAGGGAGAAAGATTTGAGCCATCTAAATAAGCACACTATAGCATGGAGTTATTTTCAGGAAATAAATCCATATAAAATCCATACCGCAGGCTTCACAACATGTTAGGAAACATGTAAGTGATTTATATATTTGCTCTTTGGAAAAGCACAATGTCATACCAACATTATTTGTCAAATAAATGATTCTTCACAGCTTTCTTTACCTATAAAATTAGAAGAAACAATAAGGTTTTGGATTGCAGAGAAATACACACAAATTATTTCTTAGTATAATAATTTTGCTATTAATTCTAAACACTGAAAGCAAAAAATAAATATAAACTTTAGATGAAATGATTTATTTTCAAGTTATTTAGTTTTCTAATTGATTTTTTCTTTTTTATAATTTTTCCATATTTTACATGTTGATCCCAGTTTCCTCTCCCATCATCCATCCCACCCTCTTTCCCTCCTTCCCCCCCCCCATGTCCGCTGACACCCCCCATCGCATTCCCCCCTACTCCACAAGGAGGGCAATGCCTTCCAGGAGGAATCAATAAAATCTGTCAAGTCACTGGGAGTAGAGACTAGGCCCTCCCAGCTGCCTCTAGGTTTTGGCAGTACCCTACCATTCACAGCAACTGATTTAAGGCATAAAAGATTTTCCATTTGCTGATATGATGGCCAAATGTAAATATGTTTATCGCTTCTTATTTCTTAGACACCAATGCACTATAGTAAAGGAGATAAAACCCAAATGAATTCTCACATGAAACAGGAATTATGACAGAAATGTTAAAAGAATTGTAGACCAAATCAGGAGGCTTATATCTAATCAAGAGTTTGAGAAAAAGAGGCAAAGTCCTTTTGTGCACCAGGGATATATCCTGATCCACTGACAGAGGTCCCTTAAACTACCCAAGACTTCTAATTGAGACCCATGTTCAAGGGGTCTAAGTTGTTCCAATGCTGGTTTCCCATCTATGAGTCAGGGGGTCCATTAGCTCCTCCTTGTTCAGGTCAGCTGTGTTTGTAGGTTTCTGTAGCCTAGACTTGTCCCAATTTTCTTATCACACCACCCTCTCAGCATCTGGATTCCAGTTCCATTCAGTGTTTAACTGTCGGTGTCTGCTTCTGTTTCCATCAGCTACTAGATGAAGGCTTTATGATGGTAGATAAGTTAATCATCAAACTCAGTATCAGGGAAGGACATTTAAGGTAGCCTTTCCACTGTTGCTCGGATTATTAGTTGGGGTCATTCTTGTAGGTCTGTCGATAGTTCTGTAAAGTTAATTTTCTATTCAAACCTATAATGTCTTCTTTTAAGGTCTCTCTCTCTCTCTCTCTCTCTCCCTCCCTATCTCTCTCTATCTCTATCTCTGTGCTCTCATCTGTTACTCCCTTGACTCAAATGTCCTGGTCCAACATGCTCTCCTCTCCTCCCCTTCTCTCTCTCCCAGTTCCCTCTCCCTCTCCACTCATTGCCCCCCCACTCCCAATATGCTCAGGAGATCTTGTTCCTTTCCACTACTGTGAGGGACCTTGTATGAATCTCTTAGATTACTCCTTGTATCCTTGTTTCTCTGGCAGTGTGAATTATAGACTGGTGATCCTTTGCTCTATGTCTAAAATCCTTATATTAGTGAGTACATACCATGTCCCTCTTTTTGTGATTGGGTTATGTCACTCAGGATGGTTTCTTCAAATTCCATCCATTTGACTGCAAATTTCAAGATTCCACTGCACCCCTCCCTCTTCTGAGTAGTATTCCATTGTGTAAATGTGCCACATCTTCTTTATTCATTTTTCCATTGAGAGGCATCTAGTTTCCTTCCATGTTCTTGCTATTACAAATAATGCTACTATGAACACGGTTGAACATATATCCTGGTTGCATGAATGTGGATCATTTGGGTATATGCCTAAGAGGGGGATTGCCAGGTCCTGTGGTAGAATGATTCCCGTTTTCCTGAGGAACCGCTATACTGATCTCCAAAATGGCTGTACGAGTTTGCACTCCCACCAGCATAGAGGAGTGTTCCTCTCTCTCCACATTCTGTCCAGCATAAGTCATCATATGAAACTATATGCATTCTTCTGGAAACAACCCACCAGTTTGAACAACACCATTTGTTGATGTTGCTGTCACTTTCCAGTATATATTTCTGTGCTTTCTGTGCCCAGAGGTGTGTTGATTACTGGGTTTTTAATTACATCACATTGATAATCATTATCTATTTTTGTGGGAATACCATGTTGCTTTTGTTACTCTGTTGTTGAAATTGAGGATTGTGTTATCTCCCACAATTCTATTATTCATAATTGTTTTAGCTATCCTGGGTTTTTTGGCTTCCATATGAAGCTGAAATTTTTCTTTTGAAGATTTGTGTTTAAATTTTGTTAGATTTCATTGAATCTATTGATTGCTTTTTGTAGAATGTCATTTTGATTCTACTGATACATGAGCAAGAGAGATTTTTTCATCTCCTGATATTTTCCACAGTTTCTTTCTTCAGTGTTTTAATGTTTTTATCATGCAAACATTTCACTTGTTTGATTAGACATACTCAAAGATATTGTGTATTTTTGAGGCTATTATGAAAATTGTTATGTCCTTGACTTCTTTCTCTGTCCATTGTCATGAATATATAGGAAGGTGGTTTAAGGTTTCTATTGCTATGAAGAAGCACCATGACCATGGTAATTTGGTAATGGAAGTTTCTGTCCCACCAGCTCCCAAAATTCTTCAGTCCTAAGCACACAGAGACATATCATTGGATTGTTGGCTGATGGCTAAGGCTTCTTATTGGCTCTCTCTCTCTCTCTCTCTCTCTCTCTCTCTCTCTCTCTCTCTTAATTATCAACCCATAACTACTAAACTATGTATTTCTGCATGGCCTTATCTTACCAAAAAACACTTGGTGCAGCCTATCTTCCAGGTCTCTACATGTCGTCTCTTCATGATGTCTCACTGCTTCTCTTCCCCAGAATTCTCCTCATCTCTTAGTCCCACCTATCTTCCTCCCTCTATTGGCCAATCAGTGTTATATTCATTGACCAAAAAGAGAAACATATATACAGAAGGAAATCTTCCATCAGCAGTTCTTACAAAGGAAACACTGGGGTGGCTTACAGTTTCATAGGTATGGCCCATTATTATCATGACAAGACATAGCAGCATGCAGGAAGACATAGTGCTAGAAAAGGATTTGAGAGTTCTACATCACATATTGATATGCAAGGACAGGAAGTAACTTGACACCCACTCTTACAATGGCACACTTCCTCCAACAAGGGTACACCTACTCCAATAAAGCTACACCTCCTAATAGAGCTGCCCCCTTTGGAGACCATTTTTCTCAAAACACCACAGACAGCTACTGATTTTTCTCAGTTAGTTTTGTATCTTGCTATGTTGCTGAAAGTGTTAATCAGCTGTAGGAGATTCCTGGTTGAAATTTTAGGGTTATCATATCATCTGCCAATTTTATTCCCTTGATCTCTTTTCTTTGTCTTATTGCTCTGGCTCAAGGGTTCTCACCCTATGATTTGTAGTCTCTTTGGCAAACCTCATCTCCAAAATTATTTACATTATGATTCATAAGCATAGCAAAATTACTGTTATAAAGTAGCAGTGAAAATAATTTTATAGCTGAGGGTCACCTCAACATGAAGAACTCTGTTAAAGGGGTGCAGCATTAGGAAGGTTGAGAACCAATGCTCCAACTAAAACTTCAAGTACTATATTGAATAGACAACCTTATTTTGATCTTGATCTTAGTAGAATTCTTTGAGTTTATTTCCATTTAAGTTGATATTGGCTATGGGCGTACTATAAACCACCTTTATAATGTTAATGTATGTCCTCTGTGTACTTAATAACTCCAGGACTTTTATATTGAAGAGGTGTTAGTTTTTGCCAAAACGTGTTTTCTATATCTAATGAAATGATCCTGTGGGTTTTGTATTTCTGTTTGTTTATATGGTGACTAACCTTTATCAATTTATGTGTGTTGAACCATTTTTGCATCTCTAGGATGAAGCCTTTATGATCATGGTAGAAGATCTTTTTTAGGTGTTCTTGTTTGCAAGTATGCAACTGAGAATTTCTGCATAGGGAAATTGTTCTGTAATTCTCTTTGTTGAGTCTTCATGTGGTTTACATATCAGTTATCTATGGCCTTGTAAGATGAATTGGGCAGTTGGTTCTTTTTCTAATTTATGGAATAATATAAGGAGTACTGGTAATAATTTCTTTTCTGTTCACATGGGTGCACACCCTCACATGCACACACACACACACACACACAGGTTATATACATTATGTTCCTCCCATAGCTGTAGTGATGGCTCTTCCAAACACACAAGAGCATTCCAAGTTTGTTCTCTTCTAAGGCAGAAAGCCAACATTTATTAACAGCGTGAGAAAAATAAAAGTGCCATGACTTGTAAAATCCTGTGTTGATTTTGTTCATTACATAAAAAAAAAAAATCCACACCACCAGAACATCTAGGAACAAGGAGGACCCCATAAGAGTCATACATGGTCAACTGGAAAAGTGGAAAGGGACAAGATCTCCCAAGCAAATTGGGAGCATGGTGGGAGGGGAGACAGAGTAGGGAGAAAGAGGAGGGGAGAAGTGGGCATAAGGGAGCAGGAAGATTGAGTCAGGGAAATAATAGAGGAAAGCAAGAAAAGAGACACCATAGTAGTTGGAGCCATTATAGGTTTTAAGAAATCTGACTCTAGGGAAATGTCCAGAGAGCTACAAGGATGACCCCAACTAACAATCTAAGCAATAATGGAGAGGCTACCTTAAATGCCCTTCCCTGATAATGAGATCCTAGAGTCTTCATCTAGTACCTGATGGAAGCAGAAGGACAACCCATAGCTAAATACTGAGCCAAACTCCTGCAATCCAGTTGCAGACAGGAAGGAGTGATCGACAAAGGGGTCAAGACTAGGCTGGAGAAACCCACAGATACTGCTACCCTGAACAAGCCGGGGGGGGGGGGGTTCATGGACTCCATTCTGATAGCTAGGAAGTCATTATAGGACCAACCCAGATTCCCTGAATGTGGTTTTAGCTGGGAGGACTGGGCAGTCTATGGGGCCTCTGGTAGTGGATAAGTATTTATCCCTAGTATACCAATGGACTTTGGGTGCCCACTCCAAATAGAGGGATACTACTTCAGCCTAGACATATAGGGGAGGCTCCTAGTGACATGACAGCTTTTGAAGACTCCCCATGGAATGCCACACCCTCCCTGGGGAACAGAATGGAGATAGGATGGGAGTTGGGGGGGCAGAGGAAGATGGGGGGGCAGGAACTGGGTTTAACATGTAAAACAAGCTTGTTTCAAATTTAAATTAAAGAAAATTTAAAAAGGAGAAAAATATCAAACAAAAGTAGAAAGTTAAAGAATTCAAATAAACAGCCTTGGAACTATGGAGTTGTAACAGTAAGCACAGATTTCATGGTGGAAAGAAACTGGGCTGAAGAGGGAGCCTGAAATTTGTTATCAGTATGCTGGTCATGAAGCCACTCTGTATTTACATGATCATCTTTGCACCATTCCCCAGGAAAAGGAGTTAATAGCTAGTAATCAAATGCATTCAACCTTACTCCCTGACCGATATTTATGCTGGCTTCATGGGATGGAGTAAGCCACAGTGGAATACAAAAACCAGGCTAATCATATACTAAATGCTTACTTCAACCTGTGTTTGTCCCAGCTAGGAACAAAAATTATCCCTGAAAACATAAGCAAATCCTTTCACCAGAATCCACCACAAAAAATTAAGCACTACTACTCCTGTTCCACAGAGGAAACAACATAACATTGTAAAACATCACTTTCAAATCAACTGAAATGAATAGTTTGGGCTTCATGTGTAAAAGCCAAATACAAATTAACATTATTTGCAGTACATAGATTGGTCAGTGCACACAACAATGAATATTTAATATGTTGTGTAACACATCTGTGTTTTGTTGCTGGTGATAGCTTTCATGACTAATTAATGAGATCTGTTGGACTCATATTTGATCATAGGAGAAAATAAAGTCATTGCTTCTTCAAGAATAAGAAATCTTTGTGAAGCCTTCATTATGTTACTCAACCAAAGAGCCAACTTTTCAGTCAATTCATTTCTACTCAGTGTTTGTTTTTATGGAAAGTATTTGGTTTTTTGTTTATTTGTTTTCCCTTTTTTATTCTTCTTTCATATATTACATCCCAAATGTCTACAGTTTCTCCTCCCCACTTCCTGCAGATTCCCCCTGCCCAATCTACTCCCCGCTCTGTCTCCCTCAGGGACATAAACCAAACATGTCATAACATGCTACAATAATACCATGCACATACCATCACATCAAGGCTGGTAGAGGAAACCCAGTATGAGAAATGGTGTTACAAAAGCAGAAGAAAGATTCAGAGACACCTCAACTCCCACTTTTAAGAATATCACAAAAACACCAAGCTACTCAGAAATATATGCAGAGGACCTAGGTCAGATCCCCATAGGTTCCCTGACCTCTTGGAAAAACCAATGAATCCCAGTCAGTTAACTTTGTGGGTCATGTCCTCTTGGTGTCCTTGTCCCTCCAGTTCCTCAGTTTTCCTCTCCCTCCTCTGCAGATCTTCCTGAGTTCTGCATAGTGTTTGGCTGTAGGACTCTGCACCTGCTCCCATAGTCAGTAGATAAAGTTTTTCTAATCTATTTGATGAAGATTCTGCTAGGCTCTGGTCCCAGAACACTCTGTAGGCAGAGCAAACTGGATGGGTTGGTGTCCCAATCCCGGCACGGGAGGTCTTGGATGGTTACAGAAGAAGTCCTGTTCAGGCTCAATGTTCTCTGTTACTAGCAGGCTTTGTTAGGGTTTCTCTCATAGATTTCATGGAGTTTTCATTGCACTAGGTTTCCAGCTTGCCCCCAGAATGCCCCCTAATGCTAGTCATTTATCCCAGTATTTTTATCTCCCTCACCACTTGATTCCTTCTGTTCCCAATGTCAACCACCCCCATGCCACCCTGGAAATCTATTCTATTGTACCATCTCAGGAAGATCCTTGTGTCCCCCCTTAAGCCCTTTGTGTTACTTATTCTCTGTGGGTATATTTACTATATGTAGCACTATTCTCTTTTACTTTAAAGATAATGTCTACTTATAAGTGAATACATACCATGTTTATCTTTCTGTGTCAGGCTTACCTCATCCAGGATGATTTTTTTTTTAAGTTCCATACATTTGCCTGAAAACTTCATAATGTCATTGCTTTTAACAGCTAATACCCTATTGTGTAAATATACCACCTTTTAAAATCCATTTTTCAGTTAAGGAACAACTAAGTTAACTCCAGCATCTGTCTAATATGAACAAAGCTGATATAAACACAGTTGAGCAAGTGCCCTTGTGATGGGATATTGTATCTTTTGGGTATGTGCCCAGGAGTGTTATATCTGGGTCTTGAGGTAGATTGATTTGCAATTTTCTGAGAAACTTCCATATTGATTTCCAAAGTGGATGTACAAGTTTACACTCCCACCAGCAGTGTAGGAGTATTCTGCTTGCTCCATATCGTCACAAATTATGAATGTGCTGAAAAATAAATCAGGAAAACAACACCCTTCATAATAGTCACAAGTAATTTAAGATATAGTGGTACAACTCAAACCGAGGAAGTAAAATACCTGTATAATAAAAACTTCAAGGGCTTTTTATTTTGATGCCTGGTTTTTTTATTGGTAAACTTGGGGACTTTTCTTACATTGTTATTGTAATAAAAATATGTGTTCAAATTCCTCATTACATCTTTGTTTTATAGATAAATTCTCCTTTGAAGACTAATATGCCCCACCAACAGAATATTTTTATTAATTATTGAGGAATGTTGTATAAGCAGCCCATCAAAGTCAATTCCCACTCCTCCCATGTCTAACTTTCCATCCTTGAGCACTTCCCCAGACAAGCAAAAACAAAGCAAAACAAAACAAAACAATCAAACAAAAACCAGCAAATTCAATTTGTGTTGCCTATATATTCACTGCAGTATGGTTAACTTCCCAGAGGCTAGGACCTTAAAGAAAACTGAGTCTTTCCTTACCTCATTTTTTTGTCAAAAGCCATCAACTGTGAAGAGCTTTACCTTTTGCATTTTATCACAACTTTTAAGAACTCTCTTCAATAGCTTCTTGTCTGGACAGTTTTTTATTTGTTTGTTTAAAATTTCAAGTCATTGAAGAAGATGTCAGAGGATGGAAAATCTCCCTTGTTCACGGCACAGCCAGGTTAACATAGTAAAAATGGCCATCCTTCCAAAAGCAATCTACAGATTCAAAACAACCTCCATCAAAATTCCACCACAATTCCTTACAGACTTTGAAATAACAATACTCAACTTCATATAGTAAAACAAAAATTACTGGATAGGTAAAATAATCCTGAACAATAAAAGATAGGCTAAAATCATCACCATCACTGATTTCAAGCTGTACTATAGAGCTATAGTAATACAAACAACATGGCAGTGGAATAAAAACAGACAGGCTGATCAATAGAATAAACTGAAGAACCATATGTAAATATACACACCTATCGACAACTTACTTTTTATTATTTTATTATTATTGTTATTTTACATATTGACCCCAGGTTCCTCTCCATCCCTCCCTCCCTCCCTCTTACCCTCTCTCACCTTCACATGCACCCTGACCACTCTCCTCTCCCACCCCCCAACCCCATTCCACATGTAGGGCAATGCCATCCAGGTGGGGTCATGTAAATCTGTCAAGACATTTAAAGTAGGGACTAGGACTTCTCTCCTTTCTTTAGGTTAAGGAAGTATCCCTCCATGTGGGATGTGCCACAAAGTCCTTTTGTGCACCAGGAATTTTTCGTTACTACTGTCTGAAATCCTTTAGACTGCTCAGTCCTTCTAGCTGAGACCCATATTCAGAGGGTCTGAGTCAGCCATGCTGGATTCCCAGCTATCAGTCTGGGGGGGCTATTAGCTCTTCCTTGTTCAGGTCAGCTGTCTCTATGTGTTTCTGCCACCTGGTCTTGTCCTCTCTCTCTCTCTCTCTCTCTCTCTCTGCATCTGGATTCTAGTATGACTCAGTGTTTAGTTATGGGTGTATGCTTCTGTTTTCGACAGGTACTAGATGAGGGCTCCATGATGGTGGATAAGGTAGTTGTTGATCTCATTATCATGGAAGGGCATTTATTGTAGACTTTCCACTGTTGCTCAAAATGTTAGTTGGAGTCAGTCTTGTAGGCCTATAGACCTTTCTTTAGATTCAGTTTTCTCTTCAAACCAATAATGGCTCCCTCTTTTATGTTCTCTCTCTCTCTTTCTCTCTCTCTCTCTCTCTCTCTCTCTCTCTCTCTCTCTCTCTCTCTCTCTCTCTCTCTCTCTATTGTCTTCTATTCCTACCCTGACTCAATCTTCCTAGTTGCACGTGCTTTCCTCGCCTCCCCTTCTCTTTCTCCTAGTACTCTCTCCATTCACTGCCCCCCTACTTCCCATGTGCAACTGATTTTTTTTATAAAGAAAGCAGAAACACACACTGGAAAAAATAAAGCATCTTCAACAAATGGCTTTGGTATAACTAATTGTCAACGTGTAGAATAATGAAAATAGATACATATCTATCACCTTGCATACATTTTTATTGCTCATCTAGAATCAAGCTCTTTCAGATATAGTTTCTGCACTTGCTTTAATTCTGATTTTTTGGCAGCTTGTTTTGTCTTTCATTAATGATACAATGTGGTTTCTGTAAATATTGATTATGGAAACTGAAAATCATTAGTCAAGAATAATTTTAGGCTAAGAAATGCAGAGTTAGGGTTCCTGTACTCATGAATTCATTCTGCCTAAATAGAGTATTTCTCCAGTTCCTCTCCATTCTTTTATGGTCTAATAAACAAATACATATTAAATAGAGTTATCCCCCCCACCCTTTGTCCTGCTGGCCTGCTGCTCCTGGTGAGTGTTGGGCCAGAGTACAAGTACCCTTCAACCTCAGTGCAATGTCCTGAGTTTGCTCTGAGCACACCAGACTGACCTAAGCATGCATGACCATCTTGAGGCTGCACTAGCCTCTTCTTTGGATCCCATCACCTCCAGAACTCTGCAAGAAAGGACCAGCTTGAGGCCACACTCGCCTGATCTTTGGACCCAATAGATTGACCTCTGCCAGAGGAGAGAACTCCAAGAGGACTTGGATCATCCAGAGTAACAGACATGAAACTCCTGTCCCACATACACCCACCAGGAGAGCAGGGTAGAGAGAGAGAGAGAGAATCCACCTGCACCCACTGGAAGAAGCAATGGGAAGAAGGTAATACAAGAAAACACCCAACAATAGAAAGACCAGTATGGGACCACTAGAATCTAGGGCCTCTACATGAACTAGACCTGAACACACCAAAGCAGATGAACCAGAAGAAAACTACCTGAAAAATAACTTAATAAAATGATAAAGGCAATTAAAGAAGATATGTGAAAACCCTTAAAGAAATAGAAGAAAAAAAACAAACAAAAAATTGGAAGAAATACAGGAAATAAACAAGCAAAAAATGCAAAAAAAATAACAAATCTTTTTACAGAAAATAAAGACAGCCAAGAGGGGAAAAAAAATCAAAAAAATAAAATAAAATAAAACAAAACTAAAACAAAAAAAGAAAAGAAAAAAAAATCAATCAAACAGATGAAGGAAACAATTCAAACACTTCAAGACCTGAAAATTGAAATAGAGACAATAAAGAAAACACCAATTGAGGGAATGCTGGAAATAGAAAACTGGGTAAACGATCAGGAACTACAGATGCAAGCAAAACCAACAAGATAAAAAGAGATGGAAGAAAGAATCTCAGGCGCTGAAGATAAGCTAGAGGAAGTAGATTCACCAACCATAGAAACTCTTAAATCAAACAAAGCCTTCACACAAAACATCCAGGAAATGTGGAACACTGTGAATAGGCCACACCTAAGATGAATATGCAAAGAAGAAGGCAAAGAAGCTGAGCATAAAGGTCCAAACAACATATTCAACAAAATCATTGAAGAAGACTTTCCCAATCTGAAGAAGGATATACCTATGAAAGTATAAAAAGAATGCCAAACAACAAATAGACTGGACCAAAAAAAAAAAAAAATCACTCTCCCCACATAATAATCAAACACCTAACATACAGAATGAAGAAAGAATATTAAGGGCAAGAAAGGAAAAAGACCTGGTAACATATAAAGACAGACTTATCAAAATTACACCTGACTTCTCCATGGAAACTCACAAGGCCAGAATGTCCTGGATAGATGTTCTACAATACTAAGAGCCCATGGATGCCAGCCCAGGATACTATACCCAGCAAAATGCCCAATCACTATAGATGGAGAAAATAAGATATTAAATGGCAAAGCAAGATTTTCATAATACAGGTTCACAAATCCAGCCCCACATAAATTTCTGGAGGAAAACTCCAATGAAGGAAGTGAACTACACCCACAAAGACATAGGCAAAAGATAATCCCTATTTACCAGGACCCAAAAGAAAAAGCAGGGCAAATATACTCACAATACCACTGCCAAAAAAATTCTAAAACAAACAAGAATTAACAATCAATGGTCCTTACTTTCTGTCAACGTTAATGATTTTAATTCACTTATAAAAAGACACACACTAACAGAATGGATGAAAAGACAGAATCCATCCTTCTATTGCATACAAGAAGCACATCTAAGCGTCAAAGACAGATATTTCCTCAGGGTAAAGGGTTGAGAAAAGATCTTGCAATCAAATGGACCCAAAAAGCAAACAGGTGTAACTAACCTAATATTTAACAAGTTAGACTTCAAACCAATATAAATCAAAAGGGATGAAGAAGGTCATTTCATATTTATCACAGGAGAAGTCCATCACTACAAAGTCTCAATTCTGAACATCTATACTCCAAATACAAAGGCACCCACATTTGTAAAAATCAAAGCTCATCTAAAACCTCACCCACTCATAGTGGGAGACTTCAGCACCCCACTCTCACCATGAGACAGGACCTCCAGACAGAAATTTAACAAAGCAGTAAAAGAACTAACAGAAGTTATGTCCAAATTGTGTTTAACAGACATCTATAGAACATTCCATCCAAACACAGAAGAATATGCCTTCTTATCAGCTTCACATGGAACCTTCTCTAAAAAATCGACCACATACTAGGCAACATAACAAACATGAAGAGATACAAAAAAATTGGAATAATCCCCTGTATCTTATCAGACCATCATGCTTTAAAATTGGAATTCAACAACAACACAAATTCCAGAAATCCTACAAACTCATGGAAACTGAATAATGTGCAAATGCACCATTCCTGAGTCATGGAAGACCTAAAGAAAAAATTATAGATTTCCTTAAATTCAATGAGAATGAAGCCACAACATACCTGAACGTGCAGGACACTTTGACAACAGTGATATGAGGAAAGTTCATTCTATTAAGTACCCGTATGAAGAAAACTGAGGATAGTCACATTAGAGAATTAACAACACAACTGAAAGCCTTACAACAAAAAGAAACAAACTCACCTGGGAGGAGTAAATAATCAGTAAATAATCAATTTGAGGGTTGAAAACAATAAAGTAGAAACCTGGAAAACAATACAAAGAATCAATGTAACAAAGAGTTGGTTTTTCAAGAATATCAACAAGATAGACAAAACTTTATCCAAACTAAGCAAAAAGCAGCAGAGAACATGCAAATCAGTGAGAATTATATCAGAAGTACAAAGAAGTGTTAATAGCAATACTCCTCAAACTGTTCCAAAAAATAGAAGCTACTATTACCTTGGTACCCAAGCCACACAAAGACATAACTAAAACTACAGACCAATATCCCTCATGAACATTGATGTAAAAATACTCATTAAAATACTGGCAAATACAATCCAAAAATACATCAGAGAAATAATCCAACATGAGCAAGTAGGCTTCATCGCCAAATGCAGGAATGGTTTAACATACAAAAATCTATCATTGTGATCCACCATATAAACAAACTGAAAAAGAAAAAAACCACATGACATCTCACTAGATGCTGAAAAAGCATTTGACAAAATCCAACATCCTTTCATGATAAAGGTCTTTGAGAGACCAGGAATAACAGGAACATGCCTAAACATAATAAAAGCATTATACAGTAAACCAACAGCCAACATCCAACTGAATGTAAAGACGCTTAAGGCGATTCCAACCAAAATCAGGAAAAAGACAAGCCTAGCCACTCTCTCCATATCTCTTCAATACTGTAATTGAAGTTCGAGCTAGAACAATGAGACAACAAAAGGAGATCAAGGAGATAAAAATAGGAAAGGATGTTTTTGGTTGTGAGCCTAGCCTTTAACGGCTGAGCCATCTCTCCAGCCCATTTTAAATACCCTTCCCGGAGAGTGAGATCAACAACTAACTTCTCCATGGAGTCCTCAACTAATGCCTGTTGAAAACAGGAGCAAACACCCATACATAAACACTGAGTCAAACTAGAACCCAGAAGCAGATGGAGAGGACAAGACCATGCGGTAGAAGTACATAGAGACAGCTTACCTGAACAAGGAGGAGCTAAGGGCCACTAGACTGATAGCTGGGAAGCCAACAGGGGTCTGACTCGGACCCCCCTGAATATGGGTCTCAGCCAGAAGGTCTGAGCAGTCTAAGAGACCTCAGACAGTGGAGCCAGGATGTATCCCTGGTGCACAAAAGGACTTTGCAAACATATCCCCCATGGAGGGATAACTGCCTTATTCTAGAGATAGGAGAGAAGCCCTAGTCCCTACTTCACAGGACCTGTCAGATCTACATGACCCCAACTGGATGACATTCCCCTACATATTGTATTGTGGTGGGGGGTTGGGAGGGGAGGGTGTTTAGAGTGCATGGGAGAGGGTAGAGAGGGCAAAAGGGAGGGAAGGAGGGAGGGAAGGCTTGGGGGGAGGGAGGGAGGGAGGGAGAGGGAACTGGGATCGACATGTAAAATAATAAAAAAAAAAAAAAATAGGAAAGGATGAAGACAAGCTGTCATTATTAGCAGATGCTGTGAGTGTTCATAAGTGACCCGAAAAACTCTACCAAGGAATTCCTACAGCTGATAAACACTATCAGCAAATTATCAGGATACAAGATTAAGTCAAAAAAGTCAATATCCCTACTATATATAGATGAAAAAGGGGCTAAGAAAGAAATCAAACAAACGTCATCCTTTATAATGGCCACAAACAACATAAAGTATCGGGGTAATGTTTATCAAACAAGTGAAAGACCTATATAGCAAGAACTTTTTGTCTTTAAAAAATGAAATTAAAGAAAATACCAGAAAATAGAAAGATCCCTCATGCCCCTTTACTGTTCTTGAAAGGATAATACTCAACATTATATGGAAAAACAAAAGACCCAGGATAGCCAAAACAACCCTGTACAATAAAGCAACTTCAAGAGGCATCACCATCCCTCACTTCAAGCTCTACTATAGAGCTATATTTCTGAAAACAGCTTGGTATTGGCACAAAAATAGATAGGTAGACCAATGGAATCAAATAGAAAATCCTTTTATTAACCTACACACCTAGGAACAACTGATTTTTGACAAAACAGCTAAAAGTATAGAATGAAGGAAGAAAGCATCTTTAACAAATGGCGCTGGCATAACTGGATGATGGTGTGTAGAAGACTGCAGATAGAACCATGTCTATCGCCATGAACACAAGTTAACTGCAAATGGATCAAAGTTCTGAAAATATATCCAGCCACACTGAACCTCTTAGAAGATAAAGCGGGAAGTACCCTTGAAGAAATTGGTACATGAGATTGCTTCCTGAACACAGCGCCAGTAGCACAAACACTGAGATCGACAAACTGAGAAGCTTTTGTAAGGCAAAGGACATAGTCAACAAGACCAAAGGGCAGTTCATACACTAGGAAAATATTTTCACCAAACCCACACCTGACAGAGGGCTGATCTCCAAAATATACAAAGAACTCGAAAAACTAGTTACCAAAACACCAAATAACCCTATTAAAAATTGGGTACAGAACTGAAGAAAGACTTTTAAATAGAGGAAATCAAAAAGGGTGAAGAACACTTCATAAAGTGTTCAACATCCTTAGCTATCAGGGAAATCCAAATCAAGACAACTCTGAGATGCCATCTTACTCCTGCCAGAATGGCTAAAATTAGGAACACCAATGACAACTTATGCTAGAGAGGATGTGGAGAAAGGAGAACACTCCTCCACTGCTGGTGGGAGAGCAAATTTGTACAGCCATTTTGGAGATCAGTATGGTGGTTCCTCAGGAAAATGGGAGTCTACCACAATCCCCATCATAGGCATATACCCAAATGATCCACACCCATGCAACAAAGAAATCTGTTCAGCTTGTTCATAGCAGCATTATTTGTAATAGCAAGACACTATAAGCAACCTAGATGCCCCTCAACTGAAGAATGGGTAAAGAAGATGTGACACATTTACACTATGGACTTCTACTCAGCCAAAAAAACAAAAAACCCAGCAATAAATCTTGAAATTTTCAGTCAAATGGATGGAACTTGAAGAAACCATCCTAAGTGAGGAAGTGAGGTAACCCAGTCATAATAAGAGTATCATGGTATGTACTCACTCATATATGGATTTCAGACATAGAGCAATGGATCACCAGTCTATAATTCACCCCACCAGAGAAAGTAGGATACAAGGAGTAACCTAAGAGAGTCACATAAGGTCCTTCACAGAAGGGGATAAGAACAAGATCTCCTGAGCATATTGGGTGTGGGGGGTGCAGTGAGTGGACAGGGAGATAGGAGAAAGTGAAGGGGAGGAGAGGAAAATACTGGGACCAGGAAGATTGAGTTGGGGTATAAATAGATGAGAGAAAAATAAGGAGAAATCATAATAATGGGAGCTAGTATAGATTTGAAGAGAAAACTGACTCTATAGAAATATCCAGAGACCTACAAGGATGGCACCAACTTACAATCTGAGCAACAGTGGAGAGGCTACCTTATATGCCCTTCCCTGATAATGAGATTGATAACTAACTTATATGTCATCATAAAGCCTTCATCTAGTAGCTGATGGAAACAGAAGCAGACACCCACATCTAAACACTAAGTCGAACTCCTAGAATACAGTTGCAGAGAGTGAGAAGTGATAAGAAAAGGGGTCAATACCAGGCTACAGGAACCCACAGAGATAGATGATCTGTACAAGAGGGAGCTAATGGACCTCCAGACTGATAGCTGAGGAAATCAGTATTGGACTGACTCAAACCCCCTGAGCAAGGGTCTCAGTTAGAAGGCCTGGACAGTCTAAGGGACCTCTGACAGTGGAATCAAGATGTGTTCCTAGTGCATGAATGAACTAACCTAGAGGCAGGAGGGTCTATTCCCTACTCCAAAATGACTTGACAGATTTTGTTGATCCTTCCTGGAAGACAACACCCTCCCTTACCCGTGTGTGTGTGTGTGTGTGTGTGTGTGTGTGTGTGTGTGTGTGTGTTATGTATGTACACATGCATGCATGCACATGTGTGCATGTACATTGTGCATGTCTATGTATCTTTTCTTGCAGTGATACAAGAAATATTTGATGCTCCTGGACATCTTTTATCTCAGTTTCTAATTATATATTTGAATGATGGTCAGAGGAGAATCTCTATTCCCCACCAGACTGGATTAATGAAGTTTTGAGCTATTCTTATGCTCAAAACCTGACCAAGAAGATCGTCGATGATGGAATGCATGAATAACTTAGAGGGCAGTTCATAGAGAGGCATGAGGCTATCAAGAAGCTCAGAAGAATAATGTCTTTGTAAGACAGGTGACATATAAAGAAGTCTATGAGAGCCTATTTCTGCAGAAAGTTGTCTGCTATGGATTGTGGGATTATGTACACGAGTTGGTATTTCATTATTATCAGTATTATTATTATTATTTATTGTATGGCCACTTACAGAAAAAGCTAATTTTATTTAATTGTTCTTATTGGCATCTAAAATGTTTTCTTCCTCTTTTTTATTCTTTTAATTAAAAATAGATTTTTTTTCATATAGTCTATTCTGATCACAGTTTTCTGCCCCTCATCATCTGAGTTCTTCTCACCTCCTCACCCATACAACTTCACACCTTCTTTTCATCTATTTCTCTGTAGAAAACAAACCAGAGCAAAGAAGGGAGAAAACAGTCTAAATAGAGCAGTCGGGTTCTGTGAAGACATTTGCTCTGGAATGCATGGTTGAATCCATGAAGGCTCTTTCAGTGAACAGCATGAAGACAGTGGCGGAAAGCAGTTCAAAAGACATTTAAGGGACAAGAATAATCACATACTGGCATGTATTATAAAACAATACTAGAATATTGAAAAACATACAAAAAACTGCTACAGAATCTCTTTTATAGAAATTCTAGTTGCTATATAAGACAGGTGTATTTGTTTTTACTTTTCTCTCTTTTTCTTTTCTTCTTTTTTTTTGAGATCAAAAACTTCAAAAAAAGAATAATGGTTTATTTAGAATTTCAGTTTGAGTAACTCCAGTCCATGGAGGGGAAGGTATGCTAGAAGATGTGAGAGGCAACTGGTCTCCTACAGCTATAGTCAATAAGAAGAAAACTGGGGCACAGCTACCTTCTCTTTATCAACCTGGGACTCTTGTCTGCAGAAAGACACCACCCACATTCAAGGTGGGTCTTCCCATCTCAATTAACCTAAAGTAGGAACTCATTCACAAATGTTCATGTCCATGATGATTTTAAATTATGTCAAGTTGACAAACAATAATGACACTTACACATCACATTAGAAATTAATAGACTCAATAATTAGAAGTACAGAAATAAAAATCTCTAGTGGACCAGTTTCAGAAAAGACCTAGACAAATAGAAGGAAGTAGCACTTTGTTTCCTTCAATCTTTTGAAAACTGTTGCGAATACTTGAATATGTTATCAAATTAGGTTCAGTTGAAACTAGCAGGAGATTCTGCTTCTGTCATCTAATGGCCAAGAAAGAAGATAGGTTTATTATTTTCATTAAAAAGATTAGAAAGACTGTCATTGAAGTTAAGTTCATGACACTAAATCAACAACCTAAGTTCCTTATAAAGTGTTCTTGCAGAAAGATTAAAGAAAAGTACTTTGATAATATTTTAATTAAAAGATATAAATGTTTAAAAGAATAGTAAGACCGACAAATCATAAAAAACCTTCATAGTATATAAAATATAAATTAGAATTGAATTGTGAAAGATACGTACTTTTTAATGTTTGTAACAACAATCAGTAAAATTTGTGGCCATGAATTTAAAAAGAGGAAGGAGGGCTATATGGGAGTACTTGGAGGGAAGAAATGGTAGGGTAAAATTTTGTAGCTGTATTATAATCTCAAAAGTAAAAAAAAAAAATTATCTTTAAAAAATTACAAGAGTCAGAATGTAAAAACAAATTAATCTTAAATACTTAATAAAATAACAAAGAACAAACAAACAGAATAGTGTTATTCCATTACTTACAGCTGGGACCTGCAGCCAAGGGTGGGATTCACACTCTTGTGCAAGATGACAGGAAAGTACTTGGAAGCTTCCACGCATCCTATCAACTGACACTTAGTCACAGTAGTATCTCCAGATGAACAAGATGGGATAAAAATATTTGTTTTGAGTGTCTCTCTCCCCATTTAAAATCCCACTGCTCACTACCAGAAAATAGCCTACAATCCTTGCTACACTGCTTTGCAGATCTAATGTCCTGGGTTCCTTTGTCAGTTGTCATCTGAACTGTGAAGGAACACTGCAATGTATTGGAGAGAGAGAAATAGTACCATCAGTAATACAAGATATTTTCGGGACCTCAAACCATATTTAAATGTAGCATTCGGTTCAGCTTTCAAAGTAGATTTTATGTTTGAACTCTTGAGTATTGGTAGAAAAGTTAGCCCCTTTCTTTTGTCCCAAGTGTACATGGATTGTTCAGCCAACATTGGAAAGGAAACCATGTTTGTTTCAGTACAGGCTTCCTGAACTGCCCCTCAAGTCAACTCTGTAGTCAGGGCTGCTGCTAAGTGAGTCCAGGCTGACAGGTCAGGTTTTCTTGCTATGTGCTGAGATCTTGGGGTCAAGGCTCTGCCCTTTAAACATGTTACTTCAGTAGCAAACTGCTTTGGCAAGTGTCCAGATGAAATAGTTGCTAAATCCTTATTGTGTTTCCAGCAAGGTGACATTAAATGCAGTAAGGATTTTACTATCATTCTCAGGCCTTTGACTCAGCTCACTCATCAGCATGAAGCGGGCTTTTCCTCAAATCCATGTGCCATACAAGAGGGCAGATCACTGTGTGGCAGTTTATAAAAGTATATAAAGCAGTGACCATGGCTATGAGTAGGGGCACGTGACTACCATTTTACGTCACTCGTTTTCAGGCTCAACAACACCTATGGGAAAGAATCAGAGCGCTCTTCTCTCTGTGTCTGTCTACCTCTCTGTCTCTGTCTCTGCCTCTCTCTGTCTCTCTCTCTGCCTCTCTCTGTCTTTCTCTCTGTCTTTCTGTCTCTCTCTGTCTCTCTGGCACATACACACACACACACATACATTTCTATAACCTAGACATTTCTCTATCCCACATTCAACATGTAGCATTTGCTTCATCCTCCAACCCTGCTACTCTGCTTACAGTCATTAATGCATTGTGTGTCCTCACCCCTTCCCTTTTCTCCTCAATGCCCTACTCCTCTGAACCATGATTTATGGATCTGGCATTGTGCTGCCTGTTCATAACTACGCCACTGAAAACACAGCAGGCACTTTCTGGTCTTAATCCAGATGAAACATTTTATAGAATCCAGATAACTTCTGTCTTTTTTAGCTGATTTCCTCTCTGGCATAAATTCCTCCTTTTGTCCTCCTGCTGATTTGTGTACAGACAGGTACATGAAGTAAGTCTTACAAAGCCAAAATCAAATAACCCTAACTCATGGTGAAGAAGGAATATTGCTGAGGTGACTTTCCATGGATGACATAGGATTTGGCGTGCAAGGATGCAGCATGCTGCAGTATAGGGCCATTAGCCTGGCTGCCATTCTATTTAACATAATCATGGTTATGAGATACCATGATGTAGATGCCTTATATTGCTCCACAGTGTTCTTGAATAAGTACGGGAAGGCTGATTATCCACTGTAATCCAATAATGTGAGTGTACCTGGATGTGACCTACTTTAGTGTATAATATTTTGATTACTTTTGATTTATTTACAAAATGTTATGATTTTACATATAGTCTGTTACCTTATTATGAGTTTTGTAGATATCACATTCATTGTAAAGAGACAATGTGTGTCTTAGTTGATCTTGTTACACATTATAAAATCTTGAACATAGAAAATTTTAACAATGTATATGAAATTAAAACATTAGCTATTCAAGTTGAAGTGACATGTAAAATACTATTTATAGTAATGAATTCTTGCTATCTATGTGACATTCATCCAAAAGTGTAGCATTCACTTTTGAACACTTTGAAGGTCTAAACCACAGTCCGATGTAGAAAGTGTACAGCCTGTCTTGTGATTTCTAGTTTATATAACAAGCAAGTTACATCATGTAGCCTCATGCAAGATTTTCTCCTAGTGTCAATATGTTCTCCGATATTGTGGCAAATAAAAAAGGCACATGTATCTAAGGGCCAGTAAATAATGAACAAGATACTAACGTGAAACTGCTTTGTAAAAGGACTGAAAGCTTTAGTGAGGCTCTGTGTGATGCCCTTCCTCCTGCATTGAAAACATGTCATTTATTTCTGACCGTGATTCATGGGCCTTTTCAATGGCCAGCTTTCTTTGACATTTAACCAGAATTGTGTTCTAGGGTTTTGTCTTATTTCACTGATAGTATCATTTCCAAATCTGAACAATTTGACAGTGAAACACTGCACTTGAAGCTTGACTTTGGATTTTATTAGTATGAATCCTTCAGTAGTGTCTAGATTTATAAATTTCATCAAAATGAATATTTCTCTGCATCCTGTAAAAGCCATGTCAGCAGGAAAATAGCAACATGGACCCCTTGTTGTGACATGAGGCCTGATAGTCACATAATGCTAACAAGTAACAGCAGCATGTAGAGAGCTGAGCCAAGCTGTAAACTAATCTGAGAGAGCAGATAGATGCTTCCACTGCCTGTGGTCCATGTCTATCATTTTGCAGCACTTTGTTAAAAAAAAATCCTTAGAATTATTTTGATATGGTCATAAATGTAAAAAGAGAAAAATCAAAATAAGATGTTTATTGCCATTTCTTAACACCTTCATTCCAAGTCAAATAATATATTCATAAGTGCCAATAAATAAATAAAAGGAACCCTGCTTCAGTTATGAACAGAAAGCAAGCCCAGGACAGAAGAAGATAGTTATGAGTTCTTATATTAATAAATAAAAGGCTTCCAGGATCTAGAAAGATGGCTCGTAGAGAATGTTCACAAACATGAGAAACTGAATTTAAATCTTTAGTACCTTATAAATACGAAGCATGACACCAGTGCTGAAATGACAAACTCCGGATTCAGATGGAAAGGTGATAAAAATACTTTATAATGTCTTCTAGCTTCCACAGTCTCATGCAATGGTGAAAAGTGAGTACACACACACACACACACACACACACACACACACACACACACACACACGCAAATATAGCACACACAGAAAGAGAGGGACAATGGAAGGAAGGAAGGCAGGAAGGCAGGCAGGCAGGAAGGAAGGAAGGCAGGAAGGGGAGAAGGCTGAAAGGCTGAGACATTAGGAGCACTCGCTGTTCTTGAGGACAGGGGTTTGATTCCTATCACCCACATCCAACTACTAACAACTAAATAACCTAACTCTAGGGTCTGATGATCTCTTTTGGCCTCTGTAAGCCTCACATGCATATGCACATGCATCCATTTAAACACACACTCATATACAAAAACAAATCCTAAAGCTTTAAGAGGAAAGGAAGGAAAAAAGGGGGAGAAGCTTCCACACTATGGCATTACACATTCACTAAATAGGAAACAGGAGAGCCCTAGGTTCTCAGGCTGCTGGGAGAAGGGCAATGGCAGGCTAAGATATGAAGAGATAGTTACAGGTATGAAGTGCAAAAGGAAAGACTAAATGGAGCAATACATATCCAGAATAAGCATATTGAAATTAGCATGCCCTCTTTCTTCTTTGGGGATTCTTTTCATTAAAATAGAAATGAATTCTGACTGCCACTGTATTCACTTGGCAGGAAATCAGGCAATTTATATTTCAGATATGATCTCATCATCAGTTCCATCTGTTGGCATTGCCTGCACATCATAATGTTTGGGGCTCAGAGACAGAGAAAACAGAACCTTAAAATGAAACTCCCTAAACCTGACAATCATGTGCCACCCAGTAAGTGTTCTCTCTCTTATCTTCTAAGCACCATGTGCTCACTTTTAAATTTTCCCTTCGAATTGTGCCGATTCTCTAGCCTATCTCAAAAAACTGTAGAAGGAGAAGCCAGACGCAGGAAATACAGAATGAACTCACACTGCTATTAAACTGTCTTATAGGGACTAGACTGAACATTTTATTCACACCAAGCTATAAAGTAACCCTGAGTGGCTAACAGGTTCTGATCCTAACAAATCTTTGTTTAAGGGATTTTTTTTTTTTAATCAATTCAAAGAATCATTTTCCTCCTTATCTCTCAAATTATAACTCACATTATAACTCCTCTTTAGCTCTCAAAACTGGGGCTGGGTGAGTAGCTATGAAGACATTGTTGGGACTGATAGTCTCCCTCCACTTGCAAGAAATTTGGGTGAGGAACAGGGCAGGGTGCACGGCTTTTCTCAGGTGCGTCCCAGCACCTCATCTCCTACAATTCTGCATTTTCTCAACCTTCAGGACCCAACGCAAATGACTTCTCTGTGGTGCTCTTTCCTTGTCTTATCTAGAAAGCTTCAGCAAGCCCTAGCTTCAGCAAGCCCTCCTGGTGCCCAGCACTACTGCCGGGGCCGCTGCCATTGCACTTCAAATTTACATCTTTACTTGTTTACTGTGTGTGTGTGTGTGTGTGTGTGTGTGTGTGTGCGCGCGCGCGCGCGCGCGTGCGTGCAAGAGAGCAAAGACAGAGAAATACAGAGATAGAGAGACAGAGACACAGAGACACAGAGAGAGAGAATGCCTGCAAATGACATAGGACAATTTGGAGGACTCCGTTCTTTTCTTCCATCGTGTAACCTGGGAACTGAATTCAATTCACTAGGCTTTGTTGGCAAGTACCTTTACTTGTTGAGCCACCTCACCAGCCTTTCGAGAAGTGTTGTTTGTTTGTTTGTTTGTTTGGGGTTTTGAGACAAGGTGTTGTATAGCCTTGGCTGGCTTTAAACTGCTTCCTTATGCACAGGAAGCTGCCCTTGAGCTCTTACTTCTACCTCTCAACTGTTACTATATAGGCATGTGACACGTGTGCAATTTCTTTTGCATTTTTAAAAGTTTGGTCACAGTTAAATTTAATGTCCGTCTCCTCTATGATCTTATAAATCTGTGTTTCCAGTTCCTCGCCTGTTGACAATTCATCTTGTACCCAGTTCATACCCTTTTTCTGCCAGGACAAGGAAAGCTTAATTAAATAATGCCACACCTGTGTAGTCTGCCTGAATCATGAAATAAGATTGACAGTAGTAATACAGCCTGAATACATGTCATGCTACTGTTTTCTTATACATCTTTTCTTCCATAGTTAAACCAAAAAAAAAAAAAAAAAATGTTACTACCCTTTCAATGGGGAGAATTAAAACCCTTGTCCAAACAAATTCTGTTTAGAGTGTAAAGTAACAAATGGGTTCATAAAATTGTTATTGGCCACAGGGAATAGTACAATGGGTGTCTGCCTTATCTCATCAAAAATATATCTAGAGAATTGGAATATTCTCCAATAGAGGGATTTTGAGATTTTTACACAAGGTATACTGAGGCCACTTCATCCAATCAAAATCTTAAGAGAGTTTGTTGTCCTGAACAAAGAAAACAATGTCAGTTGGTGATGGTGAACGCCTTTAATCCAAGCTCTTGGGAGAAACAGGCAGACAGATCTCTCTGAGTTCCAGGCCAGCCTGGTTTAAAAGCTACACAGAGAAACGTTGAATCAAAAAAATAAAAAAAGAAAAACTTAAAAAAATGATTCATATTTTCAAGAATCTGAGTAATCTGTGTGTGTTTTAAACATGAAAAATATATTGGTGTGGATCTAGTCTCTAATAAGTCAAAAGAAATGTCTTCACATAAGGTAAAAGCATGATTTTATTAACTGTTTTTGTTTGTTTGTTTTTTGCTCCCTAATAGGATATTCAATACTTCAAGCTATTATGGAAAAAGCAGGACAGAATGGATGGCATGTCAGTGCAATATGTGTGGAAAATTTTAACGATGTCAGCTACAGGCAGCTGCTAGAAGAGCTGGACAGAAGACAAGAGAAGAAATTTGTAATAGACTGTGAGATAGAAAGGCTTCAGAACATTTTAGAACAAGTAAGTCTTGGGCTCCATCCAGGTGTTCGTTGGATTAAAATGTTGACCCATTCTAGATCTGTCTCCACATGTCTTCAAGTTCAGAGTATGAGAATTAGAAATTTCCCATGATTTGTTCCAGGAAAAAAATAACAATTCTTTACTACCACAAGCCATTTAGTTCTTATGTGCAACTGAAGTTAGGAGCATGGCTTTTCCACCGCGTAAAGCTATGAACAGTAGAACAACTTCTTAGTCTCCTAGAGTTCTTTGCCTTCGTTACTGTGAATTTTGAAGATTAGTGACATCAAAAGGTTACAGAATTTTTAAAGGGCCTTTTTATGTCTCTGAGAGGTAGTCGCATGAAAATTATCAACATAAATTAGCAACACAATGAAATATAAGATGATTAGGAAGGACATTCTGTGCTGTTATGTTTCTACCAGAAAATTTAAATAAATGCTACCTGTCAATTATAAAGACAATTTTTTCATTTTCTTTTAAGAAGGGAGACCCTTTGAATGCAGATACCAATAAATAGCTGTTGGATAGATTTGAAGAGGGCAGAAAAAAGAAAACACTGAGCTGTGTCATTATGTTAAGTGGTAGGAAAACCCTATGCAGTTATAGATAGTGTTCACTTCCCCTGACCTGAACATGATAAAACTGAGACCGACTTCCAACAAAATGGTAGTGCCTGTATGCCATCTAGTGGTGTTGTGGAGGTTTGCTCAAATTTATCCACAATATATTTGGAAAAGTGTAATTCAGAGTTGATTAATTCATTATGTATACTTTAACTGCGGAATATATGATTAGGTTTGAAATAGAAAACCGTTTGGAGTTCACTTACAACCCTTGTTCATTTTAATATTCAATGATAAAACTTAAAGCCAAAATAAATGAGATTACTCTTTAACATGTTCAAGTTCTGGATTGTGTATCACTGGTTTTCATATTTTAGCATTTCTATATTTCTACATTAGAATTTCATATGTTAGCATTTCTGGATTGAGTATCACTGGTTTGAGTATCACTAGTCTTTATATATTAGCACTAATTTTTATATATTAGCATTTTCATGTACACATTAGCATTTGGAAAATCTTAAAACATTTTGGATTTTTAAGATATGAAACAATACTCTATAAGAGGAATTTGCAAAATATCTACTTCTCTTATCGCTTTGTAAAATAAAATAATAGCACTCCACTGAAGAGAAGATCTGTGCTATTTTGTTAAACTATTAAACTAAGTCTACAGATCACTTGAGTTTACTCCCCAGTAGCAACCCATGTAAATGACATGATCATTCACATTGATCATTTGTGGAATTCCAAGGGAACCTTCTCCGACTTTCACTGGCAGAACAGTGACTCCTGCTCCAATCCTCCTCTCCCCTGTCCATACCCACTGCCCCTGGAGTGAGACTTGAGTTGTTTGACCTGAACAGCTGAAGCTTTGCAAATAATAAATCAGGATGAATCCAATTCTAACAACTTCCAGGGATTGTGAAGTACCTGTCAGAGGCTGAGGGAGTCTCACAGAGACCCTCCACTTAGCACCTGGGCTTCAGAGGTCCAGGATGGGGCAAATAAGTCAATGCTAAAAAGCCCACTGACCCGATTTAGTGGCTTAGCTAGTTTCTAAGAAGAAAATTGGCGTACCTGTCTATTTAGGATAAACTCAGCCTTAAATGACTGAAAACACTGGTCTCTTCCTCTTTAGTTCATCTTACTATTCCTCCTCCTTCTGCTTTCCCTCCTCCTCCTCCTCTCTTCCCCCCCCCTTTTCCTCTTCTTTCTCCTCCTCTTCTTCCTCTTCTTCCTTCTCCTCCTCTTTCATCTCCTTCTCCTCTTCTTCCTCCTTCTCTCTCTGTTTTTTGTTTTGTTAACAATTCAAAAAATTAGAAACTTGGGTGTCTACTATTCCTATTCCTTTTTTGCTAAAGTGTAACTGATTTCTTTAGTATCAGGGCCACCTATGTAGGAAGAAATAACAAACTTGTGGCTCTGGTAGACATCTCCTAAAGTATGACAAGGTTAAGGAGATGTCTTCTTGCTTATATAATAATGATTCCTTTCTCCTGCAAGAAACACTCTGTCTGATTGAAAACAAGATTGTTTCCTATAGTCTGCATTTCATAGCTCTAAACAAAAGCATGTATAACATTTCTTGGTTTAATTCTGTTTTGTGATGCTGCAGATTGAACCCAGGCCCTTCTTGAACATATTTGGAAGGTTCTCATATCATTGAACTGCATCTTCAGCTCTTGATTTCACTCTTGATTCCATCTTAACAGGGGAGCTAATCCAAATGCTTCCAAGAATGTATGCAATAACCTGTTTCAATAAAAATCCATGTTCATTAATGAAGAAAACACCAGAAAACATTTTAGGGACTAAACTAAAGCATCCTTCAAAAAGTAAACCACCAGAGATTGACTAGAAAAAGTGAAAGGAGGGATGGGACAGTTTTGATAATGGATACAAAATTCACACCCACACAGAAGAAATAAATTATAGCTTTCTGGCACACAGAAGAGTGACTGTAATTGACAATATAGTACTGTAGGTTTTGAAAAAACTAGGAGACAACAGTAGCCTATAATGTTTGGGGAATCTCTTGAACTCATGCCTAGTGCTGGGGATTTTATTAGATGATATTTTTGAGGAAAATAGTGTCAGCCCAAGTGGTATAGCTTCATATGAATCGTATAGATGATAGTTAATATATAGATGATAGATAGATGAGTGTATGTACATGTTTGTGTATGCATGTATATGTATATGTGTACATATACATGTATGAATAACAGGTTAAATATAAAATATAATATTTTATATAATAAAAATAAAATATAAATATAAAATATGATAAGATTGTGGATGCCCTAAATATCCTCAGTTGATAAACACTCAGTGTAAATATGCTTGAATAATACTATTTGCATCCCAATGACATATGCTTACGACATCAATAAAAATTGTTTTGGTAGAAATTTTAAAGTAGGGAAAAAGCTAAATAAGCTTGATGAGAAGAGATTTACACAATGAAAATAAAAGGAGTGCGTCCTGAAATTTCTAGAAGAACCCAGCAAACCATGTCATGGCTTCCTCTCTATATAATTGCTTCTTAGACATTTTAAGTTGTGTCCTTTTACAAAAGCCTAATGAAAATAGGTCACAGTTATCATTTCAAATATATTTATGGGTGATGGTGATGCACAAAGCATTTTCTCTTCTGTACTTGTTTTCCAAATCATTTTATGCCATGAACGAAGTGGTTCTCATGATGTGTTTGCTTTTTAAAACAGCAGTTACATATAGAGTGAAATATCTGTAAACATGAACATCAGAATGGTAAAGGAAGCCTATGCTTGAGGATGCCTCTGTGCTTGATACAAGTCTGAGACTTAGTCTACCTCAGCCACTGAGCTTAGGTAGTCACAGTCAGATGCTTCCAGGAGGGTGCAGCTCTGAATTGTGCATAGTTCAGCTGCTTTTTACATTTATTTGGCTCTGGTCTAGGTATACTGTCTAACCACTATGAACTTCCAGAAAACTCTGAACCTGCCTAGTTCCTCACAATGGCCTGATTCTAGAATTTTAAGTGGAAGTCAAATTAAGAGCTTAAAGTTTGCTATAATTTTGTCTTTTGGACAAGAACAAATATGTGAAAAGCAATTAGTTTAAGCTATTGTCAATTCCTGTTCTAAATGAAGTAACAGGAAAATTGTATATTTGCATAACATTGACTATGCCACTTAAGGCACTAGGAAAATAAAATAACATTAATTGAGCTTATTGACATCACTTGAACCACCTCCAATCAAATAAATTGCACTGTTTTTCTTTTCTAAGTTCTAGGAACATGTTGATCCACACATGTAAAACAAAAACGAACAACTGGGAGAAATAAAAATAAACCTAGGAACTAACAGAAAACTAGAGAAATGCTTAAAGCTAAGAACACTTGATGTTCTTAAATAGGACTCATGTTCAGTTCCCAATAATAGGTCTAAGAAGGTAGAATTGATAAATTGTCTTTATATCAAAGTGTTTCTCCTAGGTGCATTTTATGTATTATTTTCATTCATGCTTGTTATTTTTAAATCCCCAAACACAATACTCTATTATATAAAACTGAATTGTCCAACTGCCATCCTATGTTTAACCCAGTGGCCATAGACAAAAAATAAACATGGAAACCGATCTTGGTTATATTTTAAACATTAAAAACTATCTCAGCTGGGGCTAGAGGACAGCTCATCTGTGAAAAGTACTTGCTTCTTGTACGGATAACCAGAGTTCAGTTCCCAGCACCCACATAGTGGTTCATACTGCCCACCGGGAGATCTTGTACCTGACTTTCTTTTGGGCCACTAACCAGCTCTCAAATCATGACATGGAGACAATATTAGTTATGAATGCTCGGCCTTCACTTATGCTCATTTTTTGCTAGTTCTTTTTTTTTTTCTTTTTTCTTTTTTTTTTTTATTTAATTTTATATAACAAAGTCCAATTAAATGAAAACAAACATTTATACACAATATTTGGGAATTTGGGCGTCGTTCTTTCCAAACTACTTCCTGCTGGTAAGGGGCGCTGTCTTGGGGGATTCGAAGAAGATTCAGATATCCTAGCTGTAGTCTGTAGGGCTGTTTTGTCCAGTTGTTTGGAATGTAGGATCAGCTTGTACTCTGTTTCAGGCGGTCTGGCATGATCAAACCACATTAGTCTGGAAGGAATCCACATCTTTTCATTTTCTGTGGAAACAAAAATAGAAATCCTTTTCCCCAGTAACTTGTTCTTCAACTTAAATTTTGGAGTCAAAGCTTTTTTTTTTTTAATTTATTATTTTACATGTCGATCCCAGTTCCCTCTCCCTCCCTCCCTCCCTCCCTCCCCTCCAGCCCTTCCTCCCTCCTTCCCTCCCTTTTGCCCTCTCTGCCCTCTCACATGCACTCTAAACGCCCTCCCCTCCCAACCCCCCACCACAATACCATATATAGGGGAATGCCATCCAGTTGGGGTCATGTAGATCTGACAAGTCCTGTGAAGTAGGGACTAGGGCTTCTCTCCTATCTCTAGAATAAGGCAGTTATCCCTCCATGGTATGAGGGGGAGGAGAGGAAGACATGTGCGACCAGGAGGATTGAGCCTGGTTAGGAATGGAAAATAGGAAAGAGAGAGACAGAGAGAGACAGAGAGAGACAGAGACAGAGACAGAGAGAGAGAGAGAGAACATAAAAGAGGGAGCCAATATTGGTTTGAAGATAAAATTGAACACAAAGAAAGGTCGAGGGAACTACAAGACTGCTCCCAACTAACAATCTCAGCTCCCGTGGAAAGGCTATCATAAATGCCCTTCCCGGAGAGTGAGATCAACAACTAACTTCTCCATGGAGTCCTCAACTAATGCCTGTTGAAAACAGGAGCAAACACCCATACATAAACACTGAGTCGAACTAGAACCCAGAAGCAGATGGAGAGGACAAGACCATGCGGTAGAAGTACATAGAGACAGCTTACCTGAACAAGGAGGAGCTAAGGGCCACTAGACTGATAGCTGGGAAGCCAACAGGGGACTGACTCGGACCCCCCTGAATATGGGTCTCAGCCAGAAGGTCTGAGCAGTCTAAGAGACCTCAGACAGTGGAGCCAGGATGTATCCCTGGTGCACAAAAGGACTTTGCTAGTTCTTATCACCAAACCTGTTTCTCTTATCCACATTTTGCCTCTGGGCTTTTGGCCTTTCTTCTCTTCTCTATGTCTTACTCCATCTAGCTGGGTGGTGGCTGCCTGGCTAACCCCCTGCATCTCTCTCTTTCTCGAAACCTCTACCTTTCCTCCTGTTTATTCTCTCTCCTGACTAGCCCTGCCTATCCCTCTGCTGCCTAGCTATTAATTATTCAGCTTTAGATTAGACAAATCAGGTGTCTTAGGAATGCACGGTAAAACAAATGCAACGTATTTTTACATAACTAACAAATGCAGCATAAACGAATGTACTATATCTCTGCTTAGGTAAAATAATATTCCATAATAGTATCTGATACTTTCTTCTAGCTTCAGTGGGGAGCCAGATACAGACACAATATACAGACATACACAGAGCCAAAACAGTCATAAACAAAAACTAAAAATAGTAAATTCCTTACTTTAAAAAAATGGAAAAAAAGAAGACTCATAAAAATCATACTGAAGTTTCAGTACTGCTCGAACATTCTCCTCCATGGAAAGTCCAGAGGTCCTGCAGTTCATTGCACTCTTATTATTCTGGAAACTCTTTTGTCTGGGCACCTGACTCTGACACTTGACGTCAGACAAACCAGTTTATACCATCTTAAATCACAGATGTATTTTCACTCTTTTTTTTTTTTTGTCTATGTTTTCTCTTCATGGTGTAGCTTTAAAAACACAAACTCAGTAAGAACAGGGAGGACTACATAGTCCCATTTCTGTTTTTTTTAATTTAAACTAAAAACAATCCTATGTAACATATCAATCCCAGTTCCCTCTTCCTCCTGTCCTCCCATGACTTCCATCAATCCCCCATAATACCCCCATCCAAACTAACATGAAACACAAAAGACGGAATTATACTAAGAAGGGGAATTTTTCTTCTTTAAACTAATGTTTTGACTGAATTGACTCAAATGTGAAGGTACCATTACATTGAAGAAAGTTTGTTGCTTTCAACAAAAAAAAAACCAAACCTTTAGTATGTCAATACACCAAACCTTTAGTATGTCAATCAGATTGGTACAATCTGTATTGGTGAGTTTAGAAAACAGTAATTGCCTAATCATAGCTGCAACTGTGCCTCGGGATAACAAACAGTATGGGACTCAAGGAATAAGATGAGTGTAATTACCAGAATGCAACTTATTTTGTCTTGGAAATATTGTGAACTCCAGGATAAGGTTAAGTTCAACTAGTTTTATTTTACCTGTAGAACATTTACTAGAATCTAAAGAACAGTTCTTTTAAAATAGCCTGCTTGAGAATTTAAATGAAAAAAATCTATTAGACTTTTAGTTTTAAGTCAGAACCAGCTGCCACAGAATATCCATTGTAGTTTAAAGAAAGGCAGTGGCATTTATTAAGTAGGAAGCAAGATAAATTTGGGATTTACTGCAGCACAGTTTTGCTCTACTAATCAAACGCTACAGACACAAGTTAACAAAGAGCTAATTTTATTAGTTGCTTTGTCCTGTTGCTGTGACAATATGCCTGGCAGAGGCAGCTAAGGAAGGTTTGGTGCACAGTATGGAATGATACAGTCCATCATGGCTGGGGAGAAATGGAACAGGAGCATGAGAAAAGTGACTACATTGTGCCCAGAGTCAGCAAACAGAGAGAGGTGAATGCTGCTAATCAACTGGCCTCTGCTTTTTCCATTTTTGTTTGGGATGGGACTAGCCCAAGACTATCCCACAATAAAATTTATATTCTACTTTTTATTTAAGTATTTTCTCAGCCAAGCATCACTACACATTTCTAAAATCTAGCTTAAATTACTATTGAGTAAGTACAGATGTAATTCCCTTTAAAAGCAGAACTCATACTAGGGAATATATACCTTTGATTATGTATTTATGACATAATATAACTATATATTAACATGTTACATATAATAATATATTGCAAGTGGAACAAAGGGAAAATCTTTCTTGTCTCTACCATAAAAGTTTCTTGTTTTCCTGTCTTATACTTGTCAATGTCACTCCTACATCTAATAATTTATTTTCCACATTTTATCTAATATCTACTAGTTCCCAGGCCTTCTCCCTGAGTTAAATCAATGTCAATGCAATCTATACAGGAACTCAGAGGAAAACTGAGTAACACAAACAATGTATCCAATAAGCACATTGTGCTAGTCAGAAAACTGGGCAAAAAGCATTCAGGGCCAACTGCAAATGTAGAAACAAGACAGCAGGACAGACCTCCACATCTGTAGCACGGAAATGTGGCTAAGCATCAAGGAAAGCATCTTGAGGAAAGGGTCAAAGAGGATTGAGAACAGACAATAATAAGCAAGTAAACAAGGAACTATTCAAAGTCAAATTGTAAAGATAAAATATTTACTATTTATTTTACTAAATATCCACTTTGCCAATCACCAAGATATTTAATATAATTTGAAGATTCATAGCTTCCACTTTCTGCTAAGATTTTGAGAAATATAACTGACCTAGATAGGCTTTTTAAAGTGTTTTTGTTTGTTTTTGTTTTGTGTGGGGGGGGTTGGTGGGTGGATGGGTGGGTGCATGCATGGGTGTGTGGGTGTTTGCGTGCTCGTGCACATGTGTGTACACTCACATGTCTGCAGAGTCCAGAGGTCCTGGATCGCCTGAAGATTCAAGCATTGGCCAGTTGTAAACCACCTGATGATAGAAAGTATACTTGGATCTGCTTCAAGAGCACTGTGTGACCTTAACTATTAAACAATCTCTCCAGTTAGCAAGGCATTTGGTTAAAAGGAATTTTTTGGCAATTTAACAATAACCTAAGTTCATTCATGGAAAATGAATATCCTATCTCATATCTTTAAAAAATGTATTTAAGTGTTTTGCCATGAATAAAGAACTGGAGTTATAGATGGATATAATCTGTCACATGGGTGCTGGGAACTGAGTCTGGGTCTGCTGCAAAAGCACTAAGTGCTCTTAATTTCTACAACATCTCTCCAGGTATCACATACCAGCTTTTAACTCATCCTTTCTCTCTCTCTCTCTCGTTCTCTTTCTCTCTCTCTCTGTCCTTCCTCCTCTCTCTTTGTGTGTGTGTGTGTATAGTGTCTCTCTCTCTTCTGTGTGATTATGTTTGTCTTTCTCTGTGTGTCTGTCTCTCTCATATGTATTTGTACATACATATTTATTCCCAGATATAACCTGTTGATTTTATATAACCGATGTCCACTTGCACAAACTTCTCTAATGAGGACTATGTATGCATTAACCTGTAGGTATAGAGATACGAATTTGAAAACAAAAAAAAAATACTAAAGACAATTTCTCACACAAATATCATACAACTTGTTTATATACACACTCCTTGTTTTACAATTGAATAATTTGATCAACATCATTGATATTTCTAAAGAAGTATGTGTTTGCTGAAACAGAAGCAAGAAAAAGAAACTGTATGATTCAAATTTGTCATATCTCTTAAGCGTGTATTATTGAGAAGACTAACCTCTTTTACAGTGACTGTCAATGTAGCTTATGCCTCTTTCCTGATCTGATTTTTAGAACTCTAAGCAGACACTTGGTGATTACTTTCTGTAATCACATGCCTATTTCACTTCAGGTGGTCCAGCTTCTTTACCGCTACATCTACTTGTCATTATGAAAGCTACTAATTGTATTTTACAGCCAAGTAAGTCCCCACCTTAATATCACATGACCAACCACCCTTGAAGAAGACAGAAATGTATTAGATTCATAGTTTCCATCTCAAATAGTTTCTCTACTGAATCAACAAAGTCAAATACATGGGGACACTGGTCTTTATTCAAGATGAAATCACTCAGACTTACTTTTAAACATAAAATATTCTCTACTTTAGTAAAACTTCAAGTCTGGCATTGTCCATTTGAAACAATCCTTCAAAAGTTTATGTATGAAAGTTTAGAACACTCTTTATATAGAGAACTATTCATATTTTTTTGGAATATGAACTGTACTTTTTCATGGAAACAAATTCCACCTTGGGTCTATCCTTGGTAACAAACCAATATCTAGCTTTAAACCATGTCTACCTCATGTAGGGAAGGGATGAAGAGGCCTCTCTCTACAGTGTATGCAGTGTGTCTGCTTTGTCACAGAAAAGGACGTGGCTCAGAAAATGTTGTAATCACTCTATAATATCTTTAGACGGGTATCTTCAGACAGCTACTCTCTAAGGCCCTATGTTCCCTAATGTCAATGGTCATCGCATTCTGCAAGATCTTTCCTTCCAAGATTTTCACCCTTTCTGTGTCCTGTGGTTTCATTGATCTTCAATGTTTTAAAATCTAATCAGCATAAGCTTTAGATGGTTGTAGTTCTTTGCTAATAATCTAGAATTAACTATTTTCCTTTGAAGCAACCAGGACCATGTCTGTAGTACTTCTGCATGCTGTAACACTAATATATGTCTTTTATTTGTTTGTCTGTTTTGTTTATTCATGACAGGGCTTCTCTGTATTGTTTTGGAGCCTGTCCTGGAACTCACTCTGTAGACCAGGTTGGCCTCGAACTCACAGAGATCTGCCTGGGTCTGCCTCCTGAGTGCTGGGATTAAAGGCATGTGCCACTAATACTTGTATTAAATGAGTGGTTTTAAAAATTGGCAAAGGGTTTTGACTGCAATAGTATGGACATCACCAGCTGACTGTGCTAGAATGAAAAGCAGGGTAGTCCTGGGGTTTAAAGAGAGTTCAAAGAGGCAGAAAAATGCATAATGAATTGAAAAGAAATACAGAACTGGCTGTTGATTGGCAGTAGAGCTAGCTAAGGTCAAAAGGCCGGAATCTGTTGAACAGACTTCATTCAATTGTATGCATTTTCTCATCTAAGCACCTATTACCAAGTATGCCCTATTGATACCTGTGTCCCTGACTGTTCCTGAGATTTCCAGAACACTAAATGATCTTACCTTTCTTACTCCATGTCGAATCACTCAAACATACCAAATATGACAAATGTCTCCTGTGCTGGTTTTTTTTTTTTTTTTTTTTTTTTTTTTTTTTTTGAACTTGATTTAACTACAAGCATCTGGGAAGAGGGAGCCTCAGTTGAGAAAATAATTCATCAGATTGACCTGTAGAAAAATCTGTGGAGCATCTTCTTTATTAATGGATGATATGGGAGTGTCCAGGCTACTGAGGTTGTGCTGTCCTTGGCCAGATGGCCCTGAATTATATAAGAAAGCAGGTTGAGCAAGCCATGAAAAGCAAGCCAGTTGACAATGTTTTTGCATGTCCTCTGCTTCAGTTAGTATCTCAAATTGCCTGTATTGTGTTACTGTTTTAGCTTCCTTAATGATTCACTATAGCCTTTAAACCAAATAAACTCTTTACCCCAACTTACTTTGGATTATGACCTTTATCATGGAAGTAGCAAGGGAACTAGGACATGTCCTTGCTGACTTTTTTTTTTTTATAATTTTGTCAGTTCACTGTTTTTTCTCAGCTTTGGAGCAAGCATCTCAAAGGAAGTTTGAATTAATGGATGCATTATAGGATAGATACATTGAACGGATTTCAAAATGTACAAAATCTATGTAAAAATGTCATATATATATATATATATATATATATATATATATATATATATATAATCTTCAATGGATAGGAACAAAGCTGACCATGATAAAAAAAAAGAAGTAAGCAATGGAAGTGGGGTGCTGATATGGAATTCAATGCCCACCCAGACAGAGGAATTTTAAGATAAGGCAAGATAACAAGTATGAGTTCAGATCCTATAGAAAGCCAGAACACTGTCAACCACGCAAACAAAATGGAGTAGAAAAATGTGTGTCAACCATTCCTGCATCAATTGGTTGTGTTTCATCTTGGCTTGGGCTCAGTATGTTAATGAAGCTTTTTCTAAGAGTTTTCACAGCGTTCTTCATGCAGATTAAATTTTGAATTTATACCACATATAGTGATTTGAAAATCTAGAATCTGAAAAATTATTGTGAAATAGTATGCAAATGCATGCTATTTTGTGAGAGATGAGATCTCAGGGGATATTGCCTGAAAATTTTTCAAAATTGAAGATCAGTCCTCAAAGTCAGAAAAGACTGAACAATGTTCCCAGTCCCTGCTTTAATGTACTATCTGAAAATAGGCCTACATATGAAGAGGAGACCTGTAAAAATTCCTCAGGTGAAAAGGGTCCACACAGAAAACATTTAAAACTCTTTGGGGGTGCTGTATGGAGAGCTGATACTTGCATCACATCTTAAGAATTCAGTCTAGTAGCTGATGGAAACCGAAGCAGACACCCACAGCTAAAGACTGAGCTGAACTCCTGGAATCCAGTTGCAGAGAGGAAGGAGTGAAAAGAAAATGGGGTCAAGACCAGGCTACAGAACCCCACAGAGTCTGCTGAACTAAACAAGGGAGAGCTAATGGACCCCCAGACTGATAGCTGGGAAAAGAGCATTGTACAGACTCAGATGCGCTGAACATGGGTCTCTAACTGATAGACCCTGGGAAGTCTAAGGGACCTCTGACAGTGAAACCAGAATGTGCTCCCATAGTCCTTTGGAGCTATGGGAGCACATTCCCCATGTAAGGATACTCCCTTTACCTAGAGGCAGGAGAGAGGACCTAGACCCTACTCCAAATGACTTGACAGATTTTGATGATCCCTCCTGGAAGGCCTCACCCTCCCTGTGGAGTAGAGGGGGGATAGGATGGGAGAGGTGTCAGGGGACATGGGAGGGAGGGAAAGGGAACTGGGATAGATATGTAAAATAAGAAAAACTAATAAATATATTAAAAATTCAAAAAGAAAGAATTCAGGAGAGTAGATTAAGCAGTTGGGCAGTAGGGAGAATGGGAACAGAAACTTAGGCCAGGATGTAAAATAAATGAATAAATTTAATTAATAACAAAATACAAAAGATGCCCCTCTGGGCAGAGTAGAAGCTAAATACATCCCTTAAATAAGTCTAAAAGCTAAATATTATGCATTCCCTAACAGTGAAGTAGAGTAAGTTGAGGTTTAAATTAAGGGTAGAAATATGTATGGACTGAATTCACTGGCTTGATATTTTGAGAAGTTGGGGTTAGGAGTTAGTGGTCAATAAATTACCTCCACTTAATTCTTTCCTTTAGAAATTTGTTGATTTTATGAAAATGCATGAATTTCTTAAAAATAAAACAAATGTAAACTTAAAAGAAAAAAGAATTCCAGAGTCATCTATCCAAGTACAGGACCCTGAAATCCACACTGTATTAAACCCTGGCTAATAAGTGCTGCCCTAGTCATGAGCTCCATCTTATCTCTACCAGCTTTCTCCTGTGCTCACCGGAATTTGTCTACCAACACCTAGGGAGGAGACCTAGCAGTTCCCTGTGCATGTCAATCCACACACAATCATAAAATTTCATTCATTGACATTCTTTTGTTTTATTTCACCTCTCTGATATGTATATTTTTGAAGAGTAAATTATTTGAACCAGAATTATTTTGTTTCTGTGTTAATAATGTACTCTCTAGAGAAATACATATGAATACTTGTTTCTTATCACTATTGATCTCTCTGACGAAATTATAACATTCTAGCTTCTAAAAGAACAGAGAAAACTATTTTTAATTAATAAAGTATAAATAAAATAATAGTTTAAATTTAACAATGTATTTTAATGTGGTTTATGAGTTTTCTGGCTATAATGTTCCACTTGTATAAGTCAAATGGCATTGTTTTCCCATCACATTTCTATAGGAAATTATGCCATAGTAGCTAATTAATTTCTATTTAATTTATGTATGGCATAGAAATGGATATCAGATGACAACTTATATGATTGTTACTCTCCTCCCACAAAGTATGTCCTGGGAATCAAATTCAACCCATCAGGCTTGGTAGTAAGCTGCTTTATTCAACTCACCAGCCCTGGTTAACTTGGTATTTGTTAAGAAGAACTTCATGCGTGACTACAATGTGTTTAGATCAAAATCACACTCCCACTTCCTCCCCTCCAATTCTTTTTATACTGTCATCCCCCCCCCAACTTCATGTATTCTGTTAATGTATTAAGTAATGTGTTAATAAAGTTAAATTGATTTTCTCACATTCCTTGTGTTAACAGATTGTGAGTGTGGGGAAGCATGTCAAAGGCTACCATTATATCATCGCAAATTTGGTAAGAAATCTTGTTTCTACTTTTACTAAGAGTCAAAATAATAAAGATTGTGTCTTAAAATAATGCTATAATCAATGGTTAAACTACATTATTTATTGTATTTTTGGCTATGTTATTACAATAATCAACATATTTTAATGATTAAAAATAATATATTTTAATTCAGTATGCATTTTATGCGAATTATATTGGATCAGCCAGGGAGACATTTAAAAGTAATTGTAATATTTTCTTTACCATAATATCATTTGTCAAATCACTGGCCTTTTGTCCATCTTAATGATAAATGCTAGTCTACAGATACATATATTCTCCAATTTTAAGAAAAACAAGATATAATGGGTAATTACACAAATATTTCAAATAGGAACAATGTGTTTGTTTTTAAACTACATCAACCTGTCAACTCACATAGAGGAAGATAATAAACAGCACATAGTGAAATTATTGCATGCCCCAGACAATTCTCTGTAGAGTATCAAATAAGGCTCTTTTGGTGAACCCACCAGTTGGGGAAATTGACTGTGGAAATTAGCTCCTTTATTTGATTATAGGGAAGTTTCTTCTTTGGCTTATTTAGGTCTTATTGTGTAAAGAGATACTATGACTATGGCAACACTTATAAAGGAAAACAAATTAATATTGGCTGGCTTACAATTCGGAGCTTAGTCCATTATCCTCATGGCAGGAATCATGGTGACATATAGGCACACATGGTGCTGGAGAGATAGCTGAAAGTTTTACATCTGGATCTTTTGACAAACTGGACAAGCTTGAGCTTCTGAAACCTCAAAGCCCACCCCTAGTGACACACTTCCTTCAACAAGGCCATACATCCTATAAGCATATGGATGCCACTTTTTATACAAACCAACACAATCGTAGACCTTTATCCCGAATGTGGCTTATCCTAGGGAAGGCAACAATACCTCCATGCTTCTTCTATCATTTCCATCACATATGTCCTTGATGAAAACCGTATTCTTGAACCAAGAAGGAAAGCTGATAAAGTATAGAAAAGAGACTCAGTCCTGTCACTTTTCTGTATGTTGAGAGTGCCATTACATGTTAAAAGAAAGCCTGGATTTCAGCACAGAGTTGGAACAATATACTATAGCAATAGATTATGAAAATTATTATACTGTATTTCTTGAGTAGAATAAATGTTGTGACACAATGAGTTATTATAGCAATATCAGTAAATTTGTCTTGTCTTTTCTATTTATTTTAGTAGCCCCACTGTTTACGTGTCCCATCTGTTTGTAAAAGTACAAATATTTAAACAAATATATTTTGTCATTAATCAATGTAGCATAAAAGCATATTTTCAGGGATATCTCTATTCTCATTGACATTATATAATGAGTTTCTAATTAATTTCTTTACCACAAATGGACAGTTTTGACATATATTCTTTCTAAACAATGTACTTAGAAAGGAAAATCAATATGTTATAAACTATCACAGAAATGAGTGGCTTATATTGGCAGCTAGAATAATAAGACAATTCAAAATAGAAAGAATTGATATTTATAGTCTGATAATAAATCTCATTACTTGCCTTAAACAGCCTTAGTGGGTGGCAGCATATTTATACTAAAATATCAACATACGAAATAGAAAACCATTTGTTTCCTTGAAACAGAAGCATAACACTCACTAAAAATAGCAATCTTTCATGATGATTTGAGCAGTGACATGCACCCATCTATGTTATAATGTGCAGTATTTATTATGGATTCTCTTGGCATACTTTCATCACTATAGAATAAGTAGTTTTGATTCTTTTAGCCAATCCATAACCATTTTTTATGAACTACATACACAGGATTCTCAAATGCAAAATTTGTTTAGAATCCAAGTAAAATTTTGTATTAACATTATAATTTAATGTTAAATCCTAAAATTAGAGATGATATAGGGGATAGGAATGTAGTTCAGTTAAGAGAGGGTTACCTAGAATGTACAGAGAGCCCTGGGTTCCATGGTGAGTACTGTATAAACTCAATGTGGAAGTACAGGCCTAAAATACTAGAACTCAGGGGAATAATCAAAAGGATCAGAAGTCCAAGGCCACCCTAGGCTACACAGAAAGGTGGAGATGAAACTAAGTTAAAATAAGAAAAGAATAGGAATAAGATAGGAATGTGTTAACATGCTACTTTTATTAAATATTATAATATGGGATAAACATTATCCAAACTGAGAAAATATGTTTATCATACAGCAATAGTATAAGGAATTTTTCAAAATAATTATGAGCTAATGCATGAGTTCTAATGCATGTATGTAGGCCACAAGTAAATAAGCATTTACTGTATTCATAATATGATAACAAACTTTCTGAAATAACTTTTTTAAATTTTAAATTATTTATTTAATTATAAGTTACAATTAATAGGAGACTAACATTTCACCTTTCATTAAAGTTTACTACCCTTATTATCAAGTGGGTACATTGTAAGGAGTATGGTTTTTCCACCCGCCCCCCGGACTTGTCCCGTCACCACGCCAGCCCCAATTAACACACTGAGACTCTGTATTTGATATAATTCTGTTGGCCCGTTACTTGTTTCTTATTGGCTAGCTCTGTCTTAATTATTAACCCATTTCTGTTAATCTAATAATTCCACCTGGTCTTCTTACCAGGGAAAGAGGCCAGAGACTCTTCTCCCCAGGTTTCTCCATCTTGACCCCTCCTTACTACTTCCTCTTTCCTCCTTGTCTCCTAGTCCCTCCTATCTTGCTTTCCTATGACCAACAGTGCTTTATTCATTAAACCAGTGTGAGAAACATATACAGAATGACATCTCCCATCAGTACATATATCCCAGATTCATTTTTAGCAGAATGATTCTGTTACAATTTCAAGATCAAAGCAGTCAATATAGAGTAAAACCTATGTTTACCAAAAAGAGAATAAAGCTAAATAAATATCAATATGTGGGAACTGCACGATGAATTCATAACCATTATTTTTATGAAAATCAAGGAAACTCTTTATATAAACAAGGTTAACAACTTAGAGAACCTGGTTGAAATATGGTATTTTAAAATGATAATCCTTTGACTGGGTGTGGTATTTAATATCTATAATCCCAGCACTTGGGAAGTTGGTACAGGAGGATAGTAACTTCAAGGCCACCCTGAGCTGTATAAATTCAAGGTGAGCTTGGAAAACTTAAGATACTCATTAAATGAAAATTTAAGGGAGAGCCAGGTATCATGCCTCACAGCAGCAATCCCACCATTGAATAGGCTGAAGCTGGAAGATTTCATGAATTTAAGGCCTGTGTGGGTTCATAATAAGTTCTAAGCACACCAAACCCTGTCTCCAAAAATTCAATACAAGCAAGTAAACAATCACAAAATAATTGAATGAACCAAGAAACAGAGTAGGGAATCACACAGAAATCCTACCTTCTTAGTATGATTGACTGAAAGGAAAGCAGATTACTATTTTTTTTAAATATTTTCCAGCTTCTTTATGAGTAAAGATGCAAAGGGTTGTTAATACTCAGCAGTGTTTATGGTTGTCTTGTATCGCCTTTAAGTTGAATTTATCCTCTCAATTAGCTACCATTCAGTTCATATTTCGCTCTGCACTGACAAAATGGGTATAAATTGACATTTGCTATGTCACAGGAATGTCATGTCCTAGATGTTGTACTTACTGGCAGTATGCTAGCACGTCACTTCTAGCAAGATTAATTGAATTGAAGATCCCTTTCCCTGTTGCTCAAGCCTGAGCCAACTGAGAGCCTGTCTTAATTACTTATCTATTATCATGATAACACACCCTGACCAAGCAACTTATAGAGAAGACTTACTTGGGGCATACACTTTTTACTATCATGGCTGGGAACATGTCAGTAGGCAGATAGGATGGCATTGGAGAGAAATTAAAGAAGATACCAGACAGTGGAAAGATTTCTCATGCTCTTGGATACTTAGGATCAACAGAGTAGAAAATGTCAATCTTGCCAAAAGCAATCTACAGATTCAATGCAATCCCCATCAAAATCCCAGCACAATCCTTCACTGACCTTGAAAGGATAATAATCAACTTCAGAGTCATTTCTAAAAGATATGAGAGCCTTCCTCATTCCTCTTAATATATCTGGTAACTGCACTAAAGTGATCTTGACATGGCTTAGTGTCTAAAACATAGCAGCAATATTAACTTGAGTCAGAGAAAACATAAAAGATGGATTTTTATTAACATTGATGATGTAATGAGCTTATTATGGACATACATCATCACTGAGATATCAGCCACCTGTAATTTCAAACATTTTCTCAGGAGAGGATCTGCAAAGTACAAATGGAAATTAAAAAAAGAAGTCAAGTTGGGAATTAATCTGGAGAGTTCATTAGCCACTGTGAAGTGCAGGCAAGTATAGAAGGCCATTTCTTCAGGAGGAGGAGCTCTCCTTGCTCACCCCTGCCCTCAGGAACATTATTTGTTTTTATAGTTAACCAGTAGTAACTGGGAAGTAAGTGACTTCATTATAGTGGGGCCCTAGATGCCCTTCAGTTACATGATTTTCTGTAGATTCCAACAAAAATAGATGCTCACCAAAGTAACTGTTGCCAAGGAAACTGGTTCACAGTCTAGATACTATCAGTTTTCTATATAAAATTATAAGAACTTAAATGAAAGGGGAAATATTACCTTAATCAAACAAACAGACAAAATTAACCAAGTCACTCCCCATTCATTCAAACCATAACTGACAGGCATTTGTTACAGTTAGACACGGTAATTGTTTTTCCTTTTCCTTCAGTGTACTGTCTGACAGGCTGCATTTGATGGTATCCCTGGGGGCCATAGTTTGCCTGCATCTTGCAGCTGTGGTTAGAGTGACACAGAAGGCTTAGCAGACCTTCTATTTCAGCTAAGACTGAAAGAAAAAATATAATCTCATCAATTAGTAGCTAATGCAAAAGCTGAATTACTATGGCTTTTAGAAAACAATATAATGATTTGCCTGCCTGCAGGTCTGCTCTAAAAGCACACAAATGCTCCACTGACAGTTCAGTAGCTAGAGATTGATGGGTAGTGTGTTTTTCCCCCCATTTCTAACACATCAATTTGCTTTGTGCTGTCTAGTTTATTTCTCAATGAAATGAGAATGTTACTGATGAGCTGTCAAGTAGGCTATTACAAAATAGGCCCAATATAAATATCCATTAATTGAATTAATTAATAATCCCTCACAATTACTGAATGCATACTGGGAATATTTTCCTGCTGTTTTGACCTGGAGGTAATCTAAAGTCAGAATGCAACAGAAATGAGAATCAAAGCCTGGGTTTCTATTGTGCCTTTTCTCTCCTGGTATTATTATAACAATAGAATTAAAAGTACACCTTTCTATAACAATATGAAGAACTACAAAATAGAAAGGCTCAACACAGCCATCAATTCATCTGACCAAACCCTGGCTCTATCGTATATGGATGTAACCTTGAAAAGTTTTTTTTTCTTTACTGATCCTTAGTCTCTTATCTTAAAATATATCAGAGCTGTCTAGTAAGCAAGAAATTATTAATATAGACAGATAAACTATACTGTAATCACCACAAAACCTGCCATATAGTAAGTCCTGATATATTATAAAACTTGGTACATAATATTGGCTATTAGTTCACATAACCAGCCTCTCACTAACAATTTGCTTGGTTATCAGTGAAATAATATGTTTCTTCTTGGATCAACAGAATTGTGATTGTATGGACTAAGAAGGAAATCTGCATTAGCCTATGTACAGTTGAAGAACCAAAACATTTAATGAACTAAGTTTGATAAGATTTCTACTAATTTATAGGGTTTCAAGGATATTTCTCTTGAGAGATTTATACACGGTGGAGCAAATGTCACTGGATTCCAGTTGGTAGATTTTAATACGCCCATGGTAACCAAACTAATGGATCGATGGAAGAAACTAGATCAGAGAGAATATCCAGGATCTGAAACACCTCCAAAGGTATCTACTTGTTTTTGTATATTGTGTACTGTTGTCTTTTTTAATCTTTGGGTTATTTTAGTGTGTGTGTGTGTGTGTGTGTGTGTGTGTGTGTGTGTGTGTGTGTGTGTGTGTGTGAATATTTTTGCCTTCATGTATGTCTGTGCACCATGGGCATGCCTGGTGCCCTCAGAAAATAGGATAAGGAGCCAGATCCCCAGAACTGTTTGTAAGCCAGTTTTAAGCCACTGTGTGTGCACTGGGAGCAGAACCTGGGTCCCATGCAAAAGGAGCAAGTGTTTTAAATAGTCACACCTATGTCAATAATTTTATTCTATAATTCTTTTTCTTATTTTTTCAAACACATTGTAGCATCTTCTCACTGTCTTTGTATGACCAAAGCACTGAGAAATTTATAAATAGTGGGGTCTATGTAGATGGTACAGTGGATAACAGACTGGCTATGTAAGCATGAGGAGCCGAGGTCAGAGCCCCAGCGTAAACTAGTGCAGCAGAGTACTCCTATATTTCAAAATCTGAAAAGTGGATGCAGATCATTCCCAGATGCTCACTGACAGCCATGAGAACTGAGGTCCAGTGAAAGACTTAGTCCTAAACAACAAGGTGGAGAGCAGCAGAATAGACTTCTACCCTCCAGATATAAGTGTGCATGTGAACATACCTACAGATGCGCATGGCTATGCAATTCATACATGAGCCATATACACACAAGCATTTACACACATCAAAAAATAAAATACTTTTCAAATGTCTGCATTTAATAACAGAGCTGTCAGATTAACACAAGCAATGTATCATTATTGTCTTCTGTGTGAACTCCTTGAAGTTTTGCATTAAAAAGTTTCATTAATTAACATTTAAATGCAAATGATCATTATTAATTTTCTACCCAGATATAAACCACATTTTAAAATGGTTTATAGTAAGTAGATAAATTCAAAAATTCATAGAAATTAAAAACATAAATCTTACATACAAGCTGTCTTTCAATTTAAGAATAAAACACTGGACTCTTTGACTTTTTTATATTATATATTTGCTTGTCTGTGTATGGGTTTGCATATGCAAGTGTACCCAAAAAGGCTGGAAGAAGGTTCCAGATATCCTGAAGATGTGATTCCCAGCAGCAACGAACAATGATATGGGTCCTGAGAACAAAATTCAGTCATCTTCAAGAGCAACAAGTACTTTTCATCATTGACCCATCTTTTCTGCTGTGCTGTGTATGTGTGTGTATTATATGGTCTGCATAATATATATATATATATGTGTGTGTGTGTGTGTGTGTGTTACATATGTACACACCATATAAGTATATAGCTATGTACATTAGATGAAATTGTACATTATAAAGAAAAGAGTATAACATAGATTTCAGACAGACATTACAGCAGAAGGAGAGGCACTTGGGAAAAATGGTAAACAAGATGTGAGTGCCAGCTTCATAAAACAGATAGCTGTGTGTGTGTGTGTGTGTGTGTGTGTGTGTGTGTGTGTGTGTGTGTGTTTGAGTGCATGAGTGTGTTGTTAGCATTTGGTCATGGGTACATTTTGTCTCATCTGAAAGAATGGATATTAGATATCATCTCAATGATAGCATGCTTCTGTGACTCCAAATTAGTGGTTTTGACCACCACATAATGAATCTTAATCTCTAATATTTCCTTTACTCTAATATTTCAATAGAGTCTACTATGAAATTTGAGACTCAGACATAGAAAAACTGAGATCAATGAATTCAGTCAGCTATTCTGTTTCCTAGCTATAAGGTTTGTTTTATAGGCTGTCAATTTCCCCTATTGAATATTGGAATTAGAGAGGTACCATATAAAGTCAAGAAATTTCAAAATTAAGTATTTATTAGATGTTCATTGCATGCTAATCTTTCTTTTTGGTATTTTAATGCAAGTGATATGTTGATGAATATGGGAATTGGCTGCTTGTGAGTAAAAGTTCAGAGGTACATGGAATTCAGAAGAATGATTCTTTACTGTCCTTTCTGTGATGATCTCCAAATTGCCCTCTCCATACTATTGCTTTTGATTATTTACTATGTTTTAATGTGTTGGATGTTTTGGGGTATATGATTATAATAATTCTGGTTCATTAACATCTACTTGTATTGAAACCATTTTCACTGTAATTTCATAAATACAGCTATATAGCACATTCTAACAGTACTCACACCATGTGTAAAGTTTTTATGGGTCTTAGCATGATTCTAGGTATCCAGAAGCCATTTATTTATTTTTCTTTTATTTTCTCATTTTACATCTCAATCCCAGTTCCCTGTTACTCCCATGCCCCCAACCCCTTTCCCATCACACCCCCCCACACACAAACACACACTCCACAGGGAGGGTGGTGCCTTCCAGAAAGGATCAACAAAATCTGTCATTTGGAGTAGGAACTAAACACTGGGAAGGAATGTCTTTGGTTTGATAATGCTCTGCTACCTTTCTGATGCTCCACTTAAACAGCACTGTTGCACACTTGTGTCACTCACCCAGCTTAAGTGTCCACCTCCACAGCACTCCACTTTGATCTGCACTGTTGATCCACTCCAACCTTACTGCAAACTTTAACTCAAGCTTCACCTTCTCAGTGATCTTCCTGTATGCTCTCCATGACCTTAGCACTCTTCAGTTCTCAGCAAGGACATTCCATACTTAACACTTGGCTCCTGAAAACTCCTGTTGGGCAGTGTCCATCTAACAACCTTCATATTCTCATATTTCCTAGCTAGTGTCTACATATCTTCTGCTCCCAGTTCTTAGGTAGTACATGACAATAACTGTAGTAAATAGTTACTTTTTTATTACTCTGCTTTGTGCTCTGTAACTTGCATCTTCCATATTCTATAAACCTATGAATGAGAAACAGAACTTGAATATGTTTTAGTTATTTCCTGTCAAAGTCCAACAACATCTACTGAACACTGATTCTGCCTGTGTTTGTCTTCTGTACCTAATAATGGCGAGAAAAATTCAGTTCTCTATTCTGATTGATGGGTAGGACAGCAAATAACTCCAGGCTAAGAAGCAGTTTTAAAGCAGCCCAGAAATGAAATGTTTATTTATACACATGCTCTACATGTCATCTGTGAGCTGGGTATCCATAAATATGCTTTCCTAGACTGTGACGTGACAAAGTAAGGCACATGAAACAGGGTTGGAGCCTTTGATAAGACAAAGCCAGTCTAAACTGCAGCCTTTGTCAGCTTTCTGCCCGGTTAAATTCCAGAACTTTGCTTCTCCTTTTGGCTGTCTCCTTTGCACTGTGTCCCACTGTGTGAAACGGCTCCCTTTTTCTATTTCACGTTTCATAAAAAATGGATGGACATTTTCCAAGAAAGCAAGTGATTGGTGGGCTTTGTTTTGGTTTTGTTTGTTTTTTGTTGTTGTTGTTGTTGTTCTTGTTTGTACTGTCTATTCTCAGCTTCTTTCATACTACTGGGAAAAAAAAGCAATACTTTGCTTTTGTTTTGTTTTGATCTGTTGATCCTGGCACACATGCAGTGCACTTTGACCTTTGGCCTTTAGGTTTTCAACAAGTTTGTTTTTGAGGAAGTCTTCACTTGTCCTTTTTTTTTTTTTTTTTTTTTTTTCTTGCTTTAGAGAAAGATGACTTGGAATCTTTTTCCCCTCAGAGACATGTTGAATGGAGCAAAAGAGAAGACATTCATTTTCCATAGCATTTTCTTCTTTCCCCTCAGCTCCTCTGTGCAGAAAGGGCACCGGCCTTGTGTAAATCTGTTCACTTGACAGCTCTCTCATATTACACACACTTTGTATATCCTGTCAATTCAAGCTGCATACTCAGTTCCTAGACTACTTAAAAGTGCTTTCTTGGAACTCATGCCGTTTTAGTTTTCCTTCAAATGCTAGCTTTTCTGTGTAATGATCATATTGCCTCAGTTTAGTTTCTGCATTCAGAATTCCAAATTGTTTTTCTTCATTTGCAGGCAAAACAAAACAAAACAAAACAAAAAGACAGGTTCATCCACTGTTTAACATGGCACAGACGTCCCCCTGACACAGGGGTTATAGGTGCTATATGGAATTCCTGAAGGGGACAATGCAGTTATTGTCATGCCTAATAGTTCATTATCTTCTATGCTTAAACAATATTATAGCATGATAAATAAAAGACCCAGACTGATATTAGGGTTCAAGCTTCAAGCTGAAGATCAGAGAAGCAAAGCAGCCAGTCACTAGCTCTTACCTCTACCTAGGTTGAGACCAAAGGGGAGATCCTCAAAATGCTTCAGACTTCACTGCTCCTCAGATTGACTCAGACAGCTATGCTTTCCTGAATGTGGCTAGAGACTGACTCTCGGACTGAATGTCTCTACCGTTTCTACCTCTCAAATGCTCAGATTAAAGGCATGAGCTCTGATTCACTCTCTGGTAGCCCAGGGTGGTCTTGGACTCAGAGATCTGTCGACCTCTTAATCCTGAGTCCTGGGATTGTATATAGGTGTGTGCCTGGCTTCTGTGGCTAATTAGTATGGTTGTGTTGCTATTTTGATCTCCAGTGCCTTTAATAAATCATAAACAATATATCACCACAGAATTTGTTCTATCACCCAGATGTTTAGATGTTTAGTAATTCTCTAATCAAACATCACCAAATTTACTCCCAGATCAGATTTTCCTCTTGGTCTTACCTCACTGCATTACAAATAATTTTGTGCTGGGGACTCACTCTTTTTTGATTTTTTTTCCTTTTTTTTAATTTAAATTTGAAACAAGGTTGTTTTGCAGGTTAATCCCAGTTCCCTCAACCTCCCGCCCTCCCCTATCACCCCCAATAAACCCCTTCTCATTCTCATCCCCTTTCTGCTCCCCAGGGAGGGGGAGGGTTGAGGCCTTCCATAGGGAGTCTTCAAAATCTGACAAATCATTTGGGGCAGGGCCTAGGCTGAGAAAGTATCCGTCAATGTAGGGTGGGCTCCCAAAGTCTATTTGTATACTAGGAATAAATATTTATCTATTACTCGAGGTACTCGAGGCCTCATAGACTACCTAGTCCTCCTAACTAACACACACATTCAGGGGGCCTGGTTTCCTGCTATTAGACTGGGGTGCATGAGCTCCCCCTTGCTTAGGTAAGCTGATTCTGTGGGTTTCTCCAGCCTGGTCTTGACCCTTTGCTCATCACTCCTCCCTCTCTGTATCTGGATTCCAGGAGTTCTTCTAGTGTTTAGCTGTGGCTGTCTGCTCCTAGATGAAGGCTCTAGGATGGCATATTATGTAGTTGTCAATCTCACTATCGTGAAAGGGCAATAAAGGTAGCTTCTCCACTATTGCTTAGATTGTTAGTTGGGGGTCATCCTTGTGAATCTCTGGGCATTTTCCTAGTGCCAGATTTCTCTTTAAATCTACAATGGCTCCAGCTATTATGGTATCTCTTTTCTTGTTCTCCTCTATTCTTTCCCTGTCTCACTCCTTTCCTAAGGAGAAACAATGGATGGTCATTAGAAAGATAGTTTCTATTTAGTATTTCTACATTGATACTGTGATGGGGAGTTGGAAATGTAAGGCAATGATAAGTTCTCTTGGGCACATTCATTGGATGACAGGTGCATACACTGTTTTAGGGTTGAATAAAATAGATATTATTCCTAGCATTACATTTCTCAAAAACAACAAACAATTCCTCTGGGAGGCTAAATGGAGATACTTCAGGCTGAATGCAAAGCAAGTCTCAGAAAACACTGTTAGGCATTGGGGGGAGAAGGATAGAATAAGACAACCCAGACCTGCTGGGCCTTCACCAGTGCAATGCAAGATATAGTGTAGTATCTAGCTGTTCATTCTGAAACACAATCTAAATTCCCAACCTGAAGCCTTTCTTATTCCAAATGATGGAAATTTGTGCTTTCTAGTCTCAATTTGCAGAGTGGGTTTTCTCCTTTAAAATGAAAAACAATAAGATGTGTCATACAGTCTTTGTGTTCAAGCAAGAGCAAGTATTCCCAAAGCCACCATCAATAAATTATCAGTACCATGCTGGCTCTTGGGAAAAGATGGAGTTTTTTTCATAAACCAACAAAGATACAGATTGCTCATTGTGCTAGACTTTAACATCTGCCTTATCCACTCTTTAACATGCTCAGTACACCTCTGCTCTGACGTATGATGGAGTTCTGGTGATGGCTGAAACCTTTCGAAGTCTCAGAAGACAGAAAATTGACATTTCAAGGAGAGGAAATGCTGGGGATTGTCTGGCAAACCCTGCTGCTCCCTGGGGCCAGGGAATTGACATGGAGAGAACACTAAAACAGGTAACTCATACTTTTGCTTTATTGTATGATCTTTTATAAATATCGTATTTTAAAAAAGCTAACTCATCTGAGCATTAATGTCTATTACAATTTTCATGTTAACATATCAAGCCTCCTACAATGTCAAAACATTTTAAGTAGAACCTCTGTGTTTATTCCTTTTATGGCTATGTAGTGGAGATAACATCTCAAATCCAACAAAGTCTAGAAACATGAAGGGGATCGGTGTAGACACATTTTGGTTAGCAAGAACCCTGTGCTCCATAAAGTGACTCAAGGACCCAGCCTGGCAGAGCAGCTACCATTTTGAATCAGCAGATTGTTGTTTCAGGGAATTGCTGAAAATACAAATGAATGCATTGTTTCAACAATGTCATTCATATCTGCTTAAAGCTCATATACCAGAAAGCATCGTTGGCTTCACCAGCCATTGGAAGTCCAACACATCTAAAACTGCATCATAAAAGAAGAAGAAATATTTGTCAGAGCTAAGGACTGCTTCAAGACATCTTTAACTTTGAATTAAAATATTAGTTTTTTTTCTTTTTTACCGACATAAACAGTATGTGTCAAATAATAAGTGTTAAAGATATTATATGTAAGAATTATTTAACTTCTCTGAAATGTACTAAGTTCAAAGTGTAAATTAAATGCATGTGAGTCAAAAAAGACATTGGAATTCAATGTGAGTGGATATTTTTAAATACTGTACTTTTAGCTTTCTACATACTGCAAGGAAATACTATATATTATGCATATATATATATGCACATATATATATATATGATATAGAGAAAACTGTAAACTATCGCTAAGCAAATACAAATCTTTTCTATAAAGGCTATTCCAATATTGGGAAAGAATTATGTTAGTTAAAATGAAAACTTTATAATACAAAAATTTCATCTCCTAAGTATAGAGCAAAATAACTTTTAATATCCTTTCATATTCCTCCTCCAGGTTCCATCTCAGTAGCTCAAGCATCCAATAACATTCCAGAGAACTGACTGTAGCTTTTAATTCAATAGCATTCTATGGACATTAGCCTAGTCGTAGGAGATTTCCCTAAGTGAAGCTGCAAATGAATATGTATATGTTTTCTTTTTCCTTCACAGGTTCGAATTCAAGGACTGACTGGGAATGTTCAATTTGACCACTATGGACGTAGAGTTAATTACACAATGGATGTATTTGAACTAAAAAGCACAGGACCTCGAAAGGTGAGCTATGACTTATCTGAAAAATAAAAATTGTTCTCTTATTTTGCACATGACACTCTTAAAGGCTTATAGGAGAAAGAAAGCTCGATGTTCTACATTTCTATTTTCAAGTGATGCTCTCAACTTGTACTATCTTGATGGTCTATGCTAAGATAAATGTTTGTGTCATGAATTATTAATGATGTCACAAAATAAAACAATGAACTTGGTGCCATGCGTTGTAACTCACAAAAGGCGCAATGTAACAAGAGGAACTTGGCAAACAAATTTTGAAAAAAAAATGATTGCACAGAAAAGAACATAACACAATAAGAAGGCCCATGTATGGTCTGTGACTCTTTAGAGTGTCCCTGCTTAGAAGTGTGTGTACTTCATACTCACCATTGGCTCTGGAAGTAGCCAGGCCAAGTCAAGCAAACAAAGGAAAGCAAATGGAAGATAGTTACTGGGCAATGGAAGGAGAGAAATGCTAGTCTAAGAAAGTGCTGGCATCAAGGTCTTACACTTCAAAAATATCTCAGCATCATTTTTGTGACTGTGAAAAAAAATACCTTGAAAAAGGAAACTTAAAGGAGAAAGGGTTTATTTTAGTCTGCTTACAGTTACATTTTACAGTTCATCATTGACTACAGGTACAGGCAGGAACTTGTAGTAGGTCACATGACATCTACAGTCAAGAGAAACAATGATATGCATGTTACTCATGTGAATGCTTATGCTCACCTCAACTGCCCCACTCTTACACAGTTCAGAAGCCCTTGTTATGGAATAGGGTTGCCTCAGTGGGCTGAGTCTTCTGGTATCAATTAAGACAATTCTCATCTACACAACACTCATTGAGAGCCTGGCCCCTGGTGGTTCTGGTTGTATCAAGTTGGTAATTAGAGCTAAACATCAGCAAAAAGCAGCTTTACAGCTCTCAGGCATGAGGGCTCAGATCATTTATATTCCCAGCATGCCCAAAGTAGTCTACATCAGAGCTGCCTAAACCTTTCTTCTCAAGACTTTCTTCTACCTGAGACATTTTTATGTGAAGCCAGACATATAAAGTAGGCAAACAAATCAAACATTTATCGATTAAAATTCATAAGGAACTTTATATTTAAAAATTATTTAGAATAGCTATAATTTTATCATTTATGAATACTAAAGACATGGATGTGCTGGACTATTTTTACATGAAAAATTAAATTTACTCTGAAAAAGATAGTGCCTTTTCCCTCCCATTGGTCACTTGTTTTGATTCTGTCAATGCTGAGAAGAGTGCATCACATAAATATACAGTGTAAAATGTCCGCAGCAGTATGTTTCAACAGTGAAAAATGTCCGCAGCAGTATGTTTCAACAGTGTAAAATGTCCGCAGCAGTATGTTTCAACAGTGTAAAATGTCCGCAGCAGTATGTTTCAACAGTGAAAAATGTCCGCAGCAGTATGTTTCAACAGTGAAAAATGTCCGCAGCAGTATGTTTCAACAGTGTAAAATGTCCGCAGCAGTATGTTTCAAGACATTTCTGTTCAAAAACATTTTGAAAATGTCTGGAAATCCTGTCCTAATCTCAAGCCAAAATCCATCCAACATTTTCTGTAAAAATCAAGTCAGCAGATCAAGCAGAAACTTTGAAAATCAAACCACATATGAGTTAGGAGTGGTAGAACATGCCTGGAACTCCAGTGCTCAGGAAGCAATAAGGCAATAAAAAAATTATCTATAGGTATGGGTCATCCTCAACTATGTAACAAGCTGCAGGAGAACCCCATCTCTAAACCTAAGTAAGTAAATAAACCATTCCAACACAGTGGTGTCTTCAAGTTATGGAATGATAGGAGAAAATATTAGGTATTTGTTTTCCATAATTAATCCATTCTATTTCTATGAGATCTAAAACTTTATGTGTACAGTAAAAACACTTCAGTGAACAGCATATAGAAGTCTCAAGCCTGAGAAAAGGTTTTTCGGACAGAATGCATCAGTGTCATGTGCCATTATGGCTTGTAGTACAAAGCGTCCATGTTGTGTATTCAGAAATTAAGGCTGTAGTGAAGTCACATGATGCAACATAAGCAGGTGATCCAGCAAAACCCTGACTAAGTGCACATTTGATTATGAATAAGATGTGATCACTGAAGTATCAGAAACTTTTTATTGGTGAGATATATATATATATATATATATATATATATATATATATATATATTGGTAAGCCACTGCTTAAGAAGCTGAGTTAGCCAGGCATGACAAATGAAGATCCAAGTGGATGTCTGCAAGTGAGAGGCTAGCCTCGTCTACAGAGTGAGGTCCAAGACAGGCCTATATAGTGACAACCTGTGTCAAAGAAAGGCATGAAGGAGAGAAAGAGAGGAGAAGGAAGAGATAGCCTCTGAGCTGGGCTTTAAGCAATTGAGCCATATAATCTCACAACAGTAGTTGTTTCTAAATATTTTATAGTGACTCATTCCTAGGATTCTTAACTTTCTCTTTTCTGTAGGATTATCTAGGAAGTCAAGAAAGAGAGATGTTAACATCAGCTTTCAAAAACTGTTTCTCAACATTTGGCTGTTTGAGAAATAGTTTATTTAACATAACAGCTACAATTTATGGAAGCCCTACTACGTTCCAAGCACCCAGACATGATGCTTTATATAATGCAGTCCTCATAATCAGCCTACAAGTTGGCCTTTACTATGTTTCCTTTTCTTTAATAAGAAAATTATGCCCTAAGAAGTTATGTATCCCGTACAAAAGAAATTGTATTGAAATATGCGTGACCCTAGAACATTTTAACACAAGCTTTGCCTGAACAAACCCAGATCGAAGAATTTCATTTTAAGAAAGCTAAGACATGCAGTCCATTTCTTAGTTAAAGAGGAGGCGTGTGGCACTGTAAAAGGAAAGGGCCACTCAGAGCTGGAGGAAATTATCACCAAGCCAGGTTGCAAGGCAGATGTGAGGTTTAAAGTTAGCTGTAGAGACAGGGGTTAGATAGGTAGAAGAGGCAACAGTGGTGGGAATGACTTGGAAGCAGAACAGTCAAGGACATGTGTAGAAATGCAATGGCTTTTCCAACGCTTTGCTCTCAACTATCGCAAGAGGAAATTCTGGGGCTTCTGGCATATTACCAACCTCTCAGTGAGCTATAGACATGACAGAGTATTCCATAGACAACTGAAACTGTTAACTCCTGGGTAGGCAGAGGGAAGAGCAGCCACCTTTGGTTCGTGCAAGGAAGATTGTAGAGCTAGAGGACTAAGCAGAATCGTTTTAATGCAAAAGGTGACCTTTTATCTTACAACACAGTAACAATGGCTAGTCAAATTGCTCTTAGTAAAATTCAAAGAATAGGAAGAGGAAATAGGTGTTAGCTCACAATAATACCTTGTGGGCTATTTATACTACTAAGTCTTTTCATGGCCTGTCAACCATAGTGGTAACAGGAACTAAGGTTTCTCAATGAGGAATTTAAGGAGTGAGTTAGGAGAGTGATGCACAGATGGCTTCACACCCAGCTGACATCCAGCCAAGACTCTTATAAGAAAATGAAGTGTGAAAATGTGCAGGCTTATCTGTCTTCGTTTTCCCGGTGGCAGTGATCAGCAAGGTGGTATGCCAGTAATATTAAACTTAAACATAAGCTAGCTAGTGTGAGAAACACTATGCTGGTGAGACTACAAGATGTGTCTGAAAAGTGAGCAATCATTCTTGTAAATTGGATACTTACCAGTAAGGGAATAAGCTTTGAACATACATCAGAAAAGCAAACCATCAGCTTGTCTGGCTTCTGTGCCAGTAAGCCTGATTGTGTATCTCATAAAGTCAAAGCACAAGGTTTTCTGAAGCAGGTCCCTAGATGAATGGAATCTCCTTGCTTACTGGCCCCCAGAGCTCCAGAGGGCATCTCTTACACACACAAACATGCACACATGCACACATGTGCCAGGGCTCCAAAGGGCATGACTTACCACCCCAGGGCTCCAGAGGGTGTGTTCCAGAGGTTCAGGAAATCTTGATGGTTAAATTTCATTTACTGAGTGTAGGTCGTATGCTGGGTACTATCATGGAAAACCAATATTTGCTTCCATGTTTTTTTTTCCTCTTGACAGTGTGAAACTAATGAATTCTTCTCAACTTATAGAGATCTAGGACCAAGACAAATTAAGTAGCCTGCTCAGGGAGAATCAGCTACAATAGGTGGTGGTGTTAGAGAGAAGAGAAAATTCCAGTGTCTCCAGAGCTGTTCTCTTGGTAAATTTACAGCAGCTGTCCCCAAGCTGTAAGATTTCTATTCAGACCCGATATGAAGATGAAGTTAGACTTTTCAAGACAGAGCTGGATGAAGCACCTCTCTAAGACATCAATATAGTAGAAATAGACTCCTATGCGCCAAAACACCTAGCCCCAACCAAGTCTACTACACACACAGGGACTTTACTTATGCACTCTATTTTATCTGGTGCTGTATCTGATTCAAGTTGTTATATTTGTGGAAATTTAACCCTCCAGATTCCAAAGATAAACATTTTTTTCTGACATTTATTGCAAGTTTAGTGATTTAAATCTTTCCATATTTTTTGTTTGTTAATATAAAATCATTTTCAATCTCTAGGGGAACAATTCTTAATTAGTTGTTTAACATATGAGATCACACAAGACAATCTATAGTTTAAAAAATATGTTGGAATGGAATGGAGTAGAAAAAGAAACTCCAGCTCGAGCTCAAACTTCAGCACATTTTTCTGAAATTATCTGTATAATTAATAACTTTCCAATAAATTTGTAATAACTTTTAAAAGTAAATAAAAGGTATTATTTACTTATTTAAATAAATCCTTGATGAAACCTACCATAGACTAGATGTCTAGCTTTCTTTTTTCATTAGAATTACATGTAAATATAAGGCAAAACAATGGAAATTTAATTTATTATTTTAATTTACAGCACTTCTGAATCATTTATCCTCCTGGGAGGGATCATTACGCAGTTATTTCAGAGACTCACCAATAACTGTGAATGTTACAAAATGAACCCAGATCCATGGGTGTTTTCCCAAATGGGATTCATTGATAAAGAAAAACTCTCTTCTTGTTTGAAAATGGGCTGCACTGATCTTCAGGGTTGGCTATATTTTAATGGAGTGCCACGCTGTAAAACCCTCTATGAGCATACAAGCCCATCCTATGAGAAAGATAGTTACAAGAAGCCACTGAAATCTTTTAAAAGTCCATGTAGGAATCGAAGGAAAGGGGTTTCAAAATTATTTTTAAGTAAAAAAAAAAGTTTCAAAGAATTGTTATCTTCCTCCAGAAGTTGATATACATTTGAAAGTAACTATGAAATATATATGTACTATAATTTCTAATTGAAATCCTTGTGAATCATTTTCTTTCTTTGACAATATTAATGTTTTGCTTAATGTTCTGACATACTAATATGTCAGTTAAGATACTTGACAGAGTAAGAGAGCTTTCTAGACCACAGTGGATCAGACACTGATTGCAGACCTGTCAGCAAGTATACACATTTTATAGGGGACCTGAGCTTTATTAACATCATTAAGAAATGAAGCCTGGCAAACATTAACTGAGCACTCACTTTTGGAAAACATGCAGCATACAAAGTAAAACTGTAAGGATTTGGTATTATATAAGCTTCAGTTCCAAATTCTCACCCTACTGGACTGTAATCTTGAGTCATTTGTTTAGCCTCCATAGGGTTTTTCATACCAAAAGCATAGACAATAATATCAACAAATTCAATATTCTATGCAAAGTAACTTTAGCAGGCATGTCCAAGAGCAGTATTCTTTGTGTAGCAGTTATCATTATCCTCCAATAGTAGAAGTTCATCCATGCCTCCTCAGTTTACAATAATATTCTATTGCCATACTTCATCTTAAGGAACTAACTGATTTATTTTATGTAGAAATATGTCACATACATAAATAAATGCTTTCTTATAGAACCCAGGACAAACAGCCCAGGGATGGCATCTCCCACCATAAGCTGGGCCCTCCCTCCCACATTGATCACTAATTGTGAAAACGTCTTATAGATGGCTCTCAAGGAGGCAGTTTCTAAGATGAGGCTCCTTTCTCTCTAATGACTCTAGTTTGTGTCAAGTTGACACACAAAACCAGCTAGCACAAACTGATAGCATGTGCATGTGTGTGATGTGTGCAAACTAATGAGTGCAGGACCAGAGGAAGACCTCAGGAATTCTGCTCTATCACTCTACACCTTATTCCCTTCCTCTAAACCTGGAGCTAGATTAACAGCTAACAAGCCCCAGCAATCCTTCTATCTCCACCCATCCCCAAGTAGAGGTACAGTCACATGCACCATCACGTAATGCTTTTTGCATAAGATATGACTCTTCATTCACTTTAGTGTATGTTCTGTAGTTTTCTTGATGAAATTGTATAAATTAATGTTAGGCAGTGCTGACCCATCTCACTAGATGAGAAGACCAGTATGTCCAAGGTTCTATCTGTCTCTTGCATTCAGAACCACTGCTCCCCTTAACTACTTCATGATTCTGAATTTGCTAAACATATAATAAATGTAGTATCTGTAAAACTGAGAAAACTGTCTCAACAGTTTTTTTCTTAAACATCCACAACGCCACCATTTCACCTGAGGCTCTAGGGATATCAGGCAACAGGGAGCAGAAAGACTGTAAGAGACAGAGGACCAGGACACCTGCTGTGAGATTGTGTCTTCTGTATTTGTCAGGGAAGCAGCACCCATGAACTTAAAGCAAGACCAGCATAATGACATCACCAGTTGTCTTGCAAACATAGACAGGGGAAGTCCACACAGCCCACCCCTAGATCATGAGATGCAAGTGGTCAATACTTGATAAAAAAAAGAATCAGTTTCCTCCAGGAACAATTTCCCACACAGGTTGTCCGGTCCTAAGTGGTCAGCCTTTGGCACAGGCACATATAAGCAAAGTTAAAAGACCCGAGTAGGTTGTATATATGTGTGTACATACATGTTGCAAAATAATTAAGGAACAAATATTGAATTTTGGAGGACACTGGAGAAGTCTGTGGAGAGGAAGAATGTCAGGGGTAATGTAAAGTATTCCTCTAATAAATTTTAAAAAGTATATGATAATTAATACTTACAAGAATTCTTAATGTACCTGAGTTTTAAGTATGTTTTGGATACCCAGTAACTTGTAGCAGTCACGGTCCCAAAGAGGACTCCAAGAGCACTTCTTTTATTGTTTTAATTTCATTTACTTTTTACATTCCAATCCCAGTTCCCCCTCCCTCCTCTCCTCAGGCTCACTCCACCTTGCATCTGTTTCCAGGAGCACTTCTATGGTGTGTTTTCAATTAGCTTCTCTATCTGGCAGGTTGGCTACTGGAATGATATGGATAAGTTAGTGTTGATCCAAGATGTACCCACTCTCGGCAATGACACAGCAGCTATTGAAAACAGAACAGTGGTTGTAACCACTATAATGGTGAGTTTTGGTGTATGCTTTATAGTGTTCCGTCTTACCCACAGGCAAATTTAACTCCCTGGCTGTGATGAGGGGATACAAGCTGAATCTTAGTGGTGACTTGAGTGCTCTGATCCACCCAAGTCTACTGAGGCTTTGAATAGATCTGTCCCAAGCTTGGACACACTTACCTCTCTCATTGTCCTTGTTTGTGTTACTTTTTGTTGCAATGTTTTTCTTGGGGGAAAAACGACTCAGATGCTAAAAATTGAGACTGTGAAACTGAAGTTGGAAATGTTTGAAATTCTGAGAACCCCAACACTGAACAATGAATTTGAGGAAGCCAAGCTCCAACCGAATCCCAAAACCATCTGTTGGAAATACCAAATTCTCAGTGTTTTCAAAAGCATCAATGAAATAATTATTAATTGTGTTTAAATGATTGTCTCAGGTCATTATGGGAGAGTGATCTGTCTTGCCTGTTTCTAATCACAAAATAAATGTGAATGTGGCGATTTTAATGGTTACTTTTAAAAATATATAACCAAATTGATTTTGTTGGATAACTGTTTTTAATGTAAAAAGACATTTCCACCCATTGATTATTTTCCTCATTGACATATATAATTGAATGAACTTCTAGAAATTAAGAAAAATGTGATATTTCATTTGACCATATCATAAAAATTTTAAATGTGCTAAAATTTAAGGCTCCTACTTCAAGGAGTTCTCCTGGAATTGCCTTTTAAATTATAGAATATTCTAACAATTTTTGTCTTCCAAAGAGAAGCATGTCCTT